>NC_133658.1:417171021-418486021 GCF_037893015.1 Macrotis lagotis | reverse complement strand
GGTTTTGTTTTTATTCTTATTTTTCTCCAGTCTTTCTTATATGTTTGGAATAAATTACGAGTCCCATACCCAATTTACTTTATATATTGAGTACCTTTCTCCCTGTTATCTTTTAGGAAACTTCTTAGACTTGTGAGTCATATCTAATTTATTATAACTAAAAATTCCCTCCAGGTAGCCAGGTGATGGACCATCACCATACGAGGGGCCAGGTTAGTCTGAACACTGATCAAAACCACATACCTACTTGGTTAAAGACAGAGAGAAGTACAGTATTCTGGACCCTATAGGCCCAGATTAGCATTAGCTCAATGCTAGATTTTAAGTCATCCTTTATGATGGAAGTCTTCCTCTGGGTCTTTCAGGATTTACCAGATGCCAGTCTAATACTATATCTGCACACCTATTAGAACTTGATCTCAGTACTTATTTTTCTACTCCTCAATGTTCTCGGTGATATCTTTTACACCATCACTTCTTGTGTTGGCTTTATTTGGAGGCATTATTCTATGATGTGTAGACATGTGATGTCATCCATAAAATATCAGACTAAATCTTAATATTTTAGAATTTAACCTAAAGTCTAAAAAGATGAACTTAATCTTAAAGTCTAAAAGATGGACTTTTGCATCAACGAGTTGCTTGGGAATATTGAAAAACTCACAAACAAAAATCCACCTATTAACAAAAAGCAGTATCCAATTGTATTTCACTAAAGGGGTAGCATTTGTCTCTCCAGCACAGACAGCACAGTTGAACTCAGATTATTAAGGTTAAGTAGATTTTGCCCTTCATGTCTGCCACTTCAAGTCCTTGGAGTCCTGGGTGACATGATCTGCTTTAAAAACTGCCCCTTCTTTGGGACATCTTCAAAGAGGTTTCATTGCTCAGAGAAAACCAACTACCCTGCTGAGAGAATGTGCCGATTGCCTTAGCAAACTGTTAATCTTCTCCACCCACATTCACAACCACACAAAGGCTGTCGGCCAAAGTTCAATTATTTTTGCAAATCTGAATTTGGTACAGTGGGCTGCATGGCTTTGCTTTAAAAGCCCCTAATCTATTTCCTCCTGTACATAAATGTCTGTAAGCCAGGGTGAGTGTGGATGTATGTGAAAATGAACCAACGCAAAGATTTCTTTATAACTTTTCTCAATATTCTGCTGATTGCTAGTTCAGTAGCAGATGTGCTATGCTTAATGATGCATATACAAGAAACAGCCCCTAATCCCTAAATGAACTTCTTATCTCTAAATATATACAGGATAAGCTATATAAACTCAATTTAGCCACTATGCTATTAAATCTACCAGAACTGAAGACTGAAGGAAGATTGTTAAAGCCAAGCACCTGTTATTGCAAGCCAAAGAATAAGGAAAAAGAGCTCTGATGGCCCTAGGGTCAAATAGTAGCTGAGTAGGCCTGGAGTGTGTGTGTGTGTGTGTTGGGGGGGGGGGGGGAGGTGGATCTCACCTCCTAATCAAAGTTTTTTCTGCACTAGTTATAGTTGGCAAGTGCTATGGGGTACCAGAGCCTCTGTTTCCCTAGGTAGTCATCTTCTTGGACCAATCAATCCCCAGTTCTTGGTTTAAAGTTCATGGGAGTTTGGGGTGAGAAGGCGGGGGAGAGAGAGATTGAGATTGATTCATGATTATTACATCACACATCACACATGTTAGAGCAGGATAACCCTCAAGGTTATCTAATCCAAACCCTTGATTTGTCAGATGAGGAAACTGAGGACTAGAGAAGAAGTGAATAACTCAAGTTCATTTAAGGTGGAAATTATAGAGAAAGTACTCACCTCTCTAGATTTGCTTTCTTCATCAGATTTTAAATGTCGTAAGGGCAAAGAAGGATGTTGAAGAAAAGACAAGTTCAAATCCTAAGTCAGATATTTATTGGATGTACAACTCTGTAAAAGTTATTTAATCTCTCTAAACTCCAGTTTCTTCATCTATAAAATGAGGATATAATAGTATCTACCTATTAGGATTCTTGTGATAATCAAATGAAATAATGTATGTACTTTATAAATCTTAAAATCTTATATAAATTTTTATATATGGATGTGTGTATATAAAAATATGCACACATACACACGTGTGTGTCTTTAGTGCCCCCCCCACAAAAGTCCACAAAACTACAGAAGATTTGGAGTGGCTAGGTGGTGCAGTGGATAGAGCACCAGCCCTGGAATCAGGAGTACCTGAGTTCAAATCCAGCCTCAGACACTTAATCATTACCTAGCTGTGTGACCTTGGGTAAGTCACTTAACCCCATTTGCCTTACAAAAAAACTACAGAAGATTTCTCAGATTCTCTGAGTTGGAAGCAATCTCAGAGGTCAGTTAAGCCAAGTCATACATGAACATGAATTTCCTCAACAGCATCCCAAAAAGTAGTCATCCAGGTTCATCTTGAATTCTTCCAGTAATGGGGAACTGTACTTATGGATAGAACTATTGGTTTTTCATTGACTTCTTCTCAATTTCAACCTTTGAAAAATGAAAAGATTGAGTGATTTTCTTTCTTTTTATTTTTTTAAAACCAAATTCTTATGTGAAATCTCTGGGAAGTTTTTTCAAGAAAAACAAAAAAAAAGGTAAGATTGATGCAAAAGCAACCCCATGAGTAGAGTTGGACATAGGTCTATACTACATTATCCAGTGACTGCTTGGCCTTGGTCTTGGAGACTTCTCAAAAGTGACCGGTACTCACTCATACTATATTATCTCATGAGAAGAGTGAACTGAATTGATTGATAGATCAGACTAAAGAGACACTACATAGCCATTCAGAGACATTAATTAGTACAATGCAAGCCTGGGCTAGGTTCACCTCTTACTGGTAGGATTAGATTCTCAAAAAGTAGTTTGGTATAGTGGAAAAAGCACTGGATTTGGAGTCAGTGGAATGGGGTTTGAAACCTGCAGTCTCACTTTACTGGACCTTAAATAAATGCCTCTACCTCTCGGGGTTTCATTTTCTTCCTTTGTAAAATGAGGTAGTTAAACCAAGCAATCTCTAAGATCCCTTTCAATCATATGATAATATGACCTTGCCTGAGCCCTGGGAATTCCCAAAATTTAATGGTGGCACAGAGAAAAACAAACCACATGCCCCCCCCCCCACAAAAAAATCCCTTTTCAAGCACCACCACTAAACTGAAAGAAAGAGCTAATGCATATGCAATACACAGATTCAAAGACTTTTCGATTACACTCATAGAAAAGCTGTGGCCTAGTTTGGGAAATCTATATTTCACTTTATGGTGCACACAGCTGGGTTTAGATTGGCACATATGCTAATATGCAAACTGTAGTATCTGTATTCATAATGACTTGTTTATGAAATACCAGGAGGGCACCTGGTTCCTTTCTCTTTAATTCCACTCAAGAGTAAACAAAAGGAAGCTGTGCTCATGGTCAGGAGCCAAAAGAAGTACAGAGCCATCAGGGCACTCACTCCCTGGAAGGTAACTCTTCTATAGAGGAGATTCCGATCCCCTGGTAAAGACTTGCTGTGTGAAAGACATTCTGAGTTTCAGTTGTTTCAGAAAAAAATCCAATGAGATTTGTAGATTCTTAACAGTCCAAAAGGGTAAAAAAGAGGAATGATCTTGTGTACTAATCACTTTACAAATACCTCATTTGATCCTCACAACAGCCTTGATTGACCCATTTTACAAGAAAAGAAACTGAGGCAGAAAGGATCAGTGATGGTTGGATTAATGTTAGAAGTCAAATTAGGTCTTCTTGACACCAGACTAAGCCTCCCTATAAAAAAGAACCTTAGAGCATAAAACAGAGATTGTTAGAGCTGGAAGGGGGGCATCTTAGAATCCATCTAGTCTAACCCTCTTAAAGCCATCTACTTTTAATACAAGTAGTAGTAATTGAAACCCAAAGCAAGTGACTTGCTCAAATATTAAACAGCACATTGATATTTAAATTAATGAGGGAGAAAACAAGTGAAGAGCTTTAGGAACCAAAGAGATCTTTGAAGTTTTTAGGAAAATCCAATAATAAATCATGTTTGAATATCTACCAGAACCAAGGTGGGGAAGTCAGATCATTGTCTCATAGTGATAGATATACAGGAGAGGAGAAGATAACTTTTCTGAACTACTTCTTATCCATGGTCCTCCCCTGTGTAGTCATCTGCCATCTCCATACCACAGTTTACATTTGAAGTAAATTTGTTGCTACTCCCTTACCAATTAAAGTTGGTGATCATTCCATTACTCTAGAAGCAAGTAGGTGGTGCAGTGGATAGATCACCAGTCTGGAGTCAGAAAGACCCAGGGTCAAATCTGGCCTCAGACACTTGCTACTTATTAGTGTATGACCTTGGACAAGTCACTTAACACTGTCTCACATCCAGGGCCATCTCCAGTCATCCTGATTCATATCTGACCATTGGATGCAGATGGCGAGGTTGGTGAGCAACCGCTCACTCAAAACGAATTCACTTGTTTATTATGACACCTCCTGATGTCATGGTCTTTTTTGAGAAAAATGGACAAACATCATCACACTATAAACTCTTTTTGAAAGAGACAATTGCTATCACATCTCTATGCTTCTCATCTTCCTAAGGGGGTGGGAGATGAGAAGGGGTCAGGGACAAAGGGAAAAGATTAAGGGGGTGATAAAGCAGGGTGGTAGGCCAACCTCTCTGTGAGATAGGTTACCTCTCCACTGATATGACTACACTTAACCACAAACTGCTCAGACATAAGATGGTAACATGGTAAATAAATCCATATGAGAGATCCCAAAGCCTTTCTACACCACAGATGAGTTCTTCTCTAGTTTGGCCCTACCCTTTTCTCTCTACTAGCAACAATAAACCAAGCGTCTTGGGGTTTCTTTCTCCCAACTATGGGGTGTAATCCTAGGGTCTTTCCTCAAAGGGACTTTGAATGTTAAGGTCCAAGGTCATTTCCTAAGGACTCCTCACTTCATACCACCCTATAATTGCTCCAGATTCCAGAATTATGGCTAATGGTTTTGGCTCTTGCTCAGGGTAGTTCTGGACCTCTCATTTTCTTCCTGGGTTTTCCTTTTGCACATTTCAACTTTTGAATTCATTTTAAATAGTAGAGGAAAATGAAGAAAAGTAAACACGTTTGTGGCCCTCAGAAATATTAATCATTATACTAATAGGGTATTACTTATTTGAACAATATCATTTGTATCAGCTTTTTAAAAATTAAAACTCATGCAATAATAATCAATTTGGATCAAAGAGATCAAAATCCTGGGCCCAAAATCAGGTGACTTAAAAATTATACCAATAACAGAATAATTTTATCTGCTAAAATAATGGTAATGCTACTTTTGCACAAACAAATGTATTCAGCTGCTACCATGTAATTTCCAACTTATACTTAAATGCATTCTTAGGCAGGTGATAGAATGAAAGACTTTGGTTAACAGGCAATTAGCTGTAATCCAATAATGGTACTTTAGACACTGATGCTAAGTAATACAGTATAAATCTGATAACAAGAACAGTCAGGGTCAAAGACTACCTTGCAAGGTTATAGATGAAGAAGGCAATACTTCTATCCTTGAATGGGTTTTCTTTCCAGCTACCAAAACTGTCATAGAGTAATAGTTACCCAAAGCTCAAATTTCTTTTTTTAGGTTTTTTTTTTTTTGCAAGGCAAACAGGGTTAAGTGGCTTGCCCAAGGCCACACGGCTAGGTAATTATTAAGTGTCTGAGACCGGATTTGAACCCAAGTACTCCTGACTCCAGGGCTGGTGCTTTATCCACTACGCCACCTAGTCTCCCCTAAAGCTCAAATTTCTAAAGCACTTTGCTCACAACCCCAGTGACAGAGGGAGTAAAAATGGGAAGAGATAATTTGCCTCTTTGCAGCTAGGTGGTAGAATGGCTAGAGCACTGACTTTAAAGTCAGAAGGACAGGAGTTTGAATCCAGCCTTAGACACTTGACACTTACTAGCTGTGTAACCTTGGGTAAGTCATTTAATCTTAATTGCCTTGCATCCAGAGGCATCTCCAATCATACAGATCTAGCCAACTGGATCCAGATAACTCTGAAGGAGAAAGTGAGGCTAGTGACTTAGCATCCCATCACTATAATTCAATTCATGTATCTGTCATGGCATC
The DNA here is from genome assembly GCF_037893015.1 of Macrotis lagotis. Taxonomy (NCBI): domain Eukaryota; kingdom Metazoa; phylum Chordata; class Mammalia; order Peramelemorphia; family Peramelidae; genus Macrotis; species Macrotis lagotis. Next base: position 418,479,879 of record NC_133658.1, on the reverse strand, counting down.
ATCTCCCTGATGTCATGGTCTTCTTCAAGGACAAAGGATAAGCATCATCAGGATCTGCTTTGTTGTCACAATGAGAATCTTTGGGGGAGGGGACGGTGGCAAGGCAATGGGGTTAAGTGACTTGCCCAAGGTCACACAGTTAACTAAGTATTAAGTGTCTGAGGCCGAATTTGAACTCAGGTCCTCCTGACTGCAGGGCCAGTGCTCTATCTGCTTCACTATGTAGCTACCCTCCACAATGAGAATCTTAACTGATGCCCAACTTTCCCTCATCACTTACTAGAATGGGCAATTTGATATGGTGGAAGAAGAACTAATTTGGAGTCAGACAATCCTGTGTCCAATTCCTGATTTTTGGAAGATGTGGCAGCTATGAGACCTTGAAAAATCACTTTACCTCTCTAGAGACCAATCCTATCTTCTCTAAATTGAGAAAATTACATATATTGATCTTAGTTGTTTCTAAATCTCTATAATCTCCTATCTGAAGTAAACTTTATCATTACTTAACTAGAAACTTTTCAAACCACAGTTATGATTGCTAGACTTAGAAGGGACTTAAAAGATTATCTAATCCTAAAAAATTATCTAACCCAATCCCCTTATTTTATGACCAAGGAAATGGAGATCCCCAAATAAAGGAAGTTACCTGCCCCAAAAGACCAGGGAATTATTAGTAATCTAAAACTCAAACCCAATATAAGGAAGGGAAGAAGAGAAGGGGGTGATATACAATTATCACTAAGCCATGAAGAGTTCATTGACTCAAGGAAATGTCAAATTTGTCTCTTTAGAGTCCTTTCAAAATGCCTTTAAACAGTAACAGTTCCTATTTCTATAGTGCTTTGCAATTTACAAAGCATTTTACCCATAGTAGCCTTGGGGAATCAATAGTACAATAATATTTTTTCATATTATTGATGAGGAAACTCAAATAACTAATCCAATTACATTTTTAACTTCTGTATATAACTTTTCAGTCTTCAATGTAGATTATTATAATTAGAAACAGAACACCAATTAAAAGAGCAATATTAAAAGAATAAACTTTTCTCAAAGCATTCTATTTGATGTGTATTTTCTTTCTCCTGAATTTGTTTCACAAATTGAATCAAATATCATGAAGGAGGATTCATATTACTATACTATGAAGATGAAGATCTAGGGACCTACTGCACATTCTTAGTGAGTTGATGAAACAGAGAAATCCAGTTCCCAACTTTGTCTAGCTTTCTGCATAGTAGGGCAGGAGGTCAGATGGCAATTCTCTATAGGGAGCAAGAGAGACAATAAAGGAGAATAGGGATAAATGCCAAGCATTGCCTTGGGACTAGCAGTTTCATGTATCAGGACTGTCCATATTTCAATTGCTGGTTTATCAGTGAAAATATAAAGGACTGTGTTTTAGTCCTAATTAAATAAGGCCTCATAAATATTCAACCATGTATAGTATTTGATGGATCTCCAAAGAACTAGAAAGGTTTTCATATACAGAGTCTTCAATAAGATGTATTTCTCTACCTTAAAAAGTTAAATATTGGTCCAAGGATTGACTGCATGGAAACTATACCTCTTACTCAGCACTTTTGTTAACTTCAGTGACACATTTTTACTCTTAACATGCCTTGGAAACCAAATGCAAACTGTGTTTGGTACACTTAAGCTCTGTGGTCCTTAAACTACATGAAGAAAATTGCTTCCTTCTCTACTCATGTTTTTGGTTACTAGTGCTAATCTAAACAACCCTAAAAGACATATTAATTTTCAGAGCCCTGAGCCTCCCATATAGCAAAAAGAAGGGGGGAAAAAATCTTAAGACTGATGAATTGTCAAAAGTATGCTGAGGAAATCAGTAGATTTTGTTTTGCTTTTTAAATTATAGATTCCCTGAAGGAGATAGAGAGATCATTAATAGAAAACTAAGTAAGATACTTTGGGACTGAAATTGTTACTATTAATGTTAATAAGGTTCATTAACAATATTCTGATTAATAATTAATGCCTATTAATAAGGACTATTAATAATATGTAATTATTAGGGTAAACAATGAAGTAAAACCAGAATTCAGTAAGTGCAGAGTGAATTGGATTGCATTTAAGAAATGATTTAATGATTTTAATCATAGTGGAACAAAGACACATCTTTTATATACCAATGCTCCACTTGTGATGTTGATCTATTAAATAATCAATCAATAGGAATTTATTAAAAGTTTACTACAGGGGAGGCTAGGTGGCACAGTGGATAGAGCACTGGCCCTGGAGTCAGGAGTACCTGAGTTCAAATCCAGCCTCAGACACTTAATAATTACCTAGCTGTGTGGTCTTGGGCAAGCCACTTAACCCCATTTGCCTTGCAAAAACCTAAAATAAAAAATAAAAAATAAAAAGTCTACTACAGAAAAAGCACTGAGCACACAAAACCAAAACCAAAATAGCCTCTGACTTTAAAGAGTTTTCATTCCATCAGAGGAAACAATATGTGCTCATGTAAGTAGAAGCAATTATGTATGTGGGTATATATGTGTGTGTGTTTGCATGTTTGTATATGTATGTGCATATACATACACAAATATACCAAGTAAATACACCATAGCACAGTGGATAGAACATTGGGCCTGAAGTCAAAACAATTACTAGCTATGTACCCTAGATTAAGTCACTTAAACTGTATTTATCTCAGTTTCCATAACTATAAAATGGGGATAATAACAGGGCCCCCAGCTGTTGCAAGGATCACTTTTTTTGAGGCGGTGGGGGGAGCGGGTTGCAAGGCAATGGGGTTAAGTGGCCTTCCCAAGGAGTACTGTGAAAAGTCACCAGCCTCACTTTCTCCTCTGGAGCCATCTGGGTTCAGTGGTCAAATATGGTCAGGATGACTGGAGATGACCCTGGTGGCAAACCTAGATTATTCCCAGATCACAGCTCAACTGAAACAACACCCCTTCAGTCATTAAGGTTAGGTAAAAGAGAGAGATGAGGTAAAGAGACCAAGAATGATCACTCAAAAAAAATTGTTGGGAGAGTAAGACTGTCATAGTATCTCTGTAATTAAGGCAGTTAAGAAAGAAAAGAAGCAAGAACTACCAGGAGTCTGAGATAGAAATCAGGAATTAAGGAAGAGAGTTGGATTTACCTAATTAGATGAACAGCAGTGTTAACACTACAAAGGGAATAAGATCAAACAATACCTACCTAACTAACCTAGATGGTCAGAGGGAACTGGCCTAAGTATAAAACCCCAATCCAATTACTAAGGCTGAAAATCTAAATGGGACAATAAATTTAGAGATGGAAAGGACTTGGAAAAGAAGTTGAGTGAAGCCCCTTTAATTTACAGAGAAGGAAATAAGAACAAAAGAGTGATTTGTCCAAGGTCATACTAATAAATGCCTAAAACAAGAATAGAACTCAATTCTTCTTCAACTCTAGATTTTATCTATATTGAACAAAATAAATGAGTTAATAGAAACCCAAGAGATAAAAAAGAAGAGGGTAACCACAAAAGGAAAAGACTAACTACAGCAGCTATAAGCAGAGTTTCAAAAGGAAAAAAAAATAACTTGGATACAAGGATTGATGTTTGTCCTTCATTCTTGAAGAATATCAGGACATGAGGGTGATGATGCCATGGCAGCACATGAATTGGATTTGAATGAGGGATGCTGTGCTAAGTCAACAGTCTCAATTTCTCCTCCAGAAAATCTGGAGCCAGTGGTCAGATATGAGTCGGGATGACTGGAGATGGCCCGGGATGTGAGGCAGGCAGGGTTAAGTGATTTGCCCAAGGTCACAAAGTTAGTAACTAACAAGTGTCTGAGGCTGAATTTGAACTCCTGTCCTCCTGATTCTAAAGCCAGTGCTTTACCCACTAGGCCACCTAGTTCCCCAAAGAAGATCATAACTTCAGGGAGGTGATGCCATGACAAGCCGTGAATTGAATTTGAGTGAGAGGGTGCTGTGCTGACTCATCAGACTCACTTTTTCCTCCAGAACCATCTGAGTCCAGTGGTCAGATATGAATCAAGGTGACTAGAGATGGCCCTGGATGTGAGGCAATCAGGATTAAATGACTTGACTAAGTCCATACAGTAGGTGTGTGAAGGGTCTGAGGCCAGATTTAAACTCCTGTCCCTTGACTCCAAGGCTCTATCCTCTGTACCAACTAGCTGCCCTAGACACAAGGATTACAAGATTGACTTCAAGAAATAAAGGAAGAAATGAAATAAAAAGTGGGAGGGAAAAATGAAAGAAGAATTAATAGCTTAGATAAGTAGGAGTAAAATCTTATCCAAGTAGCCAAATTTTTGACAAAAGAAATAGAATAAACAACCCACTTCTCAATATCACAACAGACAATAAGAAATATTATAACAATCTGAAAAAAAGTTTCAAAATTTTTAAAAATGTAAATGTAAATCATCTACTGGAAAAACACCTGACATAGAAAACTAGTTGATGGGGGTGGCTAGGTGGCCCTGGAGTCACGAGTACTTGGGTTCAAATCCGGTCTCAGACAATTAATAATTACCTAGCTGTGTGGCCTTGGACAAGCCACTTAACCCCATTTGCCTTGCAAAAACCTAAAAAACCTAAAAAAACCCTAAAAAACCTAAAAAAAACTAGTTGAGTAGAACTAACTCATGAATCATCAGGGATGGGGCAGCTAGGTAAAACAATACATAGAACACTGATCCTAGAGTCAGGATAGCTGAGTTCAAATCCAGTCTCAGAAACTTGATACCTACAAACTGGGTGACCTTGGGCAAGTCACTTAATCCCATTGCCCCACAAAAAAAAGAATCATAGAGGAAAACATTTCAGATCAATTAGAACCATAGGACAAAGTAAAAAATAAAAAGAACTTATAAGTCTCCTCAAGAAAGAAACCTCAAACTATATCATAGCCAAAATCCAGAGTTCCATGTCAAAGAAAAAATACTGCAAGATGCCAGAAAGAAATATTCCAAGAAGCCAAAGTCAGAATTACACAAAACTTAACAACTTTTGCATAAAAGAGAAAATTTTACAATGTGTCAAAAAAGTACCTTCCACCCCATGTCTCCAAAAAACCAAGAACCCCTTAAAACTAAGAACTCACTCTGAAAAAAAAATGAGTATACTCCTTCAAAGGAAAAAATGGAAACTTTAATAGAATAGGGAAATTTCAAACATTCCTGGTGCAAAGACCAGAATTAAGTAGAAATTCTGAAATGCAAATGTAAGAGGCAAGAGAAACCCAGGAAGGGAAAGGTACCTGAGTAAGTGGAAAAGACAAAATGACAAAGAAGTTCAAACATTCCGATAAGAATATCCTTTCAGGGGCAGCTAGGTGGTATAGTGGATAAAGCACTGGCCTTGGAGTCAGGAGTACCTGGGTTCAAATCCAGTCTCAGACACTTAATAATTACCTAGCTGTGTGGCCTTGGGCAAGCCACTTAACCCCATTTGCCTTGCAAAAACCTAAAAAAAATATCCTTTCAGAATCCTAATGTTTTCAAGAATGATAGGAATTAAAAAGGACAAACATATTACTCTTACAACATGATTATTGTGGTAATGTTTGTCATGACTATACATTTCTAACCTATATCAGATAACTTGTTTCTCAATGAGAGGGTTAGGGCTAGGAGGAAGGGAGAGAATTCAGAACTCAAGGTTTTAAAAGTGAATGCTGAAAATAGTTTTTGCATGTAACCGGGGAAATATTTTTTTTTTGCAAGGCAAAAAGTGGCTTGCCCAAGGCCACAGAGCTAGGTAATTATTAAGTGTCTGAGGTTGGATTTGAACTCAGGTCCTCCTGACTCCAGGGCCGTTGCTCTATCCACTGTGTCACCCAACCACCATGAAATTTTTTTTAAAGGACAAATAAATGTATGTCCTATGTTTGATTTTATTCTATTTCATTAGTAATAAATTATGAAGTAAAAGGGAGAAAAAGAATTCACTAAGAAATAATTATTCTATTATTTTCCATATATGGGCCACGTAAGAGTGCAAAAACACAAGAAAGGATGGGAGAAGTGTCTATCTAAAAGAATGAGAGAGCAGAAGAAGGAACAAGATGAGGGGTTAGTGTAGAACTACATTAACTCAAAAAGAGTTAACTAGGAAAGGAGATAATAAAGAAGATTTGAGAATGGAGTGGATAAAAGCAAAATTTTAGAGAGTTTATCAGATAGAAAGAATTAAAAATAAAGAGTATAAGAAAAATAGGAATCCAGCTTTGAAGAAGAGAGGAGGGCCAGAGGATTAGGAATAGACCACTTCAACTATAAAATTACTTCTCTTTTCAGCACTGCTTTATTCTTTGTAAAGAGTGAGATAGAAGGAAAATAGAAGAAAAAGTATAAGAAGTTATGAAGTAAGGAAATACACAATTAATTTAAAGTCAGCAGTAAATTCCAATGAAATTAATTCACCCATTAGAACAGAGAAGCATAGTAGGCTAGATTAAAAAGCATAATCCAAAAATAAACTGCTTACAAGAAACACAAATGAAACATAAAGATTTAAATCAAGTTTTAAATTAGGGGATCCTGGGGTGGCCAGGTGGCGCAATGAATAGAGCACCGGCCCTGAAGTCAGGAGTACCTGAGTTCAAATTTGACCTCAGATACTTAAAATTTACCTAGCTGTGTAGCCTTGGGAAAGCCACTTAACTCCATTTGCCTTGCAAAAAAATAAAATAAAATAAAATAAGGGATCATAGCTGTTTATTTTGCTTCAATTAAATTTTTTAAATTATGCAATTATGACTTGAGACAACAGTAAAATAATCATGAGAAGAAGAAATAGAGGTAAACAATGCATCATTAGCCTTAATGACTAAGTCTAAATAATGAAGCAATGTAAAAACTTTATACTTGCTAATAAGCCCATTTTAAACTTAGATAATGCTACCAAAAAAAGTAAACAGCAAAGAATTTAGGATTCTGAATAGAATTTTAGAAAAGTTGAATGCATTCATCTTTGGAAATTACTAAATGGAAATAAAAAAGAATATACATGTTGCTAAGTTAAAGTTATGTAAGACATTTTTACAAAAACTAAATATGTTCCAGATCATAAAAACCTCATAAATGCAGAAAAACTAATATCAACCATATCCTTTACTAATAACAAAATTATAATCAATAAAGAACATTTGAGGAAAAGTTTCAAACTTAAACAGAAATGAAATTATTAATTTTAAAGAATTGGTAAGATCAAAGAACAAATAATAGAAGCGATAGATAATTAAAGAAAATGACAATGAGACAATACCTGAAATAAAGATTTTGGTAACCAAACAATCCTTTGGGGATTAATGCATATCTTAATGTTTTCACAAGAAGAAATAAATGAATTGGGAATGGACTAAAATAATTGCTTTTCTAAAGCAACAAATTAAAAAAATATATAAATAGCAAAATAGAAATTCTAAAAAATAATTAGCTAGAAGCACTCTGTGTGTCTCTCTTCCCCCCTCCCTTTCTGATTCTCATCTCTGATTCTCTGCCTTGCCTCTGTGTGTGTGTGTGTGTGTCTCTCTCACACACACACACATATACACACACACACATGGACAAACATATACACAATGTTCACTCTGGGACATTGGAGGTAATGGTGAGTGGATTGATCTGCTGCAAGGAAGAACTGAGAAGGTCATCTAACTATGGAACTGGCTTCTCACAAAATACATAATCTCTGCTACATGTGTTGGGATGGGAAATTCACTCAGCCACTGGGCTGCTTTATCACAAGGCATGACTGCTGTCAAACTAAACATCTGATAGTCTGACTTTTTACAGGGGGTAGCTGCAGCTCTGCAAGGCTGGGTAGGTTTCTCAGGCAGTAAGCTGGCTCCTCAAATGTATGGATCAATCTTCTGGATTTCCTAGCTATTTGATAGATAACAAGTATTTACAACTTTAACCTCAGGAAATTATTAAAAACTATTTCCCCCAATTATATATCAACAAAACTGATAGAGCCAGGTAATCACTGGGGAGAATTATCATAACTGGGGAGTCAGCATCTCCAAGAAATGCAGCCTGAAGGCCTGAAATTACATATTTCTTAAGCGTGGCAGACAAATTCAGGGCTCATAGTACATTTACAAAGGATGACAGACAAATTTCTATACTGGTTATCCTCAGTGAGGCTCTTCACAGGAGGTTTTATGTGCTTCCTTTCCTCTTGGGCATTCAAGTCCAAGGAAAGATCCCGAAATTTGGTCTTAAACTACTCTTCAGTTCCCATAGTATCTTCACATCTTTGATCTCAGTAAAGACAGGACCCATTACCTGCTTGGGATTTAGAGCCATGCATTTGAAAATTATTATTCATAACTTTATCTGAATTGGTTTCTTGACCTTCCTAGAGCCAAGGAGAGAATGGGACAGAATGAGAGTGAGTGATAAGGGGAAAAGTCAGACTGCTGATCCTTGAATTAGAACACTAGAAAAGAATTAAATTGTTCAAAGTTGCAGAATTCCTTTCATTTACATGTAAAAGTACCTTATCATTATATCTCACTGGTCTTTGTATTGATGTTTGCCCCTGAAGAACTTTAATTTTGCTAAAGTCTAAATAAAACTAAAGCAGATTTAAAAAATTAGAAAGATGTTGATTGTTCATAGCTGAGTTGTGCCAACATAAAAAAATAAAAATGCTATTTAAAATAATTTGCAAAGCCATGCCATATGTACCAAACTACCAAAATATTACTTTATGGAATTAGATAAAATAACAAGAAAATGCATCTAGAGAGACAAAAAGTCAAGAATCTCAAAGGAATTTTTTTAAAGTGGGAATGAAGGGAAGCTATAGCAGATCTAAAACATATTACAAAAAAGATGATCATCTTAATTCTTTGGAATTTTTTAAAACATAGAAAAGTTTGTATCTAAAACAGGTTAAGCACACATGTCCCAGAAATATTTAAAAAGAGTAGCAAGAACACCAATTGTTGAAGCTGACAAGAACTGTTGGGAAAACTGGAAACAGTCTGATAAAATTAAATTTAGACAAAATCTCACATCATAAAATAGATAAATGACCCAAATATAAAAGATATCATAAATAAATTACAACAGGGAAAGAGATACTTTTCACAATCATAGGTAAAGAGTTCTTGTTTGATAATAAGGAATAAAGATGACTTCATGAAATGAGTAATTTTGTTCGCAATAAAATTCAAAAGTTTTTACACTCAAAAAATGCTATTAGAATTAGCAGGGGAAGAGTTAACTGAAAAAGTTTCTATCACAACTTTCTATAATGATATACATGAAATATGAAGAAGGGTATGAATATATAACAATAAGAGTCATTCTGCAATGGATAAATGGTTAAAGGAGATGAATAAGCGGTTCTCCAAAGAAAACCAAATTATCAACAGCCATACAAAAAAAAATGCTCCAAATCACTATAAATAAAATAACTACAAATTAAAACAACTCTCTGAGGTTCAATCTCTTCTTTATCAGATTGGCAAAGATGATTTTTTTAAATGATAATTTTTTCTAAAGTTGTGGGAGATGGGGCGGCTAGGTTGCACAGTGGATAGAGCACCAGCCCTGGAGTCAGGAGTGTCTGAATTCAAATCTGACCTCAGACACTTAATAATTACCTAGCTGTGTGGCCTTCTGCTAGCCACTTAACCTCAATGGCTTGCAAAAAAAAAAATTGTGGGAGAAAATGCCCATTAATTGGTAGATCAATGGTCTAGAGAGCATTTTGGAACTAAATCCAAAAAGTCATTAAACTATACATATTTTCTGACTCAATGATACCACTAATAATCATATATTCCAAAGAAATTAAAGAGGGATAAGATTCATATACAAATAAATTCATAGGGATACTTTGTGTTATGGCAAAGAAATAGAAATACAGTAGATGCTCATCAAATAAGAACTGAACAAGTTATGATATATGAATGCAATGGGATATTTTTAGAAAACTGGAAAAGACTGGCAGAAATTAGGTATAGATTAACAACCAGAAATGCCATATGGATACTTTAAACATAAAAATTGACATAGTAAAGTAGAAAAAAATTGACATAGTAGAGTAGAGGAACAAGGAAGTTATCTTTCAGATCACTGAATAGAGAAAAATTTCATAAACAAACCAGGGATATCACAGAAAGTATCACAGAAGATAAAATAAGCAATTTCTATTCTATAAAATTTAAAAATTATAGCTCAAAAAAGTCCAATGTAACGAAAATTCAGAAGGAAACAAGTAAATGGGAAAATAACATTTTTAGTCAGTCTCTTTGATAAGGGTCTCATATCCAAGTTATACAAGAAACTAATTCAAATTTTTAAGTCTAAGAGCCATTTTTCCAACTGATAAATTATCAAAGGATATGAATGGACATTTTTCAAAGGTAGAAATCTAATCTGTCAGCATCAGTATGAAATGGCATGCTCTAAATCCTAATTGTGAAATTGAAAATACATGTTCTAAACAGCTGTAAAAGGTGTTTCCTAATAATAATACTAATATTAATAATACTCAAGGATTGATTCATGTATAGAATGACTTGCACATAGATTTTGTAAAGTTAGAAGAGTAGATTTATAGGCCAATAGATGTTAATATTTTCTGAGTTGGTTATTTTTTGCCTAAGATCTTAGGAGTTTTTTTTTAAGTCTTCAGTATCTTTTCCTCTTTCAGATACTTACAAATTGTGTCTCCTCTACTGATGATTATTTATATTTGGTCCCATCCCATTTTTGTTCTTTTGTGCCATTTCTAAAACTCATATAAATATATTCAGGACAATGAGGTCCAGGGTCCAAGTGAGTCCTTAATCTTATCCCTAATGCTCAAAAGTTTGTTAACAAAAATCTTTCTTCTTCCTCTTCCTCCCCCTCCCTCTCCTCCTTCTTCTCCTATTTATCATCTTTTATCTTTACCTCCTGTATCATGGCCTTGTCATATTGGAGGGGTTTTCACAGCTCATTGAAACTGGGCTATCCTGTACAGAATTAACCAAGAAGGACAAGTCGCAGTAAAGAGTTTTGACAAAAGTTGATTTACCAGAGAAAGAAATGGCAAACCACCTCAGTATGTTTACCAGGTAAAAACAACTAACAGATAGTATTAAATGATAAAAGATATGAAACCAGAAGAGCCCCTCTGGTCAAAAAGTGTCCAACATGCTACTGAGGAAGAGTAAGATACAAGCAGCTCCAGAAAAAATTAAGTGACTGGGTCAAAACTGAAAGGAAGTTCATTCTGTGCTTGTATTTTGTGACAAAAGGAAAGTCTGATGATTTAAAAAAAACAATATTGCATAGACACCCGGAACATAAGGTGGATACAGACAAACGGAAAATGGAAAGATAAAACATTGACATCTTGGGTGTCAGTGAATTTAAATGGATGGGAATGGGTAAATTTAATTGCTATATAATAAAATATTGTGAGCAAGAATCCCTCAGAAGAAATGAAATAGTCTTCATAATAAATTAAAAAAGCAAGGAAAGTATTATTAGTGTATGATTTCAAAAATCACAGAATACTATCTGTTTGAACCAAAGGCAAACTGTTCAACATTACAGTGATAAAAATCTCCAATTACTGATGTCAAAATTGATCAGTTTTACACAAACTTAAAACATTATCCAGAAATAACATTAAAGAGGTGTCACATTTATAAGAGTTGAAATGCTAAAGCATAAATTAAAAGGCAAATTTGGTCTTGAAACAGGGTAGAAGCTAATAAGAGTTTTGTCAAAATAACTTGCTACTCATAGCAAACACCAAGAAATACTAGAATTGTAAATATGTTGACATGACATCAGAGAGATGATGCCATGACAAACACATGAATTGAATTTGAGTGAAGGGGTGCTCTCCTAAGTCACCAGTCTCATTTTCTCCTCCAGAACCATCTGGGTCCAGTGGCCACATATGAATCTGAGTGACTGGAGACGGCCATAAATGTGAGGCAGTCAGGGTTAAGTGATTTGCCCAAAGTCACACAGCTAGCATCAAGTGTCTAAGGTTGGATTCAATCTTATGTCCTCCTGACTCCAAGATCAGTGGTCTATCCACTGCACAATCTAGCTGTCCTACTAGAAATGTGGACTGGTTTTGTGGACTGGTTTTCGAAGAGGAAGAGGAACTAGAAACCAAATTGCTAACATTCACTGAAATATGGAGAAAGCAAGAGTTCCAGAAAAATATCTACTTCTGCTTTATTGAATGCACTAAGCCTTTGACTATGTGGATCACAATAAAATGTGGCATATCTCAAATGGGAATACCAGATCATCATATGTATCTTGAGAAACCTATATATGGGCCAAGAAGCAACACGTAGAACTGAACAAGGAACAACTGATTGTTTTAAGATTGGAAAAGGAGTATGAAAAGGCAGTATACTGCCACCTTATTTATTTAACATATTTATAGTACATTATGCATATGACAGGTTGGACAAATGAAAAGATAGAATTAAGGTCACTGGGAGAAACATCAGTAATCTCAGATATGCAGACAATACCCCTTTGATGGCAGAAAGTAAAGAAGCAATAAGAAGTGTCTTGTTGAGGTTTAAAGAGGAGTGTGAAAGCTGGTTTGAAGTTTAATATTAAAAAAAAAAAACTAAAATCTTGGCAACTGTTCCTATCACTTCCTGGCAAACAGTTGGGAAAAAATGGAAATTGTGTCAGATTTTATATTCTTGAGCTGCAGACAGGCTAATGCAGTCATGAAATTAAAAGATGCTAGCTCCTTGAAAGGAAAGCTATGGCAAATTGGGACAGCAAAGCCAACAAAGGTCCATATAGTCAAAGGATTGGTTTTCCCAATAGTAACATTATGGCTCTGAGAACTGGATCATAAGGAATCACATCACAGAATCAATGCTTTTGAATTGTGGTACTGGAAAATATTTTAAGACTGCCTTGTTCAGCATGGAGATCAAAACAGTCAATACTTAAAGAAATTAATTCAGATTACTCATTGGACGGACAAATACTGAAGCTGGAACTTTAAAATTTTGGCAATATAATGAAAACAGGAGATTCACTGGAAAAGCCCCTGTTGGAAAAAGTTGAAGCAAAAGGAGAAGGGGACACTAGAGGATGAGATGGATAGTCTGTGGAAGCAAAGAACAAGAGCTTAAATAGCCTTCTAGTTACAGTGGAGATTGGATCCCTTGGGATATTTGCTTAGTTGGTTGGATCTCTTGCCAAAATTTCTTTAAATTGGTTTTATCTTCCAGGCATGCTCTTTCCTTTGTGATATGAAGTTAATCTTAATTATCTTCCTTCTTCATAAAATTTGGCAAATGAATTTATATTCTAAACCATAATTGTCTTTAGGTGCCATCTCTCCCACTCCCCACTACCTTATGCTTGACAAAGAACCTAAATGTTTGCTGACTCTGGTTTCCTAAAATATTAATAGATTTAGAGCAATAAAGGTAGAAATGCTACTATTGTGTAAACTTCCTCACGTTACTCCCTCAGAGAGGTTGAGCACCTTGTCCAAGGTGACATGGGTTCTAAGCTTTATAGGCAGGATTTGAACCCAAGTCCAAGGATTCCAAACAAGTACTCTTTCCATTTGTTATATCAAATTGCTGATGCAAACACAAAGGTAATCAGTACACATCTAATTTCTAAAGTACTACAAGGTTTACAAAACACTTTTGCTCATGTCAGCTCTCTATAGTAGCTAATTAAAGTTTGGAATTTTTTCTGTTATTTTAATTGTTCTAATTGTGATTTCACTGGTACAGGCAAGATGCAGATAAGCTTTTCCTCTAGAACTAATGGTCTTTAGAGGGTTTCCCAAGTCACTAAGAAATTGAGACTTGTTAATGATCACAAAGCTAATGCATGGAGATAGGATTTGAACTCAGGTCTTCCCAACTCCAAGACCAATCTTTCCTCCAATTAAATCAAGTTAAAATTCAATACAATTATTCATTTTAGAGAAAAGCTGAACATAAAGTAATTCACCTAAAGTCACACACACACACACACACACACACACAGAGTCCATCTGCAGAGACAAAATACAAAGTTAAGCCTTCAAACAAACAGATCCATTACTCTTGCCTCTTCCCCCACACCTTTAGATGATTGGCTTTCAAAGTTCTTCAAATAACTATACCCTTCTTAACTTTTATTTTCAGGACCTAGTATAGTAACCCCCTTAGTAAGTGTTTCCTGAATTGAATTGCTTTTATATTACACCTACTGGGTACATACAATGTTGTAGGGTGGGAAAAGATACATAAATTAAAGTCTTAGTCCTTTCCCCAAAGGATATATTTCAGTAAGAGAATTGAGCTAAATAGTAAAGATACTTAACCAACCTAGGTGGAAAAACAGCATTCCCAGACAAAGTGAACCATCTTGAGAGCAGCTTCTGAGAAATGGAGGAAATGGTCTAACTAGAATTAAAGGTTCTGTTCATTTCTCCTTTTAGGAAAGAGCATAATTTCTCCCTCTTCCCTTAATGACCACACTTGGCACCTATCTTATCCAAAGGCATAAATCTATACTCTCTGATTTAGAAAAGCAAAGTCATTTGGGAGATATTTTTATTTAGATAATGACGATACCCAGAAAGCTACATAGGTAATTTTTAAAGTTTTCCCCGTATCTATTAAATGTATTTGGTCTATCCAGTTCCCCCCCACCCACCCTCTTCATTTCTACAAATGTCACTTTTTTTTTAATGGCAGTTTAACTCAGGTAGTGGAAAATTATTTCCAGTGGAGTCCAAGATCTGTTCTCTAAAAGCTGATTGAACCATTTTTAGCATCAATACATAGTTTTGTACAAGGTTGAACTATTTCATTTTTTGAGTTTTTAGTAAAAACTTGGGTGACCCATGATTGCATTCAGATTCTGAATGAGAAGGGGATGTGAAGAAAGAATAAAAGAGCAACAAGATTCTTATAGTGCTTGAAGGTTTTTAAAGCACTTTACAGTAAATATTAGTTCATTTCATCCTGAGAAGCCTGGAAAGCAGGTAGCATCATTAGCTCCCTCCTACAGATGAAATGGAAGTAGATCAAGGTGAAGTGGCTTGTCAAGAGTCACACAGCTAGTTAAGAGAGAACTTGAACTCAGGTCTTCCTGACTTCAGGCCCAGTGCTCTCTTCACTTATAACCCCTAGTCATCTACAAAGAGATGACCATCAGAATGCAGGAGCCATTGTCATGCTAAGATTAGTCATGATGAAACTTGGCATAGAAATTGCCCTTTGCTCCAAAGAATCTAGTCTTGGCCTGTGCAAGACAAAAGTCTTTGTTGTCAGTTTTTCCAGAGCTATATCCCCTTAGTCTAGTATATAAAAATGAAGTTAACCTAGTTTTTTCCTCAATAAAGCTTTTATTTTTTTCCAATTAAATGCTGATAGTTTTCCAACAGTCATCCTTCTGCAAGCTTTTAAATTCCACATTTTTCTGCCACCCTCCCTTCCCCATGGTAGTAAGCAATCTGATATAGGTTGAACATGGAGTTAAACCTAGTTTTTTTGTGGTTAAGTTGTGATCATTTCAAAACACTTTAATTTACTCTCATTCATACACTGATTATTCCACTACCTGTGGACCTATGAATTGGTCCAAAATTCTATAAAATAATTTAAAACTATACTAAGTTTTAAATATGCTTTCATTCACTAAGAATGTAACATTGGGAAAGGTCCCATATTTCTAGCTAGGGACTCAAGTTCCTCTGTAAAATGAGATTGCTCTGGTTGTCCTTAATCTCCCACAGCTTTCAAGCAATTTTCCTTATGGCAATCTAACAGGAAAAAGGATTCCCCTATTCCACGGATTCACTCCTGTTTCTAGTATTTAGCTTTTAAAGCCCTGCACAACCTATCTTTCCAGTTTCATCTTGTTAGCCACCCAAATTTGTATTGTTTCTTCTACAAATTCTATCTTGTCTCCATAACTTTGAGCTAATATCTCATTCCCAGAATGCATCATTCCCCTTCATCTCAAAACTTCCAACTTCAAACATCTCATGTACCACTTATGTGAATCCTTTTGTGAACCCTCCAGCAGGAGCTAGTGCTTTCTTTGCAAACTACATTTAACTACTTCTTATATTTTTTTTAAAATTCTTTTGTCATCAGATCCAGTAGAACACAAAATCAATCAAAATTAGATTGTATCATGCTTCTATTTTATTTCCTGGTACCTAGCACTTAATAAATATTCTCGTGCACGCGCATGTGGAGTTGAAGCAGTTCATTTCGGATGTAGTAATAGCCTAGATGAGGAATGAAAGCAATGTACAATAAACACCTGTCAACTGAGTGAGAAAGAGGAACCTGCGAAGCCTTGAAGAAGATAAAATAGGAAAAGTGGAGGGAGATTTAAAAAAATTATTGCTTTTTGGAATGCCGAGAAGAAAGTAGAAAAGTTCATAGGACAAAATGAGCTCTGGGGAGGAGTCTTGAATATCCTCAAAGACCATCCCTTTCCCTCACCTCAATATTCCTTGATTTTTAGAAAAAGGTTGGCTGAACTATGACAGTGGTCCTTACAAAACCAAATGCTACCCCACTACCAATTGCCAAACCATTTCCAAAATTTGGATAATCTGACTTAATAACATGAAATATAAACTGTTACTTAGGAAAAAGGGTAAGGATAACAAAATTTAATTCTCCATTTTTTAAGTTGAAATATTTAGGGAATTTTATGGGTCTTATTCACAGTCCAAACCTTAAATCTTAGAAATTTTTTTTAAGGTTTTTGCAAGGCAAATGGGGTTATGTGGCTTGCCCAAGGCCACACAGCTAGGTAATGATTGTCTGGGGGCGTATTTGAATTCAGGTCCTCTTGACTTCCAGGGCCAGTGAGCTATCCACTGAGCCACCTAGCTGCCCCTATCTTAGAATTCCTAATGGCATACATGGATCTGTAGAAAATAGATTAACCAACTACTCCTACTCCATGGTGATTTTCATCCAATGTTCAAGAAATTCAAGAATATTAATGCAAACAATGATTCAAATAAACCTCCTTCCCGTTCAAGAACACTTATGAGTCCATCATAGAACTTCAGATTTTTAGTAAACTCATGTCCAAAAAAATGAATGCATTCATGTGAAGGCCTCATTTAAGAATTTAAACACTTTAGGAGCAGCTAGGTGGTACAATGGATAAAGCACAAGTCCTGGAATCAGGAGGACCAGAGTTCAAATCTAGTCTCAGACAATACTTAGCTGTGTGATCTTGGCCAAGTCACTTTTAACCCCATTGCCTTGTAAAAAAAACAAAAAAGAAAATAGAATTTAAGTACTTTAAAAAGATTTGTTAAAATAGGATCAGAATTTTTCTGTTTTTTAAAATTCAATTGTAACTCCCCCCTCCAAAAAAAATTCATGGTTTTTCAATCTGAAAATGCACAGGTGTCCCTTTAATAAATGTATTTGTTCAGAGCATGTCAAACTGAACGATGAAAAAGTAAGTGTGAAGAGAGCCTAGATTTTTAAATAAATAAATAAATGTCGTGTAGTAGGCTAATAGTGTAAAAGAGCTCCTTCTAACAGTCTTGGCACAGTGTCCAGGCACGGTCGGCTCTCTGCTGGGGGCGGTTTTCTTGGCTGTGAAGGCAGATCACGGCCTCTGTCATTCATGGGGAGTAGTTCTGTCCAACTGTCTCTTTCCGACAACTTTATCATCAATCTCTTTATTAACAGCTCCACTGCAGACAGAAAACGCAAACAAGGACCAATTCTCATGCCAGATTTCTGGAAATCACATAGCACCAGGCACCATACAGTGCGAAAGTTTGTAAGGAGGGTGTTGTGCCAGGAAAAACACAGCATCCATAAGAAATAAAGCAAAAAGTTGGGGACTTTCAAGTAATTGTCTTATAATAATCATGTCCATTTTTTTATGCCTAAGGTACTATTTAAGCATGCATTGAATTTTCACTAATTTTGAAGAGTAAGAGAAAGATTAATTTTGAAGACTGTTTAACTTGGCTTCATTGTGTACTTTCATTTGAAAAGTTGAATTAGTCAAGAGGTGTGAGGTCTAATATACCATTCAGCATTAATAAATAATTCACTGTTTTATAAAAAAAATTTAAATGCCTTAGGAATGAAATCTTAATACTTAAGAAACATACACAGAATACTGAGGTGATTCCCTTCAATGGGTTTTAACAAACGAACAAATGGGGTCAGATAAATGAAAAATCATTAATAAATGAAAAACAAACTTAGCTTTTTCTACCTAATTCTGAAAAAGCTACATTAGACCAATACAAACAACCAAAAACAACAAAACCAAAGGAAAAATTAGGTCTTTTACAGTAATGGTGCTGAACTCAAATCTACAAAACCACATACTGACCACATAGTCAACAAAAAATTTATATCCATGTTGTATTGTATTTTTATTTTGTTAAATATTTCCCAATTAGCATTTTTATGTTTCAGGAAATTCCAGAGTTTTGTGGACTGAGAATTTGACACCTATTTCAAAGGACTCTCAGAGTAAAATAGTTCAGAAAATAAAATTAAACATCTATAAATTCAGTGTACTGTAATGCAGAGAATAAACTAACTTTTGAGTCATAAGACTTAGATTTGAGTCCTATGTCTGACAGTGAATTCATTTGACTTTCGTCAACTTTTTTTTTAAATTTCTGAGGCTGCTATATAAAATAAATTTACTACTCATCACAACGCTATAGGAATATTGTGGGAAAAAAGTAGAAATGGATAATCCTATTCCTATTTTATACACATTTGGATGAAAAGTGATTCAAATAAGTCAAAGTACAAAGTCCTTTTCATTGAATGTTTCCTATCCTTTATACAACCTGGGGGCAGATTTTGTCCAGGGCTTGTTTTTCCTTCTTATCCTGTTTCCCATTTAAATCTATTAGGACAACTGTACTTCAGAACAATTTTGTTGAAAATGCTATTTGATAGCATTAAAAACTTCAAGAAATATTTCAATCTTTATTCAAAATTAGGACATTACTGAAAATGAACTTACCTTTTTCCAAAATTAAATAAAGTATTAGTATATAACATCTCAGACTATATTTCAAATCTGTGGGGCTTGGTTAATTCAGATGGCTAAAGCATGGTGCCATGCTAGCTAATAAAACCACAATTACAAAAAAGTAGTTTTATAAAGATCTATTGGTTCTGGCCTGTTTCCAGACCACATGCTGCATTCCTAACCTTAGTCAACAAATGAAATACATGTGCTATTGGTCACAAAATGGGCATGAGGTAAATGTGTCAGGATCTGTGTCAAATCACTCACAATTAAAAGTTCTTCTCCTTAATTAACTCCCTCCCTACTTCCACCAAAAAAAATATAAAAGTTCCTGACCTGATAGTACCAACCTAAGATGTAAGAACACTGATTAAATTAAAAATATTTTTTAAAATCTTCATAAAAACTAACTGGTCAAAAAAGTTTATTAACCATTTGAATGCAAATACCTATAACTAAAATTTTAAAATCCTCTAACAAAATGAACAGGGACAACCTCCTCAACTAGGTATTTAATAAATGCTTATTGAAATGAATACCATATAAATTTATATGCAAGTGTAAATATTTGCATATATAAATAACATTTTAACCAGTGGCTGTTTTAAATCTGAGTATTTCAAATAGTACTGACTTTTGTGAACAAAATTTTCACAAAAAAAAAAACTCTTTATGTTTTTGTGGAACAGGTCTTTAAGGATAATTAAAGTAAAAAGTATAATAATTTACACATCATCTTTCCATATGGACATGAAAAGCCTCTGAAATATGAACTTGGGTGTTCCCTCAATCCCTTTCTTTCAAGCAAAGGCTTGTGAATTATAAAAGGATAAGAAAAGAAAGGTACTTAAAATTCCATCATTTTGAACAAAATGCTTGTGTGGTTTACTCAGCTGCAACGATGTTCCCAGAATGATGAAGAAAAAACATGTCTCATAGGGGTAAAAAACCAGGAAGTTGAAATGACGTTCATGAAATTGTTTCTAAAATGAAACAATGCCATGATATGAAATGCTTGAGCTGGCTCTCAATTACTTAATGTCAATTTACGTATTATATTAATTTGAAAAGAACTTTAGCCTGATAATTATGCAGAAAGATATGGCTAAATTATTGAATCAGCAAATATTTGCGGCAGCAATCCCACAGAATTAAGCAGATCATTTGCCTCTATTTAACTGAAGTTCATGATTCTAATCGAAGACCCTTATTATTCCATTTACTATGTTCAAACCTGAATTTAAGATAGCACCAAATTTTTAGCTACATCTTAGGAAAGCATTGTAACTAAACAGGAGAAGGAAAAGTTTGTGGAGAGCAAGGGAAAAGAGAAAGGAAATGGAAAACCCCCCAAAATGCAATTCAAGCTAACAGGCAACTAATTTTCCTCGTACTGTTCATTTTTATTAAGAGTAAAATAAGCAAAAGTATATGCAAAGGATTGTTCAATGCCTTTTTAAGTAAACAGTTTATCTTTTTGTTTAAATGAAGCATTTAAGTGCTCTAACGGTTTAGATTTCCAGAGCTTGTTCTACAAGTTTGTATATTTAGTGATTTATCCTTTCATATGACAATTACTACTTGGAGCTGCTGATCATTTATTGCCACCTTGAGTGCAGCCAGAATTAATGCTACGAAGAACTCTAAACATTTTTCTGTGTGGAGAGAAAAACAAAGGTTTTAATTAGAAAGGTGCAAAACTATATTCTAGAATACACCCTGTTCCACATAACACATAATTTTCCATTACTTTAAGAGTACCATACTAAATTGATTTTTAAAAAAAGAGTCAGTTTACTGAAATTAAAGGTATAGTATTTTTTTTAAATGTCTACATCAAAAGTGCCAGTCAGTTTGGAAGATAAGAGACTGGAAAGATTAATTCTGTACAGGTTTACAAAAGCGGCTAGAATCAATTTAATATAATGGCTGAGATTAAACTACAAAGAGTACAAAAATAAAGTTTGTTTCGAGTACAATTACTTTTGCCCTTTAACCACATGTGTTATATATACTTAAAGTGATTTCTAATTTCTAAATCTGCAATTTGAATATTCAAGTGCTTTTACTTATAAAGGTTTTTCACAATACTCAATCCTTTCTCTAAAGAAAAAAACAAGCAGCTTGGGACATTTAAGCAGAATAGTTGAATTAACAAAACTGTAACATGAGTACATCTTTCCCCCTTACCCAAAAGAATTTAGTGTGTCAATACTAAATGATTTGGTGTCTTGTAAAGAAGAGAAAGTATGCCTAACTAGTTTTTTAATAATGAATAATAAATGCAGAATTGTGCTGGATGCTTCTGTCTGTAAGCTTTAAAAAAAAAAAAAAAAAAAAAAAAGAGAACTCACTGCTGCAAGTGAAGCAACAGTGCCACCTACTGACACCAAAGAAAAACAATAGTGCTACCTCAAAAAATCAAGAATATTTTAAAATGAAGACAGAAACTACAAATACTGGATGAATACTGCTTTTGAGATAGATTAAAGGGAATTTCTCAATTAATTACATTTCTTCAATAACATGTAGGAAACTGAATAGTAGGAAACAAATATCTTATGAGTAATATATCAATTTAAATATATTTACTTTAACACCCTATTTTCCCCAGGCATAACAATTACTAAAGGACTATAGCTATCATACAACATATATAACATGCTAAAAATCAGCAAATTAAGATAAATTTTCTTCCATGTAATGTTGTTTTATGCGATATTACAAATCATCTGCTAGAGTAAACAATTAACCAATTAAGTCAAATCCTAATATAAAATGAAAAGAAAAAAGTAATTTAAGTCAGTCAAAAGAAATCAGGCAACTGTGGGATTGTGCTGTTTTTTATTGTGTTTTCAATGGAGAAATACATCATCTGTTTACAAAATAGCTCTTGAAAAATACAAGGAGTACAGATACTATAAAACAAAGCAAACTCCAGTCATGAGACACTACATACATCATGCGAAAGCAACAGTCTGATCTCCAGATTATGAAAACTAGAATTAAAAAGTCACTATACAGAAAAATTCCAAGTTTCCTGCTTGGAAAAACTTGGGTGCAGTTACATGAAACGTTTAATAAACTGAATTTTATTTTCCCCAATGTGTAAACAAAATGACAAGACTAAATTTGTGCCTGGCAATTTCGATCTAAACTCCATAGCTACACAAAATACACAGACACCTTGTACGCTTCAACTGTTAGTATAATCATCTTTTCATAGGTGGTAGAAAGGGAGGGCAAGGTGGCTGCACAAGGCAGAAGATAAGGGAAATAGAAATATTGTATACTAGACATCTTAAAGAAATGGTGAAAAAAAAAGCCTCAATTACTGCATAGCCTAAGGGGAAAAAGAAACTACACTCCAACTTTATAAAATTAATTTAGAAGGACAGTGGAAGAGTGTAAGTAATTGCAGTTTAACATGAAAAATGCACATGTAATAAGATGGAGCACAATGGGGGATTCATAAAACATGCTAATCAGAAAATATGGGAAGGTTTTTGTTGGTTTTGCTTTTTCCCCCCCAGATTAAGAATAAGTAACTAAGTTTAAGTTTGCTATCTACATCTGGTATCCCTCACAATTTCTAGATACTGGTATTCTGTTGCAATCAGGAAGGATTTTAAAATTCCTTTTAAAGAAAGAAACTCCTATAT
Source organism: Macrotis lagotis (assembly GCF_037893015.1). Taxonomy (NCBI): domain Eukaryota; kingdom Metazoa; phylum Chordata; class Mammalia; order Peramelemorphia; family Peramelidae; genus Macrotis; species Macrotis lagotis. Next base: position 418,457,207 of record NC_133658.1, on the reverse strand, counting down.
CTTTTTGATAGGACTAAAGAAAACAAAAAGGAGTAAAGAGAGCTGACTAGATGTCAAGTGCTTGCTAGAAATGATTTTTTAAGTATGCTTTTTTTCTATCTAAAATTTACTGACAATTTTTGGTGAGCCATCTAAAAATAAAAATCAGTTTTTAAATTTTTGGAGAAAATAGCTTTGCCTTTATGTTCAAAATTTGAAATGTTTTACTTGGCTGCAGCAGGAAATCTATGGAGTGTACATACAAAACTTTTTTATGTTAAGTGATCAAATGGCCATCCCGAGAGATGTTTTGCTTTACAGGCACCATTTAGTCACCCAAAAGTTTGAAGCATATAAGACCAAAATTTGGTGTTAAGTGCCATGTGGTCATAAGGATGGTTTGTTTCACATCATGGCTTAAGTAAATACTGGCATTCATTTTTGATGAAATTATTCCTATTGTGTGCATACAAACGGAAAAAAGGAACAAAAGCTTTTTTTCAAAGAGAAAAGATTGGAGGCAAGGGAGAAAAATGGAGCTTTGTTAGCTCAAAGAAAAAATATTTGCTTGCTTGATCGCTGATTTGTATGCACTATAAAAGTTTATAAATAAAACCAATATACTATTTCTTAATCATGTCCCATTCAAAACCAACTAATTTCCAATTATTCTTTTAATGTCACATACCCAAGATTTAATATTTCATTTTCAAGGGTTATGGCTACATCAATGGGACTGAACTAGATGAACCCTTATCATTTTTCTCAAGTACAATAGTATAACCACTGTACAATATTATCCAATTTATAGAATGATGAAGAAACTTCAGGAAAAAATAAAAAGCATCAAGCTCAAGATCTAAAAATTAGTTCTACCTTCTAATAAAAAATACATAAAAGTGCATCATCAATATAAGGAATTCTTATGCCAGTTTGTATTGCAAATTTTTCAAACAATGCATCAAACAGAAATCCAATCAGATGTTAAATATGGATACAAATATAACTTGAGGTTTTTTTCCTTTTTTCTTTTAAAGGCAGTAATCCTTTGAAATAGTTAATGCAACTGTTGCTAACACATTACTATAGTACTCCTGGCTTCACATACTAACCTGGACTTCCGATCAAGTGCTGATTAGCCCAGTAAGGGAGGTTCACCAAATAAACCTAAATCCATTTTCAGTCATGTCTAGTCTTGCACCCTCCATTCTCCTTTTTAGCATTAGAAGACAACAGGTTGAAGTTGGCAGATATTGTTTATGGACCCCTGAGGTTGTTTTTACCGGTTCAATCTCAGTTTTATTGAATTCTTGATAACAGGAATAGGATTTGCAGGGAGAGCAGGGATATCTGAAAGGTCTGTACTGGATGTTTTCTGAGAAAGAAGGTGAAAATAACAACATGGTTGAAAGTTTTATAACTCTTCAATGTAACTACCAACTTTTCACTTACTATGAACTGGGTGAAAGCTGGCTCACCATGAAAGAATAAATGTTTTATAAACCCAACACAGGTATTCCAAATGTTAGCTGAATAATCATGATAAAATTAATGAATGTGCAAAATTAAGCATGGACATATCTGGAACACATCTAAAATTTAAACAATATATATATATATATATATATATATATATATAATGTAAACAATTTAATGCTAACACTTTAAGCAAAGTGAAGTTAACTTCAAAGGAACATCAAATTTTTTTAAAAGTCTCGTAACAAGTATAATCAACAACTGTAATACAAGTTTTACAGTTTTCTTTTATGAAGTCAGTGAAGATTCATTTCAATATATCTATATTTCGTATTAAAAATTATATATATGACAACAGTAAAACCTTAATGTTTGTTTCCTAATCTGTATGTTTCAAGGAAGCTTTGTTTTTCCTTTCCCAGTGATTTTTCAAAAGTCACTTTAAATTATATAGATTTACATTTGTTATCAGTAAAAGTGCAGGATTGATATATTTCCAAATTTCACAAAGTAATAAAAATATAAACTACTAGCATTGTTTCAAAAGAATTTAGGGTTGCCTTTGTGAACATAAAATTTTTATCCAAGGCACGCAGTTCTTGCTTATGAAAATACCCCAAAGTATGATATTCTATACCCATATCTTATTTAATATTTCTTCTCAACAGTAAAAACATTTCCCTAGACTGTAATGTCATATGGTAATTGAAGTGTGCTATTCATAAGAGTTAATCATAAGGAAAAGGTCTAAAGCAAAGTAACTTATTTATCCCCATATGCATTTCATACATCTATGTATTTAAAACATTGATTGATAAGGCATTTAGGAAGAAAAATAAAGTAAAAAAAAAATACTAAATCATGATACATACATGCTTGTCTCCTACAACAGACTATATACTCCCCTTAGAACAAAAAATGTTTCTATTATTGTCTGAATTCCCAGAAACTAGTATAGGGCTCTGGCGCATAGTAAGTGCTTACTTAATAAATGCTTACTGGTTGATAATAGAAATTAACAAGAATAAGCACTGGTCAGGCTATACTGATCTGCTTTTTGAAGGGCTTGCCAAATTTACTAAAATAAAACTCTGCATACCTTCTGTGCAAATGAATAGAAATGTTCCTAAGTTAAGCAAGAAAAGTGAAATGTTTATACTATTCTTGGAAACTGTTAGGAAGGTTTTAATTTTCACGTGTCCACTGGATTTAAAGTTTCAGAAAAATACTTCCTTTGAAGCAAAGAGGAGCTGGATATCTTAGTGCTGTTTCTAATTCAAAAGAATTCAAGTGAAAATAGTGGTCATTTAAAAAGAAAAAGATAAGAGTTCACCAATCAGTATGTAAAGCAATATTCATAAAACATAACAAGGAAATGCTTCTGGAAAGAGCAGTAAAAAATTGTTTAAAGATCATTATTTACATGCTATCTTTTTTTACTTCACTCATTCTAATCACAAAACTGCACTAATTTATTTCTTACTATGGTGTATTTTTCTTATTTTTGCATGTATATATTTACATTTTGCACACATCTTTTAAAATTTACACATAAGGATCCATGAGTACCACTGGTACAAAGCATTAAAATGAACACAGTGAAATATTATTTGGTCAAGGAAAAATACATAAGTTAACTAGCAACAAAACTGGGTAACAATGTACAAATTAAAAGTAAAACAATCAAAATTACAAAGAATTACAATTTTCAAATAATTTTTTAATCTTTATCCCCTTTGTCCTGTAATCCAAATTTTTACATATCACAATGTGAATATAGCAAGTGAAGATTAAAACAACACTTCTTGAATCATCAACTACTATTAAAGAGATGAGTCAGCATCTTTACACACTAAAAAAAGAAAAGGTTTGGCCAAATTTGGTCCCTTATTGTCTTCAGCCTGCACAAAAAACTCATATTAGTTGAATAAGTCACTTTCACACAACTGAAATTAGGAAATTTAGTTTCATAAGCACTGTAATTATTCCTGAAGCCTTACTCATCTTAGGAACATTAAAAAAAAAAAAAACCAAAGCCCAACTCTACTTGCTTTAGTACCTGAGCAGCCAACAGAGGAGCCGCTGTCTGAAGAGTTTCAGATTGAGTTGTACTTGTTTCTGTATCAAGTTGTTCCTAAAGAGGGGGAGGGGGGAGTTGTTAATTCTTAAATGAGAGTATCACTGGAATTTTGTACTTTAATAAAGAGCGCCATAAACTAGGTAGCTTAGAATCCTGCCAAGGATTCCAACATGGAGAGATCCAAAAAAAAAAAAAAAAGCTAAATATTATAACCAAATACAATCAAGGTTTTTCTTGAAAAATAAGTATTTTTTTCCCTGACTCAAATATTCCATTTTGTCATCTTCCATTTGAGTAAAATATCTCAAGATCTTCAATAATCCTCCAAATTGGTGGGATTCAATCAGGCAATGAAATAATCCATTATGTATAATGTACTAAAATGTAAATGAGTGCTGAGATAGTATTTCACAGAAAAGAAAGTAGAAGAAAAGCACTTCTAGGTGAGGGGAGTTGGGAACATCTTCCAAATAACTTTTGTTGGATTTACAGACATTCAAAATGGCAGTTAGTTAAAGAATTAGAGTAAAGCCTTATCCTATGGACAGGGAGAAAGTTAAGCAGGTTTTCAGCAAAAAACAAAAAAAACAAAAAAAAAACTGGCAGTTTCTTTAACTCCCCTACTAAAGCACTAGCAAAAGAAGTGAAGGAAAAAACTGTTATTCAGAGTCAATAGAACAATAATTTCAATCTTCAAATTTTACTGCTAAATCTTAATTATTTATAATATACTGCAGCATAGCAACAGAAATGCATAAAGACAAACATTTCCATCTCAGCAGCAAATCCCAGACCATGTTTTCAGGCTAAAAGGAACTGTTACTTTGGTTATGAAAATAAAAAAAAGAAAGTTAATTATGGAGGGTAGAAAGTAGAATGAAACCCTGTCATCTAGCTCTAGAAGATTCTAGTTCTGTGAGAGTTAGATGGCACTATTTTACACACAGAGTAAAGGAGCATACCTTAGTTTCCTGTTTATCATGTTCAATCAAATCAAGACAGTTGGCATCTTCACTTGTCTCATCCTGCTATTTAAAAAACAAAAAGGAAAAATGTAAAAACCTATAATGAGAAAAATAAAACACGTTTACAATAACCTATCAACTTATGCTTTAAACTCTAAAAACTACTTAATGAAGTGTTTCAATTGAATGAAGATGTGAATTCTGATTTAAAAGAAATTATTACTCTTTCTAAAAGCAATTTTTAAGATGAATTAAATCCATAATTATTAGTGAATACAAGAAGAATTGGAGAAAAAACATCTATTTTATGGAGATATTCAATTGCATAAAAAGATAGCTAATAAAAATATCCATAAATAATCCATCTTTGATCAAAAAGGCAAAGAAAGAAGTCAAACTGTAAAACAAAATACAGTAATGTTAAAAAAAATTCTTTCCTCTGATCAAGTCTAGTTATACTTACAACAAATGATTCTGATCTTGATTCAAATCACTGAACTGTTTTTTTCTGGCTTACTTAGGGAATAAAGCTAAAACTTAAGCAATAAACATAACTTGGGAAAAATATAATCAGCCAATTTAAATGGGGAGGGATTTTTTTTCCTGTTTTCAAAGACAGATGTAAAACAGACACTCCTTCAAGTTTCCTTCTGGCTATTATTTTATAAAACTTTGTGACTCCTCCTTTTGTCAGTTAAATGTGTACTGAGCATCTATATGAAATACCATGAGAGAATACAAAACTTTTTTGCGATAGAAAACTGAAGAGCACTGTCCACCTTAGAAAAAGCTAACTATCAAAAAACAAATGTAATTTATTGAGAAAAAAGAAACCAACACAATGCTAAACAATGGAACACTAAAGACTGAAGAGCTGAGAGAAAAGGTAGGCACTGATTAGCCTTTAATGGTTTGCAGTTTACCCAGGGACCCAAGAAATCAAAGCAAGATGACATAATTTCCAAATTATGCAATATAGAGCATTGGAATTCAGATTTAAGTGTCTTACTGTTACATTTCTCTTATTTATCTTACCAGACTATAACTTCTCTTCCCTAGCTACCATTTCCCAACATGAGAATGGAAACTCTTTAAGAGCATGGGTAGTCTTTCAAGGTCAATAAGGACTGCTATCAAAGAAAAGGAATAAATGGAGGGAAGATCTGAATGCAGATCTAGAGCTGGAAGGGATCCTAAAAGAAGGCTTCCAGGATAATTTCCTCATTTCCTAAGAAAGAAAAAGTCCAGGAAGGCTATATGACATACCTACAATCACAAAGGTTATAAAAATCAGAGGTGGTATTTGAGCCCAGGTCCTCTGATTCCACAATCTGTTCACTTCCACTGTACCATACAATATACTGTAACCTCAGAATATCTTAGATTTAACAACTATTAAAAGTCCTGATCATCTACTCTTTCTTCCCCTCACTAAAAGCTACTTTACTACTTTTCTGATATACAAATAATAAACATGACTTAGTCATAATTTCCCAGGTATTTATAAAACTATTGATGAATGATTAATAATTTTACTTCTAAAAATATAAATTACCTCTTCTGTTTTGGTTTTCTTGGGACTCTCTTCTTTATGAGGTGAAGACGTCCTTTTGACTCCTACGATAGGATTAGGTACTTTTGTTGCCGTGTTTCCTGAAGGTCTTGGTGGTTGGTTTACCAGACGTGTTGAGGAAACAACTCTGGAGACCGTAGGCTTTGGTGGTGGAGAAATGGCTGGCTGTGTGGCAGTTTGAGGAATGCTTTCACTTGAAGTACCTACAGAGGAAATAAAAACACATCAAACAATAATAAAGCCAGATAACCCACATAAAGGTTTCTTCAATGTCTCTGAATTAAATTAAGGTCTAATGTATAAGTTAGTAATACTGCATATATTTTCCCCAAAATACTATAGCCACAAGCTATTTAAAATCACAATTGAAATTATAATGTCCCACCTTCACATTGTACATTCAATGAATTTTCTTACCCCCTGAGCTTTCACTGGAATTTACTTGTGGCACAGAAACCTCAGTTGCCTGGATGTTGGTCACAGATGCTGCTGTTACAGCTGGAGCAGGACTGTTTCTGCTAATGCACAAAAAAGTAGTATAAGAAAAGTCAATACATATGCACAAACTATTTTCAATATGGAACTTATTACCTATAACCACTTTATATACAAATTTTGACTTGATTCAGTTAAGAAACATGAACAACTCAAAAAAAATGTGATTAAAAAAAATCATTAACTACCCTTCATGGTTTTTTTAACTATTTGGAAAAGTGAAAGTTAGGTTTTTTCCAATTATGAGAACTCTTTTTGCATGCATTTAGGGCACAGGTGAAAAGACTTAATGACTCATGAGAACAGACTTAGCTCTACTTCCTCTGCATCCCTCCAGTATTTAAGGAATTTTGAAGCAAGGACAGTTGTTTCTCATGACATCTGTATCCTCCCCCCAATTTTTAGTAGTGTCTACAGAGGTCATGTCTACTCTTCAGTGATTAGTACATGAATACTTATACTGTCTTTTCTTGTCTTACCCCTGAGAGCTGCCAGAACTATTCAATGGACTGGTTTTCATAGCACTGGTAGGAGAAGGCACAGACATGCTGTTGTCACTATCCATAGACAAGTCTAGGCTGCTGTCATTCAGAGCTGTCAATCGAACTTCTGATGAATGCTGCAACCAAAGAGACAATGAATCATACATCTCTATTTTATGAAAGATACTAAGACATGATTAATAAGTGGCATTTCAAACACACATATAAATTAAAGTTCTAAAATAATTTTTTCATGTAATATTAAAATTATAAAATTTATTCATGATATAAAGCAGCACTTAAAACTTGGGAGTTTTAATGATATACACATGCATTCACAAACATGGAAAGAGTCTATGGTTTCAACATTATAAGCAATTCCAGGCAAATCTTAAAAAATATACCTGAGATCCTGAGCGGACTTTGACCAGGGTCACATGACTAATTAGTTCCAAGAGCAGAATTTTAACTCAATTCTTATTAATGGCTACCATTTAAATTTAACACTATTATTAGGTTGCTACAATAATACATTGCAAAAGACTAAGAGTAAGAAATAAACTATTGAGATTTCTAGATGAACCATTTAATACTACCTTATTAATGAATATAGAAAAACATTTTAAAATTATAAAATTTAATAGGGCTCAATATTACTATGAAATTTTTAATGGAGCAACATCTATGAATAATTAGAAAATATGCTTTAATTTGCATTCAACAGTTCACAGAACAAGAGTTTTGTATTTCTTTCTTAAATACTGTAGATTTAAAAGATAATGTAAGCCTAAAGAGACAGGTATCATCTGATAGTAAATCTGTGAAATCAACTTGTATTTCCTGAAAAGAGTTAAGTACTTAGTAATTTTAACTGATAAATCTGCATTCTATTTAAAAGTACTGAAGTAGGTTAGATGCTTGAAGTTTTTTTTCCCTTATAATAACTGAGCTCTCCATATTTTCTCATCCCTTCTCCTTATAATTAAGTTTATATTCTTTAAAAGGCTTATTAGACTTAGGAATGTGTCCTCTGAATGTAACAAGTTAACTTCTGGTGAACTCTAATGTCTTTTATCTTGTCTATACTCTAAATGAGTTATTGGAATTTATCAATGTCAGTCTCAGAGTAAAAAAACTAAAAAAAGTAAATGTTAAGTTTCAAAATTGGTTGAGAAGAAATGAATTGAACTGATTTTCTAAAAATAAAGCAAGGATACATAAGGGAGAGAGAGAGACAGAGAGAGAGACAGAGAGAGACAGAGAGACAGAGAGAGAGACAGAGAGACAGAGAGACACAGAAATATAAAAACATTCTGGTGTTGAAGGATTTAACCTTTGGTATATATTTAACATATTATATACAGAAATATATTAAGCTTTAAACAAAAAATTTGCAAATAGCCAAATATATTTATCATTGTTCACATACATCAACTATACTAACATAATAATTTATTTCATAAGAGGAACTTGGGTATAACATAAATTAAGCATTTGGTTCTAAATTTTTATGTTTTATTGCCATTTGATGATTTCCTCGAATTAAAATAATCAGTTTAAAAAACTTGTCAATCATTTACTGATTACATAGTAATAATATCAATTAACATTTAGCTGTGGCAATAAGAATTAAGTCCAGATACTTTTAAAGTTTTTACTTGGCAGAAAATTGCATTTCAAAATGTCTTATTGTAATTTTCATATAGACAGATATGTCAAATAGTTAAGTTGCTCAAAAATCAACATTAAGACAAATATCACTTCCTCCAGATTTATATAATTTGGAAATAAAGCAGAGAGGGCTGCAATAAATTCTTACTGAATAGTATACATGCTTAAAATACATTTTCTTGAAGCAGGAAAGTATACCAAAATTTTATTAGCACAATGCAATCTAACAGAAGAGGTAAAAATTCTTATGTTGCATTTCATAATTGTCATACTCCTCTAATACCTTTGGCTAACTCAGAATTCTATGTTATATATTCAATAATGATGTTTCATTAATGTTTTTTAATAGTTATTTCTAACTTTACCTTTTTCTTTTTCTGAAGCACGTGATTAGGCAGGAGCTGATGAAGTTGCCTTCTTTTAACATGCATTGCAGCAATTTTCATATCCATCTCAAACATTTTGCTATTTATTGCTTGCCTATAAACTACAATTAGAAGAAGATTATGATAATATTTAAACATTTTTCAGGAAAGCATTTATTCAACCTAAAGGAAACTATCCTATAAAACAAATAATTTTTCTTCTTCCTCATTTCCTTTCCTTCTAAAATGTCTTTTCTAATCAGATATCAGATATTGCCAAAGTTATATTACCCATCCTAGTGGAATGGAGAAAAGGAAATGGAATTAAATTTGTTATAATAATTGGGGTCCTATTGTAGTTTTGAGACTTCCTAGATGTGTGATGACAATGCAAGTCCCTATCAACCCTCTGGGCCTCAGTTTCTTCAAGTATAAATTTGGGAAATCACACTTGCAGAACAAGGTTATTATGAAGAAAATACTTTAGAGATCATAAAGCACTGTAAAAGAATTACCATGTAAAAAAAGGAAAAGAACCATTTCTTGTTGCTTATAGTATTTAACTGAAGAAAGTAATACTAATTATTAGGTCTTATCAAAGACATTATTTGGTGACAAGAACTACCCTATCACGCATGAGATTAAATTGTCAATTTCACTACCTTTTCTGCATTTGACAGGCATTTGCTTTCAGGACACTATTAAGTCAAATATTTGGTAACTTTGATCCAGAGCTATGTCAAATGCTATGGACAAGTAGAATATTCTGTAATGGATAACAACTTTTAAAATTTTCATTCTCAAATGAACAAAAAAACATGGTCAGGTAAAATCATTTTCTTTTGAATCCAAAGCCTCAAGATGGAATATATTCATCAGGACATATTTCAAAAAACTTTCATGTGATTTTTTAGAACCAAATTATAAATATACAACAACTTTACATTTCCTTCATAATACACCCAAGTTAGTATCTTGAGAGGCATCTCATAATAGTTTTGTGGTACAACTTTCATTTAAGAGTCTAATAAGCACTACCACATATTACAGTATTAAAGAGGCACAGTGGGGTGAAAGAAAGGAAGTAAGGGAAGATCAACAAAGAATGTAGAAGAGAGTTGCAATGGCGAATTTCTCACTAATAAATATGCATTAAGTCTCAATTCCTTCATAGCCAATTACTCCTTCTACATATACTCCATATATGTATCTTGAAACAAGTATAGCAATAGCAACAAGCACTGAACTATATTTTTATTGCTATATAAAATAAACTATTTCTAATGCAATTTAAGGATTCAACTCAAGAGTTTTTTTAATATAAAAATATTAATCAACTTATCCAAATATTAAAAAAATTAATCTTGCTGGGCTAAAAGACGAGTATTACCTCAAAGACAACTCTTAACAAAACAAAAACATAGGTAGTTAAAATTAGCTACTCCAATCTATATTTCCTAAAAACTCTTCCTTGACTATAGTTATCTAATATCTGTTAAAAGAAACATTTGCTAAATAAAGACATCTCAGTAAGAAATGGCAATATTTGTACAAATCACAGTAAATTACTACAAATATTGAATAAAAATAAGCCAAATAAACCATTTAACTGTAAGAGTATTCTGTAGCTGCAGATCACATCAACCAACAATTATTTATTAAGTTCATATTATGTATGACTGTACTAGTCATTGTAATACACTATACTGTAAGGATACAAATAAAAAAAATCATCCATCCCTACTCTGGAAGATTATTATATTCTAAAGGGAGAGACAAGCATTTATGTATATATGAACATTTAGAGAATAAAAGACTTCAGATACACGAGAGTTTTAAACTTTTTCATAGACCCCCCCCTACCCTTTTGCAGTCTGTGAAGGTTATAGACGTCTTCTAAAATGCATTTAAGATTACAGAAGACAACAAATTGAAATAATTATCAAAAATTTTTTTGAAAATTCAGATTCCAGGTTAAGAACTTCTGAGGAAGAAGGTGGAACAAGAACTATCTTGAAAGAGAAGAATTCTATGAAAAAGAGAAAAAAAAAATTCTAAGAATACATGCCAGATACATGGAGAACCATATGTTAGGAAAAGAAAGGAGATGAGTATGGCTAGCTAGATTGAACTAAGGAAAATAAGTAATGTGCAATGAAACTGAAAAAAAAATACAGTGGGGATAAGTTATAAAGGACTTTAAAAGTCAAAGAAAAGAGTATATTTTGTCCTAAGACCAATAGAGAACTGATAGAATTTACATGGACAAAAATACCCAAGTAAAATCACTTTGGAAGCATTAAGGAGGTTGAACCTGAGGCAGTGGAGATCAATTAAGAAACTAAGGCAAAATCTAGGTAAGAGGTAAAAGTGATGACTGAGTGACAAACAAGAAAAAGGGACAGCTGTATAAATAATTATGGCAAGAAATGCAACAAATGAAAAGATATGTAGAGAGTAACTAACAGTTCAGATTAACATTAAGAACAAGCAAATGAAGAAAGATAGCGCCCACAACAGAAATAGGAAAAGTTTAGTAGAGCTATGAGGCAGTGAAGAAGATAATGAATTGTTTTAGATATGTTGAACTGGACTATATTTGTGCTATTCAGTTTGAAATGTTAAACAGAGATTTGGTGATAAGGGTTGAAGATTGGGGGGGGGGGGGGCCACTGGGTGGGTGAAAATTAAGTTCATAGAAACTAAGGAAATCTCCGAGAGAGAAAATATGCACATAGAGTCTCAGAGAGTAATTCTATATATTTTAAGGGAGGAGGGACATGTTACATATAATAGAAAGCTAAACAGAGATAAAAATTTCATAGCATAAAAAGTACTAGACCCTGGAGTCGAGAGACCTGGGTTCTAACACTAGTTATATGACCATGGGGACTCTAAAAGCTTCCATTCATGAAGTAGAGAGAAACATACTACCTGTTTCACAAGGTTGCATCAAAAAAAGAAAGTGATTAATCATGTGTATCTAGCAAAACACTTTAACAAAATGAGCTTAGAAAGAATAAAACAAGTATATACTTTAATGACCTTAGAAGTTTAAAGACAAATGAAGGAAATAAAACAAATGCGAAAAACAAATGCCCACCTTGGGATACAGATAGTCAAAACTGCAGTTAAGAAAGGATTGTACTCATCTTACCCTCATGGCTCAGGTTAAACTTTTTTTGCACAGTACTTTCAACTATGACAAAACTTTTTGATAACTGTCTCATTTTAAAAAGCATCTGAAAAGCATTTCCAATTTTATAATTGAAGACTTGAAGAATATTTGTGTAAAAATGAGAAAAAGGGGCGGCTAGGTGGCACGGTGGATAAAGCACCGGCCCTGGAGTCAGGAGTACCTGGGTTCAAATACGGTCTCAAATACTTATTAATTACCTAGCTGTGTGGCCTTGGGCAAGCCACTTAACTCCATTTGCCTTGCAAAAAATTAAAAAAAAGACAGAAAATTATTTTTATATCTTAACCAAAAATAGATATTAAATAAAATTATTGTTTTTAACATAAACTCAAAATAAAATGGATACACATTCAAAAACTTAAAAGTTACAATATAATCAATATACTTAATTTGAATCTATTTTTATGTCTGAGGATGAAAAGTCATTTATTAACAAAGCCTTCATAAGACAAATGTTTCTCATGTACAGCATTCTACAATCTTCAAAATGATTTTCTCCACTATAGGTCAGCCTCTTATATTGGCTAAGTCTAGAGATTTCTATTTTGGGAAAACTTCCCAAAAGAGTAAAATATTTTTAAATCATCCAGAAGTTACAATTAATCCTTAAAGGGTTAAGGATGGGAGAAGAACTATCATAAATATCCACTATGCCTACAAGGAGAAAAATTCCAGGATTTAGAACTGAAAAGGCCTTGGCGTTTATCTGATTACTAGCTCTCTCATTTTATGAATTATTAAATAACTTAAAGAGAGGCTTTTGTCCAAAATCACAAGGGTAGAAGCAAGACTTTTAACTTATGATTCATTATTGTATAAATATAACCCTAGTCCACTATCCTGCCCAATCTTTAGGAAAGGTTTACTGCCTTTCAGTCCCATGTCAATATAATAAAAATGGCACCCACACACACGAAAAATGGCACATCTATAACCTTTTTTTTTTTTTTAGGTTTTTGCAAGGCAATGGGGTTAAGTGGCTTGCCCAAGGCCACACAGCTAGGTAATTATTAAGTGTCTGAGGCTGGATTTGAACTCAGGTATTCCTGACTCCAGGGCCGGTGCTCTATCCACTGCGCAACCTAGCCACTCCCGCATCTATAACCAAACTAATAAGGGAGATACTTCATAGAGATTGACACTAACACAATTAATTTGGAGGAAATCAAGGTCTGGAAACTCATAGATAATGGGGGGGGGGTGACAAAGAAGAAATAGCACTTCCACAGTTCGAGTTATATCGTAAAGCAGCAAAGAAAGAACAAAAATATTTTACATTAATTAAAAAATGTCATCATTTAACTCAGTAACCTGGTGTTCATAAAGTCTGAAAACAAATTATCTAGGGAAGAATTTCCTATTTGACAAGAATTGCTGGAAAAACTGGAAAACAGATGGCAGAAATTAAATTTAGAGCAATATATCCTAATATACACAACAATTAACTCCAAGCGGATATTTTGGATTTAAATATTAAAGTTTATACTAAATATAAAAAAAAGAAGAGAACCAAATCTTTCTTTTCCTTTTACAAAACCATAGAAAAAATAATGAATTCATAACCAAAAATGGAGGAGATAATCACAAATAATCAAAAAGATCAATCAGATTACATCAAAACATTTCCAAACAAACAAGAAACAACTGGAATAAGAAAGTGGTCAAAAGTAAAAACATGCTTGTATCAAATATTTCTGATAAAAGCCTATTGCCTGGTATATATTGATAACAAAAAATACGGAAACCCAAGTCAATCCCCAATAAACAAATGAAAGTATAAACTAACCAATCACATGAAAGTCCCTAACAATAAGAAAAAAAACAAAACCCAAATCAGAACACCTTAAGCTTCACCCTCACACCCAACCAAATTGGCAAAGATGTCAAAAGATGAGAACAGTAAATATTGTAGGTGCCATGTAAAGACAAATAACTCACAGAGTGAAGTTGTGAAATGATCCAACTACCTTAGAAAGCAATTCAGAAAATTACGTGCTAATGAAGTGGCTGAAATGTCCATATCTTTTGCCACTAGATTCTAATGTTAGACATTCTCTGGCATTCTCTCTCTCTCTCTCTCTCTCTCTCTCTCTCTCTCTCTCTCTCTCTCTCTCACACACACACACACACACACACAAACACACACACACAGGCTACATTGGGAAATGCATGATCTAAAAAAAAATCAATGAAAGGCTTATTTTTTTTAGGTTTTTGCAAGGCAAATGGGGTTAAGTGGCTTGCCCAAGGCCACACAACTAGGTAATTATTAAGTGTCTGAGACAAGATTTGAACCCAGGTACTCCTGACTCCAAGGCCAGTGCTTTATCCACTATGCCACCTAGCCGCCCCAAGGCTTATTTCTTTAAAAACCATTTATACCATGATATACATCAACCTGATTATTAGGGAGGGGAAAACTCCTCAATTTTTTCCTATAAAAGTACAATTGACCTATAGGTGCTGTAAAGACCAAACCTCCTACAGCAGCTGGTGGATTAGGTGCAACCTCCAATTCCAAGATTCAGAGTAGGAAGCAGGGCAGGAATGCCAAGCTATCCAGATTTCAGTACATTTATTCAGATCATTTCAAGTTCCAAGCAATTCACATACAAGGTTCAACTAGATTGTATACAGATGAAATATATTTTAAAGTCAGTATGTCCTATGTTTTAAGTTTCCCTTACAGTAACAGTAAGCCAGATTTCCTTCTATATTAGACAGTGACTACAATACCCCCAAAGCAATTAAAAATCATCCTGAGGGAATGTTGTTTTGTCTCTAGTTTTTCTGATCTCTCCCAAAACTGAAAGAACATTTA
Organism: Macrotis lagotis; assembly: GCF_037893015.1. NCBI lineage: Eukaryota > Metazoa > Chordata > Mammalia > Peramelemorphia > Peramelidae > Macrotis > Macrotis lagotis. Next base: position 418,442,101 of record NC_133658.1, on the reverse strand, counting down.
CAGGAGGTCATCTATTGCTCTGGATATTCAGTATGTCTCCCTCGTTCTGCCTAACAACTTTGACTCCTTTTCTGAAAATATTCATACCTTATTTTGGATTTAATTTTATTTGTTTATAATTCCTAGCATCTCCACATCTGTGAAATCAGAGACAGAAAACCACCTGACCATCCTTCCTTGATAAAAGCATGATGCTCACCTGGCTCAGTCAGTTGCCCATCTGAAGAAGAAAGCCAAGTATGTCAAATCTAAGGGCAATCACTCTAAAGAAACAATGCTGAATCCCATATTACACTTTATAGTAAGTGAAAGTCAGATTGCATGCTTTCCCTCCCAGAACTGAAACCCAGATATCCTTTCCTTTGAATCTTCATGTCTTTGCCTCTTACATCTCAACTTAGGCCATGATCCTTCCTGACCTTCTGTGAGCTATAGTGTGCCATAATAAAGATCTGCTGCTTTATGTATTACTGGCCTAATTCTTTTCTGAAATGTGTGTATCACCCAAATGCAAAATAAAACTGGGGCACTTTCACAGATAACACTATCACAAAGACTATTCGAAATTCAACGAAAATACATGCTAAGTATCTTAAATTTAAAATATTTTTTTAAATTACAGAACTTACCTGTATCTGTGAAAGACTGAATGTCATATGTAAGGTCAACACTGAGGTTTTCAGAGTTTTCTGTTTTTTTAAACACTAATCCAATCACCCACATTGTACGAAATTCTTCCCTGAAAAAGGGAAGTACGTTGTCATAAAATTTCTTAAAACTGTTTCAATTTGATCAATGTAGACATTCAAATTTTTTAAATTGTTATACATAGAAAAGTGAAAAGTAAACTTCCTAAAAAATTATACAGATGTTAAATCCTTTATAAAAGTTTATCACAGATATATGATTGAACCCAAATAGTAAAATTTAAATTATATAAAATCCAAATAATTTAGAACACGTCTAAAATGAATTCAATCTCTGTTACAAGGGACGGCTCTTTAAGTGGGAGAGCAGAGAAGGAAATAGAAATGAGAATGATGTAAAAGCAAAGGACATCAATAAAAATTTTAAAATGCAATCAAAAAACTATGCAAAAATTTTCAGTTATCTCAACACAATCTCACTTACATTTTCTATATTTAGGTTCCTATACACAACAAGTTCATAATGACACTTGAAAGCACAAGAAATAAAGCAATATATATATAAAAAAACTGTTTGACTCAACAAAGAAGATCAAACCAAACTCTTAAACTTCTATAACTATAGAACTTACCTGTCTGTATTTGTGAAAGACAGATTTGGAGCAGAAAGGTAACATCAAGTGGGGTAGTAGAATAAGCAGTGGATTTGGACCTAGGTTCAAATCCTTGCTCCACCCTACTAATTTAGACAAGTCACTTAACGTTTCTGGGCTTCAGACTCCCCAAATATAAAAAGAGAGTCCATGACTGGATGACTTATGAGGTTCTTTTCAAAGTCTAATTATATGATTCTATTATCATATACCTCTAAGGTTCAATTCTAATCTAAAATAAGCATTAAGTATGGCAAAGGATCAAATCTTATTTCTATTACCTTACTTAGGCAAGTTACTTAACATTTTTTGGCCCTCAACTTACTCTATTACAAAATAAGGATTATAATGGATAGCTTCCAAATTCTCCCTCCAAGTCTAGAGACTAAGATTCTATGATTCTTTATTTCTAAGATTTATAATTCAACTTGGTTAAAGATGAGGAAATTGAGGTTTCAAGACTCCTAAGTGACTTGCCCAATTCCATAAAAAGCACAATCTCTCTTCTAAAATTCATTTGTGCATATCCAACTTGCTAGACATCTAAATTTGGATGTCCATCTGGCACCTCAAACCCAACAAAAGTCCAAAAATGAACACATTTTTCCCTTTCCCTCAACTTGCATTGCCCCCCCCAAAAAAAATTTTCCTGTCTTTGTTGAGGGCAAGACCTTTCATATTTATCACTTTGATGTCAATAATATTTCCTTGGGGTGGCTAGGTGGTGCAGTGAATAAAGCACCAACCCTGGAGTCAGGAGCACCTGAGTTCAAATCTGGCCTCAAACACTTAATAATTACCTAGCTGTGTGGCCTTGGGCAAACCACTTAACTCCAATGCCTTGCAAAAAAAACACTTCCTCCCTGTACCCTTGGTGCTATAACTCAGTCCTGTCACTTCTACCTCAACACCTGCAATCATTTATTGAGTATATACCATAGTCCTGATGATTCTAAGAAAAAATGAAATATTCTGTGTCCTTAAGATGCTTGTCTTCAACTGAGGGATACAAAATGTACACAAAAATTGTATTTAATTTAGAAGGAGAAGCACTAGTACCTATGAAGTTCAGGAAAAGTTTCATTTAGGAAGCAGTGCTTGATGTAAGCTTTGAGGGAAACAAAGGGTTCCCATGAGGTGAAAGTGAGAACAAAATAAAATCAAGGAGTGAGGAAATGGGAGGTAGAATGCAATATATGAACAGAAAGGTCAATTTGCCTGGACTAAAGAATATAGGCAATGGTGATATATGTTTTAGGACTTTTAAAGGTAAGTTGGGGTCAGTTTGTAAAGGAAGGGCTCTATTAAGAGAGAAGTTAATAACTGACACTACACAGCAGAGGAAAAAAGAGAGGAGAGTGAGTCAGAGAAGGATATAACATAGTACGACATTAAAGTACAAAGTAAAACCTGTGATTTAGAGAAGTCATTGGCCTAGCTATGTAAAGGATAGAACTTAGTTGGGAGAAGTTTCAGGAAAGAAGACCAATCAAAAGGCTCCTGCAAATAGTCTGAATGAGAGGTGACAGTGGCTGGCTTCAACTAGTATGCAGTATGAGAGGAAAGAAGGAACGAAGTATATGTGGAAAAGGAAGAATGAGGACTCAAGAATATAATGCTGAGATGAAGCTAATAGCATTATCCTTAACAAAAATTGACAATTTGGAAAAAAAATAGGTTTTAGGGAATAATAAATTCCATTTTAGGATAGGATGAGTTTGAAATGTCTTAGGGGATACCAGATCTGAAAAGTTCAAAAGGAAAATTAGTGATAGAAAACTGGAGATTAGAATAGAATTATATAATTGAATCCAAAGAAGCTGAAAAGATCATTAAAAGAACATTTATTAAAAAAGAGGAACCAGGAAAAAGCCCTGGAGGCAAACCCATAGTTTAAAGATAAGGTATAGATGAATCAGGAAAATGAAAAAAGTACTGGGAGCTTGCAGAGAGAGCAAGAAAGATAATTATGAAAAGGTCACTAACTGCCAATTAAGAAATTAAACTACATATTATCACTAACACAGCAAAACCACTACTAAGCATATGACCTGTAGGAGTCAGAGACAGAGGTAAAAAAAATCTATATGAACAAAAACATTTATAGCATGACTTTTTGTAGTGGCAAAGAATTGGAAACAAAGCAGGGACACATTTGGAAAATGGATGAACCAACTGAGATACGTAAATAAAACCAATCTTGTCAAAAAAGGAAGATGTGAATTAGTGCAAAATGAAATGAGCAGAATGAGAGGACCACATGGTAAAGAATAAAAACTCTGAAAGATTCCAGAACTCTTATCAAAGCAATGGTAGATCATACTTCAAAAAAACTGGTGATAAAATATGTCTCTCCTAGTTCTAGTCAAAAAAGGCAGACTAGAGATTTAAAATGAGATAGCCATTTTCAGACACAATCAATATATTTACTAAACTTGTTAATTCTAATTGGGGGGAAGAGGAAGGTTTACTGAATATTTATCCAAATGCAAAAAAAAAACTACCCAAAACAAAAGTCATTCAAAAGGAAACACAAACAGGACACCTTTGTTACTACTTTTTCCTAAATTTAAGATACACTTAAAACTGCATACACAACCCTCTGTTTTTATTCTCATATATAGTGAAATGTTTGTTTTGGTGATTGAGTTGATTTTTTTTTACAAGGCAATGGGGTTAAGTGGCTTGCCAAAGAACACACAGCTAGGTAATTATTAAGTATCTGAGGCCGGATCTGAAATCAGGTCCTCCTGACTCCAGGGCCAGTGCTGTATCCACTGTGCCACCTAGCTGCCCCAAAAAGATTAGTGGGGTTTTTGAGAGAGTTGAGTGGTAAGATTGTAAGTCAGTTATTCAGAAGTGAGAAAACAAGAAATAGAACAAAGAGTTGTAGATAACTTTCCAGGGATTTTAACTGTAAAAGAAAGAAGAGATAAAGGGATAACACAGCTTGAGAACATGGTGGAGTTAAAGTAAGGGTTTTGTCAGGTTGAAGAAAGCTGGGCAGGTTTGTAGATATTAAGAGGAAAAAAACAGTAGAAAAAGACTGAAAATGACAAGAGACCGACAAGAATGAGACTGACTGAAAATGAGAGAAGAAAGATAGATGAGGGAAAGAAGAAACTTCAGAGGAGATGGGATCAAGAATACAAATAGACAAGGTGGCACCAGCCCTGGAGTCAAGAGTACCTGAGTTCAAATCCGGCCTCAGACACTTAATAATTACCTAACTGTGTGGCCTTGGGCTGGGCAGGCCACTTAACCCCACTGCCTTGCAAAAAAAAAAAAAACACTAAAAAAAAGGAATATAAATAGAAGAGACAAAAAGAGAGTACATAAAGAGTAAATGACCATGGAAAGGAAAAGGTGAACTCTTCATGAAAAAAAGGTAAAACAGGAGAGAATGAGGAATAATTTCAAGGTCTAAAGAGTTCAATTAGGGAATAAAAAAGAAGTGACAGCAAAATTTTCTCAAAATAAGGTGAGGATCTGAGCTATAAAAGTGGAGAGGCTTAAGGAGAAAAGCGGTCTGGCATAGCCACTATAGGAACTGAGATGTAACAACAACTTACATTTATACAGCACTTACTAAGCACCAGGTACTGTGCTAATTAAGCACTTTACTAATACTATCTCATTTGGTCTTCATAATAAACTTGGAAGGTTAAGTGCTATTATTATCACTATTGTAAAGATGAGGAAAACTGAGTCAAACATAAATTAAGTGACTTGCTATCACACAGCTCATGCCTGTTGCCCTGTGAGGTCTCAGATGATATAAAATAATGTGTATTATGTATATAAAATATGTATTATGTATTAGACCCAGTGGAAAAGATTATATGTTCATGAAAAGGAACGGAGAGTACTGGTAAGAATAATTAATGACTGGGGTCAGAGAAAGTATGAGCTGCAATGGGACAAGGCAGCAAAAGATTTGAAAAGTACAAAATAGTTTTATAGTTCAAGAGAGATGGACACTTTCACAAGCAGGTCAGACTTAAGAATTTTTTTAAAAAGTTTATTAATAAGGGAGGTAGATTGGAATTTTACTTTAAGGGTAGAAAAAATGGTGGCCCTGGTTAGTACAAAGAAAAGGGTTTAAGAGGAATGAGGCACAAGTGGTATGAAAAGTTAAAGAAAATTAGAAAACTTGATAATACAAATTTGTGAGTGATGGTCACCACTCAAGTGTCCCACTTCTGTTGTGACTGGGATAGAATGGAAGAGTAGACTGAGGAACTAAAATATCTGAGCAAATCTCAGTGTGCATGTTGAAGTGATCTAATATAAAAAGCAGAGAAGAAAATACCGAATCAATGCCAAACTCGAGGAAAAAAAAAGAAAAAATGACCTAAAATTCTTAATAAACTATCACAAGGAAATGAAATGGGTAATATATTTGATATACTTGACCCATAGAAGAGAAATTGCTGAGTGACAAAGTGAAAAAGGGAATGCATGTGTCAGGACACATAAAAAAATGTAATCATTAGTGAACAGGATGAGGTGGTATCTTCTGTAAAGGATCTAGGTTTCCTTGAGTGACAGAAAGAAGGAAGAAGCAAATGAGGAAGAGATGAAAGATGAAGAGGCGCTTGCAAAGAATCGGGATTTCAGGAATTACAATGAGAGGGATTATTGGAACTATATTGTGATATGGAAGGGTAGAATTTAGTAGATTAAAGGAACTGAGATAAAAAGAAATGGTGGGAGAGAAGAGGAATTATCACTTAAGCAACCAGAAATTTATTGTTATTGAAAAAGTGAAGCAATTTTGCTAACCATAAGTTTTTTAGTCTGACTAGGTTCGAAAAGTCAAGAATACACTAGATAGTGCAGTGGACAGAGAACTCCTGGAGTCAGGAGGACCTGAGTTCAATCAGACATTGGTAACTTACTAGCTGTGACCTTGGGCAAGTCACTTAAGTCCTCTAAATGGGAATATCACTTCTTTTTCAAGTGCTAGGGCAAAAAAGTAGCTTGGATTTGATGTTAGTAAGTACCTAGATATGAAGCTCTTATGGCATAAGATCTACTGTCTAAGCCTTTGAGTCTAACCCAAGTCATTAAAGGGAGACTCTGCTCCTAGTGGTGAAGAAACTTGTATCTGATAAATGGGCATCAGGGAGGGTACTAAAGTATTTGATAACATATGAGAGCAAATTCAGGAGGCTTAAACTGCAAGACATGGGATTTATTTTGGTCTCAGCACAATGGCAAGAAAGCAGCAAGATGTCATACCAGATGAAGTTAACAGTAAATCCCAGCAACTTCACCAATAATGACTGACTTAAGTCTGACTTCGGCAAGACTCCTTTAGTGTCAATTTCACTAGGGTCTCAGAATCACTCCACAATGTTTCACATAAGTCTCTATAATAAGTCTATGATAACCAATCTTTTCAGATTATCACCTCTCATCTGGTATATTGCAAAAGTCTTCTAAGAAGTCTGTTTGGCAGGGCGGCTAGGATAAAGTGGATAAAGCACCAGCCCTGGAGTCAGGAGTACCTGAGCTCAAATCTGGTCTCAGACACTTAACAATTGCCTAGCTGTGTGGCCTTGGGCAAGCCACTTAACCCCATTTGCCTTGCAAAAAACTAAAAAAAAAAAAAAGTCTCTTTGTCTATATAACCATACCTCCCCAATCAAACCATCAAAGACAGATTAAATAAATTTTTGGAAACAAATTTTCCACCCTACCACACAAAAACTTGGTTCCCTATTCCTTGGGGGGGGGGGGGGGGGGCCAGGGGAAATATGCAAACTTTTTAGTCTCTACCACACAAAAACTTGGTTCCCTATTATTTGGGGGGGGGGGCCCAGGGGAAATATGCAAACATTTTGGGCTATCAGTTAATATGCAATCAGATTTCAATTTATCTGTTTCTGTGGTAAATTACTTCTCTTCAAACTGTATTATGTGCTATTCTCCAAACCATCTTCCACTTCTTTTTGCATTTGTATGAGCAATTCCCCATGCCTGAAATATACTTGGCTCATCTCAAAATTTCAGACTCCTGCTCTGTAGGCAGACTTTTCTGCAAGCCATATTCTACAGAATCATACAAATGAAAGAAGCAGACCAGAAAGGCCAATGATCATTGTTGGAAGGGTTATGAGAAATCTGGGAAACTAATACATTGGTGGAGCTGTGAACTCATCCAACCTTTCTGGAGAGTAATTTGGAACTACACCCAAAGGGCAACAAAAATGTGTATACCCTTTGATCCAGCAATACCACTAGGGTCTATACCCTGAAGAGATAATGAAAAAGGGTAAAAACATCACTTGTACAAAAATTTCATAGCAGCCCTGTTTGTGTTGGCAAAGAATTGGAAATCAAGTATGCCCTTCAATTGGTGAATGGCTTAGCAAACTGTGGTAAATGTATGTCATGGAATACTGCTGTTCTATCAGAAACCAAGAGGGGTGGAAATTCAGGAAAGCCTGGAGGGATCTGCATGAACTGATGCTGAGTGAGATGAGCAGAACCAGAAAAACACTGTATACCCTAACAGCAACATGGGGGTGATGATCAACCTCAATAGACTTGATCATTCCATCAGTGCAACAAGCAGACACAATTTTGGGATATCTGTGATGGAGAATACCATCTGTATCCAGAGAAAGAACTGTGGAGTTTGAACAAAGACCAAGGACTATTACCTTTAATTTAGGGGAAAAAAACTGGTATCTTATTGTCTGACCTTGCTATCTCTTATACTTTATGTTTCTTCCTTAGGGATATAATTTCTCTCTCATCACATTCAATTATGATCAATGTATTCCATGGAAACAATGTAAAGACTGACAAATTGACTTCTGTGGGGGGGAGGGGAAATTAGATTGGGGAAAACTGTAAAACTCAAAATAATCTAAAAAAAAGACGCAGAGACTTCAAGATCTTACTTTGTTACTAATTTGTCTCAAAAACATGGCATGATTCAGTAAAAAAACCCAACAAAATGTTACTTTAAAGGACATCTCCAAAGTAACTCCTGTATTTGTTAAAAAAAAAAAATTTCCAAGATTACTTTAAAGATGGAACTGAGGGGTGGCTAGGTGGCAAAGTGGATAAAGCACTGGCCCTGGAGTCAGAAGGACCTCGGTTCAAATCTCTCAGACACTTAATTACCTAGCTGCATGGCCTTGGGCAAGCCACTTAACCCCATCTGCCTTGCAAAAACCTTAAAAAAAAAAAGAAAAAGATGGAACTGAATTACTTTGTTCATAGGATTTGTTTATAGGATTTGGACATTCTCTTAGAAGACACACAGTGAAGAATCCAGTAAGAAGAGAGATTCCTAATAATGAGGCTCTCCAAATGATTCTCTTCAAGAAATTTTGATTTCATTAAACTCTTGAAACACCGCATAGCTTTCTAAATAAAACTCACAATTAATAAAGAATTAGATCTAATTATTCTCATAGTAAAATCCAATGAAGCTCCAATCAAGGATATGATTTGTCACAGAACATAAGACAAAACTGGTCCATATGCATTTACATCTTGCATTAGAGACACTAAATAAAACAATGAACTAGTATTAAAATGAAACAGAAGAAAAAGAGCAGGCTAAATTATCTTTGGGAAACTTTTGAATGACCCCATGCTTTCCCCTGACATAAATACCTATCTTTTTTAATATTCTTGCAGCATTGCTATATGGCTATAAACCATGGAATAGCAATCTCCCCCCAAAAAAATAAAGTTGTGGATTACCCAAAGTGCAATGGGTCACACAAGGTAATCATGAGTATGCTGTAAAACATAATCAATAACAAACTGCACTGTCCTGAAATGAGAGCAACCAAAACAGGCAGCCCACATACTGTACCATTACCAATGCAGTAAGACCCCAAAGAATTCAGACTGGACACCCTAACCTTATTTAAGATTCATGAGTGACAGAGGAAAAGGTGGGGATGAGCTGAAATCTGCACTGTTGGAAGGCATTCAAAATTTGAAGATTCTTTGCCATATTTAGATATTTTTCTTCAAGCTTTAACTAGGGAGCCATCTCATCATTAAGTCTCCCTTGATCTCCTTAGCTATGGCACACTCTCCTTCCTCAAACATTCCTGGATGTTTGCCAGATTCTTTACTCACCATATTCTAATATTTAGTTATGCTCAATTTTGTATCTCACCCTACCCCAACAGATCTTAAACCCCTTCACAAGGCAGGATTCATTAGAATATCATCGTTTAAATGCATACAAAATACAATAGGTTTTTTAAAGAGAAATTTGATAAATAGAACCTAAGTCATCTACCAGTGTCATCAATAGTTATCAATTAGATGCCCTCATTAGAAAAGCCTGTTAAGGGCAGCTAGGTGTCACAGTGGATAGAGCACCAGCCCTAGTGTCAGGAGTACCTGAGTTCAAATCTGAGCCTCAGACACTTAATAATTACCTAGGTGTGTGGCCTTGGACAAGCCACTTAACCCCATTTGCCTTGCAAAAAAAAAAAACCCTAAAAAAAAAAGCCTGTTAAAAGTCTTTTAATTGTTAAGTCTTTCTAGAGAGTAAATTTGGTTTCTATCATTGATAGATTTCTTCTACAGCTATTTTCTCCTATCCATTCGTCTAGAATTTGAAGATTGTCATTCATGGTTACCCACAATTCTCACTGACCAAGTTAAATATTCTCAGTACCTTCAAACATTTATTGTTCATATGGCAATGATTCTTAGACTGTTCACCATTGTATGTTTTATTTTATTTTCCCCCAATTACATGCAAAAAAAGTTCTAACATTCATTTTTTAAAATTTTTGAGTTTTGAACTGCTCATCATTTTGATTGTCCTTTAATATTCTAGCTTATTAAATATCTTCTAAAATTTTACATCTAGAATTTGCTAACACAGAAATCCAGATGAACAGTTCAATGTACAGTTATTAAGTATCTGATTTGTACCAAATACTTTATTAGGTACAAAGAAAAATGCCTTAAAGGTGCTTAATACAAAGTATTAGGCAAACTAGAATTAGGAGAACTAGAAAAAGTCTTCTGAAGGAAGTAGCATTCAAGAGACTTAATACAAACCAGGCCAGGCACTATGATGTAAAGGTGAGAAGGGGGATGACACCATGTGCCAAAGACTCAAATATGAGAGAGGGACATTCCTCTAGGAAAAACTAGATTTTACTGGAGTGCAATAAAAGGGCTTAATTTGATAAGTCTGAAAAGAAAAACTGAAGCCAGATTGTGAAGGCCTTTAAATGTCAAGAGAAATTTGTGTTTTATTCTAGAGGATGTAAAAAATCCAGCTATGTCAAGGATGGACTGGATAGAGAAGAGGGTGGTAGCCGAAAAATCTATCAAAAACTATCAAACTAGTCTGTGTGAGCAGTTGTAAGGGTCTGAACTAGGGTGATGATTAGATATAACAGATGTTTCAAAGACAGAATCACTAAGGTCTGGCAACTGATTAAATATGGAGAGTGAGGGAAAGGGAAGAGTTGGAAATGACCGAGGTGAATATCAATGATTAGGAAAATAGTGTTCATGAGAGGAAAAAGAAAGTTTAGAAAAAAGGAAGAGTTTAAATGAAGAGATAAATGAATTCTATTTTGGACATGGATGAGCTTCTGATACCTACAAGACATCCAGGTGGAGATATCTAGGAGGCAGTTGGTAATGCAGAATTGGAGGTCAGGAGAGAGATGACAACTGGATATGTAGATCTGGGTGTCATCTGCACAGAGATATTAGTTGAGTCCATGGGAACTGATGAGATCATGTACAGGAGGGCCTAGGACAAAGCCCTGGTATACACTCATGCACAGAGGGCAGACACAGATGGTGATCCAACCAGGTAGACTGAGAAGGATCAGTATTAGTCAGGAGAAACAGAAGAGAGCAATGTCACAATAACCTAGGGAGGAAAAAGTATGCAAGGAGGACAGGATGGTCAATGGTATAAAAAGCTGCGGGGAGGTAAAGAAGAATAAGAACTGAGAAAAGACCACTGGATTTAGCACTTAAAGAGATTTTACTCTTGGAGAAAAAAAAAAGCAGTTTCAGTTAGGCAGTGAGACTGGAGTTAAATGGTTGAGAAGGGAATGGAAATTGAGGAAGTAAAGGAAATAAATGGAGACTAACCCAAAGTATAATAGAATTATCAGATTTTTTTTGCTGAATTTTATTAATGTAGGCCAAGACAGCATTTTTGGGAAAGCATGTAATGGTACTACTTCTTTTTAAAATATAAGTTAAAATACCAGAATTTTTATAAAGTATCAAATCATACATGTCTATACTACTTTCTATTTGTTACATATTTCCCCCATAAAATACATTCATTTCTACTTTTCATAATATTTAGATTCAAATCGTTTTTCTACAACGTCCAAGTCTTTCTAGATAACATTTAAACCATAAATTCAATGAATACATCATTTGTCTTTAAGACACTGCAATTTTTAGTACACTGCAAAGATCTTTAAAGAGAACTTAAAAAAAAACCCAGAATTTCTGGTTAAACTTCCAATTATACATAGTCAAGAAATTATATAGTATCCCTTGAAAAAACAACAGGTTAGCTGAATGTATTTATTACCAAAAAATACATTTTTTAAAACCACTTAAAAAACAAAGCTAAAAATACTAAAACAGTTATAGTATTACATTCCGGTTTTAGCTATCAATATGGGAAAAAAGTATTATCTTGAAATATGAATTATACATGTTAATATAGTTTAAAAACTTAAATGAAGCAAACATTCTTTAATTATATATAAGCTTTATGGTATTTCAGTTTTTAATCTGCTTTCAGTAAGGTCAATCTAAAAAATAACAGTTTTAATATTTTTGAAAAGCAAAGGAAAAAACATTTTCTGTATAGTTTTAGAAAGCGATATTCTCTGAACTATGGAAAATTAGTCTTAAAATTTGTTACGTCAGATTAACATTTTATTCTTACAGCTACTGAAAACTTTAAAGGAAAAAGTTTGCTTACTTGTCAGGATTTTCCTTGGGTGCTGGAAATGACTGAGGATTCACATGAGCCAGTGTAATAAATTCATTCTTCTCCAAACTTCCAACCAGGATTCGGATTTTTGATTCCACCAAGCCCACCCTGAACAAATGCCACTTAGTATTACTAAAAGTCTGTTTACTTTTAAACAAAAATAAAAGTTAAGCAAAATGTACAGAAATAGAAGAATTATATTGAAAGAAGTTATGGTACTCTTTAAAAAAAATAAGAATACCAAAATAAGCAGTTTAATGGACTAATTGTCCCCTGTAACTCAAGTTGTTAGTAACTTTATAGTACTCTCTCTACCTTAAAGGTCAAGAGATAATATTTACCCTCTTTCAAAAAAAAAGAAGTTTTAATCAAATCAATAAATTCAAGAAACCAAGTCTTTTCTCAAGACCTTTAAGGAAAAGATATTAATAGAGCAGTTTTAAAAATGAATAGCTTTAAGTGAACTTCAGGTAATAGTAAAAACCATAGTAGTAAATAAAAAAACTAAAGATATTATTGGCAGTTATGTGGCATCCATTCACTGAACAAAAAAAAAAACAGACCTAATTTCAATGTCCTAGCAACTTATATGACTAAAAAAAAATTTAAGTCAAATTGAAGGGTTCATTGAGTTATTCTTCCTATTATCCAGTGTCCATTTTATTTAGATCTGTGCTCTTAATTCAAAGGGTCATTTGGAAGTTTATGGTTTCTTTTCTGTGAATCTTATCTTATACTCACCATTCTAGTCGCTGCTTTTCTGTTGGTGCACTTGCTAGAAGTACAATATAATGCCTTTGAAGATAAAGACAATATGCTATTTATTTTATTTATATGTTTGGAGTTGGATATTCAAGCCATAATGCTATAAGCTTCCTTGAATTGTTCTAACTTTAGAACAGCTAGCCCAAAATTCATTGCAAAGTGAAAATTTCACCTAATGTACATTAATGGATAATAGTTTATAAATATTTCACAAATGCTCAAACTACAGGATAGTTTAATCTCTTCTGAAAGAAATATACATTAACAGATTATGTTAAAAACATAAAAAACAAGAAAACCAAAACAACTGTTGCAATAGAGAGCAACACAGATATGGCATCTTGCCCCTCAAAACTACTTAAAAACAATTCAATCAACACATCAATTAAAATAAACTTGTTTTAAAGGGACAATGGACAAAATTCAGTGCTTCAGTCATGTACCTTACAACTAATTATGAAAACTTTGCTAATAAACTAGTAAATGAAAATTGGATTCAATTATTATAAAGATTGTAAAGGAAAATACTTCTAAAAGGAAAACCTCAAAAAGCTAAATTTAGAAACTGATACCAAACTAAAGTAGAAAGGAAAAAAAATCTAGCTCCATCTAGAAGTATTTGCAATTTTTAAAACTTTATTATAACTTCCTCATCTTGATCAATTACCTTTTCTTTACAACGAAAGTAATAGTGTATTAAGTACAACTGATGTACTTCAATTACACACACACACACACACACACACACACACACACATTTATAAAGCATTCATAAGTGTTAGAAACAAGGTTTCTTCCAAAACATTTAAACCGCAAAACAGATCAAATTTAACAAGTCAAGAATACCACCAAAATCAGTATAGTTTGATCATCTCTGAAATAACTACTTGCCCACTGCTCTAAAAGACTGGCAATAGTCTGTGGACAAAATAATATTCTGACCTAAATCATAATAAAGTCACCTAATAAAGTTCTGGTTTACCAAGAAAAATTATTTTAAAAGATACTACAAATCTTTCAAAAGTAGGAAAAAAAGAAAAAGGAGAAAACTTTATTAAGCTTAACTATGTTCAGTCCATATTCTCCTGTGTTTATTTTTGCTGACAAAGAATTGTTGCTAATGGTTAAAAGAAAAAGTTATCTGTGATTTAAAAAAAAGTTAATTTGCTAACTTTTATACACAGGCACAGGCTAACAACATTCACTTATCCAGACCTTAAAACTATGTGGAGCAAAAAAACAAAACTAACAAAACAAGTCCACCAAGTCTCTGAGCAGTAAAAAAAAAAAAAATTTCAAATAGCTACAAACTAAAGGCTCTTAAAGCTAACAGAACCTGACTGATTTTTGTTGATACAGAATTATAAAGTCTGATCGTATGGTTTTCTAATCCATGGCAATCAAGGTGGGAGTTTACTAAGGTGGGGGAGAGGGAAGTAGGGAGAAAGCAAATACAAGAATAACCAAAAAATTTTATAACATTTTTTCTGGCTCACTTCTTAAACTTGTAGGTGTTTTACTAGTTATACACTAACTGTATATTCACACTATACTATGTTTATGGCTTCCCTCTAAAATTTAGCTCTGTAAGTTTTCATCTTTTCATCTCCAATGTTTTGTTATTGCTTACAAAAATGTGTTCAATGAATAGCATTGGGAAGAAACTTCATATATGGGATAAATAGATTTATATATAAAATAAACTATTTTTGGTGCACTACAAGCTAGGATAACTAAAGTTCATAATGATTGTAATCAAGGAAATGTTAATTGATAGTCCTAGTTTTAAAAAGCAAGAAACTACATAATATCTTTTTAAAATACATCAAAAATGATTGAAGGTATTTAATCTAAGGTTTGGTATTCAGAAAAGTGGATTATTTTCTTAATCCTAATGACACTAGAGAAATGAAGTACTACTATGTGCCCATAGCCATGCCACAAAACTAATAAGCAATTCGATTTGTACAGTGAGAAAATGCTAGAGAGCTACAAACACAGAAGTGGACACTAAATTAACATTTTTAACAATCTTTAGGATATAATTATTCAGATGTTTAAAACTTTAGGGAGTAATCTTTGAAAGTAAATTATAAAGTTTCTAAGATGCTAAAAATCAGATATTTACACACAAAGCAAACTTTCCCCTACCTTTCTACAACTAGGCATATTGACTAAAGAAAAGGCAAATGATGAATCCATCAGAGTTCCCTTGACCCTCTCCAAAAATTATTCTCTCCTCACAAAGATAAAAAATTCATATTGAAAAAGAGTAGAAATTTACCTTACATCTAAATTATTTTTAACTTTCTATTAAAAATCTTTCAAAATAGTTTACAAAAATGACTGTCATATTAAATGTTTAGTGGATTGAGTACTTGAATGAGGCAAATCAAACCTGAAAAGATTTCATGCATGTTTCAAGTATTAGATTGCTACGTTAAAATGAGTAAAAAATTACTGGTAAACAAAGAACCTTGGATGAATCAAGTTATTATAAACATTCTATCAAATCAATGTAAAGTTTGATATTTTTAAATTCAGTTCTAAAAATATTTTGTAGCAAATTCAGAATGGAATTTAGAATTGAAATTAAGACCCAAACAAGTATTATATCTTTAGGCCACTGATGCTCACCTAATCAGCCACATCTCAATCTGAGAAATGTAGAAATGCCATAAAAAGTTATATTAGCTTCTTAAAAAACTGCAGCCTAATGATAAGAGAATTGTTTATAAAATCCAAAGTTGAGATACTAGCCATTGAAACTTGGATACTTCCTCTAATATTATTTATTACAAGTACCTCTCCAAAAATGCCTAGATACCTAAATTAACTGGGTATAAAAATCAGAACACATCTCAATTACCCTTATATCTCAACTGCTGATGTCTTCTTTGTTAAATCTTTTTTTTTGGCATATTGTGTTTTGTCTTTCAATATTTTTCATCAAAGGAAAGTCTTTTCACTATCAGTGCACAATTAAGTTATCTTGAATCTGATGCAGTCAAAAGTCATTCCCAAAGTTGTGTCTTTCTCAAAGTTCTTAAAGAAATGTGAGCCTCAATTTTATCACATTAAGTGTCCTTAATACATTGAGTTTAAAAATGAGAAGTCAAATGCCTTTCTGTTCTCAAAAATAATTTCATATAAAGTACTAAGCATTTCCAAGACACCACAAATCAATGTGCTGTGAATTCACATTTATACTTATAAAAGATGTTGACAATTTGGTTTCCTGGAAGTTTGGTTGTAAAGAAAGGAAACATTCTTGCAATTTTCTGGATGATTTCCTTCATATAGAAACACTTGAATATAATGAATGAATGGCAGAAGAGTATGTAGTAAATTGTATTTTAAGACAATTGCAATAATGAAGGATGCTAGACAAATTTAGGTAGTTTATGCTACAAGAGATACATATTTCTGAAAGAATATTATTAATAAAATAATTCTCAATATTTGTTGTATCTAATGGGTTTAGACATATCCACAACTTGAGACTATAATAAAGAGTGTCTACAAACCTTTTATCATCAAGAGGTTTTTATTGTTTAATATTTCTAATGCTTAACTTCCTTTGTAAAAATGGATCCTTTGGAGACGAATAGCAAAAATAAAAGAAATTTTGTGCGATATAGCTGACATGTCATGATTTTAAGCATTCAAATTTAGATGATTTTTGTTACATATTTAAAATATATCCATATCACCAACTTCATATATTTTCTGAATTAATAGATGAAAGCAAACTACATTACACATATGCAGCAAAATAATATGTATGCTTTCAGGTTGAAAATTTAGAAAAAACAAATTAGAATTGACTTTAAAAACTACTATTTAAGTTAAAAGAGATCCCTGTCAAGGTGTTCTCAAATAAAAAAAAAATTTTTTTTTAGCTTTCTTTAAAAAGTACATAGGTCATTGGGTTCTAAAGAAGAAAATATAAGTTTGTTGCTTCCCTACTTGCATGAGATGAACTAATAAGTCCAACACCTGAATATTAAAATTACAAAGGGAAAATTTGGGTGGATGAGGCTTCTTAAGAAGTTCGAGTGGTATCACTACATATTTTTGATGATTTTTTGTTCTTCAGTTGTCAACTACTATTCTAATTGATTTGTACTAAATTAGAAAGAGTAGTACCTAAGCCTATATCAAACTTAAATGCTCCTGAAAAGTAAAAAGGGAGAAAATCTATACACCAACAAAATTACTAACGAAAAGGTAGAAATTATGAATATTATAAATTATTTAAATTGCCACTGATAACACAATCTTCCAAATGCAATTCCCAGAACACAATTCAAGTGCTCTAATATTGTTTTTTTTCCATGCAAAAGATACAGAAACAAAACACAGAGACATTATGATGGTCATCATTCATTTTTTTAATTGGGGAATAGCATATTAAAATCTTGCTTAGATTATTACATAACACAATCCAATACAAGATCAGATGGTTAGAAAAGTTTCAAATCTTAAAAAAAATTGAAAAGAAAAAAAAATGGGACTCTGGCAAAATTTCATCTCAGGGCAAATAAAAATGCAGTCCATTTTTTTTCAAGTAAGATTTATTATAAAACTTACAATTTTCATCAAAACCAAATACATTTAAAACAGGCTTCTGACCTGTACTAAAAAGGTATTAAACTATTAAACATTTATATTAAAAAATATTAGTTCTTCTAGGCTCCTAGGAAAACTTTTAAGTATTTGAAGGGACTTCCTTATTTATGAAAAAATAAGGATGGGTAATATTATACTATAGCCTACTGAAAATGCTTAACAGCTGGCTAGGTGTTGAGCAAATATTTCAGTGAGAAGTAATTTTACAAATTGAAGTGACTATAATCTTTCCGAATATAAACTTTTAACAAGAACTGCTCCCCTCTAATAATCTTAGTTTTTCATCCTTTAATCAGCAACACATACCCTTCTGCTGGCCTAATAGAAATGAATAGAAAAACCTCATATTTAGCATTTGTCCTTCTAACCAAATCAGTGACACCAATTTTTACTCATGTGATGTTTTCATTAAAAAAAAATAGTTAAAATTATTTGACAAGCAATTATAAAGGCTCAAAAAGGAAGAAATACATCAATAAAAACTGTTTACTATTCTAAATATTAGATTCACAGGAAAATGAAAACCCTCAAATCTAATTCTATTGGAAATGTTTGTCTAACAAAAAGTGTCATATATACAGATATATCACTGTGAATATTAAGAAAGCAGAATGTCTGCCATGCCTTAAAATACATACTTGTACTTTTGAAAGAAGTTGGGAGCTTCAAAAAGTTTGGACCACTCTGCCTTACTCAGCAAAATTTCATCTGTGATAGCAAGACCTAAATTAAAGACATATTAAACTTCTTTGCATATTTCACTATAAATATTAGCAATCTGACAATTTAAAAACCTTTATCATACCACATGCATACATTATACTG
Source organism: Macrotis lagotis (assembly GCF_037893015.1). NCBI lineage: Eukaryota > Metazoa > Chordata > Mammalia > Peramelemorphia > Peramelidae > Macrotis > Macrotis lagotis. Next base: position 418,423,595 of record NC_133658.1, on the reverse strand, counting down.
CAACATCATTATTTATTAAATTTATAAAGTCTTTCTCATTTTAAAAGTACTAATTATGGGGAAAATACATAAATATTTTACACAAGTTGAGTCATTACTGAATCAAGTCAGTTATCAATAATAATAGTAATAATATTCTAATACTTTCTATAAGTATTGGATTAGATTAAATAATATAATGTTCTATATAAGTAACTACAAAAATTGAAGTTATCTAGCTAGGAGAGGAAAAACCTAAGGTAGTTTTCTTCCCTTTGGGATTTTCTTTCTACTAAAATTGATTATGGGAGACTTATGCATTCCCCATAAAGGAAAACACAAAGTGGAAAACTTTACTGAAAGGTTTTAATTTCATGGTAGTTTTAGAGTTTTTTGTTGCAAAATGGAAGGCAATGATTCCCATTTTTGCCAAACTTCCTTCCTTAAGGACTTTTATCTTCCTATTAACTTAATCTCTACTTGTAGAAGAGACTTGAAATTGTCATTCTATTTGGGTGAAGATGCCAATATGCATAAAATATTTAAAAATTGTAACTTTTTCTATTTGTGTGAAGACAAATACAAATTTTTTTCTGAAAAAAAATATAAAGTATTACACTCATTTCTTGAGAATATATTGCAATCCTTAAATAATAGCAAAGTTCTAGCTTGGAAATTATCATTTTAGTCAATATATAATGTTCCTAGGATTATAACAATATTTTAAATTTTTGCATGAAGAAAAGGGTAAGGATAAAAGAACTTACCTTGTTTAAACTCCTCAACCATGACCATCCGTGTAGAAACGGACACATTGTACGTAGAATTCTGTTGTGGGTATGCTGGTGTAATTATAGGCATAAGATGGTACCTATCACTGGGGTTTACCTATATATAACAACAGCCAATCAGTTTCTTCAAGTACACATGCAACAGAAATTTGGACTTTTATCCTTTTTGATAAACTGAACAATGATCAATTTTAATTGTATTCATTGTTGAAGGTGAAATCAAGAAAATGTAGGTAAATCCTGTTTTGATATTGTTTTAGCGTACCAGAAAAATAAATCTAATCTAACAGTCAAAATTCAAGGTAAACAAATGAGCATGTCACACTAAATTTTTCAGGACATCCAAGTGAATATAGAATGTTAGAAAGCCTAATTTAATACATTACCCTAATGTAAACTTTTAAAAAAAAAATCAATAAAACTTCTGAACTGTACTTTGGTTTCAATTACAAATTCATTTTCATAAAAGTACTACATTAAAACATCTACTCAGAAGAGGTTTTTAGTAGTCTACCTTTACACAATTACTAACTAGGAACAAGGGACCTAAAAAGAAAATAGAAGTTTTATAGACCCTAATTATTAGGATATTAATATAGTATCCAAAAATAAAACAAACTCTCCCCCCCAAAAAAAAACAAGAATTACTACAGACAAAACAAAGCAAGGAATTATTACAGAAAAAAACCACATTTCCTAAAACATTATACTTTAAGGTCTCCAAAGTAAAGTTTTAATATTAAAAAAATATATATCAAAATTATAATCATGTTCTTAAACATATCCTAGAATCAAAGGATGTCAGAACTGGAAGGTACAGAAATGATCTAGCCCAATGTTTGAATTTTACTGATGAGGAAATTGAAGCCCAAAGAAGGTCTTGCCACTGGTTAAACAAATTGTAAATGGCAGAAATCAGGCCTAGAACTCAAGTCTCCTAACTCCCTAGACCACTATACTTTGCTGTACCATACTATAAATTTTACATAATAGATCTATGAAATACTTAAATTATACTGTTCATGCTGATTATGCCTTTTAAAAATGTCAACAGTATTATTTAAGGACCCAGGTCTATTCTGAGGAGTTGAATTTCTGTTATCTCAAATGTAAGACCCTGAATTATAATTCAATTGGTTTACCCTTTAAGTTTGGAAACTTTTAAATATAGTCCTTTTTGATTAAAAGAAAACAGAAAAAATAGTTTTAGTGCAGTGATGAGAGCAGCAAAATCAATACTGGCACAAAATATAATGTGTGTGTGTGTGTGTGTGTGTTTGTGTATGTGTGTGTGTGTGTGTGTGTGTGTGTGTGTGTGTGTGTATGAATGAATTTTTCTCAGTAGTGATAGTAACACCCCAAAAGAACTACAATTAAAGCTATTCCTTGGTTCAAACTCAATGCAATTTCCAGAAATTCAAACCAACTGTAACATTTACATCACGGATGGTTAAAAAGATAACTTTTTGAAAGTGGTCAACAGCTTTTATATTACAACTCAGTTTTAACAAAATATTTACATAAAATAAATACAGGGAATATTTTTAGTAGCCTTTTATTTTATTTTCTTATGCACAAATGCCCATACAACTTTTACTTACACAGTATTAATTGTATGATTAAGTATATATTGTAGGTTGCAAATCTCTTACTGAAGTCAGTATGTTCATCTAGATATTATATATATATATATATATATTATTAAGTATATTTTAAGATCACAGGGTACAAAGTAATTATGTCCTATAAATTATAGGACCATTACAGTTGATGTTATAATAAAAAATATAATAATTGTTGAAATAATTGCCAGTAGTCAGCTACATCCATAAATACCTAAAACATGAAGTCTCAGTGGAGTTTCTTTAAGCAGTCGATTTCACTTTTTACTGTACAGTGTGAATTTATAGGGGAAAAAATAATACACTAACCCTTGGGTCCCATACAGGCAAATTAAGATTGCATTCTTCAGGTTGTTTCAATAGCACTGGATTTGGCCATTCCCTGTTTAAAAAGATTGTAGCACTTGATAAGACTATTGGATATTACCATCTATACTTTTTTAATTACAAGTATTTTGTGAAATGTGATCCTTCTTCATTTTGCCCTCTTGACAAATCAATAGATGAAAGACTTGTTATTCTTTTTTCTTCAAGTTAAGTCTATGTAAGGCGCCTTCTTTCTAAACTACAGAATCACAAGAATCATTTGAAAAATATCTCATTTTGCAACCCTGAAATGGCTGATTAAAGCCATTATATAGTAATAACAATTAGCTCTATTGTAATATATCTTGAAATGTTCTTCAGATCAAAGACAACAATGGAACAAGGAAAACCCACCCTTTTCAGAAAGAGTATCCATTCTTTATTCTACCTCAATCCATAGGCAACTGGAGAAATAGCTAAGGCAGCAGGATCAATTATAAAAACTTCATGCAATAAACAAAAGATTTTTCCACTAAGATGCTTAAGATGATGTAGCATTAACCATTGGATGAAATAAAGTACTTTTCCTATGTGGTGGGACCATTCATTTAAAGTCATATACATTAAACTACAAATATTTAACCCACTTTAAAGGCTGGAGAGAGGGCTTTCTAAAACTTATCAGCAATGTTATGGAAACTTTAAAAGTATTTGACTTAAAATGTTTTTTCAATTCAAATAATAAAGCCAAATGAGTAGGAAACAAGTGACTAAATGTAAAGGGCTACAGGCCAAGATCAAAATCAAAATGATAGGGAAGGGAACCTCAGCCTGTATATAAGACCATGAAATCATGTGGTCTGGCACTAAGGCAACCACAGGCAGGACTCAAAATTCAATAAACCTAGATTTTTAGGGGTGAATTAATTAATGCTTGACCAAATATATAGCAAGCTAAATTTAAGTTTTGGCCTTTGGCAGAAAAAAAGTTTCCCACCCCCTGCTTTAAGGGAATGGTGAAAATCATCAGTTTAATAAAAAAAAAATGCAATGGAATTCCAGAAAATAACTAATTATTTTTCTTAAGCCTTAAACATCTTGAAAATTAAAAAATTGAAGTCACTAATTCCATTCATAAAGACAAAAACAACTAAAGATCTAGTCAGGATCTTTAACAAATGAATGTCTATAGTATTAAGTGGTAAATTTTATTAGCTATATGAGAAAAATCTAGAATGACTAACATTTCAAGTGTCACAAAAAATTTTTTGCATTTATCTGTGAATGTATTCTTCTTATATGTTTCTTGTGTATGTTATAGCCTCAATATTTTATTGACAATAACTGATTAACTGAGTGTTCCCCAAGTATACAACTTTAAATTTAAAGAGGTTCCAATGTGGAGGAAAAAAGGGAGCTTTCTCAAAAAGCTAATGGATATCCCAAGTTACCATTTTTATTTGATTAAGCATGACATTCAGGTTAAAATTAAAGTAAGAGTTTATGTGGAGATTACTTAATGTTGAAATATAAGCATATTGCTAGTCTGCTTCATCCTTTTTGGTCAGATACAGTAATGTGAAATGAAATAGGACTTAGGTTTCCTCTTTTAAAAAATAACACAAATTCTGGGTCCCCATTAAACTAAACTGTTACTCATGTACAATTTTAAAATCTGGAACCAGCTGCAGAAGTGTCATAGAAATAAGACTAAACTTCAGTGTCTACAATCAATTTTATTTTAATATAATCTAAACACATACCATTTAGAAAATACCAAGAAAAATTTATGTACAAGAGTTGATGCTATTGCATTTGGATAAAGCTGGCAAGTTCTTGCTACTAGCATAGCCCAGGAAACACCACCGAGGAAACCTAATATATTGGAATAGATGTTGTGGCCTGTTGATAAGGGAAAAACAAAAAGTGAGTTACTGGAAAACAAAACATACATCATTTTAATTAGCTACCTAGCAAATTCTGAACTCACGTTTGGCCCAAAGTTTGATAGCTCTCAGAGTTAACCTGAAGTTGTCAATGTTTGGTACTAGATGTAAAATTTCGTCGGTTACCCTGCAACCTAATGAACAAAAAAACATATTTTAGATTATCAAAAGTTCATTTTAAAATGTTATATAATTTACCAAAACTTTCCTAGACCCATGACTATGAAACAACTTAAAAGTACCATCAGATTACTTTATATATTGTAAAGTTTATAGTATTAAGTGGTTAATTTTATTAGCTATATGAGAAACAAATTTAGATATGATATAATCCCAGAAAAAGCCTACCACATTGGATAATGTCCATAAAACAGGGGATGGGAGGACATTTAAATACCAAAATTCACATTTCAGCTGATAACTGACACTTGCTACTCCAATTAGAGAATATTAAACTATAAGGGATGCATCAACTAAAATGATCAACATGTTTAAGTTATTAAAAATAACCTGCTCACATTATTACTTGAATACTTGAACCCATCATCCAAATTAAGGAATAATGGTGTATCAAAACCTTTAGTTTCAGAAAGGAAAAGATCCAAGTTTTTTTCCTTTTTAAACTAAATCAAACTGGTCACATCCTTGAGTCCTACTATTAATTCAGCTTTGAGTATACTGATTAATTCAAAGTAAGACTGAACTATTAATGTACCAGAAAAGCTCAAAGATCTTTATTTCTTATTTGACAAGAAAATTTGATGATATGCATTTTACATACCATTAAGACTTCTTATGCATCTAATATCTAAATTTTTTAGTAGACTGTCATCACGTAGGTCCAAATCTTCAGGAATAGTCTGCAGTGCTAATCTTGCAAACAAAATATCAATCTAAATCAAAACAAAAAGTAATCATTCCACATTCATCAAACTATAGAATTATGTTTAAAAGGTAAATTTCCAGAATACATAGAAAATTATTCTTTTGAAGTTTATGTTATCTAATGACATAATAAATCCTGATAACGTCCTGCTACCCACATGAAGAGTTAAATTTATTCATCTAGGCCCTTCCATCTAGATAGTGCAAAAACACTGTAATAGTTCAAATTACAACTGAAATAGCTGCAATTCTGACCATATTTAGCCAACTCATTTATAAAAGTCTTACTATGTACATACAATTATTCATGCTAGCTTAATTTCAATGGTAGCATATTACCAAAAAAGTTTAGCAGATTTTTTATAAATTAATTAAAAATAGTAAGACAAAGCTTTATTGATAGGGAAAAGAAAGAATTTTAATGAAGGTAAAAAAATTTAAAACATTACTATTGTTGTTTTTGGCATACTATCCTAAGGAGTTGGAGAGTCAGACAATTTTAAATAGATAAAATTAGTACATCATTGAAGCAATAAAAGGAAACTTAGCCAATTTAGCATAAGATTAGAATTACAAATTGAAACATAGCAAATTATTGCTAATGATAAGTTTAAATCTACAAATTCACCTTAAAGACTTCTTACCGATGAAGTTTATAAAGACAGGCTAATAGAATCTACCTTAAAAGAATACTTATGAGAAAAGGTAGGTACAAAGCCAAGATGAAATTGAAAATTACAAGTTAGAAAATAAATAACTTTTCCCAAATCTAAAATATAAACCATTTTCATTCCTTTGTAGTCACAAAATTTCTGCAGTATAGTATACCAACAAATAATTAGACATCTCACAATGAAATAGAAGTATTTTAGATTAGGGAGATGATACAAACAACTAATGGGGAAAAGTTTTCACCTAAAAATCTTCAATATCAAAGAAAGGATTTCAGGTAAAGAGATCCTTTCAAAATTGATCATATATCCACTTTGCTTTTTCATTTTTCTGAAACATTAGAAAACCTTTGAATCAATTATAAAGAACAGCAAAACATAGAATTTTACACACAGGATAATGTAGTTTTTAAAGAACAATGATCTAGAAAATAAAATGAATGTGTGCATACACACATACACACATTCAGAAAAAGCAAACGGGGCAGCTAGGCGGCACAGTGGATAGAGCACCGGCCCTGGAGTCTGGAGTACCTGAGTTCAAATCTGGCCTCAGACACTACTAATTACCTAGCTGTGTGACCTTGGGCAAGTCACTTGACCCCATAGCCTTGCAAAAACCTAAAAGAAAAAAAAAAGAAAAAGCAAGAAATAGTCTAATGGCTAGAGATTAGTCTAAGTATAGTTATATCCCAGTGGTGTATTTCCCATTTCCAAAGTTCTGTCCAAAGCAGACTTCCAAACCAAAAAAGCATTTACTTCAAATAAGGAGAACTTGTTATTTTCATATATTCAAATACTTAGATAGGTTTAGATGGAAAATTTTTTTAATTGTCCTAAAAGGAATAAAATACTGAATTACTATGTTTAGTTTTCTTGTTTAAGGGGTGGGAAGAGTAAGGTAATAGATGAGATTCAATTGTGTAGAAAACTCCCAATAAGGAAAACTACATCTACTTTTGCAGTTCTTAAACAACTGATTAAGGAACTAAAAAGTTAAGTGACTTAGTCAAGGATCACACAACTAGTAAGCTTCCCCAAGCTTGGAATTCACTCAGAATTTCTAGTTTCCATCAGAGCTATGCTGAAGGCCACTTTATAAATGAATCCTTTTTAATTTCCCTAGATTGGTGGTTTTCAATGTTTTTTCAATAGCAAGTTACAGTTCAAAATCTCACACTCTCCAGTAGGATCCCATGTAGAAGAAACAGAAACTAATTTGGCTACACCACCATATATGTAAAAGGGAGTTGAAATATGTTAAAGTCAGGTAGTAAAAAAATTTTAATCCCAAACATCTATTTGATCCTGGAAGCAACAGAATGTAATTTTATTAACAAAAAAAGTGTGGGGTTAGGAGGCTGAAAAAATGGTTTTCTAATATTTCAGTGAATGAAATATTAAGGATGACAATGAGCTTACAAATCTGAGGGGAGTGGGATGATAGTGGTGGCCAAGACACAAACACAAATGTTCAAAATTGGGATGGGTATTAGGGAAAAATTAATGAGTTCTACTATAAGGTATTTGGAATTTTTTAAAATGCAAAGAAGAGGGGCAGCTAGGTGGCAAGTGAGGAGCCCTGGAATCAGGAGGACATGAATTCAAATCTGGCCTCAGACACTTAATAATTACCTAGCTGTGTGGCCTTGGGTAAGCCTTAACCCCACTGTCTTGCAAAAACTTTAAAAAAAAAAAGCAAGTAAGAGAGATGCTCAGATGGGAATAGAACAGGCCCAACCTGCTGAATGTAATATGTAAAAAAAATTTTGGAGGAAGTTCACTTTCATATATGACCTTTTCATTCTTTAGAAATAACTGTTAAATTCATTTAAAAAATTGTTTAAAGATCAATGATAACTGTAGATAGAGTGACTGAAGGTGAGAAAGGAGGGCAATTGTTGTGGGGATAATCCAGGATATTATGTAAAAATTTTCATTGGAAGATGATTAAGGATGACATCAAAGGGTCAAGATGTAGAGTAGGGAAGAAGAGGGAATTTAAAGCGAATGTCCTCTATTTTCTCAGTAAATTATGAGGTGAAGGCTTCAGCTGAGAGGATTAGGGAAATACGTTGTGGGGGGGGGGCTTTCAGGGAGAGGCGAAGATAATTTATAATTGTTTCTGTGACAAGCATGATAAGAGAAATCAATTCTTAAAGAGAACAAGAATTGTCTTGTTATAATGAGGGTTCAATAAGAATAGATAACATGAATTTTTAACTTACCCCATTAGTAAGGTTGCACAATTTCTTCTAGCTTAGTTACATAGTACACAGGTAGAAATGGAGAATAAAAGAATAATCCATGATTGGGGTTAACAAAACATAAGTTGTAATTCAATGAGACAGAGAGGGATTCAAGCATATAATACATAAAATTGACACAGTACACTAAAGGGTTGAGTCTGGGAAGGAAAGGGAAGAGAATTTAATCAGAACAAAGGATATGGTAATGGAGGTTGGCAGATCTGGAGGTCACAGTGAAGACAAAGATAGATTTAGACAAGAATAAGGCCTTGGATGGAATTGGAATGATAGGAGGCTATGATTTAATAAAAGAATTGTGGAGTTCTTTATATGGAAATGAACTGTGAATGATGGCCAGATCATAGGTGAAAATTCTGTGTGTGGAGGAGGTAAAGTATAGAAATTCTAAGAGTTGAATGAAGAACTGGGAGGTTAGGAGTTTGAGAGAATTTGAACATTTAAGTTGATGTCCTATACTCTAAGCAGGATCCAAGAAGACAAAGAACATAAATGGGGAAGAAGGAAAACCTGGCAGGGTCAATACACAATCACCAAAATCTAGACTGAATGATAAATTTGGATAACATGGACCCTAAAAAGGAAGAAGTAGTAGAGAAGTAATGGTAGTGGAAGGATTATAAACAGCAATGAGGAGCCAAGAATATTCCAAATGCGAATCCAGGAACTTGTGATGTCTAGAGCATGAGAAAAAGTACAAGTGAAAATAATGGACAGGAACACAGTAATATTGGGGTGAATCAGGTAAAAGTAAAAAAATGCCAGAAGGCGAAAAGAACTCTAGAGGAAGAAGTGTCAAGTGAAAGGAAGCTTGCTACTTATGGGAAATAAGTTCTAGAAGAAACAATGCAAAAAGTGAGTAGAGTTGGATACACTGCAGACCTAGAGCTGAAATGAGTGGGAATAGGGAACAGGAAGCAGAATGTGAGGAGGGGTATGGTTTACGCTTATGAAACAAAGAATTCAGCTATCACTGGGATTAGGAGAGTAAAAGTAGAAGTGTGTTAACATAGAAAGAAAATAGAGTTTAGGAATAAAGTAATCAATTGAACTTTACTATTAGTATTTCTGGCCATACTTTACTAGTTCTTATATGAAAAGATTCATCTTAAAAAGGAAGAAAAAAAAGACACGCTTGTAAGCTAAGCAGTAACTGCAACAATTTAACAAACCTGTTTTAAAAGTAGACAAAGACACATCTAGATGCTGCAAGTGATATATAAAGAAAGAATTTCGAATAATTCTTTTTAAGTTCTAATGTCAATAGTTTTCATGGTAGATTACACTCTAAAGAAAAGAAGACTATAAGGTCTTTGAAAGTAAGGAAAACTTCACTGTTGTCTTTATATTGCTGAAACACAGTATATTCAAATTCGTAATTTAAAACTTCAAGGTCAAGAATGTAATGGACATGAACAGATCAAAATATGACATACTTAGGAATCATCAATAAGTGGCATTATCAAAGTAATATCTTGAGGGGAAAAAAAATGAGTTCATTAATATTGGGAGAACAAAAGCAATCCATGTTTCATTTGCATCTGTGTTAGGCAAAAGGGCAGGTAGAGTCAATAAAGCACTTAGTCTAGTCAGGAAAACTTAAAATCCAATCTGGTCTCAAGATACTAGATAGATGACCTGAGTAAGTCACTTAACCTTCATTTGCCTCAATTTCCTCATCTGTAAAATGGAGCTAATAATAGTATCTATCTCCCAGGGTTGTTGTGAGGAAGAAATATAATTATAAAGTGCTTACCACAGTCCTGGCACATAATAGGTGTTACATAGTAAATAGCCATTTTTATTATTGGTGAGATGATGATGATGATGATGATGATAATGAAATGATAGTTCAGTGGTGGTGTTGGTGGTGTTGATGATGATGTTAAAAGTATATATAAGGAAGGGCCTCAGACCAACATGTGAATTACTTTTAGTTATCGCATGGTAGAGACATGGATAAGAATAGAATAGACAGGTATGGATGAATTGTAATCTGAAAGGAATACCTATCATTAATGAGATCAGAGATGTACATACTAGATAAGAAAAGTATAAGAATAATATAGGATTGGCACTGCTACCTACCATCAGTTAAAAAACTCCTGCAAACATCAAGCAGGCAAATATAAAAGTTTCAAAGCTGTACCATGCATCATCACAAAGTTCATTAATCCTACTCTCCTTAAAGTAAAATTAGGTTCCACACATGTCAATTATTAGAATTATGCTAAGACATAAACAAAAAAACAAGTCAAATTAAAATTTTACTTTACCTCTATACCATCAAAACATAACTTGATAACTGGTACAAACGCCTCTTCAACAGCCTAAAACCAAATTGAAAATTTTCAGTATCTAAAAAACCATGTTCATAATAGAATAGTAAATAAAGTTAAATTAAATTTCAGCAGTATACTCAAATTAAGTAAAATAATTATTTTGAGGGGCACTGGACAAGGGAAAGACAGGACCATAACACTGCTTTATATTTGAACTATAAAAATAATTGGTTACTACAAATTAATTAGGTTATATAGTTTGAAACATTTTAACACAGCTACACTATTTCAAATAATCCTGTATATTATTAATATGTGACTGAAATCCTTTACACCTTCTTAAAACATAATCAATAGATGCATTAAACTTTACCCTTAAATCTTTTACTTCTTCTTGTAGCTTCAATTTTTCATAGAATGAGGTGAAAAAGTCACTTCGGTCAACATGTCTTGGTGCAACACACAATGCATCAATATCAGCACCTGAAAGAAATAAATCCATCAATGGCAAAGAGCACTCCAGAGAATGGCATACTACAGAAAAATGGTATACTACAGAATCTTTTAGCTCTACTGGGCTATATTACCCAACAAAAAATTGTCAAGGGCCACATTAAAATTTATTATTTATTTTTGACTAGTATATAACCTCTATTACCAATGACTATAATAACAATAATGTGTAATAATGTCTACATGAATGAGCTTTGAGGGTCACAGGTTGGACACACCTATTTAGAACCTAGAGTCTAGAGATCAAGGGTTCTTAGTCTGGAACTTATTTTTCTTAATGTCTTGATAACTCCATTTCAATATAATAGGCTTTCTTGACAATCCCATTATTTTCTTTAAAACATGAGATATGAGATGGTATTGAACTTAAGGAACAAGTGGTTAAGGGTGGCTTGAAAAAAATAGTGCATGAAAGAAAGCAATATGGAATAATAGAGACACCTTTAATGCAGTGGATAGGCCTGGAGTCAGGAGGAGCTGAGTTCTGACCTCAGACACTTAATAATTGCCTAACTGTGTGACCTTGGGCAAGTCACTTAATCCCATTGCCTAAAAATAAATAAAAGTTAAAAAATATATGGAACAATGTCCAAATGGTAAACTGATGCCAGATTACAGATTGATTTAAATTTAGTTCAAGTTACTTATGTATAAAGTACCTACTATGTACATGTAAGCTTCCTGAGAGTTGAAATTATTCCACTATTTGTATTTATGATCTCTGCATCTATCAGTATCTGATGCACAGACATGAGTGGTTTTAACATAATAAAAAAGTTTTGAGTATTCATTACTATTTACTCTAAGTACTCATTTGAGTACTCATTACTATTTACTCTAAGATTTCACAAGACTGTCAAAGGAGTCCATGACAAAAAAAAGTTAAACCAAAAAATCTGTTTTCTAACAGTTAATGGCAATCCATCTACTAAGGATACACATCTTTCAAAGAAATAGTTTTACCACTAAAACCACAGTAAATAGACAGAGTAATTAGTCAGAATTTTACAATGTCTCACTATGCTCTATCACTGTACATGCAAAATACAGTATGTGCTTAATCATAAAAATTTTGCAATAAAAGAATTCAGAAGTTTATTATGTATAAAACCTTAAATGGGATGAGCATTGATGGGGAGGGGCAGGAGCCACATTGATTCAGGAATATGATTTCATTAAGGTAAGGAATACTCTGGAAGTAAATCTTCCTCAATCAATTAAAGATATATAACATTCTGCAACTTTAAAGTTCTTAGGAGACAAAGCTGAGGTACTGAAAGATTAAACAACCTGCCATGGTCACAAATTCAGTATGAGACTTCAACTGAAGTCTTTTTGATTCTTAGTCTGGTACTTTATGCACTGTAACATAATAAAAAGAAGTATATTGTAATATAATTACTAGCTTTTCAATTATTGCCTCTCCTTATAAGTGGATACAGGCTACCTCCTATGGATTTAAGGAAAGACTGATAAAGGATACCATTGGGAGGGAAAACAGTTTAGATGAGACAATCAAACCAAAAACAAGGGTTAAAAATTAGGAATTAGTTTCATTCAATGTTCTTAATAATATAATACAAATTATTTTTACTACCCTCAACCCCCAAATCTTATCAAATCACCCCCTTAGCATAGGAGGACCCAGAGAACAGTCCTGGAGCCAGATTTAAGATTCAAATTCCACTTCTACCGCAAAAGTGACCATGTGACCACAGGCAAGTCATTTAATAACCTCGAACTTTAGTTTTCCTATCTCTAAAATGGGAATGTTGGGTGAGAAGCTCAATTCTAGATCTGCAGTCATCACTGTCAACCCATCCACAACCTACCACTCAAATCCCTTCTGAATCAGAATAGAACTGTTTCCTCCACAAAACCTTTCCCCTCAATGCTAGCCTATAGTGGATTTTTCCTTCTCTATCTTCATTACTCAGTGGGCTCCTCCTTTCAACTCTCTAAAGCTTCTGTATTACCTCTTCCAGGCTGCTAGATTCGTATGAATCAGGAATATCTACCTTTTATAATCTCTGTAATACCCTATTAACTTTTATAACCTCTATACCATAACAGGCCTCCAATCAATATAGATGAATGGCTAATAGCAATCATAAAGTCAACCATTATGTCCTTTTTTCCTACCCTTCCTAGTTGAGCAAGGGGAGCACTCTTGGTGGACTGCAAAGCATAAAAGAAATGATCTTTAAGAACACTAATCCCTTACCAATTCAGAAACTACCAACTATAAATTTTTCCCTCAGACTCACTCAAATCCCTTCTATGGTACAAAGAATAAAGTAACATTCTTTTTTTCCCCACCCAAACCAACAAAAACCATCCCCAGTAAACAATATAAAACTGACTTCCAAGTAAACCTTTACCTTTTGTATGAACTCCTAATCTGTAGGATCCAAATGTAAAAATTTTTCCTCCAACATTTTCAATTACAGACTGTGGAAGATTCTATTAAAACAAAAGACACAGGTTTATCTTTCAAATGTAAAAGATTGAAAATTATTTTTGATCATTTTTACTTTCTGAACCAGCACCAAGAAAAGTTTTTAAAACAGACTTAGATCTAAAAGGTTTTCAGAGTTCCTATTAAATTGAGCAAGCTCTATAAATTTATGTGCCCTTCACATACCAACTTTCAAAAATCTTCATTAATTTCATTTTTCAAGATATTTTTTAATTTAACCAGGCTCCAAGACTGAAGGCCCATGCCTATCAAAATAATTTTGTTTCACACACACACAGACACACAATTTAATGACTACAATATTCAATTTTGAATGTTAACATTTTCCACTTTTAATTGCAATACATTCCTGCTCTTGTGGATCAGCTTTTCCCAGAGGAACAATGTAATAATTGAGTTTTCATTCCCAAATGACTAAAAAGTAACTACATTCATCAAGGAGTTACTACATGCCTTTTAATAACTATACTATAACACCATATCCTACAAAATGAACGTGTCTTTATTTTCCTTTTCCCTTCCCTTCTTCCCTCTCCTCTTTCTTTGAGCGTATATATGTATATATACAAACAGTTCTTGCTTTATTTAAATTCACATTAAGCAAATTCAACTTTACTTAATTCTGAAAGAATGCATTCCAAAAAAAATCACCTATATTAATTTTACTATTTAATACAGTGCACACACTCTCTCTCTCCCCCTCCCTCCCTCCCCCATCCCTCATTCCCTCTTGGCTGAGCACTGTGTGGTCTCTCACTCCTACCCCCCCCCCAAAAAAAACAAAAACAAAAGCAAAAACTGCCTTCCAAGTTAAAGCAGAAGAACTAACATTAAGAAATTTCTAGCCACGATGCTACTGAATTTGGGGAGGAAGGAAAGAGTACAATGTGGAAGCTTGGCTTAATATCTTAGCACCAAGAGACCTCTGCCCCTTTATATCCATCCATCCAAATGTCAGGCCCCCAAAGGTCTATCTTCCAACCATCCGTGCACTCCAATACTGTGTGTTTTTCCATGGTCCCTTTATATTCCTTCTGCTCTCACTTCTCTATCTCTGGCACCCCCTTGAACTATGAGCCAGTTCCTACATTCCACAGGCTGGTCCCCTTATTACCTCTCTCTCTCTCTCTCTCTCTCTCTCTCTCTCTCTCCCTCCCTCCCTCCCTCCCTCCCAATTTTCCTTACTCAAAAAACAGAATGGTCCAATTATATACATAAAATATATGTAAACTCTGTGTGTATGTGTGCCTGCTTATGAACACAGTGTATTAATTTGCACAACGATGTTCCGTTTGCTGACATTTCTTCTAATAAAAATTATTTTTAACCCAAAGGTTGTTCTATTTTACTCTTTTGCTATCCAAACATTATTCAAAATTCTATTCTATTCTCCCTTATCTTTATTTCCTAGCTGACCCAGTTTCCTTCAATTCCTACCTTCTGCAAAATATCTTCCTCAATTATCCTTTTATGCTAGAACTTTCCCTCTATTTTTCTAATCTCCAATGATATGACATCTATCTAGCTTGTTTATACATAGTTGTTTATACAATGCCTCCTCTCCCAGTAGACTTTAAGCTCCTTGAGAAAGAATGGAATATCTTTTGCCTTTCTGAACACATTACCTGGGACACAAAAGGTGCTTAATTAAATACTAGTTCACTAACAACAGGACTACATACTTCAATGCAAAGCATGAAAATAAAAAAATTGGGGCATTGGAAATACCTAAAAATTGTTTCAAAACATTTGCAGAATTGATAAAGCAACATAAAAGTAAACATAGATAATCGCTCCATGTTCTGATGACTTGAACTGAAGTCTGTTTGCTAATTATATAGCTAGAAATAATGGAAACTGAAATATAAGATATCTATTTCAGTTATTCATAATAGCTAAAAAAACTAACTTTTGAAATCAATATTTGATACCATCCTTTGAGCTCCTATTCTAGGTCTTCATTTTTATAATAAGTTATAGTAAAGTTAAGCAACTCAGGAAATTAACCACCATTTTAAACATTAATTCTATGGGTAAAATGTCCTACAGCAAGAAAAGAATGTGGAAGATTGATGACCAGCCCAGCACTGGTTATGTATCTCACACTCTCTAAAAGGGAATAAGGCTACTCAGAAAATAATCTCTTTCTCATTGGGTCAAAGTGTGGGATGATAGACAGTTTTGAGCGTGTGTGTGTAAATAAAAAATGTGTTTGTAAGCTAGATAACTATAACTCAAGACTGTCTAATACTAATTGTTTAGTCAACTCAAATTTAAATGCAGGTGACTTTACTTCAAGAAAATTAAACATATGAAAATACACATATAAAAAATAAACGAAATGAGAATTATTCACATTGCAAATGCTTTACTTCATAAAAGGAGAACTGAAGACTTAAAGAACAATTCCCCACATTACTTAAATTATATTATTTACCTATATTTGATTTTTATATAACTTTTAAATAATACAACTATTGTCCAAAGCAAAGTTCAACTCAAACAAGAAATGAATTTAAATTCTGAAATACATTAGTCAAAAAATATATCTAAACCTTAATCTGGAGTTTAGGACTCAAAGTTATAACAACCTAGTTATAAATTTTTATGTCAATAATTCAGAATAATGGAGCAGCTAGGTGGCACAGTAGATAGAGCCCCAACCCTGGAATCAGGAGAACCTGAGTTCAAATCCAGCCTCAGATAATTACCTAGCTGTGTGGTCTTGGGCAAGCCACTTAATCCCATTTGCCTTGAAAAAACTAAAATGAGTAAATAAAAATAATTCAGAATATACCATATATTAATAACTATTAAACAATTTCTGACTTCCAATTTTGTCAACAATACAAAACCATTCAATATAAAGAATGGAACAAGCTCACTGTTATTACTCCACCAATAAAAGTCTTAAAATTTCCATACCTTGCTTTCACTGATTTCCCGTATCCATTCTTTTACCAGGTTATTTAATTTTCCCAAAATTAAAATCCTGTTGAGAAAACATTAATATTTTCTATATTATCATTTACATTGCTCGTGATTCAATATCAACACAGATAAGATGGATAAAACTAATTTCAAAAAGCTTTTCATAGCTGAATCGTTTCAATAGTTCCAGGAGTTATGTGATGAGTTCTCTAATGTCTAGGTTTTGTCTATGAAAGATATTACATGTAGCAGCAGCAATGAATTATTCTAAATGGCTACTATATCATACACAAAATTCTCCATTTCTCTCAATAAATTCCTAACCATAAACAGATTTCTTTAAAAAAAAAAAAATTCACTGTGCTATAAAGAGGGAGGTAAAGTGGGAACACAATCTGAGCCTCCACAGAAGAACATAAACTACTTTGAGTAAATGCAAACAGTAAAGGAAGCTTCAACTATTCCATGGGAAAACTTGCACATGGCCCTAAACCACCCCTCACATTGTGGCTTCTTAGTTCTGCTGATACCTGATCTACCTTAGGGTTGGTATAAGGCTCCATAATGTTACTTTTTTCCTGTTGTCACCCAAGAGGAATGGCTTCTTTTGAGTAAACTCTTCCAATTAACCTAATTAAACCTATTAATAACCAAGTTTCTATGAACCCCTCTTTTTTTTTCGTTATCTCAGGTTTCTCTTAGAGGGTATGCCAACTGACAACTGACAAGATTTTGCTCCTTACATTTGGCATAGTTGGGTAAAATAGTAAATAAAGGGGCCTGGGAAATAAGGCTACCACAAGAGGAATTCTGGACTTGCTCATCCTTGACCACCCACATCTAAGTAGATGTGGAAAGGGTGGCCTGAACCACACAAGTGTGGAGACACCCAGAAAATGAGCATTTGTGCGTGCCTTGATAGACTTCAAGAAAGAGAAAGTCAATAGGCAAGCTATTTCTATTGCTTAATGTAAGATTTATAGCTAGGCAAAGATAAGAGACCTTAAAATGGTAACTGCTCCTAGTATCAGAAGAGTTTTCTCTTCTTCCACTCCCAATCCCTCCCCATCTACCTCCCTCCCTTTCTAATGGCTTACAACAAAGGGCCAGGAGGTAGAGGAAAAACTCAGTGAAGATTTGGGATATGATTGAAAAAGGAAGCGTCAAAAAAACATGCTGTCTTAAAAGGGTAATAATTTCTTAGGCTGTGTATATCTGTATGTGATGTATATGATAGACAGCATGGCCTCTGGAAATATCTAGTAAGCCAGGCAAGGAGAAGCAACTTTTAATAATGGAGCCACTGTCTCAACAGTTGTCAACCTATTTGTGTTTTCTGTGTCTATGTTTGTGTTTTTATCTCAAAGCCTGAAATTATGTGCACAGAGTTTAGAAGGAAAAGTTTGGCCGCAAATCTACCTTTCTGTGCCTTGTTAACTAACGTGAACCTCTAGAACCTTTCTCTCCCTTAACATTCCCAAATTGTGACAAGTTTAAAAAGAAGAGAGGGAAACTTTCTCTCTAAAACCTATACTGTGGCTTTAATGTCTTTATATATGTTAACAGTAAGTGATAATAACTGAGTTAATATTCTTCAGAATTGTATGTCATGGAACACTACTGTTCTATTAGAAACCAAGAGGGACAAGAATTTAGAGAAGCCTGGAGGGATTTGCATGAACTGATGCTGAGCAAGATGAGCAGAACCAGAAAAACACTGTACACCCTTAACAGTAATATGGGGGTGATGATCAACCTTGATGGACTTGCTCATTCCATCAGTGCAACAATCAGGGACAATTTGGGGCTGTGTGCGATGGAGAATACTATCTGTATCCAGAGAAAGAAGTGTGGAGTTTGAACAAAGACCAAGGACTATTACCTTTAAGTTAGGAAAAAGAAAACTGATATCTTACTGTCTGACCTTGCTATCTCTTATACTTTGTTTCTTCCTTAAGGATATGATTTCTCTCTTATCACATTCAATTTGGATCAATGTATATGTAAAGACTGGCAAAATGCCTTCTGTGAGGGGTGGGGGGAGGGAAGTAAGATTAGGGGGAAAATTGTAAAACTCAAAATAAATAAAATCTTTTTAAAAATATTCTTCATAATTTGTTTTAAGGGAATTAAAATTATTTCCCACTTCTCATCCCTGAAATGAAAAATTTATTGTTTCACAGAAAAGTTTGTTTCACAGAAAAGGTAACCTAACCTAACTGATTATACAGATGGTTTGGGAATCAGGTCATTGAAAGTACAGGAAAAAAAAAATTTTGAGTTGACAATTAGAAACTGCCTGCCTAGATTGTTATTAAACTCTTTTTTTTAAGGGGGAAGTTCAAGACTTTCTAAAATCTCCCAGATAAATGAGCTACAAATAGCTTGGATAAAAAATCCTGCTAGTTAAACCTATTACTGAGTGATGAAACTTGGTAAGGACTAGGAATAAAAATTTTTTAAAGAGGTGGAGGAAAAAAATTAGTAATTGCTATGGAGAAAACAATTTGCAGATTCCCCTTTATCTCTTTGGGAAAGGCAACAGGCCTGGTATGGGTTATGAAATTCCTTAAAAAATATAATTAAATTGGGTTACTGATAATTTACAAACTGCTTTACAACAGGATGAATTCAAATTCAAGAAGAGAAAAAGAAAAACAAGAGGGGGGGATTTAGTGAAATCACTTGTGTATTATGAGACCTAGTAAACTTTTATTGCTTATTACAACTCCATGAGAGTAAAAATAATTGCATCTAGCCTTAAGCTGTGATTAATGAAATTTGTCATTTGAGGCAAAAATTTTTAAAGCTGTGACTGATATTTTTTAGAGTTTTGAATTCAGGTATCTGATGAATCATTGAGTCAACAATTCATCAATGGAGAGTTATACCACAAACTACTCAGAAGGAATCTGGTGCTGAACAAATGAAAACGATTGGAGGGACACCAAGAGGACAACCTTAGCATAACTAAAGGTAGGATCCTTTTGGTTCAGCTTTCCCATTGTATCACTTCTTCTGAAACAGAAATGTTTCCCACCTGGCTAATCCTGAGTCTGGTTATGAAGTAGAAATATAACCGCATGTTTGGCTGTCAACTATGACTCTTGCCTGGAATCAAAGAGAGTTAAGGATGCTATATCCTGTCATAAATGTGTTGAGTCATTCTGTGCCTTCAATATTACGTCTGAAGGGCCAGTTTGATGCTTTTATAAACACGTTCCTGTTTTTTCCTTCTTATAGCATATTTTTATAATCACAGCAAGTGATAAGTAGAGGATACAGATAAAATCCAATTATGTTTTCAATATAATGTGTAGTCATTTCATATCCTAAACAATTAAGTAAATTAGTACTTGGGTTTATCATCTGCCTGCTAATACACATAATCATGTATAAGATTAAGGAAGTCCCTGAAATATTTCATTCTTTAAGAATGCTAGGGGAATAATTAAATACAGATATGAATGCATTAATTTAAGAGGTTTTAAAGTCAGAAACGTCTTCTGCTTTAAGAAATGGATTTTCAGTACCATTAGTCATCTGAGTCAAAAGTAATGTTTGTATAATATCTATTCCAACAAATGATGCTTGTCCTTCATTTTTGAAGACTATATCATCAAGGGAAGTGATGTCATGACAAGCACATGAATTGGATTTTATGAGCAGGGTGTTATGCCAAGTCATCACAGTCACACTTTCTCCTCCAGATTCATCTGGGTCCAGTAGCCAGATATTAATCAGGATGACAGGAGGTTGCCCTGGATGCAAAGCAATCAAGATTAAGTGACTTGCCCAAGGTCGCATAGCTAATAAGTGGCAAGTGTCTGAGGTAAAATTTGAATTCAGATCTTTCTGGTTTCAGAGCCGATACTCAATCCACTGAACACTTAACTGCCCTATTTCATTTAAATATACTTAACTGAATGTGTTTTACAACAGGCAACATATTTAATATACACCGTGTTTCTATAAAATTGAGAATTAATTACCTAAGTGGACCTACACATCCCATCCCAAGTCTTCTGTTACAACTGGAATAAAATCAAATCTCTTGTAAGTAAATTAGTTTGTGCAACCACTGAACCTAGGCACGGAAAGCTTCTACATATCAAAAAGTGTTGGTGTCTATATTATCATATATAGAATTAGATCCTCATTAGTATCTAACCCTCCCAAAGCCATTGGAATTGTGTCAAATGTAAATGATTCTAATGGGGTATATAAAATTTTTAAATTCTCTAAAGTTTCAAGTAAACTTTGGATCCCTAATTTGATGTTGTTCATATAGCTCAATTGTTAGTAAGATCAGAGCCATGAGGTTTGAATTACTCTTTACTACATGAACTAGCTATTAGAGAATCAAAATTTGAAAGGCTAAACTAACTTCTTTTGAGATTTTTTGTAAAAGATTTTAGCAAGAATATCTAAAAGAGTCTCAACAAGATACTTAGAACCAGTGAAGCAAATCTACTGAAATCATCTTTACTGAAGAGGTGTCCGTGAGAACATCTTGCAGCTCAAGAAAAGATGTTGCAGAGAACAGACAACTGCTTGAGACATCTCAGATCCAAGATGAAATGAACAGATTAAATGCATATTGGAAGCAAGTTACTTGCTATTAGCAAATATAAGCTAATGTTGTTGGTACCATGGTCATTATTGTACTTCTGACCTTTTGCTTTACTGAATTTGTATACTGAGTTCTCTCAATTATCTTTTTGTCATATAAATGTCCTCTCTAAAATTAAGTCCACGGCTTTAAACATTTCTTGCTATGGCATGTACTATGATTATTCTTCTTATTCGTACATTAACTTGTCAGGGAAAATTGTGACAAGTTTCTCCCTTTGACAAAAGGAGAAAATTAAGAAAATCAAATTATTCCAAATCATCCATTTTGAATTGATTCTGATCCCATTCGGTTTCACCCTTAATGTGATGTAGAACTTCCCAAGTGATCTTTCTTTGACTCCGATTTTGGTTAAGATAGCCTGTAATAGCCTGTAATAAGTTTAGAAATACATTTTCCTACTAATCACCAAATGCTATAGATTCCCTTCACTTCCTTGGGGTGGAATAGAAGAAAATTTTGACAACTGTTATAACTTTCATATTGGTCATATTGTTTGACTTCATGTGCTCTTATTGTTGTTGTAAATTGTACCTTTGCTTCCTTCATGGTAACAAAACTATTCATGGCACCACTTGGGAAAATTTGCAAAAGATATTATCAGAAAGACTGTATGAGCAAGGGCAAAAAGAGTAGAGTGTACGGTGGTAGCCAGAGTGGGAACTTGGCCTATGGCTTCACAGAAAAATGTAAACTACCTTAATTAAATGTAAGCAGCAAAACAAATTCCAACTATAACATAGGAAAACTTGCAAAAGACCCTGGATCATCCCTGGCACTGCCTTCTTTGCTGTTTCTATATGAAAACTGACTCGACCCAGAGTTGGTGTGGGAATTTATGACCATGGTTACTTTGTCCTGCAGTCACTCAAGAGAATTAGGCTCTTGTGAGTAAACTCTTCCAATTAATCTAATTAACAAACCTAACTAATATAACCTATTAATACCCAAGTTGGTATGAAGCCTTCTTTCTTTGGCATCTCAGTATTCTCTTAGAGGATATGCCACCCTGAAATTGGCATAATTAGGACAGAACAGACTTTGCCCCCTTCCAGGGAGAAGCAGAGTGAACAAGGAACCTATTAAGAAAACTCAGGTTTGGTTTTTTGGTTTGGGGTTTTGTTTTGGTTTTTTTTGGAGGGGGGAGATGAAAAGAGACTAAAGGGGGAGAGGAGAACACAAAGTATGACTGATATCAAACAGAAACTTAAAAATGAATAGGTAATAAATTTGGAGGAAAGGAATCAGCCAATTTAGAAATGAAAACACCTCCTATATAGTAATTAATTTATACTAGTAAGCAATTATAAAAAGTAAATTTACTTACCTGCGCTGCAGTTCCTCTTCCTCTTCAAAAACCCCAAAGGGCTTTAGGGTTTCAATTAGTTTCTGTGTGAGTATGCAGTCTGTCTCTTTGGGGGCCGCTAAACTGATAGGAGAGGTAATGCCATAATGCTTCTGTGGCGGTTGTGTTTGTTGTGATCCCTGGGTTGTAACTGGACTAATAAATGTAATTAGATAAAATTACTGCAAAAAATTTCTATTTTGTAACAAACATGCATGACTAGAGAATGTTTTGTACAAAATATATATATTCTTTCCCCAATTTTGTTTGAAGTTTTAAAACAATGAACCAAGTATTAGAAGAAAAGGAAAGTCAATAAAAATCTCAAGCTTAAGAAACATTTTTAAACTATAATGTTATCTAGATTAATCAGGTTTTGAGAAATTATTTGCCAACTCTCCTTAAAGGTGGGTACACCTCACAGGTGTTATGGAACAGTGTTTCTTTCACTGAAACCAAGAATCCTTTCCATTACATTATAGTTTATCTGTATAACAAAAGTTCCCAGGAGAGTGTTCAGTATCTAAACTACATAGGAAAAAAAAATTGCTAAAGTTTAAAAAAACTTCAATCCTTTGGACAATAAAGTGAATTGTAAATTCTCGTTACCTTTCCAAACTTCCAGCTTTAAAGAATGACCTGAAAATTCCCTTGGAAAAAATAAAACATATTTACCAATTTTTTATACCTTGAAGCATTTTTTGAAATTCTCTATTGGAAGTGCCTTCAGAACCTATAGTCCATTCTTTTAAATTTCTTTAATTGTAAATTTTTGTCCTTTAGAATTGGATTTATTATTTGTAAATAATCAAACATCATTTAGGACTATGAATAATTTGGATGAATTGATGTTGATTTTTTAAATAGAGAGTACTGTTAAGATGCAAAGACTTGCCAGGTTGACACCAATCCTTGGGTTCAAAAAGCTCTCTCCTCTTTTAGAGTTTCAAAGAATCTTTCAAGAACCATCACAATAACTTCTACTTAAGTAAAAGTGCTACTGACTATATGATTTTGTGATATTCAGCAAGTTATTAGAATAGCAATTTCAATCTGATACCTCTTTTATTTTGGATATGCATAATTTCCAGGCTCTTTTTAAATCTTAATAAAACTTTAACAATAATATTTATATTTAAGCTGTTTTTATATACAAAACTGGTTTTTTTCAAAGTATCTATTCGTCTCTGGACATACATTTATAAACATTTTCTACTATCTCTGAATTTTAAATCTTATATCCCAAACAAACAAAAAAAATTTCCTCAATAATTAATTCTAAGAAAATCAACAATTCAAAATGCAAAGTTTTAACTGTACACAACATGTGCTATTGTTTCTTAAATGTTTTAATTTTAAGGGAGAAAAACAAGTAAGTTATCCGTTTTACCTTTAAAGATGCTTTTTCAAGTTAAAATATGTTGTAATATGTCTTAGGCTAGATCAAATCTCCCTAGCTTCCATAATCAATATATAACAACTTAATGTAAGACATTAATATGCTATATGTATAAAAAAATCAGAGTTTGACTTTATTATTTCTATTTTGATTCATAACTGGTTTCATCCCATGAGGAAAATCCTTCCTTCATACTATGCAGAAATTTATATGTAATTTACAGGGCAGAGACTTTCCAGAGATACTGAGAGATGCCTTTGAGAGGTCATTTTCCAAATCTCCCCGCCCCATGACAGTGTAAATTATCTTGTTCTTCATTTCACATTAAGATCCCAGGATCCTTACAGGTCACCTGGAAAACTGAGGCCCAAGGAAGGATTGTTTCATTTTTAACTTTATATCCCAAATATCCAGCATCTGGAACGCTATCTGGAACTGAAAGCTCCTAAATGAAAGCACTGTTCTCCTTTACTGTTCCTTGAACAAGACACTCCTCATCTCCCAACTAAGGTAATTTACACTAATCTTCCATCCCTCCTAACTTCCCTCAAATTCCAGCTAAAAATCTTTCACAACAATGGTTTCAAATTCAAAAAAGAAACAGGGACCAATAAATTAGGCATAAGGATTCTTACAAGTTATACAGCTATAGTTTTAAAACATATTAACTAAATTGTATTGTATTTTTGTCACTTGTTTCCCAGTTACATTTCATTCTGGTATAGTCCTTAATCAGGAGGATGTATATTTGATAATTCTTTTCTACAGAAAGACTTTCCCCCCAATCTCTGTTAATTCTAGTAGTGTTTTTTTTTCCCTCTATGGATTATTTTCAATTAATCCTGTCCATAATTTATCTGTACTTAATTATCTGCATGTTGTCTTCCCCATTAGACTTGAGAGATCCTTGAGAGTAGGGACTGTCTTTTACCTTCCTCTGCAACCCCAACTAAGAGCTAGTACAGTACCTGGCACAAAGAAGGTACTTAATATTATTAACTTGACTGACTTGTCCATGATCTTGACTCTAAAACCAGTTCTCTATCCAAAGTCAGCCTGCCTCTCAACCAGAAATAGATTTAGAACTAGAAGAGACTTTAGAGGACATCTAATTCAATTCTACATTTACTAAAGGACAACAATGGCCAAGAGAAATTAGATAACTTGCCCAAGTTCACACAGGTAGTAAAATGAAAAATCAGGTCCAATATTTATATATAATATATACAATATTCACTATAAATATTATCATGTACTTAAATCAATAATCAGTCTCATTGCTGAAGAGATTATAAAGATCTACAACTCATTCATACTTACCTGCCCTATATTTTAGCCCTGTCTTCTCACAAGTTTAACATATGAGATTAACTGGGGGAAGGGGTCCCCTTCCTCACCTTTTCTTAAAATCACAATACTACAAGTGTTCCTGGACTCTCCAAAGAACTAGTATATTTTCTTTTGATCATAAATTTCTTTGATAATAGATGAAATTACCAAAGCATAAAAACATGATTATACCCTTTCAAGGACAAGTATTTTTAAAACTTGATTAATTAATTAATTATATCAATAGGAAATGATATAAATGTCCTCTCTATGGGGTAAGAGATGAAAAAATTGGAATGTTCTTTTGTTCCTACTCCTTGAAGAAGAAACTAATAAACTGAATATCCATTCTATTCTTGAGGAGGCAATTAATGCAAAGGGAACAAAACTTTAAAAGCTTACTACATGCAAGCTGCTATATGTTGCTAAAGAGTCATTTCAGTCATGTCTGACTCTGTGATCTCTTTTGGATTTTCTTGGTAAAAATACTGGAGTGTTTTGCAATTTCCTTAAATGAAGAAATTAATGCCAATAGGGTTACATGACTTGCCCAGGGTCTCACAACTAATGTCTGAGGCTCGATCTGAATTCAATAAGATGAACCTGCCTGCTTCCAGACCCAGTGCTGTAACCAATGCACCATCTAGCTACCCACATGTAAGGTATCATAAGGTACTATAGGGGAAATAAAGTATGAACATAAGACCCTCTGGATTAAATCAAAATTTATTTTGATACTCTGTGACTTGAATGTAAAACTGGAAAATAAGAGAACAAATGAAAACTATGTCTGAGAAGGAAAAGGGAGCTAGCTTAAGGCATACACACAGAAACTATAGTCTTACATAACAATTTCTTCAAGAAATCAGAAGGCATGGGGCATGCATGACAAGCACCAATTATAAAAAAAAATGGAATCTATTTTAACAGAAATAAACAACTCATTTAATGACATGATAGTAATTCCTGAATGAACTTCCAGGTCAATCTACTGATCTGTTAGCATAAAGATCGAACTATTAAACTAGAAGAATAAAAATAATAAGATAGGGTATATATGCATTCATAACAATTTCAAACTTAACCTCTTTAAAAGAGCTGATGACACAAAAAGTGAAAATAAAAGAATCAATGGTAAAATTATGTTTTTAACGATTTCCTATAATGAGGAACAAATTTTTTCATACCCTTGCAGGTCCAGAGATACTAGAGCTAGAGAAAAAACTTTTTAAAATAAGTTGTATATAGAGTTTTGGTGGACAAAGCAAGATTATAAGCAATATTGCCTCATAAAACACTAAGGAACAATAATTGGAAAAAAACAATTTAAAGAAATCTATTGAGAGATAGAGCAAAGTTATCCAAAACCAAAGATGAATCCAAGATGAAGATGACAAATTAAAAAATTAATTTAAAAAATATAACATTGGGGCAGCTAGGTGGCGCAGTGGATAAAGCACTGGCCCTGGAGTCAAGAGTACTTGGGTTCAAATATGGTCTCAAGCACTTTAATAATTACCTAGCTGTGTGGCCTTGGGCAAGCCACTTAACCCCATTTGCCTTGCAAAAAAAAAAAACCCTTAAAAATATATATAACATTGTTCCCCTCACCAATGATAGTAAAAACACAAAACCTAGATGCTAGTAACACAGGCCTGGATGTGCTACTTAACTGAATGGCACTGAAAACAAAAATGAAAAAAAAAGCAGAGGATTAAACCCAAATACAAATTAAACAAGAGTTAGAGGATGGGAAACATTTTTAAGACAGAACAGAATGAGAAGAAAGTAAATGTTATAAAGTTGGTGTTACAACTGGAAAAAAATTAACAAGATTTATAAAGCTCAAACAGAACTCAGAATGAAGATACAGGAAGACACTCTCAACTACCACTTTGTGGAAATGGGAGGGTAACAGATACATGTTTTCGAGCGTTTTTCAATATGTAGTTCAGTTGTCCTGACTTTTTTCTTACTCCAAAAAACAGTATTTGCCATGGCTCTCTGGTAATAGTAGGAACTTAAATGAAACTTATTTCCTTTCTTCCATAACTCAAAAATCTTAAAGTATTTCCCTCTAAAATAAAATACTTCTCATTTAAAACCCTCAAGGCTAATACTTTTTTACTTTATCAGGCTTCATCAAATTACAGTATCTCATGGAAAAGACTTCAGAAACAGGCTAATTCAACCTATGACTAAACAATAATTCACTCTTAAAAATTCTCCAACAAGTGGATATTCAGTCTTGGGTTATTTCATTAATCTTTTGCTCTTCTCTTTTCCTGTCAAACTGACAGGCTAGTTGTTTCCCAAACATGGAATTTCCCCTTTGACCTCCAAGCTTTTGTATAAATAAAAGATCATCAATCTCTTCAAGTATTAAGAAATCTGTAGATTCCTTCAAAGCACAAATTCTTTCCTGACTGCCCCAACATTAAGATTCCACCAGCAGTCTTGTATATTAAGCCTTAATAAATAATGCTTGAATTGAATGGATGACATATAGTAAAAGTTTGTTGATAGGGCTACAAAAAACAATTATGTCAAGGTTTTTACAATTCTCTGAAAAAGTCCAATATTCTTTAACTCCCACATCATCCAAGGAGCACTGACCCAGGAGCAGAGGCACCTGTGGTCTACAACAATGACCTTTAAACTGTGAATGAATATTCCCTATCAACAAAAAAAGTTATTGAACCATGTACTCTCAATATATTATTTAGAGATTAAAACACCCAATGATGAAGAGATGGCTTACAATTTCAACAATCTAAACAATGAACGTTTTAACCTGCATATAATGATAAATGATAAATGTTGGAGAGGTTATGGGAAGGTTTGGAACATTAATGCATTGCTGATGGAGTTGTGAACTGATTTAACCATTCTGAAGAGCAATATGGAACTATGCCCAAAGAGCATAATATCAATCATACCCTTTGACCCAGCAATACCAGGCCTGTATTGAGAAGAAATCATAATAAAAGGGGAAAGCCCCACATGTTCCAAATTATTCACAGCGGCTCTTTTTGAAGTGGCAAAGAATTGGAATTTGAGGGGATGTCCATCAATTGGAAAATGGCCAAACAAATTATGGCATATGAATGTTACAGGGTATTTTTTTTGATAAGTAACCATAAATGGTCAAACTCAGGAGAAGCATGGAACAAATTATAACTGATGCTGAGCGAAGAGAACAAAACCAAGAGAACACTGTACACATTAACAATAACATTGTGAGGGGGCAGCTAGGTGGCGCAGTGGATAAAGCACTGGCCCTGGAGTCAGGAGTACCTAGGTCCAAATCCGGGCTCAGACACTTAAATTACCTAGCTGTGTGACCTTGGACAAGCCACTTAACCCCATTTGCCTTGCAAAATCCTAAAAAAATAAAATAAAAATAACATCGTGAGTTGATCAGCCTTGATAGAAGCAGCTCCTCTTTCTCAGCAGTTCAGAGACCTAGTACAATCCTTGGAGACCTGTTAGGACAATGTTAGCCATATTCAGAAGAAGAAAAATAAAACAAAACAAAATGAAAAACCTATGCAATCTGAATGAACAATTTGTTCATTTTTTAAATTTCTCTTATATTTTTCTTTCCTATCTGTAAAAAAGGCAAGCACAATTGTGTATATGCAATGTTCACCAGACTGTACACCATTAGAGGGGAAGGGAGTGGGAAAGAAGGGTGGAAAGAAATTACGTAGCTCATAGATATGCATATGTATGTGGATGAATGTTGAAAAACTTTTCATAATATGTAATTGGAAAAAATAAAATATCAATTGTGAAATTAAAAAAAGATTCCTTGACAACAAATAACCTAACAGTACACAATCAAAATATGAATGCTTGAATGAATACTTGAGAGCCCTCACCCCCAATAAAATATAGTAGGGCATGAGTAATATCAAAGAAGCAAGGTAGTAATGAGACTGTTTTTTCTTTCCTCTTCTTCTGGCAAGCTTATCTACAATTACCTATAATTCTGTAATTATCTATAATTCTATTCATGCTCACTGATGAACAATCTTTTAATAAAACAGCAACTAAAGATTTTTGCAAATTTTCACTATCACTACTATACCTTATGTTCAGAAAGAATTAATTATATTTAGGAAATTGAAATACTTCTTTTGTAAACTACAAAAAGTATCAGGGATATCCATTATTTGCCATATCACAGAACTATAGAATTTCAATGTTCTGACATCACTTAAGAGCTCTAGAACTTCTGAATGTACCAAGACAACAGTATTTATTATGGGCTTACTACGGGTCAGGCACTGTGCTAAGCACTAGTGATTATAAATAAAGGTAAAAACTATTCCAAGTCTTCGGGGAATTTCCATTCATGGTTGTGAATATGTGCAAAAAATTAAAAACAAGAGATAATAACAGAGGGAAAGGTAGCCAGTAAGATTTGATTAAAACTAATAGGTGAAGTTGAAAAGGGAGAGTATTCTGGGCATGGGGGGCAGTACGTGTAAAAGCATTGAGTCAGGAGATGGAGTGTGCTATATAACAACAATAAAAGTTAATGAAAATTGCCAGAAACATGAAGGAATTTAAAACAAGATGACTTCATACTTGGATCTTTGAAGTAGCAAGGAGCCACTGGAATTTATGTTCCAGTGAGATTATTGGGGGAGAAGAAGAGGAAGATGGCCTGACTTTAAGATCTTCCCTTTAAGAAATTGATTTTACATCTAGAGAAAGATATTCAAACCTTTTCTTTAAGAAAATCACTTTCAATCTAGAGAAAGAACTGATATAATAGAAGACTGCATCAACTAGTTTTACACACGCACATCTAATGATAGCTATGGGGAGAGAAAAAGGGAAATAAATTTACACACTAACTTTATTATAAACTAAACTGTAATATAGAAATGCTTGTTTTATTACATAAAATAAAATTGTTTTTAAAAAATCACTCTGGCAACTGAATAAGCAGGGAGTTGAAGTAGGGAGGACCACCTAAGAAGCAGAAGGTTATTGCCTGAGTCTAAGTGTGTGGTGATAAAGAGTTTGAATCAGAGTATGAACATGTCCTAATCCTCCCAAATACATAGGAGAAATGACAAGACTTGGCAACAAATTGGATACATAAGGTAAGTGAAAGGAGTTAAGGATGATATCAAAATTATAAGCTTAGGTGTCTAGAAGAAGGGAGGTGCCTCAACAGTAAAAGCAAAAGGAGAATGTATTTGGAGATGTGGTTATCATTTTGAACATAATTGAGTTCAAGATGTTTACAAGAAATTCAGTTCAAGATGTCCAAACGATGACTGATGATATGAGATCAAAGCTCATAAGAGTGATTAGAGTTGATCATATAGCCCTATCAATCATCTGCATGGAGAAAACTTGAACCCATAAGGGCTGCTGAGACTGCCCAGAAAGATAAAATAGAGGGAGAAAAGAGAGAGCCTTAGGAGAATCCCAAGACTAGTGAATTTAACCTAGATGATGATCCAACATAAGAGACTAAGTAAAAAGCACTCAAAAAGAGTGGAGAATCACCAGGAGAAAAACGCTATCATGAAAATCTAGAGGAAAGAGTATCCAGCAGTATTCAGTCAAAGACTGTAACTCAGAAGAATCATAAAAGCCATGTAATTCAACTTTACATGCACAGAACAGTTGTTTATTTAAATCAAGTTTAATTTGTCTCTCCAGCTAAGATCCTAGTTTTGCTCCCTCCTGGTTCAAACAGAGAAAGTAATCAATCCCTCTTCCACATAAGAGTCTTGCATGGCAAGAGCATTGTTTTATCATTATTTTCTTCAACAGAATGATGATAAATCAAAATATAATCAAGTCAATTAGAAGATGTATTATTATGAGTTTTAACATGCTATTTAAAGATTGACACAACGAATACCCAAAAATATTTAAAATTCAAAAGTTAAAACATTAAATAAGTAAATCTCTTCTAACCGGAGCATCCTCATTTATTCGATAAAGAAAATGAGAATGTCAAGTAGTTTGAAAATATTCTACAACCCTAAAAGCGATCTTTGAAAATAGACATTGATTGAGAGACTGTACTAATTATAGGACCCATTCATATTTTGTATTTTTAAAGTCTATATTTACATCAATATCAGTAGCTACACTTGCCAAGGTAAAGAATTAAAACACAGATAAAATACAAAGTATATAAAAAAACACAAGTGTATATAAAAAAAGAAAAGAGGCAGCATGGAGCTGTGGAGAAAGAGCTAGACCTAGAGTCGAGCCACCTTAAGTTAAAAGTCCTGTGTAATCTAAATATGTAACCCCAAAAAAGCCATTTAACTTCTCAGTACCCTAGACAATTTTCTATGTTATAGAACCATTGTTTATCTGAATTGAGTACAAAGTATAAAATCTGAGAGATCAAGATCTTTTTACACTCTTAGCCAAATCAGGACCTGTTATCTGAACATATTACTAAACAATAATTGGATTAAAAAATGCTATTTGCAAAATGCACAAGAATAAGAAATTTTAGCAACAGAACATAAACCCTCTTACATTGGTATTCTCCATTAGATTTGCATTTTTATTAGCTAGTGGTAGAAGGCATTTTAATTTCTTTCCTTCCAAGTAATAATTTTGACTTCACAAAAGTGAACTGAGTATTTTGATCTTTTCTAGTCTTAACTCAATGCCCACTAGTCATAAAGGATGCAAGTAAGGAACCCACCCAAAATAGAAGTATAAAGAGGTGTGTGATATTCTCAAATAAATAAATAAGCATATGTAAGTGGAACTCCATATCCACACACATATTATCAGTCCTATCAAAAATATTGCAATCTTCTCTTTCACAAAATCTTAGCTAATATTTAATGTTTGGGTTTTACTAATAAACAATCATATGATCATTATATACACTAAAGGAATGCTTTAACCCAAGCCTGTACATAATGTGCTTCTCTGTACATTAGATAAATATTCAAAGGTAGTTAACTGCTTTTATTGCATGATCTGTACAAATAGTTCAAGCATGCTCGCAGACATACATACATACACACTTCAAAATTTCCAAACTCAATTATGCCATTAAAACTGTTTAACTTCACCTAGAAGTTCAGACTTACTCAGTTCTATTAACATTTCTCATTCAATCAATCTATCAATACTTATTAAGTAATTTATAAGGTGTCAGATACTTTGCTAGAGACACAAAAACTAAAGTGGAAGTCCCAGTTCTCCCTTACAATCTAGTCATGGTAAACATGCACAATTATCCCTTTCACACACTGGGGTAGTAGAGAAGAGCCCCTGTGATCTGGAAAATCCAAATAAAATTTCCTGATCCTCCCTTTGCATAAGAGAATAAGTTTGAATTTTTTTCTTTTTCTCTTATGGAGTGTTTAGAGTACCTTATTGTAAAACTTGGGTATATTTATGGTATTAAAATATAAAATATATTGATATTATACAATATACATATTTTATGCATTTCTGAGTTTCTGTATAGTCTGTAGACCTTCATATTCTGTCTGAGGCTTCTCAAAACTCTCCATTTAATTTCTTATGCCAACCTGTGATATACTGAACCATAATGGGAAAAGTCTTGAAGGGGAAGGGTTTTATATATACATGTATAATAATAATAATAATAATATACAAAACAGATATTACTCATTTGAGGTCAGAAGATATTAACAGCTGTAGTGTAGAGGCTACCACAGATTTTTCCCAAGGCTATTCAAGGCAAAGGATAGGTTGCTATGGGTCTTACCAAGCTAGAAATGTTTCAAGTACTGACTTGACAACAGCCTACAAAATATGAAACTAGATAGCTACTAGTTAAGACCAGACAGGCTTATCACCAGAAGGTGGACCACTAAGTGATTAATTTAGGGCCAAAGCAATTCTTCAACATTCTTGACACATCCTTCAAAGTACTAAGGCCTACTAAGTGCAAATGGGCAAGAAGAAATAGAAGGAAGAATATCAAAGGAATAACAAAGGATCAAAGAAATAGTATAGGGCAAGCCTTTGTAAAATGATGTAAAAAAATTAGAATATCTACTACCTATTATTAAACCTCTACACATATAAAAAGTACAATTCTTTTTTTCCCCCGTTTGCTCAGCCCAAAGAAAAAATCAAAAGGGTATTGAGAACATCAAAACTGAAAAGCCATTGCCACCTCAAATCCTTTAGAGATAGATGCAGATGGTCAAAGTCATCGCATTCACACACCCTACAAGTCCCAAGTGAAGAAAAGTACAACTTTTTTTAAAAAAATTAAAACTTAGAAGCAGAGGACAAATTCATATCAGTAAAAAGAATGCTTTAGGTCCTGTAACTTGGATTAAACCAATACCTTACACATACCAAAAAGCAACCTAGAGTACATAGAAATTTGTTAATGATTCCAATCATATGCCATGAGCACACAAATGAACATAAATATCCATTTTATTCTTGTAATACTTATTAAAATTTTAAAATATCATTATAACTTATGGCAACTGTATTGTAGGAGTTTACTTAGCCCTTCAGACTAAAGAGTATATTTGGGAAAGACTGAGACATGGAAGGCAGAAGAAACCCATCATGACCCCCCCCAAGTATTTGTTCTTTAAAATGCATCTGAATTTATATTACTTTTCAAAACTATTTTCATGGCAAAAAAAAAAGTAGATATGAAAATACATTCCTACTGAAAGCCACAAAATAATCTCTATATTCTTTTTTTTAAGGTTTTTGCAAGCCAGCAGGGTTAAGTGGCATGCCCAAGGCCACAAAGCTAGGCAATTATTGTGTCTGAGGCAGAATATGAACTCAGGTCCTCCTGACTCCAGGGTCAGTGCTCTCTCTACTGTGCCACCTAGCCGTCCCTAATTTCTGTATTCTTAAGAAAGTTATTCTGTTTCACAGAATTCAATCATTCCAAAGAACAATTGAAAAAACATGTAAACACCTCTAGGGCTGGGGAAAAAAGTAATAATTCAATTGAAAACATTTGTACCAGAAGATTTAAGATGATCTTTGGAATCTCAAGATTTTTCAGAGTATATCATATGAATCAGTTGGTTCATTTGCCTTACTCACATGAACAACCACATCTTCAGTCCACATAAAAATAACCCTAATTCAAGAAATTAATTGGTTATAATTAGCTAGCATTTATATAGCACCTATATGGGTCAAACTTTGCTAAGAGTCTTAAAAATATCTCATTTGAATTGGTTGCTATTATCCTTATTATATATTTGAGGAAACTGAGACAAATTGAAATTAATTAACTTGCCTAAGCTACCAAGTGAGGGGGCCAGATCTGACCTCAGGGCTTCCTGACTCCAGGCTCAGCACTCTATATTGCCTCTTATCAAATGATGCAGAATGTCATAAAAATCATCAGAACACAGAGCACATTAGTTAGAGAAGATAATACGTTATCCATTCAGATGGTCTGTGGTTCTGGATTCTATGTCATTATAAGGAGGCTATAAACTTGCAACAATGGAAGATCCACAATACTCACATCCACACCTGAAAAAAATAATTTCTTTAAGTTACTTAAGTAATCAAAAACTAGTAAAAAAAAAAAGTAAAGAAAAAAATGAGAAAACTAAAAAATCAACTTAACTAGCTTTGCAAAAACTATTTATTTACAAAATTACCTAAAAATAATTGGGAGCAGATTTTAAATGAATGTGGCATAGAAGATAGTGCTGGACTTGGCGACAAGAGATCTAGGTTTTGATCTCTGTCAAGATTCTTACAAGTCATGTTATAGAAAGTCACTGACATAGAGCCTTAGTTTTTCTCATCCATAAAATGAAGATAATACTTGGGATCTACCAGGGATTGTCATAATAAAAGTGCTTGTCAAACTTTA
Organism: Macrotis lagotis; assembly: GCF_037893015.1. Taxonomy (NCBI): domain Eukaryota; kingdom Metazoa; phylum Chordata; class Mammalia; order Peramelemorphia; family Peramelidae; genus Macrotis; species Macrotis lagotis. The sequence goes on along the minus strand of NC_133658.1, from coordinate 418,388,361 downwards.
AAGCATTACATTAATGTGAGATTACTGTTAATAATAATGTTGTAACCAATCCAGTTAAAAAAAAGACCATTTCTTTTCTTTTTTTTTAAGGCTTTTGCAAGGCAAATGGGGTTAAGTGGCGTGCCCAAAGCCACACAGGTAGGTAATTATTAAGTGTCTGAGACCGGATTTGAACCCAGGCACTCCTGACTCCAAGGTCAGTGCTTTATCCACTACACCACCTAGCCACCCCAAAAAAGACCATTTCTGAAGAACAGAATGCTTTTTAGATAATCGAAATTTACTGGAAAAATATCAATATTTTTAGAAACTTAGCAGGAAAACTTTTCCCTTGAGAAATCAACCAAAAAGGAAAGAAAAAATTAATATAAAAACATTATACTTTTTTATTATCAACTTTATTTACCCCCAGTCCAAAAACAAAATCATACTGCAAATCTTGAAAAATTCATAACATTGGACATAATATATTCACACATTGTAGTAGTTAATTTAGAATTTCAATTAACTCTGGACTTATTCTCTCCACCCCCAAAAAGGAAAAAATAGACTGCCTTAATCTTACCTGAAAGTGGGAAAAGTTCAAATTGAATGCTTAGCATTCAAGACCACTTAAATGATAATTGAATGTATCAAAAAAGAAAAAAAGACTACAAAAGTTAACAAAGATCTGACCCCCAAAGTTGAAAAAGATTAGTTAGAAAAAAAGGTCAGATTTCAGTAACTTCTAAGATTTTTCCCCACACAAGAAGATTTTACAAAGACTATTTTTTTTAATCATTCTCTTATGTCTGGAAATTCCAAATGCCTGGCACATTTAATAAATATTTATTGAACTGATAGCCCTATTTATATAGACTGTGATTTGTGCCTCAAATAATTGCTCATTTTACATATAAGGAAACTATGGCTCAGAAAGATTAAATGAATAATCTAATTATACAGTCACAGATATAAAGTGCTAGAATCAAGATCTGAACTCCATTACTCTACTGACTCCAAATCAGCCCATATTGTTCATATAAAAAGAACTTTATTATTCAATGGGAGATATGACAGACTTCTGTGGCTGCTACACAGGATACTTAATCTTTATATTCATAGATCTGAAAGTCTGTAAATTAAAATTTCAAATTATGTATCCAGTCCATATCTGGGGTATAGTGTTCACTTCTGGGTTTCCCATTTTAGGAATGATTTGCTAAGTCACAGTGCAGAATGCAACAAGGATGGTTAAAGAGCACTTGATTATTCCTCAGGACTGGATGAATAAACTGAGGGTGTTTATTTCGCCTGGTGACAACAGAGTTGTATTCAAGGATCTATTGACCAGTTGCAAAGTAGCAATTTTAAGTTTGAAAATTTTCCTGGGGTGGCCAGGTGGCACAATGGATAGAGCACAAGCCCTGGAGTCAGGAGTACCTGAGTTCAAATCTGGCCTCACACACCTAATAATTACCTAGCTGTGTGGCCTTGGGCAAGCCACTTAGCCCCATTTGCCTTGCAAAAATCTAAAAAAAAAAAATTTCCTAAAAATTGGTAATAAAAAGTTATCCAAAAGTAGGCAAACTGCCTCAGAAAATAGTGAGCTCTCTCTCCCTAGAAGTCTTTAAAGCAAAGGACTCTTCATCCAGCAGTCTCTTTAAGAGATTCATGATCAGATACTATTTTAGATTAGGCAGTTTCAGTGATCTGTCAACTCAGAAAATTACAGATTCCTGATCAAATATTGTAAAATAGAATTTAACCACAGAACCAGAGAGCCAGAAGGATCTTAGCAATTATGTCATTCAAACATTTTAATTTACAAAGAAACAGGATTAGAAGATTGTCATTAGTTGTAGTAGTAGTAGCAGGAGTTTCTAAGTCTCCTGACTTCCAGTCCAGTTGTCCTTTCCATTATTATCAAGCTACAAGGGTATAAGGCATTTTTAGTTTCCAAAAGGCAAAAATTATTACTATAATTATTTAAGACTATCACCCTGAAATGGATAGGGTGAACCAATTCTGTAACAATTAATCCAATGAAACCACACATATAGGGTTCCTTTAAATCACTAATGAAAATAAAAATCTTGCATGATTACATCATTCCATTAAGAAAAATTAATCCTTAACTTTATAAAGGATTCTTTATAGAATAGAAATACTTTCAGTTAGAACATTGATGAAACTATAAACACATCAGTTCTAACAGAGCCATTTATTCTTTTAAATGAGCAGCTTTCTAGAAGACTAAATTGTAAAGTATTAGACAAGGTATTGCTGCTGCTATTATTAAATAATTGACTAATTCATGGAATCATAACTGCACATGATGAACATAGCATAATATAAATGCAGTACTAGCAACAATGAATTCATATTTTCTTATTAAAAGAAAAACGTGGATATAATATCAGATGCTGTCAAATCATGAAATATTTGGCCTGAAATTAAAGTGATCCTCTTACACATCAATCTAAAACAAATTTAGAAAATACAATTTCACCGTTAAAGGTTCAATCATATTTCAATGCAGGAGATAAAAATACATTGTCCTTATTTATTTTATTTACATAAAAGGTAATTAAAAAACAATCTTCCAATTAGTGGAAGTAGAGAAAATAAAGGCCTTAAAGTATTTGGCAGTTGCAGACTCAGGGCAGAAAAGTTTGGGAAATCTCCCTTCCTCCCCCCCCCCCCCGAAAAAGTACCACAATCCAAACAAGTTAAGAATAAGAACTGCATGGCCTACACCTTTAGTTATCCAAAATTTCCTCATTCACGTTTAAATAATAGGTCTCAAATAAGCTTTCTCTTACGGAACAGCCCCTTCCACTGCGGATGAAGAATCAAAGGAAAACACCAGGGTCCAAAAGGGGGAAAAAAAAATAGGGGGGGGGGTTGGAGGGAAAGGGAGGAGAGGAGATGCTGGCATGCCAAGGGCTGCTCTTCAGCTCTTGCTCAAGAGAAGGTGGAATGAAAAAGAGAGGAATCGCAACTGTAGCGTGCGGGTCATTGCTCAATGAAAGGGACCCGGGGGGGGGGGTGCTATTTCTAGTCACGTGACAAAAATAAGGGTCAGGAGACCCGAGGACCTGGCTTCTGAGGGGGCACCATGAAGCCCCTCGCGTAACTTGCGGACCATTCCCTGCCAGGCCCAAAACTCGAGGGGTTGGGGGTGGGGGGAGGACAAAGGGGAAGTGGGGAAACAGGTTCCTCCCTCTCCTCCCGGAAGGGGAAGGCCCCCGGCCCAATTGCTCCCCTGACCCAGCCAGGAAGGAGTTTGGGGGAGGCGGGGTATCGGGAAGGGGAAGGGAGCGGGAGCGGGGCACGGCTCTTTGCAAGTCTGCCTCCCAGAAACCGGCCGCGTCTCCCCGTCCCGTCCCTTCCACTTGGGCCCCTCCGGGCCCGGAGCGTGTGTTGGAGGGGGTGGGGGGTGGGGGAGGCGGAGGTTGAAAAACAGAATCGAAATGACTTACAACGGCATCGTCCCTCGCGCCGGCACCACCCAGTCACTTCCCCCCCGCAGCCGCCGCCACAGGCACCCTGGGCATGATCTGCTGAGGGGGGTCGCCTCAGCCCTGGCCCCAACCCCACTCCCGCGCCCGCGCCCGCCGCTTTAAGCGCTTCTCCTTCTTCCCCTTCGTCCTAACATGGCGCCCGAGCGCTACCACAGCAACGTTCTAGAACCGCTCACGCCCCCACGTACGCCTTGCGGGCGCCTGCGTACCAGCCACCCCGGAGGGCCCCGCTGCCTCATGGGAATAGTAGTTTTCCCTCCCCCCCCCCGCCGCCTCCCAGCGCGCCGCCACTCGTGGTATCCGGAGCGGGGCGCGATGGCACCTCGCGTTCGTGACCTCGCCGGGCCCAGGGACTTATCCGGATGCTTAACTTCCGAAGCGGCGGGAGGCGGCTCGGGGAGCTTCGATCCGGGGTGCCCCGACCCGAGACAGACGCCCCCTTCCCCACCTAGGCTTGGTCGCCGGCCGGATTCGCCCAGGGGCCGGTCGGCCGGCGCTGCCTCGTGTCCCTCGTCTCTCTGTTAAAATCATCTGATTTTATGGAATTTGGGGGCAGGGGTCGGTCCAGCCATGCTCCGTCCTCCCCAGTCTCTGCCCGAAGCCCCCCACAATGACAGCCCAAACCACACTGGGAAGACCGCACATCCGTAAGGAAGTTTTTCCTGATAGGGGGTCCCAAACTAAAACCCACTGGTCCAAGTTCAACTGTGAGGGGAGAAATGAACCGGCCTGGGCAGACCCTCCACCCCACCCCAAAAATATTCTCTTAGGTTAAACATTTCATTCCCTTCATCTAAGCTTCCTCTAGCCTGAGGCCCTTCACCATCCTTCCTTTGAACCCTTCACAACTTGTCAAAGCCCTTCCTGACATGTCTGTCTTTCATTCCTCTTCTCCCAACTAAACAGGGTATTATAATGTAAATAATTAAAATAATTCCAACCATGGTCCATCATCTCCATAGTGCTAGACCCTGCATCTCCTGAAGACCTCTAGTGATGAGAAATTCAATAACCTCAAGGCAGCCCCTTCTATTTTTGAGTAGCTCAGAATCAGGAATTATTAGGGTTGGATAGAACTTTTAAAGATCCACTTAATCCAACCTTAGTGCTTTTCTAAAGAGGAACATTAGGTCACTGAAATTAGTTAGTAACTAAGTTAAGAATGGAACTTTCCTGCCTCTGACCAGTTCTCTTCCATAATCAACACAATTTGTTTTACACAGGAAATTTGACCTCATATATATTCTACTTAATTTTCCTCATGCAATCTGATATCAAGTAGAACAGATCTAATCCCTCTTCCACATAACAATTCATTAAATACAGAAGACAGCTGTTGTGGCTTCATAAAATTGTTTTAAGACCTCAGTTTCACTTCAGCTCAAAATGGAAAAGAAAAAAAATATTGTGTACCCTCAAGTTTTATTCATAATGTCACTAGCTGTGGCTATATAATAGAGCACTGTATTTGAATTCCCACTAAGGGTAAAACCCAGCTTTTCCACTTAACTGCTTTGTGCTCTTGGGTTCATTCAACTTCAATAAGCCTTTCAGTTTCAGTATCTATGAAATACGTTATTGAACTAAATCAACTCAAATGTGACATTCAGCTCTATATAATCCTATGAGTTACTGTGAAGATGAGTTGTGGAATCTCAGTTTTGGAAGGGACCTCAAAAGTCATCCCTAATACACAAATCCTGATTAAATGGCTATCCAATGTCCAGCTAGAAGGTTACATCTTACAAGAACTTACTTCCTAAAATAATGCATTCCATACTCTGATTTCTCTTCAAAACGCACAAATCCCTCACCTTTTACTAAAATAGTGCATTCCCCTTTAGAACAATTCCGTTGGGAAATTTTCAATCCAAAATCTGCCCATCTGCAACTAGCATTCATTGCTACTAGTTCTTTCTTTGGGAGGGGGAGGGGAGGGAGAACAAGTGTTATACTTTTTCCTTGTGGCAATTAAATTTAACATTTATTAAGCAACTAGTGAATCAAAGATTCAGTTAGACCCTAGGTATAAAAAGATAAGTTCCTTTATTAAAGCTAACATTCTACTGAATCTAGTGAAGGATAGTTCTCAAATACTGATTAGCATAATAAAAGAGATTCAGACAGAGGTAAGGAAAGGAAAGATCAGAGAATGCTAAGTAGAGGTAGGTGGAAGTGTTCAACATGTTGTAGACATTTAATACCTACAGTGAATCTTGAAAGAAGATGAGTCTAGGGGAGGCTAGGTGGCACAGTGGATAAAGCACCAGCCCTGGAGTCAGGAGTACTCTACCTGAGTCTAAAAGTTTGGAGTGAGGAGGGACTGTATTTTAGTCACAGATCAGATGCAGATGGGAGATGACATACTGAATTTGGAGAACAGCTGAGAATCCAGTATGCCTGGAATGTACACTGGACAAAAGAAAATAATTCAAAATAAGACAAATTTAGAAAGGTAGGTTGGAGCCAATTTGGGTAAGGTCCTAATTGTGAGAATGTATATTTCATACCTTCAAGGCACTTTGGGGCTACTAAAAGAAAGTTAACCAAGAGAGTGACATTATCTTAGGAACATTATTTTAGTAGTTATGTGAAGCATGAATTAGAAAGGGGATACATTGGATATAGAGAGTTAATTTAAGTAAATAAATAAATTAGTATAGAGAGAGGTGGTGGATTTGTGAACAAGGTGGTGATCTTGTGAATGGAGAGAAGATGGGAAAGATGTTGGCAGAGTAGAATTAAACAAACTTTGCAACTGTATGGATAAGAAACTGAGGGATAAGGAGCTGAGGGATGGGGAATAATCAACAGATGATTCCTAATCAAACCTTGAGACAAGTCACTTAACCCCATTGCCTTACCCCCCCCAAAAAAAAGAAAAAGAAAAAAAATTAAATGGGAATGGGGGGGGGGGGGTTGCAGAAGCTGCAGATGACAGGAAAAGGTTAGCAGACAATTCAGAGGCTATGACCAAACACCTAACCCAAATTTTACAGTAAGGTACTACAAACAACCCATAAAAGAAAAAAAAATCAGACTTCTCTGATATGAAGGGAGAGCCAAATATCTTTACACAGATTTTGCAGGAATTTTCCAGATCACCCTGCCCCTAAGCCCCACAATGTGGAAGAAACAACTGTGTTTGTGTGTGTGTGTGTGTGTGTGTATGTAAGATATTCTGAGGATATGTGTAACTAATAAAAATGTGTGCATGCACATGAGTGTATGTTTTTGTGTCTGTGTGTGTGTGTGTGTGTGTGTGTCTGTGTGTGTGTGTGTGTGTGTGTGTGTGTGTGTGTGTGTGTGTGTGTGTGTAGAATAGGGAGTCATTTACAAAAAAGGAATCATTGAATGAATGGAAATAGATGAGATCTTCTAGACTGGAAAGAGTCTAAAGTAAAATGTTAGGGGATAGAAAGGAAAGAGTGGATGAAAAGGAAAAGTAAAGAGAGGATGAACCAGAAAAGCAGAACAATAAATGGTCAGACAGATATGAAAAGGACAGGAAAGAGTAGGACTACCAATGCAAAAGGAAAAGGGAGTCTTCAGAAGTATGGAACAGTCAACATTGTGAAAAATTGAAGTCAGATCAAGGAGAGTGGCCTGAGAAAAGTCCATCAAATTTAGCAACTAAGAAATTTATGTTGATCTTTAAGAAAGTAGTTTTAGCAGAGTGGCAGGAAGAATTGAAGCCAGTTTGAGGAACAAATGGGTTGTAAGGACATGGAGGCAATAAGGGTAGACTATTCTTTTTTAAGTATCTATAAGAGGAGAGACACAGTTTGATAGTTTTAGGATGTGACATATTCAGGTGAAGGTTTTGTAATGATTGGGTAGTATAAGTTGCTACAAGAAACCTATACAGAGAAAAATAGAAAGATTGTGATAAATGAGGCAAGCTCTCAAAGAAACTGAGAGGGGATGGGAGAACATGAACAGAGAATGAAGAAAGATTTAAAGAGGTTTTGAGGTGAGGAATAGGAAAGACTATAACGATTAGCTTTAATATACTTGGTAAAGTATAGATATATAAGCAAATGTAAGGAGGACCATCTCATGTGAAAAATGCTCCTATCTGCTTGGACAGCACAGGGAGTCTGATCTGTACTCTGACTCCTTTGCTAGTGGACTTCAGGGATTCCCTAGCAGCAGCAGAGTGGAGGAGAAAGTGACAGAGACCCTAATGGCATCAGGCAACCCCCTAACTTGAATCGATACTCTTCCTGAGAGGGAGAGCAGAGGTAAGAAGGGGAGGAAGACAATCATCTCTCTTAGTAAACAGGCAGTTTCTTTGCCCTAGCATTTGGTACATAATAGTTGAATAGTTTGGTAAAGGAAGCTGTGAGTTTGGATACGTGACTACTCAGTTCCAGAACCATCTCCTGGTTCTTCCATCTGCTGATGTCTTCCTCTTCAAGGCTATCTTGCCTTTGATTCATTTGTGTCTTGGATATCTCTATATATTTTTTATTTTTTCTTAGAGGGTCATAGGACTAAGCCTGGAAGATCACACCCTCCATTCCACAAGATAGAAGGGAAGAGTAGAAGACTCCTCAGGAGGAAGCATGGTCAGGAAGGTAAGTTGGCCTGCTGAGGAGGTTCTGGGGGGTTTGGGAGTTCATGGCTGTGGCAATTCTGAGAATGTAGCTGCAAAAGGGAGGGAAGTATTTGCTAATCAGCTTTATCACCACACTAGGTTTCAGCTTAGGTTCCTAAGAAACAGAGCAAGTTGCTTCTTAAGGGCCAGAGAAAGTCAGTGCTAATCTTGTTTTATACTCAAAGAACGAAAGGACCTAGGGAACTTACAGATTCACCAATATAAGAAAAACAGAACCCAGATATTAGACCTTTGAAAATAGGAATCTGTGCTTATGAACTCATCGGTCATTCTGTGTCTGATTGTCTTTCTGTTTTTCCCTCCCAGGGTATGGTACAGCCTTTGACAGTAATAGAGAAGTTTAGAAGAGGGGAGGGTGTTGGGGAAAAGATAATGACATCATTACTAATTTGGTAATTTTTTGCACGATTGAACATCCTAACTTACATCAAGTTGCTTACTTCTCAGGGAAGGGGGAGGTAAGGAAGGGAAAGGGAAATTTGGAACTCAAATTTTTAATGAATATTAAAATTTGTCTTTAAAATTAGGGAAAAATAAAATATTACCTAAAAAAGTAAAAGTTTGATATCCAAAATAACAGGAGAATGGCGGCTAGGTGGTGTAGTGGATAAAGCACTGGCCTTGGAGTCAGGAGTACCTGGGTTCAAATCCAGTCTCAGACACTTAATAATTAGCTAGCTGTGTGGCCTTGGGCAAGCCACTTAACCCCATTTGCCTTGCAAAAACCTAAAAAAAAACCACACAAAATAACAGGAGATTGACAACAATTAATGACAGTAAGAAGACATTTCCTAATACATAAGTGGTCAAGGGATAGGAACAAAATATTTTCAAAAGATGAAGTACAAAGTTACAAAAAAGACAAAGGTGACAAAAGTAATAGTCAAGTCTTAAAGAGGCTGAGGGCAGAAATTGTAAAGTGGTTCAACAATGCAGAATTTCAATTATGCAAGAAAAGAGATAACCAGTACATGCATTCTGATTTAGCAATCCCAATCCTAGTTAAATAGTTCAAGAATGTCAAAGATAAAAACAAAGATCAATCCATACAAAAACATTCCAAGCAGAATGCTTTGTGCTAGCAAAGTACTGGAAATAATATATGTCCCCATCAATAGGGGAATGATTGATTAAACAAAAAAACCCACCATAGCAGAAAAATGATAAATATGAGGAATTCAGAGAAATATGCATAGTTTTGTATGAACTGAAATTCAAATAAGTAGAATCATGAGAAGAACATGCATGATGACTAGTGGCAATATGGTACAATGAAAATAGTGCTGGTTTTAGAGTCAAAGAAACTGGGTTCAGTTACTATCTCTGTCACTTATTACCAGTGTAACCTTTAGAAAATCACTTAGCCTCTTTTGTCCTCAGCTTCTTCATCTGCAAAAGGAGAGGGTTGGATTAGATGGTATCCAAGTTCCCTTCCAATTCTAAATTAGTAATTCTGCATATAACTATATAAATGATGAATAGATCATTAAAAGGAAGTTGTACTTTGGCCATGGGAAAAAACTAATGGAGGTCTCAGAGAAGAGAAAGTGAACAATTTTTTTTCTTCCTCATGACAGGAGTTGAGGACTAAAAGGGCAAAATATTGTATGTATTGTCTAAAAACATCCTTATAAGGGATGGATGGTTCTGCTTAATTCATTTTTTTGTCACAAGGGATAGCTCAGTCCGAAGGGTGAGAAATAACAAAACGGGATTCATAAAAGTATTAAAAATAAGATAAAAATAAATTACAAGGTCCTTATATAGAAAGAACTTTTTTTTTGCTTTTTTTATTCACAGTCACTAACACTGTGCCCCACAAAAATAAATGGTTGTTGATTCTGTTCAAATTATCTGTTTGATTGATTGATGTTTGTCCTTTATTCTCTTCTTTTATATGATTGAAATTTTATTTTATTTTTCCATTGACATGGAATGGCAGGTTTTCAACATTCATTCGTTCATTTGCAAATTTATGAATGCCACATTTTTTCTACCACCCTCCCTTCTCTCCCCCTCCCAAAGAAAGCAAACAGTCTAGTAAAAATTGTACAGGTACATTTGTGTTTAACTTTATTTATTTGTCATGTTTATAAAAGTGGAATTAGAACTAAGGGGAATGAAAAAAATCTTGAGAAAGAAAAGAAGTTCTTAAAAACTGAACATATTAATGCACTCAGATTCCATAGTTCTCTTTTTCCCCCCCTCTGGATGTTGCTCTTTATTCTCAAAGAAGACCATGACATCAGAGAGGTGATGTCATAACAAACAAGTGGATCGAATTAGATTTTAGTGAGGGAGGGATTGTGTTAAGTCACCAGTCTCACTTTCTTTCTGTCTCCCTACCCCTGCCTCCCCTGAGCCGTTTGCATCCAGTGACCAGATATAAATCAGGATGACTGTAGATGACCCTGGATGTGAGGCAACCAGGGTTAAGGGACTTGCCCAGGGTCATAGTTAGAGTCAGGTATCTGAGGTTGGATTTGAACTCAGCTCCTACTGACTCCAGGACCAATACTTTATCCATTGTGGCTAGAGTATTGGTCTCGTAAAGCAGGAGTAGTGATTTCATATCTTGCTGAAGCCTCCTTCAATTGCTCTAACACCTTGGGGAAAGACTATATTTAGGTCTGCTGCAGTCAAATAAGCATAACTTCAAAGAAAGAGGAAAATAATATAAAGGTATGAAAAAGTGTAAAGATAACAAAATTGAAGCAATAAGTGTGTTTGCAGTCCTAATTCTTTAGTTATTTAAAAAAGTTCTGCTTGGAAAATAAAGTAGGGTGAGTTCATGTGGGGAGACTGGGTCTCTACACCAGAAACTGCCACAAAGTTAAGCTGTGATGGAAGTGACTCCTCGTGGGGGTGGTCATAGGTCTTATGACAGCAAGGACTCCTGCCCCTCAATCACTGCCCCCCTGCACAGTGAGTGCTGCCATAACCATGATTCACAGGACTCTGGGCAGGTTTAAGAGGAGCAGAACTTACACCTACCCTCCCCCCAAGCCAAGGAAGCAGACACCACCTCCAGCCAGCCTGGGAACCCACAGACCAGGACAGACTGCAAGGCCATTGATATATGGGCAACGGCAGGCATCCCAGCATCAGGTGGCCCAAAGCCTGGAACTGAGGGGACCAGGTTCCATCCCTCAGGTTGCACTGCACAACTGGCACCCTTGTGGCTTCCAAAACAGCTGTGATGGGGCCTGGAGTCAGGAAGACCTGGTCAAGTGTAACCTTGGGCAAATTACTTCTGTTTGCTTTAGTTCACTCTCCTATAAAATGGGGATAATAAAAGTGCCTATCCTTTTGTTGTAAGAAGATGTTTGTAAAGTTCTGGCAACTAATGGGCCCCATATAAGTATTCGCTATTATTAATAACTCTCCAGTCAGCCCCACCAAGTGCTTGATGACACCCCAACCTCTTTCCCAGGTCTGCCGCAGGAAGTAGCTCATGTCTACACCGCACTTTCTCCCATCAAGGATCCAGAAGTGCAGTTTGGGATTTCAGAACAGTTTTTGGACTTGCTTCCTCTTCCCCTTCTTCCTGATTGAACAAAAAGCTAATATACCTGGATGATGAAGACCAGAGGTGCTTCTGAATGGGAGTGGAGACCCAATTCAGAACAGGCAAGTCTGTATCCAGGTCTCACCTGACTTCCTAAAGGAGACAGAGGGCTAAGGGAAAGCTATAAATGGGATGCAGGCTCTTGGGGGCTCAGAGGATGGCAGAGGTCTGAAGTTAGGAAGACCCGGGTCAAAGATGGCATCAGACACTTACTAGTTGTGAGTGAGGGATGTGGGGCTTTGGCTTCCACAAGAATGTGAGGGGAAACTGTCAGTTTACATTATAGAGACCAAAGTCTGCCTGCATTAGTGCAGATGGGCAAGTATGTGAGCATAAAACAAAAGAATTAGCCCCGACCCAATCAAGACTTGAGATTTAGATCCAGCCAGCCCTATCTAATTCCAGGTTTACCTAGGGTCTGTGTTCTTCTCCTTTATGACTGCTCAAGGAGCTTACTGTTCACTCCCTTGTTCTCATTAATATAATAATATATAATGGTGGTGAATATATCAATTAGATTGTGACCCTGGTCAAAGATTGGCAGGAAACAGGGAAGAACAAGCTTTTCAAACTGCACGTAAGACTTGGCATTGGGGCGGCTAGGTGGCACAGTGGATAGAGCACCAGCCCTGGAGTCAGGAGCACCTGAGTTCAAATCTGACCTCAAACACTTAATAATGACCTTGCTGTATGGCCTTGGGCAAGCCGCTTAACCCCATTGCCTTGCAAAAAACCTTAAATGAATGAATGAATGAATGAATGAATGAATGAATAAGCAAAGAAATAAATAATAAATAAATAAAATAAATGCTCTTTAAGACTTGGTATTGACCCATTCCTTGAGAGAGATGGTCCTTCTTTGCAAAGATGTATTAATAAAAGCCATTTAATCACTTTGAACTAAGTATTTATAATGTCAAGCCATTGATAACACTGGGTGACCCTGGACAAACCACTTAACCCTGAAGCTAGGGGGGACAATGGATAGAACACCTGATCCAGAGACAAGAAGACTCATCTTAATGAGTTCAAATCCAGCCTCAGACACTAACTGTGTGACCTTGGACAAGTCACTTAACCCTGTTTGCCTCAGTTCTAAGAAAACCCCAAGTGGAGTCAGCAAGAGTTGATAATACTAAACAACAATTAATGAGATACCATTGGAGGCTGGGAGAAAGGGGTAGGAAGATAGGGAATTGTTCATATATAACATCTAGCAATTTGGGGGGGGTGAGGGAACAAGAGAGAGGGAATAGAGATTGAGAATGACCTCTGACATCACCCTTCCAAGGTGACATCATATGATGTACTAGGAATTGAATTGGTGGTTTCTATTCCTTATAACCCATGATCTTAAATACATTTTACCCTTTAATTTTGTTTTGGTTTGCCACCCTCCATTAAGAACAGTTGTCAAAAAGAAAGAAAAGAAAATGGACTTCTTAAAATGGATATCTATGCTTTGTCAGTAAACTGAATGCTCATCATAAGCTCCACGAGAAGTATGTACCCTTAACAATAAGTAATGGGTAGCAACTAAAAAAGCTAGAAAAAGAACAAATTTTAGATCCCCCAAATAAATACCAAATTAGAAATTCTGAAAATCAAGGGAGAGAGTAATAAAACTGAAAAACAAGAAAACCATTAATCTCATAAATACAACTGAGTTGGTTTTATAAAGAAGCCAATAAAATAGATAAATCTTTGGTTAATCTGATTTCAAAGAAGATAACCAAATTACCAGTATGAAAAATGGAAAGAGTGAACTAACTACCAGTGAGGAGGAAATTAAAGAGATAATTCAGAGAGGATTTGCCAAACTGTATGCCAGTAAATTGGATAACCTGAGTGAAATGGATGAATATTTACAAAAATGCAAATTGCCCAGATTAACAGAAGATGAAATAAAATTACTTAAATAACCCCATTTCAGAAAAAGAAATTGAAGATAAAATCAATAAATTCCCTAAGAAAAAGTCTTCAGGTTCAGCTGGATTTATAAATGAATTCTACCAAATAGTTAAGGAACAATTGATTCCTATAAACTATTTTAAAAAAATAGGAGAAGAAGGAGTTTTGTCAAACTCCTTTATGACAGACACCAACATGGTGCTGATACCTAAACCACGAAGAACCAAAACAGACAAGGAAAATTGTAGACTAATCTCCCTAATGAATATTGATGCACAAATCTTAAATAAAGTTAACAAGGAGACTACAGCAAGTAATTACTAGGATAATACACCATGAGCAGGTAGGATTTATACCAGGTAGACAGGGATGGTTCAATATTAGGAAAATATCCAACATAATTGAACATATCAATAGCAAACCAACAAAAGTCATTTGATTATCTCAACAGATGCTGAAAAGGCCTTGGATAAAATACAACATCCTGTATGTGATGGGACACTATTGTTCTGTTAGAAACCAGGAGGAATGGGAATTCAGGGAAGCCTGGAAGGATTTGTATGAACTGATGCTGAGCAAGATGAGCAGAACCAGAAGAATATTGTACACCCTAACAGCAGCATGGAGTGATGATCAACCTTAATGTACTTGCTCATACCACCAGGGCAACAATCAGGCACAATTTGGGGGTTATCTGTGATGGAGAATACCATCTGTATCCAGAGAAAGAATTGTGGAGTTTGAATAAAGAACAAAGACTATTACCTTTAATTTTAAAAAAAATGTTATCTTATTATGTAATTCTACTATATCTTATACTATATGTTTCTTCCTTAAGGATATGATTTCTCTCTCATCACATTCAACTTAGATCAGTACATACTATGGGAACAATGTAAAGACTAGCAAACTGCTTTCTCTGGGGAATGAGAGGAGGGAAGTAAGATTGGGGGGAAATTGTGAAACTCAAAATAAATGAAATCTTTCTAAATAAAAAAATAAAATAAAATACAACAATCCATTCTTATTAAAAAAAAAACACTGTAAAGTTTAGGAATAAATAGAGTTTTCCTTAAAACAGTAAATAGTATCTATCTAAAACCATCAGCAAATATTTTATGCAATGGGAATCAACTTGGAGCATTTCCAATAAAATCAGGGGTGAAGCAAGAATCCCCATTGTCACCATTACTATTCAATATAGTATTAGAAATGCTTAGGGCAGCTAGGTGGTACAATGACTAGAGCACCAGCCCTGGAGTCAAGAGTACCTGAGTTCAAATCTGGCCTCAGACACTTAATAATTACCTACCTGTGTGACCTTGGGCAAGCCACTCAACCCCATTGCCTTGCAAAAACTAAAAAAAAAAAAAAAATGCTAGTAGTAGCAATAAGAGAAGAAAAAAGAAATTGAAGGAATCAAAATTGGCAATGAAGAAGCAAATCTTTCACCTTTTGCAGACAATATGATGGTATACCTAGAAAACCCAAGAAAAACATCTAAAAAACTCCTTTAAACAATTAACAAATTCAGCGAAGTAGAGGTTATAAAACATATCCATATAAACCATCAACATGTCTATATATGAACAACAAAGCCCAAGAGCAAGTGATAGAAAGAGAAATTCCATTTAAAGTAAGTATAGACAACATTAAATTTCTAATAATCTACCTCCCAAGACAAACCCAGAAATCGTATGAAAACAACCATAAAGCATTCCTCACCCAAATAAAGTCAGATCTAAATAATTGGAAAAAATGTCAATTGCTAATAGTTAGAACTGGAAATAGGAATGACAATTCTACCCAAATTAAATTACTTATTCTGTGCCATACCAATTAAACTACCAAATAACATTTTATCAAACTAGAAAATATAGTAACAAAATTCATCTTGAGGAAAAAAAGGGCAAGAATAACAAGGGAACTGATTTTAAAAAAAGATGTAAAGAAAAGTAGCTTAGATCCACCAGATCTAAAACTATACTGTAAAGCAGCAATCATCAAAACTGCCTGGTTACTGGCTGAGAAATAAATAGATCAATGGATTAGGATAGGTTCAAAGGAAACAGTATTAAATGACTACAGCAATCTACTTTGACAAACTCAAAGATATTAGTTTCTGGGAAAAGAACTCACTGACAAAAATTGTTGGGAAAACTGGAAAATAGTATGGCAAAAACTAGGCATAGATCCACAATTCATACCCTATTGCCAAAACAATGTCAAAATGGATATGGGATTTAGACATAAAAGGCGACACCATAGATAAATTAATAGACCAATACTCTATCAGATTTATGGAAAGGGGATACATTTATGACCAAACAAGAATTAGAGTACATTATAAACTGCAAAATGCACAATTTTGACTATATTAAATAGTTTTTGCGCTAATAAAATCAATTCTGCCAAAATCAGAAAGAAAGCAGAAAACTGGGAAACAATCTTCACATCTAGGTGTTCTGAAAAAGGTCTCATTTGTAATTCTATATAGAGAATTGCATCAAATTTATAAGGTTTCAAGTCATTCCCCAACTGATAAATGGTCAAAGGATATGAATAGACAGTTTTAAAATAAAGAAATTAAAGCTATATATTATCATATGAAAAATGCTCAAATCATTTTTGATTAGAGAAATGTGAATTAAAACAACTATGAGGCAATAATATGAGGTATCACCTCACACCTATCAGATTGGCCAGTATGAAGAAAAGGGAAAATGATCACTGTTAGAGAGGTTGTGAGAGGATTGGGACATTGATGATTTGTGCTGGTGGAATTGTGAACAGATCCAACCATTCTGTAGAGCAATATGGAACTATACCCAAAGAGCAATAAAACTGATCATACCCTTTGATCCAGCAATTACAATTCTAGGAATACACAAGAAATTGTAAAAACTGGAAAAATTCCCACATGTTCCAAAATATTCATAACAGCTCTTTTTGCAGTGGCAAAGAATTGGAAATTGAGGGAACACCCATCAATTAAGGAACGGATAAACAAGTTATGGCACACGAATACTATGGAAACCGTAAAGATCAGACTCTAGAGAAGCTTGGAATGACTTATGGGATCTGATGCTGAGCAAAAGGAGCAGAAACAAGAGAACAATGTGCACATTAAGAACATTGTGAGTTGGTTAACCTTAATGAAGCAGCTCATCTCTGCAGTTCAGAGAGCTGTATTAGACCGGCTATGGACAATGTTATCCTTATCCAGAGGAAGAAAACAAAATATATACACAAAATAAAGCAACCTTTCAGAATCTGATGAACACTTTATAAAAATTATCTCTTATGAATCTCTTTCCCTTAATCCTAATTCCTCATATCAAAAATAACCAATCTGTAAACATGTTTATCAAAAATATGTATGTATAATACTAACCTTACTGAGGGGAAGGGAGGTTGGAAGGAAATTTTGAAATTTAAAAATATATATGTGCATGTGGATGAAAAAAAAGTATTGACAACAATTAGCATTGTTTCCAGAATGTAATCCTACTCTTAGGCAGCCTTAGTCCTCAGAAGGATAGACTTGTAATAGAGATAGAGCATTCCTAATTTGATGAACTTCTCCTGGGAAAGAAGAGGGGCTGGTTAGAAAGACTTGAGTTGCTAGGAGTGGATTCTGACTAGAAAGAGGCAGACCCTTGGACATGCAGGAATATTGAGAAAAGTCAACACCCATTTCGCTAGATTTCTATCATTTGCAGCCTAAAGAAATGCTAAGAGTGGACTATTGGGTGAGAAAGTTCACTCCTTGGTTGAGTTGAATTTACAGTTATGCCTGGGTCATAGAGTCACCAACTTGATCCCACCCAGTTCCTTTCTTGCTTTGACAAATATGTTTACTCTCTGGCATTGCCTTTTTATAAGTTTATATTGTGAAGGGGAAGCTAACTTGGCTAAGAATAAACTGTTCCCTACAGGTTTGGACTGGAGCTATTCCCCCACACCCAGTGACCAAGGAGAATAGCTTTTATCCTGAATCTCAAAAGAATCATACTCTTAGACTTCAAAAATCTGAGGTCTAAAGGATGTATTTCCATGCTAGTACTGCTCTTGAAGATGCTCTTGAAGGGAAGGAGTGATTGCTCACCCAAAGTCATTCTACTCTATTAACTATATACAGAGGTGAAAATCGAAACTCCCTTGGGAACCTAGCTTGGGACATTCTTGATCTTAACATCATATCTATTACATCTATTGCATCAAGGATAATCATATCTATGTATTCCTGTTTTATAGATAAAATTGAGCAATTATTTTGGAACATCTGATTACTCTTAATTGATATTCCTTAAAGGCAATAAGCCAGTCTTATTTCTCTCTGAATCTCCCCAATTAGCTAGGCTACAACTCTGCACATCTTTATTGAATGAATGATTACAACTCTACTATGAAAAACAACCACTATCAATTTGTTTAGAACCAATGGAAATCATCAATAAGAGAAGAAAAAGAAATTGAAGGAATTAGAATTGGGAAAGAAGAGACAAAACTCTCATTCTTTGCAGATGACATGATGGTCTACCTAGAGAATCCCAAAAAATCATCTAAAAAACTTCTAGAAAAAAAGTAATAACTTTAGCAAAGTCTCAGGATATAACATAAACCCTCATAAATCCTCAACATTTCTATATATGACTAGCAAGATACAGCAGAAAGAGCTAGAAAGAGAAATTCCATTCAAAGTAACCTCAGACAATATAAAATACCTGGGAGTCCATCTGGCGAGGCAGACTCAAAAACTTTTTGAAAACAATTACAAAACACTTCTCACACAAATAAAATCAGATTTAAATAACTGGGGAAACATCAATTGCTCATGGATAGGCTGAGCTAATACAATAAAAATTACAATTCTACCAAAACTAAATTACCTTTTTAGTGCCCTACCAATCAAAATTCCAAAAAATTACTTTAATGAGTTAGAAAAAGTTGTAAGTAAATTCATATGGAGAAATAAAAAGTCAAGAATTTCCAGGGATTCAATGAAAAAAGTTCAAAAGAAGGTATCTTAGCCTTACCAGATCTAAAATTATATTATAAAGCATCAGGCATCAAAACTGTCTGGTACTGGTTAAGAAATAGAGTGTGGATCAGTGGAATAGACTAGGTGTAATAGTGGGAAATGATTATAGTAATCTGCTGTTTGATAAACCCAAAGAGTCCAGCTATTGGGATAAAAACTCTCTTTGAAAAAAACTGTTGGGAAAATTGGAAGTTAGTATGGAAGAAACTTAAATTAGACCAACACCTCACACCCTATACCAAGATAAGATCAAAATGCATACAGCGGGGCAGTTAGGTGGTGCAGTGGACAAAGTACTGGCCCTAGAGTCAGGAGGACCTGAGTTCAAATCTGACCTCAGACACATAATAATTATCTATCTGTGTGACCTTCAACAAGTCACTTAACCCTATTGTCTTGCAAAAACTAAAAAAAAAATGGATACAGTTTTTAGACTTAAAAACAATATTATAGGGGCAGCCAGGTGGTGTAGTGGATAAAGCACCAGCCCTGGAGTCAGGAGTACCTGGGTTCAAATCCGGTCTCAGACACTTAATAATTACCTAGCTGTGTGGCCTTGGGCAAGCCACTTAACCCCATTTGCCTTGCAAAAAATCTAAAAAAAAATATATTATAAGCAAACCTTCAAGGAGTAGTTTACCTGTCAGATCTATGGAAAGGGAAACAGTTTATGACCAAGGAAGAGATGGAGAACATCATTAAAAACAAACTAGATAAGTTTGATTACATTAAATTAAAAAGCTTTTGCACAGATAAAACCACTGCAACCAAGATCAAAAGAAATGTAGTAAATTTGGAAACAATTTTTACAACTAGTATTTCTGACACAAAGGACTCATTTCTAAAATATACAGAGAACTGAGTCAAATTTTCAAAAAAAAAAGCCATTTCCCAATTGACAAATGGTCAAAGAATATGGCAAAGGTAATTTACAGCTGAGGAAATCAAAGTAATCCATAGTCTTATGAAAATTGCTCTAAATCATTACTTATTAGAGAAATGCAAATTAAAGCATCTCTGAGATACTACCTCACACCTCTCAGACTGGCCAATATGACCAGAAAGAACAATGATCAATGTTGGAAGGGATGTGAGAAATCTGGGACACTGATACATTGTTGGTGGAGCTGTGAATTCATCTAACCTTTCTGGAGAGAAATTTGGATTATACCCAAAGGGCAACAAAAATGTGCATATGCAATACCACTACTGGGTCTATATACCCTGAAGAGATTATGAAAAAGGGTAAAAATATCACTTGTACAAAAACATTCATAGCGGCACTGTTTGTAGTGGCAAAGAATTGGAAATCGGATAAATGTCCTTCAATTGGGGAAATGGCTTAACAAACTGTGGTATATGTATGTCATGGAACACTATTGTTCTATTAGAAACCAGGAGGGAAGGGAATTCAGGGAAGCCTGGAAGGATTTGCATGAACTGATGCTGAGCAAGATGAGCAGAACCATAAAAACACTGTATACCCTAACAGCAACATGGGGGTAATGATCAACCTTGAAGGACTTGCTCATTCCATCAGTGAAACAATCAAGGACAATTTTGGGGAGAATGCAATAGAGAATACCATCTGTATCCAGAGAAAGAATTGTGTAGTTTGAACAAAGAGCAAAGACTATTACCTTTAATTTAGAAAAAAAAAATCATTATCTTATTATGTAATTCTGCTATCTCTTATACTTTATTTTTCTTCATTAAGGATATGATTTCTCTCTTATCATATTCAACTTAGATCAATGGATACCATGGAAACAATGTAAAGACTAACAGACTGACTTCTGAGGGGTGGGGAGAAGAGAGAAGGAAGATGGGGGGGGAATTGTACAACTCAAAATAAATAAAATCTTAAAGAAAAAAATTTAAAAATTTAAAAAAAGAACCAATGGCAAATATACATAGAAATTCGCCATGTTTGGTCAAAGAAAAGAGGACAGTCTCTGTCATCAAGTCTAGTTTTTCTTCATAAAAACAAAATTTCCCAGTCACCTAAGCCTATTTCTAAGGTTTGAATTTCCACTATTAACACTTTGCTGACCAGGTAAGCTATCATGACAAATATGCAAGACAAGAGCTACTGCATTCATACTGTGTTTTTGTTGAACATCCTTTTCATGCTTTTGCGGAATCTTTTGGCTATATGGTTTCCATGTATCTCATTTTGTTCCATTTCTGAGCCTGAACCACTGTACTAGATATAATAAACTAGGCAGTGAAAAAAACCCACATTTTTTAAACTTTTAAAATTTGATAAATCCAATGAAAATAAGTAATATGAGAAAATTAAGAAAAAATAATCCTATTTAGATTCATTGAGATACAAAATATACAAAACTAATTTATAATTGCAACAATGATTTTTGATGTTAAAGTACTTCCAAGTCACTATTTCATTTCATGTTCTAAACAACCTTCAAGTCACAGGATCAGTAAGCCGGAAAACCAGGATTCAAATGCAAATTTCCCTCCAAAATTCTGGTATTTTTATCTTTCTGCCTTTCTATTTAGAATGAATTCAGCAGATCTCTAAAGAGAGGAATCAGGTTCTATGCTATGATTTTTTTGGCTCCACCTTGAATCTGTAAGGAAAACTCTTAAAAAAAATTAGAATACCTGCAAAGGTCCTTTGACCCCAGTAATGCCACTATTAGGCCTGTATTCCAAAGAGATGAAAGAAAAGGGAAAAAGACCTTTTGTACAATTATAGTTCTTTTATTATGGGGGTAAATGTGAGGAATGTAGGATGTTTGACTTCCACAGAATGTAAGAGGAGATTGTTAGTTTAAACATATAATATATATATATATATATATATATATATATATATATATCATATATATGCATTACAAAGACATTTTACAAAGACAAAGGTCTGCCTTAGGTTGTGACTACGTGCAGTTATGTGAGTGTAAAAAAAAATAATTGACCCCAACCTGATCAGACCTGAGATTAGATCAGACCTGCTCCATCTGGTTCCAAGTTGACCTAGAGTCCTTGTCCTTAACAAGTGAAGTATTACTATACACTCCTCTGTGCTCATTACTATAATGACCAGGGCAGGGAAAACATATTATTAGAGAGTGGTATTGATTAGATTGTAACCCAAACAAATGCCTAACATGAAGGGGAGGAACAAACCTTTCAAACTGCATTAAGACTGGACATTGTCGCAATTTGCTGCCTTTCTCACTAGAGAAATGATGCTTCTTTGCAGAGAAGTTTATTATTAATAGCTACTCTAATCATTCTGGACTAGGTATTTAAAATTATGAACCATTTATAACAGTAAAGAATTGGAAATTAAAGGAATAATTAGTTGGGGAATAAATGAACAAATTGTGGCAAGCAAATAATCAACAAATTATGATGAAATACGATTGCATTATAAGAAGTGACAAGCAAAGAGATTTCAGGAAAACCTGGGAAGATTTATATGAACTGATACCAAGTGAAAGCAGGAAGACATTGTATATAGTAACAGCACAATATTGTAGGGATAATCAACTTTGAAAGACTTAGCTACTCTCCTCAAGATAATGCCCATGATGAGTCCTACAGAGAGAGAGAGAGAGAGATAACAAATTCTGAATAAAAATTGAAGCATATATTTTTTACTTTATTTTTCCATGTATGTATGTTTTCTTTTGAAACATGACTTATGAAAATACATGACTTCACATGTTAAAGCATATATTGCTTGCCTTCTCAAAGGGCAGGGGAGGGATAAGGGAAAAAATTAGGAACTTAAAATTTTTTTAAAAATGTTAAAACTGCTTTTATATGTAATTGGGAAATATTTAACAAAATAGATAAAATATATTTTAAAATTTAGAATATGTGCAGCTGATGGGAATACTACATTAAAAAAAAGTATGGTTGAGTCATGTCTAAGTCTCCTCCATAAAGGATTAGAAAGGTACTCATTATATTATGTTGAATAGTTTATTAAATCTTCCACAAAGAAATGCTTAAAGTACCAAAGACTCATGAGCATACATTCACAAAGTTTCAAAACATGATATAGTATACCAACTATTTTACTCTCCCCTGAAGTTGATCATTAAAATATGGCACACTTAGCAGGACTATAGACCAGGCATTTTCACCTTACCTTGACTCCAAAGTGTCTAATAAACTATTTAATTCATTTTTTCTGGTGGGTCAGATCAGGGTTTGAGCACATTCTCTTGTTAGTGATTATCTCCTGTAAATATCACAGTAGCTAGAGGAAGGACCTCCCACCTATTGAAAACATGGCAGCTTCCAACTTCTTGAATTCATGATGCTTCTAAGACTGGAAATATTCTATATCATCAATGCTCATGCAAAAAAAAAAAAAAAAAACACAAAGCATATGAGGTGGCCAGATCTTTAAAATACTAATTCAGACTTATTTAGACAAGCACATGCTCAAGTTGTTATGTGGGAAAAAGCTATCATAAATGCCAAGGGATATGAGGAGGAGAACTTCACTTTCCCTTTAGGGGAGTCCCAGAAAGACTTTTAATGAAGTCTACATTTCAATAAAGGGGAAGAAGAGATTAAGAGAAAAAGACATATCTCCCTTTAAATCCACTACATTATCTTAGTGTAGATCCTTCATTTCTGATCCACAAACACCAGAAGGGGCTGATGCAGGGAGTTATGGACACACAAGGTGTTGTCATTGGAAACAAATATTATAATCTTTTACATCATTAAGTTCTGAGTGAGGCATATGTAAAAGGAGAAATATAGGAAAAATATCTATCTAGTAAGAAAATCTTATCTGTACCTGCAATGTAAATTGACTCCTATTGCTCCAAACTAAATGTAAATTTGTAATCTCACTTCATTCCCTGTCTCCTCCCAGTTTACAGGCCTATACCTGATCCCTTTGCTCATATTCTCCTGATGCTTCTATGCTCAGGAGTGGGCAAGACTATAAAGTCTGACCTGGGCTCCCCTCTGTCTGCCCAGACAGCCCATCAGTTCTCCTGTCAGTCAGTCAGTCAGTCTGTCTGTCTGTCAGTCTGGCTGGCTGTTGCCCAGTTTTTTGTTATTCATGCTTGTCCTTAAGATGTTGGCTGCTTCTCCAGGAGGAGAAAAGGTTTTAATCTGTAAACTCCTCAGGCTTGTATAATAAATCCTAAACTTTCATCTCAAGGGTTGTATGTGGATTCCTTCACTTGTGAGAACCTTTGAACCTTAATTGGCATCACCAATCCTCTGGCAACATTTTGGTGAACCATGAAGGGATGTGAATATGACCCTGGACCTGCTCAGACAGAGCTGAGAGAAACCTGAACTAGGTCATCTTTCCCAGATCAGGCCAGATTGGATTTAGCCAAAACCTTCTTACTTTATTTGCCCTCCTTTTTTTCCCAGGATGGGGGGGGGGGGGGGTGCAGTGTGTAGTGTTGTGTTTCTATGGGGGTGGCGGGGGGAGAGAGACTAGAGGCAACATGGGACACTGTGTTTCAGCACCCTACTGTGGGCCTGGCCCATAAAGGGCCTGCAGTGCTGGGCCTGGCTTGTGAGAAGTTTGCTGTGAGTAAGCACCTCTACTTTTGGCAGGGGTTGGGGGGGGACTGTGGCTCTTTCTTGGACCACTGAGCGGGTCACTTTGTAACAAGGTTTTTCCTGGCTAACATTCCAAGCAGTGTCCTTGCCCCACTTGGAGGGCTGGCAGACTTTGCACAGGAAGCTAGGAGGCCTTTATAGATCTGGTTGGCTGTGTTCATAGCCTCCCTCGCTCCTGGAGGACAACCACTCCTCTGTGGCTCAGGCTGTGTGCCTGTCGCTATCTCTGTCTCTATCTCTAAGAGAGCAGGAATGGAGTCAAATGCTCTCTCCCTCTTTGCAGTCCGCTGGGCACAGCAGCAGGGAGGGTAGGGAAGAGTCCTTACTCCTGGGGCCCAGGAGCTTGACCCTAGCCCTAGCTGCAAATGCACTTCACTACCACTGTTTAAGTTCTCAAACCTGTTTGAGGGCCCCCCATGCCTTCTCCCTGGGTTGGAGGAGGCCTCCTCTGGGGGCTCACCGCAGGGAACCTGCCCCCCATGTTTAGAAGTTCAGGTAGAGGAGAGTCCCACCCTGGGGAGGGGTGGGCATGGCCAACCTCAGCTAAACCTGGGAAGGTCTGAAAGAATGTCTATGGGTTCCAATTAAGCTGTGTTCTAATAAAGAATGAGGTAGAACTAAATTCCAGCAGTGGATAAGAATAATGAAATAAATGTTTAGAATGTGAACTAACTGCAATTAGGTAACCGGGTTTGATCTTCTGTTCAAGGCAACTTAAGAATGCATTCAACCATATCAAGGAATTTTAATTGCTGATTGACTGCTTTAAAATCTTAATATATAATATGAGGTTCCTTAAGAAATTATAATTGACCCTAAAAATTTATTTTTCTGACCGATCTTAATTGGTCTAATTCAAAAATAATAATATAATTTATGTATGTGTTTAGATTTAAAAATATATTTTAAATCTCAGATCTGTGTAATTTTAAGTGAGTCTTTTCACTTGTCTCCACTGGCCTGGAGGGCTGAGAAAAGATCACTAGACTTGGAATTTAAGAGTGCTGGCCAGAGCTCCTAAAATCTCACTATACAAGTGGATCAATGTATAATCTTTGTTTCAAAAAAGAATTGTCTATGTGTGTCTATGTGCATGTGTACATGTGTTTAACTCAAGTGTATAATTCAGATCTGAAATGGTTCCCAATGTTTTAGACTGAGTTCATTTATATCCCAGTCTAAATGAAATATGGTTATTGCTTTTATTTGGATTTTGAATTTAATTGTTTTAAAAAAACTAATTTAAAATTAAGTAATGAATAACTGAGTTCGGATCTGAGTTAGGATTTTAAGATGCCAAAGCTTAGCTCTTTACTAGAGAATTTTAATACCATAAACAATTTGACCTCAGAAATTACAAAGACATTATGTCCCTTTAAATCAAGTTAGTATATCAGGTTTAAACTAGAAAAATAAATAAATAAACTCAGCTCAGTCACCGAATGAGCTACTCTTGGTTCTCTGACTTAGAAAAGCTGAGCTCAGGCTTACCTATATTTGAAAATATGTATGCTTATGTGTAATTTAGAAGTTTTGTGATAAATACCTTTGTAAAATATTCTCATATGTGTCTTAATTTGTTTTTAATGCTAACCTAATATTGATAACAATTGTATTCAACCTATTTTAATTAATGAGACTCCAGGACTTCCAAGTATTCTCGGGTTAAATTTTTGAAACACAAATGCTATGATAGAGCAAACAGAAATCTTGCTCTATGTAAATGGAACATTGCCTGGCCTAAGTCAGTTGGATTCCATGGCATAAATAAGAGTTAACTGGGGTTTTAAAAGTATCATTTGTATGAGATTGAATTCTTGGAGATCTCATTGTCTTTTTGAAAATAGAAGTATTTTGGGGATAAGAGGTAAATAAGCATGTAAAATAAAAATGTAAAAGTTATTAAGTTATAAAGTTAACCTTAGTTAAAGAAACCTTTTTGTTTTGTTTAATATAAAGAGAATAAGATGTCAGCATGAAAACCTTATGTTTAATGTAGATTAATACATATGTGAACAATTTTAAAGAAGTCGGGCTTCAAAATAAAATGTAAGGGGATCTCTGAAGATTAATTAGTCAATTTAATGTTATGTAGCCCCTAGTAAGGTAACATATTGATGAATAACATGTTGAGAAATTTTATCAGTTATGTGCAATTTGGAGTTACTGTAACAGTGTTGAAGCCTGGAATTAATTATTTTGTAGGGATAATGAAGGGAAATCTTGACCACCTCTAGGATTCCTGACATTACTAAACAAAGTATAATATAATAATGGAAAGATTGTTTTGTAAAATCTAATAATTCATGTGTTAATTGACTTGAACACCTGGTTATTCTTACTACTGTTTTATTACATTGGAATTAAAAATATATATTGAAAATTTTAAGTCACCTAAGATATTCTAATGGTTTTAAAGAATGCTGAAAGCAATGATATATATGTATCTATTTTAAACATGGTTAATAATTACACTGATTTATTGTAAAAAGTTTTTATTTAAAAAATCCAGTTCTAAATGTGAATTAAGATGAATGTATTTTTACATCTCAAGCTTTGCTTCTTATATTTCATTAAAGCACTGTCCTTAGGTACATGAGCAGCAATTGAATTATTTATAATTGATAATTGGTCTCTCTAACATCAAGTTATGTTAAAACAGAAAGGCAACAGCATATCAATGAAACCACTAGCCCTAAGGGGCTGATAAGTAGAAGAAACCTTTGAAAGAGACCCTAGCCTCAATCGACATAGGATTCTTTTAAAGGAATCTCTCACCTAGCAGTCTGGAGCTTGGCTCATTAAAAAGGATTGTCAGATAGGTAGGTGGCTCAGGGAATAGAGCACAGGCTTTGGAGTCAGGAGGGCCTGAGTTCAAATTCAGTCCCAGATACTTAATAATTACCTAGCTGTGTGACCTTAAGCAAGTCACTTAACCCATTGCCTTGCAAAAAAAAAAAAGGATTGTTTATATTACCTCTGCCTGTAATATGTCCTTATGTCTCTGTATGCTCTTTATAGCAAATTGCCATAATCATGCCAAGTGCTCAATAATTACATATAAGAGTGAGTCATTGGAATTCTATCTTCTAAATTCTTAACAAGTGGCAAGTGTTTAGTCTTGGCTTTTTTAACATAGGATGTGATTTTTTTTTACCACAGTAAGTTCCCTTAAGGAAAAGAAATATCAGCATGATTACTTATATCAGGATAATGCCTACTGGTCTATTTTTTAAAACTGCTTTAAAGTAGAGATCCATTCTTCAGCTAGAGTTTTTGTTCATTCTAAACTTGGCTAAAGTTAAAATAGAAAATTTTATTGCTAATTACTTATTGGACATGTGCAGGTCTAAAGTGATTATCCAATGTATTTGTTTCTACCATTCTTGAGCTTTTGGTTACAACCCAGTGTGGCAACCATTAATGAATCTATTATATTGGAATCTATGTTCTTATAAAAATATTCTGATACTGACTTAGAATCAGAGTAAAATTCTTGTTCTTTATAGCTGTCCCAGTTTGTTTCTCCTTACTGTTAGGTGGCCTTTTCTATAATTTTGCTTGCCCAATAAACACCTTCTATAGCACTCTCTGCAGGATGCCAACCAACCATCCATACTCAGTCCTGACAACTGCCTTCCTGTGGACTTTGCCTCAGTTTAGTTCCCTCTGCAATGCATTCCCCTCCAAATGGAGCCTGAAAGGATGTATGGGGCCAGCTCGATACCCCCTTTCAATTCCCAGATGAATCTGGTTCCTAATAATTTGAGAGGGGGATATGATGCAGGCAGTTATGGACATAGGAGATGTTGTAATTAGAAACAAATATTGTAATCTTTTACACTGTTAAATCCTAAGAGGGGAAAATGTAGAAGGAGAAATATAGAACTATCTGTATAATAAGAAAATGTTATCTGTGCCTGTGATGTAAATTGACTCCTATTGTTCCACTGTTAAATGTAAATTTACCACCTCACCTCATTTCCTCCCACCCCCCAGCTTACAGTCTTATACTTGATTTCAGTCACTTAGAGGGGGAGGGATTTCCCCCTTTGCCCGTATTCTCCTGATGCTGCTATGCTCAGGAATGGGCAAGACTATAAAGTCTGCCCTGGGCTCCCCTGGGGTGTGTAGACTCACTCAAGCCTCAGCCCAGTCAGTTCTCCTGTCTGTCTGCCTGCCTGCCTGTCTGTCTGCCTGTCAGCCAGCCTTTTGTTATTCACTCCTGTCCTCAAGCTACTGGCTGCCTTCTCCAGAAGGAGAAAAGGTTTCAATTTGTAAACTTCGAACACTTGTATAATAAATCCTATACTTTCAACTCCAGGGCTATATGGGGATTCCTTCACTTGTGAGAACCCTCAAATCTTTCTTGGTATCACCAATCCTCGGGCAACAGGACCAGGGATGGTCAGCTGGGCTCTATGCATGCTCTAATTTAATCTAACTACAGTAGATGGAGAAGGGGAAATAAGATCGATTATTCCCATTCTATATAAATAACCCCAAATTATCTATTTGTTGTTCAGTCTTTTTCAATTATGTACAATTCTTCATGAACCCATCTGTGTTTTAGGTTGGGTTTTTTTTTTGGTAGAGATACTAGAATGGTTTGCTATTTCTTTCTTCAACTCACTTTACAGATGAGAAAATTGAGGCAAACAAGGTTAAGTGACCTGCCCAGGGTCACATAGCTGGTAAGTGTCTAAAACCAGATTTGGAATAGTCCAGGTCTCACTTGGTCTTCACTCAACTGTCCACTGGGTAAATACAAAATAACCTGGTAGGGAAAGGTCACAAATAGGGGGGTAGGGGCAGTAGCAGTTCTACACTCTGTGATCCAGACAAACTGACTTTATCTTTGTCCATGATATCTCTATGCCTTTTCATTGGTCATTCCCCGTACCTGGAATGTACATCCTATTCACCTGTGACTCCTTTTAAGATGCAGCTCAATCACCTTCCATGTGACCTGATCCCCTAGCTGCTAGTAGCCTCTCTCCCAACCCACCCACTCTTTTTCTACTTTGTATTGGTTTTTTTACTTACTTTATATTTATTCTCTGTATTATGATGGATATATTTGTTATTTCCTAAAAACATGAATTCCTTAAGGTAAGGACAATTTCATTCTTTGTATTTGTATCACCAGTACAATTGGCACAGTATCTGTCAAATAATAGTTTAATAAATTCTTGTTGTTTAAGAAAGGGTTCCTGTAAGAGGTAGCATTTGAGATAAATCTTAAAGGGAGAGAGAGATTCAATGAGGCTAAGGTGACAGAACATTTCAGGCCTGGGGCAACTGGTGCACCAGTGCAAACATGTAATATCAAGTTAAAAATGGGAAGTAAGCTATTTGGACTAGATTATGGAATGCATGATAGAGGAAAATGTGAATCAGTTTAGACATCTAATTGAAACCAGATTGAAAGAAACTTGAAGTACCTAATAGAAGAATTTTATATTTTGTAAGAAGCAATAGGGAGTTACTGAAGCTTCTTGAATAGTAGAATGACATGAATAAATGAAAAAAAATTAAGCACATTATGTTGGGAATACAAATAGAAAAAAACAAGATAAACCAGAAGACATATTCAAACCACCCCTTTGCAGAAATGGGAGGTCTACAACTACTTCATATTTCACATATTTCAGACTTTTTTTAATGTATCAATCAGGTTGACTTTTATTTTCTATTATTTGCATTTAGAAAAAAATATTTGCTTTATAGGATGACTCTTTGGGAAAGAAAAGTTGACAGATATTGGAGGGACACTATAGTTATATAGAATTAAAAGTCATCAACAAAAATTTATTTTAAAAAATGGGGGTCAGCTAGGTGGCTCAATGGATAAAGCACTGATACTGGGGTCAGGAGGACCTGAGTTCAAATCCAGCCTCAGACTCCTGATAATTACCTAGTTGTGTGACCTTGGGCAAGTCACTTAACCCCATTGCCTTGCAAAAAAGAAAAAGAAACTTAAGAAACCCCATTGTCTTGCTCTCAAGGATCTCACATCCTAATTAGAGGTAACAACTTGTAAAAGTAAGTTCCGCTTCAGGGTACATGCAAAGGACCAGAAGTCCTAAGGATTCAGTGACAAGATGGCAGATGTCATATTGACAATGCTTGGAGATTTGCAAAATGGAGGGGCAAGACATTCTCCATCTTAGGAGAATGATTGTTGTTGGTGACTCCCAAGCATCCAAGGCCTGTGAGCAGTCAAATTAAGCAAAGGGAAGAGGGTGTGATGTCTTCCTGCTGCCCAGCATCCTGACTAGCCTCTGGGTTGCCACTGCCCGTCTCCAAGTGAAGAGGACCCACCCCCTCTTGAAGCAAGCCAAATCATTTTTGGACAGCACTCATTGTTAAGAAATTTTACTTGATACCAAGCCAAAGTTGGTTGCTTTGCAACTTTCATCCATTGTTTCTGCCCTCCAGGATCAAACAAAACAAGTGTTATCCTTGTCTGCATGAGAAGGAAGGAAATAAACATTTTTAATGTGCTAGGATATGCCAGGCCCTGTGCCAAGAGCTTTACAAATATTTCATTGGATCCTCACAAACACCCTGAGATATAAATCATTATCCCCATTTTACAGTTGAGGAAACTGAGGAAAACTAGCCCAGGGTCATATAGGTAATAAATGTCTGAGACCACATATGAACTCAGGACTCCTGTCTCCAGGTCCACTGCTTTGTTCACTTACCATCTAGCTGTCTAGAAGCCCATTAACTTTTAAAGTGCTTGAAGTTAGCTATCATTTTATTCCACTGATTCTTCTCTGCCCAGCTGCATCAATCAATCCTCCTATGTCAAGGACTCAACTTGGGGGGAAAACAATTTTCCAGATATTTGAAGTCTTGGAAAATTTCTTGAATTTCTCTCACCATCCTGGTTGCCCTCCTCTGGACACTCTCCACCACTATCTTAACCCATGATGTTTGGAACTGAACATAGGATGAGTCATCATATCTTTTTCCTAGAAGCCATGTCCTAACGCAGCCTAAGTTCTAGTTTTTTTTGCAAGACAATGTGGTTAAGTGACTTGTCAAAGGTCACATAGCTAAGTAAGTTATTACCTTATTTCCCCAAGTCTAAGATACACCCTTTTCCAAAAAATTTGGGCTCTAAAAACTGGGAGTGTCTTATACAGTGGTTGCTTTTTTTTACTTGCATTTCTCTTTTTTCATACTTGTTGTCTTTGTGCTCATTGTTTCACATTTGTTACCAGTATATTAGGTTATGTTTTGCTATGTTCTGCCCAGAAATGACTCAAAAAAGATTTTTGTACAATGCTGAATTCAAGTTAAAAAAATGATCCAGTTTGCAAAAGTGAAGGGAAATGGTGCTGCTGAAGGTCAGTTTTATCCTCCTTCAGTAGAGAAAACAATCCAAGACTGGTTATGGGAAGAAGAAACAGGACTGAAAATGCTCCAGCAGAAGGAGGCCAGGAGAGGCAAGGCAGCAAAATGGCCTGAGAAGGAACTGAAGAGATGGATTGAAGAGCAAAGGGCAATGGGAATTCCTGTGTCTACACAGATGGTTCAGGAAGCAAGAAGAATTGCTGATGAAAAGGAGTGACTGATATCAAAGGAAGAAATGATTTGTGCTTCAGGTTCATGAAACAGAATGGACTGAACATGAGTCCATGCACCAGACTTGCCCAAAAGATGCCTGAAAGCTATGAGAATTGAATTTCATGATGAATAAAACTTCAGTTCAATAACTTTATGTGATACATTTTTTTTCAAATGTTGGGCTTCAAAATTAAGGTGTGTCTTATACATGGGGAAATACTCAAGTCCTCCACTCCAGGGCCAGTGCTTTATCCAGTGCACCCCCCAGCTGCCCCCCCTCCCAAGTTAGCTATTTTAGTGTGTTACATCACAGATTCATACTGATCTTGCGATCTACCAAAATCCCAGAACTTTTCTTCAGAACTGAAGATTAACCATACATTTCCCATCTTGTACTAATGAAGCTGAATTTTTGTATGCCAGTGCAAGACTACATTTTTCCCTATCGAATGTCATGCTTTAGCTTGTCAAGAAACTTTAGATCCTGACTATCATGCAGTGACTTAGCTATCCCTCTCAATTTTGTGTCTGAAAATAAGCATTTGATCTATGTCTTTTATCCAAGTCATTGATAAAAATTTGAAGTAGTGCAGAATTGAGAATACATCCCTGGAGACCTCTAGCCATGGTGACATTGAAAGAATAACAAAGACACTTGAGTTTGGTCATCCAACCACTTCTGAATCCATCAATCTTATCTTCTAATCTAATGCTTATCAAAATAGAACATATGGGCTCTTTCCATAGGGATTAGGGACCTGGAGTCAACTGTAAGTCACCCTTCCCTCTTAAAAATTCTTCTGGCTTCCTGCAACAAATAGAATACCTGATTTTTTAAAAAAGATTTTATTTTAATTTTTTCGATTTTTCCCCTAATCTTACTTCCCTCCCCACACCCCTCCACAGAAAGTAATTTGTCAGTCTTTACATTGTTTCCATGGTGTACATTGTTCTAAATTGAGTGTGATGAGAGAGAAATCATATCCTTAAGGAAGAAACATAAAGTACAAGAGATAGCAGGATCAGACATAAGATTAAGGTTTTTTTCTAAATTTAAGGTAATAGTCCTTGGTGTTTCTTCAAACTTCACAGTTGTTACTCTGGATATAGATGATATTCTCCATTGCAGACCACCCCAAATTTTCCCTGATTGTTGCATTGATGGGATGAGTGAGTCCATCAAGGTTGATCATTGCTCCCATGTTGCTGTTAGGGTGTACAGGTTTTTCTGGTTCTGCTCATCTCACTCAGCATCAGTTCATGCATATCCCTCCAGGCTTCCCTGAATTCCCATCCCTCCTGGTTAGAATACCTGATATTTCTACCATGTGCTTCAATCAATTTAAAGTGAATTCCAATTCTCACATAATGAGCTCCCCAAAATAATTAAGCAATGGAGTTTATAGGAGTTAGACCTTAGGATTCCAGATAAGTTTCACAGATATGACAATAAGAATCACTGTTGGGTTCAACGGAGACAGGGAGCTAGGCCTTCTCCCACTCTGTAAAGGGACCCTCTCAGCTTGGTACTCATATTTATGAACCAGGTTTAGTTCTTGGGAAGCCTGACCTCTGATAAAAAGGGTCATAATCTTTTTCTAACTTAAAATTTAAATTTGATTTGTGGTCTAGAGTCTCCCTTCTTAAAAGTTCTGATGCAGTTTTCATGCAGCCTCCTCCCTCTTTAGCCCTTATAGGGGAAGAATCAAGGATTTTATCCAAGATCATCTAAGGAATAACTCCTTCAGAAGTGGCCAGAGCAACAGAGCAAACTCTTCAGGGGTAGTTATGGCAAGCCCATCCCTACACATGCTCTATGAGGTACAACTTTCATTACACATGAAACAAATTTCCATTAATTATAAATGTTTTATTCAAATCACATATACTATTACATGGAGTTTACAATTATTTTACATATATGTTGGAATTCTTATCTTATATTTTTTGCAGCATAAAAAAAGTTTCCTAGTGAAGATTAATTATGTTTGATCTATTATGAATTAAAAGTATTAGTCATCATCTAAAAATACTCATTTAATGCCACTGGCGCTTTGATCAAGTTAAAACTATTTCAAGTTTTTTATCATACTATAAATTTATACTATTGATAATCATTAATGTGTAAAATATTTAGTGATAATATAAGAACAAAATTCATAAGCTGTGAGATCTATATTTTGCTATATGAGTTACCTATAGCTAGCCCATCTATATTCCTTTCAAATTGAGATAGAGTCTGATAGTTTTCCCCAGGTTGCAAAGACCTGGGTTTATGTGATGCTTCTAACACTAAAGGTTATACAAGTTAACATCTCACTATTTCAATTCTCCAGGCAACTATCTATAACTATACATTGCAGAATAGTTGTTGATCTGTATTGGTGGGGGAGAATTTCCTCAGGAGAAATTCCCTATACTGATGAAATTATAGATCCAGGCCAAAAGAAGAAGTCACTCTTTACCATGTAGCTTAAAATAATGGTTTTACTAAATAAATAAAACATTTATTTGCAGGGGAAATAAAACTAATGACTGTTCAAAATACCAAAAAATATTTTTAAACTATTTTTCAAATTATTGTCAAATTTCTCCCTAGTTCTTTAAAAACATGAAATATTTTCATTTTCAATCCATTTCAGGGTTGTTCTTGAAGAGATATTCTGCCTATAATTGAAGTAAAAAGAAAGCATTAGCCATTTTCAAAAATATTTATTAGATATGTTTTTGTACAATTAGGATTTTTATGACAAAATTGTATTAAGGTTCTGTATAAGCTATAACTATATTTTATAACAAATATTTCTCCATATTAATTAATTTGGGTTCTTTTTATAAATTGAGATACCTCCAGTTTGAGAGCTGTATGCCTATGGAGGATTTAGGGAACAATCAGCATATGGACTGACATGAAGGATATGTTGAAGTGAATGAGTTAGAGACCTCAGTCCATAATGTAAGGGTACCTACATCAATGAGCTCAAGAATGAATTTTCTAACTCTGTTTTCAAAATGGTATAATTTTTTTTAAAAGTTAACTTTTTCCTTACCAGAAAATCAACAGGATCATCTGGCCTGACCTTACAACATTCATTCAGGCCTCGCATGAGTGTTGGCATCACATTTGTCATTAAATAGTTTCTAAGTGGAATAGACTGTGCCTCAAGTAATTCTCTTTCTTCTCTTTTTACTTCATCTAGTCGTTTATTCTGCAAATAGAATATTTGAGAAAAATACCTTAATAAAGTATCCAATATCAGTGAATGCAAAAGTGGTTCATATCTCTTCTTGGGAGCAGTATTCCCTTCTTCCCTTCCCCTACTTAAGAATTTCCCCAAAGCACGATAGCATAATGAACAGAATACTGGACTTGAAGTCAAGAAGACTGAGGTTCAAATCTGGCCTTAAAAACGCCTGATAGCCATGTGGTACAGAAGAAAAAAAAAAACAGTAAGTGGAATCAGATACAGATCTGGCTTGGTCACTTCTTATCTATGTGACCTTGTATAAAGCACTTACCATCTCTTGGCTTCAGTTTCCTTATCTATAAAAAGAGGATAATCATAGCACATACTTCACAGAGTGATTGGAAGGATCAGTAGCTCTAAATGTATCTGTTAATATCTTCTACAATGAACAATGTACATTATCTACTTCCAGCATTATTTCCCACTACTTTTCAACACATGTCTTCTCTAATTAGGAGGGTTTCCCTTACTGACCTTTGCATGGTATGTCAAATTTCAGTTCCTTGCCTTTGTTCATACTATTCCTCCTCACTTGAAATGATTTCTACTTTCTTAAGGGCAGTATAATATACTGGGGAGACCTGTGTTTGAAATCTGACCCTGATGCAAAATCGTCTGGTACCTTGGGTACTTCATCTAACTTCTCTGAGTCTCATTTTTTTCTTATTTGTAAAACAGGGACTAATTATTCTGGAAAGGTAGCAGAAACCTGGTTGTGACTGTACTTGATCTTAGATGCAAGAGGGAATCATTGGAACTTCTTGAAAAGGAGAGGGTAACATCATCAGACCTACTCATACCTTGGCTATAGAAATATCACTTTGGACTAGGAGAAAAATTAGGTGGCTAGAATAATATCTTGGTGAAAGGAAATAAGGGCCTGAAATAGAATAATGGTCATAATGTGAATGAAGAGAGGTTGTTAAATGTGAAAGATGATATACAAGTAGAAATAATATAAAATTGTAAATCTGAGTGGCTGGAAGAGTGGAGGGGCCTTCAACAGAAATGAAGAAATCAGAAAGAGGGAGGAAAGGTTTGGGAGGCTAGAATAGGAGCTCTGTTTTTGGACATAGAAATTTTGATGTGCCTAAGAGCCATCATTTGGGGATATATAGAGCATTTGATAATATAGGGACAGCATTCAGGAGAGAGAGTAGGGTTTTCTATCTCTCTCTCTCTCTCTCCATATAGCTGAGAAGGTAAACCCAGTAAGTTGATAAGATAACATAGAGAGGAAAAAACTCGGGATATAGTGGGCACCATATTCAAGAACCCTAAGGATTAAGCATATGAGGTAGACTGACATCATTACTTATGGGGAAGTTGGACAAAGGTTAAAACTCCATCTTGTCCCTTCCAATCTTGTTTTTGATAAGAGATAGTAAGAGATGCATGGGAGTGGGCAATAAAGATATGGAAAAGAATGGACTCACTTAAGTCAAAGGATCTGATTGAATCTTTGATGCAGCAGTATAAAAGACAGAAAGTTCAAAAGAGATTCTTATATGTTATGATGTTATGAGTGGACAGATGACTTCTAATCTATCCACTCTACCACGTAAGGAAAATGATAGTAAAAGCTGAAGATCCACAAATGACAAAAAAAGAGCAGTAGCAGAGACAGCAGAAATTAACTCAGGAGAGTGGTGCATAACCTGATGATATTGGGCATTTTCAGCTTTGTTGAAGAAACAAGAAGCAACACCTGAGGATGAGATGCATTCAGGAAGAAATGCTACTTTTTTTCCCCTTAAGAAAAGCTACTTTAAGAATAAGACTTGGTTGGGGCAGCTAGGTGGCGGACCAGCCCTGGAGTCAGGAGTACCCAAGTTCAAATTCGACCTCAGACACTTAATAATTGCTGTGTGACCTTGGGCAAGTCACTTAACCCCATTACCTTGCAAAAAAAATAAAACAAACCAAAAGAATAAGACTTGGTTAGACTTGGTTATACATAACTTCTGATCACTGGTGATCCTGGGCCACTTTTATACATGTTCCTTTTTGATGCATATTCACCTTTTATGCATATTTCATGCTCATATTGTTCCCTAAATTTGTCCCTTCTCCCTACCAGAGGATTGTAACTATGGGAGAGTGTACCCTTGTATGTATAGGGAGTCTTTCTGATCACTTATTTTATTATCCTAATTAATTAAATATTTTTTGCTTTGAGCTATTGTGACCTCTGGTTGGTTGATAAAAGGGCTCAAAACAATTGTGAAGAGCTTTGAACCTAAATCTAAAAAGATTCCCAGGAGCATCATCTCAAGGCATATGATTCAAACACAGATAGCAAGGATTCAAATACAGGTTTTCTGACTCAGTCCATAGCACTCTTTCCCCTATAAGACACTCTTAGATCTAGCAGGAATTCAATAAATATTTGTTGACTAATCTGCTTTAATTATCTCTATATAATATTTTCTTCACAATATTTAAGTGTATTGAACAAACATTCAATAAATACCTAATTAATATAAGGAACTGATTTAAATTTATAAGAACAAAAGTCATTCCCCAATTGTTAGGACAAAAAGAGATGAACAAGCACTTTTCAGGCAAGAAATTCAAAGCTATCAATAATAGTCATAGGAAAAAAAGCTGTGAATCACTAATAATTAGAAAATTAAAAATTAAAATAACCCTTCTTCAGTTCCATCCAACAGGAAAAGCACAATCATGGAAGAGGAAAATGTAGAAATCAATTCAGTAGCCAAACTACACTACATGGTTGAGCTTTCTCTACTTTGGGGAAGTTTATAACATAAAACAATTACTAATGTTCTCTCTTCTGAGATTATGATTGAAATAAAAACCATGATTTAAACAGAAGGTCTAGGTCTCTTTTTCACAATCTATATAGCTTGTTTTAATTAATTCTGTTTCTTTTCATAGCTTTATTCACAAATGATGAAACAGATCAGAACAATGATAATTTTTATCTAGATGGCTTTCGATCTAATTAAATATGTATTACAAATGAAATTTTATCAACTTTAACTCAGGTTTTGGAACAGTAACACTATGGAATAGAGAGAGGGAAGACAAGAAGTGGGATAGGAAGGAAGCAGTAAATCATTCTTTGTGACAAACTTGAACACATATGGTATATCTCTCTCTCTCTGCAGAATTAGAGATTCATTCTCTCTTGCCTCTCACTCAAACTTCCCACCTCCCATTGAATACATAAAATCAATAAATAAAAACAAATAGGAAAATTAGTAAATATGATTTTTTAAAAGGAAAATAAATTGCCAAAATAAAAAATGATAAAAGATAATTTATAACAAATGAAAAGGAAATAAAGGAGGTGATGTTGTCAAGTTACATAAAAAAGCTGAAAAATTAAACTCATCTAAAATGGATGAATATTTATAAAAATATAAACTTTTCAGATGATCAGACTCAGAAATAGAGAACTTTTCTAACCCAATCTCAGAAAAAGAAATCAGATAAACCATAATAAATCCAGGAGTAGATATGCTTACAAGTGAATTTTGTCAAACTTTCAAAAAATAATTTCAATATTAAACTATGGGAAAAATAGGAAAATAATCTTCCCCAAAATAGTGTTTTACAAGAACTTCACAAGTATAATGGGTATCACATTGCTTTCCTTTTCTTTTTTTTTTTTTTTTTTTTTTTTTAGTTTTTGCAAGGCAATGGGGTTAAGTGCCTTGCCAAGGCCACACAGCTAGGTAATTATTAAGTGTGTGAGGCTGGATTTGAACTCAGGTACTCCTGACTCCAGGGCCAGTGCTCTATCCACTGCACCGCCTAGCCACACCTAGCCTTTTCAATGGTAGTGAAGGGATAGGGAAGAAGAAAGAGAATTTGGAAGTGAAAATTTTTTTAAAATTAAAATTAAAAAAAAGGTGAGACACATTTACAGATATGGAAAAAGTTGTTTTGCTTGACTATGTTTCTTTCTTTCTCAACACAGTATGGTCTGGGAAGCAATGTTATCAGGAGGAAGCCAGGTCTCAGTGAGGGGTCAAATAATGAAAGGAGGAAGAAAAAAAAAACTTTAAGATGATAGGAAGTTTGCTCATTATGGAGCAGGTATTCCAGAAGGTTTAGTGGAAGAGGTGAGAGGATCTAGAAAGGTTGAGATGTTTAGGAAGAAGGGAGGGGACACTTTGGGAGGGATCACTTTGGGAGGGGAATTAGGTTAATTTAGAATCATTTAAATGAAACGATAGGAAATATGCTTATACAACTAGATCCAGGTTAGAGAGGTAGATGATTTAACAGTCCAAGATTATTTTTTTAAGGGCTTAACTTTGTGGTAGTGGTGTTCTTGTGTCATTTGAAACCTCTCAAAGCCTTTCTCACAATAGGCAGGAGCAGGAGGGGGTAAGATCCAATGAGTACTGATGAGTCAAGTGTCAAGTTGGGAGTATGGCAAAAATGGAAAGTATTAATTGTTGGGGGGGAGCACATTAATGTACTGTGGGTGAAACTGTAAATTAGTTGTACCATTCTGGAAAACATTTTGGAACTATACTCTCAAAATCACTGAATTGTGCATCATACTCTGACAAAATGACATCACAATTACAAATAAACTAAAAATTCAAAGAAAGGATTCATCTATACAAAAATATAGCAATTCTTTTTTTGAAGCAAAAAAATAAAATAAAAGGAAGGGCACCATCAACTAGGGAATGGTCAAACAAATTATGGCATTATAAATATAATGGAATATTATTGCTCCATAAGAAATAATGAAAGGGATGAATTCAGAGAAAACTAAGATGATTTTTATGCTCTGTTATAGAATTATTATAGAACATAATTTTATAGACTATTATAGAATAATTTATGACTATAATATTTTAGAAGAAAACAATTTTGAAAGACTTAAGAAGTCTTATCAGAGTAATATCACCACTCAAAGAATAATAATGCCAAGTATATTTCTCATCTTTCGGCATAAAGAATGGGAATCTTTAGGCATATATAACAATGAGATAAATATTGTCAGATAAAATCAATGTGTGAATTTGTTTTTCTTGAAATACTTTTTTTTTTACAAGGGAGCATGATGACAGATCAGCAACAAAGATATAAAAGTAAAAGAATGCTAATGAAACATTAAAACATCGACAGAACAGAGATAAAGTTTATCAATCCTTGGTTTTTTTATTCTTTATGAAAATTCTCATGTTTATTAATGCTTAAATTTGTAATAAAAAATTAAAATAAACCAAACATGTATTTGGGCATAAAGAAAGTGTAAGCAAAATCAGAGAGATAGAAATACTATACATTTTTCAATAAGAAAAAACATGAACAAAGAACACAGAATTAAATGAGAACTGTACACTGTGAAGAATAAATGGGTCAAAGACTAAATCATAGAACATATAATTATATTAACAAAATGATAATGAGACAAATAACAACATATGACAGGCAGCTAAAGCAGTTCTTACTGGGGCAATTTTAGATTTCTAAACACTTGTAGAAAAAAAGGCGAGAAAGAAATGAATAAATTGCATAGGCAACTGAAAAAAACTAGATCAACAAATTAATTCTCCTAAATGAGCACAATAATCAGAAATCCTGAAAATCAACGAAGAAACAAAATGGAAAACAAAAAAGATAGCTAAAATGGGAAAAAAATTTAGAGACAAAATAAATTTCTAGATAAACTGATATGAAAAAGAAAAAGCAACACTGCCAAAATAAAAAGGATGCAGAAAAATTAAACAAAGTTTAATACTATTATACTATACACTATTAAACCATTATACCCAATTACATGCCAACAGCAAAATGAGTGAATATTTACAAAATATAAAAATGTCTATTACCAAAATGGAAAAGAAAAAAGACTCAAAATAATGTGATCTCAGAGAGTTAAATTGAGCAAACTACAAATAATCCCTTTTATATAAACTATTCATAAAGTTGAGAAAGACCCTTTCCCAAATTCTTTCTATGAGAAAAATACTCTTAATACTCCCAAATTAGGGAGAGAAAACTAAAAAAGGAAAACAATTACCATTATACCTAAAGATTAAAGATGTAAAAATATAAAATAAAGTATTAATAAAGAGATTAGAGAAATATGCTTTTTTATTTTTTTAATGTTTTCACTATGCCCAGGTTGGAATTATGTCAGAAATGTTGAGAAGATTTGACTTTGATAAAATTATAAATTTAATATATCATATTAATACTTCAGTTAATAAAATACAGAAAACTTCAACCAGCATAGCAATCATTTATGATAAAGTAACTAAAAACGAAAGTAATAAAGTACACCTTTTCACTAAAATGATAAGCCCAAGACATATATTGGTTAAATTTAACAATTCCAATGATAAACAATAAATTCCGTAAAGCTATAGGAGAAAAATCTTCAAATGTATAAAAAAAGGATTGAATCACACAAGACTATTCTTGTAGATTCAAAAAACTACAGAACATAAGGAAAAATGAATTCTGAAAAGGAAAGGAACTCAAAATTTAATCTAAAATGACAAACTCAGAAAATAAGAACCTAATTATCAATGGAAAAAATGGATATTCATATAAAAAAACTTTTGAAACATGTCTTAAAAAATAAAAAATGATATGAGCTGATTATTTGATTTCCAAATACTCCATTAAAGAGGAACACAAAAAAAGTAAATAAATGAAAGCACAAGAGAAGCAGCCAAGACATTGGAATGGGTTCTCAAGTGAGTCTGTGCCAGGAAGGGTGTCCAGGCCAGACTTTTATAGTTCTCTTACTTCGTGGGCATAGAAGAGTTAGGAGAACATGAAACTCCTCCATCTCTAGGTGACTGAAATCAGTTTTATGATGCCCCAAGATAATAAGAATGGCCACACATCATCCTGATGCCAACACCAGGTTTTCAGAAATGTTCTGCAGTTGATAGAATCAGGATGCACCTGGACCCAAAACTCTGCTGATCACTTTTTGCATTAACTTCTGGGTCCAAGGTAGAAAACAGTTTCTTTGATCACTTCATGTTCCAAATTATATGATCTTATGTTGATAGTCCCATCACTATGGCTGACCATATTGGGAGGATGTGGATCTAAGATGCTGGAGTAAAGAACATCAAGATATCCTTGTGAGCAAAGGAATAAATTCTTCAGATTTTCCTTATCACAAAATGAAGATGAGGATTCATTATGGACTGCATGGATTGATACCTAATCAACCTGGAATCAGTTACATGGAAAAACAAGTTTCATCATTTACTTCCAACACCTTGAGTTTGAAATTCTCTCCCTTCCTCCAACCCAACTCCTCCTCATTGAAAACTACTCCTGATTACTTACAGAACAATAGTGTTTCTATTGTTCTATTAGAAACCAGGAGGGATGGGAATTCAGGGAAGCCTGGAGGTATTTGCATGAACTGATGCTGAGTGAGATGAGCAGAACCAGAAAAACACTGTGCACCCTAACAGCAACATGGGGGTGATGATCAACATTGATGGAGATGCTCATGTCATCAGTGCAACAATCAGGGACAATTTTGGGCTGTCTGCAATGGAGAATACCATCTGTATTCAGAGAAAGAACTGTGGAGTTTGAACAAAGACCAAGAACTATTCCCTTTAATTTAGGAAAAAACCTGATATCTTATTGTCTGATCTTGTTATCTCTTATACTTTATGTTTCTTCCTTCAGGAT
Organism: Macrotis lagotis; assembly: GCF_037893015.1. Classification (NCBI taxonomy): domain Eukaryota; kingdom Metazoa; phylum Chordata; class Mammalia; order Peramelemorphia; family Peramelidae; genus Macrotis; species Macrotis lagotis. Next base: position 418,345,640 of record NC_133658.1, on the reverse strand, counting down.
ATGATTTCTCTCTCATCACACTCAATTTGGATCAATGTACAACATGGAAACAATGTAAAGACTGACAAATTGCTTCTCGTGGCAGGGTGAGGGGAGGGTAGTAAGATTGGAGGGAAAATTGTAAAGCTCAAAATAAATACAATCTTTAATTAAAATAAAAAGAATAACAAATAAAAAATAAATAAATGAAAGCCCAAGCAACAAAATATATCATCCCATACTTAAAGGATATTAAAAAGAGGAGGAAATCAGAAAAAAGACACCTATAGAGAAGTGCCAGTGGTATTGAAAAGAACTATCTATAAAAGAATCTATTAAATAAAATAAAACATTACCCATTCTTCCCAACGTGCTATCTTTTCTGCTGTTTCCACAGCCTCCCTATGCTCCCTCTCTGCCTCCTCTGCTGCCTCCTTTGCTAGACGTTCCTCTGCAGCTCTATATTCTTCTTCTGCTTTTTCTTCATCTGTTAAGCCATAATTTCGAGGTTTTCCAATAACTCTGATAATCTGCCCAGTGACAAGTTTATTTTGAGGATGATCAAATTTCCCTACATCTTTAAATTTTAGAGAAAAGAAAAATTATGAGTGAAATCACATTTCTGTGTATTATGTGCATACTCAAGAGCTATGCTGCTTTTGGCAGGGTAGAATAGAAGACCAGTCTTGGCTCCATGACTCCTGACACATTTACTATTCATGGCCTGAAATATGTCACTTAATTTATTTCCATGTCCTTTTCTGTTGAGGAATAACTGAATTATCTGCCTCACAGGGCTGCTGTAAGTTAAAGACTTCATAAATCCTAAAATGTCATGATTGTTAATATTGCATTTGTTTAGTCCATATTTGTTAAGTTAACGTTTATGAGAACATCTTTCAATTCTAGTTGCTATAACTCAATGGAATTTCTTTTTTGCTTGTGACCACTTCCTTTTCAATTTTATTTTATTTCAAGACAACCTTTCTTTTTTTTTTTAGGTTTTTTTTTTGCAAAGCAAACAGGGTTAAGTGGCTTGCCCAAGACCACACAGCTAGGTAATTATTAAGTGTCTGAGACCAGATTTGAACCCAGGTACTCCTGACTCCAGGGCCGGTACTTTATCCACTGCGCCACCTAGCCGCCCCATAGACAACCTTTCTTACTACTTGAGCTTTTCTCACTATTGATAATAGTTTCAATAATAATGATTATGATGATAATACTTTCAAACATTTCTAACCTCTTTAGCTAATGGGTTTGAGGAGATTAACTTGACAATTCCATAGCATCTAGGCAATGTTAATATCAAGTAATAAAAAAATAAATAGGAACTATTTGCTATTACTGAAGCAAACTATTTAGTTTGAAATCTTCTGGGTAAAGTTAGTGTTGAAGAGTCAGTTTTAAATACAGTGGACTACAAAATTTTGTGGACAAAGTCAGAAAATGTCACTCTCTTAAACTCATCTAATAAAGGTCTTCATATAAGGAGATTATCCACTTGCAAACATCAATCATCCTAAGGGACAGTTTGTAAATGGGTTGTGGTAACCAGGGTTTTTCTCAAATCCTATCAAATAGATCTGTTTCCTAAATTATAAAATCACTAGTCTACTCCCACCAATCTAAGATATAACTAATATAAAGTGACTAAATTAATTGCAACATACAAGTCTAGAAAAGAAAGAAGGAAAGAGCTAAGTACTTAGGAGAAAAATGTTCCTCTTTCTCATTTTAATATTTCATAGAATCAGACTTTTTTTTAAGATGTAAGGATCCTTAATAATAATCTGTTTAATTCTCCTCATTTAAGAGAGCAATTAAATGAGGTAAAGGAAGTCAGTTATATTAAGAGCCAAGGATTAGATCTGATCTGAACATAAAGATTACCTAGTTGGGCAACTAGGTGGCACAATGGATAGAGTACCGGCCCTGGAGAGGGAGGATCTGAGTTCAAATTTGGACTCAGACACTTAAGAATTACCTAGCTGTGTGACCTTGGGCAAGTCACTTAACTTCACTACCTTAAAAAAAATTTTAAAAAAAGATTACCTAGTTAAGAGTAGGTTCCAGGCAGTAGAGTTTCATTGATATAATATAGGGAGTTCCCAGATAAGGAAACACACTCTTCAAGTGCTGGGCATATTCCCCAAAACCTGGTCTTACAGTTGCCTAGAGCACTGAGATGTTAAGTGACTTGCCCATGGTGACAGGTCTTCAATGCCTGCTTAATATCCAAGCTGCATTTGATTAGGAAAAACAACATATATACAGATATAAGTATTTATGAAGTAAAAGAAAGAATTTTGGTGGGGAAATCTCCTATCCTTGGTAATTTGGTATCAGATCCCATCATTCAAATGTTACAAATGACTTTTTAATTGCCAACTCAAAGACATTTTCTCAGCCCTCATTCTTCTTGAAGTCTCTGAAGCATTTCATACTCTCCTAGGCACTGGTTCTAATCTCTCCTAGTTTTCTTTCTCCCTGTCCATAATCTTCTCATTTCCTTTGTAGGTCACTCATCCACACTCCACTGGCTGGGACGGGGCTCAATCCTAGGTTCTCTAATCTTTTCTCTATATACTTTTACTCAGTGATTTCATCAGTTCTCATGGTTCCATCACTATGTCTCTTCAGAGGTCTACCATCTCTATAGATTCATACCCATTCTCTCCTCAACTCTTTGACCAGATAAGTAATAGATATGTCCTATATGCATCTCAAAGTCAACATATCCAAAAGAGAATCCATTGATTTCCCCTAAACGCATGTCTCTGCCCAGCCTTCCTATTTCTTTGGAAGGCACCATCTTCCTTCTGGTCCTTCACATTCATTCACAACTTAAGAATCATTCACGATCCTTCACTCTCTTTCACCTCCCCTACATACAATCACTTGTCAAGTCTCACTGTAACATCTGTCCCCTCTCTAGTTCAGGCATTCATCATATCTCACACAGATGATAGCAAAAGTTTCCTCAATGGCTCCTTTGCCTCAAATATATACCCTTTAAAATCCATCTTTCATGTAGATGTCAAAGTGATGTTTCTTATGCTATTCCCCTGCTCAGGAAGCTGTAATGCAAACTCCTCTCTTTGGTAGATAAAACCCTTTCCACCTGGCACCAATCTACCATTGCAGATTTATTGGACATTACTCCCCCTCATGGACTCTATAGTGCAGCTAAATTGGCCAGCTTGCTTTTCCTCTAATTTAGCCATATCTATCTCCTCTCTCCAGGTTTTTGTAATGGTGATCCCCTTACCTGAACACATTCCTATCTTACCTCGAATGTTCTGAATCCTGAACTTCTTTAAAAGTGTAGCTCAAGGTCTATTTTCTATAGGAAGTCTAACTTGATAATCCCATCTACTAGTAGAGGTCAGTTTCCTTACTTACCCCTGCTAATTCCTTCACATTTACTTTGTATATAGTATACTTTTATTTTTTAGTATACATGAAATAATAATAATATAATGTAAGCTTCACAAATCTTATTGTAGGCCTCCAAGTGACTCAGGGACTGAAGCTTGAAAAGGAATTTGCATTTAATGCATTAATCAGTTTTCCTAAAATTTTATATTGGCATTTCATTTTATTCCTTACCAATGTGGTGTGGATGGATTTCAAGTTCATCAAAATAGTTATAAACAGTCTCATCTTCAGTATTTAAATCACGATAGTTACTAAGTGATCTCAAGAATCTATCCTGAACATAGTGGGTTTCAACCACAATGGCCTCAGGAAGATTCATGACTCTGTCCTTTAAGAATTCATCAGCCGCATCCAAAGCAAAAACAAATTCTGTGAAGAAGAAAAAATTACTCTATTCAGTATAGCAAAATGTCTGTTGTGCATATGATAAATTTTAAGGTTCAAGTAGTTAATGAATTCATGAGAAAGACTCAAAACCTAGAGTTATGTGACATATAAGTTTATTACAACTGGACTGATTCCTAGGGGATAAGCAGTTAACAAGGAGATGTGCTTGTTGCTTATATAGAGAAACAGTATGGTATACCTGCTAAAAGCAATGGGGGTATACAGGCAAAGTTTAAAGGATAATTTCAGGATGCTCAAGGATATTAGCTCACTTTTGGGTACAAAAATTCATTTTAGGTAGCAATCCGTTATCTTGATATGCTTTGTTGAGCTCTAGCTTCTACCTCTCTATTCTTGTAAAATTCTCCCTAGGAAAGAAAGGGTCCTGTGACCTGTCTAGTTGGCAAGACACAGGGCAACCAAGACAGCTGTTATCAATCCAAAATCTGATAGGGCAGAAGACTTTTTCAGGGAGGGTAGCAAACTTTTCCCAGGGATGTTAAAAGACAGTTTTACTATAACATAATATTTCTCAGGATACACAAAGTCAGAATAGAAAGGCACCAAATTTCACTATTTGCTTCCTGCCTAACATTTCCATGGCATCACATATGATGGCTACATATTTTCTCTAACAAAATTTGGACATACATTCATAGGAAAACATCCTATTGCAAAATTACAATAAAAAGTTTTTCCTATTTTTACGAAAATTATTGTAACTGTCCTCAAAATTCCAAGATATATATTAAGAAGGTTGAACAGTAGTAAATGACTGCAGTAATCTACTATTTGACAAACTCAAAGACATTAGCTTATAGGATGAGAACTAACTTTTTGACAAAAATTGTTGGGAAAACTGGAAAATAGTATGGCAAAAACTAGTCATAGACCTACATCTCATACCCTATACCAAAATAGAGTCAAAATGGGTAATTTAGACATAAAAGGGTGATACTATAGATAAATTAATAAATCAAAAAACACTCTATCAAATCTATGGAAAGGGGATTTTATGACCAAACAAGATATAGAGTACATTATAAATGCAAAATGATTTAGACTATATCAAATTAAGAAGTTTTTGCTCTACTAAAATCAGTGCTGCCAAAATTGGAAGGAAAGCAGAAAGCTGGGAAACAATCTTCACAACTAGGAGTTCTGATAAAGGTCTCATTTCTAAAATATAGTGAGAACCGCATCAAATTTATAAGGTTACAAGTAATTGATAAATGGTCAAAGGATATGAATAGACAGTTTTCAAATGAAGAAATTAGAGCTATATATAATCATTTGAAAAAATGCTCCAAATCATTTTGATTAAAGAAATGCAAATTAAAACAACTCTGAGGTATCACCTCCCACCTATCAGATTGGCTAAAATGTCAAAAAGGTAAAACAATCATTGTTGGAGAGGTTGTGGGAGGATTGGGACATTGATGCATTGCTGATGCAGTTGTGAACTGAGCCAGCCATTCTGCAGAGCAATATGGAACTATGCCCAAAGAGCAATAAACTGTTCACACCCTTTGATCCAGCAATTCCAGTTCTAAGTCTATATCCAGAAGAAATTATAAAAAAATGGGAAAAGTCCTACATGTTCCAAAATATTCATAGCAGCTCTTTATGTAGTGGTCTGACTCTAGAGAAGCATGGAATGAATTACAGGATTTGATGATGAGCAAAGGGAGCAGAACCAAGAGAACAATGTACACTTTAGCAACAACATTGTGAGATGAGCAACCTTGATGCAAGCAGCTACTCTCAGTAGTCCAGAGAGCTAGGACAATTGTATTAGACCATCTATGGACTATGTTATCTCCATCCAGAGGAAGAAAAACAAAACAAAACAAAAATCCTTCAGAATCTGATGAACACTACATTCATTTTTTACATAATATCTCTCATGTATTTCTTTCCCTTAATCCTAATTGCTCATACTGAAAATGACTAGTCTGTAAATATGTTTAACACAAATGTGTATGTACAATTTAACTTGACTATTCACCACTGAGGGGAGGGAGCTGGGAAGGGAGGGTGGAAGGAAGTTTTGAAATTTAAAAATATACATAGGCATATGGATGAATGTTTAAAAATTTTCATAATATGTATTTGGAAAAATAAAATATCACTTAAAAATAAATTTTAAAAAGCTTGAGGGAAAGGAATTAAGAGGGATTTGTTTCTCATTTTTCATCCTCAATATTTCTGAGGTTTATTTACCATCACCTAACTTTGGATGAGCTCTTTTTTTGGTTTCCATGACACTAAACTCCTGCTTCTACTATCATGCTAAAAATTATATAACCTTTGCTGGCTCTTTCTCTTACTCTTTCTGAACCCTTAAATTTGACATTCCCAAAGGTCCTGTCCTTGCCTTCTTATCTCCTCTGCTGACATCATTCTTTGACAATTTCATTTAATTCTCATTGTTATAACCATCACTTTTATGCAGATAATGTCCAAACTTATATTTCTACCTTTGAACTCTTTCTGCAGCTCCAAGTCCAACTGTCTACTGGACATCTCCATTAGGATGTCCCTATTATCATCCTAAATTCAACATTTCCAAAACTGAATTTAGAATCTTTCTCTAAAATTGCCTTTCTAACATTTTTTTCACCATTCACCCAAACGTAAGTGTTCAAAAGCTTGGTATTTCTTTTCTCCATTTTCATATCTAATCAGTTGCAAAATCTTGTTGCTCCTACATCTACAGTCTCTATCAAGTTATATACCCTTTGATCCATTTTCTGTTGCTGGTTCAATACATAAAGTATATAGGCTTTTAAGGTTTGACAAAGCATTGAAAATAAATTTACCTTATTTGATCACACAACATTGAGATTTCATTATTACTACTATTTTACAGTTGAAGAAATAGATTCAGAAAGGTTATGATTTGCTTGGGGTCACAGTTATTAAGGATCTGAGACAAAATTTGAAATCAAGTTTTTCAGATTCTGAGTCTTTGCCACATACACAATTTCATGATGCCGCTCTCATTATTTCATTTTTCAAAATAAAGTTTTATTGATATCTTTTATTTTTATATCACCTAATTTTTTTGTTTCTCTCTTTCACTCAGAGTCATTCTATAGAACAAAGAATAATTTTTAAAGAAAAAAGAGACAAAAAATCTCAGCAAAACCAAATAGTATATTAAAAAAAAATCTGAGATGCAGTGTTCTATATCTGTGTTCAACATTCCTACAAAGGAATGGGAGGAAGGAATATAAAGTGTATTTTCACATCTCTTCTATTTCATGCATGGATTATTGAAATAACTATTTTTTTCACAGATGATTGAGTTTTATTCCAATGGAGGTGCCATAGGTTATAGGTCACAGGGGTTTCAAGCTGAAGCCTAAGGTCACAAGATCTCATGCAGAATAACAGACACATGGAACAACAGTGCTCAAGATCCAAGGTGTACGTGATAGGAAATGTTACCTCTAATATGTCCCCCAACCAGGCCGAATGTGGAGCACCTGGCAGGGCTGCAGACATTTATTTCACACTTTCAAAGTGTGAGAGAGCCACCCAGCGGCCAGGGTATGGAGGAAGACCTCCTTAGTGTGAGGACACACGGACATGTGGTCAGGACAGCTCTCCATTCGCTCCATCTGCAGCTGCTCCCACTGGCAGCCACAAAAAAGTCCTCCTCCAATCCAATTTTTTATACTACCTTCAAATTATTCCTTTCACACAAATATCATCATATAATTTCCTCTAACCTAGTAAATAAAATATAAATTCCATCATCTGGGATGTCTTCTACAATGTACTTTCTATATTATCTTTAATATCTTATAATAATTTTAAATCTTCTCCATGGACTTTGAATCCATCAATCAATAGACCAAAAAGCATTTATTAAATGCTACTATGAGCCAGGCACTGGGGACACAAAGATAGATAATGTTCCAGAACAAACTGGACTGTTCCCCTTCTATATGTATCCTATTATGCCCTCTCTGCCTTTGCTTATACTATTTTCTATGACAGGAATGATTTCTATTGCATCTCTTTATTTCCCCTATCCTCTAAACACAAATGCTACCCCTTTTGCAGAACATCTGTTCCCTTATCCTTTCCCTCTCCCTCAATTAGAAATGATCTTTTCCTCCTTGGTTCTTATATGGAATTTGGTTTCTGTTTTTATGAAACAGCTACCATGTTCTACTTCATATGATGTGTGTGTGTGTGCGTGTGTGTCAATTTGTTGTGTCCCTCTAACTAGATTATGCTCCTTGATGGCTCAGTCTTAATTACTTTGTAGTTCCTCTCCTTTATATATAATTGGTATTTTAAAAATATTGGTTGAATTGATTTGATCTGGTTAATCACATGTTCTTATTAACTATGAATTGATAATAATGATAACAGTTAACAATTATATATTGTTTACTACTGCCAGGCACTGTGCTAAATAATTTGATATCATTTGCTTTGTTTTATGATTTCTTGTTTATTATGTCATTATTTCATTTGATCCTCACAGTAGCTTTGTGAGGTAGGTGTTACTATTATTTGACTTCAGTGTTCTTGACACCACCAGGTCCTACCTATCCTTTATCTACTCTGCCACCTATTTTTCCCCTAGGAATGAAGTTTGCTCTCCCTTATCTATTTTTTCTTTCATCTATGATTCCATAAATAAACGTAAACCATTATTGTTCTGTTTAAGGAAACTGTATCTCCTTTGTTGCCTCACTTTTCTTACCTCTGAGAGTTCACCAACATTATTAATCAGGTTTACAGGTTCTTATATTACAGATGGAAAGTATATTAATCTTTTCCCAATATTTCATTTTGAAGGTGGGAAAATTGAAGTCAGAATCAAGGTATCAACTAACTGAAAAACTTTCAAGTTCATGCAGATATTAAAATTTTTATGTTGTTTGTTTAACATGCAATAGTAACATATTAACTGCCATTTAACCCTGAAATTATATTGAATAGATCCTAGCTTTTTCTTTTTTTTTCTTTAGTATTTTTTCCCAATTGCATGTAGAGACAGTTTTCAACATTCATTTTTGTAAGATTTCAGTTCTAAATTTTTCTCCCTTCCTCCTCCTCCCCCCACATTCCTCAAGACAGCAGGAAATTTGATATAGGTTATACATGTGCATATCCATCATATTGTAGAAGAATCAGAAGAAAAGTGAAAAAGTCATGAGAAAGAAAAAAACAAAAGAAAAATTTTTAAGAGTAAAAAGGTAGGCTTTGATCTGCATTTAATTCTTTCTCTGGACATGGATGGCATTTTCCATCTTTTGGAATTGCCTTTGATCACTAAACTACTGAGGAGAGCTAAGTAAATCATAGTTGATCATCACACCATGTTGCTGTTAAGGTATATAATGTTCTCCTGGTTCTGTTCATTTCACTGAGCATTAGTTCTTTTTTTTTTAATTTTTATTTAAAACAATGGTGTTAAGTGACTTGCCCAAGATCACACAGCCAGGCAATTATTAAGTGTCTGAGGTCGGATTTGAACTCAGGTACTCCTGACTCCAGGGCCGGTGCTCTATCCACTGCGCCACCTAGCCACCCCTGTAGTCTATAATCTTAAAGAATTCTTTAAATTATAAAAGATTAGGTTTTAGAAAGTCTTACAAGAACTAATGCTCAGGGACAGCTAGGTGGCGCAGTGGATAGAGCACCGGCCCTGGAGTCAGGAGTACCTGAATTCAAATCCGGCCTCAGACACTTAATAATTACCTAGCTGTGTGGCTTTGGACAAGCCATAACCCCATTTGCCTTGTAAAAAAACTAAAAAAAAAAATTATACACTACATATTCATATCTATTGTCATAGTAAAGCATGGATACTCATTTAGAAATCCAATTGATAAATAATCGTATAATCAAAAGGTCAGTACATCTAGAAAAGGTATATTTGGATGTTTAGAATTATGGAGCCATTCATATTTTGAATTTATTTTTTCCATTTTTTAATTGACAGACTTAAGGTTAAGTAGAAACTGTGAAAAGAACTATACTGAAAACAGCAGATAACAGGAGCACATTAAAATGATTTGTCAATAATATAGAATGCTATTAGGCACCAATTAACAGATTTGAATGTTTCACTGCTTATATTGATGCATGCTTATTAGGCTCATGAGGAAGATAAGTAAAAATTAAAGAATTGTCAGGAGAAAATCACTATGTAAGTCTTAAAATGCTATATAAACATGAGTTATTATTTCTTCTCTGTATTTTGGATACTTTATCTGAAAAATGTATCTGACAGATGCTGTCCTCTACTTGCCTAACAAAGCATTAAAACTGATAGTGGGGTTCATAATGAATGAAAGTGTTAGAGAAATGCTACTAATTTCAATATTTCCAGGATCTATGTTTTTAAAGGAATATATGTTCTATTCATGAGTGCAGAGTAGAACCTTCTATATATTTGTAGATAGATAGCTATAAGGAAAAAAAATCATCATGGATGATAGCATAGTCTACCGAGGCCTGTTCATTTGCAAATATGAAGAGTTGTGTCAGTAACTACTGATAAAAATAAATCTATTTGCTTATTGTTCTCCTTGAAGAAAATATAAAAAAGGGAATAAATCAGACTTTTGCAGATGTTTTGCATAAAAATTCTTACAAATGATTGAGAAAAAATAACATCCTTCTCTGAATATTGTTCAATTATTTTATGACTTCATAAAAGTCTAGAAAATTTTGAAAACAAGGTTTCTCCTACACAAAAGTTAGAACTATATAAGATTTATTATAGATGTAATTGTAGTGATATTTATCTACTTAGTACTGACAAAAAATGATATAAAAACAGAAAGATATAAGGGCTATGAATCGTATGATGATAATCTGCACAATGACCAAAAAGATTCCCATTGAAGAATGTAGAGAAAAAATAGGAACTACAAATATTTTGCAACATTTTGATAGAGTTTACAGCATAGGGACCCTTATTGAAGAAATAACATACTATAATAAAGTATGCAAGAACACGATGAAAATGGAAAGCCTGATCCACTGTAGTAAAAGCTAGTCTAATCTAAATAGCCTTTCCAATACTCCAGTCAAAGGATTTATTTATTTATTTTTGGTTTTTGTTGTTGTTGTTGTTGTTTTAGGTAATTATTAAGTGTCTGAGGTCGGATTGGAACTCAGGTCCTCCTGACTCCAGGGCCGGTGCTCTATCCACTGCGCTACCTAGCGCCTCTTAAAGGATCTTTTTTTCACAGTTATGAGTATTTTGTTACCTCCTGCCCTTGAAGGAACAATGTCTTATTCTTGGTAACATATTCTGCCAGCTACATGGTAGATATTTCTCTAGAAGTGTCCCTTTTCTCTCTTGTGATTCCCCTTTTATCTACCCTTCCCTCTCCTGTGAAAGGCCTTACCTAGCCTAAGGTGACACAAAATATTGCTGATTAAGTAAAATAGGGAGACCTAAAAAAATTGCAAAAGTTAAATTGATATTCTAGGAAGTTCAAACTGCTATCAACAGTTTCCTTAGCATGCTCATATTTCTTTACTTTCAATTTACCATTCTATGTTTGAGCCAAGCCATCAGATCCCATTGATGTATAAGCTTCTCCCAAGTGGCTTCACTTCTCTTGGTAGAGAAAATTCCCCAACAATAATATGAATCACAGATGACACAGCATTCATGGCACTGAGGTTAAAAAGTCTTCTGAATGAAATCCTTAGCAATTGGATAAAGTAAGATTGGAAAACATTTGGAAACCATGCAGTGCTTGCTTGCAATCATAAGGTTATAAACATTTCATGGTATTTCCTGCTTCTTCTCCATGTTGACAAACCAATATAGTCCTCTTTATTTACTGAGTCATGCCATTTATACCAAAGATTTAGACATATTTTCTTAAATTGGTTTATATAGAGGAAAAAACTTGAAAAACCTCTGCTGTTTTTGCTTATGCATTTCTTAGTTTTTGAATTATTTTCCCCTAAACTAATGATGAACTTTTAAAATTCAAAGCTACTCTTTTGATGTGAAAAATATATTTTAAAACACCCCTTTAAAAATATTCCTGTGGGCCTTTCCGCGCTGCCCAGAAGAGGGGTCCATATCGCGTTGTTCACGGTTTCCGTCGTAACTTTCAAGGGAAACTTTCACAATGTCCGGAGCCCTGGATGTCTTACAGATGAAGGAGGAGGATGTCTTCAAATTCCTCGCTGCAGGCACCCATTTGGATGGCACCAATTTGGACTTCCAGATGGAACAGTATATCTACAAAAGGAAGAGTGACGGCATCTATATCATTAATTTGAAGAGAACTTGGGAAAAGCTTCTGCTGGCAGCTCGTGCCATTGTTGCCACTGAAAATCCAGCTGATGTTAGTGTCATCTCATCCAGGAACACTGGCCAGAGAGCTGTTCTGAAATTTGCTGCTGCCGCTGGCGCCACACCTATTGCTGGACACTTCACCCCGGGCACCTTCACTAACCAGATCCAGGCAGCTTTCAGGGAGCCTCACCTCTTGGTGGTCACTGATCCTTGTGCAGATCATCAACCTTTGACTGAAGCATCATATGTTAACCTTCCAACCATTGCACTGTGCAACACAGACTCCCCACTTCGCTATGTGGACATTGCCATTCCATGTAACAACAAGGGAGCTCACTCAGTGGGTCTGATGTAGTGGATGCTGGCCCAAGAAGTCCTGCGGATGCGTGGTACAATCTCCTGTGAGCACCCATGGGAGGTCATGCCTGATCTTTACTTCTACAGAGATCCAGAGGAGATTGAAAAGGAAGAGCAGGCCGCAGCTGAGAAGGCAGTGACAAAGGAAGAATTTCAGGGTGAATGGACTGCACCTGCCCCAGAATTCACTGCTGCTCAGCCAGAGGTGGCTGATTGGTCTGAGGGCGTCCAGGTGCCATCTGTGCCCATTCAGCAGTTCCCTACTGAAGATTGGAGTGCTCAGCCAGCTACTGAGGACTGGTCTGCAGCTCCTACTGCTCAGGCCACTGAATGGGTAGGAACTACCACAGAGTGGTCCTAAGTTTTACTCAGATGCTCTAATAGTGTTGGAAAAATGCAGATGGAAAATAAACATTGGTTTCTTAAAAAATATATATATATATTCCTGTGGAAATATTTTAAACTTACCAGGTATGGTTAATTTATCAAACAGAGGAATTTTGCCTCTAGATTCTTCTTCTTCTTCCTCTTCTTCTTCTAATAACAGAAAATCCATGATTTACATTATTATTATTATTATTATTATTATTATTATAAAACAAGGATGTAAGTAATGATTTATACTTCTAAATAGCAACTACTAATAAAAATATATTCAAAGTAGATCATACATTTGAAAAAACTTTTCAGGGGCAGCTAGGTAGTGCAGTGAATAGAGCACCGGCCCTGGATTCAGGAAGACTGTGACCTCAAGCACTTAATAATCACCTAGCTGTGTAACCTTGGGAAAGTCACTTAACTCATTGCCTTGCCAGAGAGAGAGAGAGAGAGAGAGAGAGAGAGAGAGAGAGATGTTCTCTTATTTACTTTGGTAGAAAAATTATTTTTATAGTGAACTCTCTATCTAACAAAAAGAACACTGATGCTTACGATTAAATAAGTCTTTTGCCTGATCATACGTCTTTGGGAATCCATCCAAAATGTAACCTTGGTTTCTGCATGGCATAGACTTTAATTTATCTTTCATGAATCTAATTACATATTGATCATCCAAGCGACCTAAAAATAAACAGAAAATATGCTGCATATTAAGTAGCCAGGTGTCTAAATGTACAAAATTACAGTGTCAAGATTAGCATGTTTAAGAAATAGATCTCTGAAGACTTCAATTTATTTTTCAGGAATTCTTAAGTTTCAAACAAACAGTTTCTTAGTTATTTGCTCCTTGTCTTACTCTACTAGCAACCAAAAAAATACTACATTTAGTTTTTCTCATAAATTTCATACATATATACCAGATTATGACTATTTCTTTTAGAATATTATTATATCTTTCAATAGTTTAAATTTTATGTCAAAGACAAAATGACTAAAGCTAGGACTTTATTTAAATTTATGGAAATAGTTTTCTATCACCTCACCACAAGCTTATTTTTAGAGTCAAAGAAAAAAAACAGAAAGATACAAGATGATTGAGTCTGTGTTAATTAAATGTTTCAAGATTATTTTATTAAATCTATTTTAAATGCTTTGTGTAAATGAAGAAAATATTCAGGATATTAATAATAATCCTACTGCTTGTATTTGTTTTATATATTTCTTCCACGTTAATTGGTACAAAGAAATGTACTGAGTATTGAGTTATGATAACTTTCTGTCTTGTTAATAATACATTCTGTCAAAAGACCCATCTCCTTGGAAATATACCTAACACTGCAGTCAATATCAAACTTTGTGACAGAGAGTTTAAATTCTTGCTTCAAAGTCAACTGGATGACTAACAAAAATCCCAAAATTCATTCTATTTTACAAATTGAATCCCAGATCAGAAAATCGTTACTAACATTATCCTATCTCCAGTAGTGCTTGGCCTGGGATGAACAGAATAGAAGGCCAGGAGAATTGCCTCTGAAGAGAATTGCTACGTGAGTAACCTAGAAGGAAGGGAAACCCTTGAGATAGATAATTTGATGATGGCAATCAAATTTTAGTGAAGACATTGGTGTCAAGAATCTATTTTTCCTAAGTATTATTCCCTTTTTTCTTAGACCGGATGAAAATATCATCTTTTTCTCCCTTATTCCAAAGATGAATTCTTTCCTAGGGTGATATAAACTGTTTGAAGTTCAGATGCATTTATATATTTTACTGTATATATTATAAAAGCTGACTAAACTGTGAGTATTTGTTAAATATTTGACTAGAAAAGTTAAAGCTTTTGTATTTTCAAAATTTTTTCATTTATTTTGTTTCTTTTTCTGTATAAATGATAAGCCAATTCAAGTTTCATTTCCTAAAGGTCTAATCTGTAAAAAGCACTGGGTTGGGTGCTGTGGAGATCTGTCTTTGGACCAAAATGACTCATGTACAAAAGAAGACAAAATTGAATATGTATGGCCATTATTATCATCATTAAAATAATGGTCCTTAATGATATCCAATAGTTGCAAACTGCTTAACAAAGACTGTTTCATTTGAGCAGATTTTTAGGAAAAATTGTTCATAGAAATAGAGGTAAGCTAGCCCTGCAATGAAGTTAGACTCAGATGTACAACACAAGAAACATACAATTATTCTTGGACTATATAAAGACCAAAGGGGAGCCTCTGGCCATGGATCTGTTTGGATACACTATGGGGAAGTGATGTTAAGACATAAACAAAAATGATAAAAAAGCATAAAATGACTACAGTCTATGCTGTGTTTTAGTCCAATGAAATCACTCATAAGTATCAGATTTCATAGTTCCAGAGGGCAAAAAGTTAAGAAATGAAATTTAAAATTCAGGGTAACTAGTTGTTTTTCATACACTTTCAAAAGATTAGTTTGTACTCTTCTAAAGTTTGTTTATAGATCAAAAATTTATCTATTTTTTCCACTTCGAATATTTATTTTTAATAAAGAGACAATGTAGGTTAGAGGGATAGAGCTGGAGTCAGGAAGATCTGGGTGTTATACCACCATCATCATTTGCTTGAGACTCAGTTCCCTTATTTGATAAAAATACCTCAGGGATTCTATGAGGCTTAGATGAAATAATGTATACAGAATGCTTTGCAAAACAAATATCAACAATCATTACTTTGTTTTTATTATTACTTTAAATTGTTACATATTGGTATTTATACAGGCTGAGAGGGGAAATCTAACAAATCTAACAAGTATAAGAGAAAAAATTAATGATCTAGTTAATATTTTGCTAATATTTTAAAATGTGTAATTTGGACACAGATTTACAATGTTCAAAAGGGGAATTGTTTTTGGAAAATTAATTTCCTATGAACTAGTTGCAATTTTCCTGCAAGACATAACCTCAGATCAGGGCCTGCAAGACATAAATAACCTCAGATGTATTACCTCCATTCTGTTCCATGTTTTCTTTGACTCCATCTAAGAGTTCTTGAATCTCTTCTAAATTTTCTTCTTCTTCTTCATCAATGTCAGTTTCTTCTTGTTCTTCATCTGTTTCTTTTGGTGCTACAAGAAGCTCCTAAATGCCAAATGAGGATTCAAATAGGATGAGATCAAAAATTTATTTTCTTTGAAAAAGTCATTTGGGACATGATCTTAATCATCCTTCAATTACTAAATTTATCTGGCTGCCAAGATACTCTTCTGGTTCTGTTCTACCCCCATTTTCCCTCTTGGTAATTTCTTTTACTTCCTAGGTTTTAATTTTCATCTTTATTTAATGACTTCCAAATTTGTACCTCTAGCCTCTATCTCTCCCTTAAAAACTTTAGCTTCTCATTTCTAACAACCTGTTGGGTATCTCTTCTTGAATATAATCACCTTGCTTCATGCCCTTTATTATTTCTTACCCTGGATCATGATAACAGCCTTCTAACTGGTCTTTCTGCCTACAATCTCCCCCCCCCCCCTTTTTTCATTCATCCTTCATTTGATTATTAGGGTAATCTTTCTAAGGCCCTGATCTGATCACATCATTCTTCCAATCAAAAATCTTCATTTATAAAGAAGGAATTAAAGAACTGCCAAAATTTGGTTTCAATCACACTTTACTTTTAACACATTATTCATCATCTCCCATTCTTATCCTGTTTTACCTCACTTTGATACCTTTGGTCACATTCTTTCCTAGGAATCTCTCCATCATATCTGCCAACTGAAATCCTTTCCTTACTTTAAGAGACAACCAAAAAAAAAACCCACAACAACAACACCAACAAAATAAATAAATGAATGAATGAATGAATGAATGAATAAATAAATAAATAATAAAAAAGAGACAACCTAGGTGTTACCTTCCCCTCAGTTTAATATTATCCCAATGGCTTTGAGGGAATAAGCTATGCATTATTATCATATATACTATTTCCATAGTATCACTTACTGTTAGAATTGTAAGAGACTTTTAGAGATCTTCTACCCTTTTCATTATATATCTATATGTAGATATAGATATAGATAGATAGATATAAATAAAGGGAGAGAGGTCTGAAGAGGTGAATAGATTTGATCAAGGTAAATTAGCAAAAGAGTCAGATTTATAGCTAGAGGGGCACCTAAGTGGCACAGTGGATAGAGCACTGGCCCTGGAATCAGGATCAGAGTTCAAATCCAACACACTTAATAGTTACCTAGCTGTGTGGCCTTGGGCAAGCCGCTTAACCCCACTGCCTTGCAAAAACCTAAAAAAAAAAAGATCTATAGCTAATAGAGGCCATCTGATTCAATATCCTCTTTTTTTATATAATCCTTGTCTCAAATGGCCAATTGTATGGGACTATCTCTTTAAGCACTTTACCTAGAAGCAAAGAATGGGTTCCTGAGGCATCTTGAACAACTTAATATGTCCTCAACTGAATTAATTACCTTTCCACCCTGTTTCCTGATTTCTCAGTTTCTGTTGATGTTCATCCTTCTAGCAATCTCAATTAAAAACCTTAAACTCAGTCATCCTTAACTATTCACTCATAATTCTTCCCATCCAATCAGTTGTTAAATCTTGCTGTTTGTCTCTACAATATCTGTCATTTGCATTCTCTTTTCTCCATTCATAGAACCATCAGCCTAATTTCTATTTTCATTATCTTTTGCAGTAGGTTCCTAAATTTCTCCCCTGAATCAAATCTTGCCCCTCTCAAATCAGTCTTGCACCCAGCTGCCAGTGATGTTCCCAGAGAATGGGAACTCTCTTCTCTGAGAGTCCAGTGACTTCCTCTTACTTCTGAGATCAAATACAAAATTCTGTTGAATTCAAAAACCCTTCAAAGCCTGGCCCAACCAACCTTTTAAAATTTACTATCCATGACATCCCTTCTGGTTTTCTTGTTTTTCCTTACATACATGCCTTTGCATGTCTCTTTGCCTTTGCAAAAAAGATGTCCCCATGACATCCACACCCTCCTCACCTCCCTCTCACAGAAACTCTGATTTCCTTCAAAGTTCCCTCAAGTTCCTTCTACATAAGCCTCTCCTTTATCTTTATGTCCCAACTCCTCAGCCTCCCTTTTGCTGATACAAATTACCCTGTATTTATTTACTTGTGTATATTTCTCTTCTAACAGAATTTAAGTTTCTCGAAAGCAGACTTTCATTTTTGTCTTTATTTCCCAGTGTGAGGAAATAACATACACTCAACAAATGCTTGATTGATTAATTGATTGACTTGACTAAAGTTTCACAGGCTGATCTCTAGATCAATAATTAGTCATATTAAGAATCATTCTGATAAATCCTACCTATATCATTTATATTTTCAACAAGTCTTTAAAAACAGAGGTACTCCTATCTATTCAAAGGCCTTTTAAAAACTTGAACCACTTTAAAACATATTGATGAGGGGCGGCTAGGTGGCTCAGTGGATAGAGCACCAGCCTTGGAGTCAGGAGTACCTGGGTTCAAATTCAACCTCAGACATTTGATAATTACCTAGCTGTGTGGCCTTGGGCAAGCCACTTAACCCCATTGCCTTGCAAAATCTAAAAAAACCCAAAAACATATTGATGAGTATTCAACAAAGCAAAAATAATTTTTTAAAGGTTCACTTTTAAAAAATCAAGTTAAGTTCTTGGGATAAAATACTGGGTCATTCCTTTCTTTTCACTTTTGTAAACCATTTGGCCCAACTTTTTAGAATATGTATTCTTGCAGTTTAAGTCATATACTATAGGCTTTTTTTTTTTTTTTTAGTTTTTGCAAGGCAAATGGGGTTAAGTGGCTTGCCCAAGGCCACCCATCTGGGTAATTATTAAGTATTTGAAGTCGTATTTGAACTCAGATACTCCTGACTCCAGGGCCGGTGCTTCTATCCACTGGACACCTAGTCACCCCATTAGGCACTTAACAGATACTAGTATACAAATCTAAGTCATTTACAATAAACTTCCTCTTCCTCCTTTTTCTTGAAGCTCATAGAGAAAAAAAAGATTTGCATAGAATCCTTAAAGATGATTTTTAGAATTACAGAATGATAGAACAACAGGGCTGGAAGGATTCTAGAACTATTTACCCTTTAATTTTCAGGTACTCCTGACTCCAGGGCCAATGCTCTATCCACTGCACCACCCAGCAGCACCCCCTACCCTTTAATTTTCAAATAAGAAAACTGGACCCCAGACTCGTCCAAGTTCACATAGGCAGAGGGATTAGAACTCAGGTCTTATAGTTCTAAGTCCAAGGATCTTCCTATGGAAACACGGTCTAATTTTATAACTGAAGTCAAAAGAGTTTAATTTACAAATATCTTTATATTCAGTTAGAGATGTATTTTTCTCTAGTGAGTTATATGTATTTATTAAGTAAAGAAAATTGTTGATTTTTAAAAAATGTTAGAAATGAAAATTCAATGCAGAGTTCAAAGAAAGAAATATAAATTTACCAGTCTTGTTATAGCTTCAGTAATCACATCCTTTATTTTAATATGGTGTAATTTGTAGTGCTTGCACACTTCTTCTGCAATAGATGATTTCCCCACAGCAGGGGGACCAAGAATACAAATCTTAACAGGCTAAAAAATAAAATAGAATGTAAAAATACAGAGTTTAGGATGACAGATTTAGATCTGGAAGGAACCTTATAAGTCATCTAATTCACAGAGGAGAAAACTGAGGTTTAGCAGTATTTTGTTCTTATCTAAAGGAAGTAGGTATAAAAAATTGTGATTTTGGGCTCATGTCCTAACTTCTAAATCAAATACTCTTTGCACAATATTGTTGTGAAATACATTCAGGGATTGGCCATGGATAGCTCATCTAAGGACTTCTAAGAATAAGTCTATATGTAACAATATTTCTTTTAAAAATTATAAACCTTGCTTTTCATCTCCTGAGAAAATTGAAAGAACCTGGGAAGTCTGAATACAGATTGAAGCATATTTTTTCTTTATTTTTCTTTAATTTGTCTGTATTTTGCAGCATAACTTACATGGAAATGTATTTTGCATGACTATAACATATATAACTTACTACTCACTTACTTGCCTTCTCAATTGATGGGGGGAGGGAAAGAATTTGGAACTCAAAATTTGAAAAAAGTGTTAAAATATTTTTAAATGTAATTGGGGGAAAATAAACTATTAAATTAAAAAAATTATAAACTTCCCCAAAGTGAATTTATAATAGTAGCTTGAATTGAGTCCTGGAAATGTATATGTATATTTCATGTTCCTTTATCATTTTGACTTTTCAGTAATAACCCTAACACACGCAGGGTCACACAGAGCACTTCATAGCTTACAAAGTATTTTCCTTACAATAACCCTGTAGGTAAACATTTTTTTTTAATAGATGAGGAAAATGAGTTTCTGGGAGGGGAAAGAACTGATTTACTTTAATCAGGCTCCCAAAGTGATAAATGACAGCTTGTCAGACTAAAACTCAGTTCTTATTTGAAATCTGACATTCATGTTATATCAAGAAAATAGAAATGGGGCAGCTAGGTGGCATAGTGATTAAAGCACCAGCTCTGGAGTCAGGGGGACCTGAGTTCAAATCCAGTATCAGACACTTAATAATTACCTAGCTGTGTGGCCTTAGGCAAGTCATTTAACCCCATTGCCTTGCAAAAATAAATAAAAACAGAAGAGTTCCTAGTAGATTTTATAGAAATGAAATGACTATTTATCCTCAAGTCACTTAGAAAAAAAAATACAACTCTTAGTCTCCCCTTAACAATTGATACTGAAGTTTAATTCTTTGGTGTTTAATTTGATATATATATATATTGATATATATTATATATATATAGATATAGATATATTGATATATATTGATATATATATATGTGTGTGTGTGTGTGTGTGTGTATTTACATGCTAGTGAATAATTGGGGGGGGAGAAGAGGGGAAAAAAATCCAAATGTGGTGCTATAATCAACAATAGTTAACATTTGTTCCAAAGTTTGAGAAAATGAAGAATTATTGACTCAATAAACATGGAGCCTAATTTCTTGCTTCATAATCATGGTTTATGGAAAGAATTTGTCCATTAATCACATCTTTATATTCAGCATATCTAGTTGCTATTAGAATTTTAAAATGCACTCTATATTGGAAAGTAATTATTTTCTTTATTGAAATGTCATTTTAGAAGTTTTCAGAAGCTATAGCTAAGTATACAACCGACCAGATAGTAATTTGGCATAGAGAATTTCTATAAGGATCCAGCAGATTTTGTAAGAGAAGATACATTTTTAAAATCAAATCAAGAGAAGCTGGCACACAGCAATAACTAAATATGTTACTTTTATTACTTTAATTGTAAAATTAACAAAAATAAATTTTTTTTCAGAAGCAACTGTTTGAATATCTTTAAAAGTTCTATTTTGTGGCAAAAATTTTGTGGCTAAGAATATTAATGAAAATCTCTCCAATTCATAACACTTCAATTATTTCTTCAATAATAAATTTTTCTTTAAAAATGTTAGTACACAATGACAAATCCAAACTTATAATAAAATATCTATTAATTGGTATATAACTTGAAAATGTTTAAATGGTTTTTTCCACTAGATCTCAAGTGTTCTAAGGAATTAAAGTTAAACAAAAAGACAACCTTACATTTTGTGTTGCAAATTCTTTGAATTTATAGGCAGGGTTTATCTTTGGTTTATTATAAAATGTGTCTACTTAACAGTAAGAGAATATATCAATAATAAATCGTAACCCTAAGAGCAGCTTCTCTGCTTTACAGTCAAATCAAGAGCATACAAATGTAAGTTGAAGCACTGAGAAATGAAGTTCCTAATTTATATATTAAGTTCTCTAATGTTGCACAAAAGGAATTATAATTTCTTCAAGCATTTATTAATCTATAACTAAAGAATATTCAAGGAGAAATGTTTCTTTGATACATGATCTTATATTTATTTAGAGCAGCTTACACAAAAAAAAAATTATCATTATCATCATTGTTTATCCTTCATTCTTTTTTTTTTTTAGGTTTTTTTTTCTTGCAAGGCAAATGGGGTTAAGTGGCTTGCCCAAGGCCACACAGCTAGGTAATTATTAAGTGTCTGAGATCAGATTTAAACCCAGGTACTTCTGACTCCAGGGCCAGTGCTTTATCCACTGCTCCACCTAACCGCCCCTATCCTTCATTCTTGAAGAGGATCAGAGTATGCCTTTGAGTTGGAATTAAGTGCCAAGTTACCAGTCCCACTTTCCCCTCTGCAGTCACTGTTTCCAGTAGCAGGATACACATCAGAAAGACTGGACGTGGTGGCAGAGGGAGATTTTGGTCTTTTTAAGCTAAGATATTTTAACTGGTCTCTGAGGCAAAGCTTATTCAATGATTAAGAATAGATAAGAAATAAAAGAGGCAAAGAAAGGGCTTTTAACCTAATCAGAAACAAACAAAGGAATAAACAAATAAATAAGATCAGCCTGGGAGGGGAAGACCCTCAAAGTTTCTGGTCAAAACAGAAACAACAGTTATCTACCAAAGGGAATCTGAACAATGATCAGTGAGGGGATTTATTGTTTTTCCAATCAACCAGAGCCAGAGTGATTTGGGCTTAAGGTCTGGTCCTTAAGAAAAATCTACCAACTAAACCGCCAAATATTTTGTGAATTACGTTCCTTTGGACAAAATACCCACAGATTAGGGTATGATACCTTATGTATACAGAGAGAAGGGAAAGGAAAGAAGAAAGAAAAAGAGAGAGAGAAAGAAAGAAGGAAAGAATAGAATGGGACTGGTAAATTACCTTAAGGTAAGGTAGAATTTTCAAAGGACTAGATTTAAAGTTAGGTGTCAATGTTACAACCTTTCAAATTCCAGTGAATTTTTTAAAAATTGCCTTTTTTTCAGTCCCTAGTAATCAGAAGGTATAAAAAAAGACTAAAAAATTCTAATTTTTCTTAGCCTACACTAAGCTTCTCTTAGACAGTCTGTATGAAAAACACTTTGAATTTGTTTGTTAGTGATTCTTATTTTCTATTTTTGATGTCAATTCTTGTCAGAATTTAAGTTTTCAAATATATCAATTACCTGTTATTGTTTGAAATAAAAAGAAAAACATCTTTATTTTAGTACTTTAAATTTTAAAACATTTATTTTTCAGAAATCGTAAGTTTAAACAACATTCAAGAAATAATTACCAATAATCCTCTCCTTTGCTTGTATTCTTTGACGATATTCACTATATTTTCCACAAATCCTGATTGAGCAACCCACCTAATGTTAAAATTTTCTTTCACAAATAAAGTTTCCATTCTCAAGTTGACTAACAAATGGTCAAGCTGTCCTTGCTAAACGATAAAAAATAAGTGAATTAATAAGAAAATAATTAAAATATTATATCTTTTAATAATTCAGTTATTACAACTTCTAAATAATAAATCACCTAGTACTTTTTTACAACACTATGAAATCATTTAATCAAATTAGCATTTACTTACTATAGCAATTATACTATGACTACATTTCTAAAGGTCATTAAATTTTTTGTCAAAGTAGGCAGCAATATTTGTTTTACAGTAGCGAAATGTCATAAAAATATAAAAGACTAAATACAGTATTTTTCTTTTTAGGTTTTTGCAAGGCAAATGGGATTAAGTGACTTTCCCAGGGCCACACAGCTAGGTGATTATTAAGTGTCAGGCAGGATTTGAACTCGGGTACTTCTGACTCCAGGGCTGGTGCTCTATTCACTGAGTCACCTAGCTGCCCCCTAAATACAGTATTCTTAAATATGCCATAGTCAGACAGTTCATTCCTAAAAACAAATTAAATATAAACGAAGTTTAGTAGGGGGATAAGACAAGCACAGATAAGCATAATGAACACTGTTTCCTAAGCGTATTAAGGAATTAGAGAACAATCTGCCACATGAGGTATGAAGAGAAGATTATTAATTTCAGAAGAGAAGTCTTTCTGTGGGAAGTGTCTTTTGATTTAATATATAAAGAGAAGCATGAAAATCATGAGTGTAAGAGGGAGAAAGAGGACATTCAAACAAAGGGAATAATATGGTCTAAGAGGCATAAAGACAAAAGAGAGAGAGAGAGAGAGACAGAGACAGAGACAGAGACAGAGACAGAGACAGAGACAGAGAGACAGAGAGACAGAGAGAGAAAGAGAGAAAGAATAATCCTGCTTTCACGTTAGCAGGCAAGAATTGCATTGAAGGGAAAAAATATGAGAAAAAGCTAGTATTTTTAGAAAGTTGAATGGTGTTAGGTTACAAAGGGCCTGAGATGCTAAGTAAGAGAGTTTGAACTTTACTTCATATGTAAAAATGAAACTGAGCAGAGTGAGGAAATGACAAGAGCTTTTGGATTAATTAATATAGCAGTTTTGCCAATAACAAATAAAACCCAAGAATGACTGAAGTCATTGCTAGACTATGAGCTACATCAAGACAAGACCATTTAAATTATTTTTTCCTACACTTGGCATAGTGCCTTGCACTTGGTGTTTAACAAACAGGGTTTAATGAATGTTCAGAGATTGAGATAACAAATTAATAAAATATCTACTGATTTGATTGCAACAATTCCTACATTTCTATTTGTATTATTTGAACTCAAATGGAACTATGATGTGATAAATTCAGAAGTTCCCTCTGTGATGCAGATAGACATTCCTTCATGCATGGTCTTGTCCATATCCTCCTAAGGCTCCTCTTACTTTTTCAGGGCATCAAGAGGTTATCTGTGAGGCGCAGATAACAGTCCACCTGTTATCCCTTTCATTCACCATTTAACCCATCATACAATTCTTTGTACATCTTAATTATATTCTGATCTATGACAATGTAGGATATAAAATTGTCACTGGAAGATTGGTGTGGCCATTTAAGATTGAGAGTTGGTGAAAGTGAATGAATTCATTTTAGCCCTGGAGTTTTATAACTGCTCAGGATTTATATTAAAACTTTTCTCCTGGAGAGACAGTAGGCTGCTTGAGGACAGGGGTTAATAGGCAGCAAGGTGCCTGAGAGGAGATAGAGAACAGAATGCAAGCCCACAGAGCTGAGAAGCAAAGGAGTCTCAAACTAAGGGGATAGGCCAGAGATTTTTATCATCTTGCCCACTTTCTGGGCAGAATTTGGGCAAAGGGAGAAATTCCCCCCCCCCCCACATGACTGAGGTCAGGGAAAGACTGGAAGATGAAAGTTGGAGGCTGGAGGAGGGGGATGAGTTGAGGTTGCTCTTATCTTGGAGAATTTACATTTAACAATGGAGTTATATTTGAACAATAGGAGTCAATTTATAGACTGGCAAAGATAGCATTTTAAACAAGACAAATATTTCTCCTACATACAGATATTTTTCCTTCTACATATTCCCCACTCAGAATTTAAGAGTATAAAAGATTACAAAATTTGTTTCCAATCACATCTCCTATGCCATAACTCCCTGCATCACTGTTGCTAATTGGATCTTTGACAGCTCTGACAGAGCAGACCTAACAAGATGAGTTAGAGAATCATAAAGTTATCAATGACCTTTTTTTTTCACAGCTAGGTAATTATTAAGTGTCTGAGGTCGGATTTGAACCCAGATACTCCTGACTCCAAGGCCAGTGCTCTATCCACTGCACCACCTAGCCCGCCCCATCAACAACCTTTATGCACAAATGTGTACCCTGATTGATTGGCCAACAAAATTTTATGGTCCTTTGTTTAAATTCTATAAATGTTGATTATTCATTTAATTTTGGATTGATATCTGTATAGATGCCATCTACCCATGGTTATTGGTAATATTCTAGAGAATAAAGCTTCATTTATAAAAACTAACTTGTAATTTCATTTTTTGCCTAAGAAAATTAGAGTTAATCTGAGTTTTCCAAAGGATCTGAGACAATATTGCGTATAATTTGTCTTCACTCTGTATCTGCTGCTCTATTCTGGTGTCTGTTGCCCCCTTTCCTGCCTCCTTTTGTATGTCAATCCCCACCACTAGATTTTAAACTCTCAATGGCAGGAATTGTCTTATTATTTGTATCCCCAGCACTTAGTAGCTTCTGACTCATAGTGTATGTATAATAAATATTGGATTGGATTAGATAATTTGGAACCTGTTTAATGATAGCTTACTTCTGATAAAATGTAAAAGATATTTCATAACACACATTTATTTTTCTGGGTCTTTTTCCTTTTTTTTTTTTGCAAGACAATGGGGCTAAATGACTTGTCCAAGGTTACACAGCTAATTAATTTTTTTAAAAGGTCTGAGGTCGGATTTGAATTCAGATCCTCCTGACTCAAGGGTTGGTGCTCTATGCTGTGAAAAATCACTTTTCACTTAGTTACTAAAGCTTCCTGATAAGGAGGTCAATTTAGCAATTGAAAATGGTGCTTAGAGGAAAAACTCCCTCAATTGCAAACAGAAGGAAGGTTTGCAGCTATCTCTATTTTTTAAGATCTTTAGCATAATTGATAGGGAACTCTTGGGGTCTGTAGTCTGGCTCCCCCTTCCCCCTCATTGTGAATTCCCTCAGTCCATTCTGTACTGTCCCTGCCCCTTCCAGGGCTGCTACCACCCCATCCTGGAATGGGGGAGGGATTCATAGCCTTCTTTGATTGGATAAGCCAAAGATGATGTTTCAGATCCCCACCTCTGATAGTCAAAGCTTCAACCTAGGCTCCATTTTTGGGGGGGGGGGGAATTTGGCTCTCTAGCATGGCTGTCCATGCACATCAGTGAAATTCCTTGACTTAAAGAAATATCAATAAATGTGGTGATTTTAAAAACTATGTTAACATTTGTCCCTGACTGGGACAAACTCTGGGAAGGTTAGCACATAATCCTTTCCAAGAGGCGTAAACCCAGTGATGACCCCCCTCCTAATTTTGGGGGACACTTATATAATATTTAATATTTTTTCCAATAATCCTATTTTTTAAAAAAGAGAATAAGTAAATTAACAATTTTATACTTACTGTTAATTCTTTGCTTAAGAATGCATTTTCTTTTGCAAATTTTTGGATTTTTCCTGGGCCAACATTTTTACTAATGCACTATTGAAGAAAAATAATAATATTTACATATATATATATAATCTCATATGATATTCAAGTAAATGGGGATACAATTGAAAATCTTACAAAGCACACCTTCAAAATGGAGGAGATGCCTAAGAGAATGCTAAATGAAAAGCATTTATCCTGGACAAAGTAGCTGTGGCCAAGGGGAGGCTTGCTGACAATTACTCCAGTATACTTATAAATATATTTTAGCTTTGGTGAATCTGGATCCCAATGCATCCACAATTTCAACATCTGCTCACAGAAATATCCTAGTTTTCAAAAGTGTCACCTGAGTATTTGAGTAGGAAATTAGTCATTTCTCTGGAAGATTTATGTTTGCCCCTCCCCAAATACATTCCTGGCTTTATTTCTACTTGGTTAGAAGCCAGTTTTGAATTAATTATCAGCAGAGGATGATTCAAAGAATATGTTTTTGATGTTTTTTGTTTTTTTGTCCTTTGCTCCTAGAAGAAGATCACCATACCAGGGAGCTGATGCCATGACAAGCTCATGAATTAGATTTGAGTGAGGGGATACTGTGCTGAGTCTTCAGCCTTACTTTCTCCTCCAGAGCCAACTGGGTCCAGTGACCAGGTATGGATCAGGGCGACTGGAGGCTAGTAGTGCTCTACTCACTGGGTCACCTAGGTGCTTCCTTTCAACAGAGTAAAATGTAAATGCACATGGATACTTACAAATTGATTAAATTTAGGCTTGCCTTAAGACAAAGAAGAAACCCTGAGAGTAGTCCCAGTATCTCCCACAGTGCTCCAGTCTATGTTCTCCCAAGAGTTACCCCCCCTTTTAGAATCAGTCAAGCAAAACAACCAGATCAATGAGTATACAAAAAAAAAAAAATAATTCCAGGGTTTTCTCTAATTCTTGCCTTAGATGTTGATCTTAGTCAACTGACCTCACCTATCTGCCTAGGGCATCTCTCAGGGCACTTTTATCCCTAACTCTGACTCCTCTCAACCCTTCATCCCTGTTCCCCAAATGAATTTAGGTTCCAACTCTTTGAGGAAGAAAATGAGACAGACAATAACTTCAGAAAAGTACCTTCCCCCAAACACAAGATAATCTCCTATCAACAAAACAATAAATCCCTGACCTAGCCTGAAAGGATTGTCTTAACTCTACCCTTTAAAAGCTCACCCTCTCCTCAGATATGCTGTCTCCCTTTGGAAGGCTAGCTTGCTCAAGGGGAGCATGATCACCTTACTTGAACTTGAAAAAAAAAGTAACTGTCTTTAGCTTTTTAAGTAAGTATCAAAGTATTTTACCTTTAATATATCTTCTTGAGTGTGAAAAGCTTCATCCACTGCAGTTAGGTAGTGAATCTTTGGCACATGGTCAACTATATTTTGTAAGACCCTGTAATTCAGTAAGCATATAAAACATAACAGATGCGTATTCTCCTGAAACCTAAAACTGAAGAATTTCAAAGAAAAATACTAGCAAGTCCAGTTCTCACTCTATTTAAGATATTGAACTTATAGAATTCCGATAAACTGTCAAGAGTGTTCAGATATGTCATAAATTTTAAGGGGCCCACAGAATTTCTAGAGCTTGGGAAATTCCTAGAGGTGTCAGCGACATGATTGTAGTACTCCCATCTTCTCACTATAATCTCCTTGTTCCTCCATCCTTTCCTTCCTCCCTCCCCATCCCAAACACTGGTCCCTTTATCCCCTTCTTTCCTCTACCCACCCTCTAATATACATATAAGTATCTAATTATTCTGTTGTTCTGTTGGAAAAATTAGTAGGGAATATATAGAAATAATTGAAGTACTGCAGAGAGGGTTCGGAGGGTGTCTTTAAATACCACTGCTCTCAATTATCTTTACATATTTAAAAGCAGGGAGGAAAGAACTATCATCCTGGCTACGTACTGGTTATACAATTGGGATAAATTTGTATGTCCAAAGGAGGCATGGTACAGAGCAAAGTGAGAATATCTTAATGAAAGTCAGTGGGTAGGTGAATATGTAAATTTTCAAGGTGAACACTCCCACTTAATTTTTTATGGAAATATAGTCTTCAAAAAATCATGCCTATGTATCCTCTTTCAGATGTGTTCTATGCTTTCTGAACAAATGTGGGGTTTTCTTGGCAATGATACTAGGGGGGATTGCCATTTCCTTCTCCAGCTCATTATACAGATGAGGAAACTAAGGCAAACAGGGTTAAGTTGCCTAGGGCCAGTCACACAGTTACTAGATGTCCAGGAGGCCAAATTTGAACTCAGGAAGGTCATCTATAGCTGCCCACACATTCTCTTTAGTCAATTCATTCTTTACTGATAAGTTAAGGAGAGGTGTGTGCTAGGGAAAACAGAATAGTTTGCCTCCACTGGAACAAGTCCATAAATATCACCTCCCACTTCAAAAGGCCTGGAGTTTGGGGTGAGGGGAGGCAGGGGTGATACATGGCACATATGAAAGAAAAATAAAGTTTTATGTTTTTGGAGAGGACTCAATGTGTCCATCCAGTCATTCAGATCAAGGTTATAATCAAACAGGTGTTAAATATATATATGGATGCTCTGTCCAAAGGAATATAAATTTTGATTGCTTATACTTTGTAAGATATCTTGGACTTTGGGGACTAGACTTTTTTTCTTCCCTTATTTATTCTATCATTTCTTTTGAAAAACTGGGATAATTAATTCTTTTGTCTCATGTAGTTTTCATTTATGATTTCTTGAAATATAGCTCTTAAAAAAACAGGCTTTAATAAAACCCCTTGGGATTCAGCTCTCACTGATGGTCAATAATAGGCCCAGACCAAGCCAAACTACATGCATGTGATCACCATAACAAGTGTCTGTCTAGGCAAGCCAGAGGCTGGGTCTAAATTGTCTTGGTCTTCCTGGGAGTCCAAGACAGCAAATAGCTGCCTGAAGAAGTGGCTATTTCCAGTCCTAATAGTTACCTCTTAGGTTAAGAGGTCTGGAGCCTGGTTGCCCAGGAGGAGAGCATTTTCACAACCTTGGAGGAAATGACTGCAGATTGATGAAACACTGAAGCTTAATAAGACACTAAAGGAGAAGCTATGCTCTTATCTTGCCAGCCCTTCTAGCCTCTGGGGTTGTTCTGATAATACAGATTGGAGGCTAATATGAAGTAAGGAATTTGAAATTGTCTTTACCCCATGGAGAAAACAACAGATGACAGGGTATTCTTTTATATTTTAACTATGTTAATGCTCACTTACGAGTCTTTTTTGTGACTTGAGCATTTCTTTTTGGTAGAGGAAATAATAATTATATTATCCCTAATAGCTTACTTTGTATGTTCAAGAAGGAACTTTGCCGTTTGGGAGGGGTTCCTAAATATTAGATATCTTAGTTCGTTTCAGAGACTTCTGGTTGTGTCCTGCTTTTATCTTTCCAGGGAGAATGGTTATGTCTATGCTCCTAATTCTCAGGGTCCTACCTCTGAATCTTGCATCTACCCTGTTTGACTTCTCACAGGCAAGATGGAAAGTCCCCTTGCCATGGCCACCCTCCAGCTCCTTCTCAGAAATCTTAGTTTCAAATTTAAGGAAACTTAGGGAACACTATATAAATGTCTGTGGGCAGACATTTCTATTCCTCCAGTTTCCATGGTAATACCTTGGGAAAGGATGCGCCTGAAGTTATACTGATATTTTTGTTGTGTTTTCCCCATATCTATTTCTAAGATTCTTTCTTAGAATCTTGCCTGAGTCAGACTTAATATCCTCTCAGGGAACATAAATGACAAGGAAGGCATCTCAAAGAAGGGGTTCAATTCTCTGAGGGCTGGAAAATTAAAAGGCCAACCTAACTTACAATTTGTGGAGAAGGTTGAAGAATTACAAATTTTTAATTTTTATAGGACCTCAAGGGCTGTGAATAATAGAGAGTGGCATTTAATTTTTTTCCCCTCTTCAAAAACTGAGCATGGGCTGCTCATCTGACACAATTTGGAAGAGATAAAATCTCCAGATTTGGAAATGGTAGGCATGAAACAATTTTCAGTGAGGTTATCTGTTAGTAATACTTACCCTGCTAAATCAAGGACATGTATTGCTGGAATTATATTTGTACCATCCCCAAAGACTGGTAATGTTGGGGTTTCACCTAACCATGCCATCTATAAAAAATAAAAATAATGAGTGTTATTGATACCAGTTTCAGTTACTTATCTATTTGTCCTGAAAAACCAGTTATTGATGGCATGATGACAAGTTTTATTACCTGGAAACCTGAAACAAAAGCTTTGGTATCAGAGAGCTGCTCAGTCTTTAATTTCCAGTGGTTGAAAGAAGATACCTAGCTAGTCCAGTAGTATCAAACTCAGATAGAAATGGGTCCTGCCATGGGCCATATATTGACTTAGGAAATCACAGATTAACATTATCTATGTTTTATTTTTAATTATTTTCTTAAATGTTTCCTAGTTACATTTCAATCTGGTTCTGGCCAGATTGGGGAGTTTTGCAGGCTGTGAATTTGACATCTCTGATACAGTTCATCTCTTACCTGAGGTATAACTATGCTTTATGTGTTCTTTAGTAAAACATGTTTATAACTAATATTTGCACTCATGCCATATTAGTACCATGTATTATTACATGCAGGTTAATTGTGGTTTGCATGTAAGAAGTGGAGTAAAAATATCAAGGATATAAACCAGGAAAAGGAGATGAGCCTGTCATGAGGAGAAGGTAGGGGATAGTAACAAGAATCTTTCATCTACCCCAGTTCTGTAGTACTAGCCTCTACAGAGTAGTAAAAGAACCTTGGGTGGATTTCTTAAGGGAGAGTTATAGAAATACATTGACAAAAACTGCAGAAAATAAGGTTATGATACATATGACTGGAGGGAATATTCTTACTAATAAGATCATATATATTATATATGTGTATATATGTCTATACTGCAGCAAATAGCTTTTGTATATATGATATATTTCAATTTGTTTGTTAAAAAGATGATAAAGAAATGCTATTAAATAGCCTCAGTGAGTGCTAACCTTTGCCTCCCTTGTTAGATACTGCTTAGGTTTGGTCCTTAGCCCATCCTGGCGCAGTTCCTTCTCCCCAGGAGATGAAGGTACAGGCCCACGCACCACTTGCTGTGATGGAAAAAGTTCAAGAAGCTCTGATACTCATTTGCTATGTGACCCTGGGTCAATCATAATCTCTGTCTGAGCCTTTTATCTCATTTATAAAATACAGAGTAATATTCACAATGTCGATCTTAAAGGGAGGGTTTCAGGAAGGCATAAAGTAAATCCTAAAAGTACCATAGCAATGAAGTTACTATTATTTATCCACATTTTCTCCTTCCCTTCCCCTTCCAGTTTCATTAGCTAAATTAAACAATCTGTTTAAGATATTAATTAAAGACTTCAACCTGTTTTCAAGGAGCTGCAAAAGAAATATATCATTCTATACTTATCTGGCAGAATGATGATGTCCCAGTGGTTTAGGGGTCAGCAAATTGGGAAAATAGTCTAGGATTCCAGAATTACAGAAAATTATTGTGTGTATTTGTGTGTGTGTGTGTGTGTGTGTGTGTGTGTGTGTGTGTGTGTATTCAAACTTCCTTTACATATCAGATAAGAGTGAGGGTATGACTTCTATTCCTTTTTTCATTTTAGGATATTCTCAACTCTACAACTTTCATACATGTTTTCTTCTCTTTAATTTAATAGTCAACACACTAAATCAGGCTTTCATCGCCTTTCTCCTGAACTATTAAAAGAACATTCTAATTGGTTTTTCTAATTCAAGTCTTATATCACTCCAATAGATCCTCCACTTAGCTAACAAAGTGATTTTCCTAAAACATAGGTTTAACCATGCCATCTTTCCTACTCAGTGATTCCAATAGTTCCCTTATACCTCTGGCATCAAATTCAAACTCTTGTTTCTTATTTAAAAGTTTCTCATAACCTGGCCCCCAGGTTATGTGTTAATTAGTTGTTATATGTTTCCAAGGTCTATGAATCTCAGAGCTTTTAAGAGGTTCTGGCAGCTGCCCTGAAGAGAATGCTCAGTGTCCTTCTGGGTAGGTATAATGGGGCCACATATGTTAGAGGTGCTCAAATATACTTGAGCTCTCTGGGCTACAAAGGAGCCTTTGATACAAGAATTATAGATACTAATATTGAAATATATTTGAGCCTAACTCAAATGTTGCCTTCTCTGAGTACCCTTGGTCAATAAATAACTCTTCCCTTGAATTTCACATGGTGATTTATTTGACAGTTCTGTAATGACCTAATCATGGAATGTTGATGGAGGGAGGGAGGAAGAAAGAAAGAAATGTGAATATTGGTTGAAGCATGTTATTTAACATCATAACAAAAAAAATTTTTTTTGG
This sequence comes from Macrotis lagotis, assembly GCF_037893015.1. NCBI lineage: Eukaryota > Metazoa > Chordata > Mammalia > Peramelemorphia > Peramelidae > Macrotis > Macrotis lagotis. The sequence goes on along the minus strand of NC_133658.1, from coordinate 418,312,377 downwards.
CAAGTCTCGCTTTTTGGTCTGGAATTGAGACTTTATTTCTTTTAGATTTCTCAAGTTAGTCAATAAGTCAATAAATAATTATTAAATGCCTACTATGTGCCTAAGCACTGGGGATTTAAAGAAAAGCAAAAGACAGTCCCTGTCCTCAAGGACTTCATAATCTAACAGGGGAGATAACAAGCAAACATATTTTCAAATAAGCTACATAAATAGGAAATTTTCAACAGAGAGAGACTAGAATTGAAGGATTAGGAAAGAATTCCTGTAGAAGATGGAATTTAAGTTGGGTTTTGAAGGAAGACAAAGGAAACCAGAAGGTAGAGATGAAGAGGGAGAACATTCTAGGCATAGGGTATAGTCAGTGAAAATGCCTGGAGCCAAGAGACAGTGTCTCCTTTGAGGAAGAGCAAGAAAGGTCAATGTTACACATCTGAAAAGTGGGGTGTGAGTTTGGGAGAGGATATAAGGAAAAAGAAGATTGGAAAGGAATGGTGTCTAGGTTATGAAAGATTTTGAATGGCAAAAAGGAAATTTTGTATTTGGTCCTGGAAAGGAGAGGGAGACACTAGATGCTCCTGGAGTACGAGGGTGATAGATAGGGTCAGGTCGACATTTTAGGAATAAATTGGAATGGGGAGGAACTTTTGCCAGGAGGACCAGCCAATAATTGTCCATGCATGAGGAGATAAGACCCTGCACTAGGGGTGGTGACAATATCAGAGGAGAGAGGGAGGCATATTGAGAGATGACTGCAAAGGTAGAATCAGAAGGCCTTGAGAACAGATTGAATATAGGAGGTGAGAGATAATGAGGAGTTGAGGATGACACCTAGGCTGAAAGTCTGGGACCTGGGAGGATATTTTTGCCCTTGACAGTGATAGGGAAGAAGTTTGGAAGAAGTGAAGATTTTTGGGGAAAAGATATTGAATTCAATTTTGAGCATCTTTAATTTAAATGAATACAAGACATCTAGTTCAAGATGTCTGACTGGCAGTTGGAGATACAAGACTGGAGGTCATCAGTGAGATTAGGGATGGGATAAGTAGGTGTGAGAACCATCAGCATAGAGAGGATGATTGAATCCATGGGAGCTGATGGGATCATGAAGTGAAATAGTATGGAGGGAAAAAGAGAAAAAGATCCAGGGCAAAGGACAGAGTCCTGTGGGTTAACCGGCATGACAATGGAAGAAGATCCAGCAGAGGAACCTAAGAAGGAAAGGTCAGCAGGGCAGGAGGAGAACTAGGAGAGATTAGTATCCTGAAAACCTGAAGAGAAGACATTATCATGGAAAATAATTCATCAACAGGTTAGCCGAAAAGGATGAGGGCTAAGAAAAAGCCATTGGAATTGACAATTAATAACAGATGTCCTTTGTGTCCAAAAAGGATCACGTCTTCATATATATGATGACATGACTTGCACATTGTTTATTTTAGTGAGGGGAGTGTAGTGCAAAGGCATCCTTTTCGCTTACTTTTTTCAGAATTGTTTCATCTTTTAGCCTGATTGATAGGAAACAGGACTTCTGGTGATATCTGGATGCTATGGGAGTCCTTGGCCTTACTGATGTGGTTTCCCTCTCATCAACAAGACTTCCCAGCACCCTCCATGGCAATGTCAGTCAAAGCACCAGCACATAATTTCTTGGTAACAAGTATTGGCAATACCACAGTACTATCCAAACCTGTCTCTCAATGGTCTAATTGGTTTTTATGGGCTATTCAACAATAGGATATGATTGGTGGTAAGTTCAACAGTAGGTAAAGTCAGTTTGCTGTTTAGAAATCTATGCTGCTAAATAACTCCCCAGAGCTTGAACTCCCCAGACTCCAAGAACTGCCAGGCTTTCCAAGTTTTCCATGAACCCATACTAAAGAGAACTAAAGAGAACTCTCCTGGGGCTCCTGACAGCTTTTCTGGGATCAGGTACCTTACCACACTGGATGCCTTGTGCGCTGGTCTCCACCACTACAGATTCAGGGATCTGAACCCGATTCCCCTATCTCTCAGGATGACTGGCCCACGTTCAACTGCTGTTCACCTGGAACCCTTCTCCACTTTGGTCTTCAAAGTTCATCACTGCTAACTTTTTAGAGAACTGGTTCAGTTGAGTGACAAGATCAAAAGGCAGATTGTAGAGAGTTATAAAAGAGAGGAAAGGAAGTGGAAGTACCTATATATCTTATATATGTCCATATAGTTTGAGATACCCTCTTTCCCAGAGCAAAGGCCCAGAATCTGTTGTCCCCTGAGCTTGGCACAACAACAATCCCTTGGACCAGCACACACTTTCACTGAGGGATTTTGCCCCCCACCCAGTTCCCAGGGCCATCCATCACATGGTCATAATCCCCACTGACAGGTACTGCCAGGGAGGTCAGGACCCCAGGGCTTGAGCTAGTGACTGTTCCCAAGGGACCCAAGAATGCCTGTTCTGCCCCAAGAAATGCCAATCATGAGAACTGTCTCAAGGCCAAGAACAATTGTGTTGTGGACCAGCCCCTTTCATGTATATGAGCCTTAGCAGCCTTCTTTTTTTCTTTTTTTTTTTTTAGGTTTTTGCAAGGCAAATGGGGTTAAGTGGCTTGCCCAAGGCCACACAGCTAGGTAATTATTAAGTGTCTGAGACCAGATTTGAACCCAGGTACTCCTGACTCCAGGGCCTGTGCTTTATCCACTGCGCCACCTAGCCACCCCAAGTAGCCTTCTTCTTAAGAGAAGAGGCTTCCTCTGCAGGCATTGTCTTCCTCATCCAGAAAGTAATTAAACTTCTTTTTGTGTCCTGACACACCTGTCTCTAATTTGCTGTTTTGACTCTGGTCATCCACAGGATGGAGGCTGGTTCTGGTCCTGTTAACAATAGTCTTCTCAAATTTAATTGCAAAAGACAGGAGAGATATGGAACAACAGTTGGCAGGGATGGAAGGAAAAAATTAGGATTTTAAGGATGCAACTGTTCTGAAATTTACAGTCTTATTCAATAAACATTTAGTAAGCATTTGCTAGGTGCAAGTCCCTGTGCTAAGCCCTGAGGAAAAGAAAGGAAGGTGAAAGATTGGGAGCTGAGTCGAATGGGGGGAGAAAACATGGACACAACTATGTACAGACAAGCTTTACCCAGGGTAAACTGGAAATAATCAACAGAGGAAGGCACCATAATTAAGGGAGATTAGGAAAGTCTTCCTGTAAAAAAATAGCTGGGAATCTAGCTAAAAGAAACTAGGAAAGCCAGGAGGCTAGTAGAGATGACGAGAGAGTACCTTCCAGGCATAGGGGACAGCCAGTGAAAATGCCTGGGGCTGAGAAATAGAATAATTTGTTCTAGGAAGGAAAGGAAAACCATTGTCACTGGACAAGGGGGTTGCAAGACGTAAGACTGGAAAAGTAGGAAGAAATAAGGGGGCAGGTTATGGAGGGACTTGAATGCAGAGGATTTTATATTTGGTCCTGGAGATAAGAAAGAATCGCTGGAATTTGCAAAGCATGGAAAGATGATAATGCTCAAACCTGAAATTTAGATTTGAAAGTTGAGTGGGAGATGCAGTGCAATAGAGAAAGACTTGTGGAAGAGAGACCCACAAGGACCTATTGCAACAGACCCAGGGTGTGACAAGGGCCTGCATGGAGTTGGGAGCAGTGTCAGAAGGGAGGTTACCACTGCAAAATAATCCCAGAATTCCCCATCAGGATCACAAAGTATGAGCTAAAGGCAAGATTTGAAATTCTGTTCTGTCTCCAAGGCTGTCTCTCTCTATTATCTATATCACAAAGCTTATCAGGAGTTAAGTCATGCAGACATTAATGAAACAACTACTTCCTTTCAGGTAAATTATATATGAATTAGAAGAGAAACAAGGAAGTTAGTGAAAAAATGTAGGTATATAGCATTGTTTTGGGTCAAATGTTAAAGTGATAAAGATGAACTATATAATTTTCTTATTTTTAAAGGTTTCAGCAGCTTCTATTAAATATCAACCCTACTTTAAATCTGATGAATCTAGATTCTAAGTAGGGAAAAAAAATTAGGGGTCAAATTCTATCTCCACACATTTTCCTCTAGATTTTAAAGTTATACAGTCCCAGTTATCATAAAACAACCAAACATACATTTTATATTTTAGAGCTATAATATATATTACTATGTTAATAAAGTTATAAAAAAGTATACCTTAAAAAATAAATGTAAGATGCCTTCTTCTGCTCCATAAATCAGTCCAGATGCAACTACGTAGGTTATAAATTTTTTGTTCTATTAAATAAAGTATATAAGAAAGTTATATATGATATTATATTCTAATGCTCAGATTTTATAGTGCAAAAAATTGGTACTTTAGAAGCTTATATAAACTTCCCTCCCCCCCACAGAAAGATTTGTCAGTCTTTACATTGTTTCCATGTTGTACCCTGATGCAAATTCAGTGTGATGAGAGAGAAATCATATACTTAAGGAAGGAACATAAAGTATAAGAGATAACAAGATCAGAAAATAAGAGATCAGCTTTTTTTCCCCTAAATTCAAGGGACTTTGTTCAAACTCCATGGTTCTTTATCTGGATACAGATGGTATTCTTCATTGCAGAGAGCCCAAAATTGTCCCCTATTGTTGCATTGATGGAATGAGCAAGTTCATCAAGGTTGATCATCACCCCCATGTGGCTGTTAGGATGTTTTTCTGGTTCTGCTCATCTTGCTCAGCATCAATTCATGCAAATCCCTCCAGTCTTCCCTGAATTCCCATCCCTCCTGGTTTCTAGTAGAATACCACAGTTTTTCAAGCCATTCCTCAATTGAAGGACATTTACTTGATTTCCAATTCTTTGCCAGCACAAACAGGGCTGCTATGAATATTTTTGTACAAGTGATGTTTTTACCCTTTTTCATCATCTCTTCAAGGTATAGACCCAGTAGTGGTATTGATGGATCAGAGGGTATGCACATTTTTGTTGCCCTTTGGGTGTAGTTCCAAATTTTAGTGTAATCTTTTAAGACAGATCAGTAGTATCCCCTTTTAAACAGATGAATTGTTAAGTGAATTGTATTACATAGTTAGTAAATGGCAGAAGTGTAATTTGAATCCATGTTGTCTGACTTTGAGCAGTACTTTTGCACTTGAAGGAGAAATAAAAAGGAAAAAGAAGCAGTGACTGGAAGTATACATAGCATATCAATCAATTCATCATGTATTTTTGTATCTCTAAGTTTCCACAAACATTAAATCAGGAACATTGAATGAATAATAATTACTGGCATAGCTCTAGTCAGTGAATAGAAAGAGTCCATGCAAATCTAGTAGTATCTGATCTACTTAGTACTTCTAAGTACTTATTTAGACATTATTGTGTTGTACCCAAAGAGAGAGACAGAGACCAGAATTTGATAAGATTGGAGAACTTTATTCCCGGGGACTGTCTGAGGGATTGAGTACCCAAATCAGACAGTACCTGAGTGTTCAGGGGATAGGGTTTTTATAGTGTTTTGAGGGGGGTTACTGAGAGCAAGCAAGATACAAAGACAGCAGTTAGATATATTATCTTGTTATACTAATACAAACATGTAAACATACAGCTTAGTATAGATAGGGGTGAGAAGGGGTCAGGGTCTTTGTGTAATGATTGTCTGAGATGGAGGGAGTCAGGAATTTACTATCTTATGGTTCCAGCTGCATCTGGGGAAGGGGGAGGCAGTCCTGGAATTTAACAGATACAGTAAGATAAAACAAGGGTGCTTTGTAAATCTTTAGACAATTTTATGGTATATTCATGACCCCTTGGGTCCTATCAGACTATTTTCAGACCTAAAGGTGCCCAGCCAAAGTTATATTTCTAAGGAATTTCTCAGGGCCCAGAAGGATGTCAGAGACCCCCTTCTATACAGGAATTTCACAAACATTGATATTGTACTTCAACGGGAATCTGGTGAAATTCTTGAGAGTCAACCTATATATAGAATATAAATAATTCTATATAGCATATAGAACACATAACATAGAATTGAATCTTTTCTCACAACTTTAACAAAACTTAAAAACATCTTTTAAGTAGTAATGATTCAGGGGTGGCTAGGTGGCGCAGTGGATAAAGCACCAGCCTTGGAGTCAGGAGTACCTGGGTTCAAATCTGGCCTCAGACACTTAATAATTACCTAGCTGTGTGGCCTTGGGCAAGTCACTTAACCCCATTTGCCTTGCAAAAATCTTAAAAAAAAAGTAGTAATGATTCACTGACAATGCAAAATATTATTTAGTTTGTGTTTATTGACAGATACATCTAATAGAAACCAAATGGATTACTGTATAATTAATCTTCTAAAGTTTTTTGGTAATAATTATTTTTTTAATTAATTTTTTTCAGTCTCACATTCTCTGCCTTCTCCCTGCCCTTTCACCCTCTTCCTCACTGAGAAAGTTAGAAAAATAAAACTCATTACAAACATGTGTTAAGTAAAGCAAAACAAATTCCTATATTGGTCATGTTAAAAAATGTTTCAATAGTAATTTTATATCCATCATTTCTTAATCTGGAGGTAGAGGGTATATTTCATCATGAGTCCTCTGGAATTGTGGTTGGTCATTATGCTGATCAGAGTTGTTAAATCTTTTGAAGTTGCCTGTCTTTACAATATAGTTCTTGTATAAAATATTCTCTTCATTTTGCATCAGTTTGTATAAATCTCAGTTTTTTCTGAAACCATCACTATCATTTTTTTTTGTGGAGTTTTTTTTTTTTAGGTTTTTGCAAGGCAAATGGGGTTAAGTGGCTTGCCCAAGGCCACACAGCTAGGTAAGTGTCTGAGGCAGGATTTTAATTCAGGTACTCCTGCTCCAGGGCTGGTGCTCTATCCACTGCACCACCTAGCTGCCCAAATCACTATCATTTTTAACAGCACAGTTCTATCACATTATATACCATAGATTATTCAACCATTTCCCAATTAATGAACTGTCTCTCTAGTTTTCAATTCTTTGAAACTGAATATTTTTTGCATATTTAGGTCCTTTTTAATTTTTCTTTGATTTCTTTGAGATATCAACTTGGTAATAATTCTTAAAATTGCATTTTTTTTGGAAAATTCCATGACTTGTATTTTCTTGTTCTTTCACAATTACTAGTAAAGAATCTTAGGCACTGAATGAATATTTTAAAAATTTAACATAACTTACTTTTGACATTGATCTATTCAAACTGGTTTAGTAATTATAATAAGTTCCAAATAATAATCATGGGTAAGACATTATATTTGAATTAAAGTGGAAACAAAGGTGATCCACTTGAAGGCTTGGGCACAGAGTCAAAAGAAAACATATATATAGAGGGTGGTATAAAACTATTAGGTAATAAGTCTACCTGGGCAATTTATTTAATAATTTCGGTAACAGTGAATTTGATGAAGTAAATCAATAAATGATATGAATAAATATCACAATGGAAATGAATATATTCCTAAAGCTTTTTAAAAAGTGTCATTCATTATAGTCTTATAAGATCATAGCATTGTTTTAGGCCAAGAAGGAACCTTGGAGATCATTTAGTAAAATTTGCCTATAAAACACCTGAGGCTCAAAGGAATTCCTTGGAGATACTCCTGTTTGAAGATGGTGTTCTTAATTACATCAAGTCTCAGATTATTAAAAATCTCCTAAATAAGATCCTTAATCACACAAAATAGTTAAACTATAACACATAGGAATAAAAGACTGGAATTTCTTATCTAGACTATGACAATTAGATTAGCTGGTCTCTTGATTCACATATATTGAACAGGAGGTTAAATGATAAGATTATGTGATCTCTTTGAGATAATATTGCTTGTAGAGATACAGATCTCAACCCATCTGTGCCTTTCCATTCATTTGTGACTCTCATTCATTTTTTCTCATAAGATGACTACAAGTGGTCTACTCAACATGCTGTAGGTGTTTGTCCCCTTCTCCTGACATTGCAAGAACACCCACAGAATTTATGGACTGTGTTCCAGGCTCTTTGTCTGTCTAACTATTCTTCATCTCTTTAATTAGATCACTATCCAACTTCTACACCCTAAAGTTTGGGGAAAACTTTATCCCTGAAAACTCATCAGTCATGATTTCTGATCATATGTTCAAATATAGTTACAAGAAAGAAGCAAAGCCCTGTAGAGAAGATTTTAAGTAAATGTAGGAATTTTTATATTTTTACTGAAATATCAAGTAGATACCAGATACTCTACTTGCAATCCCCTGGGCCACTAAATAACAGTTGCCATCTTCAAGGCCAATCCCTAACATTGCTATATGTATGCCAAGGGATGAAGTACAACCATTTACCTCCCACAATCATATATACAAAAAAGAGTTTTAGTTTACATAAAATAGAAAAGGTTTTGCACAAACAAAATCAATGCTGTTAAAATTAGAAGAGAAACAGTTAAATGGGGAGAAAAATCTTTACAACAAATTTCTCTGATAAAAATCTGACATCTAAGATATATAGGGAATTGATTCAAATATATATAAAAACAACAGTCATTCCTCAAAAGACAAATGGTCAAAGGATATTAATATTAACAAGCAATTCCTAAAAGAAGAAATGAATACCATTAATAACCACATATGAAAAATATTCCAACTCAATAAAAGATTATTGCAAATTAAAATGCCTCTAAGGTATTCATACCCACCATACTGGCAAAGATGAGAAGAAAATAATAACTGTTTATGAAGATATGAAAGAACAGGTACACTAATGCGCTATTATTAAGCTAAGAATTAGCACTTCTTTGAAAATTGGTTTCCTCCCCAAAAGTTTCTTAAAAAAGTCAGACAGTAGTACTTCTTCATGAGATCATTGTGAGGTCAAATAAAAATGCACATAAAGCACTTTGCAAACTTTAAAGTGCTAGATAATTATAGCTCTATTGATATATTTGAAGTCTACTATCTTTTGTAAGTCTTATGGAAGTTGAAAGGAAGAGGCAACCTTCATAGAAAATTATATCAGAAGCATACAGACTTGACCAAATACACACAAAAGAGATTTGTGCAGGAAGTACCAAGATTTGAAAAATATTCAAGGATATTTCTCAAAGAAGATTTTTAAAAAATATAGCTGATTTATTTCCAAAAGGAGGGCAATCAAAAAAACATCAGCAATAGAACCAACAAGCCTAAGGTTTCACACACAATTTTCCACAACAAATCACATCTTTACTTAGGCACAATTAATTAAGAAATGTAGAGAATATAAGATTCCATTGTGTCTGTTGTTTGTTGGGTACAAAAAAGTATATTCTACTTTTAGAGGAAATTGCAAACTTAAATTTCATTTTCCAAACAAGATGCATGGGTGAAGATCAAATAAAATTTCACAACACCAATGAGAAAATTGTTCAATGACCCACTGTCAACCTCAAATGAGGCATATATATATTTACCATATGGCTCTCTATTTTAGGGTACTCTACATTCACCATTGTCATGGAGATGACTTGGTATATAATCAAAGTAGAAGACATCCTCTACGAATGGAAAATTTCTAGAGATGCTCCTGTTTGTGGATGGCCCTCTGCCAATGTCCTGGGTAGCCTTTTTAACCGGTCAGTGATTTATGTGACTGCTGTGATCTGGTTCATGATTAAAGGTGTTTTTGCTTCAGGAATTTCTACCTATATAAATCCATTTGTGACTTTATTATATACTGAAATATCAAGTAGCATGCCCATTTTGGAAGACTCCGTTCCTTAGTTCAAGTAGTATTTGTATTAAGTATAATTTTTACCCTTTTCTCTTTGCATTTTTCTATTTTCTTTTTGAATTAAATGAATTTCTGTACTCAATTCTGTGTGTGTGTATGTATATGTGTGTGCGCATGCACATGCATATGCATTTATTCTTCACTCCTTTAACCAGGTCAGATGAGAGTGAGCTTTGAGTTTTCACACTCCTGCCTCTACCCCCTTCCTCTTTACTTAGATAGATTTCTATTTCTATTTTCAGTCTATGATATTATCTTCCCTAACTTTCCTTTCCCTTGTCTTCCAGTGTATTCCTCTTTCCCTCCTTTTCCAATTCTTCTTTTTAGACCATAAATACATAAAGAAATAGTCCCTGGCATTGTACCTGGCTGGCTTCGGCAATGCATGTGTCAATCTCATCTATGTGGACATCCCTAGAAAGTATTCTATCAGTAAGTGAACTTATCTACAGAATTCAAAATTTCTCCATTCTTGTAACCAGTGGTTCAGTGCCAGTTCATGGAGAACCTCTCTTTTCCTGTTGTTCTTTGTCAGGTCAAAATTAACATAAGTGTCAGAGAATCAATCAATCACTTCTCTGCTACATCATCAGCTAACAAGAATTGTACCAACTCTCCCTCCACTTCAGTCCTGGCTTATAGCCTTTACAATTTAAATAATTTACCAACAGTGTCATAGCTGATATTGATGCCATTTTCATCTTTGTTGAAGGCATCTGACCACATCATAAAAACATCAAGTAAAATTGCAAGTAAACATCAAGTAAAATTGCATGGGAGCAAGCCTGCTGCCATGGAACTGATGAACTGATGAACTTCTCTGGTCAACCAAATTTTGCCATAATTTTTCACAAGCCCTCACATACGTACCTATATAAAACATGGAAATATGAATACATTAAAATATACATAAATATATGTGTTTATTTCATTTAGACATAACCAGTATAGAAAACTGTTTTGCTTGATCATATTTGTAATAAAAGGTTTGTTTTGGGAGCAGCTAGGTGGTACAGTGGATAGAGCACTGACCCTTTAGACAGAAGGACCTGAGTTCAAATTTGACCTCAGACATTTAATTACCTTGGGCAAGTTACTTAAGCCCATTGCCTTGCAAAAAAAAAAACAACCCAAAACCAAATTTTGTTTTTCTTTCATCATTAATTGGGAGTCAGGGGGGGGGGATATTTTTACTAATTTAAAAAATAAAATTTAATTAAAAAAGAACTCTCTGTTGGATGCCAGGTTTGTATCACCATCTAGACATCTCTACCTAATGTCCTGTAAGGACTTCAAACCAAATACACCTAAAATAGAATTCATTACCCTGAACAATTGTTGGTTCATTACCCTCACCCATCTTCTAAATATTCTTAGGTCTACCTAGATCACCATCATTTCTCCCTGTCAGTTGGATCTGAAATTTTGCTGTCATCCTTGATTCTTCTTTCTCATTCACTCTTCATATCCAATAAGTTGTCACATCTTGAGCATTTTTCTTTCACAATGACTTTCTTATCTATTTCCCTTGCTCTCACCCACCTGATCTCAAGCCTAGGTTCAGGCCCTTACCATCTCTCAACCCAGTTACTGTCCATAGTTTCCTAATTGTTCTGCTTGTTTCCACTCTCTTCCTCTTTTATCCATTCTTCATACAAATGCCAAACTGATCTTTCTAAGGTACAAGTCTGACATTGACACTTCTCTGCTAAAAACAAACACTTCATTAATTTCTTCTTGCTTTAAGAATAAATTAAAAATTCCTCAGCTGGCATGTAAGACCTTTCACAATAGGGTTACAAATTATCTTTTCAACCATAATTCATATTAATCTCCTTCAAGCACTTTTTTTTCTCTGAACTGGAAATCCCATCTTTTCAGGTTGTTCCTCATTCATGGAAGGCATACCTTCTCAACTTTGGAATCTCAGAAGCCTTATATTCCTCAAGACTCAGCTGAACTGCCATCTTCTACACAGTAATGTATTGGACCCTATCTGTCCACATATTGTATTTTTCTTCACCATAGCACAGTGTCTTGAAAATTGCAGGTATACTAAAGATATATTTTTGAATTGAGATGCCTGATATGAAAGAAGAAACAAGAGAAGCAGAGATGATATCTGATATCAGCTATCAAAATATCTGATTCTTTCAGATAAAAGTGGATACTAAGGGGTGGCTAGGTGGCGTAGTGGATAAAGCACTGGCCTTGGAGTCAGAAGTACCTGGGTTCAAATCTGGTCTCAGACACTTAATAATTACCTAGCCGTGTGGCCTTGGGCAAGTCACTTAACCCCATTTGCCTTGCAAAAACCTAAAAAAAAAAGTGAATACTAAAAGTTGGAAGAGAACTAGCATAGCACCATCCCTGGCAATTCTTCATTCTGTTTCAACATCTAGGAAGCCAAGAACTCAGGAATATAAATAGAAGATTCTGAAAAATTACAGTAAGGTTGAATCAAGTAAGTAGAAGTTGTAAGATACTAGGAATTAATGTTGTATCTTTGTGTCAAATGTGCAAGTTTCTTGTCTGCTCTGGTCTGCTAAATAAATTAAACTTTACCTTTATTTGGGGTCAATTCTGTCACTTGGGGCAGGACCTAAGACCAGTGAAAAGTAAATTCTCCAGGGTGGGAGAAGGCTGAGATAGCTATGAGTTCTAGCCCTCAGAGGATCTACTATCAAAAGAGAAGGAGACAGAAAATAAGTGATAGAGGATATAAAGAAAAAAGAAAATTACTAAAGATCTCACAAAGAATAACACAGCACTTAATAGGGAAGATATTAATAACAGAAAATAAGATGGTATCTAAAACTATCCAGATGAGTTCAGCCATCTCTGAATAAATACTGAGATAAAAGAAAATGAACCAATATTCAATGAGGCAGAGGCCTGTGAATATCCAAGAGATTATGGAATCACAACAGAATGCTCTGGAACCATTTATGAATAAGAACTGTAAAAACAGAATATGCCTTACACAGCAGAAATTAGCACAAATATGAATGAAAATGAAAAACATAAATCCATAGTGAAATATGTTTTCAAAGAAGCAAAAGAAAATAATTAATTGTAAATGCAAATATAGAGAAGGGAAGGATAATCTGGAATAAGAGAAGCAAAGAGAAACAGCATTAAAACATCATAGAATGTGTTCTAAAGAGCAAAGTGGCTCAAGTTTCCAGCCAAAGTGACATCCCTACAAACCCAAGCACAATCAAGAATGAAAAAAAAAGAATATGCAATAAGAGACATTTGAAATATTAAAAAAAAAAACCCAGATGTGAGTAGATTATTTGCTTTGCAAAGATCACCGACAACACACACAAGAACGGTAAACAAATACAATACAAATATAACAACCAAAGAATTAACAAGAAATGAAATAAATTGGGGGGGGGAGAAAATCCAAGAAAGATATCTTTCCAAGTTGCTAAAGTAAAATGAAAGAAATCTTTTTGTCAAACCTTCATTCTTCCCAAGCTTTATTTTTCAAATGAGGAAGGAAATGACTCTTGTCAGACCTAGAATGTTTGCTAGTTCTGGGAATCTGTTTCAGAAAAACATAAAACAAGCTGGTAGAGATCCAGAAAAAGGAGTGATCTAAAAAATATGACCTAAGAGCAACATTTAAAAACTTTAGCCTAAGTCCAGGAAACATTAGCCTAAATAAAAAAAGGTTTAGAAATGTAATGGATAGAAAGTTGGATTCAGTGCTAGGAAGATTTGAGTTCAAGTCCTGCCTCTGACATATGCTGTTGGCAAGAACCTTGGGCAAGGCATTTAACCTATTGTTATCCCAGGTAACTCTAAGACAGTAAGTTACAGGTGAGTTGTTGAAACTCTCATGAAGTCACAAGTCTGGGAAGAAGAAAGAAGAAAGTTTTAGAGGGGACTTGATAGCTGAATGCTGAGTGATGAACCAGGTAGAAGATGCAGAGACAGATTTAGGCTTGAAACAAAGAAAAAATGTCTTAAGAATCAGAACTATCTATAGTACTTACATGGTAGTAAAAACTGGAAACAAAGTAACTGCTTAGAGTTTGGAGGTTATCTGAATAGATTGTGGTACATGGATGTAATGGAATATTGATGAATTATAAGAAATAATGAAAATGAAAAATCAGATGCATAGGATTTATTTGGACCAATGAAGAGTAAAGCAAGCAAAACAGGAAGACAATATAAATAATGACTACCAGAATATAAATAGAGCAAAACCACCACTACCATGACAATTAATCACTGTAATTAAGTTCACCAAATCTGTCATTAAATAATAAGAAAACACACCAATTGTGATTAGAAAGTTTGTGTGTGTGTGTGTGTGTGTGTGTGTGTGTGTATGAACTCTGCACCTGCTATCAGACTCAGTTCATGTGTTGGTTGGTTTTGCCGAATGTGCTTTTTTTCCACTTGTTTTTGTTACTCTAAGAGTGTGCCCTTTCAGAATTTGGGATTTGTAACTGGTTAAGAAGCATCTTCTATATGCCAGGCATCTAATTTCTGGAGATAAAAGAAAAGCAAAAAGTAGTTCCAGGTTCTCAAGGAGCTCACAGTTTAAAGAGGAAGAAAATATGTAAACACTATATATATAAATGAAATATAGAGTCAATGAGATTTAAGAGTAAATTTTCATATTTTCATTTATAAGTGGATCATGACTGAATCTATAGAGATGAAGATTTGGGCAATGTAACCTATGGTCACAATAGTGTGGTCTGTCTCTGAAAGAAGCCAGAAGAATTGTTTAAAGGCTACATTTCTTTTCTCCTACTTTCTATCAGGGATCTAACGAATCTTAGGTTGAAGACTGAGGGAGCAGAACTGGATTGGCTTCTGTTAGTCTTAGGTGAAGGGTTTCTACTCTTTTTAAAAGAGAACAGAATTCTCCCGACTGAGGTTTACAACTGAACTTAAAGCTGGAGATATTGTCCACTAAAAGGCCAAGCTAGGAAGCTGGGTAGATTGACCAGTCTAGATCCTATGGTTCACCCTGAAAGGGAAAGGTCTTTGAGGTCCTGACAACAAGGTGTGAGTTGCTTTGGCTACATCATGTATTCTACATTTGTGCCTAGCTTCCAATGTACTTTTAGTGTGTGTGCACTCTCAGGGGAATGTTTAGACAGCACCCCTTGGGAAAGGATTTTTTTTAAGTTTTGTTTTTGTTGTTAATTGAGCAAATGCTTTTGATAAAGCCCTAATTGAGTCTACCAGATGATTCTCAATGGGATGCATGAGCTATAGTTTTAAGTAGCTACCCAAAGTGGAGTTGGGACCATTGGGGACCCAACCTGGTAGTACATGGGTCGGTTAGGGGAGGCAATTTCAAGACTGGGTTATCTTATAAGGAATGTAGGGAAAGGAAGAGAAGATATATTTGGAAATGAAAATGATGCAAAAACAAAAGTTATTAAAATGTAAAAAAGCAATTAAGAGTTCCCAAAAGAAAATAAACTACCTCAGAAAATAGTTCTCTATCACTGGAGAGCTTTAGGCAGAAATTAGATGACTACTTGTTGGACCTATTGTAAAAGAAGTAAGGATGGGATCAGATGAATGCTGATGTCATGTTACTCATCTGGATGATGGCTATATAAGTTAGACTAGAAGCAGGGCTGATGCCTGGGAGAGAGTAGGGATGATGATATTCCTGGGGTTTTAGAGTGTAGGTCAGGATATGAAGGAAGGTAATAGTGGTGGCAGTAAAGTCTAACTTTCATATGCCACTTCTCATTTCCCCTTCAGGGTTCTTTGCTGCTTTGGCTAGGTTAGGCTGACAGCCCTTTCAGTTGTAGTTGGTATGGTGTTGGAAATAGTGGAATCCTTCTCCACCAGGGTCACTTCTTTGAAGGATGGCAGGCGGGGGGGGGGGTAAGTTGGAAGTTGTTGGTAGTAATGGTGATATGTTGCTATTCTGGTGGTTCTTGGTCTCACTTGAAAAGTAAATGAAACAGATATTGCACCTATCTCAGAGGATAGGATATGGGTGAGGAACCAGCAAAGGAGACTATGAAGGTGCATTCATACAAGCAGGAGAAAAACCAGGAGAGTAATATCATGAAGGATAGTGGAGGGGCAGCTAGGTGGAGCAGTGAATAGAGTACCAGCCTTGGGAGTCAGGAGTATCTGAGTTCAAATCCCACCTCAGACACTTAACCCCATTTGCCTTGCAAAAAAAAAAAAACTAAAAAAACCTAGAAAGTCAGTGGAAGGCTGTGCTAACAGATCAGTAATGGAGGCCCCCAAGTCCCAGTTCAGTGGGCCAAAGGTACAACATGCCAGCACAGAGGACGCCAGCCTCAGCAAGGAAGGGCTGTGGTGAGCCCTGGAACATCAGTTTAACAGGTGAGATCAAGCTGCTAGCACCTGAGGTCCCAGTGCAGAAAATCAGATCCTGGCCCCCAGTAGAAAAAGCTTGGATCATAGGTCCCCTATGCTCCAGGGGGTTCCACTTTTAAAATGAGCAAAAAACCAAAAAGAGCCCTAGGCACAGAAAGCTATTATAGCAAAAGGGAATATCAAAACACCATCTCAGAAGAAGAAAGCAGTAACAAAGTGCCTAAACGTGAAGCCTCAGATTGTGATTTGGTCTCAAGTTCAAGAAGTCCTCTTGGAAGATCTCATAAGGATTTTAAAAACCAAATAAGAGAGATAGAAGAAAAATTAGGGAAAGAAATGAGAATCATGCAGGAGAATTGTGAAAAACTGGAAAAGCACAAAAATTGAATGAAAACAATAACTTTAAAAGTAGAATGGATAACAAAAACAACTGGACAAATGGAAAAAGAGATATAAAAGTTAAGTGAAGAAAATACTTAAATATTAGAATTGGGAGAGTGAAAACTAATAATTCTATAAATATATCAAGAATTTTTCAAAATTAAAAGACTAAGGGGAGGTTAGGTGGCACAGTGGATAGAGCACTGGCCCTGGAGTCCAGGAGTACCTGAGTTCAAATCTGACCTCAGACACTTAATAATTACCTAGCTGTGTGGCTTTGGGCAAGCCACTTAACCCCATTTGCCTTGCAAAAACCTAAAAAAAAAATTAAGAGACTGGAAAATAGAAGAAAATGTAAAGTATCTCAGAAAAAACAACTGACTTGGAAAATAGCTCCAAAAGAGGTAATTTACAAATTATTGGTCTACCCTGAAAGTCATGATTTTAAAAAAAAGTGCCTGGATAATACCTTCCTGAAAATCATCAAGGAAAACATCCTAGAATGTGTAAAAATAGTCCTTGACAGAATCTCTCCTAAAAGAGATCCCATGGGGCAGCTAGGTGGTAGAGTGGATAGAGCACTGACCTTGGAGTCAAGAGGACCAGAGTTCAAATCTGGCCTCAGATACTTAATAATTATCTAGTTGTGTGACCTTGGGCAAATAAGTTAACCCCATTATTTTGGTGCAGTCTTTAGATGCAGGAGTTTGTACTTCCTCATCTTCAGATTGAGTATTTTGATCCTTCTTGGGATCATAGACAATATATTTCTCAATGGTGTTCCTCTTTTTTCGCTGTTTACTCATTTCCCCAGCCTGTGCCTGGTTTTGGGATGTTTCTTGAGCTTTTGAGGATTATTGGGACACCCCCCCACCCACAAGGATCTCAGTATGTGAAGCTCTGTCTTCCCTCCTGGTCTGTGAATGACCACAAGCACACCCCTCTGCACTGGGGCTGAGGATGGGGGGGGGGAGTCTGCTGTTCTATGGGGGGGCCTAGACTATAATCAGGATCTGAATATAGTCTGAGCCCCAGAGTCCTGTTCCAGAGACAGAGGACAGACCTTGGAAGTCTCTCTCCACTCCCCTACCTTTGGTAGGCTGAGCACTCAAGGCTCAGTTGCCTAGGGGCTCCTGCTTACAGGGTCCACCTGCTTCCAGTTCCTGGATCTGGGCTGCTGTGGCCAGGCTTCTAGTTGAGTGCCCTGAGGGCTGGGTTTCACGTGCTCATTCTGGCAGAGGTTCTCCCCTCCAATTTTCTTTTTTTCTTTTCTTTTTTTTTTAGATTTTTTCAAGGCAATGGGGTTAAGTGGCTTGCCCAAGGCCACACAGCTAGGTAATTATTAAGTGTCTGAGGTCGGATTGGAATCCAGGTACTCCTGACTCCAAGGCTGGTGCTCTATTGACTGCACCACCCAGCTGCCCCCCCATCTTTCAAGTTGTACCAGGTGCTCCCCAGGGTATAGGTCAGGAAACTGCCCCTGCTGCCATAAGCCATGGCTCCCAGGCACCCTGGGGCTGCCTCCAGGAGGCTGAAGTTCCTTCACTCTGGCGAGTCACCCCTCTAACCCCAAGGAGCTGAGCCTTTCCACTATTTTCCAGGTTACCTTGGGCCTCACTGGATCTTTCTGTGGGTTCTGTCTCTCAAAAATTTGGATAGAGTCATTATTTTATGAGTTTTGAAATATTAGAGAGAGAGAGAGAGAGAGAGCACCTAAGAGAGGCTCTTCTCCTGTCACCATCTTGGCTCCTCTCCTAACCCCATTATTTTGCAAAAAGAGAGAGAGAGAGAGAGAGAGAGAGAGAGAGAGAGAGAGAGAGAGAGAGATCCCAAAATAAAAACTCCGAATTTTAGAATTCTCAGTTAAAGGAGAAAATCCTACACATTGCCAACAAGAAACAATTCAAAGATCAAGGAGTCAGTGTTAGGATTACACAGAATTTAGAAGCTTCAGCATTAAAGGATCAAAGGGCCTTTATTCAAGAGGGCAAAGGAACTTGAATTACAACTAAGAATCAACTACCCTGCAAAATTCAGCATATCCTTTTAGAGGAAAAGATGGACATTCAACAAAATAGGGGACTTTCAAACTTTCCAGATCTGAACAAAAAGTTCGATCTTGAAATATAAGACTCAAGAGATGTATAAAAATGCAAATGGAAAGAAAAAAATAATAAGACTAAACTATTCACATTCTTACATATCCCTAATATGCTTAACTCTTAAGAAATGTATTTCTAATAGGGATAACAGGAATATGTATACTTAGTATATATAATACTTAGTATGCTTTTAAGTTAATTAGAATGTGATGATATTAAAAAACAATTAAGGCATTAAAAAAGGATTATACTAGAAGAGGAGGGAGGCAGAAGAAGGTAAATCACATCACATGAAGAGGTACAAAGGACCTATTATAGTATAGAGAAAGAAGGAAGGGATCACTGATTGAATCTCTCAAAAGATTTGGCTCAAAGAAGAAATAACAATCATTCTGAGTTAGGTTTAGACATTTATCTTACCCTATAGGGAAATAGGAGGGGAAAGAGGAAAAAGCAAGGGGCAGATTAACTGGGGAAGGTGGTGGTCAAAAGCAAAATACTTGTGATTGGGGGTAGGATAAAAGGAAAGAAAAAAGTATAAATGGAGAAAATAGGATGGAGGGAAATACAGAGCTAGTAATCATAACTGTGAATGTGTACAGGATGAACTCTCCCATAAAACAGAAGTGGATAGTAGAATGGATTAAAAAATAGAATCCTATAATATGTTGTTTACAAGAAACTCATTTGAAGCAGTGAAATATACACAGAATAGGGGCAGCTAGATGGCGCAGTGGATAGAGCACTGGCCCTGGAGTCAGGAGTACCTGAGTTCAAATCTGGCCTCAGCCACTTAATAATTGCCTAATTGTGTGACCTTTGGGCAAGCCACTTAACTCCATTGCCTTGCAAAATCCTAAAAAAAAAAAATACACAGAATAAAGGTAAAAAGCTGGAACAAAAGATATGCTTTGCCTGAAGTAAAAAGAGCAAGGGTAGCAATTAATTCTGATCTCAGACAAAGCAAAAGCAAAATACACCTATTTAAAAGAAATAAGTAAACTCCATCTTGCTAAAAAGCATCATAGACAATGGAGAGCTATCAACACTAAATATATATATATGCACTAAGTGGATAACATCCAAATTCTTAGAGGAGAATTTAAGAAATAGTCAGTAAAACTCAACTAGCAGGGGCCCTCAGAATCTTCCTTTCTCAGAATTAGACAAATCTAAACTTAAAATAAACAAAAAAAGAAGTGAAGGAAGTAAAATACAAGACTTAAAAGATGTATAAAATGATAAATGGAATTTTAGAAAAGTTAGTTATATTAGATCTCTGGAGAAAATTGAATGGAGATAGAAAAGAATATACCTTTTTTCTCAGTTGGTACTTGGCACCTACACAAAAATTGATCATATACCAGGCATAAAAACCTCACAATAAAGTGCACAAAGGCAGAAATATTAAATATATCTTTCTCAGATCATGCTGTAATAAAAATTGCATGAAATAAAGAACCATAGAAAGAAAGACTAAAAATTAATTGGAAACTAAATAAGCTAATCCTAAAGAATGAGTGGGTCAAACAATAAATCATAGAAACAATCAATAATTTCATTCAAGAAAATGACAATTATAAGAAAGCATATCAAAATGTATTGGATACAGCCAAAGCAGTTTTTAGGGGGAATTTTATATCTCTAAATGAATAAATTACAGAAAGAGGAGATCAATGAATTGGGCATGAAACTAAAAATAAAATCAGAAAACAAAAGAAAGATGCAATTAAGTGAAGGGCAGTTGAAAGGTTGTCCTTGGAGAGTAGTTAGTTTTATCATGTATTTACAATTAAGAAACATTATTTCATGATATATTAGGTCATTTCCTATTTCCATGGCTCATAATAAAAATTTATAAACAGATTTTCATGAAAACAACAAGTTTATGTATTATAGGAAATAAAAAACATCTATGAAAAATTCCTTAAGAACAAAATTAGCATATAGTTAAATTCTCAGGAGTTCCAAAAGAGGATAAGCATAGGAAGAAGAATAAAAAAAACTGGAAACCATTAATGAGAGATGTCAAAGGCTAATAAATTACACAGAAGCTACTTAAAAAAAGGTTGGAATGTACTAGGTAAGAAAAGATATGAATAACAAAATGAAATTTATTTTATTTGTGAAAGATGGAAAACAAATGTTATGATTACTGGAATCACTTGAAAATTAGCCATGTAGTTAGATCAGAGACCAAAATTAATACTAAATTAGGAGAAAGAGAAAAAGTGAGACATGGCATAAAATTGAAATAGCACTAGCCTGTCTTATGCTGATTGACAAAAAAAACTAAGAAATGGACAAAACAGCAGACAAGTACAAAAGAATATAAATCAGTAGCCTTGGTGAGGAAATCAAAAGAGCCTAGAAATCTCTTGAGTTAGTGAACCCTTGATCTTCTAAGTGACAGCTCTATTAGTTCTATTAAGTCATAAGCTTCATTATGTCAATAGATACATGATTTATTGATCTGGGTTTTGATTCTAAAGGCAAAGATCACAACAAATGACTTTTCATGTTTTACAACACATCCATATTTTCCTTGAGAGGGCTAAATATCTCAGAGGACTGCTTTTATGTTTTGATATCACCAGGATATTGGTGCAATACTCAGACTATTCATGTTATACTTTGCTTTCAATATATGCTAAATCCACCTACTTTCTTAAATGACCATTTCCTAGAGGCTAAACAGAGTTTTGGAAAGAGACTGACTTTGGAGTAGAAGAATCTGGGTTCATGTCACTCTTCTGACATTTAATATCTGAGTGACCTTGGGCAACTCACTTGGTCTCCTTAGGTCTTAAAATTTCCCCATTGTTGAAGTGACTTCCTTCCAGGACTAGATTTATAAGCTTATCTTCTATATTATTTCTTGTGGATGAATCATTGTTGACAACATGCTGCAGCCAACTTAACTCTCAATTGTCCTTTGGGTCACCTGAAATTCTACTTCTTTTGAGACTATGATCATTCATGATTGGTAGCCATATAGCTTCACTGGCAGAATAATGATATTAAAAAGATTGGATTTGTTTGTTTGCTTTCTGACATAATTGCCCGTATGATATGATTCCATTAAACAAGTTTTATCAATTTTACCTAAATCTAGTCCTAGGTTTTTCTTACTTGTAATTTCCCCTCAAACCACTTGGTGTCACCTTCTAACTTCTATTCTAAATTTGTTAGCTGCTTCTAAGCAATAATTGTCTTCCCAATGCTGTATTCTCCACAGAGAAAATGTAGCCTTGTTAAAAGTGAACTATTTAGTAATAAGTTGGTTTTTATATAAGACTTTAAAGTTTGCAAAACATTTTACATATGTCATTTCAGTCTCATATGACTCCTGTGAGGTTAAGTGCTATTTTTAAGATGAGGAAACTGAGGTTCAGAGGTTGCCTGGAATTATACTAGGCATTCCACTGTGGTAAATGAGGCAGGATAGGGTAGCTGAGTCCAAATGAATCAATGCTGTATACTTACAAAATATATATCCTTTCCAAGATCCTGCTTTTGTTAAATGTTAGATAATCTGTGAGTGTCTCAGCCCAGAAAAAGACAGGACAACTCACACCCAAAGTCATCAGCCTGGATGCTGCTAAGGATCTACAGGCCTTTCTATTTTTCCCTATAGCTTATATATGTGTCTTATATGTGTGTGTCATTGCCATGAATAACAATGTAAACTCTCATTTTTTCCATTTATATTAACAGTAATTAGCATAGTACTTGGCACATATTAAATAATTAATAAATACTTTTCCATTTCATTCTAGTTCACCATGGACTATTGATCCTTTGTTCCTATGCTCATTTCAAATCAATCAGTGTTCAAATTTGATAAAAGGGAAAAGAATCAAATACATGCTTGGGGTCTATGGTCTGAGAGGTAGGAGGTAGAAGAAGTTGGTTTGTATGTTGATCTGCTAGTGACAGGTGATACAGTAAATTTAAAATGATTTATATGTTTTGAAAAATGAAACTACAAGATGGTTCCCCTTGGAGATTGAAAAAAGGCTGAATGAAAAAAATAATTACAATAAAGACAGAAATGATTAATGGGAAGTTGGTTTGTAGGACAGAAAGTATAGTTATATACTTAGCTTTGGGGGTAAGGAAATGAATTGGGGAAGAGAAAGTTCTATGCAAATATTTGCAAATATATTAAAGAATAATTTTTATATTGTACCCAGTCAGATTTAAATGTGGGCATATCATTATTACTAATAATTTTGTTATACAAAATTATTACTCTCAGAGGATGGCTTTAAATACATTGGGTGATTCCTCCAGGCAAACAAATCTTTAATTGGTACAGTGCTTTCCACTGATCTCTTTAGATCTATATCACTTTCTTATGAAATTATAGAATATATTTACTTCCTAGAATTTCGTAATTGTGTTATCATTCTTTATTCTTAGAATATATTTTTTGTTAAAGAATATACACATTGATATGAAAATTTACTCATAGCTGTATTAATAAGTATCTTTTTTATTATCTTTATGCATTATTTATTCCTCCTATTTGATGAAATCTGACTTAACATCTTTCATACCAAGGGAAAAAAAGTAAAAACCACAAACATTTTTACTAGACTTTTTACTACTCAGTTGTGAGAATAACCTAAGGCATCTTCCTGGGACTAGAAAGATAATTGGTACATATTCCATTAAATATTATCTGCCTTCTAAGATATGTATGGAATTGACCCAAATTTATAAAAATAAAAATTCTTCCCCATGGTCAATGGATATGCATAGACAGTTCTTAGAGGAAGTAATTCAAGTTATTGATAGTCACATGAAAAAATGTTCTAAAACACTAATAATTAGAGAAATAGAAATTAAAATAACTCTGAAGTGCCAATATACACCATAATATTGGTAAAGTTGACAAGAAAACAAAACATATTCTTGAGGGACTGTGGAAAAACAGGTAAATTAATACAATAGCATAGAACTCTAAATTGGTCTAGTTATTCCAGAAAGAAATTTAGAACAATGTTCTAAAGTATGTATATCCTCTGACTCAGTGATAGTCACTATTAGGTCTATACCTTAGAGAGATCAAATAAAGGGGGGGAAAGACCCACATATACAATTTACAAGTAGCAACTATTCATTATGGCAAAGAATTGGAAAGGGAGGAATTGTGAAGTGGGGAATGAATAAACAAGTTATAGTCTGTATGTGAGGCAATGCTATTGTACTACAAGAAATGATGAAGGGGTTGGTTTTAGAAAAACCTAGGAAGATTTGTACAAACTGATGCAAAGTGAAATGAGCAGAAACTAGGAAACAATTTATAAAGCATACTTTTTTTTTTTAGGTTTTTGCAAGGCAAATGGGGTTAAGTGGCTTGCCCAAGGCCACACAGCTAGGTAATTATTAAGTGTCTGAGACCTGATTTGAACCCAGGTACTCCTGACTCCAGGGCCGGTGCTTTATCCACTGCGCCACCTAGCTGCCCCCGGCATACTTTTTTGAAGACAAAAAATTTTGAAAGTCTTAGGAATGCTTATCAACCCAATGAAAAGGACCACAGTTCCAGGGAACTCATAATGTAGGAATTTGTTTTGCTTGACTATATTTGTTTGAAATAGGTTTTTCCCCCCCTTACTTTCTGAGTAGGTGGGGGCAAAGAGGCAAAAGAGAATGAATTCAGAAAATAAAGCAAAATTGCTTTTTAAGGGGCAGCTAGGTGGCACAGTGGATAAAGCACCGGCCCTGGAGTCAGGAGTACCTGGGTTCAAATCAGGTCTCAGACACTTAATAATTACCTAGCTGTGTGGCCTTGGGCAAGCCACTTAACCCCATTTGCCTTGCAAAAACCTAAAAAAAAAAATTTCTTTTTAAAAAAATATTAATTATCCCTTATTTTTTCCTTCTACCTCTTAAAGTAGCCAAAGTCTTCCCCTCTTTTTCATAAAATTTTCATCTTGGCACCACTGTTTGCCAACTTTGAGTAAATGATGGAAATATCTACTTTCATATTCTTACCACCACTAACTTTGTTCAAAGATCCCAAAACATAGATCTATAAGCAGAAGCAGATAACACTCATGCTCCTAATTACCATCCTGAAATCTCTAAAAGGAAGAAGCACTTTTAGTATACATCAGAGACTGGACCTTTCCTAAACAAAATGAATGCTGGGTAACCATTCTCATTTCTAGCCTTCCTCATACTTCAGTTGACTATATAGAATATCCTGTAATAAATATTCTTCATAAGACTCTAAGACTTTTGTAAGACTGTAAGACATGTAAGTCTTGTGTATAGGTTTCCTTTTCCTGATTGTGGTGCAAACTCAGGGTTTCCATATAACCATTCATGTAGATAGGCATTTTGCCATCAAATAAAAGAACTGGAAACTAATTAAATCTCCTTATTTTTAGATTTAGATTTCTCAAATTAAGAGAAACCTTATTTCAAAATTTTTTTTGATGACGGATTCTAATTTAGTAGAGGATCTATGGAAAAACATGGTCAATAATTACATAAGATGAAAAGGAATGGTTAACTTGAAATCTGTATTAACGAAAGGAAACTCATCATCTAGCAAGATTGTATTCAACCTTGGTACTCAGACCTCATCAGCACCCTCTAACCCTCTTTTTGGAGAGTGGAGCAAGACTTTTCCAAAACATTCATTTATGGAAGATGCCAAAGTCAATTATCTCTTCATTTCCCACCTGGCTACACTCTTTTGAACACTCACAAATAGCAAGACTGGTTTGATGAAAATGGAGAAATACAGAAGCTGCTAGATGAAAAACAAGAACTCCACAGGCTTTACCAGAAGGACAGTTCATCCATTTCCAAGAAGGCAGCGTTTAATTCCATCAAAACTAAAGTCTAAACAAAACTTAGATACAGGACTCTTAGCTCCATAAGAAGGCAGATGAAATTCAATTTTTGCAGATGGTAACAAACCAAAATGCTTCTATGAAGCCCTGATGGCTATTTATGGGTCAAAGACATATGGTTCATCTCAACTACTCAGTGCTGATGGATTCATATTGATTAATGATAGGGATATGATCCTAGAGAGATGGGCTGAACCTTCCATAGTGTCATTTTTTTATCTCTTTATTAATTTCTTCTATGCAGGCAATCTCTTTTTTCTTTCTGCTTCCATTTTTCTTGAATTTGTAATTTTTCATACACATATTCCTATAATTTATTTCACTGGAACTATCTTAATAGTTCAAAAATATAATTTTCTTTTTTATTTTTTATTCTCATTTTGTACAAATGTGTTTTTTACATTAATAAAATATTTTTGTTTAAGAGTAAACAAAATACCCCTCCCCACTATGAATATAGACTTGCTTGGGCGATAAAGTAAAGGGGAGAGAAAACAAATTAAAATTAAAAATATAATAGTAATAATTGTAGGTATGGCCAGGTGGCGCAATGGATGAAGCACCAGCCCTGGAGCCACAAGCACCCGAGCCCACATCCAGCCCCGTAGACCCAACAATCACCCAGCCGTGTGACATGCAAGCCACCTGATCCCCACTGCCCTGCAAAAACCAAAAAGAAGGAAAAAAAAGACCCAAAATAAAATAAAATAGTAATAATAGTAGGGGTAAAAATATGATTTTCTATATTAAACTTCTTTGGGTTGGAGTTTCAGATGTCAAATGATTTAATTCGGATTTTTACCCTCCTAAAATAGGTTTAGTGTATATTATTTCTTTTTTTCATTTTAGAAAGGTTTTATTTATTTTGAGTTTTACAATTTTCCCCCCAATCTTGCTTTCCTCATAAGTGTTCTTAACAGACAATCAATCAAGGCAGGAGGAGCCATTGACCACTTACCTCAAGTTGAAATCAATCAGTCCCTAGCTGAAGTTCCAACAAAAGAAGAGGTTTTGAATGCTATTGGGCTCCTTTCAAGTGACAAAGCATCTGGTGCTGAGATCCACAAGGTGGGTGGGGGGGTCCATTGCTCATCCAAAAACTGAAATTTTCCAGTTTATATGGCATGAAGACATTATCCCTCATGAATTCAAGGACACTTCCATTGTTCATCTCTATAAAGGTAAAGGGAATAGATTGTCCTGTGACAATCACAGGGGTATTTCTCTTTAAGTCATTGTTGGTAAGATTCTTGCCAGAGTCCTTCTCATTAAGCTGATTCTTCACCTGGGAGTTGTTCACTTTCCTGAGAGCCAGTGTGGCTCTCAGAAAGGGTAGAGGAACATTTGGTATGCTCTTTGATGCCTGACAACTCCAGGAAAAATACCAGTAACAGAACAGAGGTCTGAATTCAACATTTATAGATTTGACCAAGGCCTTTGATACTGGCAGTCATGAGGGTTTATGGAAAATTATGTGAAAATTTGTTTGCCTGGAAAAGTTCATCAATATCGTACATCAATTACATGATGGCATGCATGCCCAAGCTCTGGATAATGCACGATGCTCTCAAGATTTCCTAGGTATCAATGGAGTAAAACAAGGATGTGTCCTTGCTGCCATACATTTTAGCATGATGTTTTCAGCCAAGTTATCAAATGCCTTCAATGATGAACATGGCCTCCAGGTCAGCTACTGCATTGATGGCATATTCTTCAAGTTGAAAAGGCTACAAATTAAGACCAAAGTGGAGGGAGTGTTGGTGCATGATTTTCTGTTTGCAGATGATTGTGTACCTGCAGCCTCTGAAGCTGAGATGCAACAAAGTCTGGATCAATTCTCTGCTGTTTGTGCTAATAATGGTCTAACAATTAACACCAAGAAAACATAGGTGCCCCATCAGCTAGCACCACACAATCCATTATGTGGAACCATTGATTAAAGCCAATGGAGAAGTTTAAATACTGTGGACAAGTTCACTTACCTTGGCAGTGTCCTTTCCAAGGAGGTACACATTGACAATGAGGTTGATACTTGCATTGCCAGAGTTGGCTCAGTATTTGGTAGACTCCAAAAGAAAGTGTAGGAGAGAAGAAGTATTAGACTGACTACCAGACTGAAAGTCTAGAAAGCCATTGTGCTGACCTCATTGCTATATGCCTTTGGAACCTGGACAGTCTACTACCAGCACCATGTCAGAAAACCGAATTGCTTCTATTTAAATTGTCTTAGGAAGATTCTGAAGGTTACCTGGTAAAAGAAGATACCAGACAATGAGGTCTTTTTTCGAGCTGAACTGTCTCACATTCCAACATCACTACAGAAAGTGCAAATACAATGGCTGAGCACCTTGTTAGAATGCCAGACTTACACTTACCAAAAAACTTTATGGAGAATTCAACCAGGATGTTCACAAGAGGGTCAGAAGAAGTTTTACCAAGACATCCTGAAGGTCTAATTGAAGAACTGTAGGAACTGATTTTACAACATGGACATACTGGGACAGGACTGCCCAGCATGGCTTGCCCTCATCAGTGAGGGGGTTGCACTCTATGAAGAAGGCAGAATTGAAGCAGCTCAAAGGAAACATGACATCTGTAAGTTTAGAGTACTCATCTCAGATATTCACATGGACTATTTGTGCCCAAATGTGGTAGAGCATTCCAAGCTCATATTAGTCTGATCAGCCAATGTAATTTGTCTCAAACAGTGATGCCATTTTGGTCATTTTTGATAATGTAGGACAAAAACCAATCAACATTTCTTTGCACTTTTCCAAAACTGGTTATGATTTTTCAGCTTCTTTTTGTGTGTTTTTCCCCCTTTAGTTTATAAATTCCTGGAGGACAAGAACTGCCTTTTTTTTTATTTGTATTCTCATGACTTAGAACAGTGTCTGGCACATGGTAGGTGCTTAATAAATGCTCATTGACTCTATCAATGAGATCATCAATTCATTGACAAAAGAGATCATACATTATATAGCATGTATATTAGCTACATTCATGTCTTTAAGGTTTGAGGCTTATACTCTCTTACAGTAGAGGAGATAGGTTGGGGGGGTAATAAGTAATGGTGGGATTGAAGTAAACAACTGATTCTCTGCCTTGATGACCATTTTAAGTATACAAAAAGATATACCAAAGGGTAGTTTGGTAGTTTAATTATTTCATGCATTTAATATTCAAATAAGAATAAAAGAGGTACACAAAACTAGATTATGTTTTACTACTACAGTAGGCAAATGTATCCTTAAGGAGTGAAAGCAATCACATGACCACAGCCAATGTTGGAACATTTGCAGTACCAAAACTCATTCTACCTATTCTGACTCTTTTCGTCTTCTACTTCCATGGTTTCCAAAATGGGCCCTTGAAATCTATATTTCTATCTTTTCATTGTGCCTCTGCTTCTTATTGCTTTCACAGTTCAGGGAACACAGCATATTCATAATATCTAGGGGTATTACAAAGTGGAAACAAGTGACAGCTTGTCACCTCGTGGTAGTTTGGCCCTTATCTCTTTACATTATATGTTTGTTTACTGAAGTAGCAAAAAACAAAGAATTAAAATGCAGTAGTTCATCAAAGGTATAATTAGTTTTAAGAAATGAATACATAATGTCATGGAACACTATTGTTCTATTAGAAACAAGGAGGGACGGGAATTCAGGGAAGTCTGGAGGGATCTGCATGAACTGATGCTGAGTGAGATGAGCAGAACCAGAAAAACATTGTATACCCTCACAGCAACATGGGGGTGATGTTCAACCTTGATGGACTTGCTCATTCCATCAGTGCAACACCCAGGGACAATTTTGGGCTGTCTGCAATGGAGAATACCATCTGTATCCAGATAAAGAGCCGTGAACTTTGAAAAAATTTCAAGGACTATTCCCTTTAGAGAAAAAAAAAACAGATATCTTATTGTCTGATCTTGTTACCTCTTATACTTTTTGTTTCTTCCTGAAGGATGTGATTTCTCTCTCATCACACTCAGTTTGGATCAACGTACAACATGGAAACAAAATAAAGACTGACAAATTGCTTTCCATGGGTGGGGAGGAGAGGGAAGTATGATTGGTAGAAAAAATTGTAAAACTCAAAACTCAAATAAAATCTTTTTTAAAAAAAAGAAATGAATACATAAATATGACAAGAAGAGTTCCATCAACTTTTTTTTCACTTTTGGAGGAATGAACTTACTATGGGGGCTTAGAAAATGCTGTTGCACAGATGAATGTTAAAAAAGAGTATGAAAGTTAAATTTGTTATTTCCACATTGGTGGTGTCCAGGCACACCCTGATTACAAGTGCCATTTCTTTTTTAGTTTTTTTTTTTGCAAGGCAAACGGGGTTAAGTGGCTTGCCCAAGGCCACACAGCTAGGTAATTATTAAGTCTCTGAGACAGGATTTGAACCCAGGTACTCCTGACTCCAGGGCCGGTGATTTATCCACTACACCACCTAGCCACCCTATACAAGTGTCATTTTAACAACTGGTTTGCTGAACTCAGCATAAAATTAGGTATCCATTCTACCAAACCTGTACAAACCAGGTGAATCCACAACTGGTGGTGGTAAAAAGGATCATCATTTGCAGGTTTTGTATCCCAGAGTATCGTTGAGGCATTGGATAACTTCAGGAGTGTTGTGAAGGGAAAAAGGCTCAAAAGAGTACAAGTTTTTAATGGCCTATAGTAGACTGATAAGAACTGAGGAGCAAAAGAGAACCACTGGTACCCCTAGACATGACATCATGAGCTTTTGGCTTTGAAGGAAGCATATATTTTATTTACTATTATTATTATTATTATTATTATTTTTTTTTAGAATTAGTCCCTTACCTGCATCATTTCCATCTCAGTAAGAGGAATAATAGCTATGCTCAAAGTCCAGGTCTTATTAAGGGGACTCATTTAAAGAATCAGATGTTCATCACTAGGTAGGAGCTGTTAAGAACCATTTGCTCTAAAAGCAATTTACAGATGAGGAGATCAAAGCAATCCATAGTCATATGAAAAACTTCTCTAAATCATTACTTATTATTGAAATGCAATTTAAAGCTTCTCTGAGGTACCACCTCACATCTCTCAGACTAGCCAATATGACCAGAAAGGACAATGATCATTGTTGGAAGGGTTGTGGGAAATCTGGGACACTATTACATTATTGGTGGAGCTGTGAATTCATCTAACCTTTCTGGAGAGAAATTTGGATTATGCCCAAAGGGCAACAAAAATGTGCATATGTAATACCACTACTGGGTCTATATACCCTGAAGAGATTATGAAAAAGGGTAAAAATATCACTTGTACAAAAATATTCATAGTGGCACTGTTTGTGGTGGCAAAGAATTGGAAATTGGGTAAATGTCCTTCAGTTGGGGAATGGCTTGACAAACTGTGGTATATGTATGTCATGGAACACTATTGTTCTATTAGAAACTAGGAGGGATGGGAATTCAGGGAAGCCTGGAAGGATTTGCATGAACTGATGCTGAGCAAGATGAGCAGAACCAGAAAAACCATTCTGGAGAGAAATTTGGAAGTACACCCAAAGGGCAACAAAAATGTGCATACCCTTTGATCCAACAATACCACTACTGGGCCTATACCCTGAAGAGATGATGAAAAAGGGTAAAAACATCCCTTGTAGGGGTGGCTAGGTGGCACAGTGGATAAAGCACCGGCCCTGGAGTCAGGAGTACCTGGGTTCAAATCCGGTCTCAGACACTTAATAATTACCTAGCTGTGTGGCCTTGGACAAGCCACTTAACCCCATTTGCCTTGCAAAAAAACCTAAAAGAAAAATAAAAAAAACATCACTTGTACAAAAATATTCATAGCAGCACTGTTGGTGGTGGCAAAGAATTGAAAATCAAGTAAATGTCCTTCAATTGGGGAATGGCTTAGCAAACTGTGGTATATGTATGTCATGGAACACTATTGTTCTATTAGAAACCAGGAGGGATGGGAATTCAGAGAAGCCTAGAGGGATTTGCATGAACTGATGCTGAGTGAGATGAGAAGAACCAGAAAAACATTTTATATCCTAACAGCAACATGGGGTCACTGATCAAACTTGATGGACTTGCTCATTCCATCAGTGTAACAATCAGGGACAATTTTGGGCTGTCTGCAATGGAGAATACCATCTGTATCCAGAGAAAGAACTGTGGAGTTTGAACAAAGACCAAGGACTACTATCTTTAATTTAGGAAAAAAAAACCTGACATCTTATTGTCTGAGCTTGCTATCTCTTATACTTTATGTTTCTTCCTTAAGAATATGATTTCTCTCTCATCACATTGAATTTGGATCAATGTAAGACAAAAAAAATGGATCATGGAAACAATGTAAAGACTGGCAAATTGCCTTCTGTGGGGGAGGTGGGGAGAGGGAAGTAAGATTAGGGGAAAAATTGTAAAACTCAAAATAAATAAAATCTTTAAAATTAAAAAAAAAGAACCATTTGCTCTCATTTTCCATATGTTAATATATGTTAATCTGTAGGATAATAGCAAAAGACAATGTGGTATGAAAGAAAGAGTTGACCTTAAAGTCAGAAAAATCTGAATTCTAGTCCTGCCCCTGACTCATCTTGGCTGCATGAACCTAGGCAAGTCCCTGGACCTTTCACTTCTCTAGGAAGTTCCTTAAAACTTTGAGTTGCAGAGAAGAGAACAACCTGCATTAGTAGCAGGAGCTCATTGAGGAATTCCCTATAGTAAAGAAATGATAGGTCCAGTCTCTAACCTATTTTAGATAATGTTTCACTGAAAATATAGGACAGAAATACATTATTTTCTAACTATACCTTTCTTTGGCAATGATAATAATAGTTTTTTCCATTTTATTCTGAAGCTAGATAAATAAGAAAATGTATTCTTTGATGCAGTATTTAAGTTGTCATATTAGATTTAGTAATAAACAAACAAATGGATGAATAAATGAGTGGATGAATAAATAATAAAAACAAGATAAAAAAACTTAAAGATTGAAAAAAAGGAGCTGAGGTTGGGGGGGAATCCAACAAGTCTTAAATGCTAAACCATTTCATATGCTTTATGATTCAAAACTTACATTTTTTCCAATTTTTAGAACCAATTTTTCAGCATTTATATGGTCCAAAAAATTAGGATGAGGTTTTCTTCTACGATAATCCTCTTCACTAAAGGGAATTTCAGGATCATCCTGTGAAACAAAAAGTAGATTTTGTATATTAGAACCACTTACATTTTCTGTGCCAAATATTTAAAACTACATTTAGTGCTTTATAGTTTACAAACTTTTTTTTTGTTTAGGTTTTTGCAAGGCAAATGGGGTTAAGTGGCTTGCTCAAGACCACACAGCCAGGTAATTATTAAGTGTCTGAGACCTGATTTGAACCCAGGTACTCCTGACTCCCAGGTAGGTGCTTTATCCACCTAGCTGCCCCTACAAACTGCTTTTCTTAAAACAGTCCTGGAAGGTAGTATTATAATTCCAATTTTAAATGACTTATCTAAGATCACAAGCTATTAAAGTAACAAAGTTACTTTTTGGATAATTTTAAGTCCAAAGTTCCCTTAAATACAACTATTCCAACTTAATTAGTCAATTTAGAACTTATTTATTGTTCACTTTAAAATTATTGAAATTTTCTTACTTAACAAAGATCTATTCATGTTTTTATATTTTACAAAATTTATATTTCATATATGCTTTATTTTGTGTAATATATATTTATATTAAAATATATAAAATATTTCTATATCATATTCATTTTATGTAAAATATTTTATATTCTATATTTATATTTTAACAAAATTCTAAAATGACAATATTATGCTCTTCTCAATACAAATTTGCAGGGATAGCATTAAAAGGATATAACTAACTTTCTCTACTGTGCCTTTCACAGTCCTGGTACCTGTTAATCAGAACTAAATGTAAAGATTTTACATAATAAAAGCATTTAATCCAACTACTTAGTAAAAGGATCAACCAGAGAGAGAAGATTAGCTTATGTTCCAACCAAGCTCCTTTCTTCAGTCCTTGATTTGACCTCTAGATGCCACTTAACCCTGGCTTATATGTAAATCCCTAAACTGGGAGGTAAAATTCCTTCTCCACCATTTATTATCCACCCTGCATATCATCTCTACTTATTGATCCTTCTCAGTCACCTATAGTGTGACTTGAAGGACCAATTTTTTTTTGGTAAGTGTGGGATTTTCAAACACAGAGAAACACTGAATTATTGGGGGTGAATTGCAAAGAATATCTGGAGTCAGAGAAGCTGGGTTTGAATTCTAGCTCTGCCATGACTTGAGATCCTGAGAAAAGTCATCTCATTTCCTCAGACCTCAGTTCCTTCATCTATGAAACAGGAGGACTGAAGGTCTTTAAGATCCCTTCTACTTTAAATCTATGTTTCTATGGCTAAGTTTCTGAGAACAGAACAATCAAGGTATGCCATTTCATTACACATACTTCCCAGCAATCAAAACATTTAATAAGCATCTGCCATGTGCCAGGCACTGTAGCATTGGCAATAAAAAAGAGGCAAAAGACAATTCCTATCCTCAAGAAGATAAGAATCTTAGTAGAGATGACATGCAAAACAAATATATATATATACAAAGCAAGTTATATTAGGGATAAATAGGAAATATTTAATAGGAAATAAATAAATAATTAAGAGAGTGAAGGCAATAGAATTAAAAAGGTTTGGAAGACTTCCTGGTAAAAGATGGGATTTTAGTTGGAACTTAGAGAAAGCCAGGGAAGTCAGTGGACAGAGATGAGGAGGGAGAGTGTTTGAGGCTTGGAGAATGACCAGAAAAAATGTCCAAGGAATGAGATAGGGTGGGTGGTGGACACCATTAGACTGTGATTAAGATAACCACTTTGGAGGCTGGATGGAAGTTGAATTGGAGTAGGAAGAGACTTAAGGCAAGCAAATCCACTAGCAAGCTATTGTAGTGGTCCAAGGGTGAGATGATGAGTCTGCTGTCTAAGCAGAGACAGTGTCAAAGGAGGGAAGGAGGTATATTTGATAGATGTAAAAAGATGAAACCAGGGGATCTTATTAACAGATTGAAAATAGGAAGTGAGAGATAATGAGGAGTCAAGGATAACACTAAGGTTTTCTAGCATGAGGGACTGGGAGGATAGTGTTGCCCCTAAGTAACAGGGAAGGTGGGGGGGGGGGCAGAGTTTAGAAGGAAAGATCATAATGAGTTCTATTTTGGACTTGATGAGTTTAAGATGTCTATTGGACACCCAGTCTAGAAGTCTAAAAGGCACTGGGGGGAATATAAAGTTGGAGGTTGGAGCAGGATAGGTAGATTTGAGATCATCAGCAGAGAGATAGTAACCAAATTCATAGAAACTGATGAAGTGAAGAAGTGAAGTATGGAGGGATGAGAGAATCCAGGACAGAACCCTGAGGGACACTATGGTTAGAGGGTGACAACTGGATGAGTATTCAACAAAGGAGACTGAGAAGTAGTCAGATAAGTAGGAAGAGAACCAGAAAAGTTATAAACTGAAAACCTAGAGAAAAAAAGAGTATAATAGGAGGAGATGATCAAGTGTCAATATGGAGCTCAAGAAAAATGAGGATTGAGAAAAGGTTATTGGATTGGTAATGAAGAGATCATTAACAACTTTGGAAAGCAGTTTCAGTAAAATGGTTAGAAACTGTATTGTAAAGGGTTATGAAGAGAGTGAGAGAGGAGGAAGTAGACTCTTTATTATAGATGGCCTTTTCAGAGAGTTCAGCTACAAAGGACAAAAGAGATAGGATGACAGTGGGGAGGGAAGACTCAAAGGAGAATTTTTTTAAGATATGGACATGTCTGTAAGCAGTAGGAAAGGAACTCAAAGACAGACTGAAAATAAGAAATAGAGTAGGGATGCCAGAGGAGGCAATCTGTTGGAGGAGATAGGATGATAGCAATAATGGGTAGTTAGCCTACTTCATTATTCAGAACAAGGGTGAAGGAGGAAAAAAGGACAGAAGGCACTTCAGTGATAGGAGGTAAGAGAAGACAACAGTGGAGAGAAGAGGGAGCTCGCAACAAATTATTTCCTTTTTTTTCTTTTGGAAAATATGAGATATGGACTTTAGCTGAGAGAGGAAGGGGGAGGGAGAGCCATCAGAGGTTTGAGAGAAGAAAAGGTTTGGAAGAGCTACTATAAATAGTGGGATAGCGAGTTGAAGAGGGAGGTCTAGTAGGATCATTTAAAGCAGCAGGGAGGACTTAATTGAGGTTAATGAAGTAAATCTGTAGTGGACCTTATAGAATAGAATGATTGCATGATTTTCTTTACCCTTTTTGAGCAGTAGGATCAAAGGCAGTAGATGATGGGATTGATTGAAGGCTGAGAATATGGTCTGATAAAGGGATTTCAGAATTCATGAACATGAAGATAGTACCCTGTGGACCATGACAATATCAAAGTATAACCATCTTTGTGTGTGGTTTAGGTGACATGGAGGAATAAGTCTAAAAAGAGAGTAGGTTGAGGAACTGAGTGGTTGAGGAATTTGAGGGAAAGTCTCCTAAAATGTGGGCTGGAGTTGAAGAGGAGAGAAACTCTGTGAGCCATGAATCAAACTCATTGTGGAAAGGAGGGGAGTGACCTGGAGGTAGGTAGACAACAACTACTTGGATTTTGATTGGATGGTAGAGATGAGTAGCATGAATCTCAAAAGAAGAGAGACTGCATGGTGATGGTCAGATGGTGGACAGAATTTCAAAAGAAGAGCGATTATAGAGTGATGGTGGTCAGATGGTGGAGAGAACCTGGAAGTGCCAATAAGGAGCAAGGAGCAAAGAGCATTACAACTTTTTCCTCCTTGACCTGTGTTCACTTAATACTGAAAAGGGTACACTAGGAATATGTCACCTGGGGATGAGCCACATTTCAGGAATAACTAGTAGATGGAATGAGTGGAAGAAGAAAAGATTTAGGATAAAGGGAAGTTTGCTGCCTATGAAACAGGCATTCTAGAGGTCACAGTGAAAGGATAATAGTGGAAAGATTTCATCCCAACTTTCTTAAGAAAATAATTCTAATAAAAGCATAATTCTATAAAAGCATTCCTTCCACCATCTGACCACCATCACCTATAATCTTCT
Organism: Macrotis lagotis; assembly: GCF_037893015.1. Classification (NCBI taxonomy): domain Eukaryota; kingdom Metazoa; phylum Chordata; class Mammalia; order Peramelemorphia; family Peramelidae; genus Macrotis; species Macrotis lagotis. The sequence continues at coordinate 418,275,812 of NC_133658.1, read as the reverse complement.
TTTGAGATTCTCTCCACTATCAGTAGTTTCATAATATTTTATACATTGGTATATATTCCAAGTTTTCTAAAAATTATATCAATAGGAACACTTCAAAACCAAATTCGTGCCCTTATTTGGTTAGGGTTTTTAAAACTAGATGTCAGTTGGTATTGGCTAAGAAATAGAGTGGTGGACCAGTGGAATAGACTAGGTGTAAAAGCAGGAGAGGAGTATAGTAATCTGCTGTTTGATAAACCCAAAGCGTCCAGCCATTGGGATAAAAACTCCCTCTTTGATAAAATCTGCTGGGATATTTGGAAGTTAGTATGGAAGAAAATTAGATTAGACCAACACCTCACACCCTTTACCAAGATAAGATCCAAATGGTTACAGGACTTAGACATAAAAAACAATACTATAAGCAAATTAGAAGATCAAGGATTAGTTTACCTGTCAGATCTATGGAAAGGGGAGCAGTTTATGACTAAGGAAGAGTTAGAGAACATCACCAAAAACCAATTAGATGATTTTGATTACATTAAATTAAAAAGCTTTTGTACAGATAAAACCAATGTAACCAAGATCAAAAGAAATGTAGTAAATTGGGAAATAATCTTTACAACTAATGATTCTGACAAAGGACTCATTTCTAAAATATACAGAGAACTGAGTCATATTTTTAAAACAAAAATCCATTCCCCAATTGACAAATGGTCAAAGGATATGCAAAGGCAATTTACAGATGAAGAGATAGATCAAAGCAATCCATAGCCATATGAAAAAAATGCTCTAAATCATTAATTATTAGAGAAATGCAAATTAAAGCTTCTCTGAGGTACCACCTCACACCTCTCAGATTGGCCAATATGACCAGGAAGGAAAATGATCATTGTTGGAAGGGTTGTGGGAAATCTGGGACACTATTACACTGTTGGTGGAGCTGTGAACTCATCCAGCCCTTCTGGAGAGCTATTTGGAACTATGCCCAAAGGGCAACAAAAATGTGCATACCCTTTGACCCAGCAATACCACTACTGGGTCTATACCCTGAAGAGATGAGGAAAAAAAGGTAAAAACATTACTTGTACAAAAATATTTGTAGCAGCCCTGTTTGTGGTGGCAAAGAATTGGAAATTAAGTAAACGTCCTTCAATTGGAGAATGGCTTAGCAAACTGTGGTATATGTATGTCATGGAACACTATTGTTCTATTAGAAACCAGGAGGGATGGGATTTCAGGGAAACCTGGAGGGATTTGCATGAACTGATGCTGAGTGAGATGAGCAGAACCAGAAAAACACTGTAAGCCCTAACAGCAACATGGGAGTGATGTTCAACCTTGAAGGACTTGCTCATTCCATTAGTGCAACAATCGGGAACAATTTTGGGCTGTCTGCAAAGGAGAGTGCCAGCTGTATCCAGATAAGGAGCTGTGGAGTTCGAACAAAGTTCTAGGACTATTCCCTTTAATTTAGAAAAAAACAGATATCTTATTGTTTGATCTTGTCACCTCTTAGATTTCGATTCTCTTCTTTAAGGATATGATTTCTCTCTCATCACACCCAATTTAGATCAAGGTACAACATGGAAACAAAGTAAAGACTGACAGAGTGCTTTCTGTGGGGGTGGGGTGGGGGGAGGGAAGCAAGATAGGGGGAAAATTGTAAAACTCAAATAATAACTTTAATAAAAATTAATTTAAAAAAACTAGATGTCAGAATCTGACAGCATTAGGTTACAAATTAACATAGGAATCCACAAGATAGCTAGTGCAAAGCATTATCAGCATTTTAAAGATGAAGAAACTGAATTTTAGAGTAGTAGAATGACATGCCCAAAGTCACACAACTATGAAGTGATAGGTCTGGAATTAGGCATCAGACTTTTAATTCCAAGTTCAAAGTTTTTCCCATTATACTAGATGAATAGTGTTTGTGAATCAGAACCTGGCATAGCATCTTGCATAGAAAAGAATTTTTAACGAATGATCCTCACAAATCTTATTTCAGACTACTGACTGATAAACATTTCGTCATTTCTCTGCTCCCCAGGGCTGGCATGTGAAGGATATGTTAGATTTTTTTTTGTTTTACCCCATAGGGAAAATAAGGAGCAATCAGGTTGGGGGAAAGGTAAAAGACTAATTATAGAAGTTACACTGGGGGGGGGGGGGCAATTTAGGAAACTTCTTTAGATTTTTTTTTTAGGTTTTTTGCAAGGCAGTGGGGGTTAAGTGACTTGCCTAAGGCCACACAGCTAGGTAATTATTAAGTGTCTGAGGACAGAGTTGAACTCAATTACTCCTGACTCCAGGGCCAGTGCTCTATCCACTGCACCACCTAATTGTCCCAGGAGAAACTTCTTAACTAGAACTGTCCAAAAGTGCAATTTAGGCTGCCTAGAGAGCTGGTGAGTTCCTCATCCTTGGAGATAAAATGTCAGTTATTTGCAGATTTCTCCCTGTCAGGTAGCAATATGCTTTTTGAGTAGCTTTCCATTATATTAGTTGATACTTTCTTTTTTTCTTGTTAACATTTTATTTGTTTTCCAATTATATATACAATAGTAATATGTACCTATCATTTTTTGGTAAGGTTTTGAATTTTACAATTTTTCCCCCACCCTCTCTTCCCTCTACCCCCAGAAAGATGTCTGATAGTCTTTACATTGTTTCCATTCTATACACTGATGTAAATTGAATGTGTTATAAGAGTAAACATAAACGCCCCTCCCCTCAAGAAGATAAGAAACCTCAAGAATAGAGAGAGAGAAAAAAATGTACTTCAGTCTGTGTTCATACTCCAATGGCTCTGTCTCTGAGGTGAGTTGCTTTCTTTATCATAAGTTCATCAAAGAAGTTGCTTCAATATTTTTCCCACAGTTGCTATTACTAACTGTACCTCCACTCTATTTCACCCCACTTTCATTTATTCTATTCTCTCTCTTTCATCCTGGCCCTGTTCAAAAGTGTGTTGAATCTGCGTACACTCTCCCTCGATCTTCCCTTTCTTCTATCGCCTATTCCCCCCCCCTTCCGCCCCCCCCATTCCCCCTTATCCTGTCCCTTTCTTCTTAGATTTCCTCACCCTATTAAGTGTGTGTTATTTCCTCTCTGAGCCATTTCTGATGAGAATGAAGGTTCACTCATTCCCCCTTGCTTTTCCCCTTGCCACTCCATTGAAAAAGCTTTTTCTTGACTCTTGAAATTTCTTAGCTTCTTCATCTCCTTTTCCTTCCTCCCAGTACTGTCCTTTATCACCCACTGACTCCATCTTTTTACTATATCATACCATTATATTCTGCTCCTTCCTATGTCCTGTCTATATATGCTACTTCTATCAGCTCTTATAAATGAGAAAGTTCATATGAGTTATCAATATCTTCTTCCCATGCAGGAATACAAAGAGTTCAATATTATTAAGTTCCTCATAGTTAGTCCTTCTCTTCCACTCCCTCTATGGTTCAGCAGAGTCCTGTACTTGGAGATCTAACTTTCTGTTTAGCTCTGGTTGTTTCAATAGGAAAGTTTGAAAGTCCCCTATTTCATTGAAAGTCCATCTTTTCCCCTGAAAGAGGATGTTCAGTTTTTCTGGGTAGTTGATTCTTGGTTGTAAACCAAGATCTCAAGGAAATATAAACTAATTTGAAAAATGTAGTTGAAAAAATCTTATATGACATTTCTAAAACAAAATATAATTAATCAATTACTAATTTTGATTAATTGGGCCACTGCTTTCATATACTGGCCTAGAAGCAATCAAGGTTAAAGTACTCTGGAAAAAAAATTACTTCTGGTTGTTTAATTTAGTAAGATGGGTTTATTAACTAATAGAGAATATCTAAAGGAAAATGAATTCAAGCCTCATGAAACCTAAAATGCTGTTTTATTTCTCAGTTCAAATGAATCAACATGGTCAGGGGAGGTTGGAAAGTCTTTATGGAAGAAAGCTGATTCTGGAAGGAAGAGGAGGATTCTAAAATGAAGAAAGGAAGAGGGAGTATATTTAAGGAAAGAATTTCAAAGAGCAAAAGAATAAAGTTCATCTGGAAGTATGACTGGTCATTCAGTTTGGCTCATAACAGAATTCAAGAATGAGAATAATAGGAAATAAAGTCAGAAAGTTTTCATAGAGTCAGATTGTAGAGGACCTTAGATACCAGTTGAAATTAAGTTGTATTTTATTCCATAGGCAATGGGGAGTCTCTTAAGAGTTTTTGAGCAAGGGAATGTCAATGGACTGATCTGTGCATTAAAGAGTTTTTAGTAGCTGTGTAGTGATAGAAAAACTTATGAAAAGAATATTATAAATAGGCCAGGTAGGTGGTGATAAGGGTCTAAATTAGGATAATAAAAGAGCAAAGAAAAGTGAATAGAAAGAGATTTTATGGAGCTAAAATTGATAGAATTTAGCAAATTGTTGGATTGGAGAGGTGTAGTTGGGGGGAAAGATTAAAAGAGAGGGAAAATTTCAAGATGTCTAATTGTACAAAAAATGAGTGATGAGATAATGGTAGTACCCTCATCAGAAACAGATAATTTTTGGAGCTCATAAGAGTTTAGAGAAGACAATGATTTCCTGTTCAGTTTGAGATTCCTCCTGGACATTCAAATGTAGATTTCTAGAAAACAGAAATCTAGGATTAGAATTTAAGAGAGTTTTTTTGATGCTGTTCAGTTATTTCAGTCATGGCTGATTCTTCATGACCCCATGGTTTTGTCATTCCTTTTCAATTCATTTTACAGATGGGGCTGCTAGGTGGCACAGTGGATAAAGCACTGGCCCTGGAGTCAGGAGTACCTGGGTTCAAATCCGGTCTCAGACACTTAATAAAAAAAATAATCCTAAAAAAAATTTTAAAAATAAATTTAAAAAGAAAAGAGAATGTTAGAGTTCATTATGATGCAGGGAACATTGTTAAGTCTCAGGGAAAGATCAATGGTGTTCTTTCAGTAGTTACAGTGGAATGAAGATAGAGATTATGAGGTATCTAGAGGTAGCTTTTGCTGTTGTTCAGTTATTTCAGTTGTGTCCTATTCTTTATGACTCTATTTGGAGTTTTCTTGGCGAAGGTACTATAGGGGTTTGCCATTTCTTTCTCCAGCTCCTTTTACAGATAAGAATGTATGAGAGTGCAGAAGGGAGATTAATGCCCAGTGAAGCTGGAAAGATAAATTGGGGCTAGCTTTTTTTTTTTAAAAGATAAAAGAGAGGAGGTTTTTATTTTATCCTAAAGGCAATAGGAAGTCACTGGAATTGATTAATTAGGGGAGTCACATGGTCAAATCCTCACTTAAGAAAAATTATTTTGACAGGAGAGTGTAGAATGGACTGGAAGGGTGGAAATTCTGAGGCTGGGAGGTCAAGCAGGAGATTTGTAATAATTTATGTGAAGAGGTGATGAAGGCCTCTATTGAAAGATTTGGAAGTGGGGCATCTAGGTGGCACAGTGGATAAAGCATAGGCCCCGGAGTCAGGAGTACCTGGGTTCAAATCCTGTCTCAAACACTTAATAATTTACCTAGCTATGTGGCCTTGGGCAAGTTACTTAACCCCGTTTGCCTTGCAAAAACCTAAAAAAAAAGAAAAGAAAAGAAAGAAAAAGAAAGATTTGAAAGTAAGAAATGTTGTCAAGATAGATAAACAAAATTTGGATACTGGAGAGTTGAATAGCAATGAGTTGAGCATAATAGTGAGATTATGTATCTGAAACACTGGAAAGACAGTGGTTCCTTTGACAGAAATAGGGAAGTTTGAAAGAAGGGAAGCATTCTGGAGGAAAAATAAGTGTAGCTTTAGACTTGTTGAGTTTATTCCTTTTATTTTTTAAAGGTTAGGTCTCCCAGGCTGAAGTGTGTCATTCACAGGACCAATTCCAGTGCTATTCAGTAGAGAAATTGTAAACTGCTCTTTTTTTGAGGACTCCACAATATTATTATTAGACTTATTAGGCACAGCTGATTAACATTAGGTCTACTCTAGCTCAGAAGCCCTGGAACTTAAGCTGTCCACCAGTCTTAGTCTCTTACAGTAGCAGGGATTATAGGTATGCACCACCACCCACATGTCTGAGGCATCCAGTTTGAAATATCCATTGGGCAATTGGTGATAAATTGGGAGACAGAGATTGAATATAGTTATTTAAGAGTCATCTGCATAGAGATGATAGAAGTAGGAGAAAGTTGAGCAGGAAGACCTGCTAGGAGACCACTACAATAAGTAATGAGATCTTGTACTGCATAGTGGCCCTGCAAAGAGAGAGAAAAGAAGCATATTTGTGGAATGTTTAGAAGATCCTCCAGTAATCGGTAAATGAGTGGACAGGTGAGGTAAGGGAAAGCCCAGTCTAAACTATTATCAGTTTTTTTGTTTTTTTTAAGGTGTTTTTTTTTTTGCAAGGCAAATGGGGTTAAGTGACTTGCACAAGGCCACACATCTAGGTGATTATTAAGTGTCTGAGACCAGATTTGAACCCAGGTACTCCTAACTCCAGGGCTGGTGCTTTATCCACTGTACCACCTAGCTGCCCCTATTATCAGTTTCAAACAAGAGAGATTGAAAGGAACGTTGATGTTAAAGTAAGAAATAGTGTCCATCACTTGGAGAATGGCTAAACAAGTTATGGTACATGAATACTATGGAATATCATTATCCTATAAGAAAACCATAAATAGTCAAACTCTAGAGAAACATAGACTGAACTTATAGGATCTGATGTTAATCGAAGGGAGCAAAACTAAGAGAACAATGTACAAATTAACAACAATATTGTGAGATAATCAGCCTTGATGGAAGCAGCTCCTCTCAGCAGCCCAGAGAGCTAGGATAGCTGTATTAGACCTGCTATGAACAATGCTATCCCCCTCCCAAAGAAGAAAAACCAAACAAAACAAAACAACTTTCAGAATCTGATGAACACTTTATAAAAATTATCTCATATGTATCTCTTTCCCTTAATCCTAATTCCTCATACTGAAAATGACTAATCTATAAACATATTTGTCAAAAATATGTATGTACAATGCTAACCTAACTGTTCATTGCTAGGGAGGGGAGGGGGCTAGGAAGGGAAGGTGGAAGGAAAGTTTGTAACTTAAAAATATACATGTGCATATGGATAAAAAAAATAACTTAAAAAAGAAATAAATAAAAAAGAAATAGATTCTGTAGAAAAGACTATAGAAACATATGGATATATCTTGTTTGGGCTGACATCTAGATGGAGATGTTAGGCAAATGTCTGAAGCCAAAAAGACAGACCCAGACTTGATCTTACAATCTGGGAGTCAACAGTGTGGAGGAGCTACATGAAACACATAGTACATGAAACTGCCAGAGGGAAGAAAGAGAAGATGGCTATGTACAAAACTGTTGGGATGACCCATATTAAATAATCAGAGGAAGATAAAAAGGAGAAGGCATACAGAGCAGGTTAAGTAGAGGGCAGGAGAGTACATTATTTCTGAAACAAAGTTCTGGCTTTTCAGGACTTTCAGGTTTTTCCTCTAGCAAACTACTTGTGCTCTTAAGATGACCCCCCAACCCCTACCCCCAATCTCTTTTCCTCTTATCTGGCATTTTCCTTGCTGTAAACTTCCTTCCCTTACCAACCTAAGTGGTTCCTCCCCTGCCCATGACATCAAGCATAGGAAGGAAGGAAGCAAGCCTTTATTCAGCTCCTACTTTGTGCTAAGTGCTTTACAAATATTAGTGCATTTGATCTCACACAGTTCTGGGAAGCAGATACTATCATTACCCCCAGTTTACAGATGAAGAGACTGAGACAGATGTTAAGTGACTTGCCCAGAGTGACACATTGGAGAGTGGTTCCCCTGACCCCAGTTTTCCATCACTCTGCCACCTTAAGGCATAGGACACCAAGCAGGAGGAGCCAAGTGGAACCACTTTCCTTTCCTATATTAAACCCAGCCCATTTGTTCTTTTGCCTTGGATGTCCGACTTCAAATTCTTTCCCTTGTTTAAGGGGAAAGCCCAAAATTTCAAATACTTTTCTCAAAGTTGTCTATGATGGGTGAAAGATGAGATGGTACTTAAATGAGGTTAAGGGAAGGATCTGAAGACCTGAGCACATGTATAGACAGATGGGAGGGAAAGATGCAGAGGAGGACATGAGTGATGAAATAAAGGCCCAAGGGGGGGGGGGTCATGCAAGGCCAAGGGTTCAGGGAGGGGGACTAACTTTAATAGAGAACAGAGATCTCTTTTCATTTTTAGATAGGAGGAAAAGAATAGAGAAGTTGAGATGATATAAAGAAATTGGGGGAATGAAAGGAGGTGATGGAATCTCTAATAAAAGAAGTCTCGGTGGAATAGTAGAAAGAGAAGATTTGTATTAAAAAGGCCTTGGATTCAAATCCTAGCTATGCTCTTTACCACTTGTGATAAAAAGAGGAAAGTAGGCTTGTTGAACAATAGGATGGGCCTTGTTGGTGAAATAAAATTAATTTTGTTATATTCTCCAGAGATGCTTAGTAGCATAAAAGCAGCAATAGAAGAATGGTAAAAGAGAGATTATTTTCAGAACCAGGGAGGTCTTTTGGACAGGATGTTTAGCAAGCTATTAATGTGGAAGTCAATAAGATAAATACTAGATAGGGAGAGAAGGCAATTTAGAAAGGGGGAGATTAACTTGAAGACTATAGTGGGGGTCAAAGAATTAAAGATCTTCATGATCTTCATGGAGGAAAACTTTAGTAATGAGAGTATGTGAGAAAGGTTATAAGATTTGGGGGGGGCAGAGCCAAGATGTTAACAGAAGACCATCTCTTAGGTGCTCTCTCTTAAAACTTATAAACTAAGGACTCTAACTACATTTTCCAGAGACAGAACCCACAGAGGGACCCAGTGAGGCAGTTCTCCAACCCAAGGCAACCTGGAAAAGAGCCGAAAGGCTCAGCTCCATGGGTCAGAGGGGTGGCCCACCAGAGGGGTGGCCTGCAGGGCGAAGGAATTTCAGCCTCCCGGAGGCAGCCCCAGGGTGCTGGGATCCAGGCTTACAGCAGCGAGGGCAGTTTCCTGACCTACACCCCAGGGAGTTCCAGGCACAACTTGGGGGATCATGGGGGGGGGGGGAGAACCTCTGCCAGAGTGAGCACATGAAGCCCAGCCCTCAGGGCACACAGCAAGCAGCACAGATCCAGGAACAAGAAGCAGAAACCAGTAAGCAGGAGCCCCCAGGGCATGAGTGCTGAGCTAGGGAGGGAGGTGGAGAGAGACTGCCGAGCTCTGTCCTCTGTCCCTGGAACAGGACTCTGGGGCTTTGACCACATTCAGATCCTGATCACAGTCTAGGCCCCCCATAGAACAGCAGCCCCCCCCACCTCAGCCCCGTGGCAGAGGGGGGCACTTATGGTCATTCACAGACCAAGAGAGAAGACAGAACCTCACACATGGAGATCCTTGTCGGGGGGGGGGGGGGGGGGTCCCAATAATACTCAAAAGCTCAGGAAGCAACCCAAAACCAGGCACAGGCTGGAGAGATGAGCAAGCAGAGAAAAAAGAGGAACACCATTTAGAAATACTTTTCCTGTTATCCCAAGAAGGATCAAAACACTCAATCTGAAGATGAGGAAACACAAGCTTCTGTATCTAAAGACTCCAAGAAAAACAGAAATTGGGCTCAGGCTATGACAGAGCTCAAAAAAGACTTTGAAAATCAAGTGAGGGAGATAGAGGAAAAATTGGGAAAAGAAATGAGAGAGATGCAAGAAAAACATGAAAATGAAGTCAGCATCTTAGTCAAGGAGATCCAAAAAATTGCTGAAGAAAATAACATGTTAAAAACCAGCATAGATCAAATGGATAAAACAGTTCAAAAAGTTATTGAGGAGAAGAATGTTTTAAAAAGCAGAATTGACCAAATGGAAAAAGAGATAAGAAAGCTCTCTGAGGAAAATAAATCCTTCAGACAAAGAATAGAACTCAGGGAGATTGCTGATTTTACGAGAAATCAGGACTCGATACTTCAAAACCAAAAGAAAAAAAATTAGATTTTTGTGGGGAAGTGAAACTTTGACATACAAAACCTTGAAGATGCTATGGCTCCAAGGACGGTATGGAAAAAAAATATTCTAAAAATCAGCCTTTTAAAAACAGGGATGATTAGTTTACCATAGTCAGTCAATATAGCCTATGGGAAGATACAGAAGGATAGCACGAGAATATTCTTAAGGAATTTTTAGTCAGATGTAAAACGCATTAAAAACACAAAGTAAATACATAGAAAGTTCAAAGTCATGAATTGGAATATATACAAAGGTATAAAAAAGAGAATAAACTAACTACACTAGTAAGAAAACATAGAGAAAGCAGCCTTGTGATTTTATTTATTCAGTAAGAAAACTTACAATCTCATGTGTTAGAGTCCACCCGGGTTCAAAAATTATTAAAGAAAATTCTTTCGGGGCGGCTAGGTGGCATAGTGGATAAAGCACTGGCCTTGGAGTCAGGAGTACCTGGGTTCAAACCCAGTCTCAGACACTTAATAATTGCCTAGCTGTGTGGCCTTGGGCAAGCCACTTATCCCCATTTGACTTGCAAAAAAAAAAAAAATTCTTTCAAGTGCTTAGAAAATCCACCTAGTGTGAATTAATACTTCATGCCAAAAAAGTTTATTCTAAAGCCTGAAAGAACTTTAAAGAAAGCTTTCAAAGGTATTTAAGAGTCTAAAGTATAATTTAGACTCTGAGAAAATTTGTAACAAATTTCTTTAGAATATTCCAAACAAATAAGAACTTCAAAGAAATAAGTATCTGTGCAAGAAAATTCCATATAGAAGAGTTACAACTATTTGGCACATTAATTCTGAATCAGGTATCACAGAATTTTCTTTGCCTCTCTTGTAGAAATATTCTGTTTTATTTTATAGATTTCTTCTCTGTCTTATTAAACTTCAGGGTAGGAATCATGTCTTATTTGTTTTTCCAACACCCTCAGCATTTAAAATGGAACCTTAGCATGGACAACATTTAATAAATGCTTGTTAAAAGTATGGATTACAAGATAAAAAAGATGAATGGATGGATGAATGATAAAATGAAGTTTTGTTACTTACAGGGTCAAGGGGTTTGGATCGTGCCCAGGTAACCACTGATGATAGCAAAATAAATACTTTTCGTCTTTCAAAATGGTTTGCTTCTTCACTCAGTGCTGTAATGCAAAAACAAAAACGAAAAGAAACTTATTTTTTATAAGCATATTTTATGTAAAATTATTTGTAGTTATTGTTGCCAAATATATTTCACAAGAAGAGGAAGCCTTTCTTGCCAAGAACAACCTTTCTACATATTCAAGTGTCTCATTCCATCCTGTCTTCTCCAACACAATATCCCTTTTATCATCCCTATTCTCTTAACAATCTTCAAGCTCTCCCTGTCAACTGGCTGCTTCCCTTTCTTCATCCTTAAAAATCCCTTACTTGACCCATCCATTCCCATGGATGAATCTCTCCTCTTCCTCATGGCTAGAGTTCTTGAGAAAACAATCTATAATCAGAGCCTCCATTCCCTTTTCTCTCACTCTCTGTAGCCTGGCTTCCAACCTCATTAATCAACTGAAATTGCTATTTCCAAAGTTACCATTGATCTAATGACCTTTTCTAAGTCCTCATGCTTTTTAACCTCTCTTCAGTTTGACAGACAATAAACCCCTTTTCACTTCTATAGTGTTTTTTTTTTTACAATATTCCTCTCTCCTGGTTCTCCTCCTGTCTTAATATTCCTTTTCTCAGTCAATTTTGCTATATCTTTAACAAGGTTGCATGGATAACCCCCTAAGGCTCTGTCCTGGGCCCTCCTCCCTTCTCCCTCTATACAATATCAAATGGTGATTTTATAAATCCTGATGGGTCATTTATCACATACAAGCTGATTTTCCTATCTATTATTTTTATGTAAATATTTTATTTTTTAAAAAAATTGCATGTAAAAAACAATTTTTAGCATTCATTTTAAAGATTCTGAGTTCTAAATTCTCTCCCTCTTTGTCTACTCTCCCTTCTCATTGAGAAGACAAACAATTTGTTATAGGTTATATATATACAGTCATGCAAGACATATTTCCCCATTAGTCATGTTGCGAAAGAAAACAGAAAATATTTTGTTGACTTTTCCAAGGCAATGGGGTTAACTGACTTGCCCAAGGTCCCACAGCTAGATAATTAAGTGTCTGAGGTCAGATTTGAACTCAGGTCATCCTTATTCCAGGGCCAGTGCTCTATCCACTGCCCCACCTAGTTGCCCCAAAACAGAAATTTTTTTAAAAAAATAAAACATAAAAGTAAATTTTAATCCATGCTCCTATTTCATCAGTTCTTTCTCTGGAGGTAGATAGAATCTTTCAACATCAGTCCTTCAGAATTGTCTTGGATCACTGAATTTCATAGAATAATTTTCATTCACAGTTGATCATCATATAATATTGCTATTACCGTGCATATTGTTCTGGTTCTGTTTACTTTCCTTTGCATCATTTCATGTAAATTTTTCCAGGTTTTCTTGAAAGTATCTTCATCATTTTCTTATAGCACAATATTATTCCATTATCATAACTTATCACAACTTTTTCAGACCTTCTTCAATTGATGGATATCTTCTCATTTTCAATTCTTTGACACATATATGTAAACACACAAACTGCTATCAATATTTTTGTACATATAGGTCCTTTTCCTTTTTTAAAAAATTTCTTTGGGGCGGCTAGGTGGCGCAGTGGATAAAGCACCGGCCCTGCAGTCAGGAGTACCTGGGTTCAAATACGGTTTCAGACACTTAATAATTACCTAGCCGTGTGGCCTTGGGCAAGCCACTTAACCCCATTTGCCTTGCTAAAAAAAAAAAAAAAACCTGAAAAAAAATTTCTTTGGAATAGAAGTGACATTCCTGGAAAAAAGACTACAATGTACAGTTTTATAGCCCTTTGGGGATAGTTCCCAACTACTTTTGAGAATGACCAATCAGTTCACAACTCCACCAACAATGTGTCCCAGTCTTCCCACATTCCCTCCAACATTCATCATTACCTTATTTTCCTAACAGTGAATCTGCTAATGAGATGTTACCTCATTGTTGTTTTAATTTATATTTCTTTAATCAACAGTGATTTAGCAAAAATTTTTCATATGACTAAAGATAAGCTTTGATTACTTTGTCTGAAAACTGACCATTTGTATTCTTTAACTATTTATCAACTGAGGAATGCCTTACATTCTCATAAACTTGATTCAGTTTTATATATTTGAGAAATGAAGCCTTTAATCAAAGAAAACTGTACAAAAATGTTCACATTTACTATGAAATTCCTTCTATCCTATTTTTCCTGTTTGTCTTTCTCTTTCACCTGTCCCTCTCTCTCAAAAGTATTTGATTTTGACCACTGCCTCTCCCAATCTGTCCTCCTTTCTATTATCCCTTTCCCCTTTAATTTCCTAGGTAATTTAGACTTCTATATAAAACTGAGTATATATGCTCTTTCCTCTGAGTCAATTGCACTGAGTAAAATTCAAACTTTGTCCCCTCTCCATCTTCCCCTCCACTGTGAAAACTCTTCTGTACCTATTTTATGTGAGGTAATTTACCCCCTTCTACCTTTCCCTTCCCTTTTTCCCAGTGCGTCTCTTTTTCTTATCTCTTAATTTTATTTTTTTTTAGTTATCTCATCATAGTCATCCTTTCTCACTCCTTACTTTTTTTTTTTAAGGTATCTCATCATAGTCAACAACCCAGGTTGTCTATCAAAGTATACTTCTTCTAACTGCCCTAATAATAATAAAGTTCTTAAAGTTACAAGTATCAATGTTCTTAAAAGATTAAAATTTATTGTTACTTTTTTCTGTTGATCCTATTTAGAACTAATTGATTTTATCCTGTAATTGCTTAAATCATAGTTCTTCTTCTCTAAATTAGGTTCAGAATTCAGCTGGTCTGGGAGGAAAGAAGGGTTATTGTTACTAGCTCCCACTCCCAACTTCCAACCAATAATATAGTTCCTTATACTATTTAACCAATTGTGTTTTCCTTAACCCCATAATATCAACTACCCTATTCTTTCATGTTTTTCTGTACTCTCCAAAACCTTTTAAGTGAGGCAGTCACTGACCCTTTTACTGGCAGATAGCAGGCCCTTCTTAATGATCTCTGGCTTGGAGAAACAAACCTTAATTTGCCTTTTCGTTAAACTTCATTAATGACATTCATATGTAAAAATGCAAACAGTTTAACTTTATTAAATCTCTTATGATTTCTCTTTTCAATTTACCTTTTTATGCTTCTCTTGAGTCTTGTATTTAAAAATCAATCTATTCATTTTTGTGCTTTTTTCTTCAGGAATGCTTGAAAATCCTCTATTTCATTAAATATTCAATTTTCCCTTGGAAAAATTATATCCAAGTTTTATATGGTAGATGACTCTTAGTTACAAGCCTAGAGCCTTTGCACTCTAGAATACCCTATTCCAAGACCTCTAATTCTTTTATGTAGAAGCTGCCAAATTCTGTGTTATCCTGACTGTGATTCCACAATATTTGAACTGTTTCTTTCTGGCTATTTACAATATTTTGTCCTTGGGAGCTCTGGAAATTCATTATAATATTCCTGGAAGTTTTCATTTGATTATCTCTTTCAGGAGATGATCAGTGAATTTTTTCAATTTTTATTTCACCCTCTGATTCTATAATATCAGGGCAGTTTGATAATTTCTTAAAAGATGATGTGTAGACTATTTTTCTAATGATGGTTTTCAGGAAGTCCAATAATTTTAAAATTATCTCTCTTAGATTTATTTTCCAAGTCAGTTGTTTTTCCAACGAGATAATTCACATTTTCTTCTATTTTTCATTTTTTAAAATTTTTTCTTATTTATTGATGTCTTATGGATTCATTGGCTTCTATCTTTACAATTCTAATTTTTAAGGAATTATTTTCTTCAATGAACTTTTGAACTTCAATCAGCAATAGGACCAACACTAACCTGTTCTTTTAATGATGATTTTATTGTTTATTGAAGTTATATTTTCTTTTTTTTTGTTTTTAGGTTTTTGCAAGGTAAATGGAGTTAAGTGGCTTGCCCAAGGCCACACAGCTAGGTAATTATTAAATGTCTGAGGTTGTATTTGAACTCAGGTATTCCTGACTCCAGGACCAGTGCTCTATCCACTGCGCCACCTAGCTGCCCCCAAAAGTATATTTTCTAATGAATTGTATTCTTTATTGATATTTTATTTTCTTTTTCCAGTTACATATTATGAAAGTTTTTCAACATTTATCCACTTACATATTTATAAGTTACACAATTTTCTTCCATCCCCCCTTCCTCCCACCAACCCCAGCGGTCAATAGTCTAGGGAACACTGTATTTGCACATTTGTGTTCAACATGTTTACATATTAGTTTTTTGTGTGTGAGGAATTAGGATTAAATATAGATATAGAAAAGAAAAACCTAAGAGAAATTTTAAAAAAGTGAACATAATGTTCACTCAGACTCTGAGGGGTTTTTTTGGTTAGAATGTGGATGGTAGGGGCAGCTAGATGGCGCAGTGGATAAAGCACCAGCCCTGGAGTCAGGAGTACCTGGGTTCAAATCTGGTCTCAGACACTTAATAATTGCCTAGCTGTGTGGCCTTGGGCAAGCCACTTAACCCCATTTGCCTTGTTAAAAAAATTATAAAAAAAAAAAAGAATGTGAATGGCATTGTCCATAATAGACTTCCCAGGGTTGTCCTAGATCTCTGAACTGCTAAGAGGAGCTGCATGTTGTTAATGTGTACATTGTTCTCTTGGTTCTGCTCCCTTCACTCTATCAGTTTCTATAATTCTTTTCATGCTTCTCCAGAGTCTGACATTCATGGTTTCATATAGAACAATAATATTCCATAATATTCATGTACCATAACTTGTTCAGTCATTCCCCAATTGATGAGCATCTTCTCAACTTCCAATACTTCGCCACTAGAAAAAGAGCTGCTATAAATATTTGGGAATATGTAGGATTTTTCCCATTTTTTATGATTTCTTCTGGGTAAAGGCCTAGAATTGGAATTGCTGAGTCAAAGGGTATGAATAGTTTTATTGCTCTTTGGGCATAGTTTCATATTTCTCTCCACAAAGGTTGGATCCATTCACAATTCCACCAGCAATGCATTAATGTCCCAAACCTCCCACAACCTCTCCAATATTGATCATTTTTCCTTTTTATCATCTTGACCAATTTGATACCTGTGAAGTGGTACCTCATACAATTTTATTTATTCTAATCAGTAATTATTTGGAGCTTTTTTTATATGATTATATATACTTTTAATTTATTCATTTGAAAGCTATTTTGATTTGAGCATTTTTGACCATTTTGATTTTGACCATTTATCAACAGTATTAAATACTAACCTGTGCTGTTAATAATGATTTTATTATTTATTGAAATTATATTTTTAGGGGTGGCTAGGTGGCACAGTGGATAAAGCACCGGCCCTGGAGTCAGGAGTACTTGGGTTCAAATCCGGTCTCAGACACTTAATAATTACCTAGCTGTGTGGCCTTGGGCAAGCCACTTAACCCCATTTACCTTGCAAAAAAAAAAAACTAAAAAAAATCAAATTATATTTTTAAATGAATTTTAAAGGTTTAGTTTTATTTATTTTGATGATCAAAAATTTCCTATCATTGTGAAGTACATACACAAAGAGTTACTTTAATGAGAATTCAATATAAGAGTTTAAAAATAATCCAGATCCCTTCTTTTATGATCCTAATTTACCGAATATTGACTTAAGACCCTATCAGGCCAAATTTAATATATCTGATTTTTTTAGTATTGATTAAAGAAAACACTTCACTGACCAGAAACAGCCCACATAGCTTCATCAACCTGTGGTATATTTTCTGTGATGTTATAAATTATAACATCACATTCAATCAGGTGCAACAGCAGCTCTTCTCGGGAAAGGTTCTAAAGAAAGGAGACCATAAAACTGACAGTTATTTGAAGCCACAAGTAAACAGAGTAACCTTAAATATTTAGGTAAAATTAAGCTTTCTAAATTAGTGAATATATATGAAATATATAAAATGTATGAAATATATCTACAAAGGAATTTCTACTTAAAATTATTCTTCAATTAAAGCATTTGTTGTTTTGATGTGACAAACAGAAGACAAAATAGCTTTTAGTGTAAATAGGATTTGATTTTAAGTGGACTTTTATATGTTATGTTTAAATTCAGATTCAGAAGGAAGATATTAGAAAATACTAGAAGAAAACATATGTCCTTTAAACTTATCTCTAAATTTATTCAGCATTATTTTAGCTAGATTGTAGTTCACTCAAGAATGTCTAAAATGTAAATTACTCTGTCCTGTTTTAACTGGATGGACTTTTTGCTTGTATTCTTCTTCCATAAAACCAGTATCTTCCATATTCTCTTTGCTATTAAGGTATCTTTAAAAGGACCTGAAGCTAAAATAAATTTGATCTAACATCGTACAACACATACCATAATAGTAAGTTCAAACAGATAAATGACCTAAATATAATAGGTCACATAATTTTTTAAATGGAGAGAAATAGGTGGAGACATTTTTCATAATTATAGTTAGGAGTGTAATTCTTAACCAAATAAATAATAATACAAAGGAGATCACAAAAATAAAATAGATAATTTGATTCTATGAAATTTAAAAATTTTTACACGAATAAAATTCAATACAATTAGGACAAAGGAAACCTGTCATCTGGGGGAAATTATTTTTATTAAGTATCTCTGATAATTACCAGATATCAAATTAGTATAATTAAGCTTTAAGCTTTAACTGCACCAAGACTATTAGAACACATTGTATATGAGAACAAAAACCATCCCCATTGGATAAGGAGTTAAGGGATACAAACAAAAATTTCAAACCCATTCATAAGACTTGATCCAAATAACTAACGAGAGAAATACAAGTTAAAACAACTTTAAATTTGTACCTTACATCTGGCAAATTGATAAAGAAAACCAAAAAATTGGAAAATCATCAGGGTTCAAGGAGTCACTCTACTATATTGTTAGTAAAACTATAAATAGCCTAATGATTATAGTAAAGTTTGGAACTATGCAAAAGAAAAAGGGGACTAAAATATTCATGTTTTCATCCAGGCTACCTTCTGGTGAGCATATATTCCAAAGACAAGAAGTTTCATACACACCATATCCACAGTAGCACTTTTTTTTTTAGCTTTCACCTATTTTTATTTAGATCTTGTTCCAATTCCAAACAAAAGCTAAATATAAATTTGAAGTAGCACTTTTTTGACAAAAAAATTAGAAACAAAGGATATGTCCATAAGTTGTGCAATATCTAAACTACTGGGATAAATTAATATATTGTGATTGTGATAGTGCTATGAGAAATATGAGGAATTTAGAGAAACAAAAAAAAGACTGATATGAATTGATATTCAGTAAACTGAATCAGGAAAACTATATGATGGCTAAAACATTGTTAAAAGGAACAAATTTTAAAAAACCCTGAAAATTATGTATTTATGTCCAAACTTGACTCAGAAGAAAAGATAAGGAAAAATACCTTCTTCCTTTCATGGGGTATGGAATGTTGCATTTGCTATCAAACATGTTTAATGTGAAACATTGGTAGATTTTGATAACTATATTTAAAATTTTTTTTCTGACAGAAATCCCTTGTAACTGGGAAAGCTTACTGTGTAGAGCAGAACATACATATTTGGAAATAAATGTAATGTAAAAGCAAAAATCATTAATAAAACTTTACATTCTTTAAAGGATTTGTTGCTATTGCAACCAAGTTTTAAAAGCAGGATTTTCTTTTCCTGTTCTCACCATGAATCTGAGTGAAGGTTAAATGTTTCCCCAGTTCCCTGAAGATTAAGGCAGATTATTTCTGCTCAAAAATTTATATAATCAAGCAACTTTATTGGGCAATGTGAAGAAAATATAGAATATTCTCAAAGAATTCCACTGCTTTAATCTTTTTTTTTTTAGGTTTTTTTTTTTGCAAGGCAAATGGGGTTAAGTGGCTTGCCCAAGGCCACACAGCTAGGTAATTATTAAGTGTCTGAGACTGGATTTGAACCCAGGTACTCCTGACTCCAGGGCCGATGCTTTATCCACTGTGCCACCTAGCCACCCCACACTGCTTTAAATCTTGTAATTTTACTCTTTCCTTTAGCATTTTAATTTCATCTCCATAATGAAATAGCCAACAAGAAAAAAGTGCCCCAAAATGGTCATCTCAGTTATATTTTGCCTGTCAAAACATGAAGAAAAACCGGCATTACCTATTCTTTGTGTGTCGTGGACCCCTTTGGCAGGATGGTGAAGCCTTTGGACCCCTTTTCTTAATAATATTTTTTTAAAGTCATAAAAATATTTGGTTATAAAGAAAATCAATTAAATTACACTAAAATAAAAATGTTTTAAAAATAATTCTATGGAGTCTAGATTAAAAATGCCCAAGTGAACTTGTGACTTGTTTAGGAGAAAGGAGTATGAATGAAAAGATTAAATAAAGGCAGAAAGCCTGTAGTAAGGGAAAGAGCACCAGGTTAGGATTAAGGTGACATAAATTTAGGTCCTAGCTATACCTCTTACCAGTCTTATGTCCTTTGAGCAAGTCACTTTAACTACTTAACTTGATTGAATCTTCAGATTTCTACATCTGTAAAAGGTAGGGAGTGAGATCACTAAGATCTTTTCTGACCTGCTATAATCATCTGAAAATGGGCACATGGAAGAAAGGGACAATCTTTAATTTGGCAACAGGAGAGCATGCAAGGTGAAAATCAGCCTATTGTACAGTTGTGACATTAAATATTCCCAGCCTTGACAAAATAGTTCAGACTTACTGTGTATGTTTCCAGGGCGAAGTCTGGAGGCTTGCATTCAGTATTGGAAAGAGTTCCTACTATTTGAAAAGTGCCTTGTTTCGGTCCTAAGCCTTCTAGGCCAGTTGATTTGTTTTCATCACCTTCTTCTTCTTCTTCTTCTGTAATTTCTTCAAGTGAAGCCCCAACTATACAGTTAGATAAGTACTACAAGAAAACCAGAGACTATTCTGAGTACAAAAAACAATTTAAAGACAGGCCTAATTCCACTGAGATATAGTCTTTTTCTTTTTTTTGGAGGGAGGTGTAGAGGGAAGAGGGTGATGAAGATGTTAATTCATCAGTGTAGGTAGGACATTTGATCCAGGTCAGCAACATCTACAATTTACAATTGTAGACTCTTGTTTCTTGGCACATAGTAAGCATTTATTAAAAGTTGTTGATTGGCAGGGGACACCGAGATACAAAGTGATTTGTCCAAGTTCACATAGAAAGTATGTGTTCTACTCTAAATATTCTAAGTTAAATGATTAGCTTAATCTGTACTCTTTTATCAAAGTCTATCTTGTACCAGGATTTAAAAATACATTTTTACCCCTACCTTATTTCTACCCACTCTTAAATCTTAGAGCTGGAAGGGACCTTAGATATTATCCAGTCCAAATCCTTCCTTTCATAGAAGAAAATGAGAACCTAGGAGACAGGTGACATGATCTACCCAATGTTTTATAGTTGGCTAGAAGTTGAGTTAGGCCTTGAGCCCAAGTATCCTGACCCCAGATCCAAGCTTCTTGCCTCTACCCTGAACTACAGAGAGTACTGGTTTTCAGTACTGTAAAAATTAGGGACTATTGTGTCCTTGACAAAGAGGATAACTAACATTCTTTCTACCAGAAGACTGGTTACTAAGTGATGAATTCTTTGGCTATGGCAAACCATGAAACAAGTTCACCCTCTGGCAGCCATCTAAAGTGGTAGAGTAGCAGTAGAGGAAGAACGTCAAGAATCATAGTTTTGAATATATCCATTAAACATTCATTTAACTTTTAATACTCTGAATGTGAGATTTTCATCCACAAGTAATGAACTGTCATGCTGTTGAAGGAACTGACCCACAAAAATATTAACATTAAAGACATTGTAACTATTTGGAAAGATGACAGTAGATTTTCTTTGTAAAATTAAATAAAGAAATTGGCAAAAACAGCCTTTCATAAGATATTTGCTTTTTCTGCTTTGTCATACTTAATGTCCACTGGACATTTAAAATGGAATGTCCTAGACACAACTCAAACTAATACATCTAAAACTGACTCCCTAACTCTGCACTCTTCCAAACTCCCCATTTCTTTCAAAGAGATCAATAAGCTTCCAGTATCTCAGAGTGAAGAGCCTTGGCATTATATTCAATTCCTTATTCTTCCTCACCCCTGCCCCCTAGCCCCTTGCAGCATTCCAGCTCAATTGTATTCAATCATGAAAACAGCAGCAGGAACAATTTTGTTTGTATTTGTATTCTCAAAACTAAGCACAGTGGAAGGTATATATATATATTAAGCAGTTAAATAGGAAATGCTTACTCTATCTCTCCCTTCCAAACATCTCTTGCATTGGGTTACATCTCTCCTCTCATACAGCTACTTCCTCAACTCAGGTCATCATCACTTCTTCCCTAAATAACTACAACAGTCTCAAAACTGTCCACTTGTTTCAAATCCCTCCCTCCTCCCCATAAAGTTATTTACCTAAAATGCAGGTCTCATCTTCCTTACTCAGGAAATTGGACTTCAGGATCAAATATTATTTCATCTTTATCTCATCCTTTTTCAATATCTATGTCTGTATAAATTTTATAATGTGCATAATTATTAATAGAGTGGTACATGATTAATTAAAAATAAGTAGTTATACATATATGGGGGGTGATTGCTCAAGTATTTGTTTCTGATAGAGGTGCAGAATCAAAAGTATTTTGAATAACCTTGGCCTAGAACATTAGACTAAATTTGAGAAGAGATGAAATTCAACAAGAATAAATATGAAGTCTTATATTTTGGATTTTAAAAATCAACCTCACAAGTATAGGATGGAAGAAGTAAGATTAGATAGCAATTTGTCTGAAAAAGAAATGAGGTTTTTAATGGACAGAGAGCTCAGCCAAAAAAGTAAGTGAGATGTTGGATTGCTTTAAGAAATCCAACTTCCTGAAATAAGGTACTAGTTCTGATGCAGGGGAAAGATGAAGAGAATTGTAACTGTAATAGAAAGAATTTGGGTGGAAATGTAAATTGACTCTTGAGATGTAAATTGACTGGAAGTAGAAAATTATGATTGTAACAGAAACAATTGTAATCTTAAAAGATGCTTGGGTAGAGACCCTCCCCATTCTTAAATGTAAAATTTGTATCCTGATCTCCTTAGGCTTTTTAGGGGAAGGGAGTTTACCTTTTGCCCTCTGGATGAGAGGCAAGACATAAAAACTTGGGCTTTGCCCTCCGCCCTCACCCCCCTCCACCACACCGGCAGCCCTGGGCCGCTCCGCCTGCCATGGCCGACAAGGAAGCAGCCTTTGATGATGCTGTAGAAGAACGAGTGATCAATGAAGAATATAAAATATGGAAAAAAATACTCCTTTTCTCTATGACCTAGTGATGACCCATGCCCTTGAGTGGCCCAGCTTAACTGCACAGTGGCTTCCAGATGTGACCAGACCTGAAGGGAAGGATTTCAGCATTCATTGACTTGTCCTGGGTACACACACATCAGATGAACAGAACCATCTTGTGATAGCTAGTGTGCAGCTTCCTAATGATGATGCTCAGTTTGATGCCTCTCACTATGACAGTGAGAAAGGAGAATTTGGAGGCTTTGGTTCAGTTAGTGGGAAAATTGAGATTGAAATCAAGATTAACCATGAAAGTGAAGTGAACAGGGCCCGTTATATGCCCCAGAATCCTTGTATCATTGCAACAAAGACTCCATCCAGTGATGTTCTTGTTTTCGACTACACCAAGCACCCTTCGAAACCAGATCCTTCTGGGGAGTGTAACCCAGACTTGCATCTCTGGGGACATCAAAAGGAGGGCTATGGGCTATCGTGGAACCCAAATCTCCGTGGACACTTGCTTAGTGCATCAGATGATCATACCATCTGCTTATGGGACACCAGTGCAGTTCCAAAGGAAGGTAAAGTAGTGGATGCAAAGACCATATTCACAGGACATACAGCAGTAGTTGAAGATGTTTCTTGGCACCTGCTCCATGAATCTCTCTTTGGATCAGTTGCTGATGATCAGAAGCTCATGATCTGGGACACACGGTCAAACAATACTTCTAAACCAAGTCACTCAGTGGATGCCCACACTGCTGAAGTAAATTGTCTCTCTTTCAATCCTTGTAGTGAGTTCATTCTTGCCACAGGATCAGCTGATAAGACAGTTGCATTGTGGGATCTTAGAAATCTGAAACTAAAGTTGCATTCCTTTGAATCACATAAAGATGAAATATTCCAGGTTCAATGGTCTCCCCACAACGAAACTATCTTGGCTTCTAGTGGCACTGATCGCAGGCTAAACGTCTGGGACTTAAGTAAAATTGGAGAACAGTCCCCTGAAGATGCAGAAGATGGACCACCAGAATTGTTGTTTATTCATGGTGGTCACACTGCCAAGATATCCAATTTCTCTTGGAACCTCAATGAACCTTGGGTTATTTGTTCTGTATCAAAAGACAATATCATGCAAGTTTGGCAGACGGCTGAGAATATATACAACAATGAAGACCCTGAAGGAAGTGTGGATCCAGAAGGACAAGGGTCCTAGACATGTCTGCATTGGTGCTGATTTTTAGACTCCCCTTTCTTCCCAAACTGAGACTGATTTAACACTGGTTTTGAGACAGACTTTTTGTCCAGACATTCTTCTATAGGCACCTGTTAACCCAGAGAGTGAATGATTTCTGAATATTAACTGTGGGGGAGAGGGGGTGACTTAGCAGAGCCACAGACCCATATTTAATTTTTTTCCAATAACTTTTTATGAGCAAATACAGCTCTGAAATCTGATTTAGTCACAGAAAAATGGACCATGAGTGTTTTATTTTTCTTCCTAAGCTATAAATGCAAGTTTTTTGGACTAATTTAATAAAATTAGAATGGGGTAGGATTTATATACAAGTGAGGAGTCTGAGCCACTGAGGTATTAGCATTGTATCTGAACTTGTTTCCCTTTGTTTTATGGAGATTCAAAGACTAAAATTGGCATGGCTGACTTTCTAGGGTATAGTTTATCCTATTGTAGACTGGCCTACCCTTCCTGGTTTCCTCTGTAACCAATCAAAATTTCTTATTAAAATTTTTTTTTGTTTTATTTAATGTTTTTTCCTTCCCTAATGACTTGTTTATTCCCTCCTTCCACTTCTCATCTGGTGAGGGAGAAACAGCCATGTGAAATGTAGTTGTACCTGCAAAATATCTTTGTTTGCCTCATACAGTTTTACTTGCTAGCATATTTTTTGAGTTATATTTTCATATTATTTCTTTCCTTTCTGTGATTGTTTTTAACTTGGAACCACCAGGTTATAAAGAAGTTGTTTTTACCTGATAGGTGTACTACTGGTAGACTACCCAGTAATCTGAAAACAAAACAATTGGTAGCAGACATGTACTTTAAAAATTAATTCTGGGTGGCTTCTTCCTTTTTCTTTAAAAAAAAAGTGGTTTTGTTTTTTCAACAAACCCCACACAAATGGAATTAGTCCTTGACCACTCGTTTTATATGATGTCCTTTGGGGTAACTTGTCCAACCAGCAGCCTGATACTGTCCATAACTAACTGTAAGTGCTTATGATGGAATAAATTGTTTTTCTAAAAAAAAAAAACTTGGGTTGCACCCTGCCTCAGGGCAGAAATCTTCTCAGACCATGGCCCAGCCAAGGCTGCTTGGCTGTTCTTTTATCTCTCTCTATCTCTATCTCTATCTCTCTCCCCCTCCTAGCCCTTCCTTTTATAAGGTCTTATAACCTTTTTTCCCCCCTGGGTTTTTTTTTTTTGAAAGGCAATAGGGTTAAGTGGCTTGCCCAAGGCCACACAGCTAAGTAATTATTAAGTGTCTGAGGCAGGATTTGAATTCAGGTACTAGTGACTCCAGGGCCTGTGCTCTATCCACTGTGCCACCTAGCCTCCCCCTCTTGTAACCTTTTTAATAAATTTTTATTTTATTTCTACCCTTACTTTCCTGAGTTTGAATAATGCTTCCTCATAGGCAGACCTGAACTCAAGTAGCCAGCAGCTACAGTTCTATTCTGCTCTGATTCATACTACATTTGTTCAGCTGTTCAGAGTTTGGGAAGGGCATTGAAAAACTAAAAGTCTAGAGAAATGTAACTAAAATGTTGAATCCAAACCAGAGGACAAACAGCAGAATAATAGAGAATAGCTAGACTGAAGAAGAAAAGATGGAAGGCACATGATAACTGTGTTCAAGGATTTAAGAGTTGGTCATTTGGAAAAGCAACTAAACATGTTCTTTTTGATCCCAGAGGGAAACTGGGAGCAATGGGTGTAATAATAAAAAGAGGCAAATTTTGGTTTGATATAAGGAAACATTTGCTGCCAATTAGGGCTATCTGCCTGTGGAAGTCATGTTCCTTCTCATTGGAGATCTTTAAGTAGAGGTTAGCTGGTCAGTTTGCAGATGTGGAGGTTCCTATTTAGGCTGGTAGGGATTGGACTGGATGGCTGCTGAGCTCCCTTTCACTTCTAAAACTCTGTGATTCCATTATCTTCAAACCATTTAAAGATGAAACTGGCAGGAAAACAAAAAGATTAAAAAAAAGATGAAATATGTTTTATAATATTTCCATAACCAATTACTTTCTTCATCAATGACAGTGGAACTACCACATTTGAACTGAATCCTTGGCTACAAGAAGAAATGAATACAAAAGTAGTTGGATCAGACTAAATATGCATAGAGGTTATATATCTAGGAGCTTGCACAATTGTGAGAGGATTGATACAAAGATTCTAAAAACATTTGAAAGAGAGAAAGATACCGAGTAATTAAGAAAAATCATGGATGGTATTTCTTAGTTTAAAAAAGGTAAATGAGACGATATTGATAGCTCCATGATCTTTTAAACTCTACAAAAATCTTTTGAGATTGGTCTAAATGCATATTAAAAGCATTGAAAACCATGAGTAAAGGAAAGATGTATGACAGATATAGGCAATTATTACAATGATGACATATGCCAAAAAAGAAAGGGGTATAAAAGGTAGCTGAGAGATATATGATTTAAACAAGGAATACTAATAGATAGGCAATCTGAGTACTAAACTGGCACTTATATAATATTAACTTTTTACAATATGAACTTATATGATATGAACAAAAGTTGCACAAAGCAAGATGACAAGAGAAATAGGGAAGGAAGAATCTTATTTTTTTTTTTGGAACCCACTATTTTTGCTAGACAATGTGCTCAGGGCTAGTTTACAAATATTATCTCATTTGATCCACACAGTCACCCTGGGAGGAAGGTGGTATTATTAACCACATTTAAGTGACTTGCCCCAGGGTCACAGAGCTATCAAGGATCTGAGATTCAGATCTTGTGACCCAGGTCCAGCACTCCACCAACTGGGATACCAGCTGCCTCTGAGAAAATGTGGAGAGATGGACCTGAATGCTTAAGGAGGGTGTACTGTATCATTGAGATTATGAATTCATTTAAGCTTTAACTTTTGTGCTAGGAGTTGGAAATACAAAATTAAAAATTTACCTCAAGGACTTTATAATCTCATGGGAAAGACAAGTTATATATGGACGAATGTGATATAAAGACTGTGACAAGAACAAAAGAAGAGTCAGGCAAAGTGAAAATTTTGAAAAGGGAGATGCCACTTTCAGTTAAGAAGTGAAGGAAGGCTATATGGAAAAGGTACATCTTATCTGTAATTTGAAGAAAGGGAGAAACCTCCACTGACAGAATTAGGCATATTCTAACAGGCAGACTAAACAAGTAAAAATCATGGAGCCAAGAAAGATTTCTAGGAAGAATTTGGAGATGGGCCCATAAAGGATGAGGTTTAGATAAGATATAGGGAAATTGAGGAAAGCCTTAAATGCCAAAATCAGGACTTGAAATTTTATTTTGTAAATGATGGGGAGCCACTGGAGGTTTTTGAGTACAGAAGTGACAAGAAAAGAGGGAAGCATTGAGTTTACTGAGACACTGGTGAAAGGGAATAGAATGGAGGTAGGAGACTGGTTAGAGACTAGTTGAGACTACTGGATCTATACCCTGAAGAGATTGTGAAAAAAAGGGTAATAACATCACTTGTATAAAAATATTCATAGGAGCCCTGTTTTTGGTGGCAAAGAGTTGGAAATTGAGTAAATGTCCCATGACTGAACCAATTGTGGGATATGTACGTCATGGAACACTATTGTTTTATTAGAAACTAGGAGGGATGGGAAATCAGGGAAGGCTGGAAGGATTTGCATGAATTGATGCTGAACAAGATGAACAGAACCAGAGGAACATTATACACCCTAACAACAACATGGAGGTGATGATCAAGCTTAATGGACTTGCTCATTCCATCAGGGCAACAATCAGGCCCAATTTGGGGGTATCTGCGATGGAGAATACTATCTGTATCCAGAGAAAGAATTGTGGAGCTTGAACAAAGACCAAAGACTATTACCTTTAATTAAAAAAAAAAAACCCTGTTATCTTATAATGTAATTTTGTTATCTCTTATACTTTTTTTTTTCCTTGAGGATATGATTTCTCTCTCATCACATTCACCTTAGATCAATCAATACCATGGAAACAATGTAAAGTCAAACAGACTGCTTTCTGTGGGGGTGGGGCAGGGGAGGGAAGTAAGATTAAGGGGGAAAACTGTAAAACTCAAAATAAACTAATTAATTAAATAAAAAAGGGGGGGGACTAGGTGAGAACTAAGGATGTATATGCTCTAAGAGTTGACAGGAAAAGGAAGAGCCACAAATTACATTTCAAGCTTGAATGACCAAAAAAGATCATTCTATTAAAAAACACAAAGGAGAGGCTAGGTGTGCAGTGGATAGAGCACCAGCCCTGCAGTCAGGAGTACCTGAATTCAAATCAGACCTCAGACACTTAGTAATTACCTAGCTGTGTGGCCTTGGGCAAGCCACTTAACCCTATTGCCTTGCAACCCCCCCCCCCAAAAAAAAAAAGACAAAGATGTCAGCAAGAAGTACAGGTTTGGGGAGAATATGATAAATCAAGTTTTTTAGATATGTAGAGTCTGAAGTCCTTTGGAAGCTATTCAATGGTATTAGAACCATGGAAAAGAGATTTGGTGTACATAGTTAGGAATCATCTTCATAGTGGTGATAATAGGAACCAAAATAGTGAATGAGATCACTAAAGGAGAGTGAATAGAAAAGGCTTTAGAACAGAATCTTGAGGAACATAATTTTTTTTGTTTTATTAAAGATCTTATTTATTTTGAGTTTTACAATTTTCCCCCATCTTACTTCCCTCCCCCCCACAGAAAGCAATTTGTCAGTCTTTACTTTGTTTCCATGTTGTACATTGATCCAAATTGAGTGTGATGAGAGAGAAATCATATCCTTAAGAAACAAAAAATAAAAGAGATAACAAGATCAGACAATAAGATATGGTTTTTTTTTCTAAATTAAAGGGAATAGTCCTTGAACTTTGTTCAAACTCCACAGTTCTTTCTCTGGATACAGATAGTATTGCAGACAGCCCAAAATTGTCCCTGATTGTTGCACTGATGGAATGAACAAGTCCATCAGGGTTGAACATCACCCCCATGTTGCTGTGAGGGTGCACAGTGTTTTTCTGATTCCTGCTCATCTCACTCAGCATCAGTTCATGCAAATTCCTCCAGGCTTACCTGAATTCCTATCCCTTCTGGTTTCTAATTCAACAATAGTGTTCCATGACATACATATACCACAGTTTGCTAAGCCATTCTCCAATTGAAGAACATTTACTTGATTTCCTATTCTTTGCCATCATAAACAGGGCTCCTATGAATATTTTTGTACAAGTGATGTTTTTACCCTTTTTCATCATCTCCTCAGGGTATAGACCCTGGATGCTGGATCAAAGGGTATGCACATTTTTGTTGCCCTTTGGGTGTAGAAGAACATACATTTTTAAAAAACATAAGGAAGATATTAAGCTGACAAAGAAGGAGCAGGTGATAGAGAAACATGTGCCAAAAAAGCTAAGGGAAAAGAGGGTATGAAGAAGGAGGGGGTTCCACAATACTAAATGCTATAGAAGAGTCAAAGGGGGGGAGAGATGAGATTTGGTGATAAGGAACTAATAATCAGCCAATCAGAAAACATTTATTAAGCACCTACTGTGTTGCAGTGATGGGGGGAAACAAAGAAAGGCAAAACAGTGGCCTTACCCTCAAGGAGCTCACAATCCAATCAGGGAGACAACAAGCAAACACATATATACCATCAAGATATATATATGATGAGAATGAAATAATTAACAGAGGGAAGACATTATAATTAAAAGGGTGAAAAAAAAATTCCTGTAGGAGGTAGAATTTTAGCTAAAACTTGACATAAGTCAGGGGGTGGTAATGAGGAAGGATAGCATTTCAGGCTTAAGAGACAGACTGAGAAAAATCGTTCATGGAACAGCAAGATAATTTTTAATTGATCATTGCATTATTCTTGCATCTCTAATGCATTTATTTTTTTTTTTAGGTTTTTGCACGGTAAATGGGGTTAAGTGGCTTGCCCAAGGCCACACAGCTAGGTAATTATTAAGTGTCTGAGACTGGATTTGAACCTAGGTACTCCGGATTCCAGGGCCAGTGCTTTATCCATTGCGCCACATAGTCACCCCTCTAATGCATTTATCTATTAATTTTGTGTAAGTATATTATCCCTCTCTGCTAAGCTGAAAGCTTCATAATATATGGAACAAGGTTATATCCAATCTAAACTTTGTATGTCCTATAGATCCTAAATAACTGAATTCAGTTCCATAAGTACTGATTAATTTCTTTAAATGTACTATGTGACTTAGTGAATAGATAGCTGGCCCTGAATCCAGGAACTTGGGTCCAACTGGTACCTCCAGGCTATATGGACTCATATATTAAGGACGCCCACATTTGATAGATCTCACTTTTTCTTATCCTGCATGATTCCATAGCAGATCAGCTGAAAGCACTGGAAGTTTCACCTAGGGTCTGTTATGATGACTGGGCAATGATTTCACATTTAGAACACCAACTGGGGCAGCTAGGTTGTGTAGTGGATAGAGCACCGGCCTGGAGTCAGGAGGACCTGAGTTCAAATATGACCTCAGACACTTAGTAATTACCTAGCTATGTGGCCTTGGGCAAGCCACTTAACCCTATTGCCTTGCAAAAACCTGAAAAGAAAAAAAGAATGTGGTGTGTAGAACCTCTAACTAGTAAGTTAATGCTTGCAAGATAGTATTTTGTGATTCTTAGAATCTTCTGAACCTTCGTGCAATCTCATGCCCGTAAAAATAGAGGAGGGGGGTGACTAGGTGGCACAGTGGAGAGAGCACTGGCCCTGGAATCACGAAGACCTGACTTCAAATCTGATCTCAGACACTTAGTAATTACCTAGCTGTGACCTTGGGCAAGTCACTTAACCCCATTGCCTTGCAAAAAAAAACCTAAAAAAAAAAAGTAGAGGAGGGAGGGTTTGCCCAGGACTGAGGGCCATTAACAAAAATCTTTGTACGTATTGGACTTGAATGGTCAAAGAATTCATTAGGCAGAGGGTCAACCAGAGGGTGATCAGGTTGACCCTGGGGCAGTAGTAACCGGGTCAGCAGTAGAAATCTTGGAAACACGAACTCCAACCCACTCAGAAAAAAAATCATAAGATGAGAGTTTTGGGGCAGGTTCCTGATTCCTGCCGATGACTCTCCTCCCTTCCCCTCCTCTGCCCCCCCCCCCGCCCCAACAAATGCGGGTTGGGGCATCTTTTTGAGGACTGGAGTCTTGCTGCCTGCCGCCGCTCACCTTCCCGATGTTACTGCCGCTGTATGTGTCCAGCAGGTTCAGAAACACCAGTTGGCTCCTGGTGATCTTCTCGGGAGGACTGATGATCTCCTCCTCCTCTTCAGCCATGCCGAGGTCCCGACTCATTGCTAGGGTGGAAGCGTCTCTTTGGTCGGTTGCTAAGAAACTGAAAGGGGCGGGGCAGGCGGGGGGCGGGAACTCGAGAAGTCCCGGGCCCAGCCAAACAGGAAGCGCCTGAGGCGCCAAGGGAGTTCCCTCCCTCGGGGCGGGGCTGGGGGCCGCCCGGGCCGCCCCTTCCTTCCGCGTGAGCTGGAGGCCCCGGGCCTTCGGAGCTGGGAAGCAATGGCCGGAGTGACAGTGAGAAAGGAAGGCTTACCTGCGGGGGGGGGGAGGGGGAGGAGGGGGAGGAGGGGAGGGGGAGGGGGAGGGGGAGGGGGGGAGGGGGAGGGGAGGAGGGAAATAATGGACGTGATGAATTAGAGCTGTAAGGATAATGAGCTAGAAATGATGGTGATGGATTAGCGTTGGGAGGAATTAGAACCGAAAATAATAAGCAGAGGATGATAATGGTGATGAATTAGAGAGCTAGAAATGCTAAGGACTGCTGACACTTGATACGAGTTAGACACTGTGCTGATTGCTTGACAGTGGCAGCTTTACGTGGCCGCCGGCTACTTGGGTTCGGTTCTGCCGAGGGGGAATCACGATTGAGATTCGGGAAAGCCAGGGTGGAAATAAAACAAAACTTCATTAAAAAGGTTACAAGACATAGGAAGGGACGGAGAGAGGAGAGAGAGAGAGAGAGAGAGAGAGAGAGAGAGAGAGAGAGAGAGAGAGAAGAGGACAGAGAGAGAGAGAGAGAGAGAAGAAGAGAGAGGAGAGAGAGGAGAGAGTCAGAGAGAAGAGAGGAGAGAGACAGAAGGAGAAGAGAATCAGAGACAGAAGAGAGAGGAGAGAGAGAGAAGAGAGAGGAGAGAGAGAGAGAAGGAGAAGAGAGAGGAGAGAGTCAGAAAGAGAGAAGAGAGGAGAGACAGAAGGAGAAGAGAATCAGAGACAGAAGAGAGAGGAGAGAGAGAGAAGGAGAAGAGAGAGAGAGAAGAGAGAGGAGAGAGAGAGAGGGAGAAGAGAGAGGAGAGAGTCAGAGAGAGAGACAGAGACACAGACAGAAGAGAGAGAGAGACAGAGAGAAGGAGACAGAGACAGAAGAGGGGGAGAGAGAGAACAGCTAAGCATTTTTCTGTCTCTGTCTCTGTCTCTCTCTGTCTCTCTGTCTCTCCTCTCTCTCTCTCTCTCTCTCTCTCTCTCTCTCTCTCTCTCTCTCTCTCTCTCTCTCTCTCTCTCTCTCCCCCTAGCCCTGTCTTGTAACCTTTTTAATAAGTTTTTGTTTTATTTCCACCCTGGCTTTCCCGAATCTCAACCATGATTCCCCCTCAGCAGAACCAAACCCAAGTAGCCACTGGCTACAACTGGATCCTCATGACAATCCTGGGAAACAAAGGCTGTTATTATTGTCCCCATTTTACAGATGAAGAAACTGAGGCAAATAGGAGTTAAATGACTTTGCAGACAGTCGCATAAGTGGAAGTGTCTGAGGCTAGATTAGAACTCAGGTTTTTCTGACTCCAGGTCCACAATTTTATAACTTAATTTATTTTATATTTATAGTATAAATCACCTGGAATAGACTTCATTGTATTGATGAGCAAACTGAAACCAAAATAGGTGAACTGATCCATCCTAGCCCAGTTGGGATTTGAAGCCAACACTAGAGAGAGAGGTCTACCTTTTTGTTGTTCTTTATGCATGTCACTAGAATATGCAGTTGTTCTTTGCCTTTCCTTTCTCTGGCTGCCCAACTCAATTCCTTAAATTGAAAGTAAAATTCCCCCAGAGGGACTCTTTTCTTTGGCATTTCTATTCAGGCTCCCAGTCCTGCTATATTCTATTTCTCAGAAATAGTGTCTAATTTACAACAAGCCTGGGAGGACAATTATACTAAGATCATTACTTATAATTCAACCCAAACCAAGGAACATTTATTAAATGCCTACTATATGGAAGGATTTGAGGACATAAATACAAAATGAAAAACAGACCCTGGGGCACTAAGTGGATAGAGCACTGGCCCTGGAGTCCTGAGTACTGGAATTTAAATTCCACCTCAGTAGACACTTAATCTAGCTGTGTGGCCTTGGGCAAGTCACTTAACCCCATTTCCCTTGCAAAACAACAACAACAACAACAACAACAACAGCTCTTGTCCTCTGGGAATTTAGATTCTTTTTGTGATTAAGAAAACAAAACACGCAAATGCATAAATACACTTACACACCTGGGTGAAATCTGTGATGCACAAAAAGCTAGAATACATTAAGAACTCATTTTCAAAAAGAAGGTCTATTTATCTTCATTGTACAGTATGAAAAGTGGATAATATAAAATGAGGAAGATAAGTTGATAGCAAGTTGTAAGGGGCTTTAAAAATGGAAGAGTAGACTTATGAACAAGATAGCTTCTTGAACAGAGGCAAGAATACTAACTTCTACATCTCTATTCCAACAAAAACTCCAGACTGAATAACGATTGAGAAATCCAATATTAATAAATGACTTCATCTATCCCAGGACTATTTACACACAGACCCCCAGACACACACACAGACCACACACCCACACACAAGAGCCAGGAAACCCATGGGAAAGGGGGACTGCTAGAAAAGCTGGTGCTAGTAAGGAAAACAAGATGGAAGCTTCCTGGGAAGACATGGCACTTATAATTTTCAAGGTTTCGCAGGCAGTAAGAGAGGAAGGTTCTCGGGAGAAAGTCAGAGAGTAATTGTAACCCACAGCATTAATACCTGAAGGCAACTAGGAACAGCAACACTCAAGAGTGAGACACTCCAGACCCAGGAGCTCCAAGATATCTAATATTATGTCCTAGGATACCAAAGTTGACCTGAGAATGCAAACATTGTATCTCAAAGATCTATGAGGGCTATCATTATTCAGCATAGATACACTTCAGGAAGTGGAAGTCAGCATAACTTAGAAGACATAGATCAAAACCAAGACCATCCCCACTCCAAATTAAATCAGAGGAAACAAAGGCCCAATTCAAGAAGCAAAATAGAAGGCAATAACCACAGTAAAGAATTTTTCTAGATCCCAAACATTCATAAATGTAACCTAAAAGGAGGAATTAATTATAACAATTGTAAGCAGATACTTAAAGAATTTTCTACGTGAATTATTGGGAAAAAAAAAAGAGACAAGAAATAAAAAAAATGAAGTAAAAGTTCTGGATGAAAGGATTGGAAGGCAAATGAATAACTTTGAACAAAAATTGTTAAACCTCACCTAAGTAATATACTTTTTTTTTTTTTTAGGTTTTTGCAAGGCAAATGGGGTTAAGTGGCTTGCCCAAGGCCACACAGCTAGGTAATTATTAAGTGTCTGAGATCAGATTTGAACCCAGGTACTCCTGACTCCAAGGCCAATGCTTTATCCACTACGCCACCTGGCTGCCCCAGTAATATACTTTTAAAAAATTAAAATTGACCAACCAAAAAACTCTGTAAACAAAATCAAGATGGAAAAAATTAAAAGAAAATGTAAGGTAGAGTCAGGTGGTGCAGTGAATAGAGCACTGGCCCTGGATTAAGGAGGTCCTGAGTTCAAATGTGACCTCAGACACTTAATAGTTACCTAGCTGTGTGACCTTAGGAAAGTCACTTAACCCCACTGCCTTACAAAAAACAAAAAAAAGAAAAGAAAATATGATCTCTGATATATTTGTACACATACACAAGATGCTACTTCTGTAAACCAGAAGATAATTGGGAATGCATATATTCCAAAAGACCATCAAGCCAAGGCTACTTGGAAAAATGAACCTTTAATGGAAATAAAGTTAATCAAGTGAGGAATGTTTGAACAAATTGTGAATTAGGAATGTAATGGAATATTATTGTGCTATAAGAAAATAAGATGATGATTTTAGAGGATCCTGGGTAGGTTTGTATGAATGGACACAGAGCAGGTAAACAGAGTAATTTATAAAATTAGCAACATTGTAAAGAAAAAAAGCACTTACAAACTCTGATTAAATCAGTAATCAACTATGTCTGCAAAGGAGGACAGAAATCAAATTGCCCACTTCGTGACAGAAAGGGAATGAACTCAAGGCACAAAAGAGACACATATTTTTGGACATGGCCAGTGTTTTGATTTGTTTTCCTTGACTATAGTCATTTGTTACAAGGAATTTTTCTTTCCTGCTTTTAATTTGAGGCCAGATTTTGAGGGGAAAGATAGGTTAGCAAAGATAATGTAAAGAAATGAAAAGAGGGTCATTGAAAAATTTTTTAAAAGGCACAGAATAGAAAAAAGTTCAAAAAGAAGAGCAACTGTGAATGACGGATTTTAAATATGCTTTCAATATATGTATTGGAATTTTTATACATATATATTTTTTGTTTGTTGTTTTTAGGTTTTTTGCAAGGCAAATAGGGTTAAGTGGCTTGCCTAAGGCCACACAGCTAGGTAATTATTAAGTGTCTGAGGTCTGATTTGAACTCAAGTAATCACCAACACCTATATATATATTTTAAAAGCAAGTTCAATAGTATAAAAATTCAGTTTCAAGTACAATCCTTTTTTAATGTTTTACTTTATATGTGAAAGCAAAGTGGATGTTCATCATTTGGGGATTGGCTGAACAAATTATGACAACTGGAATATAATATCCATAAGAAACAACAAAATGGATGAATTCAGATAAACATGGAAAAACTTGTATGAACTGATGATGCAGAGTAAGTAAAGCAACTTTGAAAGATTTAAAAAAGAGGAAGAATCTGGGAAGATGGTAGAACAAAGCAGGAAATTACCTGACTCTCCTAAACTTCCATAGAAACAATATAAAATAATGACTCACTGTTAACTTTGAGTGGCAGAAATAATTAAAGTTGGGGAAATGGAAGCAGCAAAGTAGCACAGTGGATAGAGCACCAGCCCTGGAGTCAGGAGGACCTGACTTCAAATTTGACCTCAGATACTTAATTACCTAGCTGTGTGGCCTTGGGCAAGTCACTTAACCCCACTGCCTTGCAAAAACAAACAAAAAAAAAGGTTTGGGCAAAGCAGTTGTCCATATAAGACAACTTGAGAAAGACCCAAACTCCAGATGTGGTGTTTAGTCTGATTATAGTGAAAATTCTTTTGGGCAGATACTGGTTAATCAACAAATGGCAAAGCCTGGGGATAGTAAAATCAACAAGCAATGAGAAGGGAAGGGGGTAAGCTTTATCACATGGCAACCTCAGCTTCAGTGATTTTTCCCTCATGGACAATGTAGCAACACTGTAGAGCATCTTTCACCTATGTGGATTCCAGCCCCAGTTGTAACCTACCACACTCAGTCCTAGGCTATGACTAAGGTGAGGAGAAGCAAGCATACAAAGTGAGTGTGGTCACAAAGATTGGGAACCCTGCTTGCTGTGGCCACTTGTTAAATCTCTGGTTTGGATTCCAAGGCAGAGAGGTGAGCTCAAGCTTGTATCCTCCAGAAAGTCCATAAGGGAACAAGAGTGTTTATGGTGACAGTATTGCTGGGGGCATGATTGTGATTCATGGGCAGAATAGAGCTCAGAAAACAGGCCTTGGGCAAGCCACTTAACCCCATTTGCCTTGCAAAAACCTAAAAACAAAACAAAACAAAAAAACAAGAAAAAGACTACCTGGTGAATAGATTGTGGAGAGGCAATCTAAGAATTGTTGGATTAATTGAAAGTTATGATTTATGTTTTTAGAGTTTTGCAAGGAAAATGGAGTTAAGTAGCTTGCCCAAGGCCATACAGCTAGGTAATTATTAAGTGTCTGAGGCCAGATTTGAACTCAAGGACTGCTGACTCCAGGGCTTGTACTCTATCCACTGGGCCACCTAGCCATCCTCAAAGTTATGATTTTTAAAACAAAAGTCTTGATACTATTCTTTTTTTATTTTTTTGCAAGGCAATGGGGTTATGTGGCTTGCCCAAGGCCACATGGCTAGGTAATTATTAAGTGTCTGAGGCTGGATTTGAACTCAGGTTCTCCTGACTCCAGGGCTGGTGCTTTATCCACTGCGCCACCTAGCCACCCCACTTGACACAATTCTTCATGAAATTATTTAGAAAAATTGTTCTGAAGTTGTAGGATGAGAGAGTAAATCGAAATTAAAATAATTGACTGAATATCATTTGAAAGAGATCCAAGATGAAAACTCACAAGAATATCATAGCTAAGTTTCAAAGTTCCCAGATCAAGGAAAAATTATTACAAGCAACTAGGAAAAAACTCAACAACTTAAAACTACAGTCAGGATAACTGACTGTGACCACTTGCTAAGTCTCTGGTTTGTATTCCATGGCAGAGAAAGTGAGTTGTTCCTACATTAAAAGACCAAAGGACAAGGAATAGCATATTGCAAAGAGGAAAGGATCTGGGCTTACAACTGAGAATAACTTACCCAGAAAAGCTGGCTGTTATCTTGAATGGGAAAAATGAATATTTAATAAACTAAACTAAATGACTAAGGTATTTGTGAAGAAAAGGTCAGAACCGAATGGAAAATTTTACAAGTTTTCATTACAGACAATAAGGGGGTTGAACGGTCAGAAGGTGATTGATTGATTGATTTACTTACTTATCTATTTATTTACTTATTTATGTATGTATGTATGTATGTTTTTGCAGGGCATATGGGGTTAAGTGGCTTGCCCAAGGCCACACAGCTAGGTAATTATTAAGTGTCTGAGACCAGATTTGAACCCAGGTACTCCTGACTCCAAGGCCGGTGCTTTATCCACTGCCACCTAGCTGCCCCCTTAGAAGGTGATTTAAAGAAATCACTTTACTAGTATTGAGGCAGGACTCTGTTGCTTTGTGGATACTTGGAATTGGGTCACAGTCCTGATAGCACTCTAGTGTGAGGAGAAGATTTAGCACACCAGAGAAGAAGGAACTCTTGTCACAATTTCAGGGCAGAAAAGCTTGTGGTAGCTCACAGACCAGAGCACAGGTGTAAGGAGAATAGTAAACACACTTCTCCTTAAATCATACCACGTTTGAGGAATTGAAAACGTAAGAGGTCCCTAGAAGTGTCTTTCAAAACTGCTGCACAAAATCCCTGAAGCTTGGAATAGTGCAGCCTCCATCCTGGAAGCAGAGTCATACTATAACAAAGACCTAAAAGTCAAGAAGTAGGCTGGGAAAATGACCAAAGAACAAAAAAAAATTGACCATAGAAAGTTACTATGATGACAACAAAGATCAAAATACTCATAGGTAGATAACAAAGTTAAAGTTCCTACATCCAAAACCTCCAAGGAAAAATATGAATTGGGGGGCAGCTAGGTGGCACAGTGGATAGGGCACCAGCCCTGGAGTCAGGAGTGCCTGAGTTCAAGTCCGGCCTGAGACACTTAATAATTACATAGCTGTGTGGCCATGGGCAAGTCACTTAACCCCATTTGCCTTGCAAAAAAAAAAAACCCGAAGAAAATATGAATTGGTTTCAAGTCATGAAAAAGCTCAAAAAGGATTCTGAAAATCAGGTAAGAGATGTAGTGGAAAAATTGGGAAGAGAAATGAGGGTGATGCAAGAATATCATGAAAAAATAAATAGTCTGGTAAAGAAGACACACAAAAAAACTTTAAAAAATATTAAAAAAAGCAGATGAGGAGGGGCAGGGCCAAGATGGTGACAAGAGAGGATCTTCTCTTAGGTGCTCTCTCTTAAAACTTATAAGCTAAGGACTCTACATTTTTGAGAGACAAAATCCACAGAGGGACCCAATGAGGCAGTTCTCCAACCCAAGGTAACCTGGAAAAGAGCAGAAAGGCTTGGCTCCACGGGTCGGAGGGGTGACCTGCCAGAGCGAAGGAACTTCAGCCTCCCGGAGGCAGCCCTAGGGTGCTGGGAGCCACGGCTCCCAGCAGCAGAGGTTTCCTGACCTACAACCTGGGTAGTAGTGGGTACAACTTGGGGGATTACCATGGACCTCTGCCAGAGTGAGCACGTGAAGCTCAGCCCTGAGGGCACACAGTGATCAGCATGGTCGCCACAGCCCAGATCCAGAAACTGGAAGCAGAAGCTGGTAAGCAGGAGCCCCCAGGTCATGAGTGCTGAGCCTAGGGAGGGAGCTGAGAGACTGCAGAGCTCTGTTCTCTGTCCCTGGAACACGACTCTGGGGCTCTGACCACATTCAGATGCTGATCGCAGTCTAGGCCCCCCCATAGAACAGCAGGGACCCCCCACCTCAGCCCCGTGGCAGAGAGAGGCACTTATGGTCATTCACAAACCAGGAGGGAAGACAGAGCCTCACACATGGAGATCCTTGTGGGGGTGTCCCAATAATACTCAAAAGCTCAGGAAGCAACCCAAAACCAGGCACAGGCTGGAGAGATGAGTAAGCAGAGAAAAAAGAGGAACACCACTGAGAAATACTTTGCCTGTGATCCCAAGAAGGATCAAAACACTCAGTCTGAAGATGAAGAAGTACAAGCTCCTGTATCTAAAGACTCCAAGAAAAACAGAAATTGGGCTCAGACTATGACAGAGCTCAAAAAAGACTTTGAAAATCAGGTGACGGAGATATAAGAAAAATTGGGAAAAATGAGAAAGATGCAGGAAAAACATGAAAATGAAGTCAGCATCTTAGTCAAGGAAATCCAAAAAAAATGCTGAAGAAAATAACATGCTAAAAACCAGCATAAGTCAAATGGATAAAATAGTTCAAAAAGTTATTGAGGAGAGGAATGCTTTAAAAAGCAGATTTGGCCAGATGGAAAAAGAGATAAGAAAGCTCTCTGAGAAAAACAAATCCTTCAGAGAAAGAATAGAACTGAGGGAGGTTGCTGATTTTATGAGAAATCAGGACACAATACTTCAAAAACAAAAGAATGAAAAATTAGAAGAAAATGTGAAACATCTCATTGAAAAAACAGATTTAGGAAAGATAATTTAAAAATTAATGGAATACCTGAATGTCATGATCAGGAAAAGAGCCTTGACATCATTTTTTAAAAAGTTTTTGCAAGGCAAATGGGGTTAAGTGGCTTGCCCAAGGCCGCACAGCTAGGTAATTATTAAGTGTCTGAGACTGGATTTGAACCCATGTACTCCTGACTCCAGGGCCAGTGCTTTATCCACTGTGCCACCTAGCCACCCCTTGACATCATTATTTTTTTTTTAAATAAAATTTGTATTTAAAGGAGAGGCAGAAATATACAACCACCCATGGCCTCAAATCTCAACAAGCACAGGCAGTAATTATGCAACAATATGTAGCAATCCATTCAAGGTGAAGGTCTTGTATGTAAATATGAACTTGACAGGCTGCTTCCCTGGATGTCTTTGATGCTCATATGAGCTTGAAGATTTAGCCATTCCAACAGCCCTTTAACAAAGATGATTTTACATCAAGCTGAGAGTAGCATAAACCACTGGTATGATACCTGATCTTTCCTACTCTTGAATCTGTGCTCTGGAGCACAATCTTATTTGAATTTTACGATGACAATCATTATATCCATTTTGTATATGGAAAAATTTAGACTCATGGATGTTAAATGCCTTATTTAACCAAGATCACAAAGCTACCCATCAGGCAGAGGTAGCACTAGAGTTCAGGAGCTAGTTGGTCCTTTATCTTTTACCCTTTATCACTTCTGGTTATTTGATGGTTGCTGTATGGCATTCATTTCAGTGATTTGTAGTTAGACCTTGGACATTTTAAGGGATTCTATATATTATGAGCCAAATCCTGCAGCCTGAAAGGCACAAAACCTTGGCCACTATCTGCTGCCAATAGCACCACATCTCATCTGAACAGATTCCCCTTCCAAGGCCTCCCCTTCAGAGCCCCTAATCAGCTTTATTACTGGATGACACATTTCCCCCCCTGCAGAGTCTTATGACCTTTTTTCCCTTCTAGCCCAATTTAAAGTGGTCTAAAGAGCCTCTCCAACTGGAGGCTGGCTGATAACCCAGGGTTCCTGAGAGTGTGCACAAACCTTCCTGGTACAGTATCAGTCTTTGGGGAGTGGGATGCCCATGGCAGTATGTGCACTCAGATTCTGGGCTTCTTCCACCTGACTAGGGGAGCAGTAGTCTTCTAGGAAGATGGTAGCCAAATTGCTAAGTCTCTTTATTTGCGGAGAGGGAGAAGCATAGCATGCATTCTACCACAGGCAGGGTAGCGAGCTCCTGGATGGATTGGGATGTGCTCAGGTACATGAGTGTTGTGACTGCAGACATGACTGTCTCTTCATTGGAGCTGGACAGGCAGTTGATGATGGGTTTGATACCTCCCATCTGCAGAATATACTCTTCGTTGACTTTATCCAGACAGGTTGCAGAGCCCACCAATGGCAAATTCCACTAAGGTATTGCTGTCCTTGCTCAGTACATCAAGGAATAGGTCCAACACTTGAAGGTCTCATAGATACTGGTAGTTGTTGGGGTTATAGGCAAAGTTTGCTAGATTGGCCAGGACCTGCTCCTTAGCTTCTTGGCTTGCTGTCTCCTGGAACTCAGTGACCAATGCTTGCAGGTATTCTAAGCATCCTCCCTCTGGCACAACTCGAAGCTTTGGGTCCATGACCAGGGTATTCTGGGAAACACATTAGGAAGTGTTTCTGAATAAGCAACAGAGCTAGACAGACAAAGAGTCTTATTCTCCATGAGCTCACGGGGCACAAGACGAGGGGTCCCCAGGACCTGTGGCTTCTGGCCTGGGAAGCCCCCGCAGGGTCCCCTGGAACCACTGCCCTGAGCCTCTGCACCTACCGTGGCGCCCTCTGCCTTGACATCATTTTCAAAGGATTACTACAGGAAAATTGCCCTGATATCTTAGAAGCAGAGGGCAAAATAGAAATGGAGAGAATTCACCCATCTCCCCGAGAAAGAGATCCAAAAAAAACAACCCCCAGGAATATTATAGCCAAGTTCCAGAACTCCCAGGTCAAAGAGAAAATATTACAAGCAGCCAGAAGGACACAGTTCCAATATCATGGAGCTTCAGTCAGGATTACACAGGACTTAGCAGCAACTACATTAAAAGCTCATAGGGCTTGGAATATAATATTCCAGAAGGCAAAAGAGCTTAGAATGTAACCAAGAATCAACTACCCAGCAAAACTGAATGTCTTCTTCCAGGGAAAAAGATGGACTTTCAATGAACCAGGGGAATTTCAAATGTTCCTGCTGGAATGGCCAGAGCTGAACAGAAGGTTTGATCTTCAAATACAGGACTCAGGTGAAGCATAGAGAATGGAGGGGAAAATATGAGGGACTTGATGATGAACTGCATGTATTCCTGTATAGAAAAATGATAATGATAATACTCATATGAGCCTTCTCAGTTAATAGAGCAGGTAGAAGGAGCTTTTATAGATGAAGCACAGGAGAGAGCTGAGTTTGAAGATAAAATATGGTGTAAAAATGGAGTCAATAGATAAAAGCGAAATGTAATGGGAGAAAGAAAAAGGAGAGGAGGAATAGGCTAATATATTTCAAATAATAAGATTTTTCTTTATTATAATGAGCTATTACAATGATATGGAAGGGGGGGAAGGTGAGGGGGAATGAGGGAACCTTTGCCCTCATCAGAGGTGGCTAGGAGAGGAAACAGCATATATACTCAATGGGGTATATACTCAATGGGGTATAGACTTCTGTAATAAGGAGAGAAGGGGGACGGGGGAAGGTGGGGATGTGAGTGATGGAGGAGAGGATGGACCATGGGGGGAGAGTTGTCACATATAACACATTTTCTTTTTTACTTCTTGCAAGGGCCTGGAATTGGATGGCCTGTCCGGGATCATAGGGCCAGGTGGATGGTGGGCCTAAGGGGTGGTATGTGGGCTCAGGGCCTCGTGGCCCCAGGGCCTGGGATTTGTCTGTTGCACCACTCAGCTACCCTGCAGCAGAGACAGAGTGAAAGGAGAGAGAAAATAGTACATGGTAGTGGAGAAGTACGAATGGAGGGAGTTGACATGATGGAAAAATATGGATGTAACTTTTGTGATGGACTTATCATAAAGAATGTGATCCACCCACATTGTGACAGAGCTGGTGGTGTTGGAACACAGACTGAAGCACATTTTTTATTATTATTTTTTTTGGGGGGGGTTGCAGGGCAAATGGGGCTGGGTGGCCTGCCTGGGGTTGCATAGTTGAGTGTCTGAGGCCAGATTTGAACCTGGGTGCTCCTGGCTCCAGGGCCAGTGCTTTGTCTGCCACCCGGCTACCCCTAACTGTTATTATTCTTACTATTTTATTTTATTTTGGGTCTTTTTTTTTTTTTTGGTTTTTGCAGGGCAATGAGGTTGGGGTGGCTTGCATGGGGTCACACAGCTGGGTGATTGTTGGGTGTATGGAACTGGATTTGGGCTCAGGTGCTTCTGGCTCCAGAGCAGGTGCTCCATCCACTGCGCCACCTGGCCATACCTAAAATTATTACTATTATTTTTTATTTTTTTAGTTTTAATTATAATTTTTCTTTCCCCTTTATCGCTCATGTGGGTCTATATTTTTTGGGGGGAGGGGGTATTATGTTTACTCTTAAACAAGAATATTTTATTAATGTATAAAAATTATTTGTACAAAATAAGAAAAAAATAAATACGTTAAAAAAACCCAAAAAACAAATGAGGCCAAATGGTTAAAAAAAAAGCACAAAAAAAATAATGAGAAAAATGCCTT
This sequence comes from Macrotis lagotis, assembly GCF_037893015.1. NCBI lineage: Eukaryota > Metazoa > Chordata > Mammalia > Peramelemorphia > Peramelidae > Macrotis > Macrotis lagotis. The sequence goes on along the minus strand of NC_133658.1, from coordinate 418,232,173 downwards.
AGAAATCAGAATTGACCACATGGAAAATGAAATGCAAAAATTCACTGAAGTGAATAAAAAAGTAGAATTGGTCAAATGGAATGAGAGGTATAAAAACTCACTGAAGAAACTAACTCCTTCAAAATTAGAATTGAGCCAAAAGGGGCAGCTAGGTGGCTCAGTGGATAGAGCGCTGGCCCTGGAGTCAGGAGAATCTGAGTTCAAATCTGACCTCAAACCTAGTTGTGTGACCTTGGACAAGTCACTTGACCCCACTGCCTTGCAAAAACTTAAAAAAAAATTATTGGCTATCTGAATGCCAAGAATTAAAAAAAAAAGAGCCTAGACACCTTCTTTTGAGAAATTATCAGGGAAAAACTATCCTAATATTCTAGGATAAAAATAGAAATTTAAAGACTCTACTGATCACCAGCTTCTTGAAAGAGATCACAAAATGAAAAAAGTCCCAGGAATATTATAACCAAAATTTGAAGCTCGCAGGTGAAGGAAAAAAATTACTACAAGAAACTAGAAATAAATAATTCAGTTATCATGGAGCTGTAGTCAGAATATCACAAGATTTAGCATCTTTTTTTAAAAATGTAAGGCAATGAGGCTAAGTGGCTTGCCCAAGGTTATACAGCTAGGCAATAATTAAGTGTCTAAGGCTGGATTTGAACTCAGGTCCTCCTGACTCCAGGGCCAGTGCTCTCTCCACTGCCCCACCTAGTTGCCCCATTTTAGTGTCTTCTACATTAAAGTATTAGAAGGCTTGGAAAATGATATTCTGGAGGGCAAAGGAGTGAGGATTACACACAAGATTCACAAACCTACCAAAACTGAGTAGAGTATTTCTGGGGAAAAAAATGGAAATTCAATGAAATAGAGACCTTTCAAACATTGGTTTTTGCTTTTTCTTTTTTTTGCAAGCAAGGGGGTTAAGTGACTTGTTCAAGGTTACACAGCTAGGTAATTATTAAATGTCTGATCTGGATTTGAATTCAGGTCCTCCTGATGCCAGGGCCAGTGCTCTAACCCACTATGCCACCTAGCTGCCCCTCAAATATTCTTTTTTTTTTTTTGCAAGGCAAATGGGGTTAAGTGGCTTGCCCAAGGCCACACAGCTAGGTAATTATTGTCTGAAGCCGGATTTGAACTCAGGTACTCCTGACTCCAGGGCTGGTGCTTTATCCACTGAGCCATCTAGCTGCCCCCCGCAAGTAGTCTTGATTTAAAAAAATTGACTTTCAAATACAAGTCTGAAGAGAAGAATAGGAAAGAGAAATAATAAAGGACTTATTAAAGTTAAATTGTTTACATTCCTACATGGAAAAATGATGCTTATTAAGTCATTAGAATTTTCTAACTATTAGGTTGGATTATATATAGACAGAGGGTAAAGATGGGAGATAAATATGAAAGGATGATATCTAAAAAGGGGGTTTGAGAGGAATGCATTTTGAGAAAGGGAGATAGAATGGGGGTAAATTATCTTTCATAAAAGAGAGAAGAAAAAGCTTTTATAGTGGAGGGAAAGAGGAGGGAAAAGAGGAGTGAGTAAACTCATCAGAATAACATATACACACAATTAGGTCAATTGGGGGAGAGAGAGAGAGAGAGAGAGAGAGAGAGAGAGAGAGACCTTACCTTTCAGGAAAGTAGGAGGCAAAGAGGATGGGGGGGGGCGGCTATGACAGAAGGAGGATAGTCAGGAATAGACAGAAGCAAAACACTTTTGAGTAGGGACAGGGTGAAAGGAGAGGAAAGAAATGCAGTCAGTCAGTAATTGTAACTAGGAAAAAAATGTTGAAGCAAGTTTCTCTGTTAAAGACTTCATTTCTGAATCATATAGAAAGCAGAGTCAAATTTATAAAAGAGCAATTCTGTAATTGATAAATGATCCAGTATATGAACAAGTTTCAGATGAAGTAATCAAAGTTATAGCATATGGGGAAAATACTTTCACAATTTTTTAAATTGGTATTTTATTTTATTTTCCCAATTACACAATCATCCACTTGCATATTTATAAGTTATGCATTTTTCTACTGCTTTCCTTTCCAATTCCCCTCCCCTTGGTGACAAACAGTCTGGTAAAAGTTGTACCTGTATTTTTGTGTTTAACATATTTCCATATTGCTCATTTTGTGTATGAGGAATTAAGTCTAAGGGAAAAGAAAGAAAACCATGAAATAGGAAGGAAAAATATATGTTTTAAAAAAGTGAACATAGTATCCAGTCAGATTCTATGTATTTTTCCCCTTCTGGGTGTGGATTACATTGTCTATAACAAGTCTCCCAGGGTTGTCCTAGCTCTCTGAACTGTTAAGAGGAGCTCCATCCATCACAGTTGATTGACTCACAATATTGCCATTAATGTGTACAATATTCTCTTAGTTCTGCTCCCTTCACTCAGCATCAGTTCATGTAATTCTTACCATGCTTCTCTGAAATCTGACCATTCATGATTTCTTACAGAATAATAGTACTCTGTCACATTCATATATTTGTTCAACCATTCCCCAATTTATGGGTATCCCCAAAATTTCCAATTCTTTGCCACTTCAAAGAGTTGTTATAAATATTTTTGAACATGTGGGATTTTCCCCATTTTTTTTATGGTTTCTCCAGGATATAGACCTGTTATTGTTATTGCTGGGTTTTATTGCTCATAGTTCCAGATCCAACTCACTATTGATTGGAGAAATTAAAATCAAATAATTCTGAGGTACTTCCTCATACCTATTAAATTGGTTAATAGAACAGAAAATGAAAACAAATTTTGGAGGGGATGTGTGAAAAATGAGACATTAATGCATTCTTGAGGGACTTGTGACCTGATTTGACCATTCTGTAGAGTAATTTGGAACTATGCCCAAAGGATTCTAAAACCAGGCATCCCTTTTGGCCTAGCAATAAACTAGGTCTGTATCCCCCAAAAGATAAAAAATAAAGAGGAAAAGAACCTATATGTATAAAAATATTCATAGCAGCTCTTTTCTGGTTGCAACGAATTGGAAATTGAGGGGATATCCAGCAATTAGGGAATGGCTGAACAAATTGTATTATGTGATATAAAAATATTTTGAAGATAACCTATTTCCCAGAGCTAAGGACTCAGCAATCAGGCTGTGTGCTGAGTTTGGCAATAATAATCATTCTTTGTGCCCTGGCATGATCTCACCCACTGGCAACATGTATTGCTTGTATCAGCATTAGGTGTTCATTAAGAAATTGAGCTTCGGGGTGACTAGGTGGCGCAGTGGATAAAGCACCAGCTCTGGAGTCAGGAGTACCTGGGTTCAAATCCGATCTCAGACAGTTAATAATTACCTAGCTGTGTGGCCTTGGGCAAGCCACTTAACCCCATTTGCCATGCGAAAAACCTAAATAAAAAAAGAAAGAAATTGAGCTTCCTTTCTTTTTCAGGGTCATCCATCTCAAGTCCAGAATCCCTAGTCCTTGTCACTGACAGTTTCTGCACTCCTATTTCTGTCACAGAATTCTGGTTCCATGCCCCACAGCATGGCCACAACCTCCCTTTTTTTCTTTTTGTAAGGCAATGAAGTTAAGTGACTTGCTGAATGTCACACAACTAGATAATTTTTAAGTGTCTGAGGCTGGATTTCAACTCAGGTCCTCTGGATCAGTGCTCTATCCACTGCATCACCTAGCTGCTCCTTACATCCTAACATCTGAAACAATGACTTCTCAGTGGACACAAGAATACCTGTATTGTCCCAAAAGATTCTAAACATTAGAACCATCTCAAGATTTAACAATAAATTGTGTTGTGGCCAACCCCTTAATGTATATGCGTTGTTAAACTCTCTCTCTTAGGAGAGGGGGGTTTTGTCATTTTTCTCACTCTGAAATAATTAAATTTCTGTTTGTGTTCTGATGTTCCTGTCTTCTGGGTCCTGTCTGTTTCAATGCTAGCCATCTCCAGGTTGGAGGCCAATTCTAGTACAATTGACACGATTATGATAGAATACTATTGTGCTCTTAGAAATTATGAGAAAGGGCAGTTAGGTGGTACGGTGGATAGAGAATGGGTCCTGGAATCAGAAGGACCTGAGTTCAAATCCAACCTCAGATACTTAATAATTACCAAGCTGTGTGACCTTGGGCAAGTCACTTAGCCCCATAGTCTTGTAAAAAGAAAAAAAGAAATGATGAGTAGGTTACTCCCAGAAAAACCTGAAAAGGCTTAGGTAAGTTCATGTAAAGTGAAATGTACTGTTTACAAACAGCAATATTTTAAGATAATTAGCTATGATCAACAATATAATGATCTAAGACAACTCTGAAGAATTTATGAAAATGCTATCCATACCCAAAGAAAGAAGGAATGGTCATTCCACAATTGATAAATGGCTAAAAGATATGAATAGGCAGTTTTCGGATGATGAAATTAAATCTATATATAGTCATGTGAAAAAATACTCCAAATCATTGATTAGAGAAATGCAAATTAATACAACTAAGAGGTATCACTTCACAACTAACTATCAGATTGGCTAAGATGACAAAAAAAGGGAAATGATCAATGTTGGAGTAAATGTGGGAAAGTTGAGTTGTGAACTGATCCAGTCATTCTGGAGAGCAATATGGAACTATGCCCAAAGAGCAAAAAAAACTAGGGTAGCTAGGTGGCTCAGTGGATAGAGCACTAGAGTTAGGAGGACCTGAGTTCAAATGCAACTTCAGATGCTTAATAATTACCTAGCTGTAAGGGGTGGCTAGGTGGCACGGTGGATAAAGCACTGGCCTTGGAGTCAGGAGTACCTGGGTTCAAATTCGGTCTCAGACACTTACTATCTAGCTGTGTGGCCTTGGGCAAGCCACTTAACCTCATTTGCCTTGCAAAAAACCTAAAAAGCAAAGCAAAAAAAATAATTACCTAGCTGTGTGACCTTGGGCAAACCACTCAACCCCTTTGCCTTAAATTTAAAAAAAAAGAGAAAAAAAACCTCTCATAATACCTATTGACCCAGCAATACCACTACTATGTCTATATCCCCATAAAATCATAAAAAATGGAAAAAGTGTCATGTGTTCAAAAACATTTATAACAGCTCTTTTTGTAGTAGCAAAGAATTGAAATTGAGGGGATGCCCATCAACTGGAGAGGAGCTGAACAAGTAATGGTATATGATTATCATGGTATATAACATTGTTCTATAAGAAATCAGGAGTGGCTGAACTTTAGAGAAGCATGGAAAGAATTACAAGAACTGATGTTGAGTGAAATGAGAAGAAGGAAGAGAACATTATATGCATTAAGAACAACACTGTGAGATGATCAGCCTTGATGGATGCAGCTCCTCTCAGCAGTACAGGGATCAAGAAGAACTCTGAAAGACCTGCTATGGACAATACCATCCACATCCAGAAAAAAAAAAATCATGGAGTTTGAATGCATACTACTAAAAACCATATTTTTCCTTCCTTTCTCATAGTTTTCTTTCCCCTTAGGGTTTTTTTTTTTTTTTTTTTTTGCAAGGCAAATAGGGTTAAGTGGTTTGCCCAAGGCCACACTGGGGAAACCCTTAGTTCCAATTCTGTTTCACAACATGATTAAATGATTAATATGGAAATATGTTAAATAGGATTGTACATGTACAACTTTTACCAGTCTGTTTTCTGCCATGGGGAGTGGGGAGGGAAGTTATAAATTTGCAAATGGATGTGTGTTGAAAAACCACCATTGCATGTAATTGGACAAATAAAATAATATTTCAGTAAAAAAAAGAAACTGGTGTCTGAATTCAGATTAAAGCATTTTTTTTACTTTATTTTTCCTTGAATTTTTTTTTTATGGAAATGCTTTGCATGACTATACATACATAACTTTTATTGAATTTCTTGCCTTGGGTGGGGAGGGAGGGAGGGAATTTAGAACTCAAAGCTTAAAAATGAATATTAAAAATTATTCTTGGGGTGGCTAGGTGGGTGCCTCAGTGGATAGAGCACTGGCCCTGGAGTCAAGAATACCTGGGTTCAAATCCGGTCTCAGACACTTAATAATTACTTAGCTGTGTGGCCTTGGGCAAGCTACTTAACACCGTTTGCCTTGCAAAAACCTAAAAAACAAACAAACAAAAAACCTAAAAAAATTATTTTTACTTGTAACTAGGGAAAAGCAAAATGCTAAATAAGAAAAACATATTAAAAATGAGAGAATTCTGTGAAGATGTTGATTAGGTCAGAAATTCCAGGCTTTCTAAATTTCTTCCACAAAAAAGACAGAACATCACCTTAAAGTGAACATTAGAGTGGCAGAAATAAACAAAAGTGTGCTAAAGCTGTGGTCCTCTTAAGGGAAGAGCAAATACCTCTAGGCAAATCCTGCTGAATCAACCAAACAAGCCCTTGAGGCAGCTGGGCTGAGAGAACTCACCTCAGGGAGTTTCACCTCAATGTCAGTGTAAGGGTAAGAGCCTGTGGAGGGGCAGACTGAAGGACTGGCCTGCTGCCTTGGGATTCCAGGCACAGCTGCACTGACCAGGCATGTCCTGGCCATGGCTGCAAGCAAGAAGGGGCAAGCACAAGTTTGCTGTAGTGAAGGGGCCAGGACCTGCTGGCTAGGGACACTTGCAGGGGAGCCAAGTCCCTGGTTTTGGTTCTAGGAAGAGCTAAAGTTTGCAGGCCTGGAGGGATCACAGGGAGCAAGAGCATTTGTAGGATCCCTAACCATGGCTAAAGGAATGTCAAAGATTGGACTCCTGAACATAGCTCAGGAAATAACAATAAGAAAGATCTGAGACTTGGAGCAACATTCCCCATACTAGAGGTCTAGAACCTGACTGTAATAATAAACTGTTAAAAAATAAAATAATATAGAAATTAAAAGGGTAAACAAAAGAGAAAGCGCCCAACCATAGACAGCTATTATGAGGATAGAGAAGATTTTAAGTTATTCAGAAGAAGATAGTGAAGCAAAAAAAAAAAAAAGCCATTCCTTTTTCAAAGAATGATCTCAAGCCCCAGAAGAGTTCTTGGAAGAACTTAAAAGGGACTTCAAAAATCAAATAAGAGAGGGTGAGAGGGGGCTGCTAGGTGGCGCAGTGGATAAAGCACTGGCCCTGGAGTCAGGAGTACCTGGGTTCAAATCCAGTCTCAGACACTTAATAATTACCTAGGTGTGTGGCCTTGGGCAAGCCACTTAACCCTATTTGCCTTGCAATAAACCTAAAAAAATAAAAAAAAAACAGGATGAGAAAAAAATTAGAAAAAAGAGTAATCCAAGAAAATCAAGAAAATTATGAAAAGATATAAAAACTTAGGAAGAAAAGTATGACTGGACAAGAGGAAGCTAATGCTATAAGAAATAAATCTTCAAAAGAAAAACAAAAGACTCCAGGGTGAATGAAGTGACTTAAAAATTTAATACATTCCCATAGGAAGGGTATGTATCATCAAAGACAGACACATACACCCAGAAGCAAAAAGCAAGCAACTTTTATCTCTGCCCCTGCAATGCTAAGTACTATCCCTCAAGCCCTCATTGAATGGGGATTGTGTAATTCAGTTTTCCCATCTGCTTCTTGTATGGTATTCCTTCATATGTTTCCCCCATCTTGATCATGTCTCCACATACATCACATGATATTATAATGAACCTCTGCTCTTCCCAGAGGAGAAGTTAATATTTATATTTATTATAGACTCATTAAGCATGCTGGTCCTGGCCAGACTCACAAGGCCTTTCTTTATTAACATTATCTATCTCTTCAGGAACTAGCCATTCCTGAATGTAAACACTATAATTCCTGGGGTTTGGGGAGGGGTGGTTCCCTCCTCGGACAACCTGGAAAATTTGGTTTTATTCCACAAAAAATTGACAAGAAGCCTTCTTTGTTCTCAAAGTATTTAAGATCTAATTAGGGGCGGCTTGGTGGCACAGTGGATAGAGCACCAGCCCTGGAGTCAGGAGTACCTGAGTTCAAATCCCACCTCAGACATTTAATGATTACCTGTGTGGCCTTGGGCAAGCCACTTGACCCCAATGCCTTGCAAAAATCTCAAAAAAAAAAAGGATCTAATTAGACCCTCTTCAGATCTGAGTTTCACCCATGGAGAGGACTTAGGGCCTTCCTGATTGGGATTCTGAAGGCTGTACCCCTGGGACTCCCCAGCAGCTGTTGATTTAGATGTTGAAGGTCCCCTGATTGGTGATGTTTTTTCTTAATAGCTATGTAGACTTTGCTTTTCTTTTTATTATATTGGGACTTATTGGTTACTTTTGCTGTAAAACTGATTTATTTCTACCTGTTCTATAATCACTTTATTAAATATACTCTTTTTTTGTTGGTGTGAATGTGTCATTTTGTAGGAGCGAATCGAAACCAAAACTCTTTAATCAAACACTGACTTGTACATCCATCTATTTGTCTACTTGGTATTTTTCTTTTTTTTTTTTTAAAAGAAAGATTTTATTTATTTTGAGTTTTACAGTTTTTTCCCCCCATTTTTGCTTCCCTCCCCACCCCCCACAGAAGGCATTCTGTGTTAGTGTTTACATTGGTTCCATGTTATACATTAATCTCAGTTGAATGTGATGAGAGAGAAATCATATCCTTAAGGAAGAAATATAAAGTATGAGATAGCAAAATTACATTAAATTCTTTTTCTGGATACAGATGGCATTCTCCATTGCAGATAGCTCATAATTGTCCCTGGTTGTTGCACTGAAGGGATGAGCAAGTCCATCAGGGTTGATCATCACCCCCATGTTGCTGTTAGGGTGTACAGTGTTTTTCTGGTTCTGCTCATCTACTTTGTATATTTCGATCAGAATGCGGTTATATGGAGTAGCTACCTCCCTTGTATTTTTCTAACTAACCTAGTCCTTCTTCCTTTTATGGAACCACAAAATATTTCATTTCTTAAATGCCATCATATAATATCGAGAAATAATAAACAATCAAAATAATGCAAAAATAGAATATGAAACATCTCATTAGAAATACAAATAATCTTATTGTTTAGGAAAATGCAAATTAAAACTACTCTAAGGTACCACCTCACACCTATCAGATTGGCCAATATGATCAAAAGGAAAATCATCAATATTGGAGGGGATGTGGGAAAACTGGGATACTAATGAATTATTGGTGAATTTATGAACTAATCCAATCTTTCTGGAGAGCAATTTGGAATTATGCCCAAAGAACAAAAACCTTTGATCTAGCAATACCAATACTAGGGTCTGTATTCTAAAGAGATCATGAAAAAAAGGGTCAAAAACCCACAGGTGGGGCAGCTAGGTGGCATAGTGGATAAAGCACCAGCCTTGGGGCCTTGGAGTCAGGAGTACCTGGGTTCAAATCCAGTCTCAGACACTTAATAATTACCTAGCTGTGTGGCCTTGGGCAAGCCACTTAACCCCATTTGCCTTGCAAAAACCTAAAAAAAAACCCCACAGGTAAAAGACTATTCATAGAAGCTCTTTTAGGTAGTAAAAGATTGGAAATGGAGGAGATGCCCATCAATTGGGGAATGGTTGAACAAATTATGGTATATGAATGTGATGGAATACTCTTGTTCTATAAGAAATCATGAGGGATGAAACTTCAGAAAAACCTGGAAGGAATTACCTGAATTGATGCTGAGTGAAATGAACAGAACCAGAACATTCTACACACTAACTGCATGATGATCAACTGTTGTTCATTGCAACAGTGAAAATTATCAAAGACAATTCTAAAACACTTACGATGGAAAATACCATCCATATCCAGAGAAGAAACTATGGAATTTAAATGAGGACCAAAGCTTACTATCTTCAATTTTTAAAGGTTGTCTCATGTATTATATATTTTCCCTTTCTAATTTTTTCCCTTTTGTTTGGATTTGCTCTTCTTTCATAATAAGATTAATATGTTTGATGTAATTATACACAAAGATCCCATATTAGATTGCTTTCTGTCAGGAAGAGGGAGAGGGAAGGAGCGAGGGAGAAAAAATGTAAAACTCAAAATCTTGAAAAAAAAGATTGGTGATATATATCATGGAGTGGTAATATAATAAATGTTAAACTACCTGGAAAGTTATGATAAAAAATTTCATGATACAAAATTATATTATTAAAGAAAATTGTTTTGAAGTTCTATAACAAGAAAGTAAAATAGAAATAGAAAAAAAATATCACTGATCACTACCTGGAAGATATCCAGGAAGAAATCTTATAGGGATATCATAGATAAGTTTCAAAGCACTCAGGTTAAGGAGAAAATATTTCAAGCAACAAATAAAATAAACATTTTAATTAAATATAGTAAGTAATAAGTTTGAATGTGAATGGTATGAATTTACTCATAAAACAGAAATGGGATAGCATGGATTTAAAATTCTGAATTTGAGCAATATGTTGCTTACAAGAAACACAAGAAATACACACAGAGTTAAAATGAAGAGCTGGAGTAGAACTTATTAAGGTTCAGATGATGTAAAAAACAAGCAGGGGTAGCAATTATGATCTCAGATCATGATTGAATTAAAGCTAAAATAGACCTACATCAATAAAATAAAGAGCTCACCAATTGAGTATACAATATATAAAAAAACAGGGAAACTACACTATATGTTACCAATATTATTCAATATTGCTTTAGATCATTTAAAAGATCTGTAGACAGTATAAAATACCTGAGTGTATACCTGTCATACAGACTCAGGAACTACATGAAAATAATTATAAAACACTCCTTATACAAATATAGACAGATTTAAATAACTGGACAAATATTATTCATGGACAGGCAAAGCCAATATACTAAAAATGACAATTTTATCTAGATAATCCATTTATTCAATGCTATCCTAATTAAATTACTTGAAAAGTATTTTACTAAGTTAGGGAAAAAAAGAAAATTTACTTGGAAGAACACAAAGTCAGGAATTCAAAGAAACTTGTAAAAAATATAAAGAATGAGTATCAGCAGTACTAGATCTTTAACTATATTATAAGGTCATAAATATCACAACAATCTATTACTGGTTAAGAAATAGAATGGTAGATCAGTGGAATAGAGTAGACATGCAAATATACTGTAGTAAATTTTATAGTAATCTTGTGTTTGACAAAGTAAAGATTTAAATTTTGGGGATTCTAATTCATTTTTTGGTAAAAATTTTTGGAAAAGCTGGAAAGCAGTCTGGCAGAAATTGGGCAGAGAGACCAATATCTTAAACCATGTACTTAAAGTCAAAATGGATACATGATTTAGATATACAGGGAAATCTCTCAAGAAAATTAGAAGTGGAACTTATTCTCTATCTGACTTGATAAGAGAACAATTTATGAAGAAACAATAGAGCATTGTGATTTGTAAAATGGATAATACTGATTATATTAAATTAAAAAGTTCTTATACAAATAAAACCAATGTAACCAAGATTGGAAGGAAAGCAGATAACTGGGAAAAAACTTGCATAGACAATCTTTCAGAAAAAGGTTCTCATTTTTTAAATATAAAAGTACTTCACCAAATTTATAAAAAAATGAATCATTCTCCAATTGAAAATGGATAAAGGTTATGAACAGGCAGTTTTTTGATGAAATCAAAACTATAGATAGTAATATGAAAAAACTATGTTATTATGAGACATACAAATTAAAACAAATTTGAGATTTCATCTTGTTTCATCTTTAGATTGGCTAAAATGATGCCCTTCAATTAAGGAATGGTTAAACAAAACTTGGTATAGATTGTGATGTAATCCTACTGTATAGTATGGCCTTACATATATGTATATATATATATATATACATACATACACATATCTATGTAGATATGCATGAATCTGTATATATTTTTGTTTAATTGTAATTTTCTTTAAGGTGGGGAGGGATGGAGAAAAAATAAAAATGCACAACAGAGAATAAAAGAAAACGTAGAACTGAATGGATGGTACCTGTTGCGGTCCACCCTGGGCAGCCGGGTCTCAGTTTAATTCACACAACTCTTCGGGGAGCTCCGCCAGACATGTCCCGCATGTTCAATAATGAAAGTCAGCCAGTGAGAGATAAGCAAGGAGTTTATTGCAGGTATATGCTGCATCTCTGACTCACATAGTTGAAATAAGGGTATATATAAGTCTAGTCCCCTTGTATCAGCATCCCTCATCTCCAGGCCTGTGGAAGTATAACAGGTATGCCACAAAAGGTCTGTATCCTGGAAAAATGTGGAATCTTCAACAAGATAAAGATGAAAGGTAGAGAGATAAGGACCAGAACTCCTTCCTGGGACACTTGAACAAGATGAGGATGAAAGGGAGAGGGATAAGGACAAAAGGTCCTTCCTGAGAATATTCAACAAGATAAGGATGAAAGGCAGGAGAACAAAGAGAGAGAAGGGCCAGAGCTCCTTCCTGAGTTCAGAGCACTCTGGTATGGACATTCCTGTTGTCCCAGGTCTCAATGACTCTCAGGATGAACTCCTCATGGCCACATACTCTGTCTATTATCCCCTTACAGGTACCTTTACAAATGTTGACCATATATTACAGCATAAAAATTTCATAGCTAAACAAATAAAAGCAGAAATATTAAATACATCCTTTTCAGATTATAATGTAGTAAAATTATATTTAATAAGGGAGCAGAGAAACTTGGATTTAAAGTTAAATGTAGATTAAATAACATACTTTTAAAAGTGAATGGTTACAAAACAAGTCATAGAAATATTTTTATTAAGAATGATAACAATTAAGGAATATATCAAAACCTATGGATTATAGCAGAAGCAGTAATGAGAGGAAACTTCTATCCAAAAGTGCCTACATCAATAAAATAAAGAGCTCACCAATTGAGTATACAATTGCTAGAAAAAGAACAAATAAAATCCCCTTTTAAACCCCATATTGGATATCCTAAAACTAAGTATTGAAGTAATAAATAAAATGAAGTATTAGTTTTATGAAAAAAGCCAATAAAATATTGGTTAATATGATTAAAAAAGAAGAAAACCAAATCACTAAAATCAAAACCAAATAAAAAATGAGAAGGGTGAATGTACTTAGAAAGATGAAATAAAAACATTAGAAGTTATTTTGCTAAATTATATGCTGATAAATTTATCAATTTAAGGAAAATAGGAGAATATTTAAAAAAATATAAACTGCCTAGATTAACAGAAAAGGAAATAGAACATCCAAATAAAATGATTTTTTAAAAAATTGAACAAGTCACGTTTCCTAAGAAAAAAGCATTAGGATCGGATGAATTTTATAAGTGAATTTTACTAAATATTTAAAGTTCAACCAACTGCAACATTCAATAATTTGGAATGATGTTTATCTTTCATTCTTTTCTTTTCTTTTCTTTTCTTTTTTTTTTTGGTAAGGCAATGGGGTTAAGTGGCTTTCCCAGGGCCACGCAGCTAGGTAATTATTAATTGTCTGAGGCCAGATTTGAACTCAGGTACTCCTGACTCCAGGGGTGGTGCTCTATCCACTGAGCCACCTAGCCGCCCCTTTGTCCTTCATTCTTTTTTTTTTTTTTTTGATTTTGCAAGGCAAATGGGGTTAAGTGGCCTGCCCAAGGCCACACAGCTAGGTAATTATTAAGTGTCTGAGATCGGATTTGAACCCAGGTACTCCTGACTCCAAGGCTGGTGCTTTATCCACTACACCACCTAGCCGCCCCCGTCCTTCATTCTTGAAGAACATGACATCAGGGAGGTGATGCCATGACAAGTACATGAATTGGATTTGAGTGAGGGGGATGCTGTGCTAAGTTATCAGCCTCACTTTCTTCTCCAGTCATCTGGATCCAGTAGTCAAATATGAACCAGGATGCCAGATGACCCTGAATGTGAGGCAATCAGGGTCAAGTGATTGGCCCAAGGTCAGAAAACTAGTAACTGTCAAGTATCCAAGGCCATATTTGAACTCCTGTCCTGACTCCATGGTCAGTGCTCTCTATCCATTGCACCACCTAGCTGCCCAAATTTGGAATAAGTAAAGAGTCCTGCCAAACTTAGATGGTGCTGATATCTAAACCAGGAAATGATATAGCTATTATCTCACCCCTATCAGATTTGTTAAAATGATAGAAAGGGAAAGATAAAAGTACAGAATGACATCCTTTAAAATTTTTTTAATTTTTATTTTTGTTTTATTCTCAACTTAAATACAAAATTAGTATTCCCATAAAGTGGAAGAGAGGATGGTGTATGAAATTGTGCATCACTATTATGTAGCACTTTCTTTTCAAATATATAATAAATCTAACAAAATTTTTTTTTTAGGTTTTTGCAAGGCAAATGGGGTTAAGTGGCTTGCCCAAGGCCACACAGCTAGGTAATCATTAAGTATCTGAGACTGGATTTGAACCCAGGTACTTCTGATTCCAGGGCCGGTGCTTTATCCACTGTGTCACCTAGCCACCCTAACACAATTTTCAAAGCTCTTATGCTTGTCTGATTCCTTCTTCCTTTTCACTTCTCATTAAAGAAAAAAAAAATCTTATTTTCCTCTCTATCCCATCCTCTGTTGAAAAATAAAGCTTCACCTTTCACCTTAAGTCATCTTTTAGTCAGGAGATGGGTAATTTTGCTTTATCACAGGCTCTCTGGCATGGTTGGTTATTACATTGAATAGAATTCTAAAATCTTTTAGAATAGTTAGCCTTTATAGTGTTGATGTTAATGCAAAAATTGTTTTCATGGTGCTGCTCAGTTCACTCTGCATCAGTTCACATACATTTTTCTTGATTTTGCCAAGGTTTTTCCTTTTCTCCATTTCTTAAGGCACAAACAGTCCCTGCCTTAAATTATTCCCAGAGCAAAAGAGGCAAGCTTGGATACTAATTTACCACAAAAACTACTTATTTGGGGGGGGAGGAGCCAAGATGGCGACATGAAGGGGTTGAGTCTTAGGAGCTCTCTGATAAAAACTCATAAACTAAGGACTCTAACTATACTTTCAAGAGACAGAACCCACAAAGGGACCCAGTGAGGCAGTTCTCCTACTCAAGGTAACCTGGAAAAGAGCAGAAAGGCTCTGCTCCCCGGGGTTGGAGGGGCGGCCCACTAGAGGGGTGGCCCGCCAGAGCGAAGGAACTTCAGCCTCCCCGAGGCAGCCCCAGGGCGCTGGGAGCTGAGGCTCACAGCATCAGGGGAGTCTCCTGAGCTGCACACCGGGAAGCACCGGGCACAAAGTGGGGGAACAGCGGGGGGGGGGGGGGGGGGGGGGGCTTCTGCCAGAGTGAGCATGTGGAGCCCAGCCCTCAGGGCACACAGCTAGCAGCTTGGTCTTTCAGCAGCCCAGACCAGGAAACAGAAGCAGGCAGAGCCATAAGCAGGAGCCCCCAGGGCATGAGCCCATTGAACCTAGGGAGGGGAGTGAAGAGAGCTCTGTCTGGACTGCAGAGCTCTGTCTGCCCTTGGAACAGGACTCAGGCTCTGACTACATTCAGATCCTGATCCCAGTCTAGGGCCCCCATAGAACAACAGGGCCCCCCCACCTCGCCCCGTGGCAGAGGGGGGCACTTATGTTCATTCACAGACCAGGAGGGAGGACAGAACCTCACACACTGAGACCCTTGTGGGAGTGTCCTAAAAGCTCAGGAAGCACCCCAAAAAATAGGCTTAGGCTGGGAAAATGAACAAGCAAAGAAACAAGAGGAAGACCATTGAGAAATATTTTGCAAATGAGCCCAAGAAGGATCAAAATACTCAGTCTGAAGATGAGGAAGCACAAGCTCCTGCATCTAAAGACTCCAAGAAAAACAAATTGGGCATAGGCTATGATAGAGCTCAAAAAAGACTTTGAAAATCAAATGAGGGAGTTGGAAGAAAAACTGGGAAAAGAAAGGAGAGAGATGCAGGAAAAACATGAAAATGAAGTCAGCAGCTTAGTCAAGGAAATCCAAAAAAATGCTGAAGAAAATAGCATGCTAAAAACCAGCTTAGGTCAAATGGGTAAAACAGTTCAAAAAGTTGAGAAGAATGCTTTAAAAAGCAAAATTGGCCAGATGGAAAGAGAGATAAGAAAACTGAGGAGAACAAATCCTTCAGACAAAGAATAGAATTCAGGGAGATTGATGAATTTACCAGAATTCAGGAATCAATACTTCAAAACCAAAAAAATGAAAAATTAGAAGAAAATGTGAAATACCTCATTGAAAAAACAACTGACATGGAAAACAGACTTAGGAAAGATAATTTGAAAATTATTGGGAATACCTGAAAGTCATGATCAGGAAAAGAGCCTTGACATCATTTTCAAAGAATTACTACAGAAAAATTGCCCTGATATTCTAGAAGCAGAGGGCAAAATAGAAATGGAGAGAATCCACCAATCCTCCTGAGAAAGAGATCCCAAAAAACCAACCCCTAGGAATATTATAGCCAAGTTCCAGAACTCCCAAGTCAAAGAGAAAATATTACAAGCAGCCAGAAGGACACAGTTCAAATATCGTGGAGCTGCAGTCAGGATCACACAGGACTTAGCAGCAGCTACATTGGAAGCTTGTAGGGCTTGGAATACAATATATCGGAGGGCAAAAGAGCTTAGAATGCAGCCAAGAATGAACTACCCAGCAAGACTGAATGTCCTCTTCCAGGGAAAAAGATGGACTTTCAATGAACCAGGGGAATTTCAAATGTTCCTTTTGGAATGGCCAGAGCTGAACAGAAGGTTTGATCTTCAAATACAGGACTCAGGTGAAGCATGGAGATTGGAGGAGAGGGGGGGAAATATGAGGGACTTAATGAGGATGAACGCATGTACAGAAAAATAATACTGATAATATTCATATGAACCATCTCAGTTAATAGAGCAGGTAGAGGGAGCTTTTATAGTTGAAGTACAGGAGAAAGCTGAATTCGAAGATAAAATATGGTGTAAAAATGGAGTCAATAGGAAAAAAAGGGAAATGTAATGGGAGAAAGAAAAAGGAGAGGGAGAAAGAAAAAGGAGAGGGGAAATAGTCCAAGTATTTCACATAATAAGATTTTTTTTTTATTACAATGAGCTATTGCAGTGATATGGAAGGGGGGATGCAAGAGGGAATGAGGGAACCTTTGCTCTCATCAGAGATGGCTAGGAGAGGAAACAGGAAATAAACTCAATGGGGTATAGACATCTGGAGTAAGGAGGGGGGAGCAGGGGGAAAATGTGAATAAAGGAGAGGATGGACCATGGGGGTCGAGTGGTCAGATATAACACATTTTCTTTTTTACTTCTTGCAAGGGGCTGGGATTGGATGGCCTCCCCAGGACCATAGGGCCAGGTGGATTCTGGGCCTAAGGGGTGGTATGGGGGCTTAGGGCTTCTTGGTCCCAGGACCAGGGATCTGTCTGCTGCGCCACTCAGCGACCCTACAGCAGAGTCAGAGTGAAAGGAGAGAGAAAACATAGTACATGGTAGTGGAGAAATAAGAAAGGAGGGAGTTGTAATCAGCAATGGCAACATTGGAAAAATATGGAAGTAACTTTTGTGATGGATTTATAATAAAGAATGTGATCCACCCATGACAGAGTTGTTGGTGTTGGAACAAAGACTGAAGCAAATTTTTTGTTATTATTATTTGGGGGAGGGTGCAGGGCAAGTAGGGCTGGGTGGCCTGCCTGGGGCCACATAGCAGGGTGATCTTTGGGTGTCTGGGGCCAGATTCGGACCCAGGTGCTCCTGGCTCAAGGGCCAATGCTCTCTGCCGCCCAGCCACCCCTACTATTACTATTTTCTTTTATTTTGGGTCTTTTTTTTCCTTCTTTTTGGTTTTTGCAGGGCAGTGGGGATTGGGTGGCTTGCATGTCACATGGCTGGGTGATTATTGGGTTTACGAGGCTGGATATGGACTCAGGTGCTCGTGGCTCCAGGGCTGGTGCTTTGTCCATTGCGTCACCTGGCCATACCTACAATTATTACTATTATTTTTTTAATTTTAATTTTTTTCTCTCCCCTTTACTTTTTTTCACCCAAGCAAGTCTATCTATATTCATGGGGGGAGGGGTATTTTGTTTACTTGTAAACAAGAATATTTTATTAATGTAAAAAAATTTGTACAAGATGAGAATAAAAAATAAATTAAAAATATTACTTATTTGGAGTTATTTGCCACTTGATGTAAGAATGAATATAAATGGGGTGGCTAGGTGGCGCACTGGATAGAGCACCGGCCTTGGAGTCAGGAGTAACAGTTCAAATCCGGCCTCAGACACTTACTAATTATCTAGCTGTGTGGCCTTTGGCAAGCCACTTAACCCCATTTGCCTTGCAAAAACCTAAAAAAAAAAAAATGAATATAGACCATATAGATTGTTCGGCTTCCCATTCCATCCTTTTTATTTAGAGAAATAGCACTAATTGTAATGATAAAGATCTGAACTAGGTAAAGCCTATTTCTATTTCAGATCTTTATTGGTAGGCAGCAGGGAAAGATTGAAGATTAGAGAGGTAGTTAATAAAGGTATAAACTCCAAAAAGGTTTATAGATTCAGAATCAGAGGCTTAAGAGTGCTTCAGGGATCTGTCGAACAACAGTCACATGACTTGTGAATGTCAGAGCTGACATTAAAACCCAGGTCTGTTGGTTTTAAGAGCTGTTTCCTCCTTTACACAAATACTTCCTCTTGATTATGCCCAAGTTCCTGATACAAAGGAACCATGTGGTCTACTGCTTACCTGGTTCCATCAACCCCAGATAGGCTACCTGGAAACTTCAGCATTTAACCTCTTTCCTTGTAACAATGAGTTCATAAGGCTTAATGAATATTTATTATGGTATAAAGAAAATATTCATATTAAACCCCCGAGAAAATATCAATGTCCACCAAGGAGAGCCTCTACAACTAGCAATTATGTCTTGAAAGCATCTATGTTTCTTACTCTATACATTTCTTGGGAGTTTTTATAATTTCCTAATTAGATTGAATTTATTCTTTTAAGTTAGCAATTCTCCATAGCACCCAACAACGCCCTTGATTGCTTACTCAATTCATTGTATCCAATTACTGTCAGCATAGCAATGTTTCAAACCATTTATTCCCCCACAAATAAGTCTTTGCTGGCTGGTTAGAGAATTCCCTACTTTTCTATCACAAATCACACACACACACAAGACAGAGAGAATGGGGGTGGGAGGCAGATATAGCTGAACCTGTATGTGAAAGGTGTGATGGTAAGTGCCCTTGTGATGCTACATTGAAATAACTATTATCTTGGTTTTTTGAGAGTCTAACTAGAAATAATGGGACTTGCAAAAAAAGAACAAAGATACTGAAGAAAAACTTCTAAAACTTGGGCATTTATACACATATTTATATTTACAAATGGCTTTTCCAAGCTACCCAGAAAAAGAAATAAGAATTAGAGGTGACTGTAGGGTAAACATTATGTTAATCATGAAACTAAGCTCTTAAAAAAAATTAGTTAATATTATGTGATGCCAGAAAATTCTAAATGCCATTTAAAATCAATCACAATATCTGTTTAATCTTAAAACTATTAAGAGTTTATTTTTAATAAATATATATATATCTCCTTTAAAAACCTAAGAAAACACAATCTTCTTTAGAAATTTTCTGATTCATTTCTTCAAATCGCTAAGGCAAAGTTGAAATCTATAATGACTAAAATTCTCATGTATGTCAACAATGGTTACTAACAGTTTATAGTACTTAAGGTTTACAAAGTGCTTTTCCTCATGGATATTGCAAGAGAGGAAGTACAACCCACGCTTAACAGATCCAATTCAACATAATTTTAAATTAAAATGAACACTTAAGAGTATAGAAATTGAATAAATCAATATTCTCTTTTGGAAAGATGAGCAACCAAATTAATCTTTCTAAAACATAATTAAGGAATTGTGAAATTGTTAATGAGCCCTTAAGTAAATCATAAAATCAGCAATTTCAATTTTCTCCAAGCAAAAAAAAAAGCCATTTTTCTTCATACTTAACTAAAAATGAGGAAAAATTTATTCAGACTTAACAGATATTTTACATTTAGCCTGAGAATGAGCATGAAAAATTTTAATTCAAATGAAACTGTTTTTAACTATTAAAGCATTGAAAACAAAGCAATAAATATGTGAATTTTGAAAATTTAACATAAACATTCCAATAAGGACTACAAAATTCAAATTAATGTTGAGTCTACTCTGGTCTATACAAATTAATATTTAGTCAGAACAAAAATGAGTATCTTTTATTGTTAAAGAATAACATTTTGCAAATTCAATAGACTTCGGAAGCATATCCAGGTATCGAATTTTACTTCTACTATGATGTTAGCTGATTATTCAAAAACCAGTCCCCATTGTTCCCATTCAACATATACCTGAAAACACATAGCAGCATGATTCAGTTAAATAAACTTACAAATATTAGTACTTGTAATAAAATACAAAATACAAAGTATCCTTTTTCCAAATATTAGTCTTTGAATGCTTCATACGTCCTTTGGTTTCAAACCCATACAATGCATTATTACATTGTAGATTTAGCATTGAGACAAAACACTGTACATTTGAAGGGAAAGAGGGAAGCATCACAGGATACCAAAGGACATTTTAGAAAGTAAACATTGAAGCAAAAATACTTTTGAATATATAAACACTGTATATTATGTAAACAAACATTCAGAAAAATAAGAATCAACATGGGCCAAAATATTGTTTCCTAGGAAAACAGATTATAACATCTTTTTAACAATGCAAATTTTATGATGTTATTTATTAAGAAAAAAAGATGGAGCCTATTTTTATATTCTGTGCTTAAGTATCTTAGAGATTAGATAGCAATTTTTACATTCATAGGCTAAAGGTTTATCCTTTATTTAGCTGGCTGGCTGTTGCAAATAGGATACATAAAACTATTCTAATCCCTGTCATTTAGCACAATACTAGATAAATTATATACAATTAATTCATTTTTATCAATTCGCACTAGTATAAATAGTTTAAGCAATTTCAAAGTTTGTGCAGGGGAAACTGGTTGATGATTTGTTCCCTGTAAGGCTAGTAGCAAAATAATCACTACAAATTCAGTCCAAGCTAATATTGAACCCCTGATTTAGCAAGCTGGATGAAAATTGTAGAGAATTAATAGAATGCCAATTTTATTAGGCAAAGTCTAGAATTCCATATGGTGCTAGATGCATTAAAGCTCTGCATTTTTATAATAAAATACTGTTTTGTTTTCAAAATGCAGAAGTAGTATTCCAAAGAAATCTAAATGCATTCATGATCTATATCACAAATCAAGGGCTGTCAAATTCCCTAGGTGGAAAAGAAGTAACAAGAGTTTATTATTAATACTGCTTGGAATGAGAAGCCTATGTGAAGCAAGCAGTAATGATGAAAAACAAAACAAAAAATATTTTATATTATATTCATCAGCAAGAATTTAGGTTCTAAATGTAAAAGTTTCCAGCAGCAAACCTAACAGAAAATAAGTTTATAATGTAAAATAAATTATGACTGTCCATCCTGTTTCAAAGCTTCCAGTCTTCTTAGGAGTGCATTTCCAAATGCTTCTCGGTATGCTGGACTAAGGGTATCCAACAAAGAGTACACTGTCTCATGGTAGGGAGTTTGTAAATTATCATCCACCTGGTCAAAAGCATAACCCACCACCTAGGAGAGAAATGCCAATAATTAATCAAATAATTAAGATACAAATGTGATTCCTTTGCTTGTTTTCTAATGGACTGATTTCTGAATGAATAATTAAAGGCATAACAGAATATTTTTTTCTTATGAAGAACTTAAGTTTCTTTTTTTACTAATTTTTGGAAAAATTAAACTTTTATGGGTAGCAAGGTGAGTGCAATGGATATAGTGTAGGCACTGGAGTCAGGAAGATTCATCCCAGACTCAGACACTTATTTAGCTATGTGACCCTGGGCAAGTCATTTAACACTATTTGCCTTAGTTTCCTTATTTGTCAAATGAGCTGGAGAAGAAAATGGCAAACTACTCTAGAATCTTTACTGAGAAAATAGCAAATAGGATCACGAAGAGTTGGACACAATTGAAATAACTGAAAATGTTTATTTAGTATTTAAGAAAAATATAATCTAGACTAGATGCCATACTTGTAGAGTTCAAGCACTGGCAAAACTCCCAAATTAGATTAAAATGTATTTGGCAAATAGTTAACAAAATAAAGAAAAATACAACAGTACACAGATGTTTATTTGTGCTATTTTTAAGTTGGAATGTTGGCCAAAGGGTCTATTTAGATTTGATACCATTGACCTAGACCACAAAACAGTCTAAAGAAAATTTTTTTTAGTACCTTTTCAATCTTCAAGAACAATGAGGTCTAACTTTTCAGTTTGACCCTCACCAGCCAAAACAAAACAAAAAAAAAACCCACTGAGAAATAGGTATAAGTGGCTGAACTGAACAAAAGTTGGGCTTCATTTCAATGGCTAATACTAGTCCTTTGTTACAATTATCAAAAAATATTTACTGAATTACTCCTGGGACAAAGCATGTGCTAATAATGAACATTTTTTTTAAATGTGTCCTTAGAACATCAAAAAAAATGACATACATTGCAACTTAATAGTCTTTGCTTTTGCTTTATAGGAATTACTAGTTGAGTAAAAGATAGGAGAACAAAAGAGAATTCAAGAAATTACTAAAAGTGTAGTTACCTCTGATTCAATTCAGAGGTATTAATAGCTAGTCCATTGATCATTAAATCAAGGGCTTATGTAACTTAATTCCAATCATAAAGAGAAATTTTGTAGGAATGACAACACCATTGTGACATTATAATGATTATAGTTTCAGTAAAATACAAGCCTCTTGAAGGCGATAATAATCTCAATTTTGTATTTGCATTGCCAACTTCTTGTAGTATTCAGCACATGGTAGATGCTTCCATAAATGACTGGTAACTGATTTTTAAAATAAATATCTTAAGTACTACCATATATTTTTAACTCATGATTTTAATTTTAAATTAGGAAACTTAGATGATATCAGAGTTCAGAAAGAAATTAAGTTCTTGGGGCGGCTAGGTGGCATAGTGGATAGAGAACCAGCCCTGGAGTCAGGAGTACCTGAGTTCAAATCCGACCTCAGACGCTTAATAATTACCTAGTTATGTGGCCTTGGGCAAGCTACTTAACCCCATTTGCCTTGCAAAAAAACCCTAAAATAATAATAATAAAAAAGAAAATGTTTAAAAAAAAGAAATCAAGTTCTTTATTTAAATAGAAGTATATTAAAGTGATTGAGATGCAACTGTTCATGTGAAAGAGATAATTCTAAGATCTATGAACTTGCTTATTGTATGAAATCTCACCTTTCAGATTCTTCTCACCCCATTAAGTCTGTAGTAGTATCTCCTCTTGCTAAGGTCTCCTAAGACAAAGAGGGTTGGTCTAGATCAATAGGAGGCCTCTTAGAAATTTAGAGACATGACTCTCCCTTGTGGTTTAATTTACGTTAGAGTCTGAACCCAAGTATACAAGGTGTCACTGGCATTTGTTCCCAATGAAAAAGTAACTTATCTAACAAGCAGGATTATTAATGCAGTCTTGATGACCGTTTAATTGCGGGTGAAAAGGGACTTGAAAAAATTGATTGGCAATGATAGCAAACCTAAATCAAAAATTAAAGTTTTAAGTTTCCTTGTTTTTACTCAAAGATTTCTGAAAATAGTAACAAATCTTAAAAAAATTATGTCCAATGCTCATATACTTCTCTGTAGTCTTATAAAGTCATAAAATCTTATCCAAATAAATATTTTTTCCTAGAAAGAAGAATGAGTTACCCTAAGCCCTGCTTCTGAGAGTTCCAGGCAGTATTTATTCCTTTCTCTTGTTTCCACATTGATATATGCAACATCATCTGAACACGGCAGGCTTTTGGAGACAAACATGTTGCTAACAGCAAAAAGAACATCATTCACAACTGCTTCGGCTTCTAATCTCATGTCTTTTACATCTGTTCTTTCAAAATCTTGAAATTCAGAATCTTCAATTTCTCTGTTATTGCTAAGTTCCATGTGACTATAGTCTGTTTCCATTCTGTAAAAAAAAAACAACAGAATAAAATTTGCTTACTTTCTCTGAAATGTAAAAGTAAACACTTTTAATGTTGTGAACAAACTATTAGAAATCCATAATCAATTCTTAAGATAATACAAAATTTGCAAAGCTTATATTTCAAAACAATTGTACAAGGAGTTTCTTATCCCCAATACTTTTTTCCCACTCAGTAAACAAGCACTGCTATATGCAGGCATTATCTTAAATGTTGATGACACAAATAACAAATAATAAAACAGCAGTTCCTCTCCTCAAGGAGCTTACATCCTAGTGGAAAAAGACAACTCATAAAAGAAGAGCTGAACAGTGGGGAAGGGAGTTTACTTGTATGGGAATCTGGTGGCTAAGTCCAAAGAAAGAGAGATGGTTGGTCTGAGTCTTTTGTCAGATTGGAAGTACTGGGAAGAACTCCCTAATGAGAAGGGGTCTGCAGAAATGGAAAAGGGAGGTAGTTGAGGTAGTTCTCTACCAGTACCTAGAATAGTACAATACCTAGTTAGCTGTTCAGTCACTTCAGTCCAATCTGTGTGATGTCATTTCCTTTAACTCTTTTATAGATGAGAAACTGAGGCCAGATTTGAACTCAGGAAGGTGAATCTTCCACTATACCACCTAAACTACCCTCAATGCATATAATGGGAGTTTGATTAAATGTCTATTGAATAAATGAGAGCACGGTCAGAGCTCATGATGCTTATGTTGGGGTGAGGTTGACAATGGGGAAAACCAGTAAATAGGTAGAAGGTGCCAAGGAGTACTGTGGTACTGAGGAGAATGCCACTTTGGGAAAGTAAATGGATTGATTTGTGCTAACTACAAACCTGATTATCTGATTATTCCATGAGCCAAATTATATACAGACTGGGGCAAAAGAAATCATTTTGACCCTATTCAGGAAGCTACCAACTTGTGCAGGTACTTGGTACAAGGCAGCTTACTTCTGAAATACCTCAACTGAAAATGTCACATTATTCCCCATGTCATAAAAAGTGTAGAGAAGAAAGGGACAGCAGGGTTATTAGAATCCCTTATAAGCACAAGGATTCAAATGATTTAGCCTGAAAAGAATGAACCAAGAATACATATCTTTATCTTTTAAGACTGTTAAAACATCTACAAAACATATCTTTACCTATTAAGTCTGTTAAACTATCCAAATAGCTAATTTGTTTCAGAAAATGGTGCTTTATGAGAATTAATATTTCAGTGGATCTGTGATCCTGTTGAAATGAATGTTCCATTCAATAGAGTAGAAAGCAATCCATCTATACCTCCTCATTCTGTATAACTTATGTTAAGTGAACCTTCTTTCACATTAGAGATTGTTAAACTCTAATTGCATTAGAGAATTGCAACTTCCCTAATGCAATCTAGTTTTTTATTTAAGTATGGGGATTCAGTTCACTATTTGTACTATCTGACCAAGACACAAATTCATATCATACTGACAGCCTAGGTCCAAAAGCAGAAAATAGTCAAGTATGAAGGACACTCTTTATCCACTTAATTTTTTTCCCCAGTGTGAATAAGGCCAAACTTTTAATTGAATATGCTTCTCATTCAAGAGACTTTCCAAAAAATGACTGAGGGTCCAAGGGAAAGATGCATGCATGGTTCCAGGCAGAGTATTTGATAGGTCTGACTAAAAAAAAGGCAAAAAATTCCTGAGAGTGAAGATGACAATGCCTGGTCTCAGGTAATATACAAGTGGTGTAGCTCCATTTGAGCATGGTCTGATTTGCAGGATAGGACAGTAGCACTTCAAATTCAATTTGAATCTGAGAGGCCCATAGGACTACATGGAGATGTACAGTCTGTAATGCATTTGGGAGACTGGGGTCTTGATATAGTTATTTGAAAAGTATCTGCTAGATATAATAATGGAATCCATGGTGAATGTATAAGAATGTAGAGAATAAAGAGAAGTGGGAGACATTCATGCTGTTGCAGATGGGAATCAAATTACTTGGGAGTATAGAAATGATTTGTCTCCCTCAACCAAATGGTTATAAGACAAAGCATCACTGACATGCCACTAAAAGGGAAAGTGTATCTAATGCATAACTCATTGGATAGACTTGGTCCAAAAATGATTCATTGTAGAATCATGGATTTAGAACTAGAAGGTACCAATGAACTCATTTAGTTCAAGTCCCTTATTTATAGCAATGAGGACCCCAAATCCCTCAACGGCTAAATGACTTGATCCAGGTCATAGAGGTGGTAAAGTACAAGAGCCAGGATGTGTGAACTCTGGTGCTGATCTATTCCTGACACCACTCTGTCTCTCAGAATTAATTTTCTTTCTTTTTAAAAATTTCACATAGATATTACATATCATATGACTTAGGACCCTCTATCCCTTTTTCTTTAAGTAATCAATCACTACTAAAACAGACTTAAGGCAATTTTGAATTTTTCTTTAAGGACTATCCTGGTCAAAGAACTCATCACTGAGCATTCAGACTATTACTGAAGTTTCTTTCTGTAATAAATCTGGTCCTTGACCATAATTTATAAATGATTTTTACTACATAATGCATTTTGAGTACAAGGAAAACAGCTCATGCTATGCTAGAATGAGAATCTAGCAGCACCTCCATGCCACAATGGGGAATCAGAATTGGATCTGGCAATGGGATAAAAGAAATGTTATCAGAAAATATAAACACTACACAAGGAGACTAACAAGGATTTCCCAATTTAGGGCACTAACTTTTGCAGGGGACTAATAAGACTGTTACAAAACAATTAGCTCAAAATAAATCTCCGAATAGAGATGAGAACATTTTCTGAATATTATTTTTGAATATTCATGGCTGAGGTTCATATCCCACATCTACTTTTTGACAAATTTTTATTCATTTTTTTTAAAGTAGGTCATACACTATTTCTAAATATTTTTAAATATTCCAAAACTCAAGGGGTCAGAACTTCTGGTTATACTTGGTTGTTTTCCTCTAGATATTTATTAGGTTTTTTTTTTTTTGCAAGGCAAATGGAGTTAAGTGGTTTGCCCAAGGCCAAACAGCTAGGTAATTATTAAGTGTCTGAGGCCAGATTTGAACTCAGGTGCTCCTGACTCCAGGGCGGGTCCACTGCGCCACCTAGCCGCCCCTTCCTCTAGATATTTTGAAGTTAGCTTATCATTTGTTTTATCAGTGGTTCTGAAACTGAGGCATCCAGAGATCCCTATTTCAGATGTGGTCTAATAAGCAAAGTATCAGTAATATTTTATTCTTAGAAGCTATGCCTCTCATTAATGCAGCTTAAGATCACATTAAATTATGGCTGTCATATCACACTTATTTTGAGCCCGTAATTCATTAAAACCCCCAGATCTTTTGCAGACAAACTTGTCTAATCATGATATTTGCATCTCCTTGTGAAATCTAAGAAAGCATTTATCTCAGTAGTGATTCTATTAAGCATTACAATAATCTTGTCTTTTTCTTTCCTAATTAACCTTGCAAAAATTGCAAAAAAATTACAAAATGAAACAAAATTATAAAATAAAATCAGAGATTATAAATTTGTAAAAAAGGCTATTATTATATAATAGTAATTAGAATTCTATTTAATAAAATTAAAGACCTGTCATCATTTAAAAGATGAACAAACCTGTAGAGAAAATCTTTATAGGTTAAAAAATCAGACAATCAAATGATTGTGTAATAATAATTATTAGTAGTAGGAGTTTCAAGTAAAGAGACTTTGGCTTCTTGTAGTTTAGGTAAAAGAGATTTCACAATGATAGATGATGGTATAGGAGTGAAAATGACATAGACCATAACTATTAAAATTATATAAAAAAATTAAAGTTTGCAGTATTTCAATTTATCTTTTTGCAATTTTGGTCTTTCAATTCTAAGAGACCTGCTATGGACAATATCAAATTTAAATTCTGAGGAAAAACTATGGAGTTTCAATGCATAGCAAAGCATACTTATGCTCACTTAATATAAAAAAAACTTTAATGTTTTTCTTTTTTTCTTTCCCCATAGTTCTAATTCTTCTTTCATGACATGACTAATATGGAAATGTTAAACACAACTGTACATACACAACTTTTACCAGACTGCTTATCCCCATGGAGAGGGTGTCAGAAGAATATGGAATTCTTAAATTTGCAAATGGATGAATGTCAAAAAAACTACCTTTGCATGTAATTGGAAAAATAAGATTTCAATTGAAAAAAATAAATATAATAAAATCTCAAGGAAAAAAATTGGTCTCCAAAAGGCCTTTTGAGCTTATTTAGTTTATTCCCTTTATTTTATAGATGAGGAAACTGAAGTACACAGGGGAAATGACATATGACATCCTAGATCACAGGTTTTTTTTGGCTCTTAGTCTTATCTCTTTTCATGATATTTCCAAAAAGGAGATAAGAAAAGAGAATGGGACACTGATAATGATGCTACTTTGAAGATCAGCAATGTGGTGTAATGGAAAATATAACAGACTTGAGGTCAAGAGAAAGTTGGGTATGAGTCCTACCTCTGAGACTTATTAGCTATGTGACATAATTCATTTAATTTCTGAGGGTAAGCCCTCAGTTTCCTCATTTGTAAAATGAGGATCATACATCTATTATCTACCTAACTGATAAAGAATAAATAAATGAAGGAAGGAAGCTTTTATTAAGAGTTCATTATGTTTAAAGCTCTGTGCTAAGCACTAGGGATATGAATAGGAAAAAAAATAGATCTTGTTCTCAAGGAGGCTATATTCTTATGGGAGAAACGGGAGAAACAGAAGTCAGTCAACAAACATTTATTGACCACATCCTATGTTTCAGGCAAGGCAGCTAGATGGTCATCTAATAGAGTACTGGGCCTGCAGTAAGGAAGAACTGAGTTCCAATATAGTCTCAGACCCTGTTTGGTTGTGACTCTGGGCAAGTCACTTACCCTCTGTTTCCCTTAATCCATTGGAAAAGAAAATGGCAAAACACTCCATCTTTGCCAAGAAAACCACATAAGGGATCACAAAGAGTTGGACATGACAGAATAACCGAACAACAATATTGCAGGCATTGTGCTAAATGAGGAAGATACCAAGTAAGATTTAAAAAAAAAAAACAAGTCCCTGCTTCAAGTTCACAATAATGAGGGAGAAAACTTCAAAGGGTTAGAAAGTTTAAGCTTCAGTTCTTCTGGTCCTTACAGGGCAACCGAAAAGCATATAGTAATGTTTCCTCTTTTAAATGCCATTTTCAGTGATCAAATCTCTGTTTCTGATGCCAAGGACTTAGAGGACAAGAATTTTCTGAGTCTTCAGCAGATATGGCTCTGGCACTGGCAGCAGCAATCACTAGCCTGTATCTCCACAGTGTTTGTTTCCCAAGAGAATTGTTGAAAGCAGCAGGCTGGAAGGACCATCATTCCTGGGCTGCCTCCAGGAAGGTGGAGAAGGTGGTGATGGTAACAGCCCTGGCCTGTGCTGCCAGGACCTATTTATTTCAGCTTCATCTGGCTTGTCCACTTCTTGAGTGGCAATGGATTGGCAGTTGGTTGAGACAGCTGGTCTCTTTTCTACTAGAGCTTCTTGCCTGGATGATGGGCCTTCAGGATGGGGCAGGACCAGTAGTCACCCTGGGACTCCTGTACCCATTGGTGGCAGTGGTCAGCAGTCACTGCTGGGGAAGGTGCTCTTTTCCAATGATTTCTCCCCTCAAAGATGGCTGTGGGGACAGGACTGGAAAACAGGTATGGTCCAATGATTTGGTATTCCCAAATCTCTTGGGCTCAAGTTTCTAAAGTTGTCTCCATCAAGGTCTAAGGGGAGACAGTGGTCAAAGTGGTAGTAGTGACCTGACCTAGTTTGCCCACATTGCCTTCTGTCTATCAGTATTCTTTGGCATTATACCTAGGCTAGCTTGCCTAACCTGTATGTGAAGTAATTTATGTGATGAACTTTAATATTATATTATTCAACTTTAAAGATTTAATTCCTTTTATATGCATAACATTATGCTTGCTATGTGCTTGAAGGGTAGGTCACATGAGGATTAAGACTTGGCCTTTTTTTAGTCTCAAGGAGTTTACAATCTAGTTGGAGGGATTAATACATATAAATTAGTATAATCAAAAATAGCATTTATGCAATGTTTTAATGTTTGCAAAGAATTCTGTAAAATGTTAACTTACTCTATGTTCACAACAATCTTGGGAAGTAGGCACTTATTTTTGTTTTGCAGATGAGCAAACTAGGACAGACAGAGGTTAAGTGATTTGCTCAGGTTCATACAACCAGGAAGTATCTAAAGCCACTTCAAGTCTAGTGCTCAATTAACAAGCATTTATTAAGGGGATAAAAAGACAAAAATAGGACTATTTCTGCCCTCAAGTAGTTTAAATTCAGGCATTTGTCCTGTCTTATTGTCTAACAAATTTCTCCTCCAGTAATCCCAGAGATCTGAAAATATCTTTGATCTGCTCCTTTACCAAATCATGATATCCTATTCAACTAAGCCCTAGTTTTTTTCCTCCCCAGTGTTTAACCTCCTTTATCCTTTAGATTCCCGTCTTTTCAAGTTCCCTTCATTCTGTTTTTTTTCTTTTCACATTCTATCCATCTAATTGATGGAATCTGAATTTCTCTAGAAGATTCTTTTCTACTGCTAGTTGTTTCTTTTTTTCACATTTCATAACACAACAGGCCAGAAGGGAAAGAGAGACCTACTCTGTTACCTCTTACTCCTTTCAGACCCTCTCTAGTCTGCATCATACAGTGAACAGATCTTTATCAATCTCCTTTTTCTCAAGGAATTTACTGCCTAGCTTACAATCTCTCTTGTATTCTTTACACTGTGCCCCATATTTGAGGTCTTTTATTACTCACCTTGAGATTTCCTGCTACATTTTGTCTTCCCAATTAAGCAACCTTCTTGATTTTTATACTTACAATTCTGTCCTCCTAGCATATCCAGCAACTTATCCACCTTCATTGTTTTGTTGCTATAATTAGCTACTTCAGCCCTGCAAAGTTTTCTATTCTTGAATCCCTCTCTTTATAAATATTTATGACCAGTCAATTCTAAATCTTGGGATAACCGTACATCTTCTCTGTCTCTATTTCGGGGCTGCTCATTGCTGCTAGAGGAAGTCACAAAATTTTGAAGAATGGTCCTGTTTCAAATTCATGGTAAACTGAAAAGGCTCATAATCCTTCTGTTCTTCCTACTTTTCACGGCTTGGCCAAGTCATCTTTCTATGTTCCTGGTATGATCACATCACTCTGATAGCCTACCAAATTGTCTTTCTCTTTGTTTTTCACATATGATGGCACTCATTTTCTATCTCTGTCACTGTGTACTGGCCATCCATACTCGGCTTACCTCCACCTCATTCCTCCCCTAAACCCCTTCAAGATACAATTTACATACCACCTTCTATATGATTCTATCTGATTTTCCACTGGCAGTATCATTCTTTCCTCAAATGCCCCAATTTTCATAATATTTATATATCTATGCACTTACTTTCTCTCCCACAAGACTAGAAGATGCTTGCAAGAAAGGGTTGCTTAAATCTTTGTCTTTGTATTCCCTTAGCACCTAACCCAGTACAAGAATATCAAATCTTGCTGTTTCTACCTTCACATCTCTTTACTCAAACAGCTGCCTCCCTATTTTAGGCCTTTAGTATCTCTTGCCAGATCACTATAATAACCTCTAAATTGATCTCTGGGTATCTGGTTTTTCACCATCCCAGGCCACCTTATACACTGAATGACTTCCTTCAAGTGCAAATATAAATTTGTGATTTCCCTATTTATCCAATTAAAGAGGCTTCCTAAGAGCTCTAGGATAAAATCTAAACTGAAAACAGGTATGGTCCAATGATTTGGTATTCTAAACTCTTCTGTTCAGGTTCTGTTCAAAGTTCTTTATATAATCTGGCCCCAATCTACATTCCCAGGCTAGTTGGATGTTACTATTGTCTCCTTCACTCTGCAAACTGTCCTTTTCTCTGTTCCATCCTCAGGGTACTCCATCTCCCTCCTTCAAGTCTGGAATGCACACCTTCCTTCCTGCCACCTCAGAGGGTCTCTGTCTTTTTTTAAGATGCAACACAGACACACCATACTTTCTGAATTCTCAATTTTTAGTGAAAGTTCTCTTAAACTATCTTGCATTTAATTACTTTGTATATATTAGCTTTTTATTTATGCTATACACACATTTTTATATATACTTGTTCTTTACTCATTAGACTGCAAGAAATGCAAACAAGGATTATTTACTTTTTTTTGGTTCTTGTATCCTTAGTATCTGCTGTTGGACCTTAAGACATTTGTTGATTAATTAATAAAGGCTTGATTGACAGTCACCTCTAAGAAGACTTTCATAATCTACTTGGTTGCTAGTGTTTTTTCTCTCCTCAAATTGCTTTGTATTAAAGTTCTCTGTGTACATGTATTTTCCCCAACAGTATCTGTCACTTGAGGGTGACTATATCTCAAATAATAAGTGCAATAGAATGCTCTTATCTCAGCCCTGCTCCAAATTAAGGTGTCTAATAGTGGACAAGTCATTTAACTTTTGTAGGACAGCTGGGCTACTTTACTATCTCTTCCACATTTCTATAAGGAATTAATGTTTACTGAAGTGTAATCAATACCACACTGTAAAATTTCTCTTTTATACAAGAGGTTTGTGAATTTTATCTTATAATCAATTATCAACCTAATTATTTGAAGGAAATGCTGCACTTCTCTAACAGAATTCTTTTCACTGGGAAGTCATTTTGTGAAAGAATTCATTGAAATCTCCTAAGTTTTTAAGTTATTCTTTTGCCTTTAAAAAGAATGTTTAGGTTTGCTGGAAAACAGACTCTAGGAATAAGCCTGTGCCTCTTAGTTTTAAGTGTGTTGTGTATATACATTTGATCAATTATTCTATTCCTCCACTGTTTGAATCAAAAAGTCTGAAGAAATACTAAATATTGCTTTCGGACATGATTTATTGTTTCTTGAAATCTGAGTGGTGTTTACTTCTCAAGTTCTGGAGTTTGATGGTGTTCTTTGGAGACAAAGATTTTCTTTTTGGTTAAAATCTGCCCTCCAGATGAATGAAATGAAATTTGATTTTCAAAGTCACTTTTTCATGTACTGATTTTTTTAGGCCTTTTATCCTCTGGGATTATTGTTCTATTTTGCACCTACCAATTTTGTGTTCTACTGCATCATTTCTTATTTTTGCTATTTCTAGCAAAATTTTGTCTGTAGTGATATTAATTTCTGTATGGTTTCCTTACACTAAAATCATGTCTTCTTTCAGTTCTTTTAGAGTATCTAGTATTTACACCAGTTAATCCCTTAAGCATTTCTTACGTGCTTTGATGCGTTATTTATCAGATTAATGCTGAAATTAAAATTATATTTAGTAAGGCCAGTCAAGGTTCTTTTGAACCTTTTTGTTGCAGTGTTTTCATTCTAATCGGTTTTTCCTCCTCTTTTAGTGTGGTCTGATCCCTTGGTCAAGTTTGGGAGAAAATGCCTGAGCTTAAAGAAATCAATGACACCCCTTGAAACTGCAGCACAAATTTTAAACCTCCTTCCTTATTTCTTAGCCCTCTTCCACATATTATTCTATAGAACTATCTAAACAAAACACATTCAATAACGGGAGTTGTCTGCAATGTTAAAAGCTGCAACTGGCACTAATGAAGATTTGAGATTGTTAGTAATCTTGAATTACAAGACATTGAATGGGGGGAGGTAAGGATGAGCAAAATAAAAGGAAAGGAATGGTTATTTCTAGAAGAAAGTGAACAAGCAAAAAGGAGGTTGTTTCTTGTTTTTCTGACATAAGCAGCTCCAAATTAAAAACAAAACTAGTTTCCAGTAAAATGAAAGTGAAGAGTTAAATTTTCCTTTCCATTAAGTAGTTCTAAATTTTAAGCACTTTCTACTTTGTCCTTGCTTCTAGGCAGATAAAATCAGATAGTCCTATCTTGGGCTAATAATGATAAAGAACTGTAACAAGGCTGATTAGCTCACTTACAGAGTTAAAACTAATAGAAACTAGTTACCTGTGCCTGAAGAGTTAAGAGACTCTTTCAAGACTTAAAGAAGCGGGCTATTTATTTTCTTAAAGGAATCTCCTTGTGGCCACATGTATCTGTTATTAATTCCAATAAATATTCTAGAATTATTTCTTTAGCTTTCTTTTAATTGTCTTTCAATGTGATAATTATTAAGAAACTTAGGTGAAAGTAATTTGAAGAGTAGATAGGTTCAAATGGTTTTTTTTTTTTGGGAGTGGGGAAGGGGAATTGAGGAGGAAAAAAAAACAGGGAGGAAGCAGAGGAAAGAATAGGCCTAGCTTGTCCTGGCTTGGAAGTGCATCAGTCAAATATGTTTGGATCTGAATTCAATACTAATTAGAATGAAAACTTGTTTTTTCTTTTTAACCTTGACTGGTTTGTCCCTACTTAAGCTGGACCTCCATTTGCAGAAGCTTATCATACTGATATTGGTACTGGTACTACTACTACTCTACTCCTATTAACTAATTACTACTAACTACTAACAACTGCTACTACTCCTACTTTTTGTCCTTCATTCTTTTTTTTTGTTTGTTTTTTGTTTTTAGGATTTTGCAAGTCAAATGGAGTTAAGTGGCTTGCCCAAGGCCACACACCTAGGTAATTATTAAGTGTCTGAGGCAGGATTTGAACTCAGGTACTCCTGACTCCAGGGCCAGTGCTCTATCCACTGCACCACCTAGCCCCCCCCCTTCATTCTTGAAGAAGATACCCAATCTGCTTCAATCTTATTATAGCTCAAAACTCAGGAACCTAAGCATTTCACCAGTTGAAGTCTCCTAGATTACAACTTGGAATAGCTCAAGTTTTTTTTTTTCAATAAAAGGTCAGTCTAAGTCTGTTTGCATACATCAAGGAATGATCATGTGGATCAGGAATAGAATAGAGAAAGGGATTTATTGAAGTAGTCTGTTAGGGAAAGGGAAAATATAGGAACAAGGACACATATAGAAAATTACTACCTCTTTCTCAGAAGCACAAGTGAAGGAGAAGAATGATCAATTTGTAGAGAAATTTGAAGTATCAAGTAGGAGATGAGAGAGTTCAGGCCAGCTGGATTTTCTTTAAAGTGGTAGGAGAGGTTGGGTTTGAGACATGGCACTAGGAACCTAAGGAGTGCAGAAGTTTAGTTCAGCAGCTAAGGGAAATGGGCTAGTCAATCCAGTTAGAATAAAAAGATTGATATGAACAATGAGGAACTAACTGAAATTAGATGCCTCAGTTTCCTCGTCTGTCAAATGAGCTGAAGGAAATGGCAAACCACTCAGTATCTTTGCCAAATCCCAAATGGGGTCATGGAGTTAGAAATGACAGAATAATAACATGAATTCGTAGTGTGGTGAGATTTCCTATAGAAACATTTGAGTAATAGGATGATTTGGGTGACCCAGCAATTAAGACTGACATAAATGACAAAGCATGTAGATAAAGCACTTAAGTAACTAAAAGTTGAGGACATTGTATAGGTGAATTAGTCAAGCTGAAAAAGTTATGATTTGAAGGAGAAAAATGAGGACATGAGATAATTAACTGAAATAAAAATGGTCGCAGGAACAAATGTATTTCTTCTAAGAAGATGGTAAGACAAGAGATTATACTATTAAAGAGTTCAAAATCATAGGGATGGTACAGTGAGGTAAGAATAAAGATGGTAGGTCATGAAAGCTGGAAGTTGAAAAAACTGGGGTATCAGGATTTATGGAGAATCACAATTTATATGCTGATATTTACAAATATGATGACATGGATGGATGCAGTAAACAGGAGGTAAGTAATGTTAAGAATGAAGATCTGGAGAAGTCAATGGGGATGGGAGTAAGGAGTATACCAGTTCCTTCTGCTGGCCAGTGTATTAGAACACACAAGAGAATGAAAGATTAATTAACCCTGTAAAGTGTGGTCAGAGAGAGATGCAATATCACTTAAAGTCAAATTTTTTATGAGCACATGAAGATGCAAATTTGAAAGAGTTTGTTCTGGAGGGAACAATGAAAAGGGAAAAAAGGGAATGACACAGTTGAGCAGGATGGAAGGAAGGCAGGAATAAGTATTTAGTAAGTGCCTGGCACACAGTAGGCACACTTCATAAATAATATTTCATTTGATCACAAAAACTCTGGAAGGTGGGTGCAGTTATTACCAACATTTTACAGTTGAGGAAACTGAGCTAGACAGGTTAAATGACTTATCTAGGGTCAGCTAATAAAGTGTCTAAGCTTGTATTTGAATTCAGTTTTTCCCAACTCAGGGTTGGGCCTCAGTCTACACCAGGGAGTAGAGAATATAGGGCAGAGCTTTCGGAACAGCTCTCATATCCTCAGTTCTAATGAGTCTTCTAATT
Organism: Macrotis lagotis; assembly: GCF_037893015.1. Classification (NCBI taxonomy): domain Eukaryota; kingdom Metazoa; phylum Chordata; class Mammalia; order Peramelemorphia; family Peramelidae; genus Macrotis; species Macrotis lagotis. The sequence goes on along the minus strand of NC_133658.1, from coordinate 418,195,771 downwards.
TATCTCACCGTTTCTACCTAAAAGAAGGACTAAATTAGATGATCTGTCTGTGTCTTCTGGCTTTTAAATTCAATACTTTTATCGTGGCCATTAGGTCCAACCAATATTGTCAAGGGTTTTATTTCAGTTTTAAATTTATATTTCTATAAAAAAGCCATTGGAAATGCCCCTATTTCATAGGCCTTAACCAGACAATTAGTATTTGCAAAGGGTAGAATCAATTCCCTTAGACGTCTCAGTTGGAGATAGTCTATCAACAGATCCTGAAGGTATACTTTTGATTTGGATTTTTAGATTGTCCTTTCACAGAAATGTCTCCCTTTTCACCTCCTTTCCCCTCCCCTCCCCTTCATGAGGGTTGTACCCTTCTTTAGTTGGACAGGCAGGAGATGACTTGAGGAAACAAGGTGGCTTGTTTTTTCAGCTATGAAATGAGGAAACTTGGTCAGGCTTCTATATTTACACTATCAATAAACTATCAATAAATGTGCTTTTAACTTAATTAAGTTTTTCTCCTCCTTAAGGCCAAAATATCCCTTCTTTGGGGATTTTTCCAAATATTTCTCAATATACAAAAAGAATTACAACCATAATAAAATTTTGCTTGAAGATGTCCAAAGTGGAGAAATTTGTCATGGAGTCCAGTTTACTTTTGGATATGGGTAATTATCAGAAAGATTTTCCTGATATCAACCCTCTGAACCTTCTACCTGCTGCTTCTGGTTCTGCTCTTTTGGTCCAAACATTACAAATCTAACCTTTCCTTCACAGGAAGACCCTTCAAGTTCTTGAAGAAGATAACACGCCTCCTGATTATTCTCTTCTTCAGGTTACATATTCCCAAATTTTTCAAGTGATCCTCACATCTAGACATCTCAGATTATCTATGACTAAATGAGGTCTGATAGGCTCAGAATGCAGCAGGACTATCACTTCCCTCTCCCTGGAAGCTATGCTTTTCTTAAATGCAGCCTAAATTCTCTTTAGCTTTCTTGGCTCCTATATCACATTGCTGATTCATATTAAAGTTGCCATGCACTAAAATGCCAAGATATTTTTTCAGAACATTTGTTGTCTAGCCATGCCTCACTTTATCCTTGTGAAGTTGAGCTTTTGTATAAGACTTTTTACATTTATCCCCCCCTGAATTTTATTTTATTAGATCTAGCTCAGGGTCTAGTCATGAGGGGTATCCTGAGCCTGTCATTCAATATGTCAACTATTCCTCTAAACTTTATGGCATCTGCAGATGTGATGAACATACCATTGATGTCTTAATCCAAGTCATGATCAAACTAACCCCCCCCCCCCAATAAACAGTACAGGGCTAACTAACCAAGCCTGTATTACCTGGAGGTAAGCTCTATTGAAAACACTGAGTCAAAGTGATACTTAACTACCAACAATTACTTTTGAATCCAATCATTCTATCAGTTATGAATATATTTCAATGGATTATGTCTAATCTGTAACTCTCCAATTCTCCATAAAACTAGCATGTTAAAATCTAGGTGAACATTATTTAAAATATTCTTTTCAATTACTAGTTTGCTGAGTCTTTCAAAAAAAGGAAAAGAGATTAATTCAGTATCATAGCTTTTGATGAAGACAAGTAGGCTTTGTAATCACAACTTCCCAATCCAGGTGTTTGCCAATTAGCTCTTTAATGATTTGTGGCCTATATTTTTTAAGAATCTGTTCTCTTCATTTTTTTTTCTTGAAAATTGGGACATTGCCTTTCTCCAATTATGTGTGACCTTTCCCATTTCCCTGATATTATAAATTTGGCTAACAATGACCGACTAGTTATTTTCATTTATTTCTCTTCCCCTTCCCTCTCATTATGTGTGAATTCCTCCGAGATCAATGCAGTATTTGCCTTTCTTTGCATTCCTAGACTTAGCAGAGTGCTTTTACACAGCAGGTGCTTAATGCACGCTTGTAGATGGACCAACAACTTTACAGATGGGGAAACAGAAGCTCTGAACAAAGGAATCACATGCATATTTAGCGCTGTGGAAGTGATCCGAGGTTAGTTTCCTCATTTTATTGCTTATTAACTCAAGGCCCCCCCCAAATCAAGTAACTGGCCCCAAACCAGATGATGGTTAGTTACCCAAATGGGCCTCTAGTTGAACCTGGCTATTCTGGGTCCGGACTCGGCGGGCTTTCCCTGTACCACCCTAATTCATTACGTGCTTTTCCCAGGGTTCCACAGCTGGGAGGTTACGAGGCAGGACCGCTGTATGCCCCCCGCTGCTGCCTCCACACGCAGCCCCAGCGCTTGCTCCCACCGGCTCCCCTCTGCAGAAGGGGGCTAACAACACGACCCGTTCCGCGAGGCTGCTTTCGGAATCGCCACGCTCCCTACAAACCGGAGCACCCGAGGGTCGGCTCTGCCTAGTCTGCATAAACAGACCCTCCGAAGCTCGGCACCGGACGGTCCCAGGATCACGCAGATCCCAGGCTGGCGGGCACAACGCTCCTCCCGGCTTCTCCGAGGAGCAGGCGGCTTTTTGCTCTGGAGTGGCAGGTGCACGGGGTTGGCCGCGAAGCCAGTGGAGGGGAAGGAAGGGCAACAAGGGCACGAAGTTTCGGACAATGGCAATCCCTCACCGTGGGGGAGGCGGGTGCAATTGGATTCCCTTCCCACGAGACACTATGAAGCGGCCCCTCAGCACGAGCCCAGGAGGCGAGGCTGAAAGGAGGTGGTTTTGGCTCCGGAGAAGCTGCGCTCCTTAGAGGCAGGACGACACTCACCTTGCACGACAAAGTACAAAGTGGCCTGGGCGGGCACGGAGAACTTGGGGTCCCGGGCGGGGGGGAGGGGTGATCGCTGAGGGTCTCCCTGTCCATCCCCGGGAGCCCGGGTGAAGCAGAGCTGGGCGGGCATGGGGGGCGGGCGGGGCCACGCTACCGAGGCAGGGCAGGGAGCTGTGGAAGAGGAGAAGCGAGGAGCGGGCGGCGGCAGGAGGCAGATGAGCGGGCTCAGGTAGGCACCGGCTGGTGAAGGCTTTAAATCCCCAACGAGCCTGGTTTTAATTATTTCCCCGGCGGGCCCCGCAGCCCAGGCCGCATCCTCCCCCTCCCCTAAAGCACCTGAAGGCGATTCGAGGCCCCAGGAAGGGAGGCGTCCGCATCCGGCCTCCCCCCGGGAGCGCCCCCTCGCTCCTTCGCGACCCCCCTCCGGGGCCGGGCCTGCCCGACCCAGCCGCAGACTCACCTGCGCTTCGGAGCGCGCGACCTCCTCTCCCTCCCTCCACCGCGCTCTGAGCAGCAGCCGGCGGAGCCCCGCGCTTCCCATTCCCCGCCCACCTCCGCCCCGCCCGCTCGGATCCGGAAGCGCCTTAGGCGTTCTCCTCCGCCCCGCCCTCTCTCTCGCCTCTGTGTCGTCACTTCCGGTGGCGCTGGTTTCCGAGAGGCTGCGGCGTACGGAGCAAGCGCCCGGGAGGAGGAGGAGGAGCCGCGGTCGCGGCGGATGACAACAGCGTCGCCTCTAGGGAGCCGCCGTGCGGGTCCATCTTCTCCGCACCAGGGGCTGCTCTCCCCACGCCGGGCTGCCCAGCCCTCGGCTCGCTGCCGCCGCCGCGCTCTCCCGTCGGCCCCCGAGGCGGTTGTCGAGCGCTCGCGCGGAGCGGCCCTTGTTCAGCCTCCGCCGGGCCGGGGCCTGGAGCACCTGGTGGGGCCGGAGCAGCGCGCCGGGTCCCCGGCCATGGCAGGTCCCTGAGAGACGCCGGAGGGGAGAGAAGGGCCCTTGTGCGCGCCGCCGCCCTGCCCTCTAGCTTCGCCGAGCCGCTCCGGAGCCGGAACGCGGTTGAGCCCCCACGGCAGCGGCCGCCAGCCCAGGAGCCATCATGCCTTGGCCCTTTTCGGAGTCGATCAAGAAAAGGGCCTGCAGGTACCTGCTGCAGAGGTACCTGGGCCACTTCCTTCAGGAGAAGCTGAGTTTGGAACAGCTCAGCCTGGATCTCTACCAAGGGACGGGCTCCCTCTGGCAGGTGCCCCTGGACAAATGGGTAAGAGCGGCCGCTGGGTGACACGGGGACCTGTGGGGAAATCTTCCCTCTGCCTCCCTTCCCCCGCCCCGCCTCAGCCCCCAGGGCACCGAACGCTGCCATTGAACTTGCAGCCCCTTCCTTGAACCATCCCCCCCACCCCCGTCTGATTGCTTAAAATTTGAAAACGAACATTGTATCTATTCCATTTACATCATATAGGAAGCACGCTAGGAACCGTGCTTAATGAAGAACTCGAGGGATTAATCTTGATAAAGGATTTAGATATTTTTATATTAGAAATAGTTTCAAAAGTGTTCAGTTTTCCTTTGTGAGTAGAAGGCTAATATTATAGACAACCTAAAACTTTTTATTTGCCCCAAACTAACCTTATGTTATTTAGGTTGACTAATATTCTTGACTGTTAACAGAATCCTCAGTTAGAATTTCTCTTGCTGTGATTTTTTTTTTTTAGGTTTTTGGCAAGGCAAATGGGGTTAAGTATCTTGCCCAAGACCACACAACTAGGTAATTATTAAGTGTCTGAGACCGGATTTGAACCCAGGTACTCCTGACTCCAGGGCTGGTGCTTTATCCACTAGACCACCTAGCCGCCCCTGATTTTTTTTTTTTAACAAGACTTGATTATTACTTTCTAGGTCATTTGAGTTAGCAAGTTGTTTGCATAATTAAGAGCTTTTTTTTTCCAAGACAGGCCATAATATTAAATGGCTGTTACAGTTTTCAGGCATATTTCAGGCTGTCATTTAAAAACTTTGACTTACAGAATTGGTACATCTTATACATTTTAACATTAAGCCTCCCTTTACTTAAAATCATACCATTATTTGTTATTCAGTTGTGTCAGACTCTTAGTGACCCAGTATGTGGTTTTCTTGGCAATTTCCTTGTCTATTGGATTAAGACTAAGAAAGGTTAAATGACTTGCCCAGGGTCACACAGCTAGAGATCATCTGTAGTTGGATTTGAACTCAGGTCTTCCTGACAATAGGTGTATGACTATATCCGAGAGCCACCTAGTGGCTTTTGTAAAATCTAGTGAAGATATATTTATGTACTGTGCACTCTTTTTTTTTTCCAGGTTTTTGTAAGGCAAATGGGGTTAAGTGGCTTGCCCAAGGCCACACAGCTAGGTAATTATTAACTGAGACTGTATTTGAACCCAGGTACTCCTGACTCCAGTGCCGGTGCTTTATCCACTGCGCCCCCTAGCCACCCCTCCTGTTTGACTTTTAGTGATTCTTTTACTTCAAAATTTATTTGTACTGACGTACATGTTCATATCTCTTCATTTTTATTCATAAGCATAGTTTATCTGTTGTATGTCTAAACCACTACTCTGAGCCACCAATCTAGTGTTGTGACTGAGTTTTTGTTTTGGAACATAGATTTAATTTGTGGAGATACTGTGAGTGAGAAAGTTCCCTATATTAATGTAGATTGTTGTGTACCACTTATTGTTTAGTTGCCTGGGTCCCTGAAAAACTAAATGATTTGCCTGTGATCACACACACTTATCAGTAAGGACTTGAATGCCAGTCATACCAACTCCAAGACTTTAACTATATCCACTATTCTATGGTGCCACTAATTATATCATCAAAAGAGAAAATAAGATTAATCTGGAATGACCATTTCTTTGTTGTTGTTTTTTAGGGTTTTTTTTCCCAAGGCCACATAGCTAGGTAATTAAGTGTCTCAGGCCATATTTGAACCCAGGTACTCCTGACTCCAGGGCCTGTGCTTTATCCACTGCACCACCTAGCTGCCCCTGTAATCACCATTTCTTGGTGAAACCATGCTGGCTTCTGGTGATTACTGCTTTCCTAGATGCTTTAAAAACATTTTCTTAACATTATACTGTAGAATGTTGTTACAAAGTTAACCATGTCCATTGCTCTTTGATAATTGGTGCCTTTGAATTCACCAATAGCTTTCAAACAACATGATAACATGGATAATGGTTTAACACTTAGATCAGCTAATTCTATACTTTTAAGAAAAGTGGTTTTCCAACTTTTTTATTTAGTACACATTATTCTTTGCTGAGAAATTGTGGAGAATTAGGAGATTTGTGTATGAACAGCAATTGCAAGTATAAATGCCATGTAGTTCTCAGAAGACTGGGGAATGAATGAATATTTGTGATTGTGATTCCATGTGCAGTTAATATAAAATTCATAATATAAAAGCAAAACTCAGCTCAAAATTGCTCTAAGAGGTAATTTTTCTGAGGTTGGTGACTTGAACTCATTGAGAGTAGTTTATATGTTGCTTGTCTTCTCTGTTTTATGCTTTTATTCCCTGCTAAGTTTTCTATCCTCCTTCTCAGCCCAAAGACCATTCTTGGGAAGAGAACACAGAAGCAAAATAAAAGCTGAAAAGCTTCACTTTTTCCACTATCATTTAATGTTCCCTTAAGAATGAACTTATTATCCTTTTCTTGACCCAGTATAATTCAAAACGTGCCATTTACCCAATCTTTTTTTATTGGAGATGTCAGAATATAGTGTGGTACTGGATTTGGAATCAGAAACGGATTCAAATCCTACTTCTGATACTAACTTTGGGCAAATCAGTCTACTTAGTTTTATTTCTTGGTCTTTGAAAAATACTGTTGTGAGTTTCAAATGAGATATTATGTAGAGTTTTGCAAACTTTGCTGTATTACAATAAATTTAAGTTCTTCCTCTTCTTTCTTTTCCTCCTTATCAGTAGCCTTCACTCTTTTCTTGACATCAGGAAACCTAAAATGATTTTTACAGGACTGTGTAAGGAGCTATATATTTCAATCATGAGTCTTATTTCACTCCTAATGACATTTTAGAAGTCACATTGCCTTTTTGTATTAGACTGGGGGGGTGTCTTAATAGCTGAATTTCTTTCTTGATAGTGTCTCTTTTGAATTAGTAGCACTCTTCTGCTATTCTTTCTCCTAAATTGTACATATTATTCTTTGTGTTATTCCAGGCATCTTATAACCTTTTGTGGGAAGCTTAAAAGAGTAGAGAGTAGAAATTCAGTTATTGGAAAGGAATAAGGAGCAACATTACTGGCATAGAGAACAACATGAAGAAAGACTAAAGAATTAGAAAGCATAGAGCAAGTATGTGAAACCAGAGAATAATGGTTTGACTTTGAACCACATGGAGTGGAATAATATAACAAGATTGAAAAGATAGGGAGTACAATATTGTGAATAGTTTTGTATATGAGTTAGATGAGTTTGAACTTTGGCAGTAAGATCTTCAATTAGAACCTAGGTATTCTTATTTACAGTATGCTTTTTTTCTATGTCTTTTATACTTATAAAAGTGTCCTTTAATATCTTCCAATTTAATTAGTACTCATAGTAGAAAGGTAGTAGATATTTCAGAAGATTATTGTTTGCAATTTTCTTATAGTTGAACATGTCTAGAGGTTATTTTTTAAGGTTATTAATGATAAAGCATATAATCAAAGTATACAATTAATTTATTAAGCACCTAGTATATGTCAGGCACTGTCCTAAGTGCTGGGGATACAAAAAGAGAATCTGCCTTCAGGGAGCTTACAATCTAATGGGGAAGGCAGCATGCAAATAAATATATACAAATCAAACTATATAAAAGATAAGGAATAAATTTAAAAAGGGAAGACTCTGGGATTAAGAAGGGTTGGGGAAGGCTTCTTGTAGAGGGTGGGTTTTTATTTTTTTTATTTTTAATTTTTTTTTAGTAATTTTTATTAAAGATATTATTTGAGTTTTACCATTCCCTCCACCCCAATCTTACTTCCCTCCCCCCCCACTCCCCGTCAGTCTTTACTTTGTTTCCATGTTGTACCTTGATCCAAATTGGGTGTGATGAGAGAGAAATCATATCCTTAGAGAAGACACAAGAATTCTAAGAGGTAACAAGATCAGACAATAAGATAGCTGTTTTTTTCCTAAATTAAAGGGAATAGTCCTTGAACTTTGTTCAAACTCCACAGCTCCTTATCTGGATACAGATGGCACTGTCCTTTGCAGACAGCCCAAAATTGCTTCCAGTTGTTGCACTGATGGAATGAGCAAGTCCTTCAAGATTGATCATCACTCCCATGTTGCTGTTAGGGCGTACAGTGTTTTTCTGGTTCTGCTCATGTCACTCAGCATCAGTTCATGCAAATCCCTCCAGGCTTCCCTGAAATCCCGTCCCTCCTGGTTTCTAATACAACAATAGTATTCCATGACATACATATACCACAGTTTGCTAAGCCATTCCCCAATTGAAGGACATTTACTTGATTTCCAATTTTTTGCCACCAAAAACAGGGCTGCTATAAATATTTTTGTACAAGTAATGCTTTTACCCTTTTTCTTCATCTCTTCAGGATATAGACCCAGTAGTGGTATTGCTGGGTCAAAGGGTATGCACATTTTTGTTGCCCTTTGGGCATAGTTCCAAATAGCTCTCCAGAAGTGTTGGATGAGTTCACAGCTCCACCAACAGTGTAATAGTGTCCCAGATTTCCCACATCCCTTCCAACAATGGTCATTATCCTTTCTGGTCATATTGGCCAATCTGAGAGGTGTGAGGTGGTACCTCAGAGAAGCTTTAATTTGCATTTCTCTAAATGATTTAGAGCATTTTTTCATATGGCTATGAATTGCTTTGACCTCCTCACCTGTAAATTGCCTTTGAATATCCTTTGACCATTTGTCAATTGAGGAATGGCTTTTTGTTTTAAAAATATGACTCAGTTCTCTGTATATTTTAGAAATGAGTCCTTTGTCAGAATCATTAATTGTAAAGATTGTTTCCCAATTTACTGCATTTCTTTTGATCTTGGTTACAGTGGTTTTATCTGCAAAAGCTTTTTGATTTAATGTAATCGAAATCATCTAATTGGTTTTTAGTGATGTTCTCCAACTCTTCCTTAATCATAAATTGCTCCCCTTTCCATAGATCTGACAGGTAAACTAGTTCTTGATCTTCTAATTTGCTTCTAGTATGGTTTTTTATGTCTAAGTCCTGTAACCATTTGGATCTTATCTTGGTAAAGGGTGTGAGGTGTTGGTCTAATCTAAGTTTCTTCTATACTAACTTCCAATTATCCCAGTAGTTTTTATCAGAGAGGGAGTTTTTATCCCAATGGCTGGACTGTTTGGGTTTATCGAACAGCAGATTACTATAATCATCTCCTCTTTTACACCTAGTCTATTCCACTGGTCCACCACTCTATTTCTTAGCCAATACCAAACAGTTTTGTTGACTGATGCTTTATAATATAGTTTTAGTTTAGGTAGGGCTAAGCCACCTTCTTTAGCACTTTTTTTCATTAAGCTCCTGGCAATTCTTGACTTTTTATTTTTCCATATGAATTTACTTACAATTTTTTCTAACTCGTTAAAGTAATTTTTTGGAATTTTGATTGGTAGGGCACTAAACAGATAGTTTAGTTTTGGTAGAATTGTCATTTTATTATATTAGCTCTACTTATCCATGAGCAGTTGATATTTGCCCAGTTATTTAAATCTGATTTAATTTGTGTGAGAAGTGTTTTATAATTGTTTTCAAGAAGATTCTGAGTCTGTCTTGGCATATAGACTCCCAAGTATTTTCTATTGTCTGAGGTTACTTTGAATGGGATTTCTCTTTCTAGCTCTTCCTGCTGTATCTTGCTAGACATATATAGAAAGTTGAGGATTTATGAGGGTTTATTTTATAACCTGCAACTTTGCTAAAATTGCTAATTGTTTCCAGTAGTTTTTTGGATGATTTCTTGGGATTCTCTAGGTAGACCATCATGTCATCTGCAAAGAGTGAGAGTTTTGTTCCCACTTCTAATTTCTTCACTTTCTTTTTCTTGTCTAATTGCTGACGCTAATATTTCTAATACAATATTGAATAGTAGTGGTGATAATGGGCATCCTTGTTTGACCCCTGATCTTATTGGGAATGCCTCTAGCCTCTCCCCATTGAATATAATGTTTGTTGATGGTTTCAGATAGATACTGCTAATTATTTTAAGGAACAGTCCATTTATTCCTACACTCTCTAGTGTTTTTAATAGGAATGGATGCTGTATTTTGTCAAAAGTTTTTTCAGCATCTATTGTTATGATCATATGATTTCTGATAGATTTGTTGTTGATTATAATTGAGTATACTAACAGTTTTCCTAATTTTGAACCAACCCTGCATTCCTAGAATAAATCCTACTTGATCATAATGTATTATCCTGGTGATAACTTGTTATCATTTTGCTAAGATTTTATTTAAGATTTTTACATCTATTCATCAGGGAAATAGGTCTATAATTTTCTTTCTCTGTTTTAACTCTTCCTGGTTTAGCTAACAGCACCATATTGGTTTCATAGAAAGAGTTAGGCAGGGTTCCATCTTTCTCTATTTTTCCAAAGAGTTTATATAGAATTGGAACCAATTGTTCCTTAAATGTTTGGTAGAATTCACTTGTGAATCCATCAGGCCCTGGAAATTTTTTTTTAGGGAATTCAGTGATGGCTTGTTGAATTTTTTTTTCTGAGATAGGGTTGTTTAGGTATTTGATCTCTTCTTCATTTAACCTGGGCAACTTATATTTTTGTAAATATTCATCCATTTCACTTAGATTATCAAATTTATTGGCATAGAGTTGGGCAAAATAATTTCGAATTATTACTTCAATTTCCTTCTCATTGGTGGTGAGTTCACCTTTTTCATTTATGGTACTAGCAATTTGGTTTTCTTCTTTCTTTTTTTTTAATCAAATTGACCACAGGTTTATCAATTTTATTGGTTTTTTCATAATACCAACTTTTGGTTTTATTTATTAATTCAATAGTTTTTTTCTTTTGATTTTATTAATTTCTCCTTTAATTTTTAGAATTTCTAATTTGGCATTTAATTGGGGATTTTTGATTTGTTCTTTCTCTAATTTTTTTAGTTGCATGTTTAGTTCATTGATTTCTTCTTTCTCCAATTTATTCATGTAAGCATTTAGAGCTATAATATATCCCCTGAGATTTGCTTTGAATGAATCCCATAGGTTTTGGTATGTTCTTTCATTATTATCATTATCTAGGATAAAATGGTTAATTCTTTCTATAATTTGTTTTTTTGGTCCACTCATTTTTTAAAATGAGGTTATTCAGTTTCTAATTTGTTCTGGGTCTATATCTCCTTGGCCCAGTATTGCATATGACTTTTATTGCATTGTGATCTGAGAAAGATGTATTCACTATTTCTGCCTTTCTGCAGTTGATGTCCTAGTACATGGTCAATTTTTGTATAAGTTCCATGTACTGCAGAGAAAAAGGTATATTCCTTTCTATCCCCATTCAGTTTACTCCATAAGTCTACCATATCTAATTTTTCTAACAATCTATTTACCTCCTTGACTTCTTTCTTGTTTATTTTATGATTTGATTTATCTGGATCTGAGAGTAGGAGGTTGAGGTCTCCCACTGGTCTCCCACTGGTAGAGTTTTGCTGTCTATGTCTTCCTGTAGTTCTTTTAGCGTCTCCTATAAGAATTTGGGTGCTGTCCCACTGGGTGCATATATATTCAATATTGAAATGACTTTATTGTCTATGGTACCTTTTAGGAAGATAAAGTTTCCTTCTTTATCTCTCTTTTTTTTTGCACAAAAGGCAGGTCCTGGCTTTATTCAAGGGCCCACATGGCCTGTGATATAAAAACACAAAAAGTCCCTCAGCTTAATAACAATAAAAAAAACCCCAAATGGAAACTGGGTGGGGGGACAGGGAGAAAAGCCCCAAGGAGGGGCTTGAGGGACCCACTGGGGGGCACCAGGCCCAGGCAGCAGGGCCCCCCCCTCAAGTATTGCTGTTGCTACGAGTTCTGGGGTGAGTCAAGTGGGCAGCGATTGTCTTGGTGAGGAGCCCCCACCTCTCGCCCCAGTTGTGGGGGTGAAGGTTGGGGGGATGGAGCCTCACTTCTTCTGGGGTGTGCTCAGCTTTTGCATCTGTTGGATCTTGTCTAGCAGGTCAGAGATGAAGGCCTCGGTGGGTGAGGATGCGGCCTGGGTGGAGGAGTGGGGGCTACACTCGCTGGGCCCCTCTCTGCCATCCGCGGCTGGCACAGCGTCGGAGGCCCACGTACGCAGAGGCATGGGGCGCCCCCCCACCCTGCGCCCCCGGCCTGCCTGCCCACACCCTTTGTCTGCGCCGGGCCTCTGCCACCCCCTTATCTCTTTTAACGCTATCTATTTTTGCTGCTACTTTGTCTGAGATAAGGATTGCTACCCCTGCTTTTCTTTTACTTCAGTTGAAGCGAGATATATTTTGCTCCAACCTTTTGCCTTTATTCTATATGTATCTCTCTGCTTCAAATGAGCTTCTTGTAAGCAGCATATTGTAGGATTCTAGTTTTTAATCCACTCTGCTATTTGCTTACATTTTAAGGGCGAGTTCATCCCATTCACATTCAAGGTTATGATTATTAATTCTTTATTGCCCTCTGTGCTAGCTTCCCTCTGTTTGTATTTTTCCCCCTTTCCCCCTCTTATCCATATTCCCCAGTATTTTGTTTCTGAATACCACCCCCTTCAGTGTGTTTGTCTTCCTATATCACACCCTCCCCTTTCTTTCCCTTTTCCCTTTTTCCCTTCCCTTCCTTTTGTTATTTCTCCTTTCCCCCCTCCCCTTCCCTTTCTCCATCCCCCCCCCTCCCCTTTTCCCCTTTTAATACTTGAAAGGTTAGATGTTTTATAAATTAACTGAGTATGTATAGGTTGACTTTAAGCCAAGTGTGATGAGAAGATTCAGGTGTTTCTCCTCTGCTCTCTTCTTCCCCTCTATTACCATAGATTTTTTGGTACCTCTTAGTGTAATGAGATTTACCCTATTCAATCCCCTCCCTCCTCCCATGTCTTTCCTGTCTCCCTTTTTAAGGAGGTAGTGTTTTTAGATCATTCTATCTAAGTCATACAAAATTCTGATTGTCCCTTCTAGTTCAGTATATTCTATTGAATAGAGTCAAAATTCTTGAGAGTTATTAGAGTCTTTCTCCCAAGTGGGGTTAAAGCCAGTTATATCTCTTTAGATAGCAGTCTCATGGATAGGTCATGAATGTCCATCATTTCTGGCTAGGTGTATTCTCTCTGTTAGAGTTACAATTCTCAAGATTTATGAGAATTTTTTTCCCCCATGCTGGGATATAGCCAGTTTCAACTTACTGGATAGCATTTTTTCTTTCTTTTATTGCCCCCCCCTTTTTAAAAATCTTTTCATGTTTCTCTTGAACCTCCTGTTTGATGTCCAAATTTTCTGTTTAGCTCTGGTCTTTTCATCAGAAATTTTTGGAATTCTTCCATTTCGTTAAATGTCCATCTTTTTCCCCTGGAAGAGAAGGCTCAGCTTTGTGGGATAGTGGATTCTTGGCTGCATTCCAAGCTCCCTTGCTCTTTAAAATATCTCGTTCCAGGCCCTTCGATCCCTTAGTGCTTGTGCAGCTAGGTCCTGCATGATCCTTACTGTGGCTCTTTGATATTTAAATTGTTACTTTGTGGCTGCTTGCAGGATTTTCTCTTTTATCTGATAGTTCTGTAGTTTGGCCACAACATTCCTTGGTGTTTTCCTTTTAGGATCTTTTTCTGGTGGGGATCGATGTACTCTTTCAATAACTACTCTGTCCTCCGATTCCATGATATCAGGGCAGTTTTCCATCACTATATACTGTAATATTAAGTCCAGGCTTTTTTTCTCTTCAGTGTTTTCAGGAAGTCCCATAATTTTCAGGTTGCCCCTTTTCGATCTATTCTCGAGGTCAGTGGTTTCTTTGATGAGGTATTTTACATTTTCTTCTACTTTTTCTATTTTTTGATTTTGTTTAACTGACTCTTGCTGTCTCATGGAGTCATTAGTTTCTGTAGACTCCATTTTTTTTTGGGGGGGGAGTTTTCTCCATTAACCTTTTGCAACTCCTTTTCCAATTGGTCAATTCTACTTTTGAAAGAGCTTTCCATTTGACCAGTTGAGGTTTTGAGAGAATTATTTTCTTTTTGCATTTGTCCAATTGAGGATCTGAGAGAATTATTCTCATTTTGTATTTGTCCATTTGAGGATCTGAGAGATTTATTCTCGTTTTGTATTTGTCCATTTGAGGATCTGAGAGATTTATTCTCATTTTGTATTTGTCCAATTGATGATGTGAGAGATTTATTCTCATTTTGTAATTGTCCAATTGATGATCTGAGAGATTTATTCTCCTTTTGTATTTGTCCAGTTGTACTTTCTAAGGTTTTGTTTTCTTGTTGCAAGGTATTAATCGTCTCTCCCGATTTTTTAAGCTCCTTCCTTATTTCTTCAAGGAAGTCTTTCTGTGCTGAAGACCAGATCATATTCTCCTCAGAGGTTTCAGGTCTCTCTGAGTTAGGGTCTTTCCCTTCCACGAATTTTTCTATGGATCCACCTTTTCGCTGATCCTTCTTCATTTTGCTAAGACCTTGAGTTGGGGAGGGGCTTGTTCCCAGGGGCTTGGGATCGCTAAAGTTTTAACTCACTGAGTGCAGCTTCTCTGGCTGGCCAGTAGGAGGTGCTGGTTGCTTTCGCTGGAGTGTCTGTGGCCTTCTCCCTTTGCTTGAGGGGAGGAGTTGGTGCTATTGAATTCTTTTGCCTTCAATCAATGGTGCTCTTTACCCTGGCCTGAGGTAGTGGGCTGGTGGTTCTGCTCACACACCTGGGCCTGAGGCAGAAGTAGTTTGCATTTGTTTGTTTGGGAAGAGGTCTGAGCTGTAATGGGACTCTCGAGTTCCTCAGACCAGAGCAGCCCAGGGATGGTGTCCGTAGCTCTCCTGCTCCGGAACTCTCCCCCCAGCCCTGTCTGCAAGCTCCCGGGGGACAGCACCAACACCAGTGCCTCTGCTCCCTAGTTGACTCAAGCCCCTGCTGTCTATCCCCACCGCTGATCCAGCAGGTCAGGCTCTCGGCCCTCAGACTCTGGATTCCAATTCAGCTGTTAATCTGGTTGATCGGGGCTGATCCTCCCTCAGAGCCCAGACTCACCCCCCTGAATTCATCCACTGCTGCCGCTGGAGACAAATCCTGAGGTAGATGTTCTTTCTCTTGGCTTTTCTTTCTGGGTTTTTGTGGGTCGGATTTCTTTTAAGAGGTTTGTTTCATGTGATAGATGGGGAAGAGATCCGGAGACTTTAGAACTGTGCCTGTCTTCTCTCCGCCATCTTGGCCAGAACTCTCAGAGGTTGGGTTTTTAGTCGGGACATAAAAAAACTAGGGAGACCAAGGAGTAGAGAAGGGAGAAGGGAGCTTGTTCCAGGCATGGGAGAGAGCCAGAGAAAAAACTGGGAGCCAAAAGATGGAGTGTCTTTTTTGTGGAACATCCAGGAGGTGTTGCACCTGTAATTTAAGAGTATGTGTTGTGGGGAGCAAGATGTAAAAAGTCAGACTGTAGGGTACTAGGTTACAAAGGGACTTTGGTTGTCAAAGAAATATTTTATATTTTTGTATTTGCTACTTGAATTTATTGATTTGGGATGACATGATTAAAATCATGTTAGTGGTTGAATGGCTTGGAATGAGGAGAGATTGGAGGCAGGCAGAACCACTTATTGTAGTAATCCGGGTATAAGGTGATAAGGGCTTACTCTGGAGAAGTGACAGAAGGGACACGGGCATATTTGAGAAATTGCAAAGGTAAAATTAACAGACCTTCACAACAGCTTGGATATTGGACAGGTGATTCTTAGGTGGTAAGCCTGAGGGACTGGGCGCCTGGTGTCGCTCTCTACATAACAGGGAAGATAGGTGTGGGAGTAGAATTTGGGGAAATTGAGTTCTGCTTTGAAAATATGGAATTTAATGTTTGTCCTTCATTTCCATAGAAGACCACGGCATCAAGGAGCTTGTGCCATCAAAAACACATGAATTGGATTTGACTGAGGGGGAAGGAGTTTTGCTAAGTCACCAGCCTTACTTTCTTCTTCAGAGCCATCTGGATCCAGTGGTCAGATATGAATTAGGATGCCTGGAGATTGCCCTGGATGTGCAGAAAGCAGATTAAGTGACTTGCCCAAGGTTAGTTAGTTAGTGTCAAAAATCTGAGGCTGGATTTGAACTCCCATTCTCCTGACTCTAAGGTTATTGGAATTCGCTTTGGAATTTCTGGAAGGCAGTTGGAGATTTGAGATTGGAGCAGGAAAGGTAGATTTGAGAATCATTAACACATAGGTAGCAATTAAAACCATGGGAGCTGATAAGATCACCAAGTGAAGTAGTATAGGGGGAAAAAAGAAGAGTGCCCAGGAAAGAATTTTGAGGGATACCTACAATAAAAGGGGTTATCTGGAGGAGAATCCAGCAAAGGAAACAGAAGGAGTGGTCAGATAGGAAGAAAACCAGGAGAGAATGTTGTCCTCAAAACCTAGAGAAAAGAGAGATTAACAATGTCAGAGGCTGCAGAGGTTGAGAATGGGATTGAGAAAAGGTCATTAGAGTTGGCAGCCATTAGTAATTTGGAGAAAGCGGTTTTGGTAGAATGGTAAAAACAGAAGACAGAAGAATTGTGAGTGGTTAAAAAGAAAGTGATAGGAGAAAAAGTGGAGGACTCTGTAGTAGATAGTCCTTTTGAGAAATTTTAACTACAAAAGAGAGAGGAGATATAGGATGATAGCAAGAATGGAAGTATCAAATGAGAGTTTCCCCCTCCCAGGATAGATTAGACATGGGTCTTATTGTATGCAATAAGAAATGAGCCAGTGGATAGTGAGAGATGAATAAGAAAGCGAAAGAGATGAGGAGATGATAGGAGGGGAAAAATCTATTGGAGGATATATGATCACTTGAATAAAAAGCGGGTGACCTTAGTAAGAAATAAGACCATTTCATCATGTGAGAAAAGGGGTGAAGGAAGAGAAAATGAAAGTGTCTGAGTCATAGGAAGATAAGGAAGAGGGAGTTCTTGGTGAATAGATGGAATTTTTTTCCTGTAAAAAAAGGGGACAAAAATCTAAACAGAGAGTTGGGGAGGGAGATACATGGGAAGTTTGAGGAGAAATGAAAAAGATTTGGAAGAGCCACTGTGGAGAGTGGAATAGTGAGTTGATAAAGAGAGGTCTAGAAGGAGTGGTTAGTGGCAAAGAGTGTCTAGTTACGAAGTCATTGGAAATCATTGAGAAAGTAATTTCAGTTGAGTGGAGAAAATGGAAGACCCTCTTTTGAAAGTAGCAAAGAGTAGGTGGTGAGGGAGTGGGGAGGTATCATGAACACATTCATCCCCCTCCCCCCAAGAAGTTTTGCAGTTACAGAGGATAAAGTAGAGAAATTTTGTGAATAACTTTCTAAGTTGCTTCAAATTAAATCAATGTATAATGCTTGATACTTGATATGATGTCAGTGTAGAGGTGGGAAAAGAAGAGCACAATGCAAAATATATTGGAAAATATGATTCAAGATTAAGAAATAAGAGATCCCCAAACCTTTTAAAGAACCTTTCCAAAGGCAGCTAAGCAGTGGCGCAGTGTATAGAGCACTGACCCTTGAGTCAGGAGTACTAGAGTTCAAATCTGACCTCAGACAATTAATAATTACCTAGCTGTCTGGCCTTAGGCAAGCCACTTAACCCCATTGCCTTGCAAAAAAAAAAAGAACCTTTCTACTTTTTGGAAAAGAGATTCAGGAAGAGAGTGGCAGGAAGAAGTACACCATAGCTATACTCCCCACTCTTCCAAATTGAGCTAGAAAAATGATCAGACCTAGTCTGATGAAGTACAAGAAATAACCACAGTGAGTGATTTTTTCCATCTCTGATCTGTGTAGGGAGCTAGACATCTTCAATTCTTCACTCATTATTTAATACTTTTATTTTTCCCATTTACATGTAAAAACAATTTTAACCTTTTTTCCCCCCCAAATTTTTAAGTTCCAAATACTCTTCTTCCCTTTCTTGAGAAGGCAAATAATTTGACATATAACATGTATAGTCATGCAAAACATATTTCATATGAAAGAAAACAGACAAAAAATTCCAAGAAAAATAAAGAAAAAGCATCTTTGTTCAGTATTCAGGCTCTAATTACTTCTTTCTCTGGAGATGGACAGCACCTTTCATCATAAGCCATACGTTATATTACTGAGAATAGCAAAGTTTTTCATAGTAAATCCTTATACAATTTTTTCTGTTTCTGTGTTCAATGTTCTCCTGGTTCTGCTTATTTCACTTTACATTGGTTTGTATAACTCTTTTCACAAGAGCATTCTGCTCATCATTTCTTTTTTTTTTTCTTTTTGGCAAGGCAATAGAGAGCATCTTCCATGGGAACATGGAAGAAATTAGCATTCGGATTTATGAATTGGAGAATTTATGACCAGATAAGAGATAGAGTCAAGGGAAGGTAAAATGAGTAATTATAGTTATGTAAAATTTAAATGGTTTTACACAATGTTCCAATAAGAAAAAAAAACCAGCCAAATTTGTAAAAACTAGTGCAGTTTTGCCAATTGATAAAAATAGGATATGAAGAGCCATTTTTCAAAGGAACAAATTAAAACTTTCAAAAGTTATGAAAAAATTATCTAAATTACTAATTATAGAGAAATGTAAGTTAGAATTTCTACTGCTCAGATTGGCTGAGATGATTGAAAAGAAAAATGATGAATGCTGTACTCTTGGTAGAGCTGGCAAGTAAACAATTTAGAACTTTGCCCCAAAATCTATGAAACTGCATGCTCTTTGGCTCAGCAATAATAATACTACTAGACCTATACCCCAAAGAGATGAAAGGAAAAGAATCCATACATATGTACAAAAATATTTGATGGGAATGAATTAAAAACTGAAAGGATGCCTACAAACAAATGGGGGAATGACTGAACAAGTTATGGTATATGCATAAATTGGAATACTGTTATAAGAAATTATGAGAGGGCATGTTTTCAGAAAAATGTGGAAAAAACTTATGAACTGATACAGTTTAAAGTAAGCAGAACCGGGAGAACCAATATACACAATAACAAGCAATATTGTGAAAACTTAGTAACTCTGTTCAATCCAGTAATCAATTACCAAATTTCATGATACAAAATACTATCCATCTCCAGATAGAAAACTGTTGGACTCAGAGTGCAGATTTAAGTTTATTTCTATTCCTCCCTTCTCCTTTTCTCTGTCACGGAAATGTGGTTTGCATGACTTCCTAGGAATAATGGCCATTTTATTTCTTGCCTTTTCATTGTGTTGTAAGTGGCCCCCGGTGTACAGTGGATAGAATACTGGGCCTGGAGTCAGGAAAATACATCTTCCTGAGTTCAAATTGGACCTTAAGACACTTGATAATTGGGTGAACTTGGGCGGATCACTTAAACTTATTTGCCTCAGTTTTCTCATCTATAAAATGAACTGGAGAAGGAAATAGCAAAATGACTCCATTATCTTTGCCAAGAAAACCCAGACAAGGCCGAAATATTTGAAAAACAATGTATTGGAAAGAGGGTGGAAGGAAGGAGAGACTTTGGAAGTAAAAATAAAATTGAATAAAAATTTTTTTTAAAAATGAAAGAATTGAGAAGGCATTGGAAAAGAAATTGAAAACCTGGTACAAGAGATTCACAACCTTGTCCAAGCAAAAACCTCCCAGAAAATTAGAATGAACTAAATGGAAGCCAATGACTAAGTTGAAAAGTATATTTCAAGAAAACTGCCCAGATTTATTAGCGCTAAAGGTAAAGTGAAGATAGAAACAATTTACTGATGATCTCTCTTTTTTGCTTAAAGATTTTATTTATTTTGAGTTTTACAATTTTTCCCCTAATCTTACTTCCCTCCCCCCACCCCCCACAGAAGGCAGTTTGCCAGTCTTTACATTGTTTCCATGGTGTACATTGATCCAAATTGAATGTGATGAGAGAGAAATCATATCCTTAAGGAAGAAACATAAAGTATAAGAGATAGCAAGATCACACAATAAAAGATAAGTTTTTTTTCCTCTAAATTAAAGGTAATAGTCCTTGGTCTTTGTTCAAACTCCAGAGTTCTTTCTCTGGATACAGATGGTATTCTCCATTGCAGACAGCCCCAAATTGTCCCTGATTGTTGCACTGATGGAATGAGTGAGTCCATCAAGGCTGATCATCGCTCCCATGCTGCTGTTAGGGTGTACAGTGTTTTTCTGGTTCTGCTTATCTCACTCAGCATCAGTTCATGCAAATCCCTCCAGGCTTTCCTGAATTCTCATCCCTCCTGGTTTCTAATAGAACAATAGTGTTCCATGACATACATATACCACAGTTTGCTAAGCCATTCCCCAATTGAAGGACATTTATTTGATTTCCAGTTCTTTGCCACCACAAACAGGGCTGTTATGAATATTTTTTTGTGCAAGTGATATTTTTTACCCTTTTTCATCATGTCTTTAGGGTATGAACCCAGTAGTGGTATTGCTGGGTATGCACATTTTTGTTGCCCTTTGGGCTTAGTTTGAAATTTCTCTCCAGCAAGGTTGGATGAGTTCCAGTTCCATCAACAATGTGTTAGTGTCCCAGATATCCCACAACCCTATTTGTTCTGGTCATATTGGCCAGTCTGAGAGGTGTGAGATTGTACCTTAGAGATGCTTTAATTTGTATTTCTCTAATAAGTAATAATTTAGAGCAGTTTTTCATATGACTATAGATTTCTTTGATTTCCTCATCTGTAAATTGCCTTTGCATATCCTTTGACCATTTGTTAATTGGGGAATGGCTTTTTTTTTTTTTTAAATTTGACTCACTTCTCTGTATATTTTAGAAATGTGTCCTTTGTCAGAAATACTAGTTGTAATGATTGTTTCCCACTTTACTACATTTCTTTCGATCTTGGTTACAGTGGGGTTTTTTTGTGCAAAAGCTTTTTAATTTAATGTAATCACAATCATCTAGTTTTTTTTTTTTGCTCTTTTGAATAACTTTATTGTGGGGAAGTTCCTTATGCATTAGGAACATACATAAAATGAACACACCACTGTTGACAAACAAAAACAGCATTTAATCATTTCCAGCTTTATAAATTTTTAAAAGTGATTTAGTTATAAAGTTTAGATATCTCAGCAAGTATCACTTTTGCAGGACTATCATCATATTTAAACCATAGACTCATTGTTAATGGAAAAAAAAATACACTGCATCTAGTTAACTACAGTATTTCTAAGCATAATCACAGCTGATTGAGTGCAATGTGATCTACATCAAAATTCATATGGATGTCACACAGTGACAGCATTATCTAGTTTGTTTTTTAGTGATGTTCTCCATCTTGAAGAGGATCTTTGAAAGAGAAATACAGTTTAGAGAATGAAATATAGAAATATATTTGAGCTATTAGAAGAACCGTGTGATAATAAAGTGCTAATATACTAAGAGGGAGAGAAGAAACAAATATCTCTTCAGAACCTTAAGATGTCTTCAAAAGTTAAAGAGAGTTAAATAAAAAAAAGATCCTGGTAGGAGAGGAGGAAGAATTCTCTGAGGGTTTTCCTAGTGGAAAGCGAAGGTAGAGCAAAAGGAAGACTAATTTAAAAAGGAAAAGAAAGACCTGAGACTTACTGTTTCATAATTGGGGTGCAGTAAGATATACAAACATAGCAGCATGTGTAAACCTGTCTTAACAGAATCTGACAAAAAAGTTGTACATAACGCACACACACCTACAGAGTTTGGTAGAAAAATAAATTAAACTGAATAAGTAAATGGAGAGAATAAAGAGCATTAAAAGGGAAGAAAGGCTATGTTGTTGAGGGAATAATAAGTCAAAGAAGCTTCCAGATTCTAAAGGGATGTTAAAAGAAGGGGACAGAGAAAAAGAAGAATCTAAAAGGGTAATTTTAGATATCTTTGAGAATTGGAGAATGACAGAATAAAGTGGTACATGAATTTAGTGGAATATTTTTGTTCTTTAAGAATTGCTCAAAGAGCTGATTTCAGAGAATCTTAGGTCTTGAATTTGCAGTTAACAGAACCAGAAGAACAATTTATATATTAATGATATTGTAAAGAAAAACAACTTTGAAAGATTTAAGGATTGTGTTCAAAATAATGACCTTTGGAGCAGCTAGGTGGTACAGTGGATAGAGCCCTGGAGTCAGGGGGACCTGACTTCAAATCCAGCCTCAGACACTTAATAATTACCCAACTGAGACTTTGAGCAAGTCACTTAACCCTATTGTCTTGCCAAAAAACCCCCCCAAACAAAGTGATGACTGTCTGTTATCAGAAGACTCATGTTACCTACTTCCTTATAGAGAGGGAATGGACTTAAGGTTCAGAGATATAGCACATTTTTTTAAAACAAGACACCTTGTGGATTCATTCTGTTCACTATGCTTATTTTTTTATGAGAATTTTTCTCTCCTTAAAGAAAATGGGGGGGGGGATTAATAGTGGTGATGAGGGTTTGTGAGATTTTTCTTTTTAATTCACAGAAGTTCAAATGTAAGCATAAATAGCAGTTTTGAAATATGTGGGTAAAATTTATTCTTTTTAAAACAGTGTGAATTAGAGAAATTATGTTTTATGTAGAATCTTTTATTATATTCATTCTATGTGGAAATATTCTTTATTGTGTTTTAAGTTCGGAATTTTAAAAAAGTAGAAATAAATTCTAACATTTGATATAAACAGGGTTCAACATTTTATGAAAGAGGAATTCTATTGGAGAGATGTAAAAAGAAATCAGAGAAATATATACCTAGGAAAAAAGAATGATTTAGGCTTGTGTAAGAATGAGGGATAACTGACATACAACTTGCATGTTCTGTTGGTAATCTTGCAATTTCAAGGGGCTAGAGAATGACCTCTCCTCTCATCTCCCATTACCTTGAGTGTTTTATATCCCCAAGCTCACCACTAGGTATACAGATAAGAGTTGCAGAGGCTAGGCAGGTATGAATTGAGTTGCAAACTTCATTATAGGAGGAACTATTCACATTGATGACATTATAGGTTCATTGTAATTTTGGAATATTAGCATGAAGGGGAGGGGACAATGGGACAATAGCTGAAAGGGGTAGAAAACTCAAATTATCCATTTAATATTCCAGTATTTGTTAGGAGAGTATGTTCTTAATTTAGTTAAAATTATACCAAGTCAGTTTGTACCTACTATTCAGACTTGTTCCGTATTGCAAATCTGTTCACCCTGTTTTATTTGTATTCTAGTAACTTGTTGTAAATTTAAAGCACAAGTCCTTTTCATTAGCTAAATCTAGGAAGTTTGGGATTGATGGAGAAAATATAAAATTTAGGATTATAAGAGTATATAGATTTAGAGTTGGAAAGAACTGTAGAATCACTGTAACTCAGCCCTCATTTTTGGAAAATTGAAGCTTGGAGATATAAGTGCCAAGGTCACTAATTAGAAGATTTAGGATTTGAACCTAAGTCCTTTAACTTCAAATTCTGTTCTCTTTCCATTATACTTCTGATTCCTGTGGAGGATGTAGTGAGTGATTCAAGTCCCTTTTCTAAAGGAACTTACATTCTCTTGGAGGAGACATTTATGTATATACACATATATAAAATATGTATAAGGAAATTTTGGAAAGGAGGACATTAACCAGGGAGCTAATTTTGAAGGAAAAAGGGATCTAAATGGTGTAATAAGGACGTGTACATTCTAGATGTGGGGACTGCTGGTGCAAAAACAGTCATAGAGCATTATGTGTGAGAAGTACTAAGAAAGCAGTCTGATTGTAATGCTAAAAGACATTGAAAAGGTAGACTAGGGCTAGGTTATATTGGGTTTTAAAACCAAACAGGAATTTATATTTAATCCTCAAGACAATCACAAGTGTTTGGAATTTATTGATATGACATGGTCAGACTTGTGTTCTAGAAAAACCACTAGTAGCTTTGTGGAAGATGGATTGTAGTGAGGTTAGCTATGAAGCAGGGAAACCAATTAAGAAACTGTTGACATTAGCCAAGATGATTAGGGCCCAAACTAGAATGGTGGCTTTGTGAGTAGAGAGATGGGGCCTTATGTAAGAGATAAGGAAGTAGAAGTTACAAGATTTGGGAAGTAACTGAATATGAGGGATAATGAGGAGTAAAGGATAATGCCAAGATTACAAACATGGATGACTTGAAAGGATGGTAATACTCTTGTTGATAATAGGAGATAATTGGAAGGAGAGTTGATTTTGTATAAGTTGAATTTGAGATGTTTGGTAAGCATTTGGAGATACAGAACTGAGAAGAGAGTCAAGATAGAATAGTGTAAAAACCTAGAAGAAAGATTAACATGGAAGGTCAGGTCAAGCATTTTAAGAGAGATTGAGTGGGCTGAAGTTGAGAAAAGTTAATTTTGGGAATTGAAGTTTTTGGTAATGGACTAGAACAGTATTAGTTTAATAATGAGATGGGAAGCTAGATTGCAAAAGAGTTGAAGTGAATGAGAGGAAAGACAGTGACAGGCAAGAATTGTTTACAGTTTTTTTCCTAGGAGTTTGGTCAAGAAAGGAAGAAAAGAAAGTGTCTTTCAGGATTTTTTTTTAATGATTCTTTTTTTTTTATTTTTAGGTTTTTTGCAAGGCAAATAGGGTTAAGTGGCTTGCCCAAGGCCACACAGCTAAGTAGTTATTAAGTGTCTGAGACCAGATTTGAACCCAGGTACTCCTGACTCCAAGGTCGGTGCTTTATCCACTACACCACCTAGCTGCCCCCAGGACTTTTAAGGATAAGAGAGGTGATGGGTGCTTTTGTAGGCATCAGGGAAGGAAGATAGCAAATGATAGGATTAAATTGAAAGGGGCGAGGATTATGGGGTCCCTTTTGTTGGAGAAAAACTGTAGAAGGGGATCTATGATGCAGTTTAAATGGAGAGTTTCATCTTCCAGAGAAGCACTTCATTAGACTGGACATCAGTGGGTTTTGAGATATAAAGAAGAGGAATTGAATCATGTGGGAAAGACCCTTCCAGGTCTCTTAAATCAGTCACCATTACCTATAAACTACTTTATAGCTTCAGTATATATAGTATCTTCTCAAGTTATGTATTGGAACCAATTTGCCAAAAGCAATAGTTAAAATTTTAGTAAGAGCTTTTATGCCTCAGAAATCAACAAATAATACAAATCTGAACTTGATTTGTTTTGTTGATTCTCAAGCCCTTTAAGCAGATTAAACTTAATAGTGTCTCTTGATTTTCTAAAAGTTGGTTTTTAAACATTTTTTCTGACATGCCCTTTCTTTGAGGTTTATACCATTTAAATCTTAAAACAATCCTGTGGAAAAGGAAGTTCAATTATTATTATTATTATTATTATTTTGAAAATTACAGCTAACAAATAGCCAGTGGGTCAGTAAATGCTTTGCCTCTTCTAACATATTTTCTCCCAATGTGCCTGAAACACTTCTGGAGAACATCATCTATTCCCTGAATCTCAACATACATTTTAGTTATTATGTGAGATAAGAAGTATGGAATAAGTAATAATGTCTTCCACAGTAGACATTCAAATGTTTGGTTTAAAATAAAAGTATAGTTTTTTCAACTTCAGCTCTCTCATTAACTAAATTGTCTATTATACTGTGAACAATTTCATACATCAGCTATTTTCAAATATAATTTAAAAATTTTCTCCTTAGAGTCTCAATGAAATTCTGGAGTCTGCAGATGCCCCTTTAGAAGTTACTGAAGGATTTATTCAATCAATTTCTCTCTCTGTTCCTTGGGGTTCATTGTTACAAGATAATTGTGCACTGGAAGTGAAAGGATTAGAACTGGTGTTCAGGCCCAGGCCTCGATTAGGTAAGTAACCAAATGGTGTTGGTGATTAACTTTTTTTTTTTAGATTTCATTTTCATTTTGTGAATATGATTGTATTTTTCACTGTTTTAATAAATGGAAGCTTCAGGTTTTTTGGTCTGAATTCTTACTATGTCCAAACTGAACTTTATTTTCTACAAATTTGCCATTCCTCATGGTTCCTATATTTCTATTTTTTTTTTTTTTTAGGTTTTTGCAGGGCAAAACAGGGTTAAGTAGCTTGCCCAAGGCCACACAGCTAGGTAATTACTATTATTACGTGTCTAAGGCCGATTTCGAACTCAGGTACTTCTGACTCTAGGGTGGGTGCTGTATCTGCTGTGCACCTAGCTGCCCCCCTATATTGCTATTGATAGTATTACTTTCTTTCTAGTCACTAGGTTTAAAGTCTTAGAGTGATGAATTAGGCACTATAGCATAATGTTTGGACTTAGGAATTTTGAAACTTGATTTTTGAATTCCAGATCTGATACTTAGTGATTATAGTAACGGATAGGTCATTCAATCTTTGTTTATCTGTAAAATGAATAATAATTGTACTATCTTACTCAGTTGTGGAGAAATTGCTCTGTAAATTTTAGTACTTTCCAAATATGAAGTATTTTTATCTTTGAACTCTTGTCCTTTCTACATATAGCCATTCCTTTATCTTAATATTTTAAAAGAATATCTCTTAACATCCATCACATCCTTTATACTCTCATTGCAACCATTAATTACTTAGAAGCTTGTCTTTTAAAACTTTAAAAAAATAAAAATATTCTTGTTCATCAATATAACTAAACTTGAGTAGTAAATATTTTAAATATAGACTGCAATAAGGCCAGATGATTGAACTTTTTGTTAATTTTTCTTTTTTTTTCTAAGATGTTATCAAAGTTCTCAAGAGTAACTTAATCTTGTTTATTAGGAGAAAGGAGAAAAAGTGTTAAAAAAATTCTTTTAAAATTGACATGCTTAGAGAGATTTTTTTTTTTTAGGCTTTTGCAAGGCAGAGAGGGTTAAGTGGCTTGCCCAAGGCCACACAGCTAGGTAATTATTAAATGTCTGAGACCGGATTTGAACCCAGGTACTCCTGACTCCAGGGCCGGTGCTTTATCCACTATACCACCTAGCCTCCCCCACATATTCTTTAAAATTTTTTTTCAGTTTCAAAAGTATTATTAAGTTAGAAACTTTGGCAATACTACCATAAACATGGGCATGCAGACACATTCAAAAATACTCATGAATTTGTTAGTGTTTTAGTTACTGAATTGAGTAAGTTTATACCTTGATACCAAAACCTCATTGTTTCACAGAGAAGTGAAAGAACTACAGGGTACTTGATAAGCTAATGTTGTGAGTATCGTGGATTTCTCAAAGGATCATATTTTATTGGAATTTTTTTTAATGGGGTGTATATTTATGACTTTCATTTTTATGCTACCTTCATTTTGCTGATATCCTTTCATCTGTATCTCTGCCTTTCCCCTCCTTCCTCTCCAAGCTGTTTCTTATGGTATAAAAAAGAAAAAGGGTAAGACAAAAAAATTTAGCAAAAGCAATTATATTGAAAAAGTAACATATGCAATATGCCATATCTCTTTCTTCAAAAATGGTGTGGTAGAATTTTTTTTATTTACTCTTTATTTAGGATCCAGCTCAATCATTGTAATACTGCATTAAAAAATTTAAATTTATTGTTGTCTTTTACATTTAAATTGCTCTAATGATTGCTTACATTATTTTCCTAGTTCTGCTTATTTCCCTTGGCATGAGTTTATATAAGTGGTGCCTCATTAGGAAGAGTAATCAATTCAAAGGCCAAGAGACTCCCTCAACATTCTGACCATCACCATTAGGCCTGTTTCCTATTATATCTAGCCATAGGGTGGAATGGTTCTCGAAAAGGCAAGGAGAAGGATGCTGTGCATGCATACCCCTTACTATATTAAACAATTTTGCATGCGAGTCTACCAATTACTTGGTGGAGTGTCTTCTTCGATATTGAAAGACAACTATCATTATTTCTGTGCTTGTCTGTACAGGATATGCTTGTCACTCTTACAGTTATATTATTTTAATTCATGTACCAAATTCCGTAGTCAACATGTTCTTTACTACAACATAAAGGACTGAAAAAAGTATTTTGCTTGTTTCTTTTTGTCATAGAACGCCTTGGAAATCTTAGAATCAAAGAAGTATGAATGTTTTATTTACTTTATTTGCATTATTCCCAATTGTTTTTCAGGATTGTCTCATTTTACAGCTCTATAATGTGTTAGTATGCTTCTATTCCATGACCTTTCTGACATTGAGTATTTATTTCTTTTGTCATCTTGCCAATTTGCTGAGTATAAAGGTGAAACCTCAGAGTTATTTTTATTTTATTTTCTCTTACTAATAATTTAAAGCATTTTTTAAAAAAATTTGTAGCCTTTTGAGAACAATTTGTTGCTATCCTTTGACCATTTTTCTAGTGGGGAATGGCCATCTTACATATTTCTTTTGTCTTTAAGTTTTTTTTTTAGGGTTTTGCAAGGCAAATGGGGTTAAGTGGCTTGCCCAAGGCTACACAGCTAGGTAATTATTAAGTGTTTGAGGCTGGATTTGAACTCAGGTACTCCTGACTCCAGGGCCAGTGCTCCTATCCGCTGCGCCACCTAGCCACCCCTTGTCTTTAATTCTTAACCAAAAAAATATTAGTTTCATGAGACATGGGTCGAAACTTTTTATAACTTTACAATTGGAATTCTCTTATTACAAGAGAAATGAATATGTTTATGGAACTACATGTACAATTCAAACTGAAGCTTGCCTATTTATGAAATATCAAGGGACGAGGAGAAATAGCAATCTCCTCCTAAATGGGAGTGACAAAGGAGGAAAGAAAGAGCTGTAGGATTGGGGAAAGGATTCTTTCCTGAAGAGAAAAAAATCATTAATAAATAAGAAGGCAAAAGTGGCATTCTTTTCCCTTGGAACTGTTCCACTAGAATATATTATGGTCTGCTTATCTGTAAGTGTCCCAGCTGCAATCAGTCTGACAGTGCAGTACATTGAAGACTTATGGGCATCTGCCTTAACTCCCAAGGATGCACAGAAAGTATAGCTTGGGGTACAAACAGCAAATTATATCAGCTCAGGGGGAGCTTTGTCCTTGATGCATTAAGTGACTTATGCATACTTCAGTTCCAGAGTTTCTGGAAAATATGATAACTCAGGCAGACAAGTTCAGGAGACCTCTTAATATATATTAGCTTTGTCACTCTTTTTCAGGGACCTCTGATACAGAACTTTTCCCCTATTGACATTTATTTATATGTAGCTAAGTAATTTTGTTTGTCCAAAAAGCTTTTCAATTTCATGTAATCGAAATCAACTTTTTTATCTTTGATATTTATATCTGACCTTATTTAGTTAAGAATTCATCCCTCCTTCTTAGCTGTAAAAGGTCTAGGATCTGCCTTTTCCCATGTGGTAATGCTATGATCTCTAATATACCATTATTTTGAGATATATTTTCTTGATACTCTATTTTTTTTTTACATAGCTATACCATTCACTAAATCTCTGAGTTCTTCTTTCAAAGAGAATTCTTTCCCTTGAAACAAATAAGTATAGTCAAGCAAAACAATTCCACTCACTGTGTCTGAAAATTTTTGTCTCTGTAACTGTAGTTGAGGGATTCTTAACCTGGGGTTAGATTTCAGGGGGGTCTATATGAACTTGAATGGAAAAAAAATACTTTAAATTAAAAATATTTAATTTCCTCTGTAATCTTATTTTATTCATTTATAAATAGTCTGAAACATAAGTTTCATCATAAACTTCTGTGGTAGGTGAAAAATGAAATGACTGAGAAGAGAAAGGTTTGATCTTTTGAACATATCTACTTATTAAGCAATATGTGGAAAATTGCTAGACAAAGCAGGACTAGATCTCTTCAGCATAAGCCTGGACCCTGAATACAGAGATAGACACAAGACCAATTAATTAAAAGAAAATAATATATTAAGTAATTTGATTTCTAATTGGGTAAAAGATTAGGGACTTTCTAAGTTGGGAGAATGAAGAATTGGTCCATCCCCTGAATTCAGAAAAAATGTTCCAATCTCCTCCAAGTTTGTGCAAACAGTGAAAGAAATATGGAAACAATAATTGATCACTTTGGGCCCTATTTTTAGACAAGATATGTTGGTTGTTTGAAATATATAATTGTGAGAAAACTCCTATTTGGATCTGCCCTGGTTTCTGGTCATCATAACCTAGGTTCTTATTTAAGGATCTCTAAGCAACAGGTAAAGGGAGCCTAGCATTCCAGCCTCTTAGGGCTAGGATCACGCAGTCAGTAAAATTTTGTTTTTTTCCCCCTCAGTTTCTACCATTGAATGGTTTTTTTCACAAGACAGAAGTTATACTAGCCCCTTAATTGAATAGAGAGGGAACTGAGCTAGCTCCAGAATTGGATTATATATGGTTATTCCAGAAGATGGAATAAATATGGTTTATACATTTCCAACAATTAACCACTTACTATCTTAATCTCTTCATAATACATAACACATCTTAATCTCTTCATAATACATAACACAAAAGAGGTTAAGAAATCTTAACTCTTAGTTATCCTGTTCTACAAAGTTATCTGGAGTAACAATTGGTATTTGCATTGGTTACAACTTGTTTATCTTATTCTAGTCATTCTTTCTATTAATATACTTTTTTTCTTATATCTCTCTGCATTAGTTTCTGCAGTCTTCCCAGGTTTCTCTGAATGACTTTTTTTATTTCTTTTTTTTTAAAAAATTATATTTTATAAAGTAATGGGGTTAAGTGACTTGCCCAAGGTCACACAGCTTGGCAATCATTAAGTGTCTGAGTCTGGATTTGAACTCTGGTCCTTCTGACTCCAGGAACCTTGCTCTGTCCACTGTGCCACCTAGATGCCTCCCCCCTCCCTTTTTCATTTCTTGAAATGTAATGATATTTGATTGCATTTGTATATATGTTCATCCACTCTCTAGTTGATAGGTACTATGTTTCTAGTTTATTGCTACAACAAAAAATGGTGCTGTAATCATACGTCTTTTGAGTGACTATAGTATGTGCTATGTATATTTAGTGAATTGGTATAATTCCAAATTGCTTTCTAGATCAGACTAATATCCAACTCTATCAACAGTACACATTGGTATTCCTTTTATATTGTTGTCCCTCCAGCAATTGCCATTTTCCCTTTTTTTGATCATCTAGCTAATATCAGATAGAGCTCTGGACATGAAATCAGGAAGGCTTAAGTTAAAAACAGACCTCAGACATTTATTTAGTGTGTGACCCTAGGCAAGTCATTTAACTTCTATCTTTATAGCACCTATTTCCCAGAATTGTAAGAATAAAATGAAATATTTGTACAATGCTTTGCAAATCCTTAATTTTTAAATTTTAACTATATATGAATATTAGTTATCATCATTCATCATCATTTATTATTTTTGCCAATCTGATGAGCATGAGGTGTAATTTCAGAGTTAAGTTTACATTTCTCTTATTACTGATCTGCCATTTTTGTTCTGTCATTAATAATTTACATTTCTTCTTTTGAAAATTGATTGTTTATATTCTCTGACTTTTGGGATTAACTGTCTCTCTCACTCTTTCTTTTTCTCTCCCTTTCTCAGTACAGAATCTTTTACCTTTATTACTCTAGTTCTTCGTATAAGTGCTTGGTGGTTAATAAATGTTTGTTGATGAATTTATTGGTTTCCTCTTCCATAGCAAGTGGTTCTGAGCCCATGTATTTGTCAGGTTTCATGACTAGCAGCATCTAACTATACATAAATTCACTTCATATCTTAGAATTTGAAGGGAAATTTGCTGCAAGTATATTTTACCTAGTTAAGTATTTCATTTCTAATTCTCATTACATTGATTTTGCTGACCAAAAAATTGTCAGTTTTCAATTTTCTATCCTTTGAGTCTCTCTCCTCTTGTTTAATAGCCCTCTCCCCATAAGTGTGAAGTGTTTTTCCTTCATTAATTTGTTTTTGATATGAACTTTTATATCAGGTCATGGATTCATTTGGAGCTTATTTTGGTAATTGTTGTGAGATGTTGGTATAAACTTAATTTATGTGAAACTGCTTTCTGGTTTTACCAGTAGTTTTTGTCAAATAGGGAATGATTATTTCAGTAATGGTTGTCTCTTGGCTTATTGAACACAATGCTGCTATGTATCTGTGTCTTGTTTACTTAATGTATTCCATTTATCACATTTTCAATTTTTTTAATCTAGTTCCATATTGTTTTTTTGATTTTTTTTTCTTTTTTAGGTTTTTGCTAGGCAATGGGATTAAGTGGCTTGCCCAAGGCCACACAGCTAGGTAATTATTAAGTGTCTGAGACCTGAATTGAACCCAGGCACTTCTTACTCCAGGGCCAGTGCATTATCTACTGTGCCACCTAGCCGCCCCTCCATATTGTTTTGATAATCACTTCTTTATGCTATAGTATTAGTGTTGTCTGCTTTTTCTACTAAAAAAAATTTCCCTTGATATATTTAACTTTTTGTTCTTCTAAAATGAATGTTCTTTTTTTGTAGAGTACCAATTTTGCTCTTTGACATGACACTAAACCTGTAAATTAATTTAGTCAGCATTGTAATTTTTAATATTTTTACATGATCCAACCATAAGTAATTCCATACCTGGAATCTTTCCCTCTTCCTCCAATCTCTGTCAATTAGAATCCATAATTTTTTTCATAACTCATCCTAGGAGCTTCCTTTTCCATGAAGTAATTCCTGGGCCCATTAAAGAGGAATATTTTAGGGCAGCTAGGTGGCACAGTGAATAGAACATTGGCCTTGGAGTCAGGAGGACCTAAGTTCAAATCCTACCTCAGACACTTAATAATTACCTAGCTGTGTGTGTGACCTTGGCCAAGTCACTTAACCCCATTGCCTTAAATAAATAAAATTTTGCAAAAGAGTAATACTTTCTCCAAACTTCATTGTGTTTATTTAGTCTTTCTTTTCTATGTACTTAAATATGTACATGTATATACTCACACACACACACACACACACACACACACACACACACACACACAACACTCCCACCCCACCCCACCCCACCCTATCTCTCTCTCTCTGGGTACAGAATCTTTTATCTTGATCACTCCAGTTCTTAGTATAGTGCTTGGTGGTTAATAAATGTTTGTTGATGAATTTATTGGTTTTTTATTTCATAGCAAGTGGGTCTGAGCCCATGTATTGGTCAAGTTTCATGACTAGCAGCATGCAGCTAGCAAAAGAATGCCTTAGTCATAGATTAACAGATGAACAAGGGGATGGATCACAGCCTTTTGAAGGACTTGAAAAATTTGCTGAAACCATAGAAACAGGTTTGTTGTGAATTCTTTGTTATATTTTTAAAAATATGTATTGATACCTTATGTATTTGTATTTCAATCATTTCAGGAAACACCATCTCACCCATAGAACCTTCCTTTTAATAACAATAATAACAAACAATCAAGAAAAAATACCTTTTGTGGTGATAGTATCTGACAATATATATGCCATATTTTACATTAATAATTCCTTGCCTTTCCCAAGAGAAGGAAAGTTTTTTTTATTATTTATTCTCAAAGACCTTTATATAATATTCTTTGATTTTTCCTTTACTCAAGAGTTTAGCTGCTGTGTAATGATTTTATTTATATTGGTATGGCTATTTTATATTTATATATATGTGTGTGTGTTTCTGTGTATATATGTAGTATATATATACATATATACATATATACATGCATTTGCATATTTATATGTGATTATTCTTTTGGTTCTACTTTTCTCTTTATTATTTCATTCCCAGTCTAACCATGTTTCTCTGAATTCCTTAGTTTTCATTTCATATTGGTGTAATAATATTCCAGTAGATTCATATTCCATAATTTTTAAGCCATTCCCCAGTTGATGTTATCTTCTTTTTTTTTTAAATCTTTGCTCTCACAAACTAATAAGATCCTTTTGACACAGGATTATAGTTAAAATATTTTATTGAGAGTTAATAGACAGTTAAAATTTTATTGCATAATTCCAATATGATAATCAATAAAAGGCTGGACAGGTTTTTACTTTGCAGCACTGTTTCATTTACCTTTCCATACATCTCTTTACAATTATTCTTATTTTTTCTCATTTTTGATATTTATAGAACATGAAAATGTTTTAATTTTCATTTCTCTTAAATATTAATGATTTGGAACAGTGGTCACTTATAGCTTGCAATTCTTAAAAAACTTTTTTGTATACTTCAGTTGTTTATCTGTTGGGGAATCAATTGAATTTTGATTTAAATTATAGAATCTTAATGTGGGAATGGACTCTTAGAAATCATTCTAAAGCATAGGTTCAGTATAGTTTCAGAAAGCAAATAGATTGAGGCCTGTTTATATGTGTGTATGCTTTAAAATATACGTGTGATACATATGCACACACATACATATAAGTATTTGTGTGCATATTGTTGAGGTGATTAGTAGTATCATGTTTATTATTTTTTTCTTTTTATACGCCTATCTGTCTTGCATAAATATATATCCTACTTTTTCATTTGCTCAATTGGAGATGGACTTTTTAATATTGAAGAGGTTGGACTTCTAAAATCTTAACAATTTAGAGTTTCTCCTCAAATTAAAAATATTTTGTTTCATTTAATGCTCCATTTATTATGTTCAACAAAATTAGAATATTTTCAATAGAAATAACTATTTTGCCTTAGTTCTAAGAAGAGTAAAAGTCACTTTCCTGGATACAGTTTTGAGAATTGAACATATACCGGAAAATTCAAAAACGGGGACTGCACTTGAAATTCGAATAGACAGGTAAGATTCCTTAAATTTGAATACATGAATTCATGATATTTAAAAATAAGAAACAAAATCTTTCATACGTTAGCATTCAGTTTATCTTTGGAGATAAATGTTAACAAAATACTAAAAGGTAAATCAGTGTTGTCTATATTCTCTTTAGTTCTAGGACTGTTCTTGAGATCCTAAAGATATAAGAAAACCTGATTTTAGCTGAGGCATGATTGAATTTGCTATTTCAAAAATCTGCTTAAGTGACATTGATTTTAGTAAATCAAGTGAACTGATGTTTAATTGAATGCTAATCACATAGTTCTCATTTATAGGCATAATATTATGGATAACTTGGGGATGACTAGGTGGCATAGAGAATAGTGAGCCTAGAGTCAGTGATACTCTTCCTAAATTTATTTCTGGACTCATATACTTATTAACTTTGTTACCCTAGGCAAACCCTTTTTGCCTCAGTTTCCTCATCTGTCTAATGAACTAGAAAAGTAAATGACAAACCACTCTAGTAGTAGTAGTAGTAGTAGTAGTAGTAGTAGTAGTAGATGATCCCATTCCAGTAGACAAACCACTCCAGAAGTAGATTCCTAATGGTATCATAAAAAGTTGGATATGAATGAAATGACTGAGCAACAACAACAAAAATGGTTCAGTGAATAGAGCAGTGGAGCCTGAGTTGACATTCAGCCTCAGTTACATACTAGCCATGCGATCTTGGGCAAGATTTAGTGACTTGTCACAGTTCTCTCATTTTAAAAAGGAGATAAACAATTGTACCTGCCTCTCATGGTTTTGTGAGGATCAAATGTGCTTAGCTAAGTGCCTGACACATAGTATTATGTACATGTTAGAAACTATATATTTTTATGATGATGAAATTCAGGTTTTTAAGTATGTTTTTAAGTATGTTTCATTATTATACAAGATTAAAAAGTTCTAAAAATAAAGTACTGTGACTTAGAACTTTGATTTCATTAATGCTGCTGTTGGAATGGGAATTCTCATTGAGATGAGCAACTTAGAGGTGGCAAAGTGATTTGCCTATATATTCAGTAGTTTGCATGTATCAGTCAGGATTCGAACTCAGGTCATCGTGGTCATCATTTCTTTAAGTCACATGGCCTTTACAGGACTTTATTACATTGTGTAATATGTTTTTATCACTGTTTTGCATAATTATTAGTTATTTCTAGGATAAATTTTTCGACCTTATTATTTAGAATTTCATGATTAAGTCTCTACTGGGGTCTATTGCCCTTTTACTTGAGTGTGTATATGTGTGCTTCTTGAATTTAATTTTGTTTTCATTGGTTATTATTTGCAAAGGATGTGTTTACTTTTTCTGCTTTACTTGTAATATTTTTGTTTCCTAATATATGGTCATTTTTTATAAAAGGTTTCATGTGGTGCTGAAAAATATACATTTTCTTTAATGCTCCCATATATGTCTTTTAGTTCTAATTTCTCCAGCAATTTACTTAGTTTTATATTTTCCCTTTTGTTTATATTTTTGTTAGACTTAATGCTAAGAGGGAGTTTTTTGACTTATTTTTCATGTATTCTTGTAATCCAGTTAATCTTTTATGAGTTTAGATTCAAAGGCATTTGAAATAAATAAGTTTAATCTTGATATTGGTTTCTTGCCTATTCATTCCACATAATTAATTTCTTTGTTTATT
This sequence comes from Macrotis lagotis, assembly GCF_037893015.1. Classification (NCBI taxonomy): domain Eukaryota; kingdom Metazoa; phylum Chordata; class Mammalia; order Peramelemorphia; family Peramelidae; genus Macrotis; species Macrotis lagotis. The sequence continues at coordinate 418,159,474 of NC_133658.1, read as the reverse complement.
CTTTTTCTGTTTAAAATATTTGTTTTTGTTTTGTCTGATAACTTGATTGTAATTCCTTACTTTTGGAGACTCAACTGATGCATAATAAATTTTTTTCCCACTCATTTTAAAATTTTGTGTGTTTTTGTTATTCAAATTGTTTATTGTATAGATTGTAGGATTTTTTTGTCATTTTTTTCATTTTAATGTATGGTTTAATTCATTCATTTTTTTTTTTTTTTACGTTTTTGCAAGGCAATGGGGTTAAGTGGCTTGCCCAAGGCCACATGGCTAGGTAGTTATTAAGTGTCTCAGATTGGATTTGAACCCAGGTACTCCTGACTCCAAGGCCAGTGCTCTATCCACTGCGCCACCTAGCTGCCCATGCATTCAAATTTTAAAATTGGGAGTGTTAGGTTTTTGTTTTCCACTATTTGTCTATTTTGCCAATTACCTTTCCTGTATAGAACATAAATTCTGCTCTCACAATTCTTCTCTCTCCTTTATTGGAACTTAATATTGTGAATCCCCGCTCTTTTAGAAATCTACAGTGTTCTCTGTGCCATCAGTTAATTCATTTTTCCTTTTTCTTTATATATATATATGTGTGGTGTGTGTGTGTGTGTGTGTGTGTGTGGTGTGTGTGTGTGTGTGTGTGGTGTATGTGTGTGTGTGTGTATATTTTAGTTTTTTTTTTTGCAAATGGAGTTAAGTGGCTTGCCCAAGGTCACACATCTAGGTCATTATTAAGTGTCTGAGACCGGATTTGAACCCAGGTACTCCTGACTCCAGGGCCGGTGCTTTATCCACTGCACCACCTAGCCACCCCCTTTTTATATTTTTTGATATGTATCTGTACTCTTTTAGCCAATCTGGTGACCATCTTTCCTTCTATTATTAGTATTTTTCTTTTTTTAATTGGCTTATGTTTAAGGCCTTTAATTGAGATTTCTTTCTCCTGAGATCTGTGGTAATTTTAGACTTTTTATATTCTTCTGTTGCTTACTTTTCTGATTCTAGCTTTGATTGCCAGTTCCCTTGGGACTTGGTTTCAAACATAACTTTCTGCCATATTGAGCAATTCACATTTAAAATAACTTACTTTTGTGGGCTTTTGTGAGGATAAAACTTGATTCATTTGATGGGCATCCCCTCAATTTCCAATTCTTTGCCACTACAAAAACAGTTTCCACAAACATTTTTGTACATATGATATCCTTGGTGTACAGACCTAGTAAGTATTATTGTTAGATTAACTTGCCTCAAAATTAATGCTGGACTCTTCCCTCAGCCTTAGTGGAGTATCACACAGCCACACAGTTCCCTCTATTTCTCATTTTTCTGACTGAATTTTGTTGCAGCACACAGTGCTCCCAGCCTGAACAAGCTTCTGATTTTTTTCATTTGGCACCAGGAATAGAGTTGGGGTAGAGTTGAATTCCTTTTCAAAACCTTGAAGCTTTTGTTTCAGTATGATGAGCAGTTATGGAGAACATGTTGAATGAAGGGTAAGGGCTTGGTGATTTGTCTTCCCTGATGAGAGTTGATTGAATTGTTTCCTTTAAGTTCTCAATGACAGACTGTAAGGACAGCTGAAATTGATTTATCTCTTCTACATAATTTCTTTTTTAGAGCAATTTGAGAGGTCTTGAGGATTGGAGAAAAATGGCAAATCCTTTCTCGTTTTGGTAATGTGATCTGGCGCACTAAATCAGAGATAAAATAAAAATAGTCTTGTACTCAAGGTGCTTATATATAACTGCTGAAGATGATATAGATATAAATAGGTATCATTCAAGTTACATACAGAGTAGATACTATATTAACTTATAGGCAAAAGCACTTGTAGGTAGTAGAACCAGAAAAGTGATGTGACACTTGAACTAAGTCTTGAAAGAAACCATGGAGAAGAAGTGAAGGTGGGGAAGAAGCATTACAAGCATAGGGAGTTAGTTATTGGTACAAAGACTCAGAGACAGAAGAGATGAAGCATCCTATGTGAGGAATAGCCTTGACTGGGGAATGTGTTCAGAGGAAATATGTATAAGAAGGCTAAAAAGATAGAAACTAAGTTTGTTAAATGTCAAAAAAATCGTGTTATACTTAATTGTAGAGTCAAGTTACCAAACATTTAAGTACCTACTCTGTGCTAGTTACTGTTAAATTCTGAGATTAAAAATAAAGGTTAAAAATAGTTATTGCTCTCAAGGAGTTCACAGTCTTAAGGTGAAGCAATAGATAAGTAGCCATGTACAAATATACACAGGATAATATACATACATGATAATTAAGAGATAATTTTAAGAGAAGGCATTTGAATTGAGCGGTTGGGAAGGGTTTCTTGTGGAACATGGGATTTTAGTAGATATTTGAAGGAAGCCAGGCGATGGAGACTAAGGAGGAGAGAATTCCAGGTATAAAGGGAAAGTTAGTGAAAATGTTTGGTAGGAGTTTGTATTGTAAGGACACACCAAATATTCACTTCTCAGGAAGGTAGAAAACTTATGGCCCCCTCTGCCCACCTCAGTTCTTACAGACAAGCATTTGAAGCACTGTGAGATAGGTATGCTCTGTTTGAAGCCTTTGAGAGGCACGTGGGTCTGGGTTTTATGAGTTAATGTAGGGAGTGATTCAACCCATACCAATGTGGATCATTTGTCCAGAGAAGAATATTCTCAGATGACATACTGGTATTTTTAGCTGTAGCACAGTTCAGGGAAAAGAGAACAAGGAAATAATGGGACAGTGGAATAAAGAAACAAAGGGCATAACTAATTATCAGGAATTGTTGCTTTGCCATAGAATGTCAGCCCCAAGGGAAAGTAGAAAATACTTGGTGAATCTCTGCCTTAGACAAATAGGCATTATTCAGTAGATCCAGGAAGGAAAGTGCCAGGGCTAACCTAATGCATGACTATTCATTGTGATGCAGTGGATAGAGCTCTGGTCCTGAGGTCAGGAGGACTTGTGTTCAAATCTGGACTCAGACACTTAATAATTACCTAGCCGTGTATCCTTGGGCAAATCACTTAATTCCATTGCCTTGCAAAACTTTTTCATATGATTATAAATAGCTTTGATTCCTTTGTTTGAAAACTGCCTGTTCTTTGTCAGTTGGGGAATAACTTTCATTTTTGCAAATTTGACTCTGTTCTCTAAAAATTTGAGAAATTAGGCCTTTATCAGAGATACTTGTTACCCCAGTCCCCCCAGTTTTTCTGTTGTTATTATTTTGGTTGCATTGGTTTTGTTTTTACAAAAACTTTTAATTTTATACAATCAAAATGATCTTTTTTGACCTAAGTTTTTAATCTTTCTGCTTACATGCAAAGATAAAGGTTGTACATGCACAATCATGTTTAGCCTATTTCCATATTAGTCACGTTGTGAAAGAATTAGAACTCAGGGAAAAATATCATGAGAAAGAAAAAACAAAAGAAGTTTTAAAAGGTGAACATACTATTCTTTGGTTTGCATTTAGACTCCTTAGGACAGGTAAGACAGCCTAGCTGAATAGATGGCATTTTCCAGGTTACAAATTCCTCCCCCCCCTTCTGCTTTACTTATAATTTTGGTTGCTTTGGTTTTGTTTGTACAAAAACTTTTATTTTCAATCAAAATCATCTATTTTATATTTTGTAATGCTTTCTGTAGCTTCTTTGGTCCTAAATTCTTCCCATATCAATAAATCTCACGGATAAACAATTTCTTGCTCTTTTAATTTTCTTAATATAATATTATCCTTTATATGAAAATCATGTACCCATTTTGACCTTATATTGATATATGGTATGAGATGTTGGTCTATACCTGTTAATTTATTTATTTCCTAGTGCATAATACAGAATACTTAATAAATGCTTTTTCATTCATTCATTCATTCTTGTATTTTTTTTTTTTTTTTTAGTTTTTTTGCAAGGCAATGGGGTTAAGTGGCTTGCCCAAGGCCACATGGCTAGGTAATTATTAAGTGTCTGAGGCCGGATTTGAACTCAGGTACTCCTGACTCCAGGGCCGGTGCTCTATCCACTGCGCCACCTAGCTGCCCCTCATTCTTGTATTTTAAAGATTTGGTCCATATGCTGGGTGCTTTCAAATCTGTTCAATTCACAGTGCATTTCCCATTGTAGAGTGGCATAATGCCTGGATCATGGGATATACCTAACTGATTAAGTCCTTCTTCTGTATCAAATAAAGTCAAACCAGACTTGGGCTGAGGTGGTAATTTAAGCATCTACTTGTTGACTATATAACAATTAGCAAAATGAAGTGTAATTGACCATAGCAGGAATGTACTATTCAACAAGAATATAGTATTATTAAAATTTCCTTACTTGTCTATTGACCATAGTGAACATTCCAGTCAGAATTCAGGAGTCTAACTACTCCTTCATTGACTTTTTGTTCTCAGACTACCAAGAAACTATGTCAAGAACTCAAGATCTTGTCCTCTGAGCTATTCAAAACCATGAGGACACATATTCATTATTTTAAATTAAAAAACCTAGACTACATGACAGATATTGTTCCCTCCACTGTTAGTAAGTGTGAAGAGAGATGTTTCAGTTGAAGAATGAAGTTGGGTGATAGATTGTAGAAGGTGTAGAAGAAAGTGAGAAGATAAGTGGAAATACAGTGCATTTAGCTTTTTTTTAAAGACTTAAATTGGGTAGGGGAAGAATAATAAATTAACTAGTGGTGGTAATAGGGTCTAATAAGAATTTTTTTAAGGATAATGGAGATTTGATGAGCTTAAAAGCAGCTTTTGCAGGGATCAGGATGAAGGGGAGAGAGAGAGAGAGAGAGAGAGAGAGAGAGAGAGAGAGAGAGAGAGAGAGAGAGAGAGAGAGAGATGATTGATAGTCTGGGAGATCTGCTGAAGAAAATATAGGGGGATGGAGCAAAGGCAGACATGGAAGGTTGACTATAGGGAAGAGTGTTGACCACATTCAGTAAAGACTAGAGTGAAGGAGAAAGTAATGGGGGATAATGTCATAGGAATATATGGGATGAGTAGAAGGGAAGTAGAAGTAGCTCAAGGTCAAAAGTCATGATTTTTTTGAAGTTGAGTATGCTGTGAGTTCTTCATTTGAGAGTTTGATGTGAATGGTTGCTGTGAAAGACTTGAAAACAGAAAAGGCGATTTGGAAAATTTGCTTCATTATATCAGTGGAACAAGAGAAGCAATTAAGGAAACAGCAGTATTGATTCAAGATCTAGTTGAGATTAGATAACAAATTTTATATAAACTTTTTAGGCATGATTTTATAAATTTTTTGCTTAGTAGACTAGAGAGTAGAATAAAAATTTTGTCCTTTCATATCTTCCATTTTAGAGGACTCAAAATCTCAACCATCTCTTCATTAACTAGCAGCTACTCTGATTTCAACTCCACTGTCATCATCTTCCTACCTCTATGCTCAGGTACTCTCTGACACTCCTCTCCCCTCCTTGATTTTCAGCTTCCTTTTGCATATTATCTTCATTAAATTGTAATGTTTTTGAAGACAGACTTATGTATATTCCCAGCACTTAGTAGTGTTTGGCCCACAGTAGGACTTTTTTTTTAATTAATATAAATATATTCTTACAATTTTTTGTTGTTTATATAGTGTTTTATATGGAACTCCATATATCAATGAAAGACAAGGTAGGAGAGGAAAAGGAGAGTAGAGCAGAAGAAAGGAAGAGGGAATAAAAAAATAGTTTGATTATTGAGCAAGAATTCTATAAGACACAGTAAAAGGGTAGAAGTGCTTGGAGTGGGTTGGGGTGGATTGGAATGAGGGATTGGGCAGATGGAGTTGGAGAGGTGGTGGGTTGTTCTTTGACAAAGTTACTTATTGTCACAGGAGTGGAGAGAGTATGATGGAACTGTGAATATGTTAATTGTTGATGAATGAACCTAGGCAGATTATTATGTATGAGAGGAGCTTGGGTGATGAAGGCATGTACTGAGAAGGTTCAAAATTTCCTTGACTCAGGCTCTTGAAATCTTGTCAGAGCACTTATCTTCCCAGGCTGGGATAACTCATATTATTGTACTTTGGGGCAACCAGAATCATCCTGGCAGGCTCAAGCATCACCTGATCATGTCATAGGTATATCCACTGAAAATCTGGACCTGGAAGCCTGACATTAAGGCTTCAATGTTTTTGACAGATTAACATGAAAAACTAAAATGATTTATCTAGATTGAAAGCAAATAGCTTAGAGTTTTCCTTGTCTACTTGGAAACCAAATTTATTTTCAGGTAATAAGCCATTTTTAGAATATAGCATCGAAGCAGAGTGAACTTTATATATAAAATTATTTGCGATCTCTTTGCAGAGTTACATAATAAAGTAAAAGCTTAAAGAAAAAAGCATCTATTAATCTCTTCCTATATGAGGAACTGTACTAAGTCCTTGGAATATGAATATAAGCAGGCAAAACTGTTTTCTTGCCTTGTTGAAAGAGCTTAAATTTTTAAAGGATATGACTACACAAAAAGGAAAACTAGAATAAAAGTTATTTTTTGGGCAAGAAAGGAAGAAAGCTCATATCACCATTCATTAAGTCAGGAATAAGAGTTCAGGTTCCAGTGGGAAGGCCATGAAGAAGCTGACCAGGATAGTGGTCTTACGGTTTTGAAATGGCTGGAAAATTATATGAAGTCTTGATTAAGAGCAAGATAAGGGTGAAAATCAACCTATGAGAGCCCAGGATTTTATTTTCATTTATTCAGAGCTTAGTTACAGTGTATAACCATTCATCATGAAACTTGCCTATAAACCTAAGAGTTTATATACAATCTGCATTTATTGAACAGTTTGCTTTGTGTTAACATTCAATTGCAGGAGGAGCTATAGGAATATAATTTAAAATCTCAGCGAATTTACATTTTAGGGTGTTTAGTTCAGCCTCTTAGTTTTATAAGCAAGGAGAGTCATGCTTCCAGAATTGCAAAGAACCTTAATCTAGTTTAACCCCTGTGTTTTTTATAAGTGGGGAAATTGAGACCCATGGATGCAAAGTGACTTACCCAAAGCCATATAAGTACTAAGCAGCAGAAATAGAATTTGAACCCATTACCTTTGACTGTAGAGTAATAGAACCTTGTTTACCAGACTCCTTTTGCTGTTCTCTTGACACTATTATAGATAGAATGAGATTTTGTATTTGTTTAAATGGAAAACTAATGACACTTTAAATAAAAACAACAATCAAGAATAAATGTTTATTAAGAACATACTATGTGCCATGGGGTTATAAGTATAAGTATAAAGAAAAAAGCAACCCCTACTTTCAAGGAGCTTTTATTCTAATGAAAGATTATAAAAACATATAAAGCCTATACATCATAAATATAAAATGAAAAGAAAATTTGTTTTTGTTTAATAAGTCATTCAATTATGTCTGACTCTTTGGGACTTAATGGACCATCACATGCCAAACTCTTCTACCATCCACAGTCTCCTGATGCCTGTCCAAGCTCATGTTTTGTTGCTTCTTTGACACTATCCATCCATCTCATCCTCTTCTCCTATTACCTTTAGTCTTTTCCAGCATCAGGGTCTTTTATGGTCATTCCTTTCTTCTCATCATGTGACCAAAGTATATAAACTTATTTTCAGTATTTTACCTTCCAATGAATAGTGTGCATTAATTTCTTTAAATATTCACCGATTTTATTTTGGTATCCAAGGGACTCTGAAAAGTCTTCTCCAGTCTGTAATTTGAAAACATCAGAACACATAAGGGAGAAAGGATACACTAAGAATTGGGAGGGGAGGAGATCAGAAAAAAGAAATATCTAGTTTGGACATTTTTATAAAACTAGGATTAAACTATGACACCAAGTGATTGCCTGTTGGAGAACAGAGTAGTTACCTTAATGAAATTGGCCTCATATGTCCTAAATTTGACCTAAAGTAGTTATTTATCTTTTCTTGCTGTTTTTGTTTGTTCTTTTGCAAAGCAGTGGAGTTAAGTGACTTGTTCAAGGTCACACAGCTAGGTAATTATTAAGTGTCTGAGGCCAGATTTGGAACTCCATCCTCCTGACCCCCAGGGTTGGTGCTCTATCCACTGTGCCACCTAGCCACCCCGATCTTTTCTTTTTTTTTAAGGTTTATTATAATAAAGTAAAATAATTTTTATCCTACCTCACTAGAATATTAAGTGCAGTACCCATTATTAAAAACTTGCTGTTAAATAACTTGTTTTTACATTTAATAAAATAGTAAGTAGATGTTCTTAGTAATTTTGTAAGAAAAAAAGTCCTTGTATTTTGAATTTTATTTTTCAGAACTATGTATTGTGATGAAACTGCTGATGAATGCTCTGGAATCAATGTACATCAACCAACAGCTTTTGCTCACAAGTTGCTTAAGCTTTCTGGAGTCTCTGTCTTTTGGGATGAATTTTCTGCCTCAGCCAAGTCTTCTCCAGGGTCTTCATCTGCCCCGGTGGTAAAGCAAATATGTTAATACAGTTATTTAAAAGTTTTAATGAGTAACATATTTCTCCCACAATTACTATAACAACATTTGTTAAAGAACTTTAAGTCTGTAGGAGTGGAATACAGATCTTTATAGTATCCTTCTAACCTGAAAAGACTTTGAATAAGAACAAGGCATGATTTTGACTTTTGTACAAGAAGAAGCTTACCTAGGTTTAGAGAGGTTCATTACCAGGTACTCATCACCTGGTAGGGAATTTTTTATCTGTAACAAGTCACAGAAACTGCTTGCTAAGAAATGGAGGCATTGATGGAAGCAGTGACTGCACTGGTGAAATTATCTTTTATAACCTTTATTTAGATATGTTGTAGTGTGCCTCAGCCTATTTTAACATTTGTTATATTTTAATAGGAATAAGTGTACTCTATAAGAATATAAAAATAAGTCTTAAATTGATTATTCTTTCAAAGATTTTCTAGGCTAAAACAGGAAAAATGTTTACATTTTATATTTATAGGGACATTATCCCCAGCAAGCTTTTAAAATTTTTCCCAGTTGACTTTTTAATTACATTCCCTATATCAGCCAAGCTAAACTTTCTTCTTACTTCTGAAGATCCCAGTGTTACTCTTTAATATCCTCAGATAATTGCATGTTTTACATAGCCCTTTTATGATACAAATTTCCTTTTGTATATTTTCTTATTTGATCCTTAAAAAATTCTTTTATGCATGGATTGTCCCCATTTTACAGATGAGGGCAACTGTGGCTCAATTAAAAGCTCATTTCATTTGAGATTAAGTGTTTGCCCAGATTTACAGAGTTAGTATGTGTCTAAGGCAAGGTTTGAACTCACTTCATTATAATTTCAAACCTAACATTATCCATTGTGCTCTTATCCTTCTTTCCTAAGAAAATAAGAGACCTTTTGTCCCAGACTCCTTTATCTGTCCTAGATTACATCTCAGAATCCCTTTAAATCTTTATCTATTCTTATATTGTTGGAGTTTTTCCTTGCAAAGTTCCCTCCTCCTTTTCTTTTATTTCCCTTTCATTTTTCTTTTGAGAACTCCCTGTGTCACCTGCAGTTTTGCTTTTTCTACTGGTTCTACCTTAACATACATATTCAGGCCTTTCTATATCTTTTAAAAACTTTCACAGACCCTGCCATCCTAAAAGAGCTTACTACATTCACTGCTTCTACTCAGTCAGCACCAATTTAGTTCATCCCTTTTTAAGATTACCAGTGACTTCTTATTTGCTAAATCTGAAGGCCATTTTTCTATCTTATCTGGGTTCCCAATTGCTTTTGATATATTTTGCCAATCCCTCCTGGCTAGTCACCTTTTTCTTTGCTTATGTGATGCTATTCTCTCCTTAAGCAGGCATTTGCCTGCTTGATTGTTTTTTTCATCATCTTCTTGATTGCTTCTCTTTCCTACTTGCAGGTGTTTGCCAAGTCTCTGTTCTCTGTTCTCTCTCTGCCTTCTCTTCATGATTTCATCTACTCCTTTGACAGAGGACCAAAGTTCTTACCTAACTTTACCCGGGTTATATAGCTAATAAATAAAATCTTAAGTCAGGATCCAAATCCAGGTCTTTATGACTATTAAGTCCAATGTTTTAGTTCTAATTGCTCTTGAATTGTAGTCTTTCATCTGCCACTGCTTACTGAAAATTTCTGCTTGGATGTCTTTTTGCCATTTCAAAGTCATGTCCAAAGTGAAATTAATTATAATTTTCTTTCCATCTTAAACCATTACCTTTTCTAAACTACTCTATTTCCATTGCAACGTGCTATACATAATTAAGAAAAAGTTTTCAATGGAAAATACTTTCCCTTTTATTAAGAGAAAAATAAATTGGGGCAGCTAGGTGGTGGAGTGAATAGAGCACCATCCTTGAAATCAGGAGGACCTCGGTTCAAATATAGCCTCAGACATTTAGAAAATAAAACTTCACTGTGTGACCTTGGGCAAGTCGCTCAACCCCATTACCTTGCAAAAAAAATAAAAAAAGACCTTTTTTTAAAATAGAAAGATAAATCAAATAAAGAATCTTTTATAGTCTAGATTAAATACTTGTATGTATGTTCTTTTTGTAAATTAGATTATACTTCAAAAAATAATATACACGTGCACACGTGCAAATGAAAGAAACATGTGAATCTTTTTTTTTTTTTTTTTTTTGCAAGGTAAACGGGGTTAAGTGGCTTGCCCAAGGCCACACAGCTAGGCAATTAAGTGTCTGAGACCGGATTTGAACCCAGGTACTCCTGACTCCAGGGCCGGTGCTTTATCCACTGCGCCACCTAGCTGCCCCGCTACATGTGAATCTTTTTGTAAAGCAGAAAATGCTTTTAACTTCAAAGTTATCCTCCATTTTACTATTTTAAGCTGCAATGTGTTTTTACATAATTATAATTTCTTAATCTGGTTTCCTGTACTTTAGAAGAAAGCCCTGATTTTCTCAAAGTATTATTTTCTCTTAGTTTGATTTATGTTAGTCATTCTACTAATATTTTATTATGTTTGATCTCTGTTAACTTTAATTTTAGAACAGTGTAGTTTTTATAATTTGCTAATATATTACTTTTTTGTTGTATTTTATAGGAAACTGAACCAAAACTTTCACCTAGCTGGAATCCGAAAATTATTTATGAACCACACCCACAACTCACTAGAAATTTGCCAGAGGTAGCACCCTCTGCCCCTGTTCAGATTGGAAGAATGATTGGTAGAATGGAGCTGAGCCTTACATTAAAACAAAATGAAGTACTTCCCGGAGCTAAGGTTAGTTGTTAACTTTGTTGCTCTGTAATACTAAGTGCATGGTTTCTAATCTCTATATAACAAAAAAATAATAATCACTTTGGAAGCTCCAATTATGATGCCACAAAACCTTAGAATTCTTTATAATTAAAATTATCTATTTTCTATTTTGTAATGCTCTCTTATAGCTTCTTTGGTCCTAAATTCTTCCCTTATCCATAAGTCTGACAGATAAACTATTCCATGCTCTTTTAATTTGCTGATGGTATTATCCTTCATGTGCAAATCATGTACCCATTTTGACTTTATCTTGGTCTACAGTGTAAAATGTTGGTCTATATCTATTTACTTTTTAATTTATTTCTCAATGCTTAGCACAGAATAGATAAGTAATGATGCTTTTCCTTTTATTCATTCATTTATTCATTCTTGCATCTTAAATTTTGGATAATGCATTGAGTGCTATCATATCTGTGCAGTGAATTTCCCTTTGTAGAATGGCACAGTGTCTAGAACATAGAACATGCTTAACCAACTGATTAAGTCCTCCTTCTTTGGTACCATGATAGGCCAGGCCAGTTTTGTCCTAGTAGCTTAAATTTGATGTTGGAGTGAAATGAGATCATTGTTGATTATATAACATTTAGCAGAATGAAATTTACTTGGGCATAGCAGGAAAGGACTATTCATTGAAACACAGGAGTTTAAACTATTCCTGATGAAAAAAATCAAAGTTGCATAGGTTTTTGACTGTCAAATACAAGATTCAAAAGAAGTATAAAAAGGTAAACAGGGAAGAAGAAATATTAGAGATTCAATAAAGTTAAATTGTGCATGTTTCTACAAGGCAAGATTATATTTGTAACTTCAGAATTTTATTATTTTTAGGGCAATAAGCAATATACATAGATAAGAGAGTATGGATGTGATTTGATTTTGGTAGTATGATATCCAAAGGTGTGAAAAGGAAGATTGCACTGGTTGAAGAGGGAAGGGGGTGATAGAATGAGGTAAATTATCTCAGATAAGAGGCATGAAAGAGCTATTATAGTGGGGGGGGGAATGAAGGAAGTGGCAGACAATAACCATACTCTAATCAGAATTGGCTCAAAGGGGAGTAATATACACACTCAGATGAATATAGAAATTTATCCATTCTATAGAATAGTAAAAAGGATAAAGATAAAAAAAGGGTTTAGATGACTGATACTTCTGTCAGGGCTGAGGGGCAAAGTGGTGGTCAGCAGTAAAACATTGGGGGGGGGGCAGCTAGGTGCGCGAAGTGTCAGGAGGACCTTAGTTCAAATCCAGCCTCAGACACATAATAATTACCTAGCTGTGTGACCTTGGGCAAGTCACTTTTAACCCCATTACCTTGTAAAAAAAAAAGAAGTAAAGCATGTGAGGAGGACAGGTTGAAAAGTAAATGAGAAAGAAGGATAAGGGAAAAATAGAATAAAGAGAAATGTACAATTATCATTAATGTAAATGTGAATGGGATGAACTCACCCATAAAGTGGAAGCAAGTAGCAGAGTGAATTAAAAACCAGAATCTTACAATATGCTGTTTATAAGAAACACATTGGAAGCACAGGAAGGGACTGAAGGCAGAATCTATTGTGCTGCAATTGAAATTTAAAAAAAGGCAGGGGTAGTTAGTGATTAAGATCTCAGACAAAGCAAAAGCAAAAATCTAATTAAAAAGAGATAAGAAGGGAACCTCTATCTTGCTAAAAATATAGTCAATGAAATAATATCAATACTAAACATATACACAGACACACACACACACACACACACACACACACACACACACACACGTATCAAGTGGCTTAGCTTCCAGATTCTTAAAGGAGAAGGTAAATGAGTTAGAGGAGGAAATACATAATAAAACTGTACTAAAGTGGAACCTCAGCTTTCCCCTCAGAACTTGATAATTCTAACCAAAAAATAAGCAAGAAAGAAGTTAAATATGCTAGATCTATGGAAATAATTGCATCAGTGATACAGGGAACCTACACAGAAATTGACTATTAGGGCACAAAAACCTTAACCAAATGCAGAAAACAAATATTAATTTCATCCTTTTTGGATCATGATGCAATAAAAATTCCATTCAATAAAGGAAATGGAAAGATGGATTAAAAATTAATTTAAAACTAAATAATCAGAAAGAGTAAAGTGGGTCAGGGAACCATAGAAATAATAATTTATTAAAGAGAATGACAGACTGGAGACATGTCCAAATTTATGGAATACAACTAAAGCATTTCTCAGGGGAAAATTTATATCTTTGTATACTTACATTAATAAAAGAGAAAGAGTGGGGCAGCTAGGTGGCGCAATGGATAAAGCACCGGCCCTGGAGTCAGGAGTACCTGGGTTCAAATCCGGTTTCAGACACTTAATAATTACCTAGCTGTGTGGCTTTGGGCAAGCCACTTAACTCCATTTGCCTTGCAAAAACCTAAAACAAAAATAAAAAAAAAATAAGAGAAAGAACAGATCAATAATGTGGACAGACAGCTAAAAAAATTATAGAGAAAAAACAAATCAAACATTTCCAATTAAATATCAGAATGGAAATTCTGAAAATCAAAGGGAAAAAAATCCATTGAACCAAACACTAGAAGCTGATTTTATTAAAAAACAACAAAATAGATAACCCATTGATTCATTTGATTTAAAAAGGAAAGAAGAAAATCAAAATACCAGTATCAAAAATGAAAGGGGTGAAATCAATACTGAGAAAGAGAAAAATTCAAAAAATTATTAGCAGCTATTTTGCTCAATTATATGCCAATAAATCTGTTGCTCTAAGCAAAATGGATGAATATTTACTTTTTTTAAAAAATTTATTTTTATTAAAGATATTATTTGATTTTACATTTTTTCCCCCATTCTCACTTCCTTCCCCCCAACCCCCCCACGGAAAGCAATCTGTCAGTCTTTACTTTGTTTCCATGTTGTACTTTGATCCAAATTGAGTGTGATGAGAGAGAAATCATATCCTTAAAGAAGAGACAAGAAATCTAAGAGGTAACACGATCAGACAGTAGGATACCTGTTTTTTTCTAAATTAAAGGGAATAGTCCTTGAACTTTGTTCAAACTCCACAGCTCCTTATCTGGATACAGATGGCACTCTCCTTTGCAGACAGCCCAAAATTGTTTCCACTTGTTGCACTGATGGAATGAGCAAGTCCTTCAAAGTTGATCATCACTCCCATGTTTTTGTTAGGGTATACAGTGTTTTTCTGGTTCTACTCATCTCACTCAGCACCAGTTCATGCAAATCCCTCCAGGCTTCCCTGAAATCCCATTCCTCCTGGTTTCTAATAGAGCAATAGTGTTCCATGACATAAATATACCCCAGTTTGCTAAGCCATTCCCCAATTGAAGGACATTTACTTGATTTCCAGTCCTTTGCCACCACAAACAGGGCTGCTATTAATATTTTTGTACAAGTATGCTTTTACCCTTTTTCATCATCTCTTCAGGGTATAGACCCAGTAGTGGTATTGCTGCGTCAAAGGGTATGCACATTTTTGTTGCCCTTTGGGTGTAGTTCCAGACTATTCTCCAGAAGGGTTGGATGAGTTCACAGCTCCACCAACAATGTAATAGTGTCCCAGATTTCCCAAAACCCTTCCAACAACGATCATTGTCCTTTTTGGTCATATTGGCCAATCTGAGAGATGTGAGGTGGTACCTCAGAAAAGCTTTAATTTGCATTTCTCCAATAAGTAATGATTTAGAGCATTTTTTCATATGACTATGGATTGCTTTGATCTCCTCATCTGTAAATTGCCTTTGCATATCCTTTGGCCATTTGTCAATTGGGGAATGACTTCTTGTTTTAAAAATATGACTCAGTTCTCTGTATATTTTAGAATTGAGTCCTTTGTCAGAATCATTAGTTGTAAAGATTGTTTCTCAATTTACTACATTTCTTTTGATCTTGGTTACATTGGTTTTATCTGTGCAAAAGCTTTTTAATTTAATGTAATTGAAATCATCTAATCGGTTTGATGGATGAATATTTACAAAAAATATGTATTACCCATTACCAGAAGAGGAAATAGAATACTGAAATAGCCTCCTTCTTAGAAAAATAAATTAAATCTGTGAATTCCCTGAGTAAAAATTCCCAGGGCCATTTGGATTCACAAGCAAATCTTAGCAGACATTTAAAGAATAGTTAATCCTAACATTAAATACACTATTTAGAAAAATAAGTGAATGTGTCCTACTAAATTCCTTTTATGACACAGACATGGTACACTACTTAAGCTAGTAAGAGTGAAAATAGAGAAAGAAAGCTATAGACCAATTTCCCTAATGAATATTGAGCAAAAAATTTTATGTAATATACTAGCAAGTACTGCAGGGTAGCACCAAGATCATACATTGAGAACAGATGGAATTAATACTCAGAATGCATTACTATTTCAATATTAGGAAAATTATCAGCATAATTGACCATGTCAGTAACAAAACCAACAGAAATCATATGATTCTTTCAATAGATATAGAAAAAGCTTGACAAAATACAGCACTCATTACTATTAAAAACACCAGATAACACAGTAATTAAAGGCAGCTTTTCTTAAAATAAGTAATATCCATCTAAAGCTATCAGCTTCTGTATCTGTAAAAGGGATAAACTAGAAGCTTCCCCACTTTGAACAGGGATGAAGCAAGGATACCCATTATCACCACTATTATTCAATATTGTGCTAGAAATATTGGCTACAATAAGAAAAGGCAATGGTGTTAAGTGACTTGCTCAAGGTCACACAGCCAGGTAATTATTAAGTGTCTGAGGCAGGATTTGAACTCAGGTCCTCCTGACTCCAAGATTGGTGCTCTATCCACTGCACCACCCAGCTGCCCCCTTCCTTTTTTTTTTTTAAAGTTATTGCATGGCATAGGATTATGTGACTTGCCCAAGGTTACGCAGCTAAGTAAGTATTAAATGTCTGAGGTTGCATTTGAACTCAGATCCTCCTGTCTCCAGGGCCCATGTTCTATCCACTATACTACCTAGGTGCTCCCCAAATTGTATTATAAAGCATTAATCTTCAAAACAATCTGATACTGACTTAAAAATGAAGTGATTATCAATGAATTAGCTTAGATACACAAATACATTGTAGTAAATGATCATAGGTAAATTAGTATTTGATAAACTGAAAGATCCAAACTTTTGGGGATAAAATTCATTTGACAAAAACTGTTTAGAAAACTAGAAATTAGTATGGCATAAATTAGGCACATAACAACATATCTCATATATAACAAATTGAGATCAAAGTAGCTACATAATTTAGACATAAGGGCTACCATAAGCTAATTAGAAAAACATGTAATAATTTATCTGTTAGGTCTATGGCCGAATGAGGAAGTTTGGACCAAAGAAGAAATAGATAATTATGACAGTATAAATTTAAAATATTTTTATATAACAAAATCAGTACAACCAAAATTAGAAGGAAATTAGGAAATTGGGAAAAAATTTTTACATCAGGTATCTCTTATAAAGGCCTTATTTCTTATATATAGAGAATCGAATCAAATTTATAAGAATATAAGCCATTCCTCAAAATAATCGAAGGAAATGAATGGACAGTTTTCAAACAAAGAAATCAAAGCTATCTATAGTCATATGAAAAAATTACTCTCATTCACTGTTAGTACAGAAATACAATTAAAGCAACTTTGAAGTACCATTCATTATACCCATTAGTTTGACTAATATGACAGATAAGGAAAATGATAAATCTTGGAGGGAATGTGGGAAACTGGGTTACAAATAATCTGTTGGTGGATTTGTGAACTGAACTAAGCATTCTGGAGAGTAATTTGAAACTATGCTCCAAGGGCTAATACAGCTGTGCATACCCTTTGATATAACAATACCACTATTCGATCTGTATCTCAAGAAATTTAAAAAAAGGTAATAGAACCTCTTTCTAAATAAACACAGAAATACATACATATAATATGTGAATATGTATGAGTATGTATATATGTGCATATACATGTACATGTATGTATGCACACACACTCTTTTTGCAGTATCAAAGAATTGGATGCATGCCAATCAATTGGGGAATGGCTGAACAAATTGTGATTTATGATTGTAATAGAATTAATTTCAGATAAACTTGGCAAGACTTATACGAACTTTATATAACTGATGTGAACAGAACTGGGAGGACATTTTTCACAGAAACAGCAATATTATAGGATGAAAAATATGATTAAGTTAATTAATATCAGCAAAACAATGATTCTTAGACAATCCTAAAAGACTCTTGATAAGGAACATTATCTTCCTCCAAAGAAAGAACAGATGTATCTGAATACAGACCAAAGCATGCTGTTTTTCTCTCCTTCCCTACTTTCCTTTTTTTAAAATTTTCTTACAAATGATGAATATAGAAGTCTTTTACATGAGAGTGCAAGTATATCCTATATCAGATTGCTTATTATCTCTTTGAAGTGAAGAAGAGAGAGGAATAGCATTTTGAACTTAAAACTTAGAAAAAATGATAACTGTTAAAAATTGTTCTTAAATGTACTTGAGAAATTACCTAGCTTGTGTGGCCTTGGGCAAGCCACTTAACCCCATTACCTTGAAAAATCTAAAAAAAAAAAAAATAATTAAATGTACTTGAGAAAAAAAAATAGTATAATACATACCAGTCTAAGAGGAACTTGGTAGATTTTGAAGGAATGGATTGGTAATGAAGATAATGGAAATAGGAAAAAATATTTACAGAATAAAAGATACAGAGAAACAATAAAGAGAACTTTGAAAATTAAATTTTGGATTAGGTAAAAAAAATAAAATGACATAAGGGGATAATATTTTGTGGAATGTGATTGGTTTTGCCTGTCAATATTAAAAGACTTTTACTGGATTGGAAAACTGACTGTGCTGTTTGTAATTCAGCACCTCTTAAGTTTTTGTTGATTCTAAATTAGAAAGTTATTTTGCATATATACTTGTAACTAGAAGTTTGTGCCTAATGTTTCTGAATAGTTTTGCCTTATCTTTTTTTTCCCTCAAGTTGGATGTTGATGGACATGTAGATTCAATACACTTATTCCTGTCGCCAAGACAAGTTCATCTGATTTTGGACCTGTTGGCTGCTGTAGCTGGACCAGGCAAGTAAATGAAGCATTGTTGATAAGAAAAACTGAACATGAGACCCTGAATATTAAAATTTTGTTGTGACTTTGAATAGAAATAGCTATTATTAATATGGTTGTAATGTACATGTATTAATATATTAATTTCTATTAAATTCTTTGGATAATCTCTTACATGTTTATTGTAATTCATTGACCTGGAGTGCTTAAACAATTTTAGAAATAGCATTTATAGATTTTCACATTTAATCACCTTAATACTTAGATTTATTTCTTAGTTTTGGATTTAATATTATTTAATATAAAAATGAATATAAGATTTATACTTATGCTCAGAAAAGTTATTATTTGTGTTGGTTGAATAGTTCATAGCGGAGATGAAAATGGGAGAGACCCTTGATTAAATTACTCCAAATGTTTATTAATGATAATTTCCTTTTTTGTGTATATACAGAAAATTCTGGTAAAATTGTGTTACCCACTAAAGATAGGAAAAATCGTCCAATGCAGCAGGAGGATGAATATCGGATTCAATTGGAATTGAATCGGTGCTTACGAAGAGAATCCCTTTCAGTGGGTGCATCATCCGAGCAGAGTTTTTATGAAACAGAGTCAGCTAGAACACCATCTAGCCGAGGTGAGCACCTCAGAATGATTTCACTTGAAATTTGATACGATGTTGTGTTGCTAGAGATTATGAACTCTATAAGGCAAGTGTATTTTTAATTTAATTTTTGTTATATTTATTTTATTTTTGTACAAATGATATTTTTTATACATTACTGAAATATTTTTGTTTAAGAGTAAATATAATACCCCCTTCCCCCCCCAAATTATAGATCTTCATGAGCAATAAAGTAAAGGAAAGAGGAAAAAATTAAAATTAAAATAAAAATAGGGGCAGCTACATGGGATGGAGCACTGGGCCTGGAGTTAGGAGCACCCGAGCTCAAATTTGGCCCCAGACAACCAACCAGCAGTCACCCAGCTGTGCGGCCCTGGGTAAGCTACCCAACCCCATCTGCCCGCAACCCCCCCAAATAGTAATAATAATAATGATAATGATAATGAATGTGCTTCAGTCTGTGTTTCAACACCACCAGCCCTGTCTTGGGTGGATCACATTCTTTAGGATCAGTCCATCATAAAAGCTGCTTCCATATTTTTCTACTGTTGCCATTGCTGATCACAGCTCCCTCCGTTCGTACTTCCCCACTACCATATACTATATTTTCTCTCTCCTTTCACTCTGTCCCTCTTCTTAAATGTACTGTAGGGTAACTGAATGATGCAGCAGACAGATCCCTGACCCTGGGGTCAAGGGACCCCAAGCCCACATACCACTCCTTAGGCCCAGCATCCACCTGGCCCTTTGGTTCCCGACAGGTCATCCAGTCCCAGCCCCTTGCAAGAAGTAAAAAAGAAAATGTGTTATATCTAACCACTCTCCCTCATGATCCACCCTCTCCTCCATCACTCACATCCCCACCCCTTCCCCCTGTCCCCCCTCTCCTTTTTTTTTTTTTTTTTTAGGTTTTTGCAAGGCAAACAGGGTTAAGTGGTTTGCCCAAGGCCACACAGCTAGGTAATTATTAAGTGTCTGAGACCAGATTTGAACCCAGGTACTCCTGACTCCAGGGCCAGTGCTTTATCCACTACGCCACCTAGCAGCCCCTCTCTCTCTCCTTGTTACTCTAGATGTCTATACCTGATTGAGTATATATGTTGTTTCCCTCTTCTAGCCACCTCTGATGAGAGCAAAGGTTCCCTCATTCCCCCTTGCCTTCCCCCCTTCCATGTCATTGCAATAGCTTGTTGTAATAAAAAAAAAAATTATATGAAATATCTTAGTCTATTCAACCTCTCCTTTCTCTTATTCTCATTACATTTCTCTTTTAGCCATTGACTCCATTTTTACACTGTGTTATATCTTCAAATTCAGCTCTCCTGTGCTTCATTTATAAAAGCTCCTTCTACCTGCTCTATTAAATGAGAAGGTTCATATGGGTATTCTAAGTATCATTTTTCTATGGAGGAATACATTAGTTCATTATCATTAAGTCCCTTATATTTTTCCCTTCTCCTCCACTCTCTATGCTTCACCTGAGTCCTGTATTTGAAGATCAGACTTTCTGTTCAGCTCTGGCCATTCCAAAAGGAACATTTGAAATTCCCCTGATTCATTGAAAGTCTATCTTTTTCTCTGGAAGAGGACGTTCAGTTTTGCTGGGTAGTTGATTCTTGGTTGCATTCTGAGTTCTTTTGCCTTCTGGAATATTATATTCCAAGCTCTACAAGCCTTTAATGTAGTTGCTGCTAAGTCCTGTGTGATCCTGACTGCAGCTCCATGATATTTGAACTGTGTCCTTCTGGCTGCTTGTAATATTTTCTCTTTGACTTAGGAGTTCTGGAACTTGGCTATAATATTCCTGGAGGTTGGTTTTTCTTGAATCTCTTTCCGGGGGAGATTAGTGGATTCTCTCCATTTCTATTTTGCCCTCTGCTTCTAGGATATCTAGGCTGTTTTCCTATGGGAATTTTAAAAACATTATGTCAAGGCTCTTTTCCTGCTCATGACTTTCAGGTGTCCCAATAATGTTTAAATTATTTTTCCTGAATCTGTTTTCCAGATTAATTGCTTTTTCAGTGAGATGTTTCACATTTTCTTCTAATTTTTCATTCTTTTGGTTTTGAAGTATTGTGTCTTGACTTCTTGTAAAGTCAGCAGCTTCCTTCAGTTCCATTCTACTTCTGAAGGATTTATACCTGGGTTCAAATCCGAACTCAGACACTTAATAATTACCTAGCTGTGTGGCCTTGGGCAAGCCACTTAATAACCCCATTGCCTTGAAAAAAAAATCTAATTAAAAAAAAAGAAAGTGACAGTTTACTATTATGACATGTAGATATGACATGTACACATGAAGACATGACATTCTACAAGCAGCATATATCAATAAAAATTTTATTTCAGAGAATTAAGAATTTCACTTTTGGAAGGGACCAAAGAAGTCATATAATCTTAAGATTTCCTCCTTATATGAATATATGTTTCTGATGAAGTCATTAAGCTTCTTCTTGAAGTTCTATAATGATGAGAAATTTGCTGCCTCTCAAGGAAGTTCATACTATTTTTGGACATTATCATTTATTTATATTATTATCAATAAAAATTTATAGAATCAGAATTTCACAGTTTATTTATATAGTCTAATACTTCCTCCATATTTTAATCTCTGGCACATTTGATGAAGTCATTAAGCTTCTTTTAAAGGAATTGCAGCAATCAGAAATTTGTTGCCTCTCAAGGAAGTTGATTTTATTTCTGGACATTTTCTAAATATTAGAAATTATGTTTTTATCTTGATTTGAAGTTTACTTTTCTGTAATTCCTACTTTTTAGTCTTATTCTGACAGTTGATGTATAACATTCATATAGGTCTTATTCCTTTTCCATCTGACAACATTTCAGTCATTTGAGTATTGCTTTTATGTTCTCATCTCTTTTAATATTAAAATAAAACAGCCCTTAAATATCATTGTCATAAAATAAAGATGATAAAATGTCTTGTGCATTATTTTGACCTAGCTGTTAATACAATATAAACTGTTTCCTCCCAAATAGAAATTTATATTATAAACCAGTTGATATCAGCATAAGGACAAAATATTTTCATTTTTTAAAAAGAGACACAAAGCAAGAATTTGGAATTTTAGTCATCAATAGTGCATGAGAACAAAATAGACTGATGCCCTGGAAAATCTGTATTGTGCATGAGAACTTAAAATGAGTAATATTAGTAATTAATTGTAAGAGTAATATATATTTTTTGTTACAATTTTGAAACGCAGAAATATTATTTGTAAATCATTTTAAATTGTTATAATTGTCTTTATATTTTTAATTCAGGGATGGAATTTAAAACAGGAACTCTTGCTTGCCTAAATTATGTAGCATAAAAGACAAGTTGACTATAAGATTGCATATTGTAATAGTTTACATTTATTATTACGATTGTGCAAGTTACTGATAATACAAAGATAAAAATAAAAGTATTTTCTTTAAGAATGCTTTTTTTTGTTGGGATGGAGCTTATACACAAATAAGTATAATACAAGATAGGGAGTGGGAGGAACAGAAAAGGTAAGACAAAGTGCTCTGGATGAATAGTAGCAGTTAGTAGATCAGAAGATGAATGGAGACTCAGTTGAGTCTTCAGTCTCCCTATTTCTGTTAAGATTACCCACCCTTTTTCTAGTTACCCAAATTCCCAATCTTGCAGTCATTCTTGACCCCTTCTCCCCTGACATATCTTATTAGTTATCAGATCTTGTTGATTCTACATCTTCGTCATCCCTCTCATCTTTTTTCTTTCTGATCACAAATCTGCCATTCTAGTTCACACTTTATTTAGTACTTTCCTGGACTATTGAAATAATCTTTTAATTGGTCTCCATATCTTAAGTCTTTTTTCATTCCTAGCCATCATTCACATATTTGCCAAAGTAGTTTTCTTAAAGATTAAGTCTGACCTTTCTATTGACTTCCTCATTAAACTCCAATATCTCCTATTTTCTTCCTGATTCATTTGGCTCCATTTGGCTTTATTATTCATTATTTTCCACATTTTTAGTCCAGCCAAATTGAATTTTTTGGAGTTCAACACTGCTGACACTACATTCTATCCCTGTACCTTTTTTTAACTGGTTATCCTCCATGGTTTCTTTCCTCAATTTTGCTAATGCTCCCTGGTTTTTCCTTTCTCCATTGCTCCCATAGCTTCTCCACCTAAATTATCTTTAATTTATTTTGCATAGTGTTTATGTGTGCCTGTTAATTTTCCTTCAATAGAATTTAAGCTCCTTAAGGGCTGTAACTATTTTATTTTGGTCTTTTCTATCCCTAGTGGCTAGAATGGTGACTTTGATATAATAAATACTTAATAGAATACATTTTAACTGATTGAAGAGAAGCATTCTGAAAGCTAGAGATGTAGAAGGAATATATTTAAAGGATGTCTTACAGCTTTTTCAAATAGTTGAGAGAAGTTGAAATATTGAGTTCAAGGAATAGTTGATGGTCTAAGTTTTTCTGGAATATATAGCGAATAAGAATAGAAATGTGAAATAAGACAGGAAGATAAGAACCAGATTGCAGAGGATCTTAAAGCCCAGCTAATGGGTTAGGAGTTTTCTTTGAGGCAGCAATGAATCACTGAAGATCTTTGAACAAGGCAGTAATATGATTAAACCTGTTCTTTAGAAATTCTATTTTGGTTGTTACATTAGGAATTGTTAAAGGAGGATGAAAAATGCAAGTTCAAAGGCAAATTAGGAAGCTTTTGTGGAATTCCAGGCAAGAGATAATGAGAGTCCAAACTAGGTAGGATGTCATGTGAAGTTGAGAGAAATTAGATTTTGGGAAGATTTATTTTCACATAAAGGAAATTTTTTCCTTACTGTTGGATAATGGCTCAGCTTCAGTAAGATACCATCCCATGTTAATCTTATTTAAGATTCTTTGATTTCATCCAACCATAGCTGTAGTTTTATTTGGAGATTTTTCTGTTTAAGTCAAGCATAAAACTGGACCACATATACCTTGTTTTTCTCTTGTGATTAATGATATCTTATACCTAGTCTATAGTATAGATTCTCTGTGTGGCATGTGAGATTCTCATATCTTTGGATAATATTGCACCAATTATTTTGGCTCTGGATTATTAAAATATTTCCTCAATATTTAGGACAATTCAGAAATCAGCATAATGTTCCACAGAGGAACACTTGAAAGGATGGAATAATAATTTGATGGTTAAGATTTTGACATTGAGTGGAATGAGTGGCAGAAATCAGTTCATTTTTGCTTATGTTATGGATAGACACTGAAGTTAGATGATTAACTTGGCAGCAGAATTTAATAGGAAGATGTCTTTGGTTTGGATTACATTGGGGGGAATTCTGTAGCACTTTCAGTGATGCAAGATTGTCCTTGATATTAAAAAAATCCTTTGTCATGAATATTCTTCTGGTCATGATGATATATGACTTCATTAATCTTGCTTCTAATGGATCATTATTGTGTGGAGGTGAATTTTCAGATGCTTTACTAAAAGAAGGAAAACTATGGAAAATTCTGCTTTTTTTTAAAGAAATGCTCTGTCATGGTCCTGGTCATCTGTATAAGCATCATTTCTTAGGTTGGTCACAGCATGATGCATTCTTTGCCCATGCATGTCTCTTGAAACACAGAGAACTTAAAAATGATTCTGAGTCCCATATTTGTTCCTCTCTGCTTTTGTTATGATGATTGTGAAATGACAGCAAAGGAGGTAAGAGTTCCATGTACAAATTCCAGCCTCTCTAGATCAGGGGCTCCTAATATATTTTTTTGTGTCCTGGACACCTCTAGCATCTGGTGGAGACTATGAACCCCTTTTTAAAATAATGTTTTTAAATTCATAAAATGCATGGTTTGCATGGGAAACCATATAATATTGAAATATAGTTCTCAAAATATTAAAAAATTCCAAGATGTTCTGAAATCTATCATAGACTCTTTTGAAGTCTGTCAATACCTGTTCTGTATCAAATCCATTATCATGAAATTTAACGATTGGTACTTGCATTGATTATTTTTGTTCAGTTCTCAACAAATTAAAGACTGTTAGAAGAACCTAAACACATTAATAACGATAATTCTCATTGTAAATAAAACCAAAAGATAAAAAGAAGTTCTTGCTAAATGGAAAACTAATTCAAAGTTTCTCCTGAGAAAAGTCAACAAAAGAGGTGGGTGGGTTATGGGTTCAAAGACAGTGAGAAACATCATTTCATTCAATAACCTATTATCTTGTGTTTCTGATGAAATGTAGTGTTTTTTTTTTTGGCAAGGCAATGAGGTTAAGTGGCTTGTCCAAGGCCACACAGCTAAATAATTAAGTGTCTGAGGTTGGATTTGACCTCAGGTACTCCTGACTCCAGGACTGGTGCTTTATCTACTGTGCCACCTGGCTGCCCCTCTGATGAAATGTTAAAAAAAAAAAAGAAAGAAAGAAAGAAAGAAAAGAAAAGATTATTACTATGAGCATAATGGGTGAAGTGAGAGTGAAATTTTATGAAAAATTTGGTGAGATCCTTCAAACCAAGTTAATAATATATTTTGATAATTGCTAACTTGAATGAATGAAGAATCTTTTATTAAACACTGTACTAATGCTAATGATACAAATACAAAAGTAGTCCTTACCTTTAATAGGTAGCTTATAATCTAATGGGGCAACAGTACTAATATTCTGAAACAGAATGGTGGTCCATAGAAAGATATTTTGGAAATGTTAAGGGGTGTCACTGGAGCTATGGTACACAAGTGAATTAAGGCTCTAGAACTGAAAAGAGAGCAGGGAAGGAAGGGAGGTGGGGTGGAAGAAATGTGTATAGCATCATATAAGGACTAGAGTGTGAAGTGAAGCAGGGATGGAGCCCCCGCCTAGATGTCATAGACTTCTGAGATAACCACTAATCAAAATAGAGAAGCTTCAGTGTGGGAGTCTGAAAAGCCTTTTTTCTTGTACTAAGATTACATGATGAGGAAATATCTAGTTACTAAAATGGGTAGAACCAGTTATAAGCTTGATAAGAAATGTGTGGGAAAATATGGTTTTGATTTAAGAATTGAGAGGGACTAAAGACTTGTAAACTATTCAGAAGATTTATGCTCTTAAATCACAGATATTTTCTTTAAGAGAAGTATCAAGAAAAGTGCTAAACAAAATCACAAAATTAAATTAAATATATTTTAGCAAATATGAAACAGATGTGGCTCAGAATCAGCTGCTTTGTGTAA
This sequence comes from Macrotis lagotis, assembly GCF_037893015.1. Classification (NCBI taxonomy): domain Eukaryota; kingdom Metazoa; phylum Chordata; class Mammalia; order Peramelemorphia; family Peramelidae; genus Macrotis; species Macrotis lagotis. The sequence continues at coordinate 418,133,274 of NC_133658.1, read as the reverse complement.
GTTCAGATGTTAAAATCTATTAATTTGGAAGAAAGAATAATTAGATTTAAAGATTTTTGAACGATTCAGTAGTTTCAATCTCAATAATTTTGACAATCATCAATGTTGAGAATTGGGGAAAAAAGAAAAATAAAAAATACTGACATACATTTTCTACAAAAAGTTTACTAATTTTGGGCAGTTCACAGTGAGGAAGCAGTGATAATGATACCAAGAAGAAAAAAATGTTAATGAAGCATTTGAATTCATAGAAACTAGTATAGAAGGGAACATGAACAAATAGAGTATTGTTGATACTTTGGTGTTAAATATAATACATATTTTTAAGAGAACTGTATTACAGTAATTCACTATTTCACAAAAAATCTATCTTTATGGAAATGTTGATTGTTGAAATTTAAGTTCACAGTTTAAAAAAAACAAAAATAAAATTAAGGAAAATTCAGGAAAAGGAAAAAAAATCCAAATCTGCAGAAAGCTTGACATGAGATGCAATTAAGCCATATCATATCTGGGTGGTGCACTGGATAGAGCACTGACCTTGAAATCAGGAGGATAGGAGTTTGAATCCAACTTCTGACATTTACTAGCTGTATGACCTTGGACAAGTCACTTAACCCTGATTGCCTTGCATTCAGGGTCATCTCAGTTGTCCTGATTCTTATCTGGCCACTGGACCCAGATGGTTCTGGAGGAGAAAGTGAGGCTAGTGACTTAGTACAGCATCCCCTCACTCAATGACATCACGTCCTCCCTGTTGTCATGGTCTTCTTCTAAAATGAAAGACAAACATTATTATGTCAACAGGATTCATATGTAGAGCTGACCAAAGGGCAGTAAATAATTGGAAAAATGGATCATTTGTCAGATTTTTTTTTTTTAGGTTTTTGCAAGGCAAATGGGGTTAAGTGTCTTGCCCAAGGACACACAGCTAGGTAATTATTAAGTGTCTGAGACCAGATTTGAACCCAGGTACTCTTGACCACAAGGCTGGTGCTTTATCCACTACGCTACCTAGCCACCCTTCACTCAATGACATCACGTCCTCCCTGTTGTCATGGTCTTCTTCTAAAATGAAAGACAAACATTATTATTATGTCAACAGGATTCATATGTAGAGCTGACCAAAGGGCAGTAAATAATTGGATCATTTGTCAGATTTTTTTTTTTTTAGGTTTTTGCAAGGCAATGGGGTTAAGTGGCTTGCTCAAGGCCACATAGCTAGGTAATTATTAAGTGTCTGAGACCGGATTTGAACCCAGGTACTCCTGACCCCAAGGCCGGTGCTTTATCCACTATGCCACCTAGCCACCCCCATTTGTCAGTTTTTTAATACACTATCAGTGGCTACACCTTCATAAAATCATCTTGGAAGATGGGCTAAACTAGGTTGAGGATAGCTGGGAGGCTTTAAAACTATTGGAGATTCAGGGCAATGCCTAAACTAAGCTTATGAAGACTTGTGGCAGAATGGGAAGATGAGAACAGTTGTGAGTATGCCGATGAAGATGGTTGAAGTAAGTGCTGTGGAGCTCTTAGAGCTTGGTGTGAGACATCAGAGATGCTAAGTTATTTTGGACCACCAACAGTTGTTTTCATCTTTGTCCTGCCACTGAATTTAAATGACTCTCTGAAAGAGTGACGATTTGTGCAACCCATCCTTACATAAATGCAATTCATGAGCAAGTCAAGACATGAGACTCAGTTGTGATGTTACTCATTTCTGAATATGAAAAATGGACAACAATATAGTCATGAAAAAAATTAATATTTTGTTTTTATAAGATATTTTAATGTTTGGAAGATTCTAAGAGTAGAAAAATCCCCCAGAAGGGATCATGAGGACAATAACTCCACCTGTTTATTTTCTCATTTTTATAATTTGTGGCCTACATGTATATTGAGTTTATTCTTTATTTTAAAAGTATGGGAATAGGACAATGAGGACAACGAAAGATCTCTTGTTCTTTTGTTTAAATTGTGTTAGACCTTTGGGACTCCTTGTGGGGTTTAGGTGTTAAAGATCTAGCTCATTTTACAGATGAGGACTAAGTTACTTGCCAAAGTTTGTGACTGGATTTGAATTCAGGTCTTTTACAGGCCTGGCTTTAAATTCACTGTGCCACCTACTTGCTCTGCTAGAACATCAAGTCATGAAAAATGAAAAAAATATGTTAGATCCCGACCTAATTTAATGGAGAAAAAAGCCCCTATTCATGAAATCATGATTCCATTGTAGCAAAATAGTGAAATATTGATACTTTGCGTCTCTTTTGGCAATGAGTTAAATGACATAGTCTCAGAATCAAATTTTCTTTCAATCTATGTACAATAGAGGGGCAGGTATTGGTTTTAAGAAGGCAGCATCATATTACCAGTTACTATTACTATGTTCAAGAAGTAATGGGAGGAATCTCATGAAAATATATGATCAGTTGGATGTTGTGGCTTACACCTGTTGTCCCTGTTTCTGGTAAACCTCGGGAGGGTAAGGTTGTAAAATCATTTGAGTTTGAGAGCTCTAAGCTGTAGTAGTGATAAAGCAGTTTGAGTGTTCTGAAATCACCAATATGTTGCACCTTCAGGTTTGGAAGCAACCAGATTGTTTAAAAAGAGCTGAATTGACCCAGATTGGAAAAATGCAACAGGTCAAAGCTTGTATGCCTGTCAGTTTTTGGACTAGACCTTTGGTTCAATATATACTTTTACATTGGCCAATGTTAGGAAGACCCAACCAAGCAAAAAAAAAGGAAAATATATGTTTAGAAGATAGGAGTAGGGAAATTAGAGAAAGTGTTAACAAGTGGATTATCAATCAATGGTTTATTAAGCACTTGCTTTGTGCCACATATTGTGCTAAGTGCTGGGGATACAAAATAAATGTAAAACTTCTACCCTCAACAATAGGAATATGAAATAGTGTATACATAGAAAAGATCTACAGATTGGGTTGAATATAACAGGGAAAGTCACTGCCTGGTGAGGGGAAAAAAGAAATTAATTCTGCAGAATCAGGTGGATGTGAAGAGAGAGAACATTCCAGTAATAGAAAGTGACCATTGCAAAGTCATGGAATAGGAAATAGAGTGCCATGTTGAAGAATGACAATTGCCTATATAACTCAGAAGGGGTGAAGGGCAAAAAAATAATGGTAATGAGATTGATTTGTTTTAGCTTTCTACTTTTTAAAGGATGAAGGACATGTGAGTAACTGGAAAAGAGCTAGTAGCTGAGATAGAGAGGCCATCTATTGGAGAAGATGGAGGGATTTGTTAAAGAGATGAGCATTTGGAGACTAGGGTGGAAGAGATAATAGAGAATGACTTGGGAAATAATAAAAGTGGAAAATGACCTCTTAACACATAACCTCAATTTTTTTCAGTCAACTTTGATACCAGTTTGTCATTCAAGAGAAATGATGGAGGAGAAAACATAGGAGACTTGAAGAAAGAAGAAAATGTTTGGAATAGTCACTGTGTTCTTTGGTGTATTTAGTGCAGTATTGATTCAGTTAAGGAGGAGAGAAGGATTGCCTGAATGAAAGGACCCAGTTGTTATCTGCTTCCTGACTAATAGCTGTGGGCTATGTGATAAACATTTTTGGATACTTAGCTTATGAATTGTTTTCACTATGTTTAATTTTTTTTAAGGTTTTTTCAAGGCAAATGGCTTGCCCAAGGCCACGCAGCTAGGTAATTATTGAGTGTCTGATACCGCATTTGAACCCAGGTACTCCTGACTCCAGGGCCAGTGCTTTATGTACTGCGCCACCTAGCTGCCCCAATGTTTAATTTTTTAAAGTTTGATTATGCTTATTTTAAATGGGTTTTTTTTTTGTTATCTGGGTCAGGATTTAGGGGTGGAGAGAAGCAGAATAAAGGGATCTGAGTGATCAAAAATAAAAACAAATTAGAGGATCATTGAATGATCAAAATACACAGAAGAGAACAGATGATTTGGATTGGCACACAGGAAACAAAAATGGCATTTTATAGTTTTGTAAATTATCCTCTTGCTCTTTACATATATATAGTCCCTGAAGTTTACTTTTAAATTACACTTAAAACTAAAGCTAACAGGCTTAAATTTGAACTAAGAATTTTAGAACATTCTGTTATTAATGTTCATAATTACTGATATTTGTCAAGTACAGAGATATAAAATCATTTAAAAAGATTAGATTTTTGGTTTAATTATTGAGCAGGTAATGAATTCTTATAGCTCTGTTCTGACTAATAGGAGGAAGATTGTGGAAGAATCCAGGATTAAGCTTTGGCAAGGTAGGAGACCAAAGGCTAAGGAGTTTGGGAGTAAAGAATAATATGTAGTTGAATTGACTCACTAAGAAGTTGAGATTGAGAAAGGAAGAGCATGCATACTCCAAACAGGGAGAGAGTAATGAAATTTGGAGGTTGTGTTAAGGAAGAATAGGTTTAGTATTATAAGGGAAAGGGAGAGATGGAATGATAAAGGAATTTTGGAGTTCTTGAATCCAGACGTGGAATCACTTGTGATTGATGGCAAGATAACAGTCTTAGTATGTAGGAATAGATCGGGAATTTAGGGTATTTGAATGAACATCAGCATTTAAGAAGTATGATATATGAAGGCAGGAGTTGGAGTGGAGATTATTATGAGGCACCAAATTTATCCAGAAGGGAAGGAGATTGTCCTGGGGGTTTGTAGATAAAGGACACCAAGATTTGGATTAGGTGTTTAATTTGAGTATCATGAACCTAAAAAGAGGGTAGATTGGTAAGTGGTGGCAGTTACAAGAGAGTTTGGAAATGGTGATGGGGAGCAAGAAATAGTCTGAGTTATAATACAGTTTGAGGACCTGAGTTCAAATCCAGCCTCAAACACCTAGTATTTACTTAATGTGACCATGGGCACATTAATAAGCACTTAAACGTATTGCCTTGCAAAAACCCAAACAAAAAAAACAACAAAAGAAATAGAGTTATAATAAGTTAAGGAAATATGGGAGACAGTAAAATCTGTGATTGGAAAGAATGACAGGGATACAGTATCCAGTGTCAGAAGATGAAAGAAAAGAGAAAAAAAAGATTTAAAATGAAAAAAGTTATTTTTAAAAATAGGAATTCTAGAAGTCCAATGGAATGAATGGGTGGGAATGGGATATATATATATATATATATGCATATATATATATATATGCATATATATATATATATATATATATATCTAAAATTGAGATAGTTGAGAATGAGGGATTGGATACGTGAGACTAGGGGAAAGGGATGTTCTTTAGCAGTTTGGGGGTTTATCAACTGAATTTGGGAATAAGAGAGCAGATCTATATTAACTGTATACTAATAAGCACAGGCAGTGTATCAGTGAGTGCAAAGAAGTCTGTTGAAAAAGTCAATGCTTAGAAAATTCATGGTCACCTTACAAGGCCTCTCTGACATTCCTGTGTCTCAGACTCCTTCCCTGCAGATAAAGGCAGGATCTAGAAAAAGCCTGGTCAAGCACATCAGACATGTTTTTTGTTAATAGTGTTAAAAGACCTAGCAGATGACTTGAGGCATATTGAATGGATCCTCTATGGAAGCTTTATGGGAGGTCTTTGACATGAATTGCATTGGATGAAAAAATAGAGGAATCTTGATCTTCACGACTGAAAAGAGTATTTCCATTGATGAAGTTTTGGTTCTATTGATGAAATTTTGGTTCTATTGAGCTATTGATTTTTTTTTCCCTTATTGAAATATTTCCCCAATATAAAGTTGTTAATTTTTAAATAGTAATGAACATTTCTGAACTTCAGCATAAGGAATCATTTAAAATGTGCCACTTTACTTTAAAAATTATGTGTATTTATAATGAAATTAATAAAGTATATTTTTTCCCAGAAGAAGAAGTTTTCTTCTCCATGGCTGATATGGACATGTCCCATAGTCTCTCATCTCTTCCTCCTCTTGGAGATCCCCCAAATATGGATCTTGATCTCTCCTTAACTAGTACATTCACAAATACTCCAGCAGGATCTCCATTGAGTGCCACTGTGGTAAATTATAACTTATTCTGGCTATTGTGTTCTTGTTACTGTGTTCTTCAAAAATTAGCATTTTTGTTCTGCAACTGTACTTTTCTATTATAGCTTCAGCCAACTTGGGGTGACTTTCTTGATCAGCATAAGGAAGAACAACCAATCAAAGTACCTCCATTTTCATCCACTTTGATTCACCAGACATCTTTACAAAGGACTTGTAAGTAAAATCAAAAGTGACTTTTTTCACTTATTGTTAAAATCTTTCAAATTTTTGATTTATTTCCATTACTGCTGCTTTCATGTTCTCATCATAATACAGAATGTTAGTTTGGGCAATTCAGTATAATTAGGAAGAAAATGAAGCAGTTGGGCTATTAATTGTATGTTATCTTAACAGATATCTATTGCATATTAATATTTTTAGTGAAAATATGCACCATATAAATTACATTTTATTATTACAGTGTAGGAGTCTTAACCATCTGATTTTGTTTTACTGTTTATACTTTCCTTGAAAGAGAACCTCAGGTTTCTTCTCTGCAAAATTTAATTGAAATAAACAAGGCATAAAGGAAGATTTGGTGAGCAAATTTTGGTTAATTTCTCACTTTTTTTTCATTAATTTTTTTAAATTGCAAAAGCCTTGTTTACACATTTACTCCTGTAACATATTCTTTTCATAGTTGAAGTATCAAGGACCCTGAATAAGAGATACAGATGGATAACTGAATTGTTTTTCTTTAAAAAAAATACTTTCTGATATCACTTAAACTGTTAAGATCTTATTTTTTTAAGTTATTACATGAGTAAATGTTTTACAAATTTTGATGTATATTGCTGTTTAAAAATCAAGTTATAGTAAATAATTTTGAAACTTATTTGTGTGTTTCAGCTCTTCCTTCTAGATCCGTTTCACTGGATGAGTCCAGGCCTGAACTTATTTTTAGATTAGCTGTGGGAACTTTTTCAGCCTCTGTACTTCACATTGATCCTTTATCACCACCTGAAACTTCTTTGAATCTTAATCCATTGACTCCATTGGCATTATATTTTTTTACTTGCATAGAAAAGATTGATCCAATAAGATTTCTGGCACATGATTTTGCATCCTTCAGAGAAGTATTTGCAGAGGCTTGCTCCCATGATCACCTTAGGTATGTGTAATTTTAAAATTTCTACTGTAGGAATAATAGGTTAAAAAGAGCTGAGTAAGTAAGTTTTGCAATTTATTATGGTTCATATTTTAAATCCAATCTTTAAGTATAAATGAATGGAAAATGAATGTTGCAATATTCTATAAGGATATAGGTCAGGATTCAGCAATTTAGGTTTTTTAGAAACAGATAAAATGAATGGATCTAGATTTTCTCACTCTCCTTTATTATGGCTTGTTTTAAGATGTCATTCTTCATGCTTTGATGCCATTCCAGCTGGTATTTCATAGTTATTAGTACCACTTACTATCATGGGAAATATGGTTCAGATGTAGTGAAGAAATAAAAAAAGGAATAAAACTTTGCAATTGGCCACAATATGAAATGATTTGAGGACATGCATAGAATCTTAGTTTCTTATTCTTGATCCACATGAGAAGAGGCTACAGTAAATATTTGTAATATACTTAGTATAATAAGAACTATGATCATCTCTCTCTAGATTAAGATAGAAAATAATTATTTTTGCCATTTATTCATTGATCATTTAATATATAAAAACATTAATTTTGAATCAAGGACTAAGTTTCTCTTGGCTTCCTTTCTCCCTCCCCTCAAATAATAACATTTATTTTGTTCATTATTTTAATAATTTTTATCTTTTTTTTTTTCTGTCTCCCTAGTTTAAAGGGATTCAAGTCTAATTTCAGGAATTAAAAGAAAAAGCAGTAGAATGTAGCAATGGAGCTTAAAATTTCATTTATGTTTGAAATGACTGACTAAGATCTGATTTGGTTTCTTTAAGCTACATTCACATAGTTTGAGAAACTACCAAAAAGTATCTTATTTTTTACAAATGTTTGGAAAAATATATGGCAGCATAAGTATCAATAAAGTGATAGAAGAGTACAGTATATGTATATATCTGTGATAAATAATTGTTTACTAAAAATAAACATTTATCTTTACATTTAATATTTTCAGAAATGTTAGTGGTAACTGTTTTAAACTATCAGACTTGGCTAATAAGTTTTTATTTTTTTAATGACATTTGTTTGGGTTCCACTAAGAGTAAATAAGACATTTATATAATTCTAGCCATCATAGAACTTGCAATTCAGTAGGTAAGAAGGAAAATACAAAGATAACTATTTAAAAATGCTGTTGAGACTCAGGCATATGAAGGATCAAAAATGATAATGCTGTGGGTATTCAGTGTCATTTCTTTTTTCTTTTTTTCTTTTCTTTTTTGCAAGGCAATGGAGTTAAGTGACTTGCCTAAGGCCACACAGCTAGGTAATTATTAAGTGTCTGAGGCTGGATTTGAACTCAGGTACTCCTGACTCCAGGGCTGGTGCTCTATCCACTGTGCCACCTAGCCACCCTGTCAGTGTCATTTCTTAAGGGCAAGTCTGAGTTATAAGTCACATAATTTTTATTCTCAAATAACTGGATATTTTCAAATATTATGTTTTCACAACAGATTTATTGGTACTGGCATCAAAATATCTTATGAACAAAGGCAGAGATCAGCTTCTCAGTATTTTAGTACAGATATGTCCATAGGGCAGATGGAGCTTTTGGAGTGTCTGTTTCCTACTGATTCTCATACTGTTTCTACACACTACACGGAGGTATGATAATTTTAATTTTTTTTCCTAATCAAATTAAGTATTTGAAAATTTATAAACATTTTTTCTTCAGAAGTATATAGGATGTGACATGTATAAAAGAAATAGCACATTTTTTGTTACATGTATATGCTATATTGTATTTTTATTTAAGTTCTTATAGGACATAATAGAATCTGCAGAAATTTTTCATTGAATTTCCTTATTGTGTGGTTCTGAGTGACAAAAAATAGATTTTTATTTTACTCATGTATAAAGTAGCTAAAACTACTTTAGAATTTTGGTCTAGACATATTTTATTATTTAGAAATACTAGGGACTTTAGAGTTCATCTGTCCAACCTTCTTAGGAAAACAAGATCCAAAGTATCTTTACCCAAGATCCTTATTAACCAAACAATACTTAATTTTAAATGTATTGATTTAAACTTATAATTCCTCATTGTTGCAGCAGAGATACTGAAATCCTCAAAGGCAGAATAAAAGCTATGACAAGTCCCACTAATCTTTAAATTATGATTTGGGTATGTACTTTGTGCCTGTTATCTCAGAACCATGTTAAGTTTTTTTGATGTTCGTCACTAGAGGCTTGGATATTAGATATTAAATATTTTTTACTACAGTAACTACTTAAATTATCTACTAAAGTGTAGAAAGTTTATGATCTATATTAGTAGAAGAGGAAGAATAATCCATTTGCTTTGCTTATATATCACTTTACAAATTACAATACACTATAACTACTATGTGGAGTAGGTAGCAGAATTATCATTTACTAATGAAGCTCATAAAGACAAAGTGACTTTATTGTGGTTACACACTGAGTAAATGGCAGAGCTAGGAATCAGATTCAGGACTTTTCACTGCTACCCTTCTCTTCTTTTTATCATACTATGCTGCCTTTTTTATGGTATAGTAAAGAAACGCAGTCTTTCACAGTTTAATGCCTAGATTCAATGATATGTTAGTGAATTAGACAATGTGTTTATATTTTTTCATTTGGCCACTGTCAACCTTCCTTTTGTATTTTTTGAAAAGATTGTTTCTGGAGTTATTTTCTTATAATATGAAATAATGAAGAATCTGAGAATCAGTTTTTTCAGTGATAATTTAGAAAAATGAGTAAAATATTTCAGAATAAATATCATTCATTGTTAAATATTTTACATATTATTGCTTTTTATTTTTAGCTTTTAAGATTCCAATCCAAAAAAGGAAGCGATTTACATCTCCCAACATGTCTTCAGCTTCATTATAAACATTCTGATAATAGAGGACCCCAGGTAAGTTTTACTTTTGATTTAATACGAAATTTTAATTTTTCTCATTTGAAATGTAGAATATTATCAGACTCCTTGTCTTTCACCTGTCATTTTATTGGGATGAAAAAAATTAAATGATCATATTTTTAAAAATGCTCTGCAAACTTTTAAACAGCTCTGTACATACTGGGATTATTATTACTATTGATATTGTCACTTATTTTGCCAGTGTTATTATCAGTACTCCATTTATTTATTTTTTCATTTATTTATTTGTTTGTTTATTTTAGGGCAGTCAGGCACGACTTAGTTCAGTTCCTCAGAAAGCAGAATTACATATCAAATTAAATCCAGTGTTTTGTGAATTGGATATTAGTATTGTGGATAGGTTGAATTCCTTGCTTCAGCCACAGAAACTTACCACAGTGGAGATGATGGCTTCTCACATGTATACATCTTACAACAAACATATAAGTCTGGTAAGTGTCTAAGATTTTTCAATCTTTATAACTGACTGCATCTTTCTTTTATGAAGATAGGGGAATTTTTTGATTCTTCCAAATACCATTTTACTCAATTAGAGCAATTGTTCAAAGCTAATGAATGTCAGATCATTTTTTGTCATGGCAGAGTTGCAAAGAAATGAATTTCATCCTTTAGGGAGCAACATGAATGTTGTGGATTATTGTTTTTCCTTTTCTGTTTTGAACTGTGGTTTCATTAGAACAATTGGTTATGCAACTCCGTTTACCAGGGCAGATCAGCAACCTTTTCCACAACTAGTTGTCTTTGATGCATGGAGAGATTCAGTTTCTTCTCCAGGGTCATGTAATTAGTACCAGAGGCTATTGATAGTGAACCTAGTCCGTTTTTTCTTTTAAGACCTACCATTTAGCACTATGATATCTGATACTATGAATGATCCATTCCTCTTTTACCAGAAAACCAAAACAAATCAAATATGAGTGAAGAGATATTTGATAGCTTTATTCCCTGGAAAACAAAGGAATGTTTAAATAATTTGATCAATCAGGAAGTGGGTAACTTTTAGACCAAATGCGGACACTTTTAAGTAAGCTGGGAATCACAAAGACAAATTCTCTTATTACTATGAATTTTTTTGGTTAGTATACTTTACTGTGAGATAATAAATAACTCTTAAGAAAATGTTCTTTTTTATTTGTTTGTCATTTTTTTTGTGTTCAATCAAGACTCCCAGTACAAGGTATTTGCTCACTACTAGGTATGGTTTGAAAATTTTCCCATTTGTTTTCTACTGTCTGCCTAAAGCTCTGATCCTTCATTTTAACCTATGTAACCTTACAGCATAAGTAAGTTAGTTTGTGTGACTTGAAAAGCTGTAAAATATGCATCTTTGTGGAAGAGATTGAGAAGAGTTTCAGAATGAGAGGTCTCTTGAATGGAGAAGGGAATACCTGCATTTCTATAATCAGAGATACATTGAACCATAAGTATTTAAAATGTGTTCTTTATTTTTCCCCTTTCCTCACATGTCATGTTTTAGGTGACTATCTATTTTACCTGTCTCTAATGTCAGCTCAACCCTGGATGAGTTTGGCTATTTGAAATGAAAGTTTTTGGCAATTAGCAGCTATAGGCTAGTGATTTGGGTGGAGCTTTCTTGAGTTGAGGGTTATCTTTTATTCTAAACCACTAGGTTAGGAATTTAGGTTTAGAATAGATGACTATAAAAAAGAAAAAAGAAAATATATAAGGGGAAGAATTAAGAGCCAAGAGATAAGAGGTAGGATAGAATTCAAATATTTTGTTCATTCTGATATAGGTGGTTTGTTATTTCTTAAATAATAAAACAATATGGAATTGATTTTGATTGTAGAATTTTTTCCTTACATACCTTTTGTGAATGATGGACTTCATTTAATATCAAAAAGGAATTTTATTTCAAATTGTTCAAGCACATTTCATATTTAATTGTGAATTTTAAAAATATTTTATATTTTTCCAAATAGATGCAAGAGTTGTTTTCAACAATCTTTTTTTTTTTGCAAAGGTTTTGAGTTTTACATTTTTATCTCTGTCCCTTCCCTCCTCCTTTCTTCCTGACAGAGAGCAATCTAACAGAGGTTCTACATGTATATGTGTGTTAAACATAGATCCATACTAATCATGTTATGAGAGAAGAATTAAAATGAAGAATCAGTCCAAATGAAAGAAAAACAACATTAATGTGGAAAAAAGACATAATACCTAAAACAACTTTTTAAAATTGTAGATAATATAAGCTTTGGTCTGTTTTTAAACTTCACAGTTCCTTCTCGGGATATAGATAATAATATTTCCATCATAATTATTTTAGAATTTTCTTTGATTATTGTACTGTTGAAGTGAACAGGTCCATCATAGTTGAACTATTAGTGTGTATAATGTTCTTCTGGTTCTGCTCATTGCACTCAGCATCATTTCATGAAAGTATTTCCAGACTTTTTTGAAATCCCATCCTTCATTTCTTATAGAACAATGTTTCCTCATATTCACTTATCATAATTTCCTTAGCCATTCCCCAATTGATGGACATCCCCCTCAATTTCCAATCCTTTGCCACTATGAAAAGAACTATTGTATATTTTTGTACATGTAGGTTTTTTTTTAACTTTTATTTGGTGATCTCTTTGGGATACTGGCCCTCTAATTGGGAATTTTAAATAGTTTTTCCAGATAATTTCATTCATTCATTCATTCATGGAAGGCAGTAGGGTTAAAGTGACTTGCCCAAGGTCACACAGCTAGATTAATTATTAAATGTCTGAGGCCAAATTTGAACTTGGGTTCTCTTGATTCCAGGACCGGTGCTATATCCACTGTGCCACCTGACTGCCCCCTGGGTAATTTTAAACAGAAAAAATGTGTATAAAAGTATATGTCTTGTTCTGAACCTACATTTTATTACCTCTCAACCAAGAGATAGGAGGTGTGCTCCTTTAGAGTTCTTCATTCTTTGAAAGTTGTTTTCCTTTATATTGTTAAAGTCAGTGTATAAAATTTTTTACTGGTTCTTCTCATTTCACTTTGTTGCAGTCTTCCAAGTTTCTCTGAATCTGTCACTTTGTCATTTTTTTATAGTACAGTAATATTTCATATATTTATATACCAATATTTGTTAAAATTGGTATATACAAGTATCTAATTTTTTGTTATAACAAAACATGCTGATATAATTTTTTGTGGCTTCTTTCTCTTTGATAATGATCTCTTTGGAATATTCTTTAAATTTTTTAGTTTTTGCAAGGCAGTGGGGTTAAATGGCTTGCCCAAGGCCAGCTAAGTAATTAAGTGTCTGAGCTCAGATTTGAACTCAGGTACTCCTGACTCCAGGGCCAGTGCTCTATCCACTGCGCCACCTAGCTGCCCCTCTTTGGAATATTTTGACAAGTCTTGTATCACTGAATCAAAAGTTATAGGTTAGCAACTTTTGGGGCATAATTCTAAATTGCTTTCCAAAATAAATGGATATCTTCCTACAAACACTTCACAATTATCTTTTTATTGAGTCATTTTTGTTTATCTTATTGTTAGGGATTTGAAGGACTTTTCCTCATGTGGTTGTTGATAACTTGTATTCCTTTCTTTGAAGATTTCTCTTCATAACTTTTTGCTACTTATCTATTGGGCATTAACTACTCTTCTTTTATATTTATATCATAAATTTTATTAATTTCTCCTTTGGATTTCAGGATTTCTATTTATTTTAGTCCTTTATTGGAGATTTAAAATTTGTTGTTTTTAGTTGTATGCCCATTTCATTATTTTATTCTTTCTCTTTTATTGATCTAAGAGTTTAGAGATAAAAATTTTCCCCCCAAAATTGCTTTGGATTCATCCCACAAATTTTGGTATGTTTTCTCATTTTTGTCATTTTTATGGAATTATTGTTTCTTTGTGATTTGTCCTTTGACTCATTTTTAGGTATGGCTTATTTAATTTCTAATTAATGCCTAAAAGACTTTCTTTGGAAAAATTAAATGAGACAAAGGACTTACATGGAGGTCAGAAGAAGTGATAAAAGGATATTCTCAGGTCTCTCTGAAGGACTTTCCAATTGATTAGGAAGCATGGGAGAAACTGGCACAGGACTGTCTGGCGTGGCATGCCTGCATCAAAGAAACAAAGTAGAATTTCAGTAAATCAAATAAAATGTGAGATGTGTAAATCTAGAGCCATCTCCACTCCCAGTGTTCATATAGACTGTGTCCAACCTGTATTAGAGCCTTCCTAGCTCATATTAGTCTGATCAGTCACAGTTGAAGTGTGTACCTTGACCCTAAAATAATGATGTCATTTTGATCCTCTTTGAGAATAAAGGACAGCAACCAATCAATCTATTCTACCTTTAATATAGCATCCCTTTATTCACTACCACACTTCATTTTTGTCCCCCCACCTAATTCTTTGTTAGAAAAGATGAATTTGTCTAGCTCACTATATGTTTGTTTATATACTTCCCACCTCAAATAAGTTCATGTGAGAATGAAGTTCCAAGTGTTGTCTGCTCCCCCTCTCCACTGCCATTTTCCCTTTCATTGTAAAAATTCTTCCTTGTTCACCTGTTATATGATTTAATCTTCCTCTCTTTCTCCCAGTATGCCTGTCCTTTGTTGTTTCCTTTTGAGATTGTCCCAGTGTAATAGACTCACTGATTCCCTCTAAGCAGGCTCCTTTTAACTAACTTAGGATGATAACAATGTGATCAGTAGGGGCAGCTAGGTGGCTCAGTGGATAGAGCATGGGACCTGGCTGTTTGACCTTGGGCAAGTGACTGAACCCCATTGCCTTAAATTAAAAAAAATGATGGTGAATTTTTATTTTACCCTCTAGAGCTAAGATATTGGGGTATTTTTCCTTTATAATTTCCTGAAATAAGATGTCTAGACCCTTTTTTTGATCATTACTTTCAAGTAGTCTAGTAATGCTTAAATTATTTCTCCACAGTTAATTTTCAGATGAGATATTTCATACTTCTATATTTTCATATTTTTGTCTTTATTTTAGTATTTCTTGATGTCTCATGGAGTCATAATTTCCACTTGACCAATTTGAATTTTTAAGGAGTTTTTTCTTTTTTTTTCATTTTACAGATTTTATTTATTTTGAGTTTTACAATTTTCCCCCTAATCTTACTTCCCTCCCCTCACCCCCCACAGAAGGCAATTTGCCAGTCTTGACATTGTTTCTAAATTGATTGTGAGGAGAGAGAAATCATATCCTTAAGGAAGAAACATAAAGTGTAAGAGATAGCAAGATCAGACAATAAGATATGAGGTTTTTTCCTAAATTAAAGTTAATAGCAGGGGCGGAGCCAAGATGGCGACTTGAAGGGATCGAGTCTTAGGAACTCTCTGATAAAAACTCATAAACTAAGGACTCTAACTGAACTTTCAAGAGACAGAACCCACAAAGGGACCCAGTGAGGCAGTTCTCCTACTCAAGGTAACCTGGAAAAGAGCAGAAAGGCTCTGCTCCCTGGGGTCAGAGGGGTGGCCCACCAGAGCCAAAGAACTTCAGCCTCCCGGAGGCAGCCCCAGGGTGCTAGGAGCTGCAGCTCACAGCAGCGGGGGAGTCTCCTGAGCTGCACCCCAGGGAGCACTGGCACAAAGTAGGGGAACAGCAGGGGACCTCTGCCAGAGCGAGCACGTGGAGCCCAGCCCTCAGGGCACACAGCCAGCAGCTTGGTCTTTCTGCAGCCCAAATCCAGGAAACAGAAGCAGGCTGAGCGGGTAAGCAGGAGCCCCCAGGGCATGAGCCTATTGAGCTGAGGGAGGGGAGTGAAGAGAGAGAGAGCGAGAGACTGCAGAGCTCTGTCCTCTGCCTCTGGAACCGGACTCTGGGGTCTGACCACATTCAGATCCTGATCCCAGTCTAGGCCCCCCCCACAGAACAATAGGGCCCCCCCACCTCGGCCCCGTGGCAGAGAGGGGCGCTTATGTTCATTCACAGACCAGGAGGGAGGACAGAACCTCACACACTGAGACCCTTGTGGGAGTGTCTCACAAGCTCAGGAAGCACCCCCCAAAAAACAGGCTTAGGCTGGGAAAATGAATAAGCAAAAAAATAAGAGGAAGACCATTGAGAAATATTTTGCAAATGAGCCCAAGAAGGATCAAAATGCTCAGTCTGAAGATGAGGAAGCACAAGCTCCTACATCTAAAGACTCCCAAGAAAAACAGAAATTGGGCTCAGTTTATGATAGAGCTCAAAAAAGACTTTGAAAATCAAATGAGGGAGTTGGAAGAAAAACTGGGAAAAGAAAGGAGAGAGATGCAGGAAAAACATGAAAATGAAGCCAGCAGCTTAGTCAAGGAAATCCAAAAAAATGCTGAAGAAAATAGCATGCTAAAAACCAGCTTAGGTCAAATGGGTAAAACAGTTCAAAAAGTTGAGAAGAATGCTTTAAAAAGCAAAATTGGCCAGATGGAAAAAGAGATAAGAAAACTCTCTGAGGAGAATAAATCCTTCAGACAAAGAATAGAATTCAGGGAGATTGATGAATTTACCAGAAATCAGGAATCAATACTGCAAAACCAAAAAAAAAAAAATGAAAAATTAGAAGAAAATGTGAAATATCTCATTGAAAAAACAACTGATATGGAAAACAGACTTAGGAAAGATAATTTGAAAATTATTGGAATACCTGAAAGTCATGATCAGGAAAAGAGCCTTGACATCATTTTCAAAGAATTACTACAGGAAAATTGCCCTGATATTCTAGAAGCAGAGGGCAAAATAGAAATGGAGAGAATTCACTGGTCCCCCCGAGAAAGAGATCCCAAAAAACCAACCCCTAGGAATATTATAGCCAAGTTCCAGAACTCCCAAGTCAAAGAGAAAATATTACAAGCAGCCAGAAGGGCACAGTTCAAATATCGTGGAGCTGCAGTCAGGATCACTCAGGACTTAGCAGCATCTACACTGGAAGCTCGTAGGGCTTGGAATACAATACCAAAAGAGCTTAGAATGCAGCCAAGAATGAACTACCCAGCCAGGCTGAATGTCCTCTTCCAGGGAAAAAGATGGGACTTTCAATGAACCAAGGCAATTTCAAAAGTTCCTTTTGGAATGGCCAGAGCTGAACAGAAGGTTTGATCTTCAGATACAGGACTCAGGTGAAGCATGGAGATTGGAGGAGAGGGGGGAAATATGAGGGATTAATGAGGGTGAACTGCATGTATAGAAAAATGATAGTGATAATATTCATATGAACCATCTCAGTTAATAGAGCAGGTAGAGGGAGTTTTTATAGTTGAAGCACAGGAGAAAGCTTAATTTGAAGATAAAATATGGTGTAAAAATGGAGTCAGTAAGGAAAAAAAGGGAAATGGAAAGGGAGAAAGAAAAAGGAGAGGGGGAATAGTCCAAGATATTTCACATAAGATTTTTTTTTATTACAATGAGCTATTGCAATGATATGGAAGGGAGGAGGCAAGGGGGAATGAGGGAACCTGTGCTCTCATCAGAGATGGCTAGGAGAGGAAACAGCAAATATACTCAATGTGTTATAGACATCTGGAGTAAGAAGGAGGGGGGAGCAGGGGGAAGGGGTGGGGATGTGAATAAAGGAGGAGAGGATGGACCATGGGGGGACAGTGTTCAGATATAACACATTTTCTTTTTTACTTCTTGCAAGGGGCTGGGATTGGATGGCCTGCCCAGGATCATAGGGCCAGGTGGATTCTGGGCCTAAGGGGTGGTATGGGAGCTCAGGGCTTCTTGGCCCCAGGATCAGGGATCTGTCTGCTGTGCCACTCAGCGACCCTACAGCAGAGTCAGAGTGAAAGGAGAGAGAAAATATAGTACACGGTAGTGGAGAAATAAGAAAGGAGGGAGTTGTGATCAGCAATGGCAATGTTGGAAAAAATATGGAAGTAATTTTGTGATGGACTTATCATAAAGAATGTGATCCACTCACGACAGAGTGGATGGTGTTGGAACAAAGACTGAAGCACATTTTTTGTTATTATTTGGGGGAGGGTGCAGGGCAAGTGGGGCTGGGTGGCCTGCCTGGAGCTACATAGCAGAATGATCTTTGGGTGTCTGAGGCCGGATTTGGACCCAGGTGCTCCTGGCTCAAGGGCCAATGCTCTGTCTGCCACCCAGCCACCCCTACTATTATTACTATTTTACTTTATTTTGGGTCTTTTTTCTTTCTTTCTTCTTTTTGGTTTTTGCAGGGCAGTGGGGATCGGGTGGCTTGCATGTCACATGGCTGGGTGATTATTGGGTTTACGAGGTTGGATATGGACTCAGGTGCTCGTGGCTCCAGGGCTGGTGCTTCGTCCATTGTGCCACCTGGCCATACTTACAATTATTACTATTTTTTTTAATTTTAATTTTTTTTCTCTCCCCTTTACTTTTTCGCCCAAGCAAGTCTATCTATATTCATGGTGGGGAGGGGTATTTTGTTTACTTGTAAACAAGTATATTTTATTAATGTAAAAAAACCATTTGTATGAAATGAGAATAAAAAAAAAACATTAGAAACAAACAAACAAAAAGTTAATAATCCTTTTTCTTTGTTCAAACCCCACAGTTCTTTCTCTGGATACAATTGGTATTCTCCATTACAGAGAGCCCCAAATTGTCCCTGATTGTCGCACTGAAGGAATGAGCATGTCCATCAAGATTGATCATCACCATGTTTCAGTTAGGGTGTACAATGTTTTTCTGGTTCTGCTTATCTCACTCAGCATCAGTTCATGCAAATCCCTCCAAGCTTCCCTGGAATCCTGTCCCTCCTGGTTTCTAATAGAACAATAGTGTTCCATGACATACCTATACCACACTTTTTTTAAGCCATTCCCCAATTGAAGGACATTTACTTGATTTCCAATTCTTTGCCACTACCAACAGGGCTGCTATGAATACTTTTGTACAAGTGATGTTTTTAACCCTCTTTCATTATCTCTTCAGGATATAGACCCAGTAGTGGTATTGCTGGATCAAAGGGTATGCACATTTTTGTTGCCCTTTGAGTGTAGTTCCAGACTGCTCTTCAGAAAGGTTGGATGAGTTCATAGTTCCACCAACAATGTATCAGTGTACCATATTTCCCACATCCCTTCCAACATTGATCATTGTCCTTTCTGGTTATATTGGCCAGTCTGGGTGGTCCCTCAGAGATGCTTTAATTTGCATTTCTATAATAAGTAATGATTTAGAGCAATTTTTCATATGTGTATGGATTGCTTTGATTTCCTCATCTGTAAATTGCCTTTGACCATTTGTCAGTTGGGGAATGGCTTGTTTTTTTAAAAGTTTGACTCAGTTCTCTATATATTTTAGAAATGAGTCCTTTGTCAGAAATACTAGTTGTAAAGTTTGTTTCCCAGTTTACTACATTTTTTTTGACCTTGGTTACAGTGGTTTTGTCTGTGCAAAAGCTTTTTAATTTAATGTAATCAAAATCATCTAGTTTTTAGTGATGTTCTCCATCTCTTCCTTGGTCATAAACTGCTTCCCTTTTCATAGATCTGATATATAAACTACTCTTTGATCTTCTAGTTTGCTTATAATATTGTTCTTTTATGTCTAACTCCTGTATCCATTTTGATCTTATCTTGGTATAGGGTGTGAGTTATTTTGTCTAATCTAATTTTCTTCTGTACTAACTTCCAATTTTCCCAGTAGTTTTAATCGAAGAGAGAGTTTTTATCCTAATAGCTGGATTCTTTGGGTTTATCAAACAGCAGATTATTATAATCATTTCCTGCTATTCCTAGTCTATTCTACTGGTCCACCACTCTGTTTCTTAGCCAGTTCTGATGACTGGTGCTTTATAATATAATTTTAGATCTGGTAGGGCTAAACCACCTTCCTTTGCATTTTTTTCATTGAATCCTTAGAAATTCTTGAATGAATTTACTTACAACTCTTTCTAACTCATTAAAATATTTTTTTGGAATTTTAATTGGCAGGGCACTAAACAGGTAGTTTAGTTTTGGTCGTATGGTCATTTTTATTATATTAGCTCTACCTATCCATGAACAGTTGATGTTTGCCCAGTTATTTAAATTTGATTTGATTTGTGTGAGCAGTGTTTTGTGATTGTTTTTAAAAAGTTTCTGAGTCTGCCTTAGCAAATAAATTCCCAGGTATTTTATATTGTCTGAGCTTACTTTGAATGGGATTTCTCTTTCTAGCTCTTCCTGCTGTATCTTGCTAGTCATATATAGAAATGTTGAGGATTTATGAGGGTTTATTTTATATCCTGCGACTTTACTAATGTTGCTAATTGTTTCCAGTAGATTTTTAGATGATTTCTTTTTGGATTCTCTAGGTATACCATCATGTGCAAAGAATGTGAGAGTTTTGTCTCTTCATCCCCAATTCTAATTCCTTCAATTTTTTTTCTTCCTTACAATACTGAACAGTAGTTGTGATAATGGGCATCCTTGTTTCACCCCGATCTTATTGGGAATGCCTCTAGCCTATCCCCATTGCATCAGAGCTTGTTGGTGGTTTCAGATAGATACTGCTTATTATTTTATGGAACAGTCCATTTATTCTACACTCTTTGGTGTTTTCAGTAGGAATGGGTGCTGTATTTTGTCAAAAGCTTTTTCAGCATCTATTGATAATTATATCAATATATCAATATATGATTCATATGATTTCTGATAGGTTTGTTGTTGATATAATTAATTATACTGACAGTTTTGCTGATATTGAACCAACCCTGCATTCCTGGGATAAATCCTACTTACTCATAATGTATTATCCTAGTGATAACTTGTTGTAATAGGAGTTTTTTTTGTAATAGGAATTTTTTTCTTAAGTGAGATTTTTTTTATCTCTTTTGCCATTTATAGTCATTTTCTTCAGGTATTTTGTGTTTTTACCAAGTTATCAATCTTTTTATAATTTTCTTTTTGGTTTATTTATTTTATATTATTACAATAATCTTGTGAGAGTAAACATAAACCTCCCCCCTAAAAAAAGTGAGAAACCTCAAGAATAGTGGGAGAGAGAGAAAAAAAATAATTTAGTATGGGATCAGATTCCAATGGCTCTTTCTCTAGGATGAGTTGTCTTCTTTATCAGTAAATCTACCAAAGAAGTTGATTCAATAATTTTCCTCAGTTGCTATCACTAGCTGTATTTCCCTCCACTCTGTTCCTTCCCACTCTATTCCTCTCTCGCTCCTTTCATCTTGTCCCTGTTCAAAAGAGTATTGTATCTGAGTACCCTATCCATGATCTTCCCTCTCCTCTATCACCTACCTCTTTTCCCCCCTTTCTTTCCTCGTCTCATTCCCCCCTTATCCCATCCCTTCTCATGTTTCTCTGGGGCAAGATATATTTCTATACCCGTTAAGTGTATATGTTATTTCCTCTCTGAGCCATTTCTGATGAGAATGAAGTCTCACTCATTCCTCCTCACCTTCCCCCTGTTCCACTTCATTGTAAAAGCTTTTTCTTGACTCTTATATGAAATATCTTAGCTCTTTGTTCCTCTCCTTTCTCCTCCTCCCAGTACTTTCCTTTATCACTCATTGACTCCATCTTTTTACTATATTATACCATTGTATTCATCTCCTTCCTGTGCCTTGTCTATATATGCTCCTTCTAACTAACTACTCTTATAAATGAGAACATTCATATAAGTTATAAGTAACTTCTTCCCATGCAGGAATACAAACAGCATCATTAAGGTCCTCATAATTAGTTCTTGTTGTCCACCCCCTCTAGGTTTTCCTGAGTTCTATACTTGGAGATCAAACTTTCTTTTCACTTTTGGTTGTTTCAGTAGGAAAGTTTGAAAGTCCCCTGTTGCATTGAAAGTCCATCTTTTCCCCTGAAAGAGGTCTTTCAGTTTTGCTGGATAGTTGATTTTTGGTTGTAAACCATGATATTTTCCCTTTTGGAATATCATATTCCAAGCCCTATGAGTCCTTAATGTAGATGCTACCAAATCCTGTGTAATCCTGACTGTATAGCCACAGTAGTTGAGTTGTTTATAGTATTTTCTCTTTTGACTTAGAAGTTTTGTAATTTAGCTATGCTATTCCTGGAAGTTTTTCTTTTGTGATTTCTTTTAGGAGGTGATTGGTGAATTCCCTCCGTTTCTATTTTGCCCTCTGCTTCTAGGATCCCAGGGTAATTTTGCTGTACTATTTCTTGAAAAATGAAGTCTAGGCTCTTTTCTTGGTCATGACTTTCAGGTAGCCCAATGATTTTTAAATTATCTTTTCTAGATCTCTTTGAGGTCAATTGTTTTTTCCAATGAGATATTTCTTGTAATTTTCATCTAATTTTTTTTGGAATAGTTGTATTTCCTCCTGATTTCTCGCAATCAGCTTCCTTTAATTCCATTCTACATTTGAAGGAGTTATTTTCTTCAGAGAGCTTTTTCATCTCCTTTTCCAGCTGGCCAATTCTGCTTTTTAAAGTCATTTTCTTTCTTATTTTCCCTTTTGAGTTGCTTTTCCCATTTTGCCCAAACTGGTCTTTTTTTCTTTTTTACTTTTTTTTTTTTTTTTTTTGGCAAGGCAATGGGGTTAAGTAGCTTGCCCAAGGCCACATAGCTAGGTTATTAGTAAGTGTCTGAGACCAGATTTGAACTCAGGTACTCCAGACTCCAGGGCTGGTGTTCTATCCACTACGCCACCTAGCCAACCCCAAACTGGTTTTTACCATATTATTTTCTTCAGTTTTTTTTTTTTTTGTATTTTTTCACCAAGCTACTGATTAGCTTTTCATTATTTATCTGCAGTGCTCTCATTTCTTCTCCAACCTTTCCTCTACCTCCCTTAATGGTTTTTCAAAGTCTTTTTTTAAGCTCATCCATAGTCTGAACCAGTTTTCTATTTCTTTTGGAGGTTTTTGGGTATAGAAGCTTCAATTTTGCTATCTTCTGAATCTTCCATGGGACCAAAGTAATTTACTATGGTCAGATTCTTCTTTTTCTTTTGTTTGCTCATTTCCTGAGCTTCAACTTTGATTTCTTCTGAGTATATATTTTGATCCTCTGTGAGACCAAAGTAATTTCTATGGTTAGGCTCTTCTTTTTCTTTTGTTCACTCATTTTCTCAGCCTCTCACTGATTTACCGCACTTCCAAGGCTTTGCGGGATTTTGGGGAAAAACCAGAGAGACCTTAATTCCTCTAAGGTCTTGTGAGAGGCTCTGGCTCTTCCTGCTGTAGGTTTTTACCTGCAGGTTCTCATTTCGGGCCTACTCTGAGGCCAGTGCTTGCTCTGCACTCACTCTGGTGTAGCAGAGTTCTCTCACCACCTCTTCCAGCTGTCCCTGATGGTCCCTGGGCCAGAAAGTTTGGAAAACATCCCCTCTGCCATGGACTGACATGCCCCCAGGCTTCTAGACACCCGGCCCAGCTGCCCTGTGCTACACTGCAGCTGTGACTGTGATTGCAGAGGCTTTTTCCAACCCCTGGTCCTGGTGAAATGGACCTTTCCTGTGGAACTTCTAAGTTGTCTTGGACTGGGAAATTGTATCTCTCTTTCTGTGTATTCTGCCCCTCTAAATTTTGTCTAGAGTCATACTGAAGCCTTTTGGAGTTTTTTGGGGGAATGAGTTTCTGGGAATTTTTGCCTTCATGCCACCATCTTTGCTTCACCCCCCCCTTCATAATTTTCTTGCTGAGCTTTCATTTTTCCCCCCAACTTTTCCTCTACTGTTCTTATTTAATTTTTTCAGAATGACTCTTTTTCTCTTTAACTCTTCTAGGAAATTTTGTTAGTTTGTGTCCAATTTCCATTTCTTTTGAGACTTTCTTTTGTAACAGATGTTTTTCAGTCATTTTCTTCTGAATTTGAATCTTGCTTTCTTTTCATCATGGTAGCTTTTTTATGTTCAGATTCTTTTTTTATTGTTTTGGCTCATTTTTCTGTCCTGTCTTGACTTTGGACATTAGCTTAGGAGAGATAGGTATGGTGTAGGAATGATTGACTTGACCTTTTGTCTTTTATATCCTACTTTAATAGCTCAGTCTAAATAGTCTGTAAGTTTTTAGTGTCTCAAAACTAATGTGATCTGAGGAGAATTCTATTCACTGCCTTCCTGGTCTGTTTTAGTTCTTAAACATGTGGGGCCCCCTGTTCTTTTGTGTCTATGACTACTCTTTTTTGCTCTTGAATTGCAACTTGAAATTGGGTAATGGGTGATAAAACTGCCAAATAGTAGTCAATCTTGCTCCCTTTGTTGGTACAAGTGTTCTCCTGTGATCTCTTTCTACCTGGATATTCCATCCTTGTCTCACAGCCTATAGCTGGAGTTTCTTTGTCTACACTCTGCTTCCATGTGTTACACACCTGAATGTCTGCAGAACTTTCATTCTGTCTTTCTAAGCTGTCCTTAGCTAGAAAAAAATCACTGTTACTTTTTCTTGAGACTTTTCCGCTTAGAATTCTTTTTGGTGTTTTGTGTTCTCATTTTCTACAATTTTGGGGGAAGTTTTGATAATTTTTCCTTTGACTCTGCTATTGGAACCTCTGCTCTTTCTCCATTCTTATCTAAGACATTCATATCTACTGCTGGATGTTTTCTAATTAGACTATCTTTAGAGAGGATCATACATACCATCTTTTTACACCTGAAGCAATTTATCTTTATTTCATCCTTTATCATTGTTTGTGTTTACAACTTCACATTTCTTAAATATTGTACTTCAATTTTTTAAATTTCTATATAACTTTAGTCTCTTTATCAGTCTTGTATTCCATTAAAGAAACATTTTTTTCCCTGTAGGATTATATTCAGTTTTATTGGGTAAGTTATACTTGGCCTATACATCCTTTACCTTCTGTAATACAATTCCAAGTTCTTTGCTCCTTTTAAATTGTATCTAATCCATACCAATCAAACTACTAAATAACTATTTTGCTGAGCTGGAAAAAATAGTAACAAAATAAATCTAGAGCAACAAAAGGTAAAGAATAGCAAGGGAACTGATGAAAAAAAGTGTAAAGGAAAGTAACCTAGCTCTTCCAGATTTAAAACTGTACTATAAAGCGGCAGTCATAAAAACTGCATGGTTAGGGGTGGCTAGGTGGTGCAGTAGATAGAGCACTGGCCTTGGAGTCAGGAGTACCTGAGTTCAAATCCGGCCTCAGACTCTTAATAATTATCTAGCTGTGTGGCCTTGGGCAAGCCACTTAACCCCATTGCCTTTCAAAATCTTAAAAAAAAAAAAAAAGAAAAGAAAAAATTAATGAAGATAAAACTGCATGGTACTGGTTAAGAGTAATAGGGATGGCTAGATGGCACAGTGGATAGAGCACTGGCCCTGGAGTCAGGAGGACCTGAGTTCATATCCAGCCTCAGACACTTAATCATTACCTAGCTGGTGACAAGTCACTTAACCCCAATGCTTTGGAAAAACCAAAAAGAAAAAAAAAATGAAGAAATCAAGTAATGGATAGGTTCAAAAGAAGCCGCAATAAATAATTTCAGCAATCTACTATTGTAAAGACTCAAACACATAATCTTCTGGGATAAGAACTCACTATTTGACAAAAATTTTTGGGAAAACTGGAAAATAGTATGGCAAAAACTAGGCAGAGACCCCCCCCTTTTTTTTTAGGTTTTTGCAAGGCAAATGGGGTTAAGTGGCTTGCCCAAGGCCACACAGCTAGGTAATGATTAAGTGTCTGAGGCTGGATTTGAACCCAGGTACTCCTGACTCCAAGGCCAGTGCTTTATCTACTGTGCCATCTAGCCGCCCCACACCACCTAGCCACCCCTAGAGACCCATATCTTAACACCCTATACCAAAATAAGTTCAAAATGGGTACAGAATTTAGACCTAAAGAGTAACACCATAAATTAATAGACCATGAAATACTCTATCTTTCAGACTTATGGAAAGGGGGCAAATTTATGACCAAACAGGAAATAGAGTACATTATAAACCTGCAAAATAAATGATTTTGATCATATTAAATTAAAAAGTTTTTGCACTAATACTGCAAAATTAAAAGGAAAGCAGAGAGCTGGGAAACAATCTTCACAAGTAGGAGTTCTGATAAGGTCTCATTTCTAAAATATATAGAGAATGTATAAGGCTACACATCATTCTCCAACTGATAAATAGTCCAAGGAAATGAATAGACACTCTTCAAATGAAGAAATTAAAGCTATATATAATCGTATAAAAATGTTCCAAATCATTATTGATTAGAGAAATGCAATTTAAACAACTCTTGAGGTATCATCTCACACCTATCAGATTGACTGAGATGAGAAAAGAGGGAAAATGATCAGTGTTGGAGAGGTTGTGGGAGGATTGGAACATTGATGCATTGCTGGTGGAATTTTTATGAGATCGAACCTTTCTGGAGAACAGTATTGAACTATGCCCAAAGAACAATAAAACTGTTCATTCCTTAGACCTAGCAATTCCAATTCTAAGTCTGTATCCAGAAGAAGTCATAAAAATGGGAGAAATCCCACATGTTCCAAAAATATTCATAGCAGCTCTTTTTGTAGTGGCAAAGAATTGGAATTTTAGGAGATGTCCATCAATTGGGGAATGGCTAAACAAGTTATGGAAATGAATAGTATGGAATATTATTGTCCTATAAGAAGCCATAAATGGTTGGACTCTAGAGAAGGATACAATGAATTATGGGATCTGATGTGAGTGAAGGGAGCAGAACCAAGAGAGCACTGTACACATTAACAACAACATTGTGAGGTGGTCAGCCTTGATGGAAGCAGTTCCTCTCAGCAGTTCAGTGAGCTAGGACAATTGTGTTAGACTGGCTATGGACAAAACTATCACCATCCAGAGGAAGAAAAACAAAACAACCAAAGAATAAACACCAAAACACCTTCAGACTCTGATTAATACTTTATAAAAATTATCTCTTATAAAACAAATACGTATATACAATAAAAAAATTATATCTACTAAATCATCTATGATACTAAGTTTGATTCCTTGGTTCTTGGGTTCTTTTTTATCTAGGTTTTCAGCATTTTTTCCATCATTCTTTAAGTTCTGAATTTTGGCTATCATGGTATTATGAGTTATCATTTGGATATTTCTTTTGATGATGATGTTTGTCCTTCATTATTGAAGAGGACCACAACATTAAAGAGGTGATGCCATGACAAGCAAATGATTTTAATTGTAGTGAAGGGATGCTGTGCTTAATCACTAGGCTCACTTTCTCCTCCAGAGCCATCTGGGAGTGGCTAGGACAACTGAAGACGGCCCTGGATGTGAGGCAATCAGGGTTGAGTGATTTGCCCATGGTCACAACAGCTAGCATGTATCAAGTATCTGAGACTGAAATCAAATTCCTATTTTCCTCACTCCCAAGTCCAGGGATCCATCTACTGCACTAACTGCCCTGGAGGTGATTAGTTAATTCTTTTTATTTTCACTAACAAGTAATGTTTTTTGGATTGGAAATAAAAGGTCAGCACCACTGATCAATACATTTAAAAAATATGAAATACCTGTGTACCTTCCACCTTCACAAAGCAGTAGCTTGGACTTCTTTTCATATCTCTTTATTTGTCTTTTTGTGTCTCTTGGTTAAGCTTTCAGATCACTTTCAATTTTTTTTTTCTATGACTAAATTTTCTAGTGTTTTTCTTTTGAGTTCTCATTTATAAAAGAATTTTTATGTTCTTTAAAAATAGTCTTTTCTAGGATTTCTAGCTGACTTTGTGTATAAGCTATGTTTTTCTCTAAGGTACTGCTTTTGACATTTTAGAGTCATTTTCTCTTCAGTGTTTATGTTTCAACTATCTCTGACACTACAAAATCTTTTTATGGTATTCTTTTTTTCTGTTTTTTTTATCCTAATTTTTGGCAGACTTTATTTTAGGCCTGGCTTTCTGCTCTTCTGGAGGGAATATCTAGGCCAGTTCTGTTCCTGTTGCTTTCTTAGGGTATTAGGTATTTTATCATTCAAGACTTTCAGGCCACCTAAGTGAAGATAATTCTTTTTAGTAGTCCCAGTATGTTTGGTTACAAGGTGAAGTCTGAGCTCTTCTGCTTCCTGATCTTTGATTTAGGTACATAAGTGTTAACTCAGCCCCGTTAGCTAGCTGTGAATTTACTACCCTTATTATTCCTTTCTAGTCCTTAGAATAGTCCTTGAAAATGAAAACCTATTTGATTATTGGGATTTGAGGCATATTGCTGTTACTTTTTTCTGAATTTGTTTTTTTCCACTTCATTACCTAGCCTATGGCTTGCATATTCAGGCAGTCTTGGAGCTTTAATCTGAAACTGAGTAATGGGTAGTGGCTCTGTGATGGCAAATCCTCTTAGGTGATGGCAGACTCTATCCTCAGACCTCTCTTATTTCCCTAGACTAGCCAACCTGTACTAAAAAAAATGATTCAATGTGACTTTTTCTTATATGCATGATTTAGTTTTTCTAGATCTGTTTAGAAGAATTTTGGTTGTAAAATCACAGTAGTACTTCCTGAAACTCCAAAATCTTGACTGCTTATTCCAGACTACTTGCATATGTTGTCCATAGTTAATGTTGTATAATGAGAGTGAGTCCCTACTTAAGCAGTTTGTATCTTTGGGATTGAATTGAATACTTTGCAGCTTTGTGCATTTATATCTGAATTTTGTTTACCTAATCTGTACCATTGATTGAGTTTTCAATTATTTAGTCAATATCAGATAATTTTGATGATTACTATTTTATATGCAACTGAAACTGCCAGGCCCTTTCTTGTTGTCTTCACCCCCCCAAAAAAGTCTTCCCCCTTTTTTAGTTTTTTTGCAAGGTAATGGGGTTAAGTGGCTTGCCCAAGGCCACACAGCTAGGTAATTATTAAGTGTCTGGGGCCAGATTTGAATTCAGGTACTCCTGACTCCAGGGCCGGTGCTCTATCCACTGCACCACCTAGCCTCCACACCTTGTCTTTTTTAAAGAAATTAGCTATCATAACTGTCTAGTCCTAGAAAATAAAACAATCTGATTGTTCTGACTTTTATTAGTAATATATGGCAGTGCTATTTTTTCTTGTGTTTAGCATTTTATTTTTTCCCAATTACATTCAAAAGAAATTTTCAACATTTGTTTTTAAAATTGAATTCCAAATTCTCTGCCTCCTTCACCCTCCCTCCCAATTGAAAGGCAATCAGCATGTGGCCATGTAAAATATTAATGTATTAGTCATGTAAAGAAAACATAGATTAAAAATAAAAATTCAAAAAACAAAAGTTTAAAAAATATGCTTTGTAAGACTCCATCTATTCAATGTTATTGATTTTTGTGAATTTATTTTATATCTACTTTGCTTAAGTTACTGTTTTTAAATTTTTAGTCGATTTCTAGGATTCTCTAAGTAAATTATCAAATCTTCATAAAATAGTCATTTTATTTCTCCTTTCCTAGGCTTATTTCTTCCTTGTCCTTTTCTCTTCTTAGTACTATTACCAAGTAATAATGGGCAAAATGAACATTCTTGTTTTATCACTGATCTTGTAAAGTCCTCAAGTCCTTCTCTATTATAGGTTATTCTGGCTCTTGATTTTATTCAGATAATTTTTTCATAATAAGGAAAGGTACATTTATTCTTATGCTTTTTAGTGCTTTTTAGTGTTTTTCATATAAAAATTTTGTCAAAAATTTACCTATTAATCATGTTTAATATATTCATATTAATCTATCAAATTGTTTTTTGTTATTTTTGCTATTAATAAATTCTTATGATTAGTTTTCCTAATAATTGAACCAATAGGTTTTGATATTTGAAATTTAATTTTTTCATTTTGTATCAAATTAAGTAGTTTCTGTTATTACTTTTCCCCTCAAAACCAGTTTCAATTTTAGTTATTTTATTAGATTTTTCAGAATTTCTATTTGTAGTTTTTTTTTTATCAGCTTTCATCTTCAAATAACCTTTCTTTTTCACTCTGCATGATCTTTAATGAAGGATTGGTCTTAACCTCAGATATCCTCCTGACATGTGCCAGTTGGTATCATAGATAGTTCTGGTCTCAGGCCTTGTACATGGAATTGCTGGTGTCGCATGATGAGTTTGCCATTTCTTGCTGAGGCTTCCAGTGCTTTGAAGAATGCATATGACTAGTTCTGTTCAGTGAGCTGAAATGGCTAATTCAGACTCTTGCTTTTGATCTGGCAGACCAGGGCCAGGATTTTGAATTTATTTAAGTTCCTGATTATTGGAGCTAGTGCTGGTTCCTATTTAGTGTTGACTCTGTAAGTCTTTTTGCAGAAATTTGTACTGATTTCTCTCCTTTCTCTGCTTCTTTTGGATAATAGCTTAGTTACTGGAATTTGTGCTGGTGTCTTAGCATGACTGACCTTACAATTTCCACTTCTGTATTTAACTGAACTGGTTCTGACTCCCTTACCAAACAATATTTTCTAGCATCCTTTTTGGCAATTCTGGTCTGTATGGACCAGTTTATATTTGCTTCCTTTTGGATTTCTTTATTACTAGGCTTTCAAGAATTATTTTCTGTTATTTCTTTGAGTTTCTGTTGGAGAATTTGTGCTTCTAGATGACCTTTTCACATAGCCAACTCAGTTGGAAGTTCACAACAAAAATTTACTAAGCTCTATTGTTTAGAGCACTTGTAGGTGCTTGGGATGCAAAAAGTTTTGGTTTAAAACTAGTTTATTTCCTCAAAGGAATCTGATAGGGGATAAGATAATTAATATACACAAACTCACAGAAATATGTAATACTTTATATATGCTTTATGAGGTAACAAAAAACCACAAAACAATATTATGTAAAGTCCTAGGAAAGTATTGCAAGCTTTTTTCTCATTTGAGGTATTTTACCAAAATATCTCATAGCCCAACTGCTCTATTTAAGTGAGCTTTTTATGATAGTAGAATGCTAAACTCTGGAGGATAAACTGGGATTGGTAACATAGCCCAGTACCCCCTCACTGAAATCTAAATCATGTGCTTGTCATCACATCATCTCCCTGATATTATGGTCTTCTTCAATAACATAGGACAAACATCATCATATCTGCTAGGCTATGGGGACACAAAGATAAGTTAGTGCCTGCTTTTAGGGAACTTAGAAGAAGCTATACTCATATAAGTTTATACAAAATAAATAAAAGGTAACAGGACGAGAGGGTACTAGCCATTGCAGTTATTAAGAAAAATAGTATAGAGTATAGAAGCTCTTGAACTGAGTTTTGAAGACTGGAAACGATATATGTTGAAGTTCAAGAGAGAATGCATTTGAGGCATAACAGATAGTCTTTGCAAAAACAATTGGGAGGTAGAATGCTGTATGTGTGAAGAACAGAATTTTGGCTGGACTGTAGAATATGATAAAGATTAATGTATCATGAAATAGGAAAAATAGGTTGGAATTCAATTGTGATAGATTTTAAAAGCCAAATGAGATTCATTAGGGAACCACTGATCTTGAGTAAGAGAGTGATATGGCTCTTGTGGAATCACATGTGGTAATCACTTAGTAAGTCTTTTCAGCAATCCATTTCAGTAATTTTCTTCCTGAAAGAGACTTAAATTCTTTTCTTGTATATATAAGTTCCTGTTGATCACATGATCTTACTAAACAAAAAAAAAATATTCTATACAGTTACTCTGCTATTATCATGATGTTAGTGCCATGTGCAAAAGCAATGCCACAGCAGAAAAGAAGGTGACTTAAAAACCTAGTGGAGAAAATGTTTTCCTAGTTGTACAGCTCTTTAACTCTTCGGGGGAATATATCATCCTCTAATGAAAAGAGGAAATGAAAGTTGATGACAGCCTTACAGCATCCTAGTTTTCCTGTGGTGGTATGTTTGACCCAAAGTAGATTTTTCCAGTAATAGGTTAAAAAACCAGGTGACAGTGAGAATGCTGTTTGTACATCAAAGGTAAAAATAACTTGCTATTTGTTCTGTGCAGTTTCCTTTGATTTTTCTGGAATAATGAGTTGTGAAGCTATAACCTTTTTTGTTTTTTTTGTTTGCAAGGCAGGACAGTGGGAGGTTAAATGACTTGGCTAAGGTCACACAACAATGTAATTATTAAATGTTTGAGGTTGGATTTGAACTCAGGTCATCCTGATTCCAGAGCTGGTGCTCTGTCCCTTACACCACCTAGCTGCCCCTAATCCTACAACTTTTAATGCCAAGCAACACCCCCAGAAGTACTTTTTTATTGTGGGGGGGAGAAAGTTACTTGCCAAGAATGTACTTTTTGACATATTTAAAAAATACTTGGAACCTGAATAATTTTCTTTTGTATTTAATCACAGAAAATAGAAATTATTGAATTATCCATTAAAATAAATAACAACACTTACCTCAGATCAGATTTTCTAGGAGATTGTAGGTATGATTAATGGCTATATGTTATATTTTATCTGGTTTTGTTTTTGACATTCTGTTGAGTGACATTTTTGGTTATTACTTTGAAAACTACTTGGCAGCTACTTTGGCAGCATGGTCATTATTTTTAAAGATCTATGAGGAGCCAGGATGGCGTCATGAAGGCAGGAATTCCTGGAAACTCATTTCCCAAAAAACTCCAAAAGCTGTCAAATTTGACTCTAGTCAAAATTTAGAGGGGGCCAAACCCACAGAAAGACTGAGTGATACAATTATTTACCAGTCCAAGACAACTTAGAAGATCCATAGGAATAGTCTGTTTTACCAGGCCCTGGGGTTGGAAAGAGCTGCAATTTCAGTGCAGCCACAGCTGAGCTGGAGCAAAGCAGCTCCAGCCTTCCAGGAACAGCCCCATGTGCCAGAGTGCCTGGATCCATGGCAGAGGGGTTGGTTTCCAGACCTCTTGGCCCAGGGATCACTGGGGACAGCCTGAAGCAGTGTGATGAGAGAACTCTGCTGCACCAGAGTGAGGGCAGAATGGAGCGCAGTACCGGACTCAGAATAGCCCTATGGTGAGAACTTGCAGTGGGAATCGAGGAAACCACCCAGCGCTCCAGAGCTCCCAGCCCACAGATGGCAAGAGGGTTGGGGAAGACTGCAGAGGTCTTTCTACTCTCCCTGGGTCAGGACTCTGTTGTTTGCCCACACTCATATCCAGGTTGCAGTCTGGGTTCCCACAACACCACCATAGCTGAGTAGGGACCCTTCTCAGCTCCAGGGCAGAGGGAAGGGCCTGAAAACAGGCAAGAGAGCAGTAGAGCCTCTCATAAGACCTTGGAGGAATTAAAGTCCCTGTGGGATGTCCCCCAAAACCTCCAAAGCCTTGGAAATGCAGTAAATCAGTCATAGGCTGAGGAAATGAGTGAACAAAAGAAAATGAGGAGCCTGACCATAGAAATTACTTTGGTCCCTTGGAGGATCAAAATACATACTTAGAAGAAATCAAAGTCGAAGTCGAAGCTTGTGTACCCAAAACCTCCAAGAGAAATAGAAAATGTGCTCAAATTATGGATGAGCTCAAAAAAAGACTTTGAAAAGCAATTAAAGGAAGTAGAGGAAAAATTGGGAGGAGAAATGAGAATGATGCAGATAAATCATGAAAATGAAATCAGCAGCTTGGTGAAAGAAATACGGAAAAATACTGAAGAAAATAAAATGTTAAAAACCATTTTGGGTCAAATGGAAAAAGCAACATAAAAGGCAAATGAGAAGAATACCTTAAAAAGCAGAATTGGCCAGCTGGAAAAGGAGATAAAACACCCTCTGAAGAAAATAACTCCTTCAAATGCAGAATGGAACTAAAGGAAGCTGATGATTTTGTGAGAAGTCAGGAAGAAATGAAACTATTCCCCCAAAAAAACAAAAATTAGAAGAAAATATGAAATATCTCATTGAAAAACCAGTTGACCTCAAAAACAGATCCAGGAGAGATAATTTAAAAATTACTGGGCTACCTGAAAATCACACCAGGAAAAGAGCTTAGACTTCATTTTTCAAGAAATAATACAGCAAAATTGCCTGGGATCCTAGAAGCAGAGGGTAGAATAGAAATTGAGGGAATTCACCAATTACCTCCTGAAAGAAATCAAAAAAGAAAAACTACCAGGAATAGTATAGCCAAATTCGAAAACTTCTAAGTCAAAGAGAAAATACTAAAAGCTGCCAAAAACACAAACAGTTCAACTACTGTATCTCTATAGTTAGGATTACACAGAACCTGGCAGCATCTATATTAAGGACTTGTAGGGCTTGGAATATGACATTCTGGAAGGCAAAAGAAACTCAACTATCCAGCAAAACTGAATGTCCTCTTTCAGGTGAAAAGATGGGCGTTCAGTGAAACGGGGCTTCCAGACTTTCCTATTGAAACAACCAGAGCTTGGGGCGGCTAGGTGGAGCAGTGGATAAAGTAATGGCCCTCAAGTCAGGAGTACCTGGGTTCAAATCCAGTCTCAGACACTTAATGATTAATTGCCTAGCTGTGTGGCCTTGGGCAAGCCACTTAACCCCGTTTGCCTTGCAAAAAAAAAAACAACCAAAGCTGAACAGATTGATCTACAAGTACAGGACTCAGGTGAACCATAGAGGGAGTGGACAAGAAGAACTAATTATGAGGACCTTAATGATGTTGAACTATTTGTATTCCTGCATAGGAAGATGATACTGATAACTCATATGAACCTTCTCATTTGTAAGAGCAGTTAGATGGAGCAAATATAGACAAGGCACAGGAGGAGCTGAATATAATGGTATAATAATAGTAAAAAGATGGAGACAATGAGTAATGAAGGAAAGTACTGGGAGGAAGAGAAAGGAGAGGAAGAAGGGGTTAAGTTATTTCAGATAAGAGTCAAGATAAAACTTTCAATGGAGTGAAAAAGGGGGAATGAGTGAGCCTTGATTCTCATCAGAAATGGCTCAGAGAGGAACTAACACACACACTTAATAGGGAATAGAAATCTATCTTACCCTAGAGGAAAAATGAGAAGAAAGGGATGGGATAAGGGGGGAGAAGGTGATAGAAGAGAGGGAAGATCCTGGGAGAGGGTACTGAGATACTACACACTTCCTGAGCAGGATCAGGGTGAATGGAGAGAGAGAGTGAGAGAGAGAGAGAGAGTGAGAGAGAGAGAGAGAGAGAGAGAGAGAGAGAGAGAGAGAAAGAATATGAATACCCAGAAATCTGAATCTCGATCCTGAATACAGACTGAAGTACCCTTTTCTTTCTCTCTCACTATTCTTGAATTTTCTTTTTTGGGGGTAGGTGGGGTTTATGTTTACTGTCTAAACAAGATTATTGTAATAATATAAAATAAATAAACAAAAAAGACAACCTATGAAATTGAGCATCTGTCTCTGATTTTCTATTGATTATGTAATTGTATTGTTTCATGTTCATTTTCACATTTATAAGCACTGTTTAATTTTCAGCTTAGAGATATATATTGCCTATTTTCTGATGTCATGAATCTTTGGCATTTAGTTTTGTTTTAATTATCTTTTGTTATGACCTTTGCCAAGATTTGTTTATAACAACTTATGTTCTCAAAACTCTCAAAACATAATAATGCTTGATGTGATAATGCAAACACTTGATTGCTTTTATTTTAAGTATAGTTTTATATTACTTTTATTTATGTCCATTAATTAAATTAATGTTTAACCTTTCAAAAATATTTTTGTGTTCTAGCACAAAGCTTTCACAGAAGTTTTTCTGGATGATTCACATACTCCTCCAAATTGTCAGATGTCTGTGCAAGTCGCTACACCGACATTAAACCTGGCTGTTCGCTTCCCAATACCTGACCTTCGATCAGATCAGGAAAGGGGACCTTGGTTTAAAAAGTCACTTCAAAAAGAGATCCTTCATTTAGAATTCACTAATATGGAATTTAAGACTGAGTTTATAGGAGGATCATCTCCAGAACAAATTAAATTGGAGCTAACGTTTAGAGAGCTATTTGGTAAGATTTTAATGTACCAAACAGTCTAAAAACTGTGGTTAGAAAAAGAAAAGTTAAATATCTTTAAAATGCCTTACAAATGTTTTCCTTCCCAAAATCTTACTAAAGTCTGTAATAAAAATAAGAAATTTTCATTATAGTAAAAATATTTCCTAATAGGCAGGAACATTATGGCATTTTTTTTTTTGAATTTGTGGATGCATTAATTTTCTTGAGTGATGGTCAGAGTGATTCAGGCTACAAAATCTAGGGTAAAGCTTGGCTTATTGATGGCAATTTAATTAAATCCAATATGGTTTTATATTGTCCTATTGGAGTTTTTTCTTTCTTTCTTTCCCTATTGGAGTTTTTTAAAAGCAGTTTTCATTTTCATTAAAAGAATGTGTCTTCACCTATTTCTGCTAGTTGTCTCCTTAGGAGATCAATCAGATCATTGGAGATCTTAAGAGTTAACCTATCTTCTATATTTATAGTTTCCAGACTATGTTCTAGGAATAAATCCATCATCCTGCTATTGTCTCCCTATTCTTATCCAGGGTTTACGAGTGTTTCCCACTGAATTCTTCCAAAGGCTTCCTTTTCCCTATTTCAGAGACTTAATTATGTTTCTCTTTTGCAAGAATTCAGAGACTTCACTTTGAGTACTCTTGGTAGTCTCATGAATTTGTAGAAATAAATTATAGTTCTTCACAAAATAAAAAAAAGACTATATTCCTCCAACTTTGGTTTTAATGAGCCTTCTATATTCTCATTTAGTTGATATCTATTGATAAACACAAACAAGAAACCAGTTTTTTAAAATTTCTTGTCTTATTTTATATCTAGACACATTAACTTCAACTGTTAGAATATTTTATAACTTTTTTTTAAAGGTTTTTTGCAAGGCAGTGGGGTTAAGTGGCTTGCCCAAGGCCACACAGCTAGGTAATTATTAAGTGTCTGAGGCCGGATTTGAACTCAGGTACTCCTGACTCCAGGGCTGGTGCTCTATCCACTGCGCCACCTAGCTGCCCTTGCCGTTTTATTTAAGTGCATTGTTTTCTCTTAAAAAATTTCTAGATGTTTAAATGTTTTATTGATCTTTACATAGACTTGTATTTAATAAAACTTATTTTGATGCTAATGTTAAGATGTTTCTTTTGACCTTTATCCTTTTTTAACCTACAAATTTTTCTCTTGAATTTTTTTAAAACTAATTTAGAGGATGCCTTTAGTCATATCTGGGTCAATACAATGAGTAGATTAAAAATATTGAAAGAAGAGAGTTAGATGGTGTGTAGTCACTGTTCATAGCTTTGTTTCCTGACTTGTGATCTGAATTTTTAAAAATAAAATGTCTTCTTCGGAAGCAGAAGAAATGAGACTTTTTGCTATCTTTTGGAAATTATATTTCTTTCTTATTGCATTTAACAAATTCTTGAATGTTATGGAAAATTCCAATTTATGAAATTTGCCATTTCAGTTAATAAAAACTTAATCTTTTTCATTACTTGCTTACAAAAACTTTTTGGTATGTTAGTAACTTGATATGACAATTTTAAACTGTAAGGAGATAATCTGTTAATTGTATTTAAAAAAAGATTAATTTATAAAACCCTGACTTTAAAGAAATCTTCTGTTTTCACATTTTGTGAATCATAGATTCATGTGTGTGTGTCTGTATTCTTCATAGATCCTTCTGCTTAATCCTATCTGTACAATCTATGTATGAATTTGAAAAATTATGTCTTTAAAAAAAGAAAATTTATGTCTGATGTATTTTGTTTTGTGAATTATTATTTATTAAACTTTTAACACGTTTTTTTAGGCTCATTCCAAGAAGATAAAGGAGAACCATTAGTTAAATTTTTCCAAGTGTCTAGTGGAATAGATGGAGATATAACATCATCAGATGACTTTGATTGGCCACGGTAAGCAGTAATGCAAAGTATCTAAAATTGCTGAATTTTTCTTTTAGAAGAAGCATGAATGCTATTTTTGGGTAATTTATGACTTATATATTTATTAGGAATGTTTTTGTGGACCCATTATCTTTTTGATATGTGTTCTCCCCAACAATGGAGGTTATAGCTGGTCAATATCTTTTAATTTCATTTTATTCTTGTGGGTTTTTTTTTTTTAGGTTTTTTGCAAGGCAAATGGGGTTAAGTGGCTTGCCCAAGGCCACACAGCTAGGTAATTATTAAGTGTCTGAGACCGGATTTGAACCCAGGTACTCCTGACTCAAAGGCCGGTGCTTTATCCACTATGCCACCTAGCCACCCCTATTTTATTCTTTTGTTCATATTTTTAAATACTTTTTTTTTTAAATAAGGGGTTCCATCTAGAATGTACTAAATTTTTTTCTGTCCCCCCCTTATTATGTGCCAGGATAAACTTATCCTTTGTGGTTTTCCTTGCTCTTAATACAATACCTCCTTTTCTGATCATATACATTATATCATAAATGAAGTAATTGTTGATAGAATACTCCAGTCTTTTTAGTCATGCTTGAGGAATATTTTCATATTTAAACTTCAGTAAGTGAATTTCTTTAATTTTTTGGCTAATAGAATTGTCCTGAAAATAAACCCACTAGCTCTGCATTCCATTTTGGAGAGAATAGCAGCAGAGGAAGAAGAAGAGAATGATGGTCATTTTCAGGAGGAAGAAGAAGGAGGAGCTCATTCTTTGAAAGATGTTTGTGATTTAAGAAGACCAGAGCCATCTCCTTTTTCTTCTCGTAGAGTTATGTTTGAAAATGAACAGGTAATATAAGGAATAAGGAAACTATTTTATTTTCTAAATGAAATAAGGGATTGCTCTAATTCCCTAATTAAAACAAAAAAAAGCATGTTTATCCAATAATGTCTTTTGTTTTTTAAGTAATTATTTTCCTGGTCATCTAAAATCCAGAAATGAGTGAAAATGTAATCATAAATTTAGGATTATTGCTTTTAGGTTTTAAAGGGATTTCGGAGGTCATTGTGTCCAATCTCCTTAATGATGAGGAAATGGAGTCTCATGGAGATGTAACTTTTCTAAGGTTTCATAGGTAGTAAGAGGCAGAATTGTGGTTTTAACTTAAGTCCTACAACTAAATCCAAAAATCTTTTCATTTCCTATTCCTGCATTATTATGCAATGAGAGTGATTTATTTTATGGTTTGTTTTTTTTCACTAAAACTAAAATTGGCTTATTTTTAGATGGTGATGCCAGGTGATGCTGTGGAGATGACAGAATTTCAAGACAAAGCAGTCAGCAACTCTCACTATGTATTGGAATTTACATTACCAAATATTTACCTAACATTGCCAAATAAAAATTTTTATGAGAAGCTCTATAATAGGTAAGTTTTAATACATTAAACTGAAGCTATATTTTTTGTCAGTATGATTCTCCTTTTGCAGGCTTCATGACTTAACTGATTTTATCTAACTTAAAAGTTTATTTTCCATCATAAGCATTATGAAGCTTTCACCTTTATGACATGTGCCATCAGTTTCAATATGAAAATATTGCTTCTTAAGTATTATTTCCATAATTTGGATAGGCAGACACCAGAGTTTTAGACTGTATAAATGGTATACTTCCACAGAAGAAGGTACTTACACTTAATTTAAAAAGAATCAACTTATTTATATAATGTAATTGCAGAATTTCCAGTTGTATTATGAATTATGGCTTAAAGCAAAACTGTGTTTTTTTTTATTTGCTTCATTAGTGTGGATACTGCTTCTCTACTTCCTTTGGTACAGATCCTATCCTATCTAAGATTTTCCTTCTTATATGATTCTTGTTCATATTCTCTTGTAAATCTTCCATAGCTTATATGATTCTTGTTCATATTCTCTTGTAAATTTTCCATAGAAGAGCCATCCAAAATATTGTTGTTCTCACTTTATATCTTTTATCCTTTTTTTGTGTACTAGTGGGCTTTATTTGACCTTATAGCTAAGATTAGAGCATAGAACTGGGTTCAAGTATTTACAGGAAATTAATATTCAAGAAAGTAATAAAAGCACAAGTTTTATTATTATAATATTGCATAGCAACAGTTTTTTTCTTTTTTTTTGAAAAAGGGTATATATACCTTCTAAATGGCAATACAGAAAGACAGGAGTTTATACTACATAGGCAGAGCAATATATGTTTATACATTAGACTACCAACTTGATTGAGCAAAGATTTGAATTAGTAAAAAATTATAATAATGCAAAAAGATATTGCGTACAGATGAAAAAATTGTACCATGAACTCTTTGTTAATTTGTAATTTAACAAATATAACTTATTTGTTCATTAAAAATGGTAATTATTTATTAAGTGTCTGAGGCTGAATTTGAATTCAGGTACTCCTGACTCCAGGGCTGGTGCTCTATCCACTGTGCCACCTAGCCACCCCTGGCCTGAACATTTTCAAGGGAAAGATCAAGTATATGAAGAATGTCTCCTGCTCAGATGACAACGTGCTGTTGAATGAACGAACTTCATAGAACGTTAGTATTTA
The DNA here is from genome assembly GCF_037893015.1 of Macrotis lagotis. Lineage (NCBI taxonomy): Eukaryota > Metazoa > Chordata > Mammalia > Peramelemorphia > Peramelidae > Macrotis > Macrotis lagotis. The sequence continues at coordinate 418,092,893 of NC_133658.1, read as the reverse complement.
GAGTAGCAAAATGAGTCTAGTTCTGGTCACAGCCTATAACCAGGGAGAAAATTTGAAGAAAAATAGTAAAAGATACAATCAGGAAAATATTTTATAGAGAAGATGAGCTCATCATGTGGAAAGGTTTGACAAATGAACAGTTCAGGTGTTCCATAAGAGCATATATTTTCAGGAAAAATTAAAGAAGGGTTCCATCTAAAGCAAAGCTGTCCAACCTTACTTGTAAAAGTTTTAATTGAAACAATAGATAGTTTATTTTGATTTTCCATTTTGGTGAGAGCGCTATGGTAACTCAGCTTTGTTTGGTAAACCCACAGGGTGCCACAGAAAATCACACTGTGGGCCAAAAAGCAGTTGCATTTTGAACTGCCCTGATCTAAAGAATCAGAGTGAGAATCTTGTGGTTGATTTATGCCACACAAATAGACAAGTAGGGGTAGATTGTGATCTTCTGAATTGTTGGAGGGAATATCCCAAAGCAAGGAGGTCACAGACCCACAGACACATCACAGTCAAGACCCTTAGCATGGTATCTGACACATAGTAAGTGCTACTTGCATTCTTGTTTTTATAGTGTTTTCTTGGCTCTGCTTTACTTCACTTAGCATTGATTCATCTCAGTTCTTTCATATTTATATTCAGTTAGTTATCTTTTATTAAGCACTTACAGTGTTCCAGGTACTGCATTACATGCTGAGAATGCAAAAAGATACAAAAAACAGTCCTTGCTCTTAACAAAGTTTCATAGTCTGGTGTGGAAGACAATAGTCAGGCAAGTTATACACAGGAAAACGAGGAAATAATCTACAGAGGAAATACACTAGAATTAGTATCGGTTGGAAAAAGCTTCCTGTAGAAGATGGGATGTTACTTTACTTAGGACTTGAGGAAAATCTGGAAAATCAGTTAGTTTCAGAGAAAGCATTTCAGACAGAAAAAGTGCCTGGAGCTAAGAGATGGAGTTCTTTTTTGAGGAATAGCCCGGAAGCCGGTGTCCTGGATTGAAGAATATGGCAGGGAATGTAACGTTCATAAAACTGGAAAGGTAGTGGAGAGATTATGAAAAGTTTTGAATGCCAAACAAAGGACTTTATATTTGATTGTAGGAAAAAAAATCATTGATTGGGAGTTTGGGGGGAGGAGATATCATCCAAACTGTGGTTTAGGAAAATCACTTTGGCAGTTGAATGGAAAATGGATTGGACTGGAAAAAGACTTGAGACAGGCAGACCTACTCTCTGCTGCTTTTACAGTAGTCCCAAGTTTTAGGTGATAAGGGTCTCCACTAGGAATGTAGCAACATCAGAGGAGAAAAAAAGAGCTTATTCAAGAGAGAGGTTCACAAAATTAAAATCAGTAGACCTTGGCAACAGATTGTATAAAAGGGGAGCAAGTGGGATGAGAGAGTGGGAGGATGGCCCCTAGATTGTGAGACTAGAAGATGGTATTGCCCTCTGTATTAATAGGGAAGGGGTAAGATATCATTTATTAACAGAACCCTGCAACGTGATGATAAAGAATGGGTCAAAAGATCCTGCTTCTGGTCAGAAGATCCTGAATTGAAGATGGAACTTATTTTTATAAGCATAGAACAAAGAATTGAACAGAAATCATGTAAATAGTCATGTTACAGAAGTGAGAGTTTAATTACCTTAATTACCTTAAACAAAGTGGGCATATCCCCTACTTGAGATAAAACTACATCTCTCTATCTCTTAAGGAATAGTTTTTTGAATTTTATTGGTCTTAATTGCATCCTGAAAAACTTAACTGCATTTACTGGCAAGTGGAGAATTAGAAAAGACCATCTTTTTTGAAAGGTAGGACAAGGAGGTTACACAGACCTTGCAGGAAATGCTGAGAATATTTTGTGAGAGACATAGGGAATGGTTTTTTTTTTTAAACTAGTAACAATTGTGGGAAAACTTAGCCTTGGTATCCAACTTCAAAAAGGGGAAGACTGAACTTTAGCACACGTGATCTTTTTTTCCAGAGGCAGAGAAGAGGAAAAAGTTAAAGAATAAAATCAAATATAAAATATTGGTTCAAAAATTAATTCTTTTTACAGGATGACAACTGAAAGACAGTTTGGAGATACAAGATTAGAGTTTGCTGGAGATTTTAGGGCAAGATAGGTGGATTTTGAGAATCATTACAGAGATGATAATAAATCTATAGTTGCTGAGATAACTCAGTGAAATCGTATAGAGAAAGAGAGGACAGCCCAGAACAGAACTCTGTGGGACATCCATAGTCAATGGACATGAGACATGTTTGAAATTTCAACAAAGGAGCTTGAGAAGGAGCAGTTGGAGGAGGTAGGTGGGAGGAGAACTAAGAGAGAATGGTATTCTGAACATCTAGAGAGAATTGAATATCAAGGAAAAGAGAGTGATCAATAGTATCAGAGACTGTTGAAGTCAAGAAAAATGTGGATTTAGAAAAGGTCATTGGATTTGGCAACTAAAAGTTCACCGATAACTTTGGAGAGATATTTTTAGGGAATGTTAAGGTCAGGAGCCAGGTTGTCAGGAATTAAGAAGAGTGGAAGGAGAGGAAGTGGAGGCCTATAGTGTAAGATGACCTTTTTCAAGGAATTTGGCCAAAAAAGACTGAATAGTTAGAGTATTTAGCAAGGGCAGAAGGATAAAATGGGAATTTTTTAAGGAAAGAGGAGAGAGGGAAGGAACAAATAGGGAGAGACTGAAAATAAGTGAGTGAAATCTGGAATGGAATGGGATCTCTTAAGCAGATAGAGAGTTAAGCCTTGGGATGCAATGTGGCTATGTCTTTGTGGGTGAGAAGAGGAAGTGTTAGAAGGTACATGAAAAATACAAGTGAGGAAGAAGGAAAAGAGTGAGCTCATGGTGAAGGCATTCATTTTTTCTGCAAAACATGAGAAGTTCAATTACCTAGCTGTGTGGCCTTGGGCAAGTCACTTAACCCCGTTTGCCTTGCAAAAACCTAAAAAAAAATCATGAGAAATTCTTAACTAAGGCTAGAAGGAGCTACAGGAAGTTTGGGGAGAGGAGAAAAGGTTTGGCAGAGCTGCTGTGGTAGGTAGGATAGTGAATTGGAAAAAACAGTTTAGGATATTGCCTTATGGCAGTGGGGACCTAAATATATTTGAAGTGGACCTAGTCAGAGCCTAAAAAAGCAACTAGATGATTCATTGTTTAGAGTGTGGGCCCTGAAGTCAAGAAGACTTTAACTCAACTCTAACCTCAGTGACTTCCTAGCTGTGTGAGCCTGGGCAAGTCACTTAATCTCTGCCTCAGTTTCCACTTCTTTAATTAAAATGGGGGAAATAAATACATCTACCTTTCAGTGTTGTTATAAGAATAAAATGAGATATATTTTAAAAGTGCTTTGCCAACCTTAAAACTATGTAAATGCTAACTATCTTTTTTTTTTTTTGGTAAGACAATGGGGTTAAGTGACTTGCCCAAGATCTCACAGCTAGGTTATTAAGTGTGAGGTCCAATTTGAACTCTGGTCCTCCTGACTCCAGGGCTGATACTCTTTCCTTTGCACTGTCTAGCTACCCCAATGCTAGTTATTATTCTGTTCTAAACAGCACCCTCAGCTTACTTTTCTCTACCAACTTCTCTTAACTGTGATTGTATCCCAAGGTCCTGTCCTTGGGTCTCTTCTCATTTTTCTTAATGCTCTTAAATTGGTAACCTCATCAGCCTACTTGGATTTTAAATTATCACCTCAAGTGATACTCAGATTGATTTAGTCAGTCCTGCTTTCCTAAGCATCTGTTCTGAGTCTCCTATTGGACATTTTTCAGCTGGTTGTATGTGAGACATCTCAAACTGAACATGTTCAAAACAGAACTTTCTCATTAGATCTTGTCTTCTGAATGTCTCTATTTTCAATAAGAACAAGATCATTTTTCTAGTTTCTGAGATTTCCCACATTTATTCTTCCTTCCTTCCCCAGCATACCCTTTTAGATACAGTGTCTTTTTTGTACTTCTACAGTGTCTCTTTTTCTTTCTACTCAGTTGGCACCTTACTCTGGTGCAGGCCCTCAAAACAATAAATAGTTTTCTGATTGGTCTCAATGACTTAAACATATTCTCCATATAGTCACCAAAATAATTCTTAAAGAATCAATCTGACCATGTCATCCTTTTACTCATCGAAGTATAATATTTCTCTATTGATTTTAGGATAAAATATAAACTCTTTTTATCATTTAGAGCTCTTCATAATATGACCCCTTCTTACTTGAGAAATCTCATAACACATTCCTCTCTTGTATTTACTCTAACGTTTTTGCCACATTAGTGTTCTTATTTTTCTTAACAGAGGAAGACTGTAGCTCCTATCTCCATACTGTTGCACTCATTTTCACCAGTACCTAGAACTCTACTTTCCTCACTTTTGGAAACTGTTTTCCTTCAAAATTCATCTCAAGTTTTCAGTCATCTGTGCCCCTCCTTCCACTGCTACAGTGACCAACCAAGTAACAGATATTTATTAGGAACTTTTTGTGTGCCAAACATTAACACTAAAGGTTCTTAAATAACTGGAGGCAGATGTTGTTGAGCAGATAGTGTCAGGAACATGAGCATGGAGTCAGGAAGACCTGAGTTCAGATTTGAACTTGACTAGTTCTGTGACCCTGGACAAATCTATTAAGTTTTATTTTACCTCACCTTTCTCATCTTATAAAATGGGGATAATAATGGTATCCACCTCTTAGAATTGTTGTGAGTATAAAATTATTTATTTTTAAGGTTCTTTGAAAACTTTAAAGTTCTATATAAATGCTAGCTGTTACTAATTAAGAAGATGCTGGAAGTTAAACAATCCTTGACTTCAAAGAGTTTAAATTTTAACAAAAGAAACTACATATAAATTTTTAGGAATATAGAAAACACATACAAAGCAGTTACTTTGAGAGTGAAAGGAAAACTATAGTCTTTCCAAGTGATAGTAGTTGATTCCTTTATAAACTTCAGAAATGGAGAAACATTATTCTTAAAGTTAATATATCCCTTAGAAGAGAATTTTGAAGAGAATTTTAACTGATACTCATCAAGTCATTTAAATATGAATGCCTGCAATTTGTTGGTACTATGCTAGATGGTATTTCATTGTGGCATTTCCTTAGAAATCCTAAGTGATGTTTCCTATTTTCTCTCTTTATAATCAGAAAGCACTTATTAAATGCCCATTATATACCAGGTATTCTGCCAGTGTTCTGAATATAGATACAAAAGTGAAATAGTTCTTGTCCTCAAGGAATGTAACATTGTGAACAAGCAAGCCATAGGAAATTTACTGCTAATATGCAGGAAATTGTGTTTCTCACTTTTTACTTCTGTTTTCTTGTGCTTCTTTTCTATTGCCATGTAAAATTTTAGAGGGAAATGTTTTATAATTAATGTTTTTAGTTTGAAGTATAGTGAGATGTTTAAATTTCTTATATAACTTTTATCTTTATAGGATCAGTAATGACTTGCTACTCTGGGAACCAACAGCTCCTTCACCTGTAGAAACACTGGAAAATATTTCATATGGTATTGGGCTCTCAGTAGCCAGTCAGCTGATTAATACCTTCAACAAAGATAGTTTTAGTCAATTTAAATCTACAGTTCATTACGGTAATATTCCTTAAAATAATTTATGTAATACAATATTGCAACTTGGGAAAATCGTTAGTAACTTATTTTAATTGTAAAATTTAGTGTTTCTATTTTGCTTACCATTTTCTGCTTTTTTCTAATTATTTGTGAAGAAGCTATAAAAGTATTTCTTTATTTCCCTATAGATAATTTGTTATTTCTGTAGTGATAAGACTGATAGTGGTCATAATTAAAATTGAAAAACTTAGCGACATGCTACTAGCACATACTATAAAACATTTATGTTTTTTTGCAAATCTTAAAGTACCATATAAAGGTTAGTTATTATTATTATCATTATTATCATTATTAGTATTATTATTAATGTTATTAGATATTTTTTTAAAAGCTCATTGTAAAAAGCATAAAGAACATATTGTTCTTGGGTTTCTCATATCTGTAATTTCATCGGGGTTGGTATTCTCCCCATTAATACAGAATTATAACCCATCAAAAATTGCTGTGTTTGACATATTCATCATTCTATGACTGAGCAAATGGCTCCATCCACATAGGCACATGCATCAAACTTGCTGCTTCTCAGGCACAAAGGTCCATACCTGCAATTTTTCATATTAGTAAGACCTGACAGAGTTTGTTCTGCTGCCATACCATTCACAAGTTTCATCCTTTAATGATTTATTTTAAAAAAGGACATTAGAAGAAAATATTCTTGTTTTAATAATTATAAAATAATTTATTTAAATAAATCATCAGTGCTTTTTGATGAATTTCTTGTAGATGATGAGAGTGGATCTGAGGAGGAGACTTTGCAGTATTTTTCCACAGTTGATCCGAATTATCGTTCTCGTAGGAAAAAAAATCTTGAATCTCAGAATAAGAATTCTCAGAGTTTTCTCTCTGTTCTTCTGAACATCAATCATGGATTAGTAGCAGTATTCACAGATATAAAGGTAAAAATTCTTAAAAGAACTTGTCAAATCACTTCTGCTCTTAACCTGCCAAAGATAATTCTCTTAGATAAAATTTTATTTGGATCCTGCTCTGTGCAAGGTACTATGAATAATGTATTTGGTTGGATCAGCATTATTCATTCTTATTATGACTCGAGATAGGCTATTCTGTAATAGTTATAAATGTGGTCAAATTCAGTTTAAATAAGCATGCATTAAAAGAACTAGAAAATAAATTAACAGTGAAAAAATGCAAAATTCTTGAAAATTATCAGAGAAATAGGTTTAAATGTTAAAAAAACCCCATAAAAGTAATGAAGCTAAGAACTCATATTGTTGAAGACTGGCAAAATTTGTTAGTGGTGTTGTAAACCAAAAGCCAATTATGTAAACATGTTAAGTACTTTTGGTTTCACATATTTGGATAATAATAATACTAAGATGATGAACATGGTAGCATTTAGCAATTAATACAAGTAGAACTTAATTTTTAATGTCATAGGATATATTTAATTCATGAAATGATCACATGAATGTGATATTTCAAATTTTCTGAATATTCAAAGCAGACATTTGTCTGTCATAAATGCCCTTTTCTTCAACTAATTTCCGATGTTTGTGTTTTTCTGTTCTCCCCATTAGCAAGATGACAGAGAGATGTTAGAAAGTAATCATGGTGAATTCTGGTTGGAATTCAATAATGCTTCATTATTCTTTGTGACAAAATATGAAGGTTTTGAAGATAAACACTACATCTGTCTTCATTCGAACAGCTTCAGCTTATATCACCAAGGTAGGAAGAATATGGAACATTTATTGATATTTGTTTGAGAGTATTAAAAAAATATCTTTTTCAATTTCAAGTGCTTTTAGGGAATCATTTTAGAACTTAATATAAAATGATCTCTGATACACCTCAAAGTCAGCAAATCACAGAAGCTACCTTAGGTGTCATGTAGACCAACTCCCCAATTTAAATTTGAGACTAGGACTCTAGATGATAAGTTGACTTGCCCAATGTCCTACTAATATTAAATTGTACAGCAGTGATTTCCAAAACTAAATTTAATCTCTTACTTACATTGATGACACTACCATTTTTTATCGTTTGGTATTGAAGTCAACTTGAACTCATCTCTTTTGTAATTGATTATTTTTACCAGATCTTGTGGAATCTATTTGTACATTTTTCACTTTTTTCCTCCTTTTTTTTTTTTGCATGGCAAAAAAGCTGTGTTGCCCAAGGCCACACAGCTAGGTAATTATTAAGTGTCTGAGACCGGATTTGAGCCCAGGTACTCCTGACTCCAAGGCTGGTGCTCTATCCACTGTGCCACCTAGCTGCCCCCCAATTCATATTTTTCCTTGGAGGTTTTGGAGCCGCCCCTTTTTTCTCCTTCTTTTGACTCACTTTCAAAATTTAGTCAAGAATTATATTATCAAACTGTCCAATTAGTGATTGGCCAGTGGTGGTCTACTTTCAATCCTCTTTTCTTTCTTTTTTTTTTAAATTAAGGATTTTATTTATTTTGAGTTTTACAATCCCCCCCATCTTACTTCCCTCCCCCCCACCCCGCCACAGAGAGCAAATTTTAAGTCTTTACATTGTTTCCATGTTGTACATTGATCCAAATTGAGTGTGATGAGAGAGAAATCATATCCTTAAGGAAGAAACATAAAGTGTAAGAAATCACAAGATCAGACAATAGGACAACAGTTTTTTTTCCCCCTAAATTAAAGGGAATAGTCCTTGAACTTTGTTCAAACTCCACGGTTCTTTATTTGGATACAGATGGTATTCTCCATTGCAGACAGCCCCAAATTGTCCCTGATAGTTGCACTGATGAAATGAGCATGTCCATCAAGGTTGATCATCACTCTCATGTTGCTGTTGTGGTGTGCTGTATTTTTCTGGTTCTGCTCTTCTCATTCAGTATCAGTTCATGCAAATCCCTGCAAGGCTTCCATGAATTCCTATCCCTCCTGGTTTGTAACTGAACAACAAGTGTTTCACGACATACATATACCACAGTTTGCTAAGCCATTCCCCAATTGAAGGACATTTACTTATTTCCAATTCTTTGCCACCATAAACAGGGCTGCCATGAATATTTTTGTACAAGTGATGTTTTTTTTTTATCATCTCTTCAGGGTATAGACCCAGTAGTGGTATTGCTGGGTTAAAGGGTATGCTCATTTTTTTGCCTTTTGGGTATAGTTCCAAATTTCTCTCCTGAAAGGTTGGATGAGTTCACAGCTCCACCAACAATGTAATAGTGTCCTAGATTTCCCATGACCCTTCCAACAATGATTGTTATCCTTTCTGGTCCTATTGGCTAGTCTGAGAGGTGTGAGGTGGTACCTCAGAGAAGTTTTAATTTGCATTTCTCTAATAAGTAATGATTTAGAGCAATTTTTCATATGACTGTGGATTGCTTTGTCAATCCTCTTTTCAATTCATCCTTTACACATTCCTTAAGAGTCTTCCTAATGCATTGGAAGGGCCATATTAATCCCTTCCTGAAATAATAAAAATATGAAACCTTTAGCCTGATACTTTAGCTGATTCCTGCTTACCTTCACAACTTATTTTAATTTATTTCCTTTCGTATACTTTGTCTTCTAACCAAACTGCCACTAATTGTTTCTCCTATAAACTCTTTAAGGATATTTTTGTACCAAGAAAGTTGAAGTTCTTAAAGGATTTGTCCTTTTACCATTTTTTTTTTATTTTTGCAAGGCAGTGGGGTTAAGTGACTTGCCCAGAGTCACACAGCTACGTAATTATTAATGTCTTGAGTCCGGATTTGAACTCGGGTCCCCCTTACTTCAGAGCTGGTACTCTATCCACTGTGCCACCTAGCTGCCCCATCCTTTTACTATTAAATCCTCAGTTGAACCTTCTTTTTTCTTTTAATTTTAACTTTGTTTCTCAAATTATGCCATTCACATGTCTTGAATTTTCAAGGCATCTCTAAATATTTAATATCACACTGATATATAATCTCCATTCATCACTATATTTCATTGAATAGAAGCAAAAGAGTTTATATTCACATTACCTGAATTCATGAACAAATCTGAAGTATTTCATGTAATCCAAAATGTTTTGGGGAATATTTAAGATCTCTTCTTTAATTTGCTCATTTTGGGGAATGTTTTGATTTATCTTAGAAACATTTCTAGCAATTTTGTTTGTTTTCAATGTTTCTGCAATTGTTTTGAGTGGAGATTCATTACAAGCCAGATTCTCTTGCATTCAGTCTTTGTTATGCTTCTAAAATTTCTAAAGCTGAAATAATAATTGTGTTGTGCCTATATTAAGAAAGTATTATTAAATATTTTCAATATATATATACATATATATATGTGTATATATATATATAGGCATGGTAGATGGAGTGATTCTTCCTGTTGAAGTACGACTTCCCACTACAACTCGCCCACATTGGTTGGAACCTATAATTTATTCATCAGAAGAAGATGGTCTTAGTAGAACTTCAGATGGTGTTGGAGGAGACTCTTTAAGTATGTTGTCTGTTGCTGTTAAAATCCAGACTGATAAGTCAGAGATGAATACAAAGGTTTGTATTCCATGGACACTTTAGTCTTTACCCGAGTCTGGGATTATTAATCTTAAATTGATATTTTTATAATGGAAGCCTCAAGTAACTGTAGAGTGTTGAAGGATATATAAATTCAGAGAGAAGGGAGAACCAAATGTATAAAGACTCTTGGACTTCATGAATGCATTTTAAAAAGGCAGAGAAAAATAACCTCTAATCTATTGGCCTATTTTCCAGCTGTATAAATTTTTATGAGTCATCTATCTACAAATCAAAGACTTCTACAATGTAAGAAAAAGCAAATTTTTTCAAGTGAAAATCACTGTGTATTCCCTTGCCTAGAGTGTCACACAACTAGGCAAAGTTGAATTTTAAACTCAGGTTTTTTTGACTTTTGGTCCCTTGCTTTATCAGATTATACTATTTTGCTGCACAGAGGGCACTGAATAGGAGCATTGATACGTGTGATGTTGCAGCATCATTGGCGGCAATATATAACCTTTGATTATGTTCAAGAAGAACAGGAGTAAAATATATCATCAAGGAATTACATGATACAGAGAGAAGATGAATTTGTTAGGAATTAAGGATAAATTATGGGTGAATGACTTTAGTGCTTAAGAGACACCCTTGAAGTATGAAGAGAATCAAGGAAGACTTTAACAGATAGCATGGATTAGTTGTGGGATACTTACAGGAGAATATGGAAAAGAATCATACAGAACACAAGGGGCTGTTGGATGGATTGTAATCTACATTGTTGAAAGAAACTTCTGATTCAGTGAGGCCACAGATTCATCTGGATAGAATGCGAGCCAGTTTTGTACTCTAAATATTTGGATTAAGTATAGAATGCTGGTAAAGGTTATGATTTTAACTCCTTTTTAAATTTTTTCCTGTGTAGGAATTTCTCATTGCAGTGGGACTCAAAGGAGCTACTCTCCAGCACAAAGTACTTCCTTCTGGACTTAGCTGGCATGAACAGGTTAAATTACTACATGTTTTTCTTTGTCATTTTAAAATAGGCTTTTTCTTTGTTATTCATCCTTTTATTGTAATAATTCTGGAATCATTTTTTTTGAACCTATGGGATATTTCCATATTATCATTGCATTTAATAGACTTATAAGTTCTATTATCTCTTAGCATCTAGACAGTTCTTCCATGTTAATAAAATATGGTTTTGAATTTTGCAGTAGAAATTTGTGATATTAGCATTAATTTATTGATACAGTTATCTTTTCCATATTGCAGGGGTTTAGGGGCATGGCACCTCTGCAATTCGGAAAATTTTTTGCATACCATAGAAGGTCTGAATTATTAAAGCATTAAAACATAAAATATATTGATATTATACAATACATGTTTTTTGCATTTCTGAGTTTTTAAACTTTCTGTGTCATCTGCTGGCCTTTGCATGTTCTCTGTGGTTTCCACCAAACTCCCTCAAAATTCCCATTTAATTTCTTATGCTGATCCATAATATATTGAAACCATAATGGGGAAAGTTGTGATGTGGAAAGGATAAGTATATTTAGAAATTAGGACAGGTTAGTTAAGAATGTAGTGACTAGAGCACCAAGCTTAGAGTCAAGAAGGACCTGAGTTTAGGTTTTTATGTTTTTATGTTTTTTTTGGGTTTTTTTTGCAAGGCAAATGAGGTTAAGTGGCTTGCCCAAGGCCACACAGCTAGGTAATTATTAAGTGTCTGAGACTGGATTTAACCCAGGTACTCCTGACTCCAGAGCTGGTACTTTATCCACTGCGCCACCTAGCTGCCCCAGGACCTGAGTTTAAATCTGGTCTCAGAATGCTACCAGCTGCCTGACCCTGGGTACTTAACACTATTTACTTCAGTTTTTTCATCTGTTAAATGAGCTGGGGAAGGAAATGAATGGCAAGATACTCCATTCTCTTTGCAAGAAAACCCTAAATAGAATCACAAAGAGTCATACATGACTAAAATTACTGAATAACAGCAACAACAAAAAAGTTAGGATAGTTGATATCAGACTATTTAGAAAAATTAAGTCTTCGTGGCATCAAAAAAATTTAATTTCTTTTGAAATTAATACATTTATGGAAAAACTCTTTCCCATATAAATAGAAATTAATATCTCATCTAGAAGAGGTAGATCTAGAGTTGTCATTGAATTAAAAGATGGACTATTCTATTTCCTTAAGTCAGAAATTCTAATAGTTCCTAAGTATTATTTAATTGATTGTGATTAAGAGTAATTGGCTTTCAGCATGATTTGTAGATGAATTTGATTGTACAGATAAATGCCTAGGGATGACTGGTGAAAAGAAAATCATCAAGATATGGAAGGATAAATGTTTCTAATTTAATTAAAAATTAAAATATTCTTTAAATTAAAAGGATCCTTTTTCAAAAAGTTCTGGTGTTTTACACATTTGAAAAAAAAATCCCTTCTGAAATTAACCTCAGCTTTAAGAAGTTTGAGAAGGCTAGTTGAAATAAAATCCTTAGAGTTCACTTAGAATAGATTTAAACCTAATATAGTGCATTGTTAAGGTAAAAAATGTATCTCTGAAATTTGTTTCACATTAGCTATTTTCCTAGGTGTATGGCATCACAGCATGTAAAGAACATTCCTTTTAAATTTAAATATATGTGGTTTTGAAAGGATGCATAGATTTAGAAAGCCTACTTGTTGATTTTTCTCTTTAGAAGTACTATCCTTAAATTACTTGTTTTCTGTAGTATATTGTGATATCTTATATAATAGGGTAATAGAATTTTAGAGCTGGAACAATTTTAAATTCTCTCTCTCCAGTGTCTTCATTTTACAGATAAGAATTCTGTGGTACTAGAAGTAAAGTGATTTATTTAGGATTATAACAGCATATTTGGTTAAAACTGAGACCTATAATTTAGACTCCTTATTCTCAGTCAAGATATTTTATCACAAGTGCCTCCCCCCCCTTCTAAATTAGCAGCATGTTTTATATCTCTTTGTGATTTAGATTCTACATTTCATGAATATTTCTGATGAACCTGTTTTGGGATATAATCCTCCAGCTTCCTTTACAACCTTTCATGTTCATCTTTGGAGTTGTGCACTAGATTATAGGTAAGTAAATGTATGACAAAAAATATAACAGATTTGTTTTGTTATTTCTAAAGTTATATTAAGACAGATAGCTTAATCTCTGAGTTAAATTCTGTTCAAAAAGTTTTAAGAGAACTTTGCCATCTCGTTTCTTTTTGATTGTAGGCCTCTTTATTTGCCAACAAGATCTCTTCTTACTGTGGAAACATTTAGTATTTCCAGTAGTGTTTCTTTGGATAAATCATCATCTACTCTAAGGTACTTATTGAATTCATATGTTCTTTAATGTTTATTTTTAAAAATTAAATCAAATATTCATTAAATTATATGTTAATAAAAGATCTATTTTTAGGATGGTAATGACTATTAGTTACAGAGAAAACTCACTCTCAGAATTTAAAAAAGCAGATTCCAACCTGCATTGGAAGAGTTTTCTTTCTGAGAGTTTTCTTACCAATGAAATCACAGCCTGCTTCAAATAATGAGTGGAGCCATTCTTTATTCTTAATTCTTATTTAAGGAAAGATTTAATTACTGCAATATTTTTGTTTTTTAAAGAATGTGTTGAAAATGTTTGAGAAAAATCCAACTTTAATATAACCACTTTCTATTTCAGCATGTAAAAGTACTAAATATATTATTGGCATTTACCAAAACATTCATTTAATAGATATTTATTCAGAGCTTGCTATATTTGTGGAACACTTTTAGATATTGGTAAAAGCATCAAGTTTAGCTCAGGCTAATTGAACTTTTAATTTACCGTATTTGAATATCTTAAATGAACTTTTAATTTAATAGGGGAATATCACAAACATAACTAATTATATAACATAGCATGATAAATGAATATATCTAAAATCTTAGAAGTTCAAGAAAGTCTTTAGGAAGAAGGTTGTATTTCAATTAATATCTAAAAAGTGAGTAATAATTCAGTAAGCATGCTGTAAAAGGAGGCTGTTTTAAGTGTAGGGAATAATATAAGAAAAGACCTGAAACCAAAATTATCCTGGATATATTCAGGATTGCGGGAGTTTTAAAAAATAGGGAGGTTTTGGACTTTGTAAGCAGCAGGGAACTATTGAAATCTTTTGGACTAGAGAAATGACGCTATTAGGTTTTCTTCCTTCCTTTTTATCTCAGAGCCCCTAACCATTATCCCCTATCTGCTACATTTTCCTAATCTCTGGCAGTAAATCACATCAACAAGCATTTATTAAGCATTAAACTTTATGCCCAGCATTGGGAAGACATCAAAAAGAAAGACAGTACCTACTTAGGGAACTTATATTGTAATGGTAAAAACAACATATTAAAAAGGGAACTGAAAAGTGAGGGACTGGTAGAGGAGGGGGATTATTAATATGGGGGTATGGTGGCAAAATCCAGAGAATGAAGAATGAGTGATATTTGGTCTATCCCAAAAATGAAGATTCAAGGAAGAACTTGCAAATTGGTACAAGGAGAAAGCTGAGGTGTGGTGGTAAACCCAGAGAACGAAGTGTTATTAAAATGTCCCTTTTCCTTGAAAAGACCAACCATTGTACATGTTGGGTCTTTTCAAGGAAAGGGGATATTTTAATAACACATGTATTCCATATTTTCCATTTTCTCCAACAGATTTTGACCTCAATTAAACCCTCTCTCTAATGTCCCTTGTATTAATGTCTTATTGCCCTCTATCCTTAATTTTTTCTAGATTCTACCAAATCATCACACTATCCTATAGCTTTTCCTTCTTTCTCACGCAAAGTCCTAGAAAAAAGCCTTACTTCCTCTTCTCACTCATTTTTCAATTCTATGCATTTTGAATTCTGAATGTTTACTTGAAACTGTTCTGCCTAAGATAGTAATAGACTCTTAAATGCCAAATTTAGTAGTGTTTTTTCCTCCATTTTTCATCTTTCTTGACTTGTTTGCTTCATTTGACACTATTACTCATTCTTCCCCCCCTGGGCAGATGTCCTTGCCTCCCTGGGCTTTCATGACACTACTTTTTAAAAATTCTCCTCCTACCTGTCTAACAGCTCTATTTTTACATTCCTTTATTGGTGCATTAGACACATCACAACTTTTAACTGTGGATATTGCCCAATGCTCTGTCTTATTCATATTCACCCTTCTATTCTTCACCTTCTCTCTCAGTGATCTCAAGTCCAAGCAGATGGCATTGAAAGAAAATAGAAGTGGGTTGGAGTAGGAATAGATAAAAATGCTGCAAGGGTAGAATCAGCTTTACTTATTTGGATTTGAGAGGTAAGGGGAAGAGATGTCAGAGAAATTCATTGTTTCACATATGAGAAAGTGTAGTATTGATGACTGAAATAATAATAGTATCAAAAGAATTAGTTTTATACTTACAGTATTGGTTGAATTGGAGAGGAATTGTTTGAAATTTGCGTATCTAAAATAGTCAGCTAGATGACTCATTGTTGACCTTGAAATCAGAAAGTCCTGAATTTAAATCTTGTCTAAGACTAGTACTAAATTTATGACTCTGGACAAGTGAACTCTCATTATGTGAGGATAATAGCTTCTCAGTGTTCTTATGAGAATGAGTGAGATTTCATATGTAAAGCATTTTGCATACAATTAAGTAAACATAATATAAATGTAGCCATGGTAATAGTGATAATTATTATATCCCTTTATTTAGCTATCATTATAAATTTGTTTTTGGAAATTTATTTTTTCTTCAGAATTATCTTGGATGAAGCTGCTTTACATTTGTCTGATAAATGTAATACTGTAGCTGTAAATTTGAATAGAGGTAAGATATCATTAATTTAAAAATTAAATTCAGAAAAATCTCCAGTAAGTGAGTGGGTAGAAGATAAAGATGTTCATTTATCTTTCGACAATTGTAATGAACAGCACATACAGAAACACTTTGGAGGTTTCGTCTATATACAGTTTCATTGAGAAGGCAATCAGATTTGTGTCATGCTATTTATACTCAAAACATAAGTAAATCAAAAATAAAAGTTTTTCCATTAAAATAAAATGTGTTGTGAATATCTCAAATCCAGAAACTGCAGTTCCCTTGCATCACATAAATCCTTATAGTTTATCCATAAATGAGAATACCATAAATTTTGATTGTATTAAAATGAAACTTTTTATATTTATAAAGCACTTTTCTGTATTATGGTTCTTAACTTTTTTTTTTTAATTTTAGATTATGTCCGTGTAATGGACATGGGCCTTTTGGAATTAACTATCACAGCAATAAAGTCTGATTCTAATGGGGAGCAAGTAAGTTACTAAAATAGATGAAATTAATAAAAGTTTTATTTAAACTAATATTTGCTTTGAGAATTGTTTTGTGGCTTGCTTCATTTTGATAAGAATAAATGAATATTTTATGGGAATTACTAAATTAGAAATGAATAAGTAATTTTTCAGTATTGTAGTATTGCAGTTTATTACATTGAATACTATTTAGTAACAATGCATGCCAGAATGTTTTTCTTGCATCTTACATATTAACATATGCCATACTTTTCTTTTACTCCTATTTAGACTCAGCCTCGCTTTGAGCTTCACTGTTCTAGTGACGTTATACACATCAGAACATGTTCTGACTCTTGTGCTGCCCTCATGAATCTTATACAGTATATTGCAAGTTATGGTGATTTACATGCACCCACAAAAACAGAAGTTAAGCCTGCATCTGTCCAAAGAAGAACAAAGGTACAGAATAAAAATGTGCCACCTCCTTCCTTCTATTCAATTATGTGAAGTAAATTGTCATTGTTGAAGTCAGAGTTGTGAAGTGAATTTGATGAAGGTCCTTGTACCTGTGATGTATAACCCTAATTGTTGGCCATGCCTTATTTTGAGGATATTTTTCTTCATTTTTACCTAAAAGTTATCTATTTAAGGCAGTGGAGTTAAAGTGACTTGCCCAAGATCACACAGCTCATCAATTATTATTATTATTTTTTTTTTAGGATTTTGCAAGGCATATGGGATTAAGTGGCTTGCACAAGGCCACACAGCTAGGTAATTATTAAGTGTCTGAGGTTGGATTTGAACTCAGGTACTCCTGACTCTAGGGCTGGTGCTTTATCCACTGAGCCACCTAGCTACCCCAACAGCTCATCAATTATTAAGTGTCTGAGGCAAAATTTGAACTCAGATCCTCCTGACTCCTGGGCCGGGTGCTCTGTCAATCAACTGTACCACCTAGTTGCCCCATACCATTTAGTATTTGCAAATTTTAAGTGGTTCTTATATGTGACTGCAAAGAACTCCACTTCTTCTTGAGGTATTTAAAGTGCTTTGAAATGAATACAGTATTAGATAAATGCAAAGTCCTAGTTTCTTTCTGTTATTTGATTTCTTAATCATAGCGTAATTTAGACTTTACTCATATTTTTTATTTATTTTTTATTTCCTCTTTTTTATTTAATATTTATTCTCATTTTGTACAAATAATTTTTTTATACATTAATAAAATATTCTTGTTTAAGAGTAAATGAAATACCCCCTCCCCCATAAATATAGACTCGCTTGAGTGATAAAGTAAAGGAGAGAGAAAAAAATTAAAATTTAAAAAAAATAATAGCAATAATTGTAGGTATGGTCAGGTGGCACAATGGATGGAGCAGCAGCCCTGGAGCCATGAGCACCCGAGCCCACATCTGGCCCCATATACCCAACAATCATCCAGCCATGTGACATGCAAGCCACCCGAACGCCACTGCCCTGCAAAAACCAAAAAAAAAAGAAAAAAAAAGACCCTAAATAAAATAAAATATCAATAATAGTAGGGGTGGCTGGGTGGCGGACATAGCACTGGCCCTTGAGCCAGGAGCACCCGGGTCCAAATCTGGCCTCAGACACCCAACGATCACCCTGCTATGTGGCCCCAGGCAGGCCACCCATTTGCCCTGTTCCCCCCCCCCCCCCAATAATAATAATAATAAAAAATGTGCTTCAGTCTTTGTTCCAATACCAACAACTCTGTTGCGGGTGGATCACATTCTTTATGATAAGTCCATCACAAAAGTTACTTCCATATTTTTCCACTGTTACCATTGCTGATTGCAACTCCCTCCTTTCATATTTCTCCACTACCATGTACTACATTTTCTCTCACTGACTCTGCTGCAGGGTATCTGAGTGGTGCAGCAGACAGATCCCTGGTCCTGGGGCCAAGAGGCCCTGAGCCCCCATTCCACCCCTTAGGCCTAGCATCCACCTGGCCCTATGGTCCTAGGCAGGCCTTCCAATCCTAGCCCCTTGCAAGAAGTAAAAAAGAAAATGTGCTATATCTGACCATTCTCCCCCCATGGTCCATCCTCTCCTCCATCACTCACATCCCCCCCTTCCCCCTGTCTCCCCCCCTTCTTACTCCAGATGTCTATACCCCATTGAGTATACATGCTGTTTCCTCTCCTAGCCACCTCTGATGAGGGCAAAGATTCCCTCATTCCCCCTTGCCTTCCCCCCTTCCATATCATTGTAATAAAGAAAAATCTTATTATATGAAATATCTTGGCCTATTCCCCCTCTCCTTTTTCTTTCTCCCATTACATTTCCCTTTTTTCTGTTGACTCCATTTTTATACCATATTTTATCTTCAAATTCAGCTTTCTCCTGTGCTTCAACTATAAAAGCTCCCTCTACCTGCTCTATTAACTGAGAAGGTTCATATGAGTATTATCAGTGTCATTTTTCTGTGCAGGAATACATGCAGTTCATCCTCATTAAGTCCCTCATATTTCCCCCCTCTCCTCCAATCTCCATGCTTCACCTGAGTCCTGTATCTGAAGATCAAACCTTCTGTTCAGCTCTGGCCATTCCAAAAGGAACATTTGAAATTCCTCTGGTTCATTGAAAGTCCATCTTTTTCCCTGGAAGAGGACATTCAGCCTTGCTGGGTAGTTCATTCTTGGCTGCATTCTAAGCTCTTTTGCCTTCCGGTATATTGTATTCCAAGCCCTATGAGCTTTCAGTGTAGTTGCTGTTAAATCCTGTGTGATCCTGAGTGCAGCTCCACGATATTTGAACTGTGTCCTTCTGGCTGCTTGTAATATTTTCTCTTTGACTTGGGAGTTCTGGAACTTGGCTATAATATTCCTAGGGGTTGGTTTTTTGGGATCTCTTTCTCAGGGGGATTGGTGGATTCTCTCCATTTCTATTTTGCCCTCTGCTTCTAGAATATCAGGGCAATTTTCCTGTAGTAATTCTTTGAAAATGATGTCAAGGCTCTTTTCCTGATCATGACTTTCGGGTATTCCAGTAATTTTTAAATTATCTTTCCTAAGTCTGTTTTCCATATCAGTTGTTTTTTCAATGAGATATTTCACATTTTCTTCTAATTTTTCATTTTTTTGGTTTTGAAATATTGATTCCTGATTTCTGGTAAATTCATCAATCTCCCTGAATTCTATTCTTTGTCTGAAGGATTTGTTCTCCTCAGAGAGTTTTCTTATCTCTTTTTCCATCTGGCCAATTTTTCTTTTTAAAGCATTCTTCTCCTCAATAACTTTTTGAACTGTTTTATCCATTTGATAACTTTTTAAACTGTTTTATCCATTTGACCTAAGCTGGTTTTTAGCATGCTGTTTTCTTCAGCATTTTTTTGGATTTCCTTTACTAAGCTGCTGACTTCATTTTCATGTTTTTCCTCCATCTCCTTTCTTTTCCCAGTTTTTCTTCCAACTCCCTCATTTGATTTTCAAAGTCTTTTTTGAGCTCTATCATAGCCTGAGCCCAATTTCTGTTTTTCTTGGAGTCTTTAGATGCAGCAGCTTGTGCTTCCTCATCTTCAGACTGAGTATTTTGATCCTTCTTGGGCTCATTTCCAAAATATTTCTCAATAGTCTTCCTCTTATTTCTCTGCTTGCTCACTTTCCCAGCCTGGGCCTCGTTTTGGGGTGCTTCCTGAGCTTTTGGGACATTCCCACAAGGGTCTCCCAATTTTGCTTTTTAAAGCATTCTTCTCCTCAATAACTTCTTCAACTGTTTTATCCATTTGACCTAAGCTGGTTATTAGCATGTTATTTTCTTCAGCATTTTTTTGGATTTCCATGACTAGGCTGCTGACTTCAATTTCATGTTTTTCCTACATCTCTCATTTCTTTTCCCAGTTTTTCTTGTAACTTCCTCATTTGATTTTCAAAATCTTTTTTGAGCTTTGTCATAGCCTGAGCCCAATTTCTGTTTTTCTTGGAGTCTTTAGATGCAGGAGCTTGTGTTTCCTCATCTTCAGACTGAGTATTTTGCTCCTTCTTGGGCTCATATGCAAAATATTTCTCAATAGTATTCCTCTTCTTTCTCTGCTTGCTCATTTTCCCAGCCTGAGCCTAGCTTTGGGGTGCTTCCTGAGCTTTTGAGACACTCCCACAAAGGTCTCAGTGTTGTGAGGCTCTGTCCTTTCTCCTGGTCTCTGAATGACCATATGTGCCCCCCTCTGCCATGGGGCTGAGGTGGAGGGGCTCTGCTGTTCTGTGGGGGGGCCTAGACTGCAAGCAGGATCTGAATGTGGTCAGAGTCCTGTTCCAGGGACAGAGGACAGATCTTGGCAGTCTGTCTTCACTCCCTTCCCTAGGTTCAATGGGCTCATGCTTACTGGCTCTGCCTGCATCTGTTTCCTGGATCTGGACTGCCTTAGCCAGGCAGCTTCTTGTGTGTCCTGAGGGCTGGGCTCTGGCAGAGGTTACCCTGCTGTTCCCCTGATTTGTGCCCGGTGGTCCCCCGGGGTGTAGGTCAGGAAACTCCCCCCGAACCGTGGCTCCCAGTGCCCTGGGGCTGCCACCGGGAGGTTGAAGTTCTTTGGCTCTGGCGGGTCACTCCTCTGGCAGGCTGCCCCTCCAACCCCAGGGAGCAGAGCCTTTCTGCTCTTTTTCCAGGTTACCTTGAGTAGGAGAACTGCCTCATTGGGTCCCTCTGTGCGTTCTGTCTTTGGAAAATTTAGTTAGAGTCCTTAGCTTATAAGTTTTATGAGGGAGCGCCTAAGACAGGAGCCATTCTTGTCATCATCTTGGCTCTGCCCCTACTCATATTTTTTTTATAACAAATTTCTTATTTCCTAGTAATCTTCCATTTTTCAAAACTAGTTTTTCACAATTTTTATATTTTCAAATTACTTCCTTAATAATAAAAGTCTCATGAGCTTTTAATTTTATAGTTTGTTCCTACATTTTTTACTTCCTTCTTTTCATAATTCCTTGTTCTCTTAAGTATAAGTTAACATTATTCATTATTCATTGAAAATACAAATTTTCATTTACATTGCTGCCCACTGTAATGATTTTGTCTCCTTTCCATTTTATTTGTGTCCACTTCTTCAATTTCACATTTTTTAAAATATTTTTCGGAATTGATGTTCCAGCTTAAAAAACATTCTAATAGCCTGGTCAGTTCCTAGGATTGAAACCTATGAATTTTCATTTCTCCTATTTGCCATTTCTCTATATATGTACACTGCCCCTTCCATAGTTGAATGCTTGGCAGTGTATTACTGTATAAGCTCTAAAGGATAACCTCTGATTGTGAAATGATTTTATTCATTTCTTCTGACACTTTGATGCAAATTAATATAGAATTGACTGTCCCATTTTAATCTAAATGTATCTCATTGTAGTTGGAATATTTAGACCTTTTAAGCATTTCTCTTCAATTTCTTTTTGTTCCTTCTTTCTCTACATATAGGATGACAGTTCACTATTTCAGTTATGAATGCCGAACAAATGAAATTACTTAAATCTTTTAGCAAATTTTATTTGCCAATGTTGTTAAATATAGTTTTCTTAGTTGAATATTAATATCCTCTACCCCTCATATCCTCATATTGCTAAGTCCTTTCTGTTTTATCTTTGAAACATCTCATAAATACCCCCTCCTCTCCTTTAACATTGCTACTACCCTGGTACAAGTTCTTATTATGTAGTATGTGGACTATTGCAATAACCTAGTGGTTGATTTCCCTGCTTTAAATCTATGTCCACTCTACTTCATTCTTCATTCAGCTGACCAAGTTATATTTGCAAAGTGTAGATCTGACCATTCCTCAGTGACTCCATATCACCTCCAGGATCAAATATAAAAATCTGTTGTTTGTCATTAGAAGTCCTTCACCTCATGCGCTCTAACTCTCTGCAGGTGTTGTCACACCTTTCTGGTCTGTAGTGAAGGTGGCCCTTTCCCAGTTTCTCCCAGAAAATAATCCATCTCCAGACTTAGGACATTTTTGCTGACTCTGCACTATTATCTGGGATCCTCTCCCTCTTCCCCCTTGCCTTTCAGCTTTCCTGACGTCCCTTGAATCCCAGATAGAATTTCATTACTTATAAGAAGCCTTTCCCAGTCTAATGCTAGTGCCTTTCTATTGCTGCTCCATTTTAGCCCATGTATGCCTTATTTGTATGTAATTTTTTTATGTTATCTCCCCCATCAGAGGAACTGTGGATAAAAACCTGAGACTGTTACAAGCTTTATGACACTGGGCAAATCATTTAACTTCCATCTGTCTCAATAAAACAAGGATAATAATAATAGCTTCTCTTTCCTGGAATTGTAAGAATCAAATTAATCAATTTTTGTTAAACAGGCTTACCCACAGTGCCTGAGCCACTTAATAAATACTAGTTTTTTCCTTCCTTCTTTTCATTAGATTGAGCTTCTTGAGGTCAAGGATTCTCTTTTGTCTTTCTTTGTATCCCTAGGGTTTGACACAATGCCTAACTCACTATATAAATACTTGTTCCCTCTTAGTTGGCTAAATCTGAAATCTCATTGAGAAGTGAACTTTCTGTACATAATCCAGACATACCTCCTTATCTTATATTGATTCTTGTCCTTGTTTTCTCATAAATTCTTCCTAGAGAATCTACTAGTACACTGAGAAATCTTCTGTGAGTACTTTTCAGTGGTTACTTCCATTTCTTATAACTGCCTCTTTCTAAGTTATTGGTTTGTTGTTTCTGATCATTTCTGTGATACCCTTTCCCCTACTTCTTGTGTACAAATCATCCTTGATAATTGACCTTTTAGATCCAGGATGAATTTCTTCTTTTTTTGTCAGTTATGCCTAAAGTGTTGACACTCCAGAGATTATATTGTTTACTTGATACCACCCTGAAAATATTAGTATTGACAAGTTGAAGTTTTACATGGAATAGCTTGGGATCAGCGAAAATAGAATTTTCTAAATGTAAATTAGGTCCTCTGATGCTGTATCTAGTATTATTTTTTTGCAAGGCATTGGAGTTAGGTGATCTACCCAAGGTCACACACAGCTAAGAAAGTATTAAGTGTCTGAGGCCTAATTTGAACTCAGGTCCTCCTGACTCCAGGACTGGTGCTTTCTTCACTGTGCCACCTAGCTGCCTCCTCTAGTATTCTTCCTTCTGCATCATACTACCTGTTCTTGTTGCCTATATCTAGTGTTTCTTTATATAAGCATTTTAGGCCATGGCTCTATTTCATTTTCTGTTTCTTTTTTCTCCTCTTAATTTCTGGAAGCATTCCTGTTGCTCTTTTTATATTTAGTTACTTTGTATGATAACTCTGTGCTCATCCATTGATTTTTGTTCTTGTATATATTTCAATTTAATGGCTGTTTCACTAGATTTGTAACCCTCTAAATAAATATATTTTTACATTTCAATTCCTGGCTTTAAACTGTACTCTAGAAATCCAAATACTCTTACCAGTTACTGCTTTCTTAACTATCTGTTCACTTTCCAAATCTTAGCCTTTTTAATTCTTAAATCCTTGCTTATTCAGTTGGTTGGGTATTCACAAAGAGGACCAAAATGTTATCATTAAGTTGCAGTGTGTCTGATTATAACTGATCAGCTGAACAAGAACTTGGAATGTTTTACCATAGGATGGACACAAATAGTCCATGCGAACATTTAGGGTGATTACTCTAAATTTGTGCATATCACATTTCCTTTGAGCTACTTCAGTTCTGCTTTGCACTTAGAGCACAGCATCTTCTCTGATGAGGGCACACCATGCTAGGAGGTCCTGTGCCCTTGTCTCCTAGGTTACATAATCAATTTCAGAGTTCCTAAGAGAGATCTTTAAGTGTGTCTTTGTGTCACTTTTAATGAGCCACCTGTTAGTGCTTGCCAGTTCTCCATAAAATAGTTTTTTTGACAAGAATATATTTGGCATTAGAACAATGTGGCCAGCCCATTAGAATTGTACTCTCTGTAGAACATTTGAATTCTTGACAGTTTAGCTCAATTATAAGAATATAGGAACTGTAATGGGAGAAACTTGTCAATATAGATTAGAGCTAGATTGGGGAAAGCCTTTCTACATGCCATGTACAGGAGGTTGGACTTGATCTTGTAGACAATAGGGAATCATTGAAGTTTTTTGAGCATGGGAATTATGTGATCAAAACTGTATCTAAGGAAGATTAGTCTGGTAGATGTTCAGATTAAAAGACTAGTGTTTCTATTCTCTTAACTAGCTAAGATTTCATAATCATTAGCAGTGTTTTCTCAGTTTTTTTTTCTGGCAGTATAAATTGTGCCTTCATGAATCACTAGAAACAAATTATAGTCATCAGGTTTTATAATTCTTGGGATGTTCTTTGTTACATCTAGGAAAACCCTAGGAAGATAGCAGACCACTTTTTAAAAATTTTCATTTTATTTATTATTGATTTTTTAAGAAAGATTTTATTTTGAGTTTTTTTTTCATCCATTCTTGGTTCCCTCCCCCCATCACCCACAGAAGGCATTCTATTAGTCTTTATATTGGTTCCATGTTATACATTGATCTCAGTTGAATGTGATGACAGAGAAATCGTATCCTTAAGGAAGAAAAATAAAGTATGAGATAGTAAAATTACATAAGATAATTTTTTTTTTTCTGATTTGATGGTAAGAGTCTTTGGTCTTTCTTTAAAGTCCATAATTCTTTCTCTGGTTACAGATGGTATTCTCCATTGCAGACTGTCCCAAATTGTCCTTAGTTGTTGCACTGAGGTGATGAGTGAGTCCAACAAGTCTGATCATCACCCCCATGTTGCTGTTAGGGTGTACATTGTTTTTCTGGTTCTGCTCATCTCACTCAGCATCAGTTCATGCAAATCCTTCCAGGCTTCCCTGAATTCCCATTCCCTCCTGGCTTCTAATAGAACAATAGTGTTCCATGACAATATACCACAGTTTGCTAAGCCATTCCCCAACTGAAGGACATTTACTTGATTTCCAATTCTTTGCCACCACCAACAGGGCTACTATGAATATTTTTGTACAAGTGATGTTTTTACCCTTTTTCATCATCTCTTCAGGTAGTGGCATTGCTGGGTCAAAGGGTATGCACATTTTTGTTGCCCTTTGGCTGTAGTTGCAGACTACTCTCCAGAAGGGTTGGATGAGTTCACAGCTCTACCAACAATGTAATAGTGTCCCAGATTTCCCACAACCCTTCCAAAGATGATCATTGTCCTTTCTGGTCATATTGGCTAGTCTGAGAGGTGTGAGGGTGGTACTTTAGAGAAGCTTTAATTTGCATTTCTCTAATAAGTAATGATTTAGAGCAATTTTTCATATGACTATGGATTGCTTTGATCTCCTCATCTGTAAATTGCCTTTGCATATCCTTTGACCATTTGTTAATTGGGGAATAGTTTGTTTTTTTGAAAATTTTACTTGGTTTTCTGTATATTTTAGAAATGAGTCCTCTGTCAGAAATAATAGTTGAAAAAATTGTTTCTCAATTTACTACATTTCTTTTTTTTTTAAGTTTTTGCACGGCAATGAGGTTAAGTGGCTTGCCCAAGGCCACACAGCTAGGTAATTATTAAGTGTCTGAGGCCAGATTTGAACTCAGGTACTCCCGACTCCAAGGCTGGTGCTTTATCTACTGTGCCACCTAGCCACCCCACTACATTTCATTTGATCTTGGTTACAGTGGTTTAGACAGACCACTTTTGATTTCAGACACTGACAAATAGCAACCTCATACCCTTCAACAGGGAGTCACCAGTGATCTCTATTAATGTCTTTTTGTTTGTTTTTTTGGAAGACAGTGGGAGTTAAGTGACTTGCCCAAGGTCACACAGCTAGATAATTATTGTCTGGGGCTGGATTTGAACTCAGGTCTTCCTGACACCAGAGCTGGTACTTTATCCATTGTGCCACTTAGCTGCCCCCACCACCTAACTGCCTCTACTAATATCTTCTTTCACTGACCCTTAACTCTGGATATTTTTTTCACATGTAATCTATCACTTGGATGATCTGTAAAACTGTCATGCAGGAAGAATAAAAAAGTTCTTTTACATATGTGTATACTTAATTGAAAGTATTTTTGTGAGTTTCACATAATTATTAGATTATTTGTTATTTTTTTATTATAAAGGTAGATACCACTAGGCCATCTTCACGAGGTCCAGTACTTCCTGAAGCTGATCAACAAATTTTGAGAGATTTGATGAGTGATGCCATGGAGGAAATTGATACACATCAGGTTGCTTCTCCTGTAAAACCCCAATCTAATGGTAAGATAAAGACTTTCTCTTTGTCACTATTGATGTAATTCAGTCCTGTATTGTATAGTTATAGTTTTCAAAATCCAATTTATTTTAGAGCATAAATATCAATATTTTAAAAAAATTTGCATTTGATTATATGTTGCATATTTATTGTGTCCCTAGTAGGTGCTTAAGTTTCTGGGAGACAGAGAAGAAATATGGGCTATTATCACTGTTCTCAAAAAAACTCAAAATAATGAGCATGAAATTAGATTGAGGAGCTAGAATGATGATATACCTGCAATGTAAAATGGCCTAGTGAGTTTGCTGTTGAGAGTTAAATTTTGTAGTGTAGAAATAAGTTTAAAAAATGTAGACATAGAATTTTCAATGAGATGGGGAAATTTGAATTAAGCTTTGAGTGATGGTTAACATTTAAATAAGCAAAATGACAGGTTAGGAAAATATCAGGAGTTTAACTCAGAATGAGAGTAAAATAATCATTTAATTCAGTTCAGAAAACATTAATTTAAATGTATTCTATGTTAAGTACTTTGGTAAAGTCAAGGTTTATAAGCATTTAAAGTAATTTGGAGTTTTCTAGGCATGAATAGGCACATGTATATACAATCACACAGCTCTTCTTCCAAAAACAACTACCTCATTATTTTTAATGAATAATATTAAAAAAACACAAAGTGTTTTTGACAAGTATATCTATCATACATCATGTCATGCAATAATTAAGCATTTTTATTATACATTTATGAATTTTATTATAAATTTAATAACAATTGATAAAATTCAAATGAAAATAAATAATAAAGGACAAACCTTTATTCCCAACCCCTAAGCTATAGCAACATAGATAATAATCTACCATCAAAGAAATCTTTTGAGGCTATGTATCTTGTTTGAAATGTTATGGTCAATAAACCTCTTAAAACTTAAATATTTCCAACATTTTTTAAAGGAAATTCCTTGGGTTTGTCATTTTTGAGTCTAATTTCAGTATTTGATTCTCAGAGAAATCATTTTATCATTTTGTAAGATTATATAAAAGCTAGCCTAATCTAGCCTTTTGAAATTGAAATCTTGAATTTCAGTTTAGTCTTCAAAATTCTGCATAGTCTTTAAGGTTACTGTTTTTGTACTGTTGAATTAAAAATGGTTTTATATCATTGTAAAGCATTTTAGAACCATAAATCTTTAAAAGGAGAGCATCTTTCTCATTATATAGAGGATATTGCTAAGCTTTAGGAAGATTACATGAAGGGCACATCTATAGGTAGTTAGTAACAGATTTCATCACATCATGCTGAATTTCCCATAAAGAAGATAAATTGGACTGAATGCCAATTTATTTCTAAATGTAGTGTTCTGATGTAGTATTTCTAAATCTTAGCCTTAAAAGGACTTATTTATTGAGAATTTCTTATTTAGGAGGCTGATATGTGTTTCCTAATTAAACATAATCATCTTTCCATCTAGGTATTTTGGATGAAAAATCACAAACTCAGGAACCATCATCTTGCTCAGATCTCTTTCTGTTCCCAGATGAAAGTGGGAATCTCTCTCAGGAACCTAATCCCAGCTATGCCTCCTGCACTCAACACTTGATTAATGATGCAATGATAGATGTACCCTCAGAAAATGATGACTTTTGCATTCTTTTTGCACCTAAAGTAGCCATTCATGTAAGAAATTATTAATAATTATGATATAGGAATCTATGATTTCATTCCAGTTGCATGTCATTGTGTCTGAGAATTTTAGCTGAAGATTTAATGATCCTGTCACTACTTTGATTGATGAATTTCTCTGACCTTTTGGCAGAAATTTCATCTATCACCTGAACTATTTTCAAAGTGTTTCCCACATGATGAGACCTACATAGATTGTTCCAGATTCACTCCCATGCTACAATGAGTTACTGGAGGAGAATGTGGAAGATTAAAATGTTGGCACAAAATTGTAGAAGGACTTTAGAAATGTTTTTTGTTTAATAAATTTCTTAACATTCCTAATTTCTGAATATGACTTTATGTCATTTATTTAAATGTGTGTGACATTTGTTTGTTTTTTTTTAGCTATCCCTTACTGAAATCCAAACAATGTTTGTATAATATCCTATATTTACCTATGCACAAATCCCTTGGGTAGTTCAGGCAAGCTATAGCAAATAGAAGTTAAAAGCTGTATGATTTAGTTTCTCCAAGATCTTGTCAAAGGGGAAGTAACAATTTACCAACATGGTCAATGTCATCTTTAAAAAAATTTTGAACATGTTCAACAATAACTATTGTTTTTCTTTCTAAGTTCTGTGTACTTGTGTGTTATAATGTTTTAGATATTTATTCTCCTGTCCTTTTTTTCTAATTTTAATTCTAAGTTTTAATCCTTTGATTTTATAGTCTGTTGTAGAATCACAAAATCTGAATATAGGGTTGCTCTTGCTCAGGTTCACAGAGGTTTATAGGATTATAGAATTTAGATTAGGAACACAATTTGGGATAATCTTGTCTATTCCTTTACTTTTGTTAAAAGGGAAACCAGGGCCTCTGGAGGTAACATACCTTGTTTAAGATGACAAAACAAGTTAGTAGTAGATCCAGGACTTGAACCCAGTTATTCTGATGTCCAGGCTGATTTTCATACTACATCAGGAAAAGAATCAATTCAGCAAAACCAATATGATATATTGCCTGTCACAATTTTTTAAAATTATATAAATATTTTAATTGTTTCCTCCAACTACATATCATACATACCATGGTAATTTTTACCAATCATTTTTTTTGGCAAGGTTTTTGAATTTTAAAATTTTTCTCCCTTCCTCCCTTCCTTCCTTTCCCTCTTTTTCTTCCCTCTCACCCCGACAGAAAGTCATCTGATATAGGCTCTACATTTGTAACCATGATAAAATAAACATAGTTTGAAATTGTTGTGAGAGAAGAATCAGATCCAAAAGGAAGAAAAAAAATACTGTCATAATAAATAATAGTTTATACATACCCTGTAATAAATGAGAAATAAAAATCAAATGAGAGATAATAGAGTTTAAATAGAAGATTTAAAAATATTTATATAGAAGGCAATTTTCCATTAAAGTACAGAAAAGTACCTTTCCTTTTCTACTTTTAGAATTAAGAAAGTAGTGCTCCCAGCCATTATGTGAGATAGCATTCTTAAGGGCACACTTAGTAAATGATTTTTAAGTGTGATTTTTTTTTCCTCCCTTAGGAAAAGGAAGAAGAACCAGTAGTAAAAACAATGGTTGATGATGGGATTGTAATAATAGAGAATCATTTTAGTCTGCCTGTAAAAAAAACAGATACTAGCAAAGCACCATTACATTTTCCTACTCCTATAATACGTTATGTGGTTAAAGAAGTCTCTCTTGTTTGGCATCTCTATGGTGGAAAGGATTTTGGAACAGTGCTTCCTACATCTCCAGCTAAAAGTTATGTGTAAGTCAGTTTGTGTTCTTTTTTTCCCCATAGGTAGCTCTCTTTATTAATTTTAATGAGAGAATAAGAATATTGTGAAATGTTCCATCCAGGTTTACTTTCTTTCTTTTTCTTCTAGTTCACTCAATGCCCAATTTCTCCTTATTTTGTTTTTATACTTTTCCATTTGTTTTTATGTGAAATTTATATTGTGTTCTTCTGAATATAAGTGATTTACATTGACAAAGCATAGAACCTGACTGTTGGAATAGTTCAGCTACAGGCAGGGAGGTGGGGCTTCTCTGTAGCAAAATGAGAGATGTTGTCACTTGGTAGTAACACTTACCTAGTATTCTACTTTAAAAAGGAGTACTAATGGATTACACAGTATTTGACTTTGCGGCATTAGAAGGATTCTCATCTTTGGAACCAGAGTACTGTATCTAGGAGAGGTAGACTGTTAGGCAAACTATGTTGGTAGAGAAAAGTGTGAGTGATCTGTGTCTCTCATTACCAGTGAGAGTCTAATATCATCATAGATTTTTTTAGGTCCTACACTAATGTTGAATTATTTGTGGTGTTCATCTGGCTTGATCAGATTCTGAGGAGGGTATACCTTATGTCTATTGAAAGTCCCTTAAGAAAGTGGTTTCCAGGAATTCTTGTAGAGGCTGCGGAACATTAAAGAAAATCCAATGGCAAATGAGTTATTCCCTTTCCCTGGGGCAGTTCCCCAAATTAGATTAATATTAGATTACACACAAGGGATCTTTAGACTCAAACCACTCCAGCTGCTTATGCCTAGAGTGGTGAAACAGCTTGCCTAGGGTCACCCAGTTTATATATGTCAGGACTATCTTTTTAATCTAATTCTTTTACACTAAAAATTCATTGTCATCCTGCCTTAGCATCATATTTGGCAAAAAGTGAATCTTTCCTGGACACCATATAAGGAAGGGCTGTATAATAACAGAATAAGCATCCTGACCTAAGAACAGAATAGTAAGTCTATGCTACTTATTTGTAAACCTCACTGAAAAAGTTATAATAATGTTCCTTTGTAGTTCTCAGACTTTTTCAAGTTGTTGATTTAGTAGTAAAATGCAAATGGTTAGTGCCTATCAAACATAAAATTCAGGATAATAATGCATTAAATCATATGAAGTATTTCATTTCTTTTGATATGTATTTGTATATGTATATGTTTATGTATTTGTGGTATGGGAGTGTATATGTGTGTATGTTAAGTGTGTGTTTGGAATATTAACTTTCAATAAGATAAATTTTTTTGGTTTTACTTGTAGGAGTCCACACAGTTCCCCTTCTCATACACCCACGAGACATGGACGGAGCATGCCGTGTGGAGGAAAAGGAAGGAATTTTGACTTTTTAATGGAAATACAGTTGAGCAAGGTGAGACATTTTTAAAGAATGCTTTGAATAGAGACTTTATCTCTTTAGTTGAACCTGGTTCTTCCTTACAAGGGAATATACTTACAAATGAACAGGTGAAGTTGACCTAATGTCAGGTACTTCAGTGGATCCGAGATCCCAAGATATCTGCTACAACAGAGTCCCACACAGGACTAATGAGCCATTCCTGAGTAGTGCTTGAACAAGGGAAATATGTAACGATTAATAAAAATATAATATTATATAGATATTATTACTTTGTGGTTTTCTGAATCAATATATGACCCCCATAGTCCAGGCTTTCATCTTCTCTTATTATTCTCTTCATAGACTTTAAGCTTCTCCCTATCTACACACTACTTAATCCAACTGTTAAAATAATCTTATTAATTCAGATGTCTAACCATTTTATCCTCCTGTTCTAAAACCTTCAGTGGTTCCTGATTGCCTATGATATAAAACCTCAACTTTTTATATCAGACTTATCTCACTTCAAGCCTATTTACTGAGGCTTATTTCATATTACTTTACTTAGGGAAGCCAAACTGACCTACTTGTAGTAGGATTATATCTCTCACCTCCATGGCTTTATATAAAATTGTTTTCTGTCCCTCATTTCCTACTCTTAGCTTCCTTAGCTGTTTCTTCCATGTCTAAGGTATCAGGGTCCTCGGGCTTGCTCTCATGTACTCTCTCACTCTCTTGCTCTTTCTGTCTCTGTCACTGTCTGTCTGTCTGTCTGTCTGTAGGTCTGTCTCTCCTCTTACAATTGTTTACATTGGGTTACAGGATTGTAGAATCCAAAAATAGAAGGAACTCGGAAGCCATTTAAATTAGTACTTCATAAGGGTGGCTAGGTGGCATAGTGGATAGAGATAGCAAGAGATAGCAAGATCAGGCAATAAGATAACATTTTTTTAAAAAAACAAATGTTACTAGTCCTTGATCTTTGTTCAAACTCCACAGTTCTTTCTCTGGATACAGATGGTATTCTCCATTGCAGACAGCCCCAAATTGTCCCTGATTGTTGCAGTGATGGAATGAGCAAGTCCATGAAGGTTGATCATTGCCCCCATGTTGCTGTTAGGGTGTACAGTGTTTTTCTGATTCTGCTCATCTCACTCAGCATCAGTTCATGCAAATCCCTCCAGGCTTTCCTGAATTCTCATCCCTCCTGGTTTGTAATAGAACAATAGTGTTCCATGACATACATATACTACAGTTTGCTAAGCCAGTTACTTGATTTCCAATTCTTTGCCAACTATTTTTGTACAAGTAATGTGAGATAGCATTTTTTTATATTTCATTATTTTATTATGTGAGATATTATATATATTTCCTTATCATCTCTTCAGGGTATAGACCCAGTAGTGGTATTGCTGGATCAAAGGGTATACAAATTTTTGTTGCCCTTTAGGCATAGTTCCAAATTTCTCTCTAGAAAGGTTGGATAAGTTCACAGCTCCATGAACAATGTAATAGTGTGCCAGATTTCCCACAACCCTTCCATCAATGATCATTATACTTTCTGGTCATGTTGGCCAGTCTGAGAGGTGTGAGGTGGTGCTTCAGAGAAGCTTTAATTTGCATTTCTCTAAAAAGTAATGATTTAGAGCAATTTTTCATATGACTGGATTGCTTTGACCTCCTCATCTGTAAATTGCCTTTGCATATCCTTTGACCATTTGTCAATTTTTTTTTGTTTAAATTTGACTCAGTTCTCTGTATTTTAGAAATGAGTCCTTTGTCAGAAACATTAGTTGTAAAGATTGTTTCCTAGTTTACTATGTTTCTTTTGATCTTGGTTACAGTGGTTTTGTCTGTGCAATAGCTTTTTAATGTAATGTAATCAAAATCGTCTAGTTTGTTTTTAGTGTTCTCTATCTCTTTCCTTAGTCATAAACTGCTTCCCTTTCCATAGATCTGACAGGCAAACTAGTCTTGCTCTTCTAGTTTCCTTATAGTATTATTTTTTATGTCTAAATCCTGTATCCATTTGGATCTTATCTTAGTATAGGGTGTGAGATGTGGGTCTAATCTAAGTTTCTTCCATTCTAACTTCAAGTTTTCCCAGCAGTTTTTATCGAAGAGAGAGTTTTTATCCCAATAGCCGGACTCTCCAGGTTTATCAAACAGCAGATTGTTATAAACGTTTCCTGCTATTGCACCTAGTCTATTCCACTGGTCCACCACTCTATTTCTTAGCCAATACCAGACAGTTTTGATGACGATGCTTTATAATACAATTTTAGATCTGGTCCTTCTTTTGCACTTTTTCCCATTAAATCCCTGGAAATTCTTGACTTTTTCTTTCTCCATATCAATTTACTTACAACTTTTTCTAACTCATTAAAGTAATTTTTTGGAATTTTGATTGGTAGGGCACTAAACAGGTAGTTTAGTTGTGGTAGAATTGTCATTTTTATTACATTAGCTTGACCTATCCATGAGCAGTTGATGTTTGCCCATTTAAATCTGTTTAATTTGTGTGAGAAGTGTTTTGTAATTGTTTTCAAAAAGTTTCTGAGTCTGCCTGGGCAAATAGAGTCCCAGGTATTTTATATTGGCTGAGGTTACTTTGAATGGGATTTCTCTTTCTAGTTCTTCCTGCTGTACCTTGTTAGTTATATATAGAAAAGTTGAGGATTTATGAGGGTTTATTTTATAGCCTGCAACTTTGCTAAAATTACTAATTGTTTCCAGTAGTTTTTTAGATGATTTCTTGGGATTCTCTAGGTATACTATCATGTCATCTGCAAAGAGTGAGAGTTTTTGAAAATTCACTTTTAAAGTTTCTTACATTCTTCCAGGTTCATAATCTTGGCTTTATATATATTGTTATACATATGTAGTCAAGTTGCTAAGTCTTCGGTCATTTCTCCCTGTATAACATCCTTTATATCTAATTCCTTCTCTCTATCTACATAGCCATTATCTTAGTTTAGGTACTCATAACTTCTAACCTGAATTTTGTCAGCGGCCTCATAATATGTCTCCTGCCTCAGATCACCTCCCCCCCTCTAAACGAGTCTCTACATCCCTACCAGAATGATTTTTTTTTCCTTATGCACAGACCTGACTAATCCATGCCCTTAATTATTAAACACCTTGGCTCTTTTTTTTCCTATAAGGTAAAAGACAAACTTTTAAAAAATTCTTTATAGCTTGACCTATATTTATTTTTGCAGTCTCATTATATTTTACTCTGCTTTCCTGCATGTTACTGTTTAGCCATATTCATATCTTCCTTATACATTTTTGCTTCATTGCTTCATTTATCATCTCCATAGATTTGCTCTGGCTTTCCCAATAGCAGGGATCTAATATGATCCCCTCACTTCCTTTAAAATGTAACTTAAGCATCAAAACACTCTCTCTCTCTCTCTCTCTCTCTCTCTCTCTCTCTCTCTCTCTCCCCCCCCCCCCCCAGGAGAATATAAATTGCTTGAGAATTGAGATTATTTCCATTTCTGTTTTTGAATCCTCAAAATCTTCAGTGCCTGCTCTTTAATAGTTATTGAGTGTTTAGTTTGTACTATGAAAAGTTGAATTATTCAGAATTGTATGCTTTTTATATTTCTTGGATTTGTTCATTCTTTACTAATATTAAAAACTTATTTTTGAACAATTTTTTGAAAGGGGAAACCATTTGATTTTTTACTTTATACATGTTGCATTTGAGATGAAGTTAAATGACTCTAACTAAAGGCCAAATAAGAAATGCTATGTGATGCTTATTCTTCTTTAATTAAATCAGATGACATACACAATAATAGAAAGATGCTGAATCTGAATATAGTTGATTTTATGAAAATGTAATGATTGCTCTGTGTTTCTATCAGATGTTGTCCATTTTATTTTCATGTGAAGGTGAAGTTTCAGCATGAAGTATACCCACAAAGCAAATCAGAATGTGAGTCCAGCCTCTTAGAACATCCAGTGTCGCGACAAGTGTTTATTGTTCAGGACCTTGAGATTCGTGATCGTCTGGCTACGTCACAAATGAACAAATTTTTATATCTTTACTGTAGTAAGGAGATGCCTAGAAAAGCCCATTCTAACATGGTATGATCTTGCTATTTCTATTTTTCAGTTATTTATTATTTTGAGCAAATAGACTTTTGTTATGTCTTACTATGCAGCACTTCTTGAAGTCTCTTCAATATATAGAGTTCTTAAAGATTAAGCAGGGGAAATATTAGCTTTGGTGATTTCTACCAAGCTACAGTGACTTGATACTCAAACTTTGGAGCGTTCTTTGTCTGCCCTCTGACGCTCAGTGTAGTAAAGTGTAGAGAAATTTGTTACCAGAAAGTTGGCATGGATATTTTGATGTTCTAAAGTTTGATGTGAAGAGCACTTTGAAATAGTCTAGAACATTTTTTTGGTTTTACATTTTTTTTCACCAACATTGTGACAAATCCTTCATTGTTTTTGGAAGTGTTTCAGATTTTAAGAGGTTTAATTTTGGTTAGATGGAGCAGCTTCTCTTTTTTTTTTAAAGAATGTCAAAAGGTTTATTTTCTTTTCCAATTTAGGAGACAGTGTGAATTGAATTTCTACAGGGTTCAATCATGTTTTCAAAGTTATTTGAAAGATTATTTTGTAATACAGATGTAATTGATTAAAAAACATGCATTTTTCTCATTTGTCTTCTAGTTAACAGTTAAAGCGTTGCATGTGCGTCCAGAATCAGGAAGAGCACCACAGGAATGCTGTTTAAGAGTGTCATTAATGCCACTTCGACTCAATATTGATCAGGTTTGTATTTTTAAACTATAATTTAGATTTTTTTTACAAATCATAGATTCATAGCTTTTATACTTCTCATCTCTCAAGTTGTGCATTTAAACAATCTTTTAATAGATGAAGAAATCATGGTTTCTTAGAATTAAAATAAATTAAAAAAAGATGTTTGACAAACATTTGTTAAGTAACTCTTAGTTCTCGAGCATAATAAGCTTGAGACAGAAAATTCAGTAAGGTACATCAAGTTCATTAGGTAATATTATGTTAAGTTCATTAGGAAATTTGTATAAACAATGTTATTTCAGGTTAGAGTGAAAAAAACAATTACAATTTGTAAATGTTTGTCTATATTTATGCCTATGTGACTAATAAAAGTGTATATTGTGATTATGCAACACTGTTTTTAATAAAGACCATGGAGAAGAGGCCTAGACATATGTCTGCTAAAAATAAATGAATGCACTTAGTTTGCTATATTTTTTCTTATAGAAAAGATAATATCTTAAGAAAAATAACTTCTAAATATACTAATTCAAATTTAGCAACACTTTATAAAAGCCATAATTTTTTAGTAATTTTGTCTATATTAGCCATACAATGTTATTTTAGATATATTTTTCTTATTACAGTTATATGAATTTCCTATTTTCTGTTCTTATTTTTGCATTATTAGAAATATGATAAAGTATTGGTGGGAAAATTTGTTAATAGAACTCTCCTTTGAGACTAAAAATCTGATCACACTAGCTATTTTTATGAAATAATTATACCACATTTATCAAGCCCAATTTTCTTTAATTGACTTGGGATTTTTTAAATATTAAATTTTCCTCTGCAGCTATTTTGTAATTGATTTTAAAATAAGGAAACACCAATCTTGGATAAAGTAGCCAGGGAAATTAATTTTATGACAATATTGAGAATTCAAAAAAAAGATTCCCTGTGATACGATGCTTAAGAAAATCAACAACCCCACAGCCGTAGTGAAAAAAGAAAAGTCAAAATGAATGGGATGGGTTTGGGGTAAAGATTGTGATTTTGTCTTTGTGGGTTCTCCCTCTGCAGATTCAGATTATAACCTCTCCAGAACTTAACAGTCTTTGAGATTTGTTATGACTGAAAGTATTTTCTATCAATCAGCACTAGATCCACATATATAAGTTTGTGTATATATGTGTATATATTATACACATTTGTATACAAAAAGATCCAAATCTTTCTCCTTAACTTTGAGTATGAGTCTTGAAAGGAGGACTCCAAACCAAGATGGCCAAATACTTATTTTTTCTACTTTTCATTTTACTCTTCTGAAAAGCAAATAAATTTAGTGGAGTATTGTAATTTGAATTTGTGTAATTTTTTTCTCCAAGAGGATAATTATTTCTTAATTTTATCTTAATTACAGCTTATATATTAAGAAGTAAAACATCATTTCATAATCTTCATTTTAATAAATCTATGAAACTATAGTTTTAAGTTAATATAAATAGATGACAGTGCTCAAAACTCTCATGATGGAGGACAGAGGGTAGAGAAACTAATGGCATTAGTTTTATTTTATAGGAAGTGATTTGTTGAAAGTTAAATCAATTTGTGAACTAGAATACAAAGCAGAGTTTCTCGATTTTTAGGCTATGAGTCATTTCAGTGTCATCTCTATATAGGTATAGGAGAGCAGTTATGAAAATGAATTTGCATGATAATGTGTTTTTATAAGCGTATTTTCTCTGTTAGTATCTTATAGGAACTCAGTTTATTATAAATCTATCACTAAAAGTTAGATTTTAATGTAAAACACAGTATTTTTGGTGGATGTTTAAAAATAGGATTGGTATTCATTTGACTGATAAATTTTACTTTTCTATTAAAAAATGAATTGTTTTAACTAATGAAAATTTTTTTATGTAAGAATAGATTATTTGTAGGCTTTATTACATAATATATTCTTTAAAGGTTCACAAAATATTGACATAGTTTTGAAATATCACCATTTGCTGGCAAAAGATTAGTATTTTACATATTACTTTGATATTAAAATTGTTTATATTAATACTAATGAATGTAGTTGATAATTAATAGATCATAAATTTTGGAATTATGTAGTTTTTAGTGTTACTTATTGTATCTCAGCCTTTGAAGCTTTGTTTAAACTGTAAGGCTCGAAAAATGAGCTAAACAGATAAAGTTTTACTTTATGATATTCAAGACTGAAGTTGAAGTTATTGACATTCATGATACTGATTGACATATTTCTTGTACAAGAACATAGGGAATATTTTCATTTTGATATAAGTCATCCCTCCATATTGAAGTTTCTGACCTAGGTAGATTTCCTATGATATTATTTTTTGTGAAAAACTTCTGAAGGGAAGTACATGTTAGAAGATAATATAATATAATGAGTTGGAAAGCATTCTGTTTAATACAAATATAAGAGTAATCCACTCTATCCCCTTTACAGTGGCTTTCTAGCCTCTACTTGATGCTTTCCCTGATTCCTCCTACTGTTATTGTCCTCCCTCTCAGAACTACCCTATAGTTATTTTTGTATTCTGTAGATGTTTTATTTATTTATTCACTCCCCCAATAGAGGATAAGGTCTTTGAGAGAACAAGAGCTATTCAATTTTTGTCTTTGTAAGCTCAGAGTCTATCATAGTGCCTGGTACAGAAAGAGTTGGTGCTTAATAAATGCTTGTTGATTATATGCATAATTTGAAAATGTGATTACATGCTTTCAATGAAAAGTTTTTTCAATATTTGAATATATTATATGTTGAATAAAATGTCAAATATCAAATGAATGTTCCTTTTTTTTTTTTGGCTGTTTTCATTTTTTGGAGAATCCCTAATATAGTTGGATGTAGAACTCTCCTACATGGGGTTAAAAATTGGAAAAAGAATTGTTACAGTAATTGAAAACTCTTATTATTTTGTCTGTGTGTGTGGTGATTCTTTCTGTTGGGACACAAATCATATCCCCAACCTTCAATTTGGAAGATGGTCATCAAGAGTTTTTATAGGATTTTAAGAATCATGATTATATGTTATTTTTAAATTTTAGGATGCCTTGTTTTTCCTGAAGGATTTTTTCACTAGTCTTTCTACAGAAGTGGAGCTTCTAATGACTCCAGATCCAGAAGGTACTTTGTATGCATCACATGACCTAAGTTTGAGTTGTGTTACTTAGTGACTTTGTGAACTTGAGCATTTCACTTCTCTCTGGACTTAAGTTTTTCATCTATAAATTAAGGTTGCTGAAGAGAGACTCTAGTCCAAAGTTTCCTTCTAGTTCTGAATGTTATAGTCTTATGATGTTTTAAATAAGTATAATTATATAGATCCTTTATATAATTAGGCTCAAATGTGATATTTATGTAAAGTGATTAATAAACTATTATGGACTCCTCAAATATAAGCTGATGGGGTGGCTAGGTGGTGCAGTGGATAAAGCACCGATCCTGGAGTCAGGAGTACCTGGATTCAAATCCGGTCTCAGACACTTGATAATTACCTAGCTGTGTGGCCTTGGGCAAGCCACTTAACCCCATTTGCCTTGCAAAAAAAACCCCAAAACTAAAAAATATAAGGTGCTATCAGACTTCTCAGAATTATATACACACACATTTAGAGAAGAGCTATAGGTTAGTTTTTAATTTATGCAAGCGTGTTCTTAAATGACACATTAAAAACACCCTTTAGGTTGGCTAGGTGGCGTAATGGATAAAGCGCCAGCCCTGGAGTTAGGAGTACCTGGGTTCAAATGCGGTCTCAGACACTTAATAATTACCTAGCTGTGTGGCCTTGGGCAAGCCACTTAACCCCATTGCCTTGGAAAAACCTAAAAAACAAAAAAAAAAACAAAACCACAAGACACCCTTTAAATGAATTGAGCAAATTCTGTCTCTAATACTGATTGTGTTTATATTTTAACTGAGCACATTAAATTTATATTAATGTATAATTGTTTAAAAGGCTAAAAAAATATGTCTCTTATTTTCAGTTAAAAAATCTCCTGGAGCCGATGTCACCTGCAGTTTGCCAAAGCATTTGAGTGCCTCAAAGGAGCCAAATCTAGTTATTTCTTTTCCTGGGCCAAAGCAATGTCATAATGGCAGTACAGAGGAAGTGGTTAATGGGGAGGAGGAGGAGGGGGAGGAGGATTTAGATGAAGCCGCATTATTTAGTGATCAACCTGTGTTTTTTAGGTAAGATTGTTTTTTCTCTGTAATTTTGGAGTTGGGGATCTTAAAGTTTATTCATCCTTTATTTTTAATATAAATTGATGATGCATCTAAATAATATCTGACTTTTCAGAATATAAATCAGAAGATTTGGTACTACCATTTAAAGATCCTAAGATGTTTTTACTTGTTCATATTCCTGTTTTCAAATCTGGCTTTAGATAGTTACTAAAAGGATGACCGTGGGCAAGTCACTTAACCATATTTGCCTCTGTTTCTTCATCTATAAAATGAGCTAGAGAGTTAAAGGACAACCATTCCAGTTTGCCAAGAAAACCCCACATGGGATTATGAAAAGTATGAAAAAATAACTGAACAGCAAATTTGTTTTCTACCATCTGTCAAATTTAGACAGCTCCATACAGTACATTGAATTGTACAGTCATTGAGATTTCTTATTCCATGCTTGAAATAATCAGTCTCTCCCCTTCCCTTTGTTGAGTATCCAGGAGCTTTGAGACAAGGATGAGAATGAATGCTAACTTAATCGTCTACGTTTTTTATGTGATTGATAATTTTTATTTTTAAAAGATATATACTGAATCTTAAGAAAATAAAATTTTCCTTCTTTGTTATAGGGCAAGTAGCTCTTTATAAAACCCTCCTTATTTGGTAGCTTAAGGAAAGGTTTTTATATTGAATGCAGCTATCTCATGTTTGACATTAGAGTTTGGTTTTAAACATGTTACCTATTTTGATACTGTTAGCTTCTCTTTAAAAGAATAGACAGAAGATATTTTCTTTATTTTTGTTAGGAAGTAAAATAATTAAAATATTTATTTTATGACTTTATTTTCATTTTTTTTCTGTAAAATTAAAATGGATTTAATTTAATCTATAGATGTTAGTAATTTTTGCACATACTTAAAATTTATTTTTTTT
Organism: Macrotis lagotis; assembly: GCF_037893015.1. NCBI lineage: Eukaryota > Metazoa > Chordata > Mammalia > Peramelemorphia > Peramelidae > Macrotis > Macrotis lagotis. Next base: position 418,051,509 of record NC_133658.1, on the reverse strand, counting down.
TCCCTTTTCTTTCAGAGAATTTAGATTCACATCAGAAGTTCCCATACGACTTGATTACCATGGGAAGCATGTATCAATGGATCAGGTTTGTTAACTTTACTGGAAACTTTACGTGGCAAAGTGTTCAATTTAATAATCTCTTTTTCTTGTTGAAACTATTATTTCATTTTTTTTTTGAGTGTTGCTATTTTTGGAATTAAAAATTTTCGGTTACAAACACCTCAAGACATGAAGAATAGGAAACAGGACTGTAGAATCAGTTGAAAAACATTTATTAACACTTTTGTACTTTGCTAAGTTCTGATGATAAAAATATGAAAACAGATGATTCTCACCTCAAGAAGCTTATAATTGGGGATAAGAGATGGGGAGATAACATACAAAAAGAAACTGAAAAAAGTGAGGGGCTGGGGTGGCTAGGTGGTGCAGTGGATAGAGCACCGGTCCTGTAGTCAGGAGCACGTGAGTTCAAATGCGGCCTCAGCACATAATAATTACACAGCTGTGTGACTTTGGGAAGTCACTTAACCCCATTGCCTTGCAAAAAAAAAAACAACCAAAAAAAAGTGAGGGGAAGGATGGGACAGGTCATGCTAGAAAAGTCAGGAAAGTCCAAAGGAAAGTCGTGCAGCCAAATAAGATTAGATTTTCTGAGCTGAGTTTCCAACTTAAATGGAGATTTGGAGTTCATCCTCCATTCAAAAGGGATAGAGGGCTAAAAGGTGGTGATGAGATACTCTGTTATGAGTTCATATTTATCTTTCCATATTTCTCTGAATTTTCATCTTCATCACTTTTTATGGTACATTTAAGATTCCATTGCTTTCATATATTGGGGGATCTCTTTTTTTTTGGATTTTGATCAAAATTAGCACAAGCAGCAGAGAATTGGTGTATATATTGTTGTATATATTGGTGTATATGTATTGTATTGTAGAGGGTACAATCATCTGCCAACAGAGTCACATGTCAGTTTTCCTCTACTTCAGTCTTGGCTTACAAGGCCTTTTCAAGTTAAAGTTAATGCCATTTTCATTCTCGTTGGAAGCATAGGACTACACAGCATTGCATGCCCACATCAAAAAAGGCATTGTACTCTATGAGCAAAGAATTGCAGTAGTACAAATGAAATGTGAAATGTATAAATATAGAGACATCTCCATCCTAAATATTCAAAAGAACTATTTGTGCCTTCAGAACTCATAATAAACTGATCAGCTGTAGTCCAACACAGTCCTTGATCCCTATCATCATGTCATTGATTCTCTACAAGTATAAAGGATGAGCATCATGACAGTACTACCAATTTCATAAGTTACTAGTTTACCCTATCTGCCCTACTTATTACTAATTGAACGACATTTGTTTCTAATTCTTTGCCACAATGGGAAAATGCTGCTATAAATATTCTTGAACCTGTAAGTCCTTTTCCACTGTACCTGACCTTCCCGGGATACAAACCTAATAGTAGTACTTCTGGATTAAAGAGTATGTATATACTAGGTATGGTAGCTGTGATACTGGGAGATAGTGAAGTTAGTAGATTGCTTGAGATTCAGAATTCTGAACTTGAGGTGCGCTAAAGTCAACCAGGTATCTCAGTTATAATAATGTTTGTCCTTCATTTTTGAAGAAGACTATGACATCAGGGAGATGATGTCATGACAAGTATGTGAATTAGATTTGAAGGAGGGGATACTGTGCTTAGTTACCAACTTCACTTTCTCCTCCAGAGTCATCTGAGTCCAGTGGTCAGATATGATTCAGGATGACTAGAGATTGCCCTGGATGTGAGACAAACAGGTTTAAGTAACTTGCTCAAGGTCACATAGCTAGTAGGTATCAGAAGCTAGATTCAAACTCCTGTCCTCCTGATTCCAAGGCCAGTGCTCTATCCACTGTGCCATCTAGCTGCCCCTAGTGAGGCCCCAGAAGTGGAAGAGGGGACTGAGCAAGAACATTAGGATGCTCAAGGAGCAATAGATGGGCCAAGGCCAAAAATGGAGCAGGTCAAAGTTTTCATGCTGATCAGTGAATGAGCTATTCTAGTTCCATCTTGGGCAAGAGAGATCTAGTTGTCTGGTTCTTCCTCAAACTCAACCCCCCCCCCCCCCAAATAAACCCAGCAAAACCCCACAAAGAGTAAGTATATGCATCTTGGTGACTTGTTATAATTCTAGATCATTTTCCAGGGTGATTGGATCAATTCATAGCTTTACCAACAATGCAGTAGATTCCGTTTTCTCACAGTCCCTCTAACAATTGTCTGTTTTCCTTTTTCATAATTTTTGACGGTCTAATAGGTGTGAGAGTTGCTTTTATTTGCATTTCTCTTTTATTACAAAATTTTCCCTTGTTGGTAGCTTCTATTTTATTTGTGCCACTTCTTTATATAGTTTGGATATTAGACCAAATACATTATGAAGATTTTTTTTTCAAATTGCTTCCTATTTCTTACTAATTTTTTTGTTGGTGCAGCAGTTTTTACTTTTATATAATCAGAATTGTTTATTCATTTGCTTTTTGTGAAACTTTAGATGTTTTATTTTTAAGATAAATTATTGCTTCATTTTAAAATGCTTAAAATTGATAATAATTTTTATGGTATATTTGAAAAATACATTTTTACCCTTTAAAATATTTAAACCTCTCATCAGAATGAAAATTCTTACTAACCTAGAGATTGATTTATGGTAAAATAATATGACACCTTATTTACTCTTTTTCATTTTAAAGGGAACATTAGCTGGAATTCTGATTGGTCTTGCTCAATTAAATTGTTCTGAACTAAAGTTGAAGAGGCTTTTCTATCGACATGGGTGAGTTGAACTGTTGTATAAAATTTATGTACAGAAATTAAAGCAGGTTAAAACTAATTTTTCTTAATAGCATAATTTTAAAATAGTTTTGGGATAAACAGGAGTAAAGAGGCAGCATAATACAGAGGAGTTTGTAATTGTGCCTCTAACATTCTCATGTTAGCTATGTGACCTTGGGAAGTTTCTTAGTTTTCTGAACTTCATATAACACTTCAGGTCTTGTGGGATTATAGATAAGTTGTGATTTACATGGTGGAAGGGTGTGTCCATATCAGCAATGAAACTCCTAATTCTTGATGTCTTGATGAAGAAAAACTAATTTATGTTGCGTGAAAGTAGAATTTCTTTGGCCAAAATTTAACCCTCAAAATGATGTAATAATAATAATAATAACAATAATAATAATAATAATAATAATAATAATAATAATAATAATATAATGTGAGATAATATTACAGCATATTAACATTTTCTTATAGTAAAATAAGTTAATATATATTTATCTACTTATTTGTTCATTCATTTATTCATTTCCTGGCGAATAGTCTAGAAGACAAATATCTTTGTGGTTAGTAACTAATTGGAAACTTACAGTTCTTAGTTGTCCTTTACTTCTGAATGTAGAGCATTAAATTCCACACATTTTGGAGTGATAGGAAGCACGGCTTTTTAAGTTAACCTTGGTAATATATTAAGTATATGTTATTCAATTGTAAGTGTGTGTGTGTGTGTGTGTGTGTGTTTGTGTGTGTGTGTGTATGAAGCTTAGGTTAGAATTTAAAGGATGAGTTTTAAAATTTTTTATTTTTAATTGTGTAGCTATAAGTAAACTTTTTTAGTGGAAAACTTATCAAATTTTTTATGTATTTAACTAACAGTTATTTGCTATATAGTTTGCTAGGTGTAGACAAGTTATTCTCATATGCAATTGCGGAATGGCTTAATGATATTAAGAAGAACCAGCTACCAGGAATTCTGGGAGGTGTTGGGCCAATACATTCATTAGTACAATTAGGTGAGTTAAATTTTGTTTTCTAAGGGTTTGGGAAGTAGATAATCATCTAGCTAGAGTGACAGGGTAGTTATTGAGATTTAGATCAATTAATGATCTCCATGTATTCTAGTGCAAGGCCTGAAGGACTTGGTCTGGTTACCAATAGAGCAGTACCGAAAGGATGGCCGCATTGTAAGAGGATTTCAAAAAGGAGCAGCTTCATTTGGTACTTCAACAGCAATGGCTGCTTTAGAACTAACAAACAGAATGGTTCAAACTATACAGGTACTTTTTTATGGCTATGAAACTATGATTTTGATAAAAAAAACATTAAAATTTTTGTTTAAATGTTATTTTATGTAAAGCTGCTATTAAACTGCATAGTTTAAGTGTGGGAAAGGTTAGGCTTAGAAATTTATAATGAATTAACAACCCTTGCTATATTAATCATCCTTGCTACTTTAATTTTAACTTGACTCCAAAGATAGATAGTGTTGCCACTTAGAAAATAAGGCTTAGGTAAATGTCAAATCTTTGCATGTTCAAATAAATTTAAAAGAAGTAAGTTAGCAGAACTGGTTATATTTCTACCCATTTAGAAAAAAAAAAGATCAGAATTAAGTTCAAGGGGTTGTCTTGGAGGAAGCAGAGTTCCGTTGGGTTTTGGAGGAGCCTGACTTGAACTTTAAAATGCATACACCAGGGTCAGCTAGGTGGCGCAGTGGATAGAGCACCGGCCCTGGAGTCAGGAGTAACTGAGTTGAAATCTGGTCTACACGTAATAATTACCTAGCTGTGTGGCCTTGGGCAAGCCACTTAACTCCATTTGCCTTGCAAAAACCTGGAGAGAGAGAGAGAATGCATACAGCACTGTGTGAGATATGACATGTTGAATATATTCTTTTTTTGACTATAATAAGCTATGCTTATTTTTGAATAGAAAAAATATCAAGCTATAAATTTTTTTTAGGGTTTTTTTTTTTTTTTGCAAGGCAAATGGGGTTAAGTGGCTTGCCCAAGGCCACACAGCTAGGCAATTATTAAGTGTCTGAGACCGGATTTAAACCCAGGTACTCCTGACTCCAGGGCCGGTGCTTTATCCACTATGCCACCCAGCCACCCTGAAGCTATGAATATTTTGAAGTGCTCTTAGGGAAGTTTTGACTTTTAGTAAAAAATGATAGGACTTAGAAATTTGAATAAATGAATTCAAATATAGTTGTTTTACTGGAATAGCAATATTGTAGAATTTATAATAAGTAGATTGAGAGTTGAATAATAAAATGTTTGTGATTGAATTTTGGGGGGAATTTTTTTTTATTTTTGGTACAATCATCTAGGCAGCAGCAGAGACTGCTTATGACATGGTATCACCCGGTACAATTTCACTTGACCCCAAAAAGATCAAAAGACTTTCTCATCATCGCTTAGCACATCAGCCAGTAGATCTGAGGGAAGGAGTGGCCAAAGCATATAGTGTTGTAAAGGAGGTAAGTGAAATTCAGCTTACAGTAAGTCCAAATTCATTTTGCATAATTTCATGTCTTTCATCAAATTCATTGTGTTTGTTAGAAACAGTTTAAGAGAGACAAGATAGCGCAATTTTGAGAGAATTGTCAATAACACCATATGTAGGATTGTCAATTCAATTGAAGGAAAGGTGCTAAAATAAGGAATGATAAAAGGACTATCTTTAGAAACAGGAAGACACATGCTAGCTTTGTGGACAGATCTCTCAGTACCTCTGATATTTCTTAAGATTTGTTAATGATGAGTTACTCTATACACTGGTCAAGGGACTTTCCATACTGGGAATTTTCCATAGTGTTTAAATCATTGATTTAGATGAACTGTATAATTCCCTTCAAAAAAGCAGAGCAAGTTGAGAGACAGAGAATAAAATGAGAATAACTATAGATAGAGAGTAATGGTGTTGGATGTTCTGCAGATGATCTTTGAGTTGTTTTCCAGATTGTTCTTTCATGTTTTCAACACTTTGCGGATATCTGATTTTGTTAAAAGTGCATATTTCATCTACCAGCACATATTATAAACCTGCCATTTCAGAGTAGTCTTCATGAATTGCTAAAGTTTAAAAAAAAGTTAATTGGTCATCTACTAATAGCCTTCTAATAATAATCTGCTCTACTATGTGGTAGACTCATTTTCAGACAAAAGACATTGTCTATAGTGTCACAATTATTAAAATATTATTTCTAACAGAATTAGTCTCTTTTGGGGTTTCCATATTGGAGTCTTTTCAAAAGCAAGTTTTATTCTGGGGTCAGGAGAATCAGGTCTTTTGTCCTTGTAGTTTTTGCTCTAAAAAAATGTGAATAAAAGTTAAAGGCTACTAGGAAAAGATTAGGGGTCACTGAGAGATATAAAAAGGCCAGTTTTTAATTTTTAATTTGTTTAAGGCATAGTTGGAACAGAAAGTTTTTAGAAATTGCTTAGAAAGAATTCAAAGAAATAAAATCATTTGAAGAACTTGGGAGATTAGAACTGAACATAAGCTAGGTTTGGGTCAGATTTTATCAATGACTTAAAAAAAGTAATAGAATTTTGAAAGGGTGCAAGCCAGTGTACATGAGAATGGATGACAAAATGAGATAATGAATGCTAAAAGTGGAATTTAGGTGAATAAGATATGGAAGCATCAAATAAGAGGAAAAATTCAGGAGATCCTAGAATCCCTGATGGTTAGATGGTTGGAAATGATAAAAGAAATTGTAACAGACTTAACTTCAATTATATACTAAAGGCTTAAAAAGGAGGAACTATAATCAAATTAACTATAGAATGATGTATATATGTTGTATGGTAATAAGTATTTCTCCCTCTTAGACCTTAATAACTGAAGATTGCAGAAACAATTGTGTTTATAGATGTTTCCTATCTTTGAGAGTGGAATTTTGAAAACAAAATTCTTGGTATTGGGGAAGAATTTGCTTATCTAAGTTTTCTCAATTTTTTCTCATTTTTGTTCATAATTCATAATTTTGGTTATTGCCATAGTTTTGACTTTGAAATATATTTAGTTCAGCCTCCTAGCCATTTTTCTCCTTGTCATAATTTTGTTTTTTATCATTGCTAAATTGGGTAGAAATGAAGTCTTCATTGCCTTTCCCTTAATTGTTGAACTCCAGCTTGGGACAAATAACACTACATAATAGATACCTTCTTCTTGGACTGTTGCATTTCTTGTTATTAGTTTTATCTCATGTTGAAGGAGAAAAGCATTTTTTGAGTCTGCTCATCTCATTCCAAAATTTCTTGTTAGCAGGTCAGAATTCTCCAGAAAATGAGTTATATTTTTTCTTGCTTAATAATTTCTTTTATATATTTTCATTTGATCCTCTCAACCAAGTACTGGTTTATTTGTAGGATTTAATATTTGATGGTCAAAATAATTTTCATGGAATTATAATGATTACAAAGAAAAGAATTTATTGTAGCAGTATTGTTTATATAAAAGTTTCTTTTTCCTGTTGATTTTATTTACTATATCTGTATTAAGTTTTTTAAATTAAAAATATTTTTATAATATGTTAAAATTATCTCTTATTCTAATTTATTTTTTTATTTATAATAATATTTTTAAATATAAATTAATTTAATCAATAATAAAGCAGTTGTTTGGAATTTTAGTATATTTCATTTTCTTATTAATGTCAAATCAAAATAACTAGACTTTTTAAAACTACTTTTCTTGGTTAGCTGCTTCTGCCAGAATAATTCCTTTTAAGATTATTAAATAATTTTTGAAGATTGCTTAAGGTTCAGGCATACTCCACTTAATCTTAATTGATGCTGAGAAAATCCAGTGTTAGATGAAATTACATTACAAGGGGGCAGCTAATTCCCATAGGGATTATATGTTATAGATAGAATATCATTCTAGCCAAGTGAACTTGGTTATAGTAATGATGCTGTTGAAATATGATAATAATCAAGACTTATATTTTTGTACAAGTATGTAATATTTTGTACAATTATATATTAAATGTTAAATTATACTTTTTTATTTTAAAGAGAAAAATAATTGATGAGTTATTTATGTTTTCCAATTCTGGCAATAATTTTGATTAAATAGACCAAAAAATATGCATTACAATTTGAATTGGACTCCATAAAATTAAGATGATGTTTAATTTTTTTGTTCTAATAAAATCTGTTTTTTCTCTCTCTACATTAGGGTATCACAGACACTGCTCAAACCATCTATGAAACTGCTGCTAGAGAGCATGAGAACCGTGGTGTTACCGGAGCAGTAGGAGAAGTCCTCCGTCAGATTCCACCAGCTGTAGTTAAACCTCTGATTGTTGCAACAGAAGCAACTTCAAATGTTTTAGGTGGAATGAGAAACCAAATTAGACCAGATGTTCGACAAGATGAATCACAGAAGTGGCGCCAAGGGGAGGACTGATAGTTCCAACATAACTCTTTATGAAGATAATGAAAGTAGAAGTACATGATATCCCATGGCAGCTTTAGATGGAACTAATTTAAATTTACTGTGTTTATCTCAGGAGCCAGAAGCTTTATTAGTTAAGCAATTTCATATCAAAACAACTTGTAGCCAAAACCTTAGAAGCATTTTAGAGCAAGTTTGATATTTGCCTTTAGAAATGACTCCTCATTATATGTGATGACAAGTTCCACATGTCTTGAGCCATATGTTTACTTTTCATAAAACATAAACCATAGTTCTCTTATGATGGCTGAAGTTTTATTAGAAGGAGCTCTTTTTGTTAACACATGTAATTCAAATGTTTTCTGAGACCCTAAAGTTTACCTGTCAGTTGTTGTTCTTTGATATGTAAACTAAAAACATCATATTCAAAGCATCCATTTTGGTTGTGAGTAGTATAAGCAAATGGAATTCTCATTACAAATATGTGGAAGATTAGCATCTGTTGAAAAGTGAATTTAATATTTATATTTTTAAGAACAATCTGAATATATTATGTAGCATATGCACATGTTATACACACACATACATACACAAAATCTTGTTTCTTTGGGATTTTTTGAGAGGGGGAAATGACCATTTTCAGACATTTTTTTTGTTGCACTTTAATTTATTCTCCAAAATTTGTGGATAAATACAAGGTCATATTATATGAGCTAGAAAATTAAAAATATTATAAAGATGAATGAATGTGATATTGGCAAAGAATGCAGATGCTTATTTAATTGTAAATTAAATGGCTCATTTTGTGCCTGACTGACTAAAAATTTTATCTTTAGTTTTGAACAGAGAGAGAGATTTTTGAACTTGATAGTATTGTATGAAGTGGGAGGAAAGGAAAGTTGTCGTTTTTTTCTTTTTTTAGATTAACCAATAGTAGTCCTTCCAAAACTCTAGCTATTTCAAAGTAAAAAATTTTGACAGGCTAACTGCATTTTTATTGTCTGTCATGTTTGAATAACATAAGTTCATTTAAAAGTTGGATTGTTTTATTGTGCCCTTATATAATTTGCATTCTATAGCATATATTCAGAGAAATGAAATTTATTTATTCTAAGATTAGTAGAAAAATGTTTTCAAGACTGACTGGTTAATATCAAGTAAATCATTACCAAGGCATAAGATAGAATTTGCAACTTAAAACAGTCTTCTTGGCTACACATGGGTTTGACAAATGCATAAAATAAATGTCTGGTCACCATTTAAATTTGTAACATGCTACTTCAAATTCTATGTTATTAGGAGTTTCGGAATATTACTTTTTAAGTCATAGCCTAGAAAACTAGGTTGATTTTCCAATTAAGAAATATCAGTGTAATCAGTCCAAATTATTTTAAGATATTAAAAAATGAATTTTGAATCTTTTTCTTTTTTTAGAAATTATAAGAGAAGGAATCTTAGAATTAGTCCATCATTTGTGCACTACTAGAGTAGTTGACACCAATTAACTGTACAAGCAAAGTACAATTTTTGCCAAGTCTGACACCAATTAAACAATGTAGTTATTATAACATTTTTGTTATTATTAGGATTTAATCTTTTCTAAGAGAAATCCAGAAATGCTGCATATTAAAAAATCCCAGAATAAGTCATCCTTTTGAAGTTGAATATTAACTATAACTATATAGCAGGTAAAGTATATTATCAATTATGACCTCAGTAAAAGGTGAAAGTGTGTATTACTGTACAACTAAGACTTAGTTTCTGTTCTTTTGTCTTTAGCCTTTCTGTGATCACACTATGCAAATGCATAGTCTAGAGAAATAAAAGTCCACATATTATTTGGTAGCTGGTAAACATCTATTAGAAATTGCCTTCATAAATTTTGCATCAACAAGTACTTCTATAAATTCTGGTTGTATAGAGCACTATTTGCACATCTAGGCCAACAGTCCATACTAATGCATCTCAGCAAAGGAGTGGAATGTTTAAGTGAAATGTACCTTTACTAAAAGTGTGTATATGTACAGTACCTGTATCTGAGTATTTGCATCATATTAAGCATCTTCAAATAAAACTCAGTGTTCTTCCAAATGCATTGATGTTTTTGGAATTTTAAGTAATGTTTTAAGGGGTGGGTAGAGTGCTTCTGGGCTTTGAGTGCTTAGGTTGATAAAAATTTTAGCACTTTGATCTTTTCACAGACAAAGTGCTTGGGTGTTGCTTTGTGAGGCATTCTCAGATCTTTTAAAAATGCTTCCAATAATTTGAATTTACTTTTTGACTTAAAATGTTCCTTGCTTAATTTAAAATAACTTTGGTTATTCTCAGAGAAATTTACATCTCTTCTCAAATCAGAAAATGTAGATAAAATGCTTTATAAATATATTTTTATTAAAACTATTTCTTATTGCACTTAAATAGTTATTTAATGGGAAAAAAAGGAGGATTGTTCTTGGATGCTGTAAATGTGATGCTAATAAATTATCCTTTTTTCACATTAAATCCTGTTATATTATTATCTCAATTATAACCATTTACTTTTGAACATATGCTTTACGAGTGAAAGTTTAAAAAAAACACCAAATATGCCTTTAACTTTGGGTTTCCAATTTTATGAAATATATTTGAAGATTTTTATGTCCCTTCAAGTTTATTTTTTAGATAATAAAATTAGTAAAATCTAGAATTTTTTCCCATTCTTAAAATATGGTCAACTTTGGATTAAAACTGATTTTAAAAAAAGCAAGAAACACATTTTTATTTAACAAAAGAAACATTAAAAATGGAAACATTTCTCACGTTTTTAAATTATAAATTTCAGTTATCTGTTTTCTAAATTTTAGTTCCTTGTAGTGTATATGGCTAATTTTTTATCATATGAGATCTGATTTTTATACAGACCCTTTATGTTTCCTTTCTACTCCTATCTTCTGTTTGACTAGTAAATGATTATTAGTGTTCTATCCAAGAATGTGGAACAGTAATAGGAAAGATATAATTTAAATTCATGAGTTAAAAAAAATTTTTTTTAAACCCATAGGAAAGATTTGATAGGCAGAAGACTTTGAGTTAATGACTAAAATGAAGGTTGAGATTGCCTTTAAATATGATTTATTACTAGATATAATTGTCTCTATAAGGTCGTAAGAGGCAGGATGTGGAGAATTGGTCTAATTGTTAAGAGACTTAAGTTATATCCTGGCACTACTACTACTTCACTGTGTGATCTTGAACAAGTCATTTCCTACTTTAATGGGTCTGAATTTTCTCAAGATCATCTCCATGGCCCCTTAAATCAGCCCCAAGACACTGACTGCATATCCATTAAAAAAGTGGCTATTAATACTAAGGGAAGTATCATTTTAAAATATATTCAACTATCTTAATACTTTGTTTATAGTGATATGTATATGCTACTTAAATTTTTTTTTTTTTAACTAGAGCCTGGTTTGAAATCAGGAGAGAATAATTCTAGGCCCTGTATCTCACATTTAACTTTGTGACCAGGAGTGAACTGTTTAGCTTTTCAACTTTGCTTTTCTTTGTCTTGAATTACTGGCGTTGTCAAAGGAACTTTTTTTGGGTTGGACTGAAAAAAGCATGATTTTCAGGTGGGAATTTTATTCTGTATTCCTCCCTCTTCTCCCATTCTTTAAATAAAAGTTCCTTAAATTAGGGGGGAATTTTATGAAGTTCTTTCAGTTCCTTGAATTTAAGGCATTGTGTAAACACAAGGAGGTATCACTGTTCTGTGTGTATAATCATGTGTATGTATAATATGTTATTTAAACATGTTATGCATCAGTGTATTAAATTTCATGTCTTTTAAATATATTATGCAAGTGTAAGTTTATACTTAAGATGCTATCAAGTAATGTATTTGTACAGTATGTGTAAATAATGGTATTAAAATTTATAAATGTCATTATTTTCCATCTCCAATTGTCTTTTAGTTTACTATAGGGTGTACAATCAGTCCTGGTTATGGAGAGAATTTTAATCCTATTTATTTTTCATTATGATCTTGGCTTAATTGAATAAGCACTTATTAATTGAATACCACATAGAAGATCATCTCCACATTCTAACAGAGGGTTATATCATGTAGCTGAAAATGACTCAACCATCCTTCTTTGGTTTTATTTATAGGCTTATAAACTTTTTTTTGCTTTTTGCTTTGGGTCAGTCATTAGCACATCAAAGGTAGAAACATTTTAACATATAATACTGAAAATGCAATTGTTTAGCTTAAAACCTTGAGTTTTAATATTTTATGTATATGTATATTGGTAGTACTTTTCTCTTTTATAAAAATAATCTTTTGCATTAGTATTACAATTTGACCAAAAAAAATTCTGAAGGTTTTTTTTTTTTTTGCAGCAAATATCTAGTTTATATTGAGTACCAGCACTCCATTTTTGAAGGGTCAGAAACTTAGAAAAAATAAGTAATGTATTTTCATCCTTAGTGCACCAGATTGATTGAGATTCCTAAAACAGTTTTTTTTAGTACTCTGCTCTTTCAAATGTATTTTTATATAAAAGAGAATAATTTCTGATAGCTGGTTACATTATTTGTGTATTACTTGTGAAAACTGCAGGTCATATAACAATACCTACCTTTTCTATGTTAAGAAACTGGGGAGTGAGGCTGTAAATTGCCTAGCATTCATAATGGAAGCTTTATACAAACATTTTGATTTGTTACAAATGCAGAGGTTGAATTATGATGAAGTATTTATTATTGTCAGATTATTCTAATAAACCGTAATTGTTTATGTGAGTATTTTTAAAATGCTGTATGATTAATGTTGTGGGAATGGAATAAATTGGTATGATTAAAGTATTTTTTATGGATTGAATTCTCTTAGAGGAAATTAATTTTTTCTTTTGTGATGAAGAGGCTCTCAGATTATAGGATCCAGAGGTATTTAGGGCTTGAAGGAATGTTAGAAGTCATCAAGTTCCATCTTCTCACTTGTGACTTGTCCAAGATCATATAAGATAGTAAGTATATGAAATAGACTTTCCCTTAGTTCATCCTAGCTCCAAACCTAGTATTCTACCAACTTTACTAATGAATAACTATACTACAGCCTTGATAAAATATTGTCTATGAACATAGGTGGGATTGTGGATTGAGAGCCAGAAAAAAGTAAATCCAAAGGACACCTTAAGCTCTAAAAGACAAAATGTTCAAGCATTAACTGTTGAGTTTTAAGGGACCTTAGGCTTAGAACATAGAGAATCCTAATAGACTTTAGCAATCATCTAGTTCAATTATTCCTCATTTTACAGAGGATAAAATAGGGTGGAAGAGTTAAACTACCTTATTATTTCATCACTCCTTTAATATTCTTGACCCTTTAGTTCTGTCTTGAAAACCTCATTGTGACAAGGAACTGATCCTGGATTTAGGAAGGCTATGTCAATGAAGTAGAAGCCCTATGAAGTCCATGCACAGGCTAATTGAACAGTTGTGTGCCTGCTAAGCAGGAAAGGCCAGCTAAACTTGGTGAGGTTTGTAACCAATGAATATGAATGAAAAGACTGGGAGACAGAGTTTCTGGATAATTAAAAGCATTTATTAGACTAGCTGAAAATAAGTTGGCCAGTGGTTCTCTTGATAACTGTGGACATCATTGAATTCATAAATACCTTTGGAAAAGGTGGTGCTCTGGGCAGGTGAGGGTGGTGTAAGCCTTCATCTACTGCTGTGAACAAGCCTTGGTCATGCGACTTGGCCACCTCCAGCAATTTGGACAAAGAAATTCATCCCCACTAAGACCACTTCAGAGACCCCTTCCCTTTGCCCTGATAGACCTCCAGATGGGGAATGGTTGATGTCTGCACTCTCCTTCGTGGTGCTCCTGTCTATAGTGTTGTGGCTCCTTTCTAGTAATTTTTTTTTAGATTTTTGGGGGGCAGCTAGGTGGTGCAGTGGATAGAGCACTGACCTTGGAGTCAGAAGTACCTGGGTTCAAATCTGGCCTCAGACACTTAATAATTACCTAGCCATGTGGCCTTGGGCAAGCCACTTAACCCCATTGCCTTGAAAAATCTAAAAAAAAAAAAAAAATTAAAAAAAAGATTTTTGGAAGGCAATGGTATTAAAGTGACATGCCCAAGGCCACATGGCTAAGTAATAAGTGTCTAAGGCTGAATTTGAACTCAGGTCCTCTTGACTCCAGGGCCGCATGCTCTCCATTACAGTCCAGTTGCCCCACTTTCTAGTAATTTTTGCCTCCTACTAATTCTCAGTGGACTTCATTTTTTATTGCTTCCCTTCTATGATATTCAGAAGGTTGTACTTATATTCATCCTCTTTCCCTGCTGCCTACACACATGCCCAAGTCTCCCTCATCCCTAAAACAATAGCCTCATGAAATCCTGCCATCTCTTCAAGCTGTCATCTCCTTTTTCTTCCTCTTTCTCAGCCAATCTCCTAAAAGTTGCTTCCAGTAATTGACTCACTTTGCCTCCTCTCACTTCTCAACCCCATTAAATCTGACTTCCAACTCTTATCACTTAATTGGAACTATTCTCTCCAAAGCTATTAATGATTTCTTAATTGCCAAGTTTGATGAATTTTTTTTTTTAACAATCTCATCTTTCATGGACTCTCTGCACCATTTGATGAGTATAAGACAACCTTTTTCTTTCTGGATATTTTCTCCTTCCTAGGCTTTTATGCCATGGTTCTCTTTGTTCTCTTAACTGATAGAGCAGCTATGTGGTGCATGGATAGAGCACTCATTGACCTAGGAGTCAGGAGGACAGGATTTCAAATCTACCTCAGACACTTACTAGCTGTGTGACCTTGGGCAAGTCACTTAACCCTGATTCCCCAGGATCCAGGACCATCTCCAGTTGTCCTGATTCATATCTGGTCACTGCACACTGATGGCTCTGGAGGAGGAAGTGAGGCTGGAAACTTAGCACAAAACCCCCTCACTCAAATCCAATCATATTTGTGATAGCATCCCTGATGTCATGGTCTTCTTCGAGAGTGAAGGACAATCATCATCATCATAACTAACTGACCTCTCCTATCCTTTGATGGATGATTCTAAACCATGGAGGGCCTTTTCATTCCTTCTTCTCTGTGATTTCATTAGTTCCTGTATTGTGATTTTAAATGAGGTTCGGATTCGTTCCTGCAAATGATACTCTCACTGACACTTGTAAAAAATGAAAGTATTTTAATTACACAACACAAGGAGTAGATTGATTACAATAACATCCAATACAGCAACTAATACATTAAAGACAATGGGTTAGTAATACTATAATCAAAGTAGAAGAAAAAGATAAAGATAACATCACCAATTCGGGGGAGCACCAACTCTGAACAGTCTGTGGCTGGGGGGACCCCAAGTTCTTGTCCAGCCTTTCTGTTAAGTCCCGGTTTGGGAAAGAAAGGAAGAAAGAGAGAGAGAGAGAGAGAGAGAGAGAGAGAGAAAAGTCCCAGGCAGAATCAATTCTCCATGGGTGAGATTCCCGCCAATGCTTGGAGCCTCAGAGTATTTATCAGTGGAGAACAGAGAAGGCTAGATGCTAATTTAGTTGGGAGGGAGTTCCTTTAACAGAAATATGGGAAAAGTCTACAAGTCTAGCAGTTTTGAAGATTTCAAGGAAATGCCATAGAGGGGCCGGAAGATTTTACTTTGAATAAGGTCAATACTGTGAGAATAGCCAGTTCTCCCCAGTACTACCTGTGTATTCCAAGGAGTGGCTGGCTCCTGGAGTCTTTGGAATGTGGCCAAATCACCTATGGAATGTCTGGGGGGGGGGGAGGTAAATTCGTGAGGAAGGCACATCCTCATACAGGCTCGAGAGAACTTATAAGAAAACTTCATTTTCTTATTCAGTTCCCTTATGTTTAATGATCATCTCTATAGAGGTAACTCCCAGATCTATATTTGCATCCCTCGTACCTCACTTGTGCTTGTCTTATATCAATTGCCTATTAGATATTTTCAACTGATTTTAAATGTGGTATGTTCAAAATGGATCTCATGATCTTTCCCCACAAACCCACCATTCTTCTGAAATTCCTTATTGCTGACAAGGACTGTTAATTCATGTGCACAAACCAGGGGTAGATACTGAAACACCCTACTCTCCATAACCACTGTTATAGAAACAAGTACATATATAGAATATTTACTTGTGGTCTCTCATGACTAGACAGGAAGGTCCTCAAAAGTCTGTATAACCAGCACCTAGTTTGATGTGCAGATTCGATTTTAATAAATCCTTTTCACTGTCTTCTGAAACATTAAAAAAAATGATCATTAGAGCATAGATTTAGAGCTATTTTCTCTTTAGCGATGAGAAACAAAGAAACTGAGAATTACTCAAGGTCACACATGAAATAAGTTTTCGAGTACTATAGAGCAATAATAACTCTACCTTTTAAATTTATTTGTTTATTCATTCTTTCAGTAATCTCTTCTGAGCAACCTGTTGTTGCTGGGAGCTCTTTCAAGATTGAGTTTGCAATCTTGGTCCATTTGGGCGATACCCCCCTTCCCTCCGCATCACTCCCCTGTGAAAAGGACTGAATTCTATGATATGGTCTGGGTGACCCCATACTAGGAGCTTTGGGCACTGAGTCCACCCTGTGTCCATATGTCAGACTTGAGTTGGAACTGAGTCCATACTTGGCTCAGGGTATCCATTTATGACTGTCAAGGATTAGCACTCTATCTGCAGATTATGGGATCCTGGTCAACCCCAGACTGAGTCCATAATCATCTTTGATTTTTATGTGTTGTCCTACCTTGAAAGTTTGAATATTGAGTTCAAGATATTTGCCCACCCCTCTTAACAGATCCTACCCTGGGCACTTGCCCATAGATCAAATTTGTGATTTTGGTCTGGAAAGAAGACCTGTTATAGAGTTTCCTTTGATTCCCAATCTTCTTAGATCATATTGGAATAGTTTTAGGGGGAATTGGACTGTATTGTTCCTTCCGTCCCTGCTGTCTTGCTGCTTCTCTGTACCTTGCCTCCTTAATTGTGACAAGACTAGAATCTCTCAATATATACCTATTATAGTTAAAATAATATTTTTTTTAGTCAGGGAGTCTATTAGGATTCCCTAGTCAACTACAACTGAAAACAACTGAAGAACAACTAATAAGATTGTAAAGCACTTTACATAAATTATCTCATTTGATTTTCACAATCCATTTTAGAGTAAAGGAAACTGAGGCTGAGGGAAGTTAATTAGCATGCTCATTGTAGGGGCAGCTAGGTGTCACAGTGGATAGAACACCGGCCCTGGAGTCAGGAGTACCTGGGCTCAAATCCAGCCCCAGACACTTAATTATTACCTAGCTGTGTGGCCTTGGGCAAGCCACTTAAACCCATTGCCTTACAAAAAAAAAAATGCTCATTGTGACATAACTAGTAAGTGAATAACCTAGATGTTGAACTCAGGACTTCTTGAATTCAGATCCAACATTCTACTTGCTTCGTGACTTAGTTGTTACACCTAAACTACAAGTGATTATGCAAAGAAAGAGCCCATTAGTATATATGGAATCATATGTCTAAAGTTATAGACATGATCTCTAGGCTACTAGAGGGGTTGAGAGTGGAAGAAAATGAACTAGGCTGCATTTTTTAAGCTTCTTGCCTACCTTAAGTTATTTTATAGAGCTTTTTAATCACCTGATTTTTTTTTTTTAGATTTTTCAAGGCAACTGGGTTAAGTGGTTTGTCCAAGGCCACACAGCTAGGTAATTATTAAATGTCTGGGGCTGGATTTGAGTCCAGGTACTCCTGACTCCAGGGCCGGTGCTCTATCCACTGCGCTACCTAGCTGCCCCACAATCACCTGAATTTTTAATCAATTTAACAAGTCTTTTTGAAAGGTAATTTAGGTAATAGTTTAAATTTCTATGCTGCACACAAATCTTTGAGGAAGGCAAGGCAGATATTATCCACCTTTTATAAACAATGAATGGAGAATCAAAAAAAATGAAGTAATTGGAATTCAAATCCATAGTTCCTTAGTCCCAGTCTAAGATTCTTTCTACACTATCACTTGGCCTCACTTTATATAAACTTAAACATAAAAATTTTGACGAAAATTATTCTACTTTCCCTCCAAACAAACATCATTTTTGTAGGCAAAATGATCTCTTTACATCATTCAATTAGTCTTTACATTCTGCTGCACATTCTCTAAATATGATTGGTAATACCTAATTAACTTCTGAGCATCTGTGATGTAGTAGTTTAGGAAATTTAGACAGAATATTCAGTTGGGAGACTCCTTCCTTCACTAGCTGTATGATTTCAGAAAATTCACTTACTATCTCAGGAAGGGTCTATAAAATGAAGTTGAGCTAACCCTGACCCTAACCCTTTAGAGTTGGACTCTATGGTCCTTTCCAGTACCAATTCTAACACTTGTCTCTATTAAAAAGCATCCAGTTAATTGATTATTTAATGAATTACATAGTTTTAAGAATAAACATTTCTGGGTTCATTTAAATGCATGTAATATAATGTTGGGGAGTCTGCTAAATTTGAACCATATAAAATATTGCAATGGACCACAGGCAGTTTCATTGGTTTAAAGAATATATTTTGGAATAAAAATATAAAGATGAATAGATACAATAGAAATAAGATAAAACATTCACTTATTTATTTTATTTATTTAAGGCAATGGAATTAGGTGACTTGCCCAAGATCATACAGTTAGACAATTATTAAGTATCTGAGTTCAAATTTGAACTCAGGTCCTCCTAACTCCAGGGCTGGTGCTCTATACACTGTACAACCTAGCTGCCCAGTGTTCACTTTTTTTTTTTTAGGTTTTTGCAAGACAATGGGGTTAAGTGGCTTGCTCAAGGCCACATGGCTAGGTAATTATTAAGTGTCTGAGATCGGATTTGAACCCAGGTACTCCTGACTCCAGGGCTGGTGCTTTATCCACTGTGCCACCTAGCTGCCCCAAGTGTTCACTTATTTTTAAAAATTATTTTTTTTGATACCTTTTGTTTTATGTGACAAAAATTTTCCCCAGTATCTTGCCCTTTCTTCCTTTTAAGAGAACCATTCCATACAAATTTTTTTTAAGAAAAAAGAAAAAAAATTCATCAAAGTCTCTCAACATACTGAAAAAATGTGGACCCATGGATCCTCCACCTCTACAAAGAAATGGGGTGGGAATGCCATAATCTCATCCTTCACTCCTGTCACACCTGATGAAGTGACCTTATTCCATATCAAGATAAACCTCACTACCTTCTCAAGTTACCCATCTCCTCTGTTCATCACCATTCTTTTACTTATTTTCAGTCTCTCCCTGTCTACTGGCTTATTTTCTACTGCCTACAAATATGCCCACGATCCCCTATCCTAAAATAAACAAAAAAATCAACTGGGCACTTGATTCTTCTGTCCCTGAAAAATTATAGACCAATTTATTTTTTGGCTTTTGTAGCTAACCCCTTTGGAAAACATATCTGCAATAGTTGCCTCCACTCCCTCTCCTCTTTTTTTTTTTTTTAGGTTCTTGCAAGGCAAATGGGGTTAAGTGGCTTGCCCAAGGCCACATAGCTAGGTAATTATTAAGTGTCTGAGACCCAATTTGAACCCAGGTACTCCTGACTCCAGGGCCAGTGCTTTATCCACTGCACCACCTAGCCACCCTTTCACACTCTTCTTAATCTCTTATTTCTACTCAGTTTTCTTTCTTTGAAGTCACAATGATCTCTTAATTGCCAAATCCAAGGACCTCTTCTCAGTCCTCTTGCTCTTCAACTTCTCTATAGCCTTTGACCACCCTGTCCTCCTTGATCTTCTCTTTTCCCTAGGTTTTTAGAATACCTGGTTTTCCTACTACCTATTGGACCACTCTTTCTGTCTCCTTCCCTGGATCCTCTTCCAGATCACATAGGTATCTCACAAAGTTCTGTGCTGGCCATACTACTTGGTGGATTACCTGGTGATCTCATTATATGATTTAATTACCATTATTATGTTAGTAATTCTCAAATCTACCTTTCTTACCCCAAGTCTCTCTGCCTACCTGCAATCTTGTTCTTTCAGACATCTTTAACTGGATGTCCACTAGACATCTTAACCTTAATATGTCCAATACTGAACTCACTGCCTTTCTCCCTTACCACTTTATCCCATTGTCTCATCTATCTACACTCCAGGTCCTTCTGCTCTGCACTCCCCCTTTTATTTCCCAATTACATGTACATTTTTTTAACAGCCATTTTATAAAAAAATTGAATTCCTAATTCCTTTCCTTCCTCCCACTCTTCCCTTTTCCTTGAAAAGACAAGCAATTTGATATCCATTATACAAGTGAAGTCATGAAAAATATTTCCATATTAAATTGCAGGTTTCTGTGGAATTACAATAGCATTGTGATTGCAGCAGGGGGAGCTCAGGCATTGCTTCTTTAATGAAAACTTCTTTTTTGCCTTAATCAAGCCAAGAAACAAAGGGATCAATATTCTATAGTAATGGAGGAGTGAATCCCAAGGGTATAGAGGAGTGGAACTCATAGCACATTAAAGAGCTTCAAGGGCTGTTGTGTGGCTCAAAGGGAGCCAGGATAACCTTCTCTAGCTCCTCTTCCCACCCCTCTCCAAGGGAGATTTCATTTCTGCCCAGATGGAAGCTGGAGGTTGGGGCCAGAGGCAGCTTTTCTCTCTCTAAGGTGGAAAGTGACAGTGACTTCATCTTTGAGTTGCAAAGAAGATTCAAGCTTGATGGGTTCCCCTTGGAATGACTCTGAAGACTCCCAAAAGGAGGACTGGCTGATGTTGGAGGTCTCCAGTTTCTCAACAACTCTGCCCCATCCTCACAGAGGGAAGGGCTTCATCTCCATCAAAAAAGAGAGAAAACTCATGCGTTTGGGAACAGACCTTGAGTGTTAGGAATGCTGGTGGTTTGTTGCTTTGGGAAAGATGGAGAACAAGGGTGGGGCACCTCCAGCCCAAGGGGCCATATTGGTGTGATGTTGCCCAGGCAACCTCAGGAAAGGGGAAGGGTGGTGACAGAAGGGAGGAGAACTCAAAATTCAATAAGTCTGGCAGCTTTTTAGGGGTGAATTAAATAAAGGTTTGACCTAATATAACCCTCAAATGATGTTATGCATATCCAAATGGCCACTGACAGAAAAAAGAATCCCCACCCTTGATATAGAACATAGAATTTAAAATCTTAGAGATCCAAGAGATCATCTAGGTTAGATTCTTTGTTTTCAAATGAAAACTATGAGATCCAAATGAGGAAGTAACTTGTCTAGTGTTATATATTGAGCTATCAAGTGCAGGTAGACCTGTGACCCTAGGAATTCAAATTATCAATCATCACTGCCAGCACTATCGTCATCATCATCTTGTTCTCATCTTCCCCCTTCCCCCAGAGTCCAGATAGAAATGGTCCAAGGAAAAAATGCAACTTGTTATTAAACATTTTTATTTAAGTTCTATGAATTAGGGGGCAGCTAGGTGGCGCAGTGGATAGAGTACTGGCCCTGGAGTCAGGAGTGCCTGGGTTCAAATCTGATCTCAGACACTTAATAATTACCTAGCTGTGTGGCCTTGGGCAGGCCACTTAACCCCATTTGCCTTGCAAAAACTTAAAAAAAAGTTCTATGAATTATTTTGCAAGTGGCTAAAATGAATGATTTCTATAATTGAACAAATTATTATGATGTAAGTTCATTTTCTGAAAGCATCTTTGGAAAAACTCCAGTAGTTCATGATACAATGAAAATGATTTATACTTTATTCTCATCCCACATTTTTTTGATTTCTTTTTTTGGCAAATAGCCAATGTTTAATAAATATTTGTTAACTGATTGAATGACTGTTGTCTGGGTAGGAAGACACTAAATGTTGACTACCATAGGAAGCCTCAGATGAACCAAATAGATACTACAAGAATGAGATATGACAATGGATGAGTCCCTTAGTTGGGGGCAATGGTGCAGAAATCCCAGTTGTCAGAGCAGTTAATCAGTTTCAAATGAATTTCATATATCTCAGAGAAGACCATAGACTCAGGGTTTTTGGATTATCATTGAAGGGATGTCATGTAGAAGGAGGATTAGACTTGTTTTAGTTGGTCCTAGGAGGGAGAATAAGGAACAATCACTAGAAGTTGCCAAGAAGCAAATTAATATAAAGAAAAACTCCTTAATTATTAGAGTCACTGAAAAGAAGGAATTGTTTTGAAAAAGAGTTCCCCTTTACTAGAGGTGTTCTAGGGAAGGCCACTGACTACTTTCTAGCTATGTTATAAGAGACTGAGAAATAGAAGGAACTTTCGAGCTTGTATGTTTTAGCCTCCTTCATTGTCCAGTGTTATACATAGAGCTATCAAGCATGGACAGACCTGAGGAATGAGACCAGAGATGAGAAAACCAAGGTCAAGTGATTTGCCCAAGGTTATAAAAGGTTAGAAAAAGACAGATTTGTGATGTGAACCCAGATGATCTGACATCAAATCTGGGACTTTGTCTGCTACTTTGTCCTGCTTCCTTATAGAGGAAATTTTTATTCATGTAATGAGATTCAATTTAATTCAATGAAATAATTGCTAAAGTACTTATGTGCAAGAAACTGTGTTAGTTGCTGGTGATAACAACAATAACTAACAAAAACAGTAGAAAAATTTCCTGGCCTAAAGGAGTTTATATACTACTGAAGGAATGCAAGAAAATTTGAGGGGGATCAGGAAAGGTAGCACTCATGGGTTCCATGAACTGATCCATGAAGGATGCTGAAGGAAATGTGTTTCAACAGAAGCTGAAAGGAATGCATTTCAGGCAGAGGAGACCATGGCAAGACACTGATTCTGAGAATGGAGTGCCAAATTCAGGAAACAGCGACTAGGCCAATTGGACCAAAACATAGTGTAGCTAGAAGAGCATAAAAGGAAATAAATCTGGAAAAGTAGGTTGGAGCCAAGACAAAGTAATGGGCTTTAAATGTCAACTTAAGGAATTTGTATTTTATGCTAGAGGCAACACTGCTTCGGTAGGACTGTTGAAGAGTCTCAAGTGGAGGAGTGACATGGTAAGACTATGCTTTAAGATTATTCTGACAGTTTGTAGGTTTTCATGGCACTACTCTCTCTCCTGCTTCACATCCTACTTGTCTGACACCTTCTCAGTCTCCTTTCTTGGATCAACATCCATGAAACTCAAACTCAAACTCTGTCATGAGCCCTCTTCTCTATACCTTCTTACTTGGCAACTTCATCTGCTTCTATTGATTTAATTATCAATCTCTTACCAGAATATTCCCTGATGTATATAGACAGCCTTAGTCTTTCTTCTGAGTTCCAGTCTATATTATCTTCTGCCTATCGGATGTTTCAAACTGGATGTGCTGTAGCAATATTAAATTTATTTCATCGACCACAAAATGCATTATCTTTACTCCCAAAATCATCCCTATTAGAATTCCAGTTTTGTTGTTTGGTATTGCAGCACCCTTATACTTAGCACATTTTCAACTTTGATGTCATCTTTGCTTCCTTCTCACCCAACATATTCATTCTGTTGGCAAATCTGTCTATTCTATCTCCATGATATCTCTTATATCCTTTTCCTCTCTACTCACAAAATAGTGTTGATTGTCCTTCAACCTCAAAGAGAACCATGACAACAGGGAGGTGATGCCATGACAAGCGCCTGAATTGGATTTGAGTGAGGTGGGGTTGTGCTCAGTTCACCAGCCTCACTTTTTCCTCCAGAGTCTTCTGGGTCCAGTGGCCAGAAATGAATCAGGACAACTGGAGATAGTTCTGGATGTGAGGCAATCAGGGTCAAGGGACTTTCCCAAGGTCACACAGCTAGTATTAAATATCTGAGACCATATTCGAACTTCCATCCTCCTGACTCCAAAACCAGTGCTCTATCCTGCACCATTTAGCTTCCCTGATGGGAAAGTAGGCAAATGGGCAATAGTTATTGCTGTCCTTTCAGTCTCCTTTTAGTGGTCTGATCAGAGAAACACAGGTGGAAATATCAGTTAATTGTTTAATCAATAGATGTTTATTAAACACTTCTTGTATCCAATCTCCATTACCTCCTTACTCCTGAAGTCATGACTTTTTAAATATAGCTGAGGATACCAACTATTGTGACTTCTATCTCATGCAGGGGCAGCTAGATGGCCCAGTAGATAGAGCACTGGCCTTGGAATCAGGAGGATGAGAGTTTGCATTCATACTTGACACTTACAAGTTGTGTGACCTTGGGCAAATCACTTAACCCTGATTGCCTTACATTCAGGGTCATCTCCAGGTGTCTTGATCCATATCTGGCCATTGAACCCAAGTGACTCTGGAGGAGAAAGTGAGACTGGTGACTCAGCATCCCCCACTCAAATCTAATTCATATGCTTGTCATGGCATCACCACCCCTGGATGATACAAAGAAGAAACATCAAGATCATCATCATCATCACACAATACCAAACAATGCTAAACTGGATCATTATCTCCTCTTGTCTAGACTTGCTCAAGATCACACAAAGCTAGTATGTGTTAAGTATCTGAGCCTGGATTTGAACTTCTGTCCTCTTGACTCCAAGGCCAGCGCTCTATCCACTATGCCACCTAGCTGCCCATATTACCTTATTTACCTGTCTACTTCACGTCTTTGTGCTTTAACTTTGGTTATTCCGAATGCCTGGAATTTGCTCCCTTTTTACCACTACCTTTTGTAATTCCTTATTTTCTTCAATATTCAACTTAAATATATTCAGATTGTTTTTCCTGTCAGTATAAAAGCTTTTTTCCTCATTTGTCTCATTTATTTTATTTATTTTCACATTACTTCAATAGTCTTGTTGTAAAAGTAAATATAATCCTCCCTCCCACACAAAGAAAAATCTCATGAAAAATATAGTGAGAGGAAAAAAGTGTACTTCAGTCTGTGTTCAGATACCATCAGCTCTGTCACTGATGTTGCTTCAGTATCTTTTCCCACAGTTGCTATTCCTAGCTGTACTTCCTTCCATCCCATTCCTCCCATTCCCATTCTATTTTTTTCTCTCTCCTTTCACCCTCTCTGCATCTGACTACCTCTCCCAGGATCTTCCCTCTCATCTGTCATTTCATTGTGCCTCCCTTTCTCCCATTCCTTTTTTCTCTCTCTTTTTCCTCTAGGGTAGGATAGATTTCTATACCTTACTGGCTGTGTTTAATATTTCCAATCTGAACCTCTTCTGATGAGAATGAAGCTCACACATTCCCCCTTTACCTTCCCTCCTTCCACTACATTGCAAAATCTCTTTCTTACTTCTTTTACATAAAATGTCTTAGCCCATTCTATCTTTTCTTTCTCTTTCTCCCAGGATATATATATATGTATATATATATATATATATATATATATATATATATATATACATATATATATATTATATTATCCCTTCATATTCAGCTCCCTCCTGTGCTTTTTTATATATACTTCTTCTAAATGCTCTAATAAATGAGAAGGTTTATATGAATTATTAGTATCATCTTCCCATGCAGGAATACATGCAGTTCAGCATCATTAAATCCCTCATAATTTGCCCTTCCCATACATATTCTCTATGCTTCACCTAAGTCCCGTATTTGATCAAACTTTCTGTTCAAATCTGGTTGTTTCATCAGGAAAGTTTGAAAGTTCTTTATTTTATTGAGTGCCCAACTTTTCCCCTGAAAGAAGATGTTTAGTTTTGTTAGGTAGTTGATTCTTGGCTACAATCCAAGCTCTTTTGCCTTCCAGAATATTCTAGGCCCTAAAAGCCCTTAATGTAGAAGCTGCTAAATCCTGTATTAATCTGATTATAGCTTCACAATATTTTTATGGTTTCTTTCTGACTGCTTGTAATATTTTTTTCCTTGATTAGGAGTTCCAGAACCTGGCTATAATAGTCCTGGGAGTCTTCATTTTGGATCTCTTTCAGGAGGTGATTGGTGGATTCCCTCACTTTCTATTTTACCCTCTGCTTCTAGGATATCAGGGAAATTTTTTTCTTTGATTTTTGCAAGGCAATAGGGTTAACTGACTTGCCCAAGGTCATACACCTAGGTAATTTTTGAGTGTCTGAGGTCAGATTTGAACTTAGGTCCTTCTGACTCCAGGGTTGGTACTCTAAACACTGTTCTACCTAGCTCCCTCATATCAGGGCAATTTTCCTGGAGGATAACTTGGAAAATGAAGTCTAGGCTCTTTTCCTGGTCATGACTTTCAGGTAGCCCAATAATTTTTAAATTATCTCTTTTGGATCTGTTCTCCAGGTTGGTTGTTTTTTCAATGAGATATTTCACATTTTCTTCTAATTTTTAATTCTTTGGTTATTTTTTTCTTGATTTCTCACAAAGTCATCAGCTTCCCTTAGCTCCATTATACATTTGAAGTATTTATTCTCTTCAGAGAGTTTTTTTATCTCCTTTTCCGTTTGGCCAATTCTGTTTTTTTAAGATGTTATTTTCTTAGTATTTTTTGGTATCTTCTTCACCAAGCTACTGACTTGGTTTTCATGATTTTCCTGCATCACTCTCATTTTTTCTTCCAAATTTTTCCTCTACCTCCCTTACTTGATTTTCAAAATATTTTCTGAACTCTTCCATGGCCTGAGACCAATTTCTGTTTTTCTTGGATGCTTTGGCTATAGAAGCTTTGACTTTATCATCTTCTGAGTGTGTATTTTGATCCTCCATGGGACAAAGTAATTAACTATGATCAGATTCTTTTTCTTCTCTTGTTTATTCATTTCCCCAACCTATGACTTGATTTTAACTCTGTTAAGGTGAGGCTTTGTTTCCAATGTGGAGGATATACTTTTCCAAGCTTTTGAGCATTTGTGCAACTACTTTTAGGGATTTCCCTCCCCCTACTTCCACCACTAGGGACCTCAGTTCCTTCAAGGTTCATGAACAGCTCTGACTGTTCTTTTGCTCATTCTCTGGTCTGTGTATGACCACAAGCACTCCCCTTTGGCAGGAGCGAGAAGGGTCCCTACTCTGCTATGGCAATAGGGGACCCTAGGCAGTGACCTGGATCTGAGAATGAACAAAGCAACAGAGTCCTTTCCCAGGGATAGCAAAGAGATCTGTGCAGTCTCCCCTGGCCCCCCTTAGCATTGGTGGGTTGGTTCTGGTTCCCCTGGCTGGTGTTGATCTGAGGCCAGTGCTGGCCTGGGCTTTGTGCTCACTATGGCACTGCAGCATTTTCCCACTAACCCTCTACATTCTTCATGGCAATTCCTGGACTCAGAGGTCTGGAAACCACCTGGCTGCCACAGACCCAGATGCACCCAGGGACCCAGGGACCCAGGTGCCCTGTGGGTTGTCCCTGGAAGGCTGGATCTAGTTTGCTCTGGCAGCTGAAGCAGCCCAGGCTGTGCTACTGCCCTTTCCAACCTCAGTGGAACAGACCCTTCCTGTGGATATTCCAAGTTGTCTTAGGCTGGAAAATTGTTTCACTCAGTCTTTCTGTGGGTTTTTCCACTTTAGAATTTGGTTAATCATAATTTAAAGGCATTTGGAGTGGTCTGGAGGAGAGATGCTGGGATTTTCTGCCTCCACTCTGCCATCCTGGTGCCACCCCTCATTTTCTGCTGTTGAGTCAGGACCAGAGGACAGAGGGAGGAGACAATAAAATTCCTTTCTCTTGTTGTTCCCAGGTCTGGAAATCTAAAGGAGAGAAAGTTCATACAAAAAGAAGTCCAAGCCATTTCACAGATTATTTTATAGATTGTTTGAGAAGGTCAGTTCTTCCAACAGAAGTGTATCTCTCAATTCTTAGTTGTGAGTCATCTTGGTATCCCTGTTTACTGGCCACCAATTAAAGGGGTTTTTCAACAAGGCGACAGGGAATATGCCTATCATTCATTCAATCAATAAGCATTTCTTAAGCACCATGCCCTAGGAATATAAAAGCAAAAATGAAACAATCCCAGACCATATTCTATTACGGGAGTTATGTAAACATATCAATTCATATAAGGACATTTATTAAGTAAATGCTAAGTAATTTGGGAAGAAGATACTAGCAGCTGGTCAGATAAGGAAGGGTCTCATGTAGAAGGTAGTATTTGAAATGATTTTGGAAGGAAACTTTCTAAAAAAGCAGAAATAAAGAGGGATATTCTAGGTATGGTCTATGTAAAACATGGAAATAAGATATGGAGTGTTATGTTTGAGAAGCAGCATGTTGTTCAATTTGGCTGAACTAAAGAGCTTTTGAGGAGGAGTCATGTGTGATTAAACTAGAAAGGGACATCAGAAGTAAGTTATGATGGTTGGCAGAAGAGGACAACAATGATCCTCTAGGGAAAAGCTGAGATGAGCTTCCCCCTTTAGGTTGAATAGGCAGGAGAAAACACTGAGCCATATCTGATGGATGTTGGGAAGAACTGCAGACTGAAAAATGTGAGTTGCTACCTAGTCAGAAGAACTCCCCTGATCACCTTGAAGAGAATCAAGGGCACTCTTAGTCCTTCCCATTATAGTCTGAATGTTACTGAAACCATCCTGCCTACTGGGGGTGGGGGTGGGGGAGAGCTGCTAAGGAGTTTTGATATGAGTCTATTTGGTTTCCCTCACTAAACTTGTTTATTCTCTCAGCTTTGTGAGTTTGTTTACTTGGATGAGAAGACTATTCTCCTGAGGCTGTTCGTGGGGAGATGTTGGATATTGAAGTTCTCCAATTATCTAGAAAAGCAATGAACTAGAGAAGTGAGATTTTACTCCCCCCCTAAGAATTCCTAAGCCATCATGGGAGAAGAGAGCCCCCAAAGCAAGAGTTATATTGATTGGAAAAGATGATAGGAACTTTAGAGATTGTGGAGTCTATCTTCTTTTTGTCTTCCTCATCTTCCTCCAGTAATGGGGAATTCAGTCCATTCCACTTTTAGATAGCTCTAGTTATCAAGATAATTTTCCATATATGTAGTAAAAAATCTGTTTTTGCAACTATTATCCATTGTTTCTAGGTAGTTCTTTCCTTTGGGCTCAAGAAGAATACCTACTTCTTTTTTTTAGATGGCAGTCATCTAGAAACTTAAGGTCAGTGATAGTAAACTCAATAAATCTTCTCTTAGTGATAAATACCCCTAGTTTTTTTTATTTGATTTCTGCCTAGCCCTGATGGTTTCTGGAGAGAGGGAATAAACCCCTGTAATGTGACAGGCACATTGCTCTGATAATCACAAAAATAACTCATTTAATCTTTTTTTTTTTTAGAAATTTATTTAAGGCAATGGGGTTAAGTGACTTGCCCAAGGTCACACAGCTAGGGAATTATTAAGTGTCTGAGGCTGTATTTGAACTCAGGTCCTCCCAACTTCAGGGTTGGTGCTCTATCCACTGTGCCACTTAGCTGCCCCTCATTTAATCTTCATAACAATCCTAGGAGGGTACTATTCTTATCCCCATTTTACAGTTAAGGAAACTGGGGCAAGCAAGTTAAATGGTCACACAATTGGTCGGTCTCTGAGTCTGGATTTGAACTCAGGCCTTTCCAGCTTCAGGCCAGACACTCTATAGAGTCACCTACAAGTCTATATTAAGGGAACTAGTTACTCTCTCTGGCTCCCACTGTCTCATGTGGATAGTGCCATTCTTTCCTGGCTTTCTCTGTGGATGTGGTTCACAGTCAGATGATGAACATATTGGTGAACTTGCCCCCCCCCATAAAGAAAATTTCTCCTAACTGAAAGAGTTAACATTAAAGGCTTGAATTTCCCTATTCTGCCTGCAATTTGGCATGACCCCTTTACTATGGACCTCAGTCTAGTAGGCTAGCCCTCCATTATTAAGGGCTTCATAGAGTCACAGAATCTCACACTTGGCAGGAAAATTAAGGAAAAAGCATTGCATTTAGTTTAAAGATTTGGACTTCAATGACATCTCTGTTACTTCCTAGCAACATGACCTCGGACAAGTCCTTTCTAACACTAACACTAGTGACTCTATTAAGTAGTTATTCAGCCTAAGCCCTGATCTGATGGTCTCTCACCCATGCATATTTTTTTCCTTTTGCCAACCCTTGACCATATCCATTTATAAACTTTCTATTCTTGATACTGTAAACTCTTGTATTCCTTTCTCACTCCATAATAACTTCCTATGACTAGACTCTTCCCAAAAAGTTATTAATTTTTTTTACCAGTGTCATTTCCTCTGTTCTTAACTGGGAAGTGTAATTGTAGAATACATGTCTCTGTTTTACAGATGAGAAATCTGAGTCATGAAAGGGTAAGGATTTGGTTTCATGAAAGGATTTTGTTTCATGAAAGGATTTGGTTTCAAATTCATGATTTTAGAATGTAGAACATTGAATGTTGGAGCTGGAAGGGGTCTTAGAATCATAGAACATAGAAGTCATAATTGGAAGAATCTTATAATCAAAGACCATCGAATTCTGGAAGGTATCTTAGAGATCATCCATTTTGGACCTAAAATTCAAAAGACACTCTCAGAGGCTACAGAACAGTGGTTGATTCCCTGAATGAATGCACATTAGTCAGTTTGAGAAAACTGAAGCCCTCTGGTTAGAGGAGGAACACACTGTCTCTTTCTGTTTCTGTCTGTGTTTGTGTGTGTATATCTATCTGTCCGTCTGTCTGTCTGTCTCTGTCTGTCTCTGTCTCTGTCTCTGTCTCTGTCTCTGTCTCTCTCTCTCTCTCTCTCTCTCTTTCTCTCTCCCTTTCTGTGTCTCCTTTCCTCCTTATTGTCCAGTTATTCAGATAAGAAAATCAAGGTTAAGAGAACATTAGCGGAATCTTCTCTTTTCTGGTGCTCTTTCTGTTAAATCACACTGCCTTTCTGGTGACCAAATACTTTTTAGAGATTATTTGATCCAATTTGCCTTCATTTTACAGACTGAGGCATAAATAGGCTAAGTGATTTGCTCAGGGTCTCATGGCTAGTATCTAGTGAGACAAGATTTGAACCCAACTCTTACTGATTCCAAGTTCAGTGGCTTATCCATTATGTCAAACTGCTTCTCAACTTCTGGAAAAGTAACTTACAAGGCCTATAATAGTTAACGTTTATATAGAACTTTAAGGCTTTCAAAGCCCTTTGTTTAAATTATCTTATTTGATCCTCAAAAACAACCCTGGAGAGGGGTTATTATCTTCCTTTTAATGATGAGGAAACTGAAGTTCTAAGGTTAATAACTTGCCCAAGATATCAAGTATCTGAAACCAGAATTCAATCTTCTAGTCTTCTTGACTCCTAGGTCTAGAGCATAACTGTCCTACACTAAGTAGAAAATGGAGATGCTGCCTTCCCAGAAAGGGCAGTGGCATTATGGACTGAGAGTTCTGAGAAAGAGACTGAAGGTTGGGGATACAATTATCCAGAGTCACTCACAGTCTGCCTAGTGAGTTTGGGACAGGGTTAGGGGCTAAGAACTGATAACTAGAATGAACAACCCTGGGGAACTTATGGATGAGATACCTATATTTCTCAGTATTCCTCTGAAAACTTTGAAAGGATGAAGAAGCACGGAGAAAGGAGTATAGGAATATCTATACATAGTACATTTCATTAGGGATGTACTTTTATGGTAACTTTTATTGATATTCAACATAAAGGTGATCTTTGTTCATCAAACTAAAATTAAAGCAACAAAATTTTTTTACCTTTAAATGTTATTTTTAAAATACAAGCAAAAAAGGAGACAAAAACAATTCATTTTTGAGAGAGGTTGTGCTTAGTACATGTCCATTCAAATGCACATATGTGCATGTGTGTGAGAACATACACACACACGGAGCATACCCTATTTGCCTGCCTATCAGTGCAGGGATCAAAATGAGAGGAAGGGAAGAGGAAGATGAATCATAAATTCAGTCTTAAGGTCGGATTTAACTTCAAAGACTGTCCAGAATAGCTCATATATTATTGGTAATCTTCTCTACAGTGTTTCTGACCTGTCTAAAGACCTAAAATAAGAAGGAAACCATTCCCTCTAAGGCAGCTCATTCCACTTTTGGGTACCTCCAGATTTTAGGAAGTTTTTGTTTTTGAGCCTAAATTTATTTTTTTGTAACTTCTCACTGCTCTTAGTTCTATTCTATGGGGTCACTTGAAACAAGTGTAATAACATCTATTTTATATTACATCTCTTCAAATATTTAAATACAGTTATAATGTCTTCCCTGAGATTTTTCTTTTACAGACTAAATTCTTTCAGCTGATTCCCAAATGGTATGTTCTTGAGGCCTTACTTAATCCTTGTGGGTTTCCTTTGGACACTCTCTAGTTTATCGTTGTTCTTTATTTTAGGGAAAGGGGGCTGTCCCTGTGAGACTTCAGCAATTGCTAAAGTTTCCAGAGACTAAAAACAAAGGTAAAGAGAAAGCCTTCCAATGAAAAATAAACATTTTTTTACCCTCATGAGGCAGTGCAGATAGATGGCGTCCTGGATAGAGCATGGGACTTGGGGTAAGGAAGACTCATCTCTCTGAGCTCAAATCTGGATTCAGACATTTATTACCTCTATGACCCTGGACAAGTCATTTAGTTGTTTGCCTCAACTGTAAAATGAGCTGGAGAAGGAAATGACAAACCAGTATCTTTGCTAAGAAAATCTCAAATGGAATTTATGAAAAGTTGAACATAACTAAAACAACTTAACAGCAACAACCCTAGTAAGAATGAGAGACAGAATACCTTAATTGCATATGAAAATAAATTTGGACAGAGAAAGAAGGTTTTCTGAACCCAAATCCAGAATTTGAACCCAGGTACTCCTGACTCCAGGGCCAGTGCTTTATCCACTACGCCACCTAGCCACCCCCATGGGTTTTATTTTAAGGGGTATTAGGGAAAGGCTTTGGAATCTGTTGATTTTATTAGTATAGGAGAATTCCAGGATGGAGAAACTCCCTTTACCAATACAAGTCAGCTCATTTTCTGCAACTCAAAGTCTTAAGGGGCTGCTGATATCTGAGAAATTAAGTGACTTGTCCAGGTTACACAGCTACGATGTGTCCCAGGTTAAACTTGAACTCAGCTCTCTCTGGACCTAAGGCCAAGTCTCTATTTACTGCATTCCCCATCAATATAGTGTTTTATGGTTTGTAAAGTATACATTATCCTCTTTGATCCTCGTACCAATCCAATGAAGTAGATGCTATCATCCCTATTTCAAAGATGACAAAACTGAAATTCAGAGATGGGTTGCCCCCAAATCCTATAATTCATAATTGTAGTTGCCAGAACTTATTTTGTTCTTCTGGACCATGCTGCCTTATAATGATGATAATCATCATGGGGGTAACTTACATTGACATACTACTTTGTTGTTTGCAAAGTATTTTGTGAAAAAAAAGTACTTTTATTCCCATTTCACTATTTTGGAGACTAAAATTTAGCATGGGGTATGAGGAGTGGTTGAATGTGGTGGTGGTGAAATAACTTGTCTATGGTCAGCCAACCCAACTGGGAAAGTGGCCAAATCCACACATAAACTCAGATTTTCTGTTACCAAGTTGAGTTTTCTATAATACAAAAGCTTGCTGGAATCTGAAATTGTCAACAAAAGGGATTGTAATGTGTTTCCAAGGTAGCAGGACCGGATGGTTACCAAGAACTCCCAGGACCATTTAAGAGTAGGATGTACTCCTATTATTGGTGTTACAGGTGTTGTGGTAAAAAATATCCATTAGGCATGTGGATTGAGAAAGAATTTAGATTTAGAAATAATCTGAAGTTGGTGGCTGAGTTAGCAAGGAATCCAAAAGTGTGAGTATGAAGGAAATAGAAGTGGAGTATGTGACAGGATGGAGAAGACTAGGAGCTTGGGAGTTTGTTCATAGGTGTACAATAGGAGAGGGTCCTGTGTATAGGAAAGCAAAAGAGAAATTAGGAGCGAGTAGAGTAAATGGTTTAAGTAAATTAGAGAAAGAGATACAATTTGAATTAAGATTGAGGTCTTTAGGCTATCTCTCTCTCTCTCTCTCTCTCTCTCTCTCTCTCTCTCTCTTTCTCTCTCTCTCTCTCTGTATGTATGTATATGGTGATGATGGAAGGAGAATTCTCATTTTGTGGTCTGGTGCCTCTTTCCTACACAGTAATGCCAATAATAGGGAGAGTTGTAATGAGAAAACCTGGTTCTATTCCTTATCTGGGAGGCATATTTCTAGCTCTACACAATGAAAGACAGAATGCCTGCAGGTGGAGGGGGTGGATATGTGCAACATTAAGTGAGAACAGCATTTATATAGAGAGCTCCCTGATAGGTTTGAAATGGGAAATGGTCTCTTACCCAGCAGGGGCCCTCTTTCCAATGGAGAAGATAAAATGCAACAATGAGGATCTAATGTTTTAATAGTCCAAATAAAAGTAAGAGGATTTTTTTTCTAACCTAAGGATTCCGTGTCATAGAACAACTGGAGGTGCATTGCTTATAAACTTCTCAAACTTTTTTTTCAATAATTTTAATGAAATTTATATATTACAGCTTTGAATAATCCATACAGAAAATATTTACTGCAGACCTGCTATGTACATAGAACCCCTTAAAAGAAATAAAATACAGTACAATATGGTTAAAGCTGGCCAAATGTCCTCAGACAGCCATCTCCTGACATCAGCTGACCCCTGGGGGGGGGGTGGCTTGTAGCTATTCTGAAGTTTACCTAGTAATAGGAACTACAGCTTAAGCTCAATAACATCTAACTTAATGTGCTTTTTCATTTTTAAAGATACTCCTATAGTTCTGTCAGATAGTGAAGAAGATGAAATTATTATTTTAGAACCAGGAGAAAATCCAAAGAAAACAAGGTAACTGATTATTTCTGATTTATTTCAGCAGTTATTCATGTTAATGCAAATGTGAACCCAACTCTTGATACTATATTTCAATATCAATACCTTCTGCAAATGTAAAACTTTAAAATGCATATTTAAGTAGCTAAATCTCACCTTAATCTCTGCAAATGGCCAAAGATCCTTCTTATACTGATTATAGTAAATTTCTTTTTATTTTTTTGTAAGGCAAACGGTGTTAAGTGGCTTGCCCAAGGCCACACAGCTAGGTAATTATTAAGTGTCTGAGGTCGAATTTGAACCCAGGTACTCCTGACTCCAGGGCCGGTGCTTTATCCACTAAGCCACCTAGCTGCCCCTATAGCAAATTTCTATGACCAAAGCACATGAAGGTTGGAGAAGGCAATTTTTAAGTTTTGCTAAGAAAATCCCTGGCCTGCCTTCTACTGGACAGTTCATTGTACCTGATAGCTTTAGATGGAAGGCACCACAGGCCTGTGGTCCTGACAAAAGATTTTTCATCATTATTCAAAGGGAAACAGGGCCTAGCAATTGCTTTTCCTTAATTAAGTATGAAAGTCTAATGGGACCCTGGCAACAGAAGTGAGCCCAGGCAGTGATTGGGTCCTGCTCTGTTGACAAGGAGCCTGGAAGGTACCAGGCTCCCCTCCCTGCAGAACCTGAGGGAACACCTAACTAAAGGAAATGTCTATTATCTCAGATGCTTTGATTTCATCTGCTTACAGGATACAGGCCAACTCCAAACAGGAAAAAGTCTCAAGTAAAAAAGCAATTAGAAAGAAAAAAAAAAGATGGCAGCTAACTAGAGCTTTCAAAGTACATTACTGGAAAATATTTGGGACTGTTGTTTATTTTTACATGTATTTTTTTCTTGATTTAAAATAAAAGCATCTAAAAAAGTGTCTCATGCACCTGGATTAATTTGAGAGGCTGAATCTATTAGTGCAGGCAGCTGTGAGACAGGTGCAGGGTCTATGGCCCTGGAGACCAACCCTGGGGCAGCTGGGCCACAGAATTATTTAATATCTTAAAATTTATTTCCTTTACCTGAAAAATGGGGCTTGTTTCTATCCCACATCAGATCCTAATTTGTTGTCAGGCCCTGGATCCTTCTAGTTACTAGCTCTACAATTCATAATTACTATCAAGGATCACTTGGAGTTTCCTCCCTTCCATTTTGAGTTTGGTCAACGTCACTAAGCCTAAACTTAGGCATGGATTGTGGATGCAGGCTTCCCCTGTCTGGAGCAGCCTGGGAGTCATGCCCTTCTGCCCATCAACAGCTCCTTCTGGTCCTTGGGAGTCCATGAGTGGCATGCATCATCAAGAAGAAGGGCTACATACAGTTTCTGGTTTAAAATCTCATTCTATTTGACACGGCAGGAGAGCTGTTTTGGCAGCACAGGCAATGGGCGAGATAGGGCACCCTGGCAGGGACCAGCAGTAAAAGGCCAATGGTTCCACAGGCATCCTCCCCTACCGGAACACTGCCCAGTCCTGCCCTGGAGGAGCGTGTCCGAGCTCAGGGGCTGGGAAAATGGATATGAGCTGACACCAGGAGGGCCGCCAGCATTCTGAACTTGGCATCTTAGAAAGCCTCCTCCTGGGCTCTCCTACCACACTGTAAGGCAGCTAGGTTCAGCACCTTCTGATCCTAAGGGGCAAGCTCGCCTTCTCACTCTGCATAAACACACCACTTAGATCTACAGCTAAATACACAGGACAATTGCATATAGAAAAATTTACATTTAAAAATCATAAAAATCTAAACAAGGTACTTCATAATCTGTAACTGACTGTTCGAGCTTCCAGAAGCAAGAAGAGAACTGGGCCCGATGAAAGCACCCAGCACGGCCCTGCTGGAGAGCCAGCTCCGAGCCCCGGCACCTTACAAGTTTAGTGTCTCTGGAGGACTGATGAGGGACACACCGTGGTACTTGGGTGTCTTGTATTTTTCTCGTATAGACTGCTGCGGGTGCTGCGGCGCTCTGAGGTAGGTCTGGTGGAGATCCATTAGGCAGGGCTTAAAACTTTCCAAGGTGTATCCTATTTGTTGAATTAATGACTCAGGCCAGCTTTTCCCGGTGATCGTATAGAGTGCTATATGAAAGGCAGCTCCTGCGGTAACTGATGGTAAATATTTCAGGTAAGGGTCAGCATCGATTAAGCTTAACTCTCCCAGAAACATGGCTAAACTTTCCACTTTGGAATTGGCCTGCTGCTGATGGAGGAAATACTGAGTGAGGAACTGGTTGATGGTTGGTGCAGCGAGGTCGAAAGCAAGCAACTTGAGCACCAGGTGCTCCATTCTTAACACCTGCTTCTTGGTGTATGCGTCATCCGTGATGTACACAAACTCGGCCACTTCTGGGGGGTAGATCTCTTCAAACTTTGAGGCGAGGAGCATGACTGCGGTCCCGACCAGCTGAAGCTTCCCCCGCAGCACCGACATCGAGGACAGGAACCTATCGATGTAGTTCACAGCCAAGTGGAGAGTCTCATTCTGGAGTTTGTACCCCTCTCCCACCTCCACCAGCCAGTCCACTAAGATGGCACGCATGCTGTTGGTTATATCTGGTTGCTTCTCCATGTAGCCCACTTTGGGCTTACACTTAACCTCCATTTCCCGAGGGTACAGATAGATGTCTTCATGGTAGTCGGGGACTTCATTGACATTTAGTGGCTTTTCTTCTGATTTCAATACCACAGACATGTCCATAAGTGAGGGGAGATTCGAAGCTGCCGTCCATGGGGTGGTCGAGCGGTGCCAGCGGCTTCCGGGGCTCCCTGGGCTCGGGCAGGGCCAGGGCCGAGCTGAAGCCCAGGGCGTCGTCCTCGGCCGCGGCCTCGGGGGTCCCCGGGGGGCCTCTTGGCCGGGCTCTCCGGCCCTCATGCTCCGCCTCGTCCACATGAATGCTGAAGGCGGGCTGCTTGCCGGCGGCGTTCCAGGGGGGCACCGAGCCGGGTTCCTGCGCCGCCGCGACCCTGCGGCTCTTGGACTTCTGCGACGCCAGGGTGGCCACGGGGCCCAGGCCCAGACAGGGCCCGGGGCCCGGGGTCCGCATGTTAGCGCGCAGCACGCCCAGCATGGTGCGCGTCCTGGCGGGCTCGGCGCCGCCGCGCTTGTCCGGGGGGATGTTTTCCTGGTTCTCGTCGGAGGCCGGCGTCCCGGGGCGGTCTGGGGGGCTGCGGCCCCGCCACGCCGGCCGCCGTGTGCCCCAGCATGTCGGGGGGCCAGCCTGGCGGGACCGGGCCCCGCGCTGCGCCCCGCGGGCTGCTGGCGGGCCGGGCTGGGAGGCGCCGGGGGCAGGGCCGGCTCGGAGCGGGGCCGCAGGCGAGGACCCGGGCCCGGGACGCAGGGGCGCGCCGGGAGGCCGGGAGGCCCGGAGGCCGGGGGTGGGGCGGGCTCCTCGGGGCGCAGTGGCAGCAGCAGCAGCCGGCCCGGCGCAGCGCAGCGCACCGCACAGCCCGCTCCCCGCTCTCGCCGCTGCCCAGGCCGCTACTTCTCAAACTTTTAAGGCTTTAAGGATATCCTGTATCAATTTTCTATATATCTTGGACATTATACCTATACTAGAGGAACTTGTTGCAAAGAAATTTTTCGCATTTAACTGTTTTCCTTCAAATTTTTAGCTTTATTGACATCGTTTCTCCAAAATTTAATTTCATGCAATAAAAACTGTTCATTTAATATTCTGTGATCCTCTCTGTCCTTTATTTAGTGATGACCTCTAATCCCCATTAACAATAACTGGGTGACCCTGACATCCTGGGGGGTGGAAGATTCACATTGCATCCTGCTTTAGCATAACTGATAAAACATTCCTGTTAATGGAAAGTTTGGTCAGTTCCACTCCCTCTTCCCACCCTATCCTAAGTAGAGGACTGTTCCCTTGATGGATAAAGCCAGAAGTAATTTTTCAGTTCCTACCTTCTGATAGTGAAATTGAATAAAAATCTCTCTTCAAAACTCCATTTTGGAGGTCTGGTTTTCTAATTGGGTCCCCCATGCATAATCAGTGAATTTAGAAAAATACATGTATGTTAACCTAATTATGTTTGGGTTTTTTAGGAGTTGTTTTGTTCTTAATTAGGATAACTGGGTGTTAATATGTTTAATTTTATTACTTTTTTAAAGGCCAAACTCATGGAAGTCATCATTAATCAAGAAGTTTTACATTAACTAAACTTGTAAAAAAAAGTATCTCCTGGGGCAACTAAGTGGCATAGTGGATAGAGCATCTATCCTGGATTCAGGAGGAACTGAGTTCAAATTAATAGCTGTGTAATCTTGGGCAAGTGATTTAACCCCATTGCCTTGCTAAAGAAAACAAAAAAAAAAGTATCTCCTTGTAATCTCCTCTATGTTTTTTTTTTATGATAGGACCTTTTTTCTAGGTATGTGTACATTGTTGGTCTAAATCTAATTTTTCCCAAACTGTTTTCCAGTTTTACCAGTACTTTTTTTGCAGAATAGCATAATATAAGTCCCAGAATCTGGGGTTTTATAAATTGTTGTCCATTATGTTTCCATGTTTACCTATGGCTCTTACATTCCTAAAAAATCAACTGTTCTATTTTTTGACCATTACTAAATAGTTTTAATGATCACTGCTTTATAGTCTCTAGAGAGCTGATAGCGCTACATTTTCTTTCCTACTTTTTCATCATTCCCATCTGAACTCATGATCTCCAGATGGATATTGTTTACTTTTCTGGCTCTCTAAAGCATACTTTTTAGAAGTTTAATTTTTGTGGCACTGAATAAGTAACTTAATGGAAGCAACATTGTAATTTTAATTTTATTGGCACTAATCAATCATGAATAATTTAGGTATCTCCAAATTTTAGATCTGTTTTTATTCTTGTAAAGAATGCAATTTTGTTCATATAATTCCTGTGTCTTGATAAGTGGATTCACAAATATTTTATTATTTTAAATGAAATTTTTCCTGTTCATCTCATCCTGCTGGGCTTTATGGTTAATATACAGAACAGCTAATGCTTTTTGTGAGTTTATTTTATATCCCGCTATTTTATTGAAGTTATTAATTGTTACAATTATTTTTTAGTTGAATCTCTAGAATTCTCTATTGGAAAGATTCTTTATCACATATATTACTGGCTCTTAGTTTATCATCTCTAAGAAATTTCATTTATTACTATATTTTAATGTTTTTGAACAGAAGTTGATTTATTTTGTCAGACTTTTTCTACATCATATGATCCAATTATGTGTTTTATTTTTTTAAAAATATAGCCTGTGGTGTTTATAGTTTTCCTAATATTATTATTATTTATTTTTATTTATTTTTAGGTTTTTGCTAGGCAATGGGGTTAAGTGGCTAGCCCAAGACCACATAGCTAGGTAATTATTAAGTGTCTGAGACCAGATTTGAACCCAGGTACTCCTGACTCCAGGGCCTGTACTTTATCTACTGTGCCACCTAGCTGCCCCCAGTTTTCCTAATATTAAACCAGCTCTGCTTTCCTGACATACTGGAAAAAACGTACTGTTTTTTTTCAAGTATTTTGTAGTTGATTTTTTTATAATTTATTAACTTTTTTACATTTATATTTATTAGGATTTCAGTCTATAATTTTATTTCTTTCTTTTGTATTATCCTACTTTAGTTATCAAGAACATTTAGAAT
This sequence comes from Macrotis lagotis, assembly GCF_037893015.1. Taxonomy (NCBI): domain Eukaryota; kingdom Metazoa; phylum Chordata; class Mammalia; order Peramelemorphia; family Peramelidae; genus Macrotis; species Macrotis lagotis. The sequence goes on along the minus strand of NC_133658.1, from coordinate 418,010,824 downwards.
TAATTATTTTGTGAATGTTTAATAGAATTTTCTTGGGGAACCATCTGGGAATTTTTTGGGGAGTAGGAGTTCCTTTATATATCTTATTCAACATTTTTTCTGATATTAGTTATTTAAACCCCCTATTTCTTGTTCTTGTTCTTCTTGTTCTAGTCTGAATGTTTTATATTTTTGCAAATATTAACCCACTTGACTTAGTTTATCAATTTTGTTATATATTTGGGTAAAATAGTTTCTAATTTCCTTTTCTTTATTTGTTGAAAATTCTCTTTTTTTCACTTTTAACATTGATTTGGTTTTCCTTTAGCTTAAAAAAATCAAATTATTGATTTTATTTTTACCTCAAAATAGTTACTTGTAAAAATTTATTATTTTCGACTTTATCTCTTCTTTGATTAATAATCTAATCATATTTTTAATGCTATAACATCTAAAAATGAAAGAGAAAAACTAAATTATCAAAATAAAAAATGAAAAAAGGAGAATCTATAGCCAATAAAGCAGAATTAAAAGAAATTATTACAAACTATTTTGTCCAATTATGTGCTGATGAAATTGAACTTATATGAAATGGATACTTATGAAAAACATAAATTGCCCAGATAAAGAAAAAAATTAAGAATTAAAAAACCCTAAATCTCAGAGGAAAGAAATTGAACAAGTCATATAAGCCATAAACTCCCTTAGAAAAAATCTTCAGGACTAGATGGATTCACATCTAAATTCTATCAGTCAATCAAAGAATAATTAATTCAAATATTATTTGGGTTATTAAAAGTAGTTATTCCATATTCTGTTTGAGATATAAATATGGTCATAGTACCTAATATCCAGGGACAATCAAAACAAAGAAAACTATAGACTAATAATCCTGGTGGACATTGACAGAAGAATTAAAATATTAGCTGAGATAATTAGAACCTGTCAAAAAATGATGTTCTATATTCAAGGTAGATTTATGTCAGAAATTCAGGTATAAAGTTAGAAAAATTATTAGAAAATTAGGGAAAAAACCTATTGCCATTATTAGACCATATTAACAACAATAAAAACAAAAATCAAACTGCTTTATTAGTTGATTCAGAAATTTTTTTTGACAGGATACATCTATTTTAATTAAAAAAAACCTAGAAAACGTAAGAATAAATTATCTTTCCTTAAGATAATAGGTAGTTTTTATCTAAAACCAAAAGCCAATGTTATAGCTAATGAGGATTAAACCAAAGGACTTTTCAATAAGATCAGGGGATGTCCCTTATCACATTGCTTTTTGATATAGTGCTAGAAATGTTAATAATAGCAATAAGACAAGAAAAACATTGAGGTGTTAAGTATAGGCAAAGAAGGAACAGCACTGTTTCTTTTTTGAGATATTCCAAAAAGCAGTCAAACACATTATATAAGATAAATCCACATAAGTCATCAGTTTTTCTATGTTAATATCAACAAAGCACAGCAGGAAGAAATAGAGAAATTTCAGCTAAAATAGCTACAAATTGAGCAAAAGATCTGAGGTTTTGTTTACTAAGTCACAGGTAGGAACTTTACCAATACAACTATAAAATCCTTTGGAGAAATATAGAACTAAATAAGTAGAGCAATATTAATTATTCCTGTGTAAGCAAAACCAATGTCACTACTCACTATAGAAATTTACTTATTAAATATCGTTTCAATCAAACTAATTATTTTAGAGAACTAGAAAAAATAATAATGAAGTTCATATGGAGAACAAAAAGGGCAAGAATCTCCAGAGAAATAATGAAAAAAAAAGTGAAAAGGTAGTAGGCCATGTAGGATTATGCTACAAAACACTAATCATCAAAATGATTTGTGATTAATTAAGAAATAGGGAAGTTGATCAATGGAACAGATTAGCTACACAGCATACAGAAGTAAATTATCACAGTAGCATAGAGTTTGATAAACCCCAAACTCTTAGTTACTGAAGTAAGAAACCTCACTCTTTGACAAACCTGCTGTAAAAACTACAAAGAAGTTTGACAGAAATTAGATATAGATCAATTTTTCCAACTCTATAAGTTCCAAGATAATATACCAAGATATTTGACTTGCACATAAAGAGTGATATCATAAACCAATTAGATGTGCAAGAAAAAATTACCTTTCAGACCTATAGATAGGAAAACAGTTCATGACTTAGTAAAGGATAGAGAGGATCACAGAAGATAAAATAGACAATTTTGATTACATAAAATTAAAAAAAAATTATACAAACAAAACCAAGGCAAATAAACGTTGGAAAAGAAGTCTTGAACTGAAGGGAAAAAAATCTATGCAATAATTTTCTGATAAACATATATAAGGAAATTTTCAAATTTATAATATTGAGAGTGATCATTCATTTGATGATGATGATGATGGTGATGTTTATGTTTATCCTTCATTCCTTCTCCAACTCATTTTTCAGATGAAGAAATTAAGGCAAACTGGGCTAAGTGATTTGCTTAGGGTCACATAGAGTCATACAGTAAGTAATCTGAGGCCAGATTTGAACTCAGGAAGATGATTGTTCTTAACTCTAAGCCTGGTACTTTGGGAACTAGGGATGTTTATATTGGAAAAGAGAAGAATGAGGAGAGGCATGCTACCTGTCTTCTAGTACTTTAATGTCTATTTTGAAGGAAAGGAGTTTGATTTTTGTTTGACCCCAGAGGGTCAAAATCTGTAGAAGCAGATTTTGACTCAAAGTGAGGAAAAGCTCATTAATTATTTGTCATCCCACAGTGAAGCAAATTAGGAGGTAGTAAATTCTTTATCACTAGAGAGCTTTCTGTTTGGATAATCACTTAAGGTTGAAGATATTGTAATATGGGTTCCTGTTCAGATACAATGAGATGATCTCTGAAGTCTCTTTCATCTGAAAGTCTGTGTTACTGCGGCAATCAGTTATAAAATCTCATAATAGAAAGGGACCATGGAGATCTTCCAGTCAAGCACCCCATCTCTTCTCTAGTACCTGTGACAAAGAGTAATCCAATAGGGCAGGGAACTAGGAGCTAAAAAGTCCTAGATTCAAATACCACCTCAGATACTTACTAACTGTGAGTTCCTAGACAAGTCACTTTTATCTTTGTGTCTCAGTTTCCTCTTCTGTAAAATGAGTAAATTAAGTTCATTGACCTCTAAGATTCATTCTAATTCTTACTCTGTGATTCTTTTCTTCCGAGCTCTCCTGCACGAGGAATTCACTTTATTCTAAGATGGCACCTTTCATTACCAGACAATCTAAAGTTGTTAGGAAGTTCTTCCTTATATTATACCAGAATCTGTCTTCTTATAATTTTCATTTCTTCTTCCTGTGCAAGCACATTCATTACTGTGGAAGCATAATCAATTCAGGGAAGTTGTCTACAGTGTCAGATTAGAGGATTTTTTTCCAAGATCAAACAACTGGACCTTAAGATGCAAGGTTTTTATTTTGTTTTATTTTCTTTTTTGGATATAGCTCCAAATATTTGACTAATACACTAATCTAAAGCATGGACCTTGATATTATGACTTTTCCTATGTTGCTATTTGCAATGATAACAAACTTCATATTCAATACCTTTTAACTTCTAATATCTGTGCTTCTGCATTGGCCACTCCCACTCCCTCATCTCAGGTCATTGGTTAGATTTTTCATTTAGGATCATCTCATTCTTAATTAGTACCACTAGCATTTACTCTTTATTATTATTAATTAATTTAAGGCAATGGGGTTAAGTGACTTGCCCAACAAGGTCACACAGGTAGTCAATTATTAAGCGTCTGAGGCAAGATTTGATCTCAGGTCCTCCTGATTTCAGGGCCAGTGCTCTATCCACTGTGCCATCTAGCTGCCCTGTAGCATTTACTCTTAGAATACCAGGAATCTTGAAATTATAGAACCAGATAAAATGGGGTGGATTGGAGAGACATGACAGATGCCTTCAAGAATTTGAGGAGGGATTAAACTTTTCCTGTTTGACCCCAGAAGGCCAAACCAGGAACAAAGATTAGAGGTTGAAAATAGCAAATTTGGGATGGATTTAAGGAAGAAATTGGTAAGACTTAAAGCCATTTGACTTGATATTTAAATCGAAAAAAATGTAAAGTGTTTTCTGCTTAAAACTCCCTCATTTTCAAGGTGAGGAAAGTGAGACTCAGAGAGGAAAATTGATTCACAGAACTCCCAAGCTGAATGGGGATCAGAACTCAATTCATCTGACTCCAAGTCCAGTTCTCTTTTCTGGACACTTTTGATTCCAATAGTCCCTGATTAGGTCCGTCTAATGTCCAGTCAAATGCCATTTCTCAGGTTCCTATCACTGACTTAACTGTTGAATAATTTTCTTGGCTAGAAAACATTGTTTTGAATGTAACTTTCACTACTTCCTGTTTTGTACATAAGTATTTTTGTATATATTCGTGATTGAGGAAGATTGACTTTTAATTTGGGGGCTTAGATTCTCCATTTCTTGTCTCTCTGTCAAACTCTCACCCCGGGAATGGCTAATCATAGTTTGAGTTCACAGCTTTGTTTCTAAAAAGGAGACAGTAAAAGATATAGAATATGAATTGGGTTTAGAACAGGTCATTTATTTCTTACATGGAAAACAATGAGAACCATTAAAAGAATCAAGACATATCAACAAAGTGATTGAAATTGGATTGATCTTATTAGGAGACAACATGGTGATGACGATGTTTGTCTTTTGTTCTTGAAGAAGAACATGACATCAGGGAGGTGATGCTATGACAAGCACATGAATTGGATTCGAGTTGTGGGCAGCTGTGTTATATCACCAACCTCCCTTTCCTCTCTGGAGCCATCTGAATCCAGTGTCCAGATATGAATCAGAATGACTGGATATGGTCCTGAATGTGAGGCAATCAGGGTTAAATGATTTGCCCAAGGTCACCTGGCTAGTAAGTGTTAAGCATCTGGAGTCAAATTCGAATTCCTGACATCAAGACCTGTGTTCTGACCTCTAACTGCCCCAGTAGGAGATAATATAGTTTGTTGGTGAAAATTCTGTCTATGATGCAACCAAGCAGGGTCAGCTTTTTCTCTTGTGTACCATTCTTTCTGACCAAGGTGTTTCCCTTGTTTCCTGTTATTGTCTCTGCCCTTGCCATGTCAATGCATATTCTTACCACCACTGTACTAGGGAACAAGGTGGCTGCTGCAAACACAAAATTCTGGATCTTTCTAATTTAATAGGGTCATCTTCTTAGGCAAAGGGAACACAGAAGACAGGTGTCTCCATCCCTGGCACAGACTTGCCTAAGTAGAACATGTGGTGATGGCCACTGGGATGGTGGTTTTGCATCAGACTCTTTGGAGAAAACTCAGAACAGGCTCACACTTTGAATCCAGTAAAGGAGTGAGTCAGAAGAAGATCATGGATCATCCCTTTTGTACAACCACTGAGTTTTGTCTCAGCAGCCATTTAGGGCACTCTTTATCATACATGGAATTATCATACATACATTCCATGGCTGGAAATAGACTCACCCCAAACTTCCAAAAAGTCTTCAAGAATAGTGATTGATCGTATGTGGTGGTCACAGTTTAGGAGGGACCAGCTACATTCAGATTCATATTTTTGTTTTACCAAAGAATTTTTATGAGGAAAATACTATGTAAAATAGTTTTTGATGAATCTGATTTCACCATTGTAGACATTCTTTCAGTGTAGATTGTTTCTATTTATATATTTTTATCTCATGTGATTTATAACCATAGTCTTTCATAAGTTCTAAAAAGAGAATTTTCTTGATGTACTAGAGGTCTTCCTGTAGATCTTTTCACATTTTGGCTCCTCATTCAGCGTTTATTGGTCTTTTTGCATAATACATGACTGTCTATACCTCCTTTTCTTATTATATATTGTTTCAATGATGTTCCTTACCTCAGTGGTCTCTCTAAATATTTCAGGCAAGTAAAAAAAAAAGCTGCACCATATGTATATTTGCTTATTTAAATCATATAAGTATACTAGTATATTATTAACTATATCTCATGCTTGACACTATGGACTGAGAAAATAATAATGTCTAAGCCCTCCTTGACAACTGAGAGTTCAGGGAGATTCCCCTTACAATCAGCCCCGGTCAGGAACATTGTGTTCTGCTTTGAAAGCCATAGTCTAGAAAGGATAGTTTGGAAAGGATGAAGAACACATAGAGAAGGAAAATCAGAATTAAGGTCCTTGAATCTGTTAGAATTTTATTGAGCTAATTTCTAACCTGGTCAAAAAAGAGCAGGTTAGAGATAGGATGTCAGTAATCAAGTAGAGGTTTAATTAATTAGTTTCATTGTAAGGAACAGATTTGTAGATTGATTAGAGCTCTGAGAATTCCTGATTTACAAATCTGTTCCTTACAATGAAACTAATTAATTAAACCTCTACTTGATTACTGACACCCTGTCTCTGGCCTATTCTATTTCTCCCAGGTTAGAGACCAGTTCAGTAAAATTATTTCAGTATTAATTGGTGGCACTGGTGCTAAGGAAGTGGTCATGGAAGAAAGAAAACTTTGAATTCTCCAGTACCTAATTGAGGACTGGATCCATTGGAAAACTTGTTCCAGAGTCCCAATTAACCTCATCAGGTAAATTCAACACTTCGGACTTCCACTCCACTAATGGGCCCAACCTTTGATTATAACTCACCTTTCATTGTGAGGAATGTTCTGGAGCCCTTTTGCTTGACCAGGATCACTCTGGTAAGGCTGTTTTATTTTCCTTCTTTTTGTTTTTGGCACACAGATTGGCAAATTTTTACATATTTATTTTTATTCATGGCATATGTCAAATTTATTTGCTTATGTGGATGGTTTGGAGTGCATTTGGAATCAGTAAACATTTTAAAAGCCCTCTTGATGAGAGTTTGGATGTTGACCCATAATTCAAAAAGATTGCTAGCACAGTGTATATTAGTGTATAGATGTATTTATGTGCTTGTGCTGTTACATTCCTTTACAATGTACTTGTATTGTGTATATTTGTTAGTTGAATGGTGTCATTATCTTTGAGTGTTTTACCTTTCATATGGGAGAGGTGTATGCTAAAGGAGAAGGGGAAATTATAGCAGTTCCTATTAATAAACTTCCAGAATGTACATGTGCCTTCTACATGTATTAAAAATATGATCCTGATTATCCCCCATATTGTCAGAATTGGTTTGATTTGACTTATGAAGATCCCAAACTTTGCTGATACTCTTGAGATAGCTTTGATAAGATTATATCAAAATACTTAAGGCAGGAACTAATGAATAAGGAAACAGCCTCTTGAGTGGGAGGATAAATGACCAAGAAAGAGAATAGGGAAAGAGAAAGATCTGAATTTGAATCTATGAAGGAAAAGATTAAATCATTTGAAAATCTTCTTAATAATCCCGGAACTACCCAACTAGCTCAGCTATACCCACCTTTACTAAAAGGCTCCCACCACTTTCTATGTTCCCTTTAAAAGTACAAACCAAAGTTTTCCCAGGAAAAAATTCTGAGGATAGTGGTTTGATCAGAACCTATGGTTTCAAGTCCTGGTAATGTGGAGAACTCCAGGCTATTGCCAAGGAGCATTCTAACCCCAGGGAGGATTTGCTGAGCAGTTCTGACCTACCCTATATTTATCTATACCAGGCTTATCTGGGTTTATATCAGTTCATAATTGTCTTAGTTGAGATAGGGGAGATGAGATTGGTACCAGAAAGCACCCTAGGAAGGATTGAGGGATCTTTCCTACATCCCAATTACTCTGCATGGCTTGATTGGCGGGGGTGGGGTGGTGGGGTGGTGGTGGTGGTGGAGACTGGTGAGAGGAATGACAAAAGGAGGGAGATATATAGGCCATGCCTATTTTTTCCCCCACAATTCTGTTGGAGATGTTTCCTAGTTTATACAAGGGCAAGAGGTATCTGCTTTAGTTGACACCGGTGTCACACTCATTCTTTTAAACCCTTCTGCCTTTCCTACTCCCCTCCTGTGGAATTAGGAGTGAATCTCAGTTGTGGGGCAGTCTGTGTCTCTTAACCACACTCCGTTTTATTGGAGGGATCAGCACCTTTCATACTTTTGTCCATGTCCCTGAGGTCCCTAGCCATTACAAAAATTACAGACCACTATTTCATTGGACCCAGGAGGGACCACTTCCTTGAGACTTATCCTTGACTCCCCTCCTTAACCCTTTTTTACTATCTGGCTCTTGGCCATGTTCCCTTCAGCTTGTGGATTTCAGATGCTACTACTTTAGGGTCAGTTAGGAATGCCACCCCTATTGTTGTGCAGATGATGGTGCTCTCATTTGATTTATTCAATTCTGAGAAAGAAAGGAATGTGGCTGGCGTAAACACCCTCAATCCTGCCACCTTTCTATCTGAGGTGGAAAGTGAGGATGAGACTTTAAACCAGGACTGTCCAACCTTACTTTTAAAAGTTTTTATTGAAATAATAGTCAAAATATTTTAATTTGCCATTTTAATAAGAGCTCTGTGGAGCTTGGCTTTGATTACTAAAGCATTTAGTAAACCCAGAAGCAGGCTGCATAAAATTGATGCTTCATAAAATTGTTGGACTACATTTTGGACAGTACTGCTTTAGACAATGACCAATTTATCTGGGTGCTTTGTTTGCCCCCTGGAGTGAAGTAGAAGAATTCTGGGCAGAGAGAGAAATATTGTAATCTTTTTTTCTTTTTCCTGTATCAGACAAAAATTATAATCCTTCTCTTTTCTGTATTATTATTATATTTCCTTTCTGTGTTGGCCTTGTACTTACAGGCAAACCCCCATTAGCAAAGAAAGGTCCCCCTCCTCAATAACAAACCCTATACCAAACAGGCACTTTGTTAAAACAGTTAATCCTTCTCCATTCTACCTTGTCCTAACAAGGACTCTGACTCCCAGCTAAACAGGATCCTCCAAGTTAGGGTGAAATGCCATGTACTAAAGAAGACTCTGAAACTGGTACCTCCAAGTTAGGGTCCCATAAATTCCTTAAGGTTAAACTACAACTCTGAACTAAAACCAACCTCTCCAGATATGTGCAGGGACACTACTTTGTGTCATACCTTTAAACCACTCTATAACTCCCTGGTCCTGCCTTAAGTCTTTCCTTACCCTTCCTGCAAGTACCAAATGCTCTTTCAAGGAATAAATCTGGTCTCAGTCATATTTAGGTGTTGGACACCCCTTGACCTCTCTCCTGGTTCCTCCCTGCACCGATGTGGGCTAGGCATTCTTCAAGGCTTGGTCCCCTACCTGCCAGGCTGCTAGTCTCAGTCCAGTTGCCAGCCTCTGGAAGTTGTTCCTACCTTCTCTTCTTTTTCTCTCTTTTTTAAACTTCATTATCTCTATCAAAAGCCTCATGTTCTTTGCCTTGCTTCCTCTTTAAAGAATTCTGTTAATTTATTTGTAAACTATTTTTGCAGTAACCTGTGAATTAAAATTTATGACTTTTCTTACACTCCTAGGTCAGAAAGATGTGTGATTTCTTTACTCATAAACAAACCTTTAGTAATCTTTGTGAGCCCCTTCCCCAGGTGGTGCCCACCTTCTAGGCACCCATCATCAGGAGGACCTGAAGGAAACTTCATTAGAAGAAGCAGACTTAGATTGGTGCCCTGATGGGTCCTGCCTCAGAATTGAGTGAGGAGAGTTGATTGCTGGTTTTGGCATCACTGCCCACCAGTGAAGTGGATGAAGCTAGTGAATTTAGGATGGCTCATGATTTTGAGGTGTTAGGGAAACATCGGGGCTTCTTCATCAACCCATTAAAAGTCAGACTAGCTTCCCATCTATTAAACTGTTTATTGCTTCCCCAGGCTGTAGTAGTTATTAAAATTCCAGGGCACAGCTGAGAAAACAGCGTTCTAGCCCATGGAAATGACTAACTAAGCAGCTAAAATCCACAGCCTTAACTTCTCAAATTCCTATGAAAGTGTCTTCTAAGGTACTAGCCCCATAAGTATGGATTTATTAGCATCTTCATCTTGCTCTGAAAGCCTGCTTAAGCTTAACAAAAGAATAAATAAACACTGCTCAGAAAAGAACACATCACAATCCAGAAAAAATTTCAAAGGGAGGAAACACCTTCATTCATTCAACCATTGGAGATCCAACAATCTAGTAGAACTTGTTTGAAAATATTGGTAGAGGAGTTTTCATAGGGCTGTGTCATTAACTATGAGATGTGTCCTACCTGCCCCAAGCACAATGTAGCCAACTCACTGAAGCCAGCTTTTGTGCATCTGTGCCTTTTGAACTGACAGATCAACTTCATCCAATTGCCACCTGCCCTTGGTGATAAATATGCTTCAGTTATGGAGTATATATTTTCCCAATGGGTTGAAAGTCATGTGGCCACAGCCTCTGGGCTAGCAAAAATATTCTTAGAAAAAAATTCAGTCCATTATGGAATGATTCCTAAAGAAGAGAGGTACTTGTTTTACAGGAGTTTCATTAGCTAAGCTGCTTTCATCTTGACCAATTACTCAGCTATTTCATTGTGCCTATAAATTCCCTCCTCCTTTATCCCCTCACCCTCCATGGTCATCAGAAATGGTTAAAAAGAGTTAATGAAATACTTTGAACCTCCCTTGTTTAGTTCTCTGAGGAACTAAGTATCTTCTGACCCAAAGACCTTCTTTTAGCCCTGTTAAGTTGACCAATACCATTGGTTCCCATAAGCTCAGTCCCTCTGAGATAGTAACAGAACACCAAAGCCACTATGCCTGGGGTTGGGAAGCATAGCAGCTAAGGGTTTCATTATGCAACACTGAATTGGGTTGGTGCAGAAAATATCAGGAACTTAACCAACTTATCTCACAGTCCTATTCCTTAGAAATTCCACTCAAGACTTAGTTTCTGATCCAACTAGAGACTAGGTCTATTGGAAAAGATAGCACAAAAAACACTCTTAGGACCATGGTGGAAAGATCCCTTTGAAGTCCTGCTCAACATCCCAACTGCTTCCAAGTTCCAGGGAATAGAGTCCTGGATCCACCTGTCACACCTTAAAAGGGCAGTACTATCTACTTCAATTGTGAAACCCACAGGTGTCTTACAACCTGATCTTGAAAATGGGGTCTGAATGAGTCAACATATAAAGACCCCCAGATCAAGAAGAAGACATCTGATGTAGACCATGGACCCAAGAAACTGGATGTGGGCTGAGATTTGTAGTTACTCCCTCTACAAAGTTTTTTTTCTCATTACTGTCCTCTCAGTTTCAATGTTTAGTGCCTAAAGATATTAAAACTTTAATCTGTAGCTAGTGAAATTTTGCTATTTAAGGTAAAAATTCCTGAGTCTGAAATTTGTTTTGAGTTTTTATTACCAGGATTGTTGTCTGAATTGTCAGAAAGCTATTGGTAGAAAATGACATTGAGGCAATCTGAGGACTGCTAAGGTCATTGTCCATCCCTGGGAAAGGTTATGGAGATAGCCTAGGACACAGCCTAGGCAGGATTCTCCTGACTCTATTTTCCCATTGTGCTATTTCCTTTATATTAAAGAAAAATTCCCTTCTTGGTAAATCCCGAACCTTGTCTGACTACTTAAGTGGCTATCAGATAAGAATCATGCTTGAAATCAATCAGAATTAAGGGAGTTTTCTCCCCTCTTATATGATAACTATGTCCCTCTTTATAGCAAATTTAGTTATGTTTTAGCAAAAAAAGTCCTTTTATAGAAAATTTCTATAATAAAGTTTTATAAAAGCAACAGTAAATCTATAACAAATTTATAGATAATGGATTGATACATAAAATCAAAGTCAAGGGTCATCCCACCCATTATTAGACAAAAGGAAGGGATGTCAAAGGAAAATAATGGTTTTCATATTGATCAATATTATATAATATATAAATAGAAAATGAATATATTAGTAATTTGGATTTTTAGAGTTCTCTTTTTTTACAAGCACACTGTGACTTGAGAATCATAGGGAATAATATAGTCTGAAGTGATTCATCAACTACTCTGATAGACTTGTATTGAATTATGTCTACTTGTCGTAAGGGAAATGAATCAGAAAATTGTATAACTTATTCTGTACCCAAGCAAAATAAAATATCTCCAGACTAAACAATCAACTTAGCCATTCCCACAGGATTCAAGGATACCTGTATTATCCTGCACTCTATGGGCTCACAAGAAACTGCTCAAGTCTTAGAAATTATTGCATTGTGATCCATCTTCCTTTTTATTTCCATTTTTTGATTCTTATTATAATCTCTGCCTTTGCTATAGCCACGTGTAGCAACTCTAATCAAGAGAACTCCTCATCTGTTCCTTGCAATGAAACTAATTAATTAAACCACTATGAGATTATTAGCACCCTCTTTGACCTGCTCTGTTTCATCCAGGTTAGAGACTAACTCAATAAGATTTTGTTGACAAGTCCAAGACATGTAAGGGTTGATTGAGTGAATTGAGAGTCTGGAAGAACACGATACCTGCCTTCAAATACCTGAAGAGCTATCACATGGAAGATAAATTGGAATTTTTGATCTTAGGAGGAATAGCTGTAAGACTCCCTTGTTATATTTAATTTATATATATATGTACATATGTACATATATACATATATATGTATATATATGTATATATATATATGTATTAGGTTTTTGCAAGGCAAACGGGGTTAAGTGGCTTGCCCAAGGCCACACAGCTAGGTAATTATTAAGTGTCTGAGTCTGGATTTGAACCCAGGTACTCCTGACTCCAGGGCTGGTGCTTTATCCACTACACCACCTAGCTGCCCCTAATTAATATATTTCTTTGGAAAAAAAACCTGCACTTAACAAAGTTTACGGTTTCTTACACTGTCCTTTTTCCTATTCTTTGTATCTTGAATTAATTGTACTTATTAAAGATTGTCAAGTTCACAATACTTTTTTAAGTAGAGTGTTTTAATTTAAAGTCAAATTATTCTAGGTTTTTGTCAATTGACCCTGGTTTATTCTATGAGATTGTGAAGGATAATTAATTTTTATCATTTGCCTTATGTTGTCATTCATGGGAGGTTTCCAAAGAGGTGTCATCATACCCCCCAGAGTACCTATAAAATGATTGGGCCTTAGCTTGATTCCAAAGGACTTGTGACTAACCAGTTAGAAAGTGAAAATATGGGTCACAGTCCAACCCCCTTCTTACTCCCCCCCCCCCACAACAAGTTGTGATCTTGCTTTTAAAAGACTACTTTTCTTTGACATCTCAACTTTTTCCCCCTTCTCACCAGTGGTCTTCATGGCTGTTATAACCCAAGCCAATCCAGATGCCTAGAGTGGATGTCAAGCCAAATTCTTTCTTTTCTCTGCTCCCTTGCCCATGCATCCTCACTTCTAGCCCCCATCACCACAACATGGAGCTTTGAAGACTGTGCTCTGGGATGGTGGCCAGTGAGCTCATCTCCTACCCCATTTAATTTAATAATTTAAAAAGAAATGGGAAAGTACGGAAGAGGTAGGGGGAGAAAGATGATTTCTGTTTTCAACAAGTTGAATTTGATAAATCCATTTTGAGATATCCATTATATTATTCAATCAATCAATCAATCAATTAAACATTCATTAAGTACCTATCTATGTCAGGTACTCTGCTAGGGGCTGAGGATACTAAGAATCAATTATTACTCTAACATTCTCTTACATTCTCACACACAGGATTTACATTGTTAGAATAAATACAAATTAATTAAAAAATTTAAATACAAGTTTTTTAGGGAAGGAGAGCTCTAGTGTTTGAGGTGAATCAAAGACTCCATGAAGAAACTATTTCTGAAGGATTCTACTAGGGATTTCAGGGTAGGAATAGCTTACTTTGAGATATTCTTTTGCAGGCATGGTCATTCTTTCATTGATTCAGGTTTACAACCCTGGTTTAATTCTCTATTCCTTATTTCACATATCTAATCAGTTGTTCAGTCTCATAAAACTAAATTTTTATTGGCATATTTTGTTTTTTTATATCACCCACTGTATCTTTTCATCCATCACCTCCCAAAAAGCCATGGCTTATGAATGAATGAATGAACACAAAAGCACTTATTAAGCACCTACTTTGTGAAACAGTCCTTGCCCTCCAACAGATTATATTTTAGTGGGGGAAGATACTACATATAGAGGAATTAATTAGAAGCAAAATTTCACGTCTGGTGGTGAGAAGGCACAAGGTCTCCATTGTGTGGCTTATTAGTATGCCAGATAGGGCTAAATAAGCCAGGAAAGCCTGAGTTCATATTGTGCCTCAGATACTAACAGTGTATTCTGTCAGATCACTTAACTTCTGTCTCAGTTTCTTCCTCTGTAAAATAAAAATAATAATATCACCTTCCACGTGCTAACAAAATAAGACAATAATAGGTTGTTGTGAAAATAAAATGAGATATTTATAAGTACTTTTCAAACCTTGAAGTGCTATATAAATGTTAGACATTCTTATTCTTACTCTATTCATCTTTATCTTTTCCTTTTCAATTTCTATTTTTGTGGGTAGTTCATTACATATAATTATCAGTACAGTGTTTAAATATAATTTAGCTAGGTAAATATAGATCTATTGGTAGCATGTGATTAAACTTTTTTACAGGTAGTAATGCATGATCAAAAAAGTCTGGAAACTATTGTTTATGAGATGGAGAAGCATAGTAGTATATTTCCTTGATTTTTCTGTTTTCTATGGTATTTTTTTTTCATGCAGGCAGTTAGATAGAGTTCTGGGTACAGAGTAAAGATCTGAGTTCAAAACTAGTTTCAGACATTTAATAGATCATTTAACCTCTATTTGTCTGAATTTCCTCAGCTGAAAATAGGGATAACATCACCTCCTCTTAGGGTTGTTATGAGGATCAAATAAGATAATATTTGTAAAGCTCTTAGCACTTGGCACTTAGAAATTGCTATAAAAGTATTTATTAACTTCTCAAGTTTCCCTTCCCTGCCTCCCTTCCACCCTCATTGTCAATAGGTTTTACCCAGTTTAGTTTCCAACATGATTGTTGCATGTTTCCATCATTCATCCATTTATTCTTTGTATGTGAAATTGATTTTATTGCTACATTTCTTTCAAGACAAAAATGTTACTTTATATCACATCAATACAACTCATAATCCCAATAGTTCCAGGGCTGTAACACTGAAATGGCAGATGACTCTCAAACTTTGAAGAGATGTTTATATTCCACTGCTGGCTTCTCTGTGTTTTTTTTTTTAATGGAAATACTCTACAAATAATCTCACTTCCTTTTTTCCTGCCTTTCCCTTTAATATACAATATATACATAATGACAATATATATATTTTAATACTATATAGGTAATACTTCTCATTTCTATCTGCTTTTTTACAAAGTGATATATACATATACATATATATAAATGCCAGCTATTATTATCATTGTTATTTTTTCTTCGCTAACTACTAGGGCACATGGGCAGTCAAGGGTATCAAAAAAAAGGGATTATATCTTAAAACAATTATATCTTTGTGATTCACAATGGAATTTTGTAAATGTGTGACCTTATCAAAAATTACTCATTATTCAAGACTCAGTTCAAATCACATTGATGATTGCTTCTCTCCAAAGTGATCTCTTCCTCCTCTGAAATTCTGCAAGATTTTTGTTTGTTGCTCGAGGGCAAGAGGCATAGTACGTTTCATAAGAGACAATAATGAAATACTTCTTGAATTGATTTGTATGCTCTTCCTTGCACTGAAAGATGTCTTACTTTCTTCAGTTATTCATCTTGATGTATAGAAAGTGTAAGGAATTAAATAATGTTACTAGTCTTTTATCCCCAAACAAGTTCTTTACAAAACTTGGAAATAAACCTTCATTAATCAGGAATCCCAGCTTTAGAAACCATAGCCAGATTCAAAAACTCAGGGAAAATAATTTGACCAACCCCCAATTGACAGTGCCTGCTCTGGCACTGAAACAGTGGGAAAGCTTCCAGGTCTAAGATTTCTTCTGAGGATTCTGGATGCCATATACAGAGTCTGGAGATGAGAGGAATTAGGTGGATGCAAAGTGGGGGTGATCAGTTGTTAATTCCCATCTCTTCACTGCTCTGCATCTCCAGAAAAGTGATAGCCTTTCTATGGGTCCCTGGCATTTGACCCCAACTGTAGCTGGTATACATTAAGAATGGTTCATGAAGATATATATAAAGTCATAGTTTTACAGTTTTTAAAAAATAAAACAGGACAAATTACTGATGTCTATGCACTTTGTTTATCTGCCAGTCCACTGATATGGAGGTTTTCAAAGTGTTCATTGAATTTTCTGTTTGTATTGAATCTGATTGGCACCACCCAATCTTGAACCATTCCTTGAAGACCTCCTTGGATTTCTTCTGGAATCTTTTCCCCACAAAAACATATACTAGAGGATTCAGAAAGCTGTTGCAATAACCAATATATGTTCCTATCTGCGTAAGCACATCTATAACGTTTGCAATCTGACAGCCTGAGATGATTTTTAGCTTATAGAGGGTATCCATCAATGTGCTGACCTGGAAAGGAAGCCAGCAGATGATGAAGAGCAGAAGAACCACCTGGACAAGAATGGCGGCTTTCTTCTCTTTCTGGATCTCCTTGAACTTCTGCATTTCATTGTTCTGCAGGACATGGATGATTTTCACAGAGCAGAAAGAGATGATGCAGAGGGGCAGCACAAAGCCTACAATGTTCAGGAAAATATTGGTGGAAATTAACCAGTTGGATGATGGGTAGGCTAAGGTACAAATAGTGACGTTGTGGCCCTCCTCATCATAGTGTTTTAGGGTCCGGAAAACCACCACAGGGGAGCTCACTATCATTGCAAAAAGCCATATGATGAAACTGTGGCATTTAGCATAAAAGGTTCCTCTCATTCGACCCACAGACATGGTTTTCACCAGAGCCAGGTATCGATCAATACTGACCATCATCAAGAAAAAAATGCTGCAATATAAGTTCATGTATGTAAAGGAGTTCACCACTTTACAGAGCACCTCCCCAAAGGGCCAGTCAAAGTGGTTGACAATGGTAATGGCCCAGAAAGGGAGGGCAAGTCCTAAAATGAGGTCAGCAGCCGCTAAGTTACCCAAGTAAATTTCAGGCACTGTGCAACTACTTTTGTGCAAACAGAAGACGCTGAGAACGAACATGTTTTCAATTGTGACCAACACAAAGATGATCCAGAGGAATGGGCTCTGGATTACGTTGAACCAATCCCAAAATTCAGCAGAACACTGGATGTTCTTGGTCTCATTGAGTATTGATTCATTAATTCCAGGTGAAAGGACTTCTTGTGTACTGTTGATCATTTTAGCCCTGAAAGAAAGTGGGGAAATGATCATTATACTTCATAGCCCATGATGAGTCAAAAAAAAAGTTATAACTTTTTTCAAAATATCCTATGAATTGTTAGAATAATCAGTTTAATCCAATACACTTCAACAGACTTAACTCTTCTTAATTCTAATACTTTCTCTCTGCTAATTATTTCCTGTTTATCTTGTATTTACTTGTTTTATATCTTTTTGCTTGCATTTTGTCTTCCAATTAGGTTATAAGTTCCTTGAGGTTAGAGACTGTCTTGCTTTATTTTATATTCCCAGCATTTAGCACAGTATCTGGCACCTAATAGGTGCTTCACAAATATTTATGAATTGATTAAATGACTATTGTGTATAGAATACTGTATTAGATTTGAGAATTGATACAAAGTTCAAATAAGATGTTCCCTTACTTCATGGGTCCTATAGATTAATAAGGTGATAATACACAGAGAGATAAATATAACATATATTAGTGTATAGTAAGTATATTTAAACAGTTGCAAAATAAATGACTTTTTGAAGATCTATAAAGGAAGGAAAGAAAGGGAAGGTAAAAGTTTAGGGTAGATCAGCAATTTTAGCTGAGCTTTCAGAATGGAATGGAAGTCAACAGATGAAGGGGAAAGAAGGCATTTATTGCTTAGAAAATAATATGAGCAAATGCATGAAGGTGGGAAAGGATATGGTTTGTGTGTGAGACAATCATCCACTTTGAATGGAGTGAAGAATACCTGGAGGGAAGTGAAGTGACATCAAACTTGAAAGACTAAGATGGTACCTCAAGGGATTAAGGTGATAACTCTACAGTCTGTGGAGTATAGACTGGAATGAAAGTTAAAGAAATTTAGAATCATTATCTGCATCTAAATTTGTCCTGATGATTGACTGGGGAAAAGATTCATATTAGGATGAATTTTTGTCCCCCCCACTACCCCAGCACACTCAAGTGTCAAACTGAGGTAAGATCCTAGAAGAAATAATATGATAAGGTGGAAAGTATACTAATTTGAGAATGAGATAATTTGGTTTGAATCTCTTTTATTTATTATATATGTAGCAGGGGTTAAATCATTGTCTGGGCTTTATTCATCTCATCTGAAGTTGTGTTGGATTGGGTGATGTCTAAGGTTCCTTTCAGTTCCTAACCTTATGATACTATAACATCTATAAACAGGAAGGTACCCAATATTCAAGGTTCATCACCACCCAAAACCAGTTTGAGAGCTGCTTAATGCCTGGTCATATTTCAAGAAGGAAATGAGGGAAAATGAATTTCATGGAATGGGGAAACAGATGACAAAGTAATCACATAGCCGGAGATACTCCATTACAACTCACAAGGCATCCTGTCATTATTATTATTATTATTTAAAGATTTTATTTATTTTGAGTGTTACAGTTTTCTCCCAATCTAATTTCCCCTTCCCCCACAGAAGGCAATTTGTCAGTCTTTACATTTTTTCCATGGTATACATAATCCAAATTGAATGTGATGAGAAAGAAATTGTATCCTTAAGGAAGAAACATAAAGTATAAGAGATAGCAAGATCAGACAATAATATATCAGGTTTTTTTCCTAAATTGAAGGTAATAGTCCTTAGTCTTTGTTCAAACTCCACAGTTCTTTCTCTGGATACAGATGGTATTCTCTATAGCAGACAGCCCCAAATTGCCCCTGATTGTTGCACTGATGGAATGAGCAAGTCCATCAAGGTTGATCACCCCCATGTTGTTGCTAGTGTATACAATGTTTTTTTGGTTCTGCTCATCTCACTCAACATTAGTTCATGCAAATACCTCCAGGCTTCCCTGAATTCCCATCCCTCCTGGTTTCTAATAGAACAAGTGTTCCATGACATACGTACACCACAGTTTGCTAAGCCATTCCCCAATTGAAGGACATTTACTTGATTTCCAATTCTTTGCCACCACAAACACAGTGCTGCTATGAATATTTTTGTACAAGTGATGTTTTTACCCCTTTTCATCATCTGTTCAGGATATAAACCCAGTAGTGGTATTGCCGGATCAAAGGGTATGCACATTTTTGTTGCCCTTTGGGCATAGTTCCAAATTTCTCTCCAGAATGGTTGGATGAGTTCACAGCTCCACCAACAATTATAATAGTGTCCCAGATTTCCCACAATGTTTCCAACAATGATCATTGTCCTTTCTGGTCATATTGACCAGTCTAAGAGGTGTGAGGTGGTACCTTAGAGATGCTTTAATTTGCATTTCTCTAATAAGTAATGATTTAGAGCAATTTTTCATATGACTATGGATTGCTTTGATCTCATCTGTAAATTGCTTTTGAATATCCTTTGACCATTTGTTAATTGGGGAATGGCTTTTTTTTAAAATTTGACTCTCTTCTCTGTATATTTTAGAAATAAGTCCTTCGTCAGAAATACTAGTTGTAAAGATTGTTTCTGAATTTATTACATTTCTTTTGATCTTGGTTATAGTACATCCTGTCATTATTACAGATCTTCCTCTAAGAAAAACTGTTTCTCTCTTAGGACTCATTAGAAATCCTTTCATTTAAGTCCTTTAGTTAAGGGATTTCCTCTGACTTGTTTGGAAATAAATTATCTTGATATTTCATGGAATCCAAGAGGGAACAATAACATACTTTATGCATAGATATAGCCAATGTTTGTAGGGTGAGAATTTTCTTAGTAACTAAAGTTGGAGGAAAATCTGTGACAGATATAACCTGTTTTTTTATTTGCCTCAACATAACTCTCCTGGGAAACAATGGCATGTATGATAATGTTGACAGTCTATATTATGTAGAAACAAAAGTCCAGATCTGAAGGACTGAACAATCACTCCTGGGATCTCTTTCTCAAAAAAGAAACACTCTTGAAAGCTTAGTAAAGATCTGAACTCTGGGATGTAGGACCTAACTCATTGTATGATCATAGGAAAATAATCTTCCCTTTTTGGGTTTCAGTTGCCTTCCATGTGAAATTGGAAGATTGAACTCTGATAGGTTTTGTCAAACTATGAAGAAAACCTTCCTAATATGCAGAGTTTTTCCAAAGTGATTTTTTTGGAACAATCCTATGAGGCAGATAATACAAATACATTATCTTCATGTTTTTAGAGATAAGTTCAGTGAGTTCCTGGGGAGTGAAATTATTTGACTGCGGACAAATATGCAATAAATGTGAGAGTTGGAATTTGAATCTAAGTTGCTTGGCTATAGTTCTGTTTCTCTGCAATTCAACTTCATAAACTTAATTTAAGTCCCTACTCCAGAAAGGACAATGATCAATGTTGTAAGGGATGTGGAAAATCTGGGATGCTAATACATTCTTGGTGGAGCTGTGAACTCATTCAACCTTTCTGGAGAGCAACTTGGAATTATGCCCAATGGGCCACAAAAATGTGCATATCCTTTGGTCTGGCAATACCTTTACTAGTAATCCCAGAAGAGATTATGAAAAAGGGTAAAAACATCACTTGTACAAAAATATTCATAGCAGCCCTGTTTGTGGTGGCAAAGTATTAGAAATTGAGTGAATGTCCATCAATTGGGGAATGGTTTAATAAACTATGGTATATGTATATGATGGAACACTATTGTTCTATTAGAAACCAGGAGGGATGGGAATTCAGGGAAGCCTGGAAAGATTTGCATGAACTGAAGCTGAGTGAGATGAGCAGAACCAGAAAAACATTGTACACCCTAATAGCAACATGGGGGTGATGATCAACCTTAATAGACTTGCTCATTACATCAGTGCAATAATCAGGCACAATTTTGGGATATCTGCAATGGAGAATTCCATCTGTATTCAGAGAAAGAATTGTGGAGTTTGAATAAAGACCAAAGACTATTTTAATTTTAAAAAACCCATTATCTTATATAATTTTGCTATCCCTTATACTTTATTTTTCTTCCTTAAGGATATGATTTCTCTCTCATCACATTCAACTTAGATCAATGTATTCCATGGAAACAATGTAAAGACTAACAGACTGCCTTCTGTGGGAGCTAGGAAAAGGGAAGTGAGAGTAGGGGAAAAAAATTGAAAAATTAAAAATAAAAAATTTAAGTTTCTACTACATACAAGCTAGGAGCTGGGGCTATAGAGATAAAAATGATAATCTCTTCCCTTTAGGAAACTTTAATCAATTAGGGAAGTATATTATATTTTTCTATAACTTTATTTACTCAATTTGAGGAAGGTAAAATGATATGATTTCCAATGTCTTTTTCAAACTCTAAGATTCTATAGTTCAACCAATCTCTCTATTAGTCAACATTAATTAATTTCTGACTAGGTAGCACACACTATGCTAAGTTCTTTGTTACAAAAAAATACAAAGAGAGGCCCTGCCTTCAAGAAATCTATTTATTTTTGGATGAGGTAATATATAAATAAGTAGGAACATATAAGATACATAGAGTAGAAATAAGGTAACCTTAGAGGAGAAGGCAAGAGAGACTAGGGGAAGAGGTGGGTGCTGCAGGAAAGAACCCTGGAAGTTCTTTTTTAGCAGGTTGTATTTGAACTGAATAATGAAAGAATCTAGGAATGTAAAGAGAGGGGATACAATGCAAAAGCAAGGAGATTAGGAATGGAATATCCCATGTAAGGAACAGCAAGTAAGTCAGACTATAAAGTTTGAGAAGATAGAAGGGTAGGACACATCCAGGTTGTAAAGAACCTTAAATTCCATACAGAGGATTTTATATTTGACCCTAGAAATAATAGGTAGCTTACTGGAGGGAGGAGGGAGAGAAATCACTTTGGCACTTGAATTGAAGATGGGTTGGAATGGGGAATGACGAGACAGAGACAAATTAGAAGACTTGTGATAGAATGGAAAAGAAGTGAGGAGGTTCTGAACAAAGATAGATAGTAACTCTCTCTGTCTCTCTCTCTGTCTCTCTCTCTGTGTGTGTGTCTGTGTGTGTGTGTGTGTGTGTGTGTGTGTGTGTGTGTGTGTGTGTGTGTGTGTGTGGAGAAGGAGTTATTGTAGAGCTAGAAACTATAAAAATTTGACAACACTTTGATCTATGTGGGGTGAGACAGGCAATGAGAAAGATGTTCCAAGCCTGGAGATTGTGAGGATGCTAGTGACCTTGACACTAATAGGGAAGCCTAGATGAGTAGAGGATTTGGGGAAAAAATAATGAGTTTTATTTTGATCATATTGAGTTTGAGATGACTATAGGTCATCCAATTCAAGGCACTCAAAGGCAGCTGGTGGTAAGGGACTGGTGATAATAGATATGGAATATATATATATATATGTATATATACATATATATATATGTTCATGCAAGACTAGTGTTATGGGTATGGAATCTATGTCCTATACCCATAATACTAGTCCAAATATATGTATATGTATAATATATTTGTATACATACATGTAGTCATCTACATGCACATGCACTCAGGAGATCTTCAAAGGAGATAGAATAGAGATAAAAGAAAATTTGACTGAAGACAGAAACATAGGGGACAGATATACTTGGAGAGACCCGATTCTGTTGAATAATGAGAATGGAAGCCAGACTTTGGCTGTGGGTTTGGACAAGAGAAAATTAAATCACCTAGTGATGGCAGCATTTTCTGAGATGTTTAACTGAGAGAAGGAAGAATATAGAAAATAGCTAGCTGGGTTCTTGGCATCAAGTCAAGTTTTTCTTTTTTTGTTCATTTTTTAAGGGGGGAAGAATTGTGGTCTTTGAAAGCTACAGAGAAGGAGATGTAGGGAGAGACTAAAGATTAGAGGGAGCATAGAAATGGGTGGGTGGGAAGGACGATCTGCTTAAAAATGGAAGAAAATGGGTTCAAGGATTTATATAGAAGCATTGCCTTTGGTCAGAAGGGTTACTTCTTCATCTAAGACAAGACTGAAAGAGAAGATGGTGGGGAGAAATACTTGAACATTATGAAATGAGGAGAGCAAAAAAGGCAGCTCAATTTTTTCCAAGTATAAAAGGAAATCCTCTGCTGGGAAGGTGCATGAAGGAGGTGCCAAGGAGAGAAAATGTTTGGATAAACTACTGAGCTGAGTGTGATAGAGAATCAATCAGAGAATAGAAGCATTAGACTGGCTAATATGACCAGAAAGGACAATGATCATTGTTGGAAGGGTTGTAGGAAATCTGGGACACTATTACATTGTTGGTGGAGCTGTGAACTCATCCAACCTTTCTGAAGAGAAATTTGGAACTATGCCCAAAGGGTAACAAAAATGTTCATACCCTTTGATCTAGCAATACTACTACTGGGTCCATACCCTGAAGAGATGATGAAAAAGAGTAAAAACATAACTTGTACAAAAATACTCATAGCAGCCCTGTGTTTGTGGTGGCAGAGGATTGGAAATCAAGTAAATGTCCTTCAGTTGGGGAATGGCTTAGCAAACTGGTATATGTATGTCATGGAACACTATTATTCTATTAGAAACCAGGAGGGATGGGAATTCAGGTAAGCCTGGAAGGATTTGCATGAACTGATGCTGAGTGAGATGAGCAGAACCAGAAAAACACTGTATACCTTAACAGCAACATGGGGGCAATGATCAACCTTGATGGACTCACTCATTCCATCAGTGCAACCATCAGGGACAATTTGTGGCTGTCTGCAATGGAGAATACCATCTGTATCCAGAGAAAGAACTGTGGGGTTTGAACCAAGACCAAGGACTATTACCTTTAATTTATTTAATTTATTTATTTTTTTAATTTTTTAATTTTTAAAGATTTTATTTGAGTTTTACAATTTTTCTCCCAATCTTACTTCCCTCCCCCCTGCCACAGAAAGCAATCTGTCAGTCCTTATTTTGTTTCTGTGCTGTATATTGATCCAAATTGAGTGTGATGAGAGAGAAATCACATCCTTAAGGAAGAAACAAAAAGTATTACCTTTAATTTAGAAAAAAAATCTGATATAGTATTGTCTGATCTTGCTATATCTTATACTTTATGTTTCTTCCTTAAGGATATGATTTTTGATTTTGATTTTGATCAATGTATACCTTTGAAACAATGTAAAGACTGACAGATTGCCTTCTGTGGGGGGTGGGGCGAGGGATGTAAGAGTAGGAGGAAAATTGTAAAACTCAAAATAAATAAAATCTTTAAAAAAAAATAAAAGAAAGCATTTAGAGATATGTTCCCCCTAAGTACTATTTTGGCTGCATTCCATAAATTTTGGTATGCCATCTTGTTGTCATTCTTTTTAAATAAAATTATTGATTGTCTCTGGAATTTCTCCTTTGATCCACTTAGTTTTTAGGATTATATTATTACTTTTCAATTTAATTTATGCTTCTGTAGCCCTTTATTGAATATAATTTTTATTTCATTATGGTCTGAAAAGGATACCTTTAATATTTTTGCTTGGTTATGAGATTTTAATGTACCAATTCATTATCAGAATTTTTGGTGTAGGTGTCATGTACATCAGAGAAAAAGGGCTTTTATTTCTATCCCCATTCAATTTTCTCCATAGGTTTATTGTATCTAACTTTTCTAAACTCACTTCCTTAACTTTTCTTATATATTTTATTGTTAGATTTATCTAGTTATGAGAGGGAAAATTTGAGCTTCTCTACTAGTATAGCTTTATTTTCTATTTCCTTCTGCAACATATTTAATTTTTCCCTTAATAATTTGGATTCTATGCCATTTGGTGAACATATGTTTGGTATTGACATTATTTCATTGTCTATGGTACTTTTTGTGCAAAATGTAGTTTCCTTTTAATTGGGTCTATTTTTGTTTTTGCTTTGTCTAAGATCATGATTTCCATCTTTGCTTTTTTTTTTTGCCTCAGCTGAAATATAATAGATTCCACTCCAACTTCTCATTTTTACTTTATATGTGTGATGTTTATCTTCTCTCTCTCTTTGTGTATCTCTTTCCACTCTCTCTCCTTAAAAAAAGTCTGCTTTGCTTTTGACTACAGATTCCCTTTATACATTCTGTCTCTATCATCCTCCCTGGGGGTAAGATATATTTCCATACCCATTTGAGTATGAACGTTATTCTCTCTGAACCAATTTTGATCAGAGTAAGATTCAAGTGTTCCCTGCCATTCTCCCATGACCCTCCCCTCTATAAAAACTCTTCCTTTCACACTTATTTTATGTGAGATATTTCCCCCCTCTCCCCATTCTACCTTTTCCTCTTTTCTTTTTCTCCAGGTACATTTCTCATTCCTATCCCTTATTTTTTTTTAATCATCTCATTATATTCTCATCCTTTTATAATCTCCTTCTTCTAACTGGCCCAATAATGACAAAATATTTAGGAATTATCATCTTCCTATTTTTGAAAGCAAATAGTTTTACTTATTGAATCCTTCATGATTTCTCTTTATGGTTTACCTTTTTATAATTCTCTTCTTTTCAACATTTCAGAGTCAAAGTTTCCATTTACCACTAGTCTTTTCATCAAGAATGCTAAAAGTCCTCTATGTCAATAATGTTCATTTCCCCCTGCCTCCCACCCCTGGAAGGATTATACTCAGTTTTGCTTGATAAGTTATTCTTAGTTGTTCTTTACTCTCTGGAGTATCATATTCCAAGCCTTCTGATACTTTCATGTGGAAGCCATTAAATTTTGTGTGATCTTAATTGTGATTCCAAAATATTTAAACTGTTTCTTTTTGACTGCTTGTTAATATTTTCTCCTTGACCTGGAAGCTCTGGAATTTGACTGGAAGACTGAAATTTGAATAATATTCTGGTAGTTGTTTTTTTTTTTTAGATTTTTCAAGGCAATGGGGTTAAGTGGCTTGCCCAAGGCCACACGGCTAGGTAATTATTAAGTGTCTGAGGTCGAATTTGAACCCAGGTACTCCTGACTCCAAGGCTGGTACTCTATTCAATGTGCCACCTAGCTGCCCCCTCTGGTAGTTTTTATTTGGGAATCTATTTCAGGAGGTGATTGGTAGATTCTTTCAATTTCTATTTTCCTCCCTGGTTTTAGGATATCAAGACTGTTTTCCTTGATAATTCCTTGAAATATGATTTCTAGCTTCTTTTATTTAAATCATGGTTTTCAAGTAAGTCTTAAATGATCTGTTTTCTGTTTTCTAAGTCAGTTGCTTTTCCAATGAGATAGTTCTATTTTTTCATTACTTTGACTTTGTTTTATTGTTTCTTGATATCTCATGAAATTGTTAGCTTTCACTTGTCTACTTCTAATGTTTAAAGAATTACTTTCTTCAGTGAACTTTTCTATTTCTTTTTCTATTTCACCAATTCTACTTTTTAAGGACTTCTTTTCCTCAGTGAATTTTTGTAAACTCTTTTCCATTTGATAATTTATGCTTTTTTAATGACTTCTTCTAAATTAACCATTTGGTTAATTCTGCTTTTAAAGTGTTATTTTATTTAATAATTTTGTGCCTCATTTATCAAGTTATGGTTTTCTTGAATTATTCTCATTTAGTTTTTAAAATTTTTCCCTCTATTTTTTTATTTAAAATTTTTTTGGGTTTTCTTCCAAGGATTCTTACTGGACTTATGTCCAATTCACACTGTTTTTTTGAGTCTTTGCATATAGCTGCTTTGACATCATTGTTATCTTCAGAGTTTGTGTCTTGATACTCCTTACCATCATAGCAACTTTTGATGATCAGGTTCTTTTTTCTTTTTTGCTCATTTTTCCAGCTTATTTCTTGAATTTTAACTTTATGTTAAAGGGGGGTTCTGCTTGTGGGGTGGAGGGGGTACCATCCTTAACTTTAGGTTTTTCAAGCTGCTATTTTTTATGGTTATATATTGTTTTTAGGTCAAACAAGTAAACTCATTCTAAACATGTTTCCATTTTAGTCATGTTGTGAAAGAAGAATCAGAAGAAAAGGGAAAAACAAAAAAAGAAAAGATAGAAACAAAAGAATGAGAATAGTATCATCTGCTATTTTCAAAAATTGGGGATCTGTAAGGTTTCATTTCTGCCAAGGTGATATGATCTAAGAAGAGGTGTGGTTTCTGCCCTGGTGTGTGGTCTGGTCTTTATCCTGGAAGACACTTTGTTCCCCTGTGGTCACAAGGGCTCACACTTTTCTTGGCTTTGTATCTGTGACCTGTTGCCTTGTTCTTGTCTTTCTACCTTGGAACTGAAACCAGGGCCCCTGCTTTCCTGTGGTCACAAACACTAGCTTTTTTCTTCACCCTGAAGATGCTATCTGAAATTGTCTATGGGCAAGAACCTAAGATTAACAAAGGAGTCCTTGTCCGTCCGTCCGTCCTTCCTTCCTTCCTTCCTTCCTTCCTTCCTTCCTTTTTGTTTTTTTCAAGGCAATGGGGTTAAGTGATTTGTTCAAGATCACATAGCTAGGTCATTAATTAAGTGTCTGAGGTCTGATTTGAACTCAGGTCCTCCTGACTCCAGGGCCAGTGCTCTATCCACTGCACCACCTAGCTACCTCTCCTTATCATTTCTTTATGACAAATTGATTCTCTTAACCATCTGTGAGTTAGTAAGGGCTATGTGGATAAGTGCAATGAGAATTGTACTTAGTAGATAATAAGATCATGTCATTGTTAATGTTGAATCACTTCCATCATTTCTGACTCTTCATGACTCATTTGGGGTTTTCTTGGCAAAACCATCGCAGTAGTTTTCCATTTTCTTCTTCCATTCTTTATACAGAGGCGAATTCCCAAAGCTGTGGCTGCCAGTATTGCAATTGCCTAAAAGGCTTATGCTGGTTTGGCCATAAGGCTCCAGGCTTTGCAGTTTTGCCTCTAGCGAAACTGTTGCTCTATTAGGACTCCTTGAGACTAGTGAAAGACAGAAGAGGTTAAATTCCTCTACATTTTGCTCCTATGCCCAAAGTCAACAGACATTTCTTTCACAGTTACTCTATTTCCTTAACTCTTCTGGGTGGTGTAGGAGATAGAGTCTTGGATTTGGAGTCAGGAGGATGGGGAGTTTGAATCCAGACGGAAACACTTGACAGGAACTACCTTGGACAAGTCATTTCACCCTGATTGCCTCACATCTCCAGTTGTCCTGATCCAAATCTGCCCCCTGGATATGGCTCTGGAGGAGAAAGTGAGGCTGGTGATTCAAATCCAATCCATGTACTTGTCATGACATCAGGGATTCATCAAGTATTTTTAATATCAAATGTCATAAGTGAATGTGATTTCTGTCTGTTAGTAATAACAAGGGATAATCGCAGTGGAATGGGTCAGTGAATAGAATGTGCTGTTGATATTCTAGTACTGATCTCTCACTGCAAAGCACCTGGAAGGGCCACTCTCTAGAATAGCTAGCATTGTACTCTGGCTTAGACTTCAGACTGTGAAAGAACTTTGTTAACAACTCTTATAAATGCCTAAAGAGGGGGTGGCTAAGTGGTTCAGTGGTTAGAGAACCAGACTTGGCGTCAGGAAAACTTGAGTTTAAATCTGACTTCAGATACTTACTACCTGTGTGATGCTGGACAAGTCACTTTTTCCCTTTTGTCTTAGTTTTCTAATCTGTAAAATGATCTGAAGAAAGAAATGGCAAATTACTTTAATACCTTTGCCAAGAAAGCTCTAAATGGAATCATGAAGAGGCATCTGCAACTGAAATGAGTAAACAACAACAATGACAACATCAACAACAACCCAAATCCTACCTAAATAACAGAGGAGTTGAACCACATGACCTAAGAACTCTTACTCCAAGCTACTAATTATGTAGACCTGGATGTTATAAAGCAGTAGAGACTTCAGATATATTTCATTGCCATGCTATTGTGCTTCCTTAGGCTATGCCAAGGCTTCCCGAGTCCTAATAATAATGATGTTTGTCCTTCATTTTTGAAGAAGACCATGAAATCAGGGAGGTGATGCCAGGACAAGTCCATGGATTGGATTTAAGTGAGGGGGGCGAGGACAGTGCTAAGTCACCAGCCTCACTTTCTTATTCTTGAGCCACCTGGGTCCAGTGGCCAGATATGAATCAGGACAACTGGAAATGACCCTGGATTCGAGGAAATCAGAGTTGAGTGACTTGCCCAAGCTAGCAAAAGTGGTAGGTGTCTGAGATCAGTTTCAAACTCCTGTCCTGAATCCAAGGCCAGTGTTATCCATTGTATCACCTAGATGCTCTGTCAGTTAGTTAAGAGAATAAAGAGAAGAGAGGCATAAAAGCCTAGAGAGGAGAAAATATCCAGGAAGTGTCTTCATCTGTAAAATGAGCTGGAGAAGGAAATGGCAAACTATTTCAAATTTTTGCCAGGAAAACCTCAAATGGTGTCACAGAGTCAGACATGATTGAAAACAAAAGAACAACAACATTACCTCATTTCCCACTATGTAGATTTCTCATTGCTAGATATTGGGAGAAGTACAAAGATAATAAAGAAGCAGTATTATAGAATACGATGGGTGCCATGTCACCAAATTTCTCTTATATAGGCCCCAGTCTGTGTGTGAGTGTGTATACATCTCTATATGGACATATATTCTATTATATAGAAGCATATAGATTAAAAGCTCTTCTGACAGCTTGGTTTCTAAAAAACAAGACAATCATCAATTGGTACTCTCTGGTAAGGTTAGCAGGATGCAGGATAAGTGGAAAATTAAATGAAAGGAAGAGAAACTCTCCCTTTACCACTACCCCTCCACCTTTACAATGTGATTTTATTTATTTTTTCTACATCTTTCCATGGGTCACTCAAATGAAATTCATGTCCTTATCATGACATCACCTTCCCTGACGTTATAGTCTTCTTTGAGAATGAAAGACAAACATCACCAAATTCTTCTTCATTCTTGATGTTTTAAAGGAAAATATTTAAAAATAAAACCTTTCCTTGATTTTTATGTCTATCTCACTCCAAGGTTCTCTGGCTCCATTTCTATTATGTCATCATATTGCTGCTGAACCTCTTCCCTATCCCTGACTTTAGTATGACAAAGGCCATAGTCTTGGATGAGGTTTCTTTGAAAAAGAAATAGGCATGTGTATACACACATGCATGCACATGTACATTTTTATATATGTGAGCATTTGTGCAAGTATTTATATGATTATATATGAAAATGTATATATATGTATATGTGTGTGTGTGTGTGTGCGTGTGTGTGTATGTGTGAAGATAATCAAAGTCTATTGCTATAGTCGAAAAATTCACCAAGATCTCAGCCTCTTAGATTGATGAATCTTTGATGATCTTTGTAAAGCAAACCCTAAAGACTTTCTGTGGAAAAAAAGGGAGATATTATTTTCAATCATATAAGGATTTAAAAGTTTCATTTTTTGTTCTCTTTTTTGTTTTTTTTGTCTTCCCCACCATTACAGTGTATAATCTATATATGCACATAAATATAAATATACATACATATCTACATACAGACATATACATACACTAATTAAAAGTGAAACCATAGTTTGCACTCAGGTTTTTAAAAGCCAGATTGGAGGGATCAAGGAGAAAGAGGCAGATACTGGAACCTATATTTGGACCAGTATGGAATCTTTGAGGCTTCATTACTACACAATTACTGAGTCAGATGATTTTGTGTTAGAAGCACCACTTAAGATATTGTTAATTATGAGATTAGTATGATGAATATATTTACAAATTTGTTCTTGAATTTTCCCCTTCATTTAAAAAAATGAAACACTGTAAGTGGCATTCACTTGTATTTTAATTTAATCAGGATCTTGTCCAGGACTTACTTTTTAAGTATTGGGAGTTAATTTTATCATATAAACAGTAGAAGTGAGTCTTAGGGACTTAGGACTTAAAAAGTCTTAAGGACTTAGGACTCAGATTTTTACAAAAGTACTTAGAGATCAATTTATATATATTTTGGTGAATAAAGTTAGTTTATAATTATACTGGACTATTAAAATGATAGAACATACACATATAAACTAGATAGCACAGTGGATAGAGTGCTGAGTCTGGAATCAGTAAGAAGTTCAAATCTGGCCTCAGTTGTGTGATTCTGGGCAAGTCACTTAACTTTTGCCTTCATTTCTCATCTGTAAAATGAGCTGGAGGAGGAAATGACAAACTACTCTTGAGAATTCTATTAAGAAAATTCTCTTCTCTCTCTCTCTCTCTCTCTCTCTCTCTCTCTCTCGATCTATCTAACTCTTCTTAAGGTTTTCAAAGAGCTTTACAATATTATCTCACTTTATTCTTATAACAATCATGGGGAGTGCTATTTTTATCCTGATTTTACAGATGAGATAACTGAGACGATAGCAGTAAAATGATTTGCCTATGGTCTCATAGCTAGTAAGTGTCTGAGGTTTGATTTGAAGCTTTACCTAATCTGTAGCTCTATGTAGCCTTGACCATTACAGGTTTTCAGTTTCTTAGGGGTAAAGGCACACCTCTTTATTTTTTTTTTTTGCAATGCAATGGGGTTAAGTGACTTGCCCAAGGCCACACAGCTAGGTAACTATTTTATATGCAACTGAAACTACCAGGCCCTTTCTTGCTGTCTTTTTTTTTTTTAAATCCTCTTGTCTTTTTTTTTTAAGGTTTTTTTGCAAGGCAATGGGGTTAAGTAACTTGCCCAAGGCCACACAGCTTGGTAACTATTAAGTATCTGAGGTCATATTTGAATTCAGGTCCTCCTGACTCCAGGTCTGGTGCTCTAACCACTGAGCCAAAAAGCACATTTTCTGCATTGTGTGAGGATGCCCATCATATGATATTTAAAAAAACCCTTCAGTATAGTATATAAAAACTCTGTGTATGTGGTCAGAAGGTCTTTTCAAGAAAAAAAATTCCACCTCCACCAAATATTCATTTTGTGGGCTACTCTAAGAGTTTAGAGCTAGAAGATCTGGGTTTGGATCTTAGCTATATTATTTCTCAAAGAGTCATATCCCTTCTTTGAATTTCTTCATCTGTAAAATGGAGAGATTTTAGAAATAGGTAGGCTTGGATAAGGAGATAATCAATCAGACTGCTTCTTACTCTAAATCTTTAATGCCTCTTTGAGTTTCAGTTTCTTCATTGACAAAAGCGATAATAATATCTGCCTTCCTTGTCCATAAGGTATTGTGGTAAAGAAGTTTGTAGTGAGTAAATACTGGTAAGTTATGATGGATAATAAAAGTTAACTAACCAAACAACAGGGAAGGGAAATTGTGGTCAGCAAACAAAAGAAGCATGTTCTTCCTTGCTCTGGTAAAAGGTAGTTATAACTGGTATTTGAATGGAAGACTTGTGTTTAAGAAAGTTTCCATTCCTGCACATTAAAATAATTCAACTGGAAAGTAGTGTTTAACACATGTATTTGAAAACTTCAACCTTTGGGAAGGTTTATGGAAAGTTTTCGGAATGTCTAAGGTGGAGACCTAAGAAAATTCATGAATAGGAATTAAAGATTAATTAGCAACATGCTAGCTTCACATCCTGTGTCCTGAGTAATTATGGCAGAGAAACAAAGTGTTCAGGCTTAGATGTATGCTTTGGTTTGCATTGTTGTACCCAGTATGTTTTTCCCGCTATGATACTTTTGTGTTTTGAAGAATGACTGATTACCCAGTTCCCAGATCTTAGGAACTTATATAATATGTTGTTTTTCATATGTGCTCAAACTACAGCTCTTTTGGGGCTTTCCTTATTAGGAAGGGTGCTGCTGTAGAGGAAGGTGACCAGATGAGGAAGAGATGAGAAACCAGTCCAGGATGGTAAAGTGCACAGAGAACTGGGTCTGGCTATAATTAGTTCAAATGTGACCTTAGACACTTACTAGCTTTGTGACCCTGGGCAAGTCACTTAACTTCTGTTTACTTTTCTGTAAAATAAGGAAAATAGTAGCACCCATCTCCAGGGCTGTTGTGAAGCTCAACTCAATACTTGTGAAACATTTAGTAGGCTCTATGTAAATGTTAGTTATTATTATTATTAGATCTTATATTGCTTCTTCCTATTTTATTTTTATCCCAAAACACTTATGTTCAAAAATCTAGGGGAATTTTCACTCTCAACACTATCAATCAGTTACCAAGTCTTAATGATTCCATCTTAGCATTATCTCTCTTTATCCCACTGCCAGCAGCCTAATAATAGACCTCTCTGCCAACTGTCTGAACCATTTCAATTCTGAACAAGTTCTCCTTTCAGTCTAACCATCATATCTCTATCAGAATAATCTTTTGTATTGTCAATATGATTATATCACTCATCTGCTTAGAAATCTTTAGTGGCTCCCTAATGCCTAAGAAATAAAGAACAAACTCTTTTGCCTGACAGTCAGGAATTTCTATGATTTATTTTTGCCCTAGTTGATGAGCCTTATTTTATCTTACAACAGTAGCTCTCAAAGCATGCACAGGAAAACATGATAGCATGGTCTCGGGTCTTCTCTACATTCTTAAAAAAGTATTAAGAACTTCTCAAAGGGTTGAGAATGTCTCTATGTTGTTAAAAAATATTGAGAACCTCTCAAGGAATTTTATATTTTCCATATTAGAAACTAAAATGTCCTAGTATTATTACAAAAATATTTTTGACTTCACAGACCCCCCCCCACACACACACAATAGTCTCAGATATGTCTGGGGTCCCTGGGTTACAAAATGAGAATTGTTGTTTTATGTTATTCTGCTCAACAAACTTGACCCTTGAGTCAATACATTCTCCTTGTCTGGGAGATCACTCCATGCTCTCCCATCTCCATGTTTTTGCTTATGCCTTTTTGATGCTTAGATTGACCTCTTTGCTTGTTTGAATTTTTATTTTTCCTTGCAAAGTTAACTAAGACTATGGCTTCCTCCATAAAATCATCCCTAATTGGTAATACTTTCACCATTTCCAACTGATGAATTCCTTCTAGAACCTCCATTTTGGGGAAAGGCCCCATTCTAGTCTTCTCTCATTCTCAGATCTATATCACATGCCTATCAGGAATTAGAAAAACCTGAGTTCAGATTCAGAGTTATATCCTGGGCAAATCATTTAACCTCTGGTAAATTAAACTATAAATTGGGGCTAATAATAGCAGTTATCTGATGGAACTGATGAAAGGATCAATTAGTTACCTATATTTATATAATTCATCTTTCAGATTATAAACTCCAACTAGGTCAGATAACATGTCTTATTGTGTCTTTCTCTAATACCTAGCTTACTGCTTTGTACACAGTAGGTATTTAATAAATTTTTGCCAAATTAAAAAAAAACTGTAGATTCTGAGTATGGAATGTCTTTGTGGAGGAGTGAGATGTTATTATTGCTTTCAAATAGTTGATAGGTTGTTGGGAGTTTATTCTGTTTGACTCCAAAAGGCTGAATTAGAACCAATAGATGGAAATTGCAAGGAGGCAGAGGTTGACTCAAATAAGGAAAAACTTGCTGTCAAGCATCGAGTATTGAAAAGAGCGGAGACTCTGGGCTAAACACTGTGTTGCTTTGGGCAATCCAACTAACTTCTCTTAACCTTAGTTTTCTTATCTGTAAAATGAGAATAATAATATCTATTCTACCTACCTCACAGGGTTAATGGAAAGTTCAAATGAAATAATAAATATTAAAAAAACTTCTCTTTTAAAAATTTTATTTTCTAATTGTAAATTCTTTTCCTCCCTCTACCTTTCCCTTGCCTATTGAAAAGTTAATAAATGTTATCAATTATAGATACAAAGTGATGTAAAACATGATGTGTTATTAGCCATGTTCCCCCCAAAAGAAGAGAATCTGTATTCTAGATCCATCAGTTCTGAATATGATGGTGCACAGTATTTTTCCATCATAAGTCCTTTGGAATTGAGGCAGAATTTTTTGTATTGTATATATTATTAGTATTGTATTGATTAGTGTTATTAAGAATTTCAAAGCTGATCATCTTAACAAAATTACTGTTACTGTTCTTCTGGTTCAGCTCACTTAACTTTGCATCAGCTCAATATAAGTCTTTCCAGGTTTTTCTGAAAGTATCTTCATCAGATAATTCAACACAATAGTATTCCATTGCATTCATACAATGTATCTTGTTTAGTCATTCTCCAGTTAATGGGTATCATTTCAGTTTCCAATTCTTTGCTACCACTATAAATATTTTTGTACATTTAGGTTCTTTTCTTTTTAATTTTATCTCCTTGGGGTATAGACCCAATAGTAGTATTGCTGATGAAGGGGTATGCACAGGTACAGTGGATAGAGCATTGGTATTGGAGTCACAAGAACCTGAGTTCAAATTCGACCTCACTTACTGGCCGTGTGAACCTAAGCAACTCACTTAACTTTGCCTTCAAAAAAAAAGATATGCACAGTTTTATAACCTGTTGGTCATAGTTCTAAAGGTTAGAATAGTCATTAGTATACCTATTTTTCCATATCCCATCATTTGTCAGTTTCAAAATTATCCCTCTATCTCTCATGAACTGTTCTACCTTTAGTTTGGTTATCAAATTATACATTCCCCTATATAGATATCTGAGGTAATTTCTTCCATGCTCCCTTAATCTGCTTATGATATCACTCTTTATGTCTAAGTAATATACCCATTCTGAGTTAATCT
This sequence comes from Macrotis lagotis, assembly GCF_037893015.1. Classification (NCBI taxonomy): domain Eukaryota; kingdom Metazoa; phylum Chordata; class Mammalia; order Peramelemorphia; family Peramelidae; genus Macrotis; species Macrotis lagotis. The sequence goes on along the minus strand of NC_133658.1, from coordinate 417,975,028 downwards.
TTGCATATGGTGTGAGATGTTGGTCTATGCTCAGTTTCTACCAGACTACTTTCCAGCTTTCGCTGCTGGATTTTGGGTTTATTAAATATTAGATTACTATGCTCATTTGCTTTAGTATATTATATTCCTAAGCTATTTCATTCATTGACCTCTCTATTTGTTAAAGGGATTTCTAAAGAATATTTTAAAATGTAAGCTATTCTGATAACTGTCAAAAAATGGAAATTGCTTCCTCATTAGGTATTTAATGACAGTGGACTTGGTCAAAGGAGAGGTTGGATTTTCATGATTCAGATACTCCTGAAGTCTCTTTCAAATCTAGGATTTGTGAAAATATCATCTTAGAAAGAACTAATCCTCTTCTGACACTCCTTTTTAGTTATCCAATTCTTCAATCAGTATTATTACAAAAAGTAATTGTAATGTATAAGTGAATTGAAATGAATGATTCCTGACTATTGCAGGTAGAATAGCCAAACAGTGATATAGTCCAAGTCAGTCAGACAAAGAAAAACCTCTTTATTTGAATATGAATGTGATAATTCATATCTATTGTTTATTAATCAGTTTAATAATTCAGTAAGTGACTGGAAGAACATGCTGGATTTTGCAGCCAGTCCAAACAATAAGTTCTAAGCAATTAGCTTTACCTAGTATTTATGGAAGGCAGTCAAGAAACATTGATTTATCTATCAACTATGCCAAATATGGAAATGAATTTGGTGGGATGAATAGTATATAGATACTACTTTAAATTTTTGCCCATTCTCCACGAGATTAGAGGAAGTATAGGGGAGAATGTACCCCTAGGTGTTGAGAACAGGAGAAAGACATGTAGTCAGGGCACAAGGACACAAGTTGTGCCCCTCTAAATTCATGTCCTCAATTTCTTTCTTTCCTCTCAGAATTCTCACAGAACCTCTCCCTGAGCACAGTGTCTTAGCTGTGTGGGTAGCTCAATTGAGCTCTTAGAGTATGTTCCTCTCTGAAGCTCAATTCTAGATTGCCAGGATGAGTTCTTTTTTGAGTTCATAGACACGCCTCTCTCTCTCTTTTTTTAAGGTTTTTGCAAGGCAAACGGGGTTAAGTGGCTTGCCCAAGGCCACACAGCTAGATAATTATTAAGTGTCTGAGACCGGATTTGAACCCAGGTACTCTTGACTCCAAGGCCGGTGCTTCATTCACTAAGCCACCTAGCCACCCAGCACATCTCTTCTTGAAGTGACTTGGACACTGCTTCTCAGTGTCCATGCTGTGGAGAGTGTGTGTCTGTTCCTTAATAGATATGGTACCTCCTCTAAACATTCTGGAGAGCAATTTGGAACTATGCCCAAAGGGCAATAAAACTGTGCATATCCTTTGATCCAGTGATTACTAGGTCTGAATCCCAAAGAGATCATAAAAGAGGGAAAAGGAGGCATATGTACAAAAATATGCACAGCAGCTCTTTTTGTGGTGGCAAAAAATTGGAAATCAAAAGGAATGTCCAACAATTGAGGAGTGACTGAACAAGTTACAGCAAATGACTGTAATCTAATATTATTGTTCTATAAGAAATGATAAGTAGGATAGTTTCAGAAAAACCTAGAAAAACTTATATGAACTGGTGGTTGTTTCCTTTTGTTCTGATTCTTCTTTCACAGCATGACTAATATAGAAATTTGTGTAACATGACTGTGCGTGTATAACCTGTATCAGATTACTTGGTATCTTAAAGTGAGGGGAAGAAAAGGTAGGAGGGAGAAAACTTTACAAAACTGAATGTTGAAAATTTTCTTTATATGTAATTAGAAAAATGAATAAAAACATTTTAAAATGATTCTACTGCTTGAGAAGTTCTGTCATAAATCGCCAAGGATGATAATAAATGTTGGACAGAAACGTTTTATTCCTCCTCTTCTGGTATAGTGTTCCTTCAAAGACTGCCTTAGTTTGAACAGATGATATGGTGAACTCAGCCTTTTAAGGTCATTCAGGGATATGACCATTTTACTGGGCAATGGAGTTGCTTTTTTTTTTAATTCTATTAGAGAAAGAGGACTTCATCTGTTATTAGATTCTGAAGGGGGAAATCATTAGGTCAAAGACCAACTTTCTATCTTACATTAAGATTAATATAACATCAGAATCAGAATTTTTAAAATTACAGTTTCTTAAAATAAAAAAAAATCTTAGAATAAAAAGGCCACTAATTGATGCATGAATCCTTCTGCATTCAGTCATTACTTGAACATTTCCATTGGAGGAGAGAGATGATAATCTTATGAGGCACTCATTTTGTCTAAATATAGAGTCACACAGAATCCCATGATCTTTGAGCTAGAAAATTCCTTCGAAGTTACCCAGTCCAAACCATATCAGTAAAGGAATTTTCTATTTTATGTAACAATGTGTCATTCTACTTATACTCAAAGAGTTCTAGTGATGGGAAATTCAGTTCTTGAGGTACCTCTTTCTTCTGAGGTGACAACTCTTAAATGTTAAGAAAATTTTTCCTTACATGGAACCAGAAACTTCTCTATATTATTCCTAATTCTATCCTTTAAAGCCAAGAACATATCTAATCCTTCTTCCATGACAATCCATAAAATACTTGAAGATATGTTGTTTCCCCTAATTCTTTTCTTTCAAGACTAAATGTTACTCTCATCCAATCCTTATTTGAACTAGTTCATCTACTTTGGATGTTCTCAAAGTTATTGTTAAACATCCTAAAATATGACACCTAACATAGTTTATTGTGCTCTGAGCAGGGCAGAATATAGTACAACTTTCACAACCATTGTTCTGGATACAATTCCTCAATAAATACAGCTTAAGATCATATCTGATTTGTGGGTCACCTTAGCACATTGACTTATATTGAGCTTAGACTCACTGAAACCCCTTGATCTTTTTCACAATGATTGTTATTCAACCTTACCTTTCCATTTAATACTTGTACAGTTTTTTATCCTGAATGGAATATTTTAAGTTTATATTTGTACTAGTTGAGTTTTATTGAATTAATTTTACTTCACATTTCTTCTATAAAGAAAAAATTTAATAATTGTAAGGAAGTTCTTCATTTTATTGAACCAAAGCCTGCCTCTCTAACTTCTTGTGGTTCTAACTTGGCTATCTGGGATCACATAGCTGAAGTCTAATCTCTAATATATGGAATCTTCACATTTTTGAAGAAAGCATTATATCTTCCTTGTTATCTAATCCTCTCCCTTTCTTTCATCCTCTATCTTCTTCTCAGGATAAAATGAAATGGTAAAAGAAGATTGCTATATTAATATGAAAATATCTTTGTGATTTTCTTTCCCTAACTTTCTGATGACTTTTGTTCCTCTTTTGCTGGCTCCTTTCCCCTTTTTCCTTTAAATATTAATGCAATATGCCTTGTAATGTCCAGAGGCATTTCCATGAAAACCTGGAATATGGGAAGTAACTCTTAGTAGGTTAGGGAGAGTTTTCAGAGTTTCCTGCATTCTAAGACTCTTTGACTTGACCTAGAATTTAATGCCAGGGTAATCTTGAAGGTGAATAGATTTGTGGGAAGGAGGTGGCCACAGTTAGGTCACTATGGGTGCCTAAAGAGGAGCCATATTGGAAATGGGGGGGTTAAGAGAAAATTGCCTCTGGTACTATTTGCTGAGATTTGGGCCTGTTGAGTCATGGGAACTCTAATGTAAATCAATACAAGCATATGATAGAATAATTGCAAGCAAGATAGACATGCTAGGTTGAAAGGTCTTTAAAGGATATCATCCTGGCTACCAATTGCATTCCAGTAGTTCCCTTAGGAAGAAACAGATTCTCCTGTTGACAAATACACCTTAATATTATTGTTTTTGTTCTGCCCTACAGAGGCAAAAGAAATCCCTGGAGTCAGGCAAAATGAATTTTAATTTCCCTAATTCATTTATTTTTATGGCCTATATTATCTAAAATGAGTATATAAATTCTAGAGTCATTCTGATTTTGGTTGGCTATTGTGTACAACATCTGTAAATAGAGAGAAAGGATTTCCCTTCTGGTTAAGCTAGCTTTGTGACTTTTGCCTCCCAGCTAAGAAGATTTACAAAAAGTTGTAGAGAGGAATTCACAAATTAAAGAGGCAGTGAGCTAGTTTGAGATGAATGAGAAAACAATGAATATTAAGAAGTCTAATGAGAACAGCCAGTTCTCTCAGTTGGCCTGTGATTTGTCCCTTCTGGGTTGGTATAATTTCTGGGATTAATTTTGTTTGCATTAGTTGAATTGAAATAAATTGAGGGATATTGACTGAGTTTGTTCTTCTATTGGGAATAATATAATTAACATTTCTCTAGTAGTGTGTAGTTCAAAAAAACTCTTTGCACATAATAGCACTTGAGGAAAGTAGTGCAAGTTCCAGGGAAGTAATAATAATAATAAATAATAATTGTGATAATTACAAGGATGATAATAGCTATCATTTAATATAAGGTTTGCAAAGTTTAAGGTTTACAAAGTATTTTATAAGTGCAATTTCACTTGATCCTCGATCCTGGGAGGGAGTTGTCACCCCTATTTTATAGAAGAAGAAAGTGAGATAGTCAGAGGTTAAGTGGTTTTCTCAGGGTCAGAAGTTAATAATTAACTAAATCTGAATTTGAACTCAAATCTTCCTAACTCCAGGCCTGATGCTTTATTCAATGTAAATCTAGCTGTGGAGGTATAATCAAAGAATCATTAATTTGGAGTTGAAAGGGAACTCAAGGGGCAGCCAGGTGGTGTAGTGGATAAAGCACCGGCCTTGGAGTCAGGAGTACCTGGGTTCAAATCCGGTCTCAAACACTTAATAATTACCTAGTTGTGTGGCCTTGGGCAAGCCACTTAACCCCATTTGCCTTGCAAAAAAAAAAACACCTAAAAAAAATGAAAGGGAACTCAAGGAAGTTCTAGTTAAATCCCTCCCCTACTCTTTTTTTTAAACAAATGAATAGAGTCTTAGGGTGCTCAAGGGACTCAACCAGTCACAGACCCCTGAAAACTAGTAAAACCAATCCAGATCTTCCTCTTCCAAATCCAAAGTGCCCTTTCAAAGTACAGATTCACAGATACTCAGGGTTCAATTGAATCTCAGAAGTAATATCTGGAAAAGGTTCCCTCTGTACTATCTTGAAATAATGATACCATTTCTGCATGAAATGCTCCACAGGGCCATTTATTTTTTAGGTTTTTGCAAGGCAAATGGGATTAAGTGGCTTGCCCAAGGCCACACAGCTAGGTAATTATTGTTTGAGACCGGATTTGAACCCAGGTACTCCTGACTCCAGGGCCAATGCTTCATCCACTTCGCCACCTAGCCGCCCCCACAGGGCCATTTTCACTCACATCAGTTTACCTTTCTATTACTTCCATTCAATGGCTCCTTGTTTGGCCCTTGGAGGCCCAACAGAGCAAGCCTCCATTGTCTTCTGGGTGATAGTTCTTCAAATACTTGAGGACATGTTACAAGCTTCCTAAATTTTCCTAAATGAGACCAAATTTTGTCATACAATCTTTACAGGGAATGCCTGAAGCCTCTTCTCCATCTTGGTTGCCACCTTATATTAGAATTTCCAGCTGATCTTTCTTGGCAGTTAGTAGAGCACTGGACCTGGAATCAGGAATACCTGAGTTCAGATATGAATTCAGATAGTTATTATCTTTTATTTGCCTCAGTTTCCTCATCAGTAAAATGGGGATAATAATAGTACCTATCTCCCTGGGCTGTTATGAGGATCAAATGAGATAGTATTTAGGCACAGAGGAATATTTGTATCAATGTTAGCTATTGTTATATTGTCACCGATACTTTCACTTATCTAAGGTCACAGAGTCTTGTTAGTGTGATACATTGAGTATAGAGCAAGTATATTTGGGGTTTGAAGTATATTTGGGGTTTGAGTATCAAGTCTATTGTTTACTAGTTGAGGCTCCTTAGGCAAGCCACTCCTATCTGCTGCCCTCAATTCCATAATCTATCAAATGACATAATTGTAGTAGATGATCTGTAAGGCTCCTCAAAGATTTAATTATCTAGCTATACTGTCACAAGAAAGAAGGATTAGCCTTGATTTTCTTGACTCAGGAGATGAACAAGGAGCAATGGGTGGAAGTTTTAGAGAACCAAATTTCAGCTCCAAATCATGAACAATGTCTCAACAATTAGATCTACCTTAAAGTGGAATGCATTGTCTGAAGATGTAATGAGTTCCTTATCCCTGGAAGTACTCAATCAGGAGCCAAATGATGACCTTTGGGGGCTATTGTAGAAGGAAAATAAATCTATTATTTAGAATGGTGTTGTATTATCCTTTAGAGTCCTGCATATTGGTTTGCCCATAGGATGTGTTTTACAAATTTTTTGTCAAAATGAATATTTTTAATGTGGTAGATGAGCTCTGAAGTCTCTTCCAACTTTTTGTTCTTTTAGTTCATCAATCAATCAACCAAATACTGATTTAGTGCCTACTATGTTTTGAGTATTATCCTAGGTGCTGATGATTCAAGATTGAATTATTAATTTTAAGTGTGAACAAAATACACTTTGGATATTGGCAAATGCTACAAATCAGGGTTTGATTTATTGTTTTTTATTTTCTAGAATTAAGAAATTCATGGAGGAAGTGTTGATGAAACAGATTTAACTTAAAGTATGGTGTGCATTTTTAGAGTGCTGGTTGTTGAACATTTACTAGCCGATCCCTAAAGAGGAAAAAGCCCCATGAGCAGAGACATGTAGCATGGCAGCATGGCCAGTCCTGGATTAGGACTGGTCTAATTAAAGATGGAAAAGGAATGAGGAACTGACTTGAATTAGAAAACTTTCCAATCTTAGAATTATTGAAGCTGAGAATTTCAGAGTTAGAAGATTAGGGATAAAAACCTAATCCCATACTCTTGTGACGTGGTTGAGGAAAATGGGCCTCAGAATGATAAAGTGTCTAAAACTACACAGCTCTATAGTGGTAGAGATGAGATTTAAACCCAGATCACCTGACCTCAAATTGAATATTCTTTTAATAAGCTTAGACTATTTCTCTTACTACTGTGTGTTTCTCTCAGAGTTCTGTATTCTGCCTGGCAGAAGAGTATTTTCTTCCATACATTCTTCTCTGTGGGGGCATGCTCTAGTATACCATTGCTTATGGTCCTGCTCTTAGTGATTTGGCCTAAGTCCACTAGTCTTATACATATATGTATGTGTGTTTAATATATATATATATATATATATATATATATATATATATATATATATATGTATGTGCATACACACATATGTCTGCCGGGTTTGGGGAGGGTACTAGATGTCATAATATAAAAGAAAAATATTGAAAAATTCTAAGAAATTCTAGGAAACAGATCCAGGTAATTTAATGAAGAAACAAAATCCAGAAGTCAAATGAATTGTTTTTAAGCTTTCTCTCTCATACTCAGCAACTGTGTAACCTCAGGCAACTAACTTATTTCTCTAGACCTCAATTTATTTTACTATAAAATTAAAGGGTTGAATCAATGAGTCTAACGTTCTGTTCCATTCCTTTCCTGTTTTGACATTATACTGTATATTCTGTGATTCTAAATTCCCTTTTAACTTTAGCATCCTGTTATAATTCTACCTTTTCATTAAATGCAATGGGAGCAGATGAATATAGAACAGAATCTTTATTAGACAGAATGATAATGTCTTCTTAAAGGGTAATGAGACTCCTATTGAATTTCTTTAAGAATAATAAGATAGGAAATAAAAATTGGAATCGATTTTTGACCAAATTTCTACAAAATGAATTCCATGAGGGACTTGTCTGAGTTATCACTAGTTTTTCTTATTTCTTCTTCGAAGGACTTCAAATTTTCAGAGTTAGTGAGATTGCAGGGCAGTAGAATGAAACTGCAAATCATTCTCATCCCATATTTTCTGTTAGCCAGCTTCATAATCTTGAACACATGAATTCCCCTCTCTGAGTCTCAATTTTCTTCTCAATAAAATGAAGATGTTGGGCTAGATAGTTTAGCTTCCAGCATTATAATTCTAAATGATACTGTGGTTCCTTATTATTTCCCTTATTTCCCTTATTTCCTACTCCCCAGTCTGATCTGGAACTTCTCCCAACACATTTGTTCCCTTTTGTCTTTTCATTTTGTTCTTGCCCCAAGATGACTCACAAGCCATTTATCCCCCAATAATTTAAGCAGTTCCTGAAATTTATCCTTTTCCAGCAAGACTTTTTTTTATTGAACAGACTTCTTTCCATAACTCCATTCTAGCTAAACATAGATATTCATTATTACACATATATCACAAATAAACTTACTCACAATGTAAATATTTGCAATTAAGCTGCCTTGAGGAGGTATAGGATCAAGTAATAACGAAGTAATATAACTCCAATATAATTGGCCCTGCCTAGTCAGATCAAACGTGGAGTATCATATTCAGTTTCTGTTCACATTTTAAGACAGATAATAAGTAAGCTACAGAGTATCCAGGGGAAGGAAAACAGACTGGGAAGGTCTTGAGTTTATGCTATATGAGAACCAGTTGAAGGAAATGGGAGTACTTTGACTAGAGGGAAAAAAAGACTTGGGGGTGGGTGTGTGTGTGGTGTGAGAGGTCAAGTATGTGAAGGGCTACCATATAGAGAAGGGATTAGATTTATTCTGTTTGATTTCAGAGAATAGAATTAGTAGTATCAGGTAAAAGTTGAAAAGCAAAGAGGCAAGCTTGGTCCTGAGATAAGGAAAAACTTTCTCAGAATTAGAACTAATCAGAAGTGGAAAGGGTCACTTTTGAAGGGACTGAGTTTCCCCTGTTTAGAGACCTTCAGGTAACACCTGGACAATCCATTGTCTGACATATTGTGGAGAGCATTCTTTTTTAGAAGTGGGTTGGACATGATGGATTGTGGAGTCCTTACCAAATCTGAAAATCTGTGACTGAGGCAACATGATACACTGGACTTTAAATATCAGAAGAGATAATCTTCTACGTACTCCCTTGCCCACCATCCCTAGCTCTAAATCCTACAATGCTATGATGCTACATCCTCTGTTGGAATTTTGGTTCAGCTACTTAACAGTTTTGTGATTTTTGGCAAATTGGTTCTTTGAGTTCTCTGGAACTCCTTGTCCTTATTAGTAAAATGAGAGTCACAATACTAACTTTGACTATTGCTAGCTCAAAAAAGCTACTTGTGGGGTCTAGAAGGTGACAGACATTCTTTAACCTTGGTGAGAAAGTTAGCCTCTCTATTATGCACACAGGTCAGTGATAGTTCCCTGGTTGGTCTATGGTAATGTGTGTATGTGTAGTGCATATGTAATATGGGATGGTGCTTGTTGAATGAAGAGGAGACTGATGGTCATTGCACATGTTAGAGGACCTACAGATTCCAGGGATCTTGAAGTTCATGACTCTTCTCGAGTGGATCTGAAATGGAATTTTCTTGTGCTATGTGGACTCTTTTGGGGTATGCTGTCTTGAGTACTGAATTGTGCTGCTGAACAGCTGCTTCCTTCCTAGAATCTTTTGTTTTGAAGAGGCAATCAGGGGTAAATGACTTGCCCAAGGTCACACAGCTAGTACATCTGAGTAGTAATAGACTGAAACTGGATTTGAATTTAGGTTTTCCTGACTCAAGAGCTGGTGCTCTATCCACTACATCCCTTAATTGCCTCTCTCAGCATTTTCTGGATTGATGGCAGGGAGACTTTATCATTTTGGTGTGATGGAAAACATACTGGGTTTGGAGTCGGAAGACTTAAATTCCAATTCTTACTTCTTGCTTGACCTAAATTTTCTAATCTGAAAATTATGGGTTTGGAAGAGATAGGTAGCTAACAAAAAATATGGGACGAGAATGACTTGCAGTCTTCCAAACCTTCTATTTCTAAAACCTATGATCTTACAATCCACCTTTTTGTTTTCTCTTTTAGCATGCATCTTACCCAGTTTTAAGAGACTGTGTAGTGAGCTGAGGGATATGTAGTAGTGAAAAGAGCAGACCTTGGTTAAAGTCTTCTGCCATCAATTGTTCAACCATTAGGCAAATCCCTTCTCTAAGCCTGCTTTGTATCTTGGTTTGCAAAAATGGGGATATTATTTATATAGCATCTCACACAGGATTATTGAGGGGAAAGTGTTCTGTAAATTGCAAAATCCTATAGAAATGTAAGGCATTATTATTTCAGTGTGTTGTTTATCCAGGGCTATAAACCCTTAAAAGTCAAGGGTGAAGGCTAGGCTTGCCACTCCATAGTACCAAATACAGTCAACTTTTTGGCAGCAATTGAATGATTTAGAACTCTATGCTCTCGTATTTTCCATTTCTAATTTTGTCAGGGATTTGAAAGCTATACATTGAATATCTTTATTATTGTACAAGCTACTCATTATAATGTGGGAAGGAAGCCAGTTTCCTTTAATTCTAGGGTCTCCTTCCTTTCTATGCCTTTTCCTCCCAGATTCTAAAACAAGCTTCAGTTGAAACAATTGAAGCCCCCATCTGTATGAAGAAGAGGCAGTTAAGAAAGACTAACTCTTTCCTATTTTGTTCTGGAACAGGTAGTTAGTTCACTTCTGGAACATTCTCTGGGTATGACCCATCCATTCTAGTAAATGGTTGAGATTTTCCCAACTCCAATTTCCCAACTACTCTGTCCACTATACCATCTAGCTGTCCTTGTTAGCTATATTTGTTCACAAAAAAATGTTTTATAATGGGTTCAAAATAATTTGTTTGATTGATTCATCCTTTTGTTCATTAAGTGAAGACTTAAGACCTTCAGTGAGGGTAAAGAAAGCAGAGTAATGGGAAACTACTAATTACAGTTAGTATTTAGCAAAACTGTAATTCCTGTCCAAGTTTTTTGATCCTCTAAGGTCTCTTCTATCTCTGAATCTATGATCTTTGGCTACAGAGTCAATATTCTTTTTTAATGTTCCACCTTACTTATTAACTTGTAGCCTGTTATCAGAAACAATAATCTCACTCTATATGTGTGTGTGTGTGTGTGTGTGTGTGTATGTATGTGTGTATTAAGACTCTAGAAACAGAATTTTAAGGAGGAACTTAAGTAGGGGAAAGTGGTACCAACTTTTCCTGGGGCAAGTTGCATGAAGTCCATTCTCTGTTGGGCAAGGTGGTAGAAGAGGAGATGGCAGAGCACTCCCCTATGGCAAGGAGATAGAGAAATAGAACACTGGCAGGGGGTTGAGGTAGGAGAAGCTTAGTCCACCACCTGAAAAAATTTTAACTCATTATTTTTCTAGTTAAATGCTAAGATCTATTGTTTCTAATGCAAAATGTAAAAATGACAATAGCACCCCCTAAATCAGATGATCTTAGGGGAAAGTCTCACTTGCCCTCAATTAGTTATGATTCTATTTTGAAGCTATATCTCTCAGAATGTAGTGTAAATCAGATATAATCTGGTCCAGTGGAGCAGAGTACAAAGAGATTGGGGGCTTATGCACAAGACACTGGTGCCCACTGGAATTTTTAAAATAAGAAACCTTAGGTTCCTAGTCACTCTCAGTTAGCTCTCTTCATTAATCCATTGAGATGAGACCATATACATACACATAAAACACATACACATACATATATACATACATATACATACACATACATATATACACACATATATAAATCATATACACACACACATACACACACATACACACACTTTCAATCACTCCTGTTATTCACACCCAATTTCCACCTGGGGTCTGGAGAAAAGACCCCCTCCCCACCCCACCCCACACCTGTGGTGTGATATACAGAGAAAGCTCTATAGCCATAAGTAGATAATCCCTGCATGACTCCCAAGCCTAGGTACAGGGATGTTCATAAGGATGTATATAGTCAGTTCCCTAAATGTGATTTATCCAGGATAAATATGGATATATACAGAAGTGCACAGAAAATGTGTAGAAATGCAAACACACCTGACCTCCAAGAATCATTGTCTTGGTCTAGGAAAGCTACAACCTTCTCTCTCTCTCTCTCTCTCTCTCTCTCTCTCTCTCTCTCTCTCTCTCTCTCTCTCTCTCTCCATATATATTATATAAATTATTTTCCAGAAAAATGTTTTTCTATCTTATTTTCAAAATAAACATTTAGTTTCTTGATTCACTCAGTAAAGACATGAGAGCTTTAGTGGAGTAAAGAAATCTAAAATGTGGGACAAGGCTACTAAAGAGTAATCATGGAGTCATGGAATCTGAAAACAGGAAGGGCCTTTGATGTCCACTGAATCAAATTCATATATGAAATTGATATTGCTGCAGTTCAACTTTTTTTAAACAGCCCAACAGTGTTGCTGCACTTGACTCTTCTATCATGTATTTAATGCTGGGAAACCAGTCAAGAAAACAAGAACAGCATATATGATGGGGCCTTTTTCTTTTTTGTTAATAAAAAGATTGGATTTGTTTAAATGACTAAAAGTTGTAATTTGAGTATGTCCTCATTACAGTATATATGATTTTGGATGAACTGAAATGTGGCCTCCTGTGATAGTAGACCCCAAAACAGTCCCAAAGAATTTCTGAAAGATTTAAAATCAGATATTGTTGATCACAAAAACTTCAGTGGAAAGCCAAAATTTTAACATCTATTCTACTGTAAGGTAACATTTGATTTTATGGAGATTGAAACAAAAGAATAACTGTGCTGTAATCTCTCTCCTGTTCAAAAGAAGAATATTTGACACTCCAGAGCAGAGATTTCTTTGTGGGTAGGGGTCTACCACCTTTGAGACAAAAAAATTGACCATTAATTCCCAATGAATACCTTTCTGGAGGAATTTGGGAAAAAATATAGATGAGAATGAAACATGTTTTGTTATTTAAAAAAGTTTGTCCTTCATTCTTGAAGACCATGACATCAGGGTGTGATGCCCACAAGCATATGAATTGCATTTGAGTGAGGGGCTGCTGTGGTAAGTCCCCAGCCTCCCTTTCTCCTCCAGAGTCATCTGGGATGAGTGGCCAGATATGAATCAGGATGACTGGAGATGACTCTAGATGTGAGTCAATCAGGGTTAAGTGACTTGCTCAAGGGCACACAGCTAGTAAGTGTCAAGTGTCTGAGGCTGGATTTGAACTCTCGTCCTCCTGCCTCTAAGGCCAGTGCTTTATCCATTGTATCACTGTGATACAACCAACTGCCTTTACTTTATGTACTTTCATTTGTCCCTCCTTCCTTTTTTGGATGCAGTTTTGTTCTATAAGATATAAATGCTGTGGGGGTGGCTAGGTGGCTAGGTGGCACAGTGGATAAAGCACTGTCTTGGAGTCAGGAGTACCTGGGTTCAAATCCAGTCTCAGACACTTAATAATTACCTAACTGTGTGGCCTTGGGCAAGTCACTTAACCCCATTTGCCTTGCAAAAACCTAAAAAAAAGAAAAAGATATAAATGCTGATGATGGTTGATGTATAAATTCTTATCACTTATGAATTTATTGTTCTTTAGGGACTATAAAGAACAGTCATAGTTCCTAGTATTTAGTGATGTGAGTGGGACAGAACCATTGTGCTATCTTATTACAGAATCTAAAATTGAAAAAGGTAGACTTTTGTAATACTATGCCAGGAATTTAAAAAATGACCCTTTCTTTCCCAATCCTCTCATTGCTTTCAAAGGACAATTATCTGATTAGCTCAATTTAGAGATTGAGTAGGTTCTTAGTCTTAAGAGAGAGGCAAAGGAGATTAATTGGACACCTTTGGGAAAACACAATCTGCAGTTTCATCCTGGAATATATGCAAAAGTCTAGAAAGAGATGACTAATTTATACAATTAGGAAAAAAGCTCTGGTTCTTATGACAGTAATCTAATTGAATTAGCTCCATTTTTTTGGATTGGGAGATGTTTGCGTCATTTCTGTATTAAACAATCAGTGCAGCCAGAGAACATTCTTCTCATTAAAAAGTGAGTTAGTCCAATAGTCTGACTCCAATTGGCAGAAGTAGACTGTGCCGTTCATCTTTCTTGAATGACTAGTTGTGGACTCTAGATGAAGAATTCATTCATCATTGTTGGCCTCACCATTTACATGTAAAATAAATAGTAACTCCTTCTGTCTCATGACCATGGAGTTATTCCTAAAGGTCCTCAACTTGTGAGTGTACTTACTCACAATGTAATTCCCATGCCCATGATCTATGGTAAGGGAGTCTAGTTCATGATACAGGAATCCTGGAGAGGATACATGTGGGACTGAATATTTTTCCATGATATGCAGTAGATCAAACTCCTAAGAGAGCTAATTTTGCAAATAAGAACTCCTAGAAAAGTTCCAGTTATTAGGAAAGGAATAAGAACTCTGATCTTTCTGACCTTTATCATCATCCAATGTCTTGGGGCATGATATAGTACCTAAGGTTTGTTAGGTTTTTTTTTTTTTTGGTTTGTTAGATTGAACAGAAAATGAGAAATATACTCTCCAGGGACAGACAGTATATAGTTATATACCTAAGACTAAAGAGATCAGAATAGCTGCTCCCCAGTTGACCAGCAGAATCATATTAAAGTTCCAATAATCCTTAAATTAGACCACTTGATCCAGATAACTTTGTTAATTTTAATAGCCTTCTGACTATTGTTCAAGAGATTAAGGGGTTCTCATGATCTTTCCTTCATTTGATCATTCAGTTGTTTCCAGTAGCATTTGACTCTTTCTGATCTAGTTTGGGGTTTTCTTGCCAAAATATTGGAGTGGTTGGCTGTTCCTTTCTTCAGTTCATTTCACAGGTGAGAAAACTAGGGCAAATAGACTAAGTGACTTGCTCAGGATCACACAACTAACAAGTGTGGGAGACCAGATTTGAATTCAGGAAGATGAATTGAGTCTTCCTGACTCCAGGCCCCAAACTCTGAGTTACCTAGATGCCTAAAGACTATTGCAAGTACTCGCTGATGTGTCAACCTGTCTTGAGTCTCTCCTCATTCCAATCTACCTTTCTCCAGGGACTAATGTGATTTTCCTAAAGCACAAGTCTGATCATGTCACACTGTCTCCTCCTCCCTATTCAATAACTCCAGTGGATGCCTCCAGGATCAAATAGAAAAATTCTCTATCTTTCAAAAAATCCTCTTCAACCAACCCATTCCCAGTCTCCTTACCTTTCTGGGTCTCTTACACTTTTCTAGGCTTTTTACACTTCACTCCCTGATATATCCTCTTCTAACTGTGACACTGGCCTCCTGGCTATTTTATGAACATGAACATCCATCTGGCATTTTCTCTGACTGTCCTTCTGGAGTGCTCTCTCTTTTCCATTTTGATATGACCTTACTGGCTTTCTTGAAATCCTAGCTATCTTCTAGAGGAAGCCTTCTGCAACCTCTTTTAATTCTAGAGCCTTCTCTCTCTTAATAATTACATATTTATTCTATATATAATTTGTTTGTACATATTCTTTGTATATATCGTTTACATGTAGACTCCTACACTTTACTGTGAGCTCCTTGAGGGCTCACTGACTTTTGCCTCTTTTTATATCTCCATCACTTTGCACAATGTCTGGAAAATAATAGGTACTTAATAAATGCTTATTGTATGATTGACTGGAAACTCAAGTGTGCTTCAACATTGAGTTTTTGCAATTACCTATTGTTTTCTATACCCCAACTAAGGCGATGACCTCAATCATACTCAATACTCTTGTACTCTATACTCATATAGCATCTGAAAGAGTTCATTGCTATCTTCTTTTTTGTTTTACTGCATCTGATATATTTAAGTAAATGCAGACATATTCATATTTATAATATAAGTTAGATTTTCCATAATTTCTTTATTTCATATTTTACACATTTATAATTTATTATTTTATATAATATAAACATTTTATTTATATATAAACATATATTAAATAAACAAATAAGTGAAATATTATAATAATTATTATAATATGAAATAATAAGCTGAGATTCATGAATATTGATGAATAGGTACAAATGAGATACTAGATTTAATTTATATAGATTGTGCTTCAGAATGATTTATGCTAAGCACATGAATCTCCCATCCCCCTTAAAAATTTTTTTTTTCCATACTTCAGTCTGAAGTTTTTGGCCTAATCTGAATGAAAAACCCTTATTAGTTTTTATGAATTCCAAAACAGTCACCTTACTAACTCTTAAATTGTGTGATCCTGGGCAAATCATTTCATCTGTCAGTCTCAATTTCCTCAACTGAAAAATGGGGATAAAAACAGCACCTACCTCCCAAGGTTGTTGTGAGGATCAAATGAGATAATATTTGAAAAGCTCTTAGCATAATAGATGGCCTAATAAATAATATTAATAAATAAAAACATTGTAGGTGCTTAGTAAATGATAGTTCTTTCCCTTCTATCCTACTCTTAAATCTTTTTCACATCATTTTTATCAAAAGCTTAACCAATTTGTTTTACTACTCTCTTTCTCTCTCTCTCTCTCTGTCAATGGGTTTAAGTGATTTGCCCAAGGTCATACATCTAGTAAAGTATCAAGTATCTGAGTCTGGATTTGAATTCAGGTCCTACTGACTTCAGGGTGGTGCTCTATCCACTGCACCACCTCAATTAATTTATTTTAAAATAAACTATTTATGAGTAGTTTTTGTATTTATATCACCTGTTTCTTCCTCTATCCCTTTCCTTGTCTAGTCCTAGAGAGCCATTCCCTATCTTAGTCTTTTTTGTTTTTTTTTTAGGTTTCTGTAAGGCAAATGGGGTTAAGTGGCTTGCCCAAGGCCACACAGCTAGGTAATTATTAAGTGTCTGAGACAGGATTTGAACTCAGGTACTCCTGACTCCAGGGCTGGTGCTCTACCCACTGCACCACCTAGATGCCCTTGAGGTTTTCTTGATAAAGACACTGGAGTAGTTTGGCATTTCCTTCTCTAACTCATTTTTACAGATAAGGAAACTGAGGTGAAGGGTTAAGTGACTTGCCCAGGTTCATACAGGTAATAGGTGTCTGATGCCAGATTTGAACTAATAAAGATGAGTCTTTCTGACTACTGTACTACCTAGCTCCCCTGGTTGGTTTTACTCAGCTGTGTTTCTTTGTAATGAAGAAAGAGCCCAAGGGAGCAGAGAATATCTGGAAATGTCTGTTAAAAAAAAAACAACAAAGTGCCAAGGAAACATGGAAGCTCAGCATTTGATTAATTTGGGTTAAGTCAACTTCAGGAGCATAGGTCAGGCTGTAAAGAAACCTGATGTCTCATCTTCCTTCTACCATTAATTTACTAGGTGACCTTGAAAAAGTCATTTCTCTTTTCTACACCTCAGTTTCTTCAGTCTATAAATGAGAGTATCAGATAAGATGATATTTTAAAGTCACTCCCAGCTCAAAAATCCTCTTGTCCTATTAATTTCTCTCAAAGTATTTTTTTGACACAGAACAGATATAACAATAATAGCTTAGCTTTTTTTTAGTACTTTATAACTTCAAAACATTAAGTTTGTTATTTTAGTTGGTCCTTACAAAAATGCTATTGATTTCAATTTGATATAACAAATTTGATTATCTTAGATTTCAATTTGAAATAACAAAACATTTTCCTAACGTTGATTTAATGTTAGGTACATTGATTTAATGTTAGGTACAATGTTAGGAATCTTGGAGTAAACCTACTTCCCATCATAATGACTCAAGGGTTTGCAATGGGTGATGATGAAGAAGAGTGCTTTTAATGACTCTAAGGCTGGAAGATATGATGACTAATGAGTTGCTTTGAGTTTGTTTTTGCTTTCCTACCCTGTAAATTACTCATTTCCTGGTACATAGTAGGTGCTGAATAAATGTTTACTGATACTGATGGCAATGTTGGAATGTGGTTCTTCATGTCATGTTTCCTCTTATAGCCTCATGATACATTTATGTAATAGAGAGTATATTTATATAATAGAGTGAACATTAAATTTGATAATAGAGAGTATATTTATATAATAGAGTGAACATTAAATTTGATAATAGAAAGCCTGGGTTCTCCTCCTTGATCTTCCACTTACTAAACTTGGAAGAGGTCTCTCCCCCCTACCCCTACCCATTCCCCCATCAGGTCTCAGTTTTATCTTCTATAACAAAAGGAGGTTAGATAAGATGCTCTCTAAAGTTCCCTTCTAGCTCTGAAATGGATTCTCCTCAGATCCACTTCCCAGGCTTCTTCAGGATTTAAGGACACTGCTTGTGAAAGTGCTTTGAATACTTTTGCTGAGTTCTGACATTGAGAATCTGACTCCTTTGGCCCCACCCTTTGAGAACTCTGACTCTGGTACAGGTTCAGACCACTACAATGCCTTTTGTCATATTCCTTTGTTGTCTGTTGCCTCATCATCCTGATGTCTCCGTAAAGCTTTCTAGCCACTCCTCCCTGATCCCAGATTTATAATAATTTTGACCTGGTTACATTTTAAATGTTAGAATGTTGGTACCTCATACTTTGGGGCAATTAGGTGGATAGTGGATAGAGAGTCATTCCTGGGGTCAGGAAGACCTGAGTTCAAATCTAACCTCAGATATTTATTAGCTGTGTGACCTGGGCAAGTTAAACCTGTTTTCCTCAGTTTCCTCATCTGTGGAAATGGCAAACACTCCAGTATCTTTGCCAAGAAAACCCTCAAATGGGGTTCCAAAGAGATGAATACAATTGAAAAAACAACAACATAGGTAATAAGTGCAAGGATTGAGATTTTAACCCAGGACCCAGGATCACAAAGAGTTTGAAGGGGCCTCAGTGGTCATCTGGTCCATTCCATAACCCAGAGGAACTCATTATAACATACTTGCAAGTGCTCATCTAGCCTCTATTTGAAGAGTTCCAATGAAGAGGAAACCAACATCTTTCAAATCAGACCATTCCACTTTTGGACAGCTTTTAGTGGTTAAAGAGTATTTTTCTTACATGAAATTAAATTTCCTTCTTTGCAATGTCTATTTGTTGTTCCTGGTTCTGCTCCCTAGAGCTAAAGAGAACAAATCTAAAGCTCTCCTAATTTTAAATCCAATACTTTCTTCACTATAACACATTCTTTTTAAATCACAGAATAGTAGGGCAGGATGAAACTCTAGGATTTGCAAGCAGAAAGAGATGTCGCTCCTGTTATCTGACTTTATTTTAAACTTAGGAGACAAAGGCTACCTTGCCTTTGCACACCAGGATTTTAGGATGATCAAACAGCATACTCTTTGGCTTAATCAAACTACCATACAGACAAAAAAATGTCTTCTAAAAATTAGGATTTTTAATTGCCATTTTGTAAGCAAGATAAATAGTTCTTGCTTCAATAAATGTGCATTTAATTTTGACTGAGTTTTAAGTGTATAAAGGGATTAATTTGTCTCTGTTATTTTGCAGATATGGAAACTGAGACCTAGGAAAAAGCACATAATTTGCCCAAGTTTACAGAGCTTTTGAGGAAAGAATTTAAACTAAAGTCCAGGACTTCTACTATGTCATATCAGTAAAGAATGAATTCTCAGAGTTAGAAGAAACTTTGGAGATCACATTCCTTCCTTAGAAAAATGTAGCATACTGAATGATTGATGTTCTTGCAAGGTCATGAATTCATAGGATTTAGAGCTAGAAGGAGTTTTTGAGGTCATTTTACCTACCCTCTTCCCGCCCCCCTTTTTTGCCACATGAGGAAACTGAGATCTAGAATAACCAACTAGTTCAAAGTCACACAGGTAGAAAGTAATTCAGTTAGGATCAGAACCCAGGTCTTCTGAATCAGAATCCAGGACTCTGACTCTTTTTCTATCATAATCTATTTTAAAAAGTTCATTCTTTAGAACGATTCTCATAGTCCAGGAGTAAAGATGAAAATGAAGACTTTGTGCTACTTTGCAGTTTTTTAGAAAGTACTAGTATAATATAAATGTCTCCCAAACCTGCTGCATCCTCAGGCATTTTGATGTTGCCCACAAACTGAAGGCTTTGCTAGGTGGTACAGTGGATAGAGTGATGGTCCTGAAGTCAGGAAGACCTGAGTTCAAATATAGCCTCAGGCACTTACTATGTGACTCAAGTTACACAGTCACTTAACATCTAACTGCCTCAGTTTTTTCAACAACAAAATGAAGATTACAATAGAACCAGGTTTGTTGTGAGGATCAAATGAATTAATATTAGTAAAGCACTTTGTGGATGACCCAAAGTGGGCACTTAATAATGGCTTCCTTCTTCCTTCTTTTGCAAGACTGGCCTGATCACCCTTATTTACCAAATCCTTGGAAAGTAACTGATAAATAGAGATCAGTAAGGGTCTATATCATATAACTGACACCTAATCTCCAATTTATGTTGAGGTTGATCATCACTTTCCCCAGATTTCTCAATCATGTCTGCTGGTACCAACTACTGGAATAGATGAGTAGCTATATAGATAAATCATCAGCCTCTTCAGACTCCAAACAATTCTATTTATCCAATCAATAAAGTGAGGTTAGAAATTCTAGTTTATTGCAGCTCTTATTCTGGATGTTTAGGTAGGATGGGCATTTTATTTGCAATGAGAAGAAGAAGAAGAAATAATTAAGGCTAATTATATCTTGAATCTAATATTTATTAACTAATGTGATAGTGGGTGAATCACTTAGTTTGGCTTTCTCATTTGTAAAATGAACATAATATTCTAGCTATATACTTCATGTGATTATTATGAAGTACTTTGCAATTTGAAAAATCTACATAAAATTGAGTTATTGCAACCATGCCCCCAAATGATCAAATGCTACCTTTACCTCTAAGATAAAATACCAACTGTGTAGCCTATAATTTAAAGTCCTGCACAATCTAGTTCCTAACTGCCTTTTAATTTTAATTTTATATTACTTCCTTGACAATTCTTAGCTTACTTTTATATGTTTGCAGACTATTTCCCATTCCTAGAATATGCTTGCTTTCAGAATCCTTGCCTTTTTTAAAAGACTTAGCTCAGATGCTACCTTCTTCAGAAAGCCATGCCTCATTCTTTTTTTTAGTTTTTTTTTTGCAAGGCAATAGGGTTAAATGGCTTGCCCAAGGCCACACAGGTAATTATTAAGTGTCCAAGGCCAGATTTGAATTCAGGTACTCCTGACTCCAGGGCCGGTGCCACCTAGCTGCCCCTATGCCTCATTCTTGATTGTAGTTCTCTTGTCCTTAAATCTACCAAATTTTCTATTTATGTGTATATATGTATATTTCTGCTCTTCTTCCCTGAGGCTTATAGTTGACTTTTGTGTGTTTATGTGTCAATAGTTCCTTAAACATAGTAGGTTTTTAAATAAATGCTTGTTCAATTTAATTTAATTTTTATTATCAGTCAATAATGAAGTAAAATCCCTTAGTAGGTGGGAATTAGTAGAAGAGTAAGGTTTAGCAAGTTGGAATTTTTATGGCACAGAGAATAGGAAATGAGGGCTATCACAGCAAATGGCCTTGCTCTTATGAATAGAATAAGAAATAAAAAGATTGAAGTTGGGGAGGGAATTTATTGGGGGGATTTAGAAGACATCTAGAATAATTATTGCGGAAAGTTTTACTCCGAGGTGAATAAATGGATTGTTTTATATTGATGTGATTCCTGTCCTTACTTTCTCTTGATTGAAGACCAAGACAGCCTTGAAAAACTCCCGGTTTCATTCCTGTCATACTGAGTCATCAAAGGAAGATTTGAATGCAGGAATTACTCAAAGAACTATAATTTTTTTTGCTTTTGTTTTCAGAATTTGACTGGAAGGTTCTTTGAAATTGTGGAGGAGGACAGCAGTTGCTAAGAACATCATTGACAACCTGTGTTACAGTAACATACTCATGCCTTAGGCTATGCTTTTCTGGCTAAGGCCCTGCTTCCATCTCCTTTTTTTTTATTTCCCTGTAACGCTTCTCCTTATGTTTCTCTGCAATTCCTTCTAACAGGCAAGTCAGACACTTACTAGAGCTTTTGCTCTCTCTCTTCACTTCTTTCTCTTAGAATCATTAGATTTCCATCAAAGTTCAACTCAAAGGCCAGCTAATCTCTCCATTATTATTGTTTCTTGCCATCCCAACCTTCCCTTTTATTACTCTATCTCAGGAGAGACAAATGATGTACTTTAATTAAGGACAGTCAGGTCCATATTTGTACTTATACCCAGCCAACTACTGTTTGGAATAATAGATGTTATATGTTATTTCTCCTTAAATAGAGCACTCAGCCTATTAATTGGTAAGAGCAAAGTTCGTTGATCTATTTAATCACCTAGCTGCCCAGAATAAAGCAGAGAGGGAGAGTATCCCTTCATTAAAAAGCAGGGACCATAGTGTTGCTTGATGAAGGACTAGTATAGCCTTGGTATCCAGGTCCCCAGTTTAGGGTAAGAGTGTCTTAAAGCCGAATACTCTAACAAATGATTTGGATAAGGTGAGTGCCTTCATTGACACTACTAGTGAGAGCATAATAAGTACAGTAACAGAAATAGGTTGACTTTGAATCAGGGCAGTGTGCAGTGGGGTTCCATGCATATTTGGTATTAATGGGTCACAAAGTTTCTCTCAGAGTATAGGAAGCTGGGCTCAGGATTGGATATCCTGTACAGTGCTACCTCTTTATGGATTGTGAGAATGAACGGTATGGTGCTAATTTCCCCCTGAACCTATGTATGCATATATACAAATCTCTGGGTTTTTAGATCTGACTTATTCTGCTATTTGGTTATCTTGTAGTTTGACTCTGAGTACTAATTGCCAGATCTTTGAAGTTAACAATAATGACTGACAATGTCATTCCAAAGAATGGATCATCTTGTCTCTTTGTGGCTTAAGTTAAAAAACAGAGAATGGAGGCATGTTCCTGCCTAGGGGAATTGATTTAATGAGAACTATTTCACCTTCATTTCAAGTGGAAATGACAGGACCACAATAAGAACCACAGGAAAACTCCATTTCCATCATGGGTAAATCTTTTCACTCTCCCATATTCACAGCTTCAGTGAATTCACAGGTAGTACAATTCAGTATAACCAATCAAGAGTCTCTGATTATGCTTTGTGACTCATTCTCATCTTTCTCTCTTTTACCTCACTAGCCAGGTCTTTTCAATTTTACCTCTACAACATTTCTGACATCCATTCCTTTGACTCTATTTACAAGACCAACTCAGTTTAGGTCCTCATCCCTGCTTACCCAGATTGTTTTAACATCTCCTTATTGGTCTCCCAGTCTTGAGTCTCTCCTCACTCTAATCCATCCTCCCCACAATTACCAAAGTGTTTTCCTAAATTTTAGGGTCTAATTATGTTAATTCCTCTTTTTAAAAAACCCCAGGGGATTCCTTTTGCCTCTAAGATCAAGTATTCATTTCTTTGACTTTTAAAACTCTTCATAACCTCAAAACCAACTTTCTATTTCAACCATTTGAAAAGTAAGTTGTTCCTTCCTGGTTTGGCTTCTGAGAAGTTTGAGTTTTAGCAAGTTCTATCCTATGCCCTTTCATGCCAATCGGACCATTTTGCTATTTCTGACAAGTAGAGTTCCATCTTATATCCCTGTTCCTTTGCTCTGATTTTCTTCTACACCCGGAAAACACTCCCTCTTCATTTCTATCTCTTAGAACTTTTAAGCTTCCCTCAAAAATAAATTCAAAGGTCACCTGATTTCCCCAGTTGTTAGTGTTTCCTTATTAACCTTTATTTGATGATGTTTGTCCTTTCTAATTGAAGAAAACCAAGACATCAGGGAGGTTATGCCATGACAGGCAAATGAACTGCATTTGAGTGAGAGGATGATGTGCAGTTATCAGCCTCACTTTCTCCTCCAGAGACATTTGAGGCTAGTAGCCAGATATGAATCAGGATGACTGGAGATGACCTTGGATATGAGGCAATTGGGTTAGATAATATGCACAAGGTTACATAGCCAGTAAATATCAAGTATCTGAGACCAGACTAGGTAGTGCAGTGGCTAAGAGCACCAGCTCTAGAGTCAAGAGGACCTGAGTTCAAATTTGACTTTAGATGATTACTTATATTTATTTTGTATTTGTATAACCTCTAATAGATTATAAGCTCTCTGAGGGCAGGTCCTTTTGTTTTTGTCTTTGTATTAGTGCAATGCTCACTTAGGTACACAATGATTGCTTATTGCTTGATTGATATACATTATAATTTGTAGTGGGACTGTGAGGCATTAGGTTAGTCACCACTTCTTTGAATTTCAATTTTTCTCTTTTGTAAAATGGGAAAAAGAATAGTGGCAGCATCTAACGCTGGAAATGTTATTCTGAGGATTTAAGTAAGTCAGTACATGTTAAAAGAGCTATTATTATCAACATTATCTAGAAAAAGAGAGTATTAATCACAAAAGGAAAGAAATTTAGATTTGGAAGAGTTTAGATATCATTTAATACAACTCCCTTTACTTTTAAAGGTGAAGAAAACTGGTTCTGGACCTGTGAAGTGAGTTGCCCAAAATCACACATTCGATTAGGGCCAAGACAGGGAGGAGAATCTAGGTTTTCAGATTCGTTTGGATAGTTCTGCATGGAGGCAAGTAATGACTTAAATCTTAAAGCAAAAAAAAAAAAAAACTCAAACAAAAAACCAGTTAATAAATCTCAAATACACACATGCACACATATCCAAAAAAAGATATTGGAGATCTACTACTTACTGTAACAGCCTCAGGTAACTGAGACCTGGAGAGAAAGAAACTTGCCAAGATCTCATAGTGAATTAGTAAACTGGAGAAGTGAAGTTCTGGAATCCCATTCAAGGGCTCTTGCCACCACAACAAATCTATCTGCCCCCTTTATCAACTATTTCTGAAAATAAATCCTTTAAGAAGGCACACTTCTCCTGGCAGGGTCTGAACTTTGGCTTTGTAAAATTAAGCAGGTGAATTACCTGTCAGACATTCCTAAATTTCCTTCCAGTTCCAGCATTTTAAATGCTTTAATTCTAAAGCCTCTTCCCGTTTTCATATCCAGGTTCTGTGATTGAAAGGTCTATATATTTTGTGTCCTTCGAGTCTTAATTCCCTTTTCATAGGCTGTGGGTCCCTGATTGTGTTAATTTGGGATTTGTCTTAACTGGAGTTCCACATAAATAGTGAACTTTGGCAGGGAGTTCTGGTACAGGAACACACCCATTCTTTGTCTTGGAAATAGCTCAAGTTAGGAAGGACTGAAAGGCGACAAAATCCAACCCAAATCCGACCTTCAACAATGCTTTCGTCCTTCATTTAGGTCTGAAAAAAGAGGCACCTACCTCCTTAGGAGACACACACACACACACACAGCCCTTGCGGAACACACTCAGCCTCTCTTCGGTGAAGACTGGAACTTTCTGGGATCCTACTAAATTCTCGGAAGCCAAGTCAGGAGCTGAAGGAGCAACTCATCTTTCAGTTGTTAGTGATGATGGTGTAATCTGATTCCTGGATATTCCTCCTCCTGGGCCCCGCCCCTGGGGCTTTGAATCCTTTTCAGGAGCTCTGGGGGGGAGTAGGGCTTTTCTTCACAAAGTAACATACTTGAGGAGGGGCTGAATGATCCGTTACAGGCAAATGACCAGAAATACAAAATGTGCAGATATAATACAATATATTTTAGGGAAGTGGTTTTGTTTATTAGCCAGATATAATAATTTTTACTGAGAAAAAATAAGTCATGAATAGGTGAAGTATCTAGGCATAATACTGCACACTTACTTGCTACAGAAACGTGTGGAAATTACTTTCCCTTTTTGGGTCTTAGTTTCCAGTATAATGAAGGGGTTGGAGTAAATTTGGTCTCTCACAGCTCTAGGAGTCTATGAGTTTTTTTAGGTTTTCGCAAGGCAAACGGGGTTAAGTGGCTTGCCCAAGGCCGCACAGCTAGGTAATTATTAAGTTTCTGAGACCGGATTTGAACCCAGGTACTTCTGACTCCAGGGCCGGTGCTTTATCCACTATGCCACCTAGCCGCCCCTGAGTCTATGAGTTTAAGGCTTAGAGAGAGTGTGAAAAATTTGTATTGTATCTGAAAAACAGTTGTCTCCTTGGTCACATATTTGGCATATTCTATAACTCACATTTATATACTATTTTTTGTTTAAAAAGCACTTTGCCTGTGTTAGGACCTATAGAGTATGAAAACTAAAAGAGATTTTAGATATTCCATAACCTAACCAATTTTCTCCAAAGATGAGATAGCTAAGCTCAAAATTTTAGACAAATAAAGTAGTAGATATGGGATTTGAACTGCTATCTTAGGGTCATAGATGGAAGAAATAGAAGAGAGACTCTTGAGGTCACTTAGTTCTACCACCTTGAATACAGAGGAAGAATCTGAGATTGGAGGGTGTTCTGGCCAAGGTTTCCTGGGCTGTGAGTAGGAAGCTTGGGATTGGAACCCAGGTCTTCTGATTCTAAGGCAGTCTCTTCCTTCCTTCCTTCCTTCCTTCCTTCCTTCCTTCCTTCCTTCCTTCCTTCCTTCCTTCCTTCCTTCCTTCCTTCCTTCCTTCCTTCTTTCCTTCCTTCTCCTCCTCCTTCTCCTCCTCCTCCTCTTCTTCTTCTTCTTTTCCTTCTTCTCTTCTTCTTCTCCTTCTCCTTCTCCTTCTCCTTCTTCCTTCTCCTTCTCCTTCTCCTTCTTCTTCTTCTTCTTCTTCTTCTTCTTCTTCTTCTTCTTCTTCTTCTCTCTCTCTCTCTCTCTCTCTCTCTCTCTCTCTCTCTCTCTCTCTCTCTCTCTCTCTCTCCCCCTCTCCCTCTCCCTCTCCCTCCCCTTTTCTTTCTTCTTGGCAGTGAACTTGTTACGTACGAGTGTCCTAGTATAAGCAGGCATTTGATAAGGGGTGTGGTTCCAGACTTCCTGATATGGAGTAACCACAGAAATAGCAATGATTCTGCACAAAGTTAGCCTAAGTGACTCCTGTTTTAACTGTGCCTGATCTTTGGATACATATGCAGCCAACCTGTAGAGATACCTTTGTGAATGAGTTTTTTTAAATATGGGGAAAAGCTGAGATGGCATAAAATCTGTCTTCTCATTGTATGTGTGTTGTTGTTTAGTTTTGTTTCAATTGTTCAACTCTGTGATCTCATTTGGGAATCTAGCTCATTTTATAGGTGAGGAAGCTAAAGCCAACAGGGTTAAATGACTTGACTAGGGTTACACAGTTAGTACTTCTATTCAGATGTGGCAAAAGATGGAGTACTGGGTCTGGAGTCAGGGCTTGAATTATATAATACAACTTCATATACTTGTGTGACCCTGAACAAGTCACATGAAAACTGTTTGGCTCAGTTTACTCAACTGTAAAGTGGAGATGATAGAACCTACCTCCTAGGATTGTTCTGAGGATTAAATGAAAACAATATTTTAGAAACAATTTGCACAGAACTTGGTGCATAGGAGACTGACTCTCTCTCTCTCTCTCTCTCTCTCTCTCTCTCTCTCTCTCTCTCTCTTCCTCCTCTTCTTCCTCCTCTTCTGGGATATAGAATTTTCTCATGCTTGATCTACTCAGCCAGTCTCATTCTTATAGTCCTATTCCTGCTCCATGTAGCAGCTGTGTTGCCATTCTCCTAGCTCCACTTGACTTCTTGTAGCCTCCCCTTTTCCTGTTTTGTGAATTTTCTGTGTTCCATTGGGAGATGAGTTCTTCTTGCATCTGGCTTCTGCCTGATTCATTGGAACTGACTAACTTTTCTTTCATGGGGTATGACCTATCTTTCTTCCCTCAGTGCTGCTTCTCACTTTCTAATTCATTCTTGGGAATTGTTAGCATCTCTTAAAAGGGATTGCCTGGTTGGACCTAGTTTTTACAGTTGATTTTAGGTACTTTTTCTGAGATTATATCCTGGGCTTTCAAAAACTTATTTTTTTTTAGAAACACACACACATATAGATTTATTTGCATATATATTATGTGTAAAGGTGATATTCAATTCCATTATTGCCCTATTTGTGTCCTCTTTTGAACTTCTTTCTGCTCTCTTCTGTGTCTTTTAAAATACTTCATTGATACTCCTTTCTTTTCTTTTTTTTGGGGAATATCATTGCCCCTTTGCCCACATTTCTTCTACCACCTATAAATCTCCTCCTCAAAATAAGAAAGTAAATAACACAACCTTTCCCTTGTAGGAAATAAGAATACTTAAGTAAAATAAGTCTGTATACTGGCCATTCTAAAAATACATACCTTAAAAATCACTGCTAAATATTGGAAACCACAATTTATCATTTTATGTTACATTGATCAGGGTACTCTTTTTCAAAGTTGTTTTTGTTTACAATATAACCATGGTACAAACTGTTCTGCTCAATTTACAAAAAGTTTATAGTAGTACATTAAAATTATTTAATTTATAGGATACAAAATTATTTTAATTTATGGAATACAACAAACATTTCTATAACATACTATAATTAAAAGAGATGACTGCACATGAAACTTCAAATCAAATATATATAAAACTTGCTATTCCTTTTAAATATATAATAAAATTACCATGTAAATTTCTTCCTTTTTTCTTTTTCCCCTATTTCCTAGAGATGGCGACAATTAGACACACATGTATTTATGTATAAAATCATTCTAGACATATTTATTTCAAAAAATCAATTCCACAAATGTAAGATAGAAAATGCATGATTGGATACAACGTTGTTCTACTCTTAGGGTTTTTTTTTTCAAGGCAAATGGTCTTAAGTGGCTTGCCCAAGGCCACACAGCTAGGTAATTATTAAGTGTCTGAGACCGCATTTGAACCCAGGTACTCCTGACTCCAAGGCCGGTGCTTTATCCACTATGCCACCTAGCCGCCCCCATTGTTCTACTCCTAAAAACGTCAGGATGGAAGGGAACACAAGGGAACACAAATGGTCCTAGGTCCAGAAACAGAGAAATGGGGAATCCTTCCTCTTGAGAGACAGTATTTATACTTTCAATTGTTGCTCTCTAAGATCCCTAAGATGAATCTTTGGAGGGAGATGCAGTTTCCTGAAAGTTAGGCTAGAAACGGTGGATAGGTTTAGGATATTCTGACCCAGTGCCAGAGTCAGGTATGTTTAGGAAAATTCATTTGGGTCCTGGTAAGACAGCTGTGGAGCAGGGCTCCAAGGATCATAGAGGTTGAATTCAGACAAGCAAGTTTATCAGTATATACTTATAAGCAGAAGAACTCATTCAGGGGAAAGGGCTATGGTGGACTGGAGTGAATTATCCTTGGTTGGAGAGTGGTTCTAAGAATTAGGTCATGTGGGGGAGTTTATATAGGGGCTAAAATGATCTTTGCCCAGTTATTAGTCAGGCACTTAGCCATGGATCAGACTAGATAGTCAGCTCTACTGAATTCCTAGGGGGATCTTGTTTGGCTCATGTGGGAAAGCAGTGTAGACTCAGGTCCTGACATGACCACCCTTAGGTGGTCTGACCCTTATAGCAATGGGACTGGACTATTATCATTGCCTGGGAGAGTGTCTTGGGATAAGTGGACCAAAGAGAATTACAAATATTTTGGAGTTTTAGCAGACTAGAAGTTTGATATCAATCACTAGTATAGCATGAAAATGAAGCCAAAGGAATCACAAAATCCTTTGATCTAAGACTTCATTAATACAATTAACATCAGAGTCACCTGAGTTTCAATCCCAATTGACCAAGTGATCTGATTCAGTCACATCATCACTGAACTTGGTGTCCATGAATGAATGAATGAAAAAAAACATTTATTAAGTGCCTTTTATATTATACTAGGCATTGTGATAGACACTGGTAATATAAATAGCAAAGTGATATAGTTCCTGTCCTTAAGAAGTTTGCTTTGATTTCAGTAGGAGCAGTCAATATATTATAGTTCTAGAGAAAGGTGGACAAGGCTGGTGAGAAGCCACTGTGAGATATTTAGCTGGTCTAGCATCAAGAATAGAAGATAGGGGAAAGATGAGAAAGAGTACATTTGTCTTCAGGTATTTGAAGGGCTATAAGGAATTAGATTCATTTTTTTCATTATAAGGATCAGAGCTATGATGAGTAAAGATAATTTGAATGTGATTTAGGCTCATTAAAAGAAAAAATTCCTCAAGAATTCAAGTTATCTATAACCAACTCTACAGAAAAACAACAAAAATGTACTACATACTTTGAAGTTGAAACTATATTATTAATATTTTCTTTATCACTTAATTTTAGACAATCAGCAAAAAAAATCAAGTCCAATTTTCAGAATTTGGCACATTTACCATTCCAGTTTTGAGCTTATCATAAGATCCAGTTCCAGCAAACCATTGAACCTACCCTGTCATTTGAGGTGTTTTAAATGAAACCACTTGCAGAGAGTTTTGTAGGACGATTTTGACACAACTATAGTTGGGACTGTATAATTTCTGAGATCCCTTTCAGCTATGAAATTATGAGATTCTCTGATAATTTGATTCCAGTTTAAAAAAAGAGGAAATTCCTTAAGAGTAGAGACTGTTGGACTGTTGAAGACTTTTTCTTTGCATCCATAGATCCTTATTCACAACAGGATTAAAAAAATGCTTATTGAATTGAATAAATGTCTAAGTTCAACTTCGACTCTGAAAATTTGAGATTCTAAGAGTGCAATTTCTAGAAAGGGTGTCAGGGTTTAAATTCTCTCACCCTCTTGGTAAATGACATATGAGACTCATGTTGGAGACCTAGGGTAGTTGAGGCTAAGACTTGTTTTTGAAAAGCTTTTATTTTTGCCACATTCATGAGATTACAATCTATCAAAATATTGAAAGATAAGAATTAGGAAAGTCAGGCTCCTGAGGGGAACAAAATGTAAGTCTCCTCACAAAGTAACTAGTCCTTGCTAGCATACTCCTCTCCTCTCAGGGTTACACTGACATTTTAGTATTTATATTCTATATTTCTATAGTTTTGCCTATTTGTAAAAGTTTGGTTTCTAGGTAGGCTTGGGAGATATTTTTATTAATTAATCCTAGACCCAATGAATTAGGATTTTATGACTAAAGCAGACTTTGGTTTATTTAATTTAGTAGAATATTCAAAATTCTACTTAAACAGTTTAAGCCTAGAAGATAAATCCCACAAACATATTTTACTACATACATGGTTATTTTGGACTTTTCCATCTCCTCTACCTATTATAGTCAATTAGTTTCCAAGGTTAGTTGTTGTGGTCTCCATATTTCTTTCATCTCCATTCCAATTACTAATACAGGGTCTTGATTGTAACTTACAGTCTGGGTTATTGCATTATCTTCTTTTTAGGTCTTCTCCTGGCTCCTTGCTACATGCTCTCAGACTAATCTGAGCACATCAATCTGTACATATTACAGCTCTGCTAAAAAAAAAAGACTTAAGTAGATTCCTATTGCTTTCTAAGTAAAGGTCCAGCTCTTTTGGCTGATATCAAGGTCCTGTACTCTATTACTTTTCTACTTTCCCAGCTATATTTCACATAATCATACTCTGCAGATGTTAATGAATATTATAACTCACATTGTTATAGTTTGTCTCAAAAATCTTAATGCCTTTTAAAACTTTAAGAACTTAAACTAAGACTTTTAAAGCACCTCGTATCAAAAGTTCTGGGGAAAACTGGAAAGCAGATTGGCAAAAACTAGGTATAGATCAACATCTCACAGTTTACCAAGATATGGTCAAAATAGGCATATGATTTAGACATAAAGGGTGATATCATAAATAAATTAGGAGAACATAGAAAATTTTACCAGTCAGATTTCTAGATAAGGGAAGAATTTATGTTCAAACAAAAGATAGAGAGGATCATGGGATATAAAAATGAATATTTTTGGTTACATTAAATTAGAAAGGTTTACGGAAACAAAACCAAGTCAATCTAATTTTGCAGTCAAGATTAGAAAGAAAGCAGGAGGGGGTAGCTAGGTAGCAGCTAGGTGGTACAGTGGATAAAGCAGCAGTCCAGGAGTCAGGAGGACCTGAATTCAAATCCAAACTGACACTTATTAATTACCTAGGTGTGTGACCTTGGGCAAGTCACTTAACCCCATTGCCTTAAATAAATAAAACAAATTTTTTAAAAAAGAAAGCAGGAACTGGGAAAAATTTTTACAGCAAATTTCTCTGATAAAGTCCATTTCTCAAGGATATAGAGAACCTGAATCAGATTTATAAGAATATGAGTCATTCCCTAATTGATAAATGGTCAAGGAGGCAGTTTTCAGAAGAAGAATTCATATGAAGAAGAAATCATAGTCATATAAAAATAATCTGAATCATTAGTGATCAAAGCAAATTAAAACAACCTTAAGGTAAAATTTCACACATATCAGATTGGTTAATATGACAAAAAAGGAAAATGACACATGTTGGAGGGAATATAGGAAAATTGGGACACTAATACACTGTTGATGGAGTTGTGAATCATTCAACCATTCTGGAAAGCAATTTGGAACTATTCCCAGTGGGCTATAAAACTGTGCTTACCTTTGATCAAAGAAGAAATCTGATAAAAAGGAAAAGGACTCATATGTACAAAAATATTTATAGCAGTTCTTTTTAGTAGTGGTAAAAAAAAATCAGAAATTGAGAGGATTACCATCAATTGAGTAATACTAGTGTGCCATAAGAAATGATGAGCAGAGATTCTCGTTCCCTTTCTTTTTAGAAAAAATTATTTAAGGCAATGGGGTTAAGTGACTTGCTCAAGGTCACACAGCTAGGCAATTATTAAGTGTTTAAGGGCGGCTTTGAACTCAAGTCCTCCAGGGCCATGCTCTATCCACTGAGCCACCTAGCTACCCCTCCTATCCTCTTTTCAGTGTTGGTGGAATTGTTTCATATTTCACAAAGGAAATATAATTTATATATTTATGGTATGTCAAGCAGCTAACAAAGGGTCTGGTCACAAGTAAAGAACCAATCAAATATCTGAGGGGAGACAGCAATTTAACATGCTGCTACATCTTCCTTAGCAACCATCAACTATAAGTAGGAGTGGTTTGGGGCCATATTCTATTAGTTAGGTTTTCACTGTGAACATTTACATCTCAGAAAAGAACAAATGCTATGAATCAGGGTTTGATTTGTTATTTTTTTGATTTTCTGGTCTTAAGAAAGTGATAAAAATTTAATAAAGCAAATTAAATTAAAAAAAGGAAAATAATGATTTCGGAAAAATCTGGAAGGACTTATGTGAACTGATGAAAAGTGAAATGTGTCTACTAGGAAAACACAGTACATAGGAAGCCCTGAAGCCTATTTATGGGTCAAAGCCCTATGGTGTATCTCAACTACTGTTGAAGTGCTGATGGAACTACATTGATTAACAATAGGAACATGAGCCTAGAGAGATGGGCTGAACACTTCTATGGTGTTAATATACCATCATCAATCATTGCAAAAACCACTGATAATTTGCCTGAAGTTCCAACTGTAGAAGAAGTTTTGAATGCCATTAGACTCCTTTCAAGTGACAAAGCAGCTGGCACTGGTTCTATTCCAGTTGAGATCTATAAGGTTGGGGGGGTACCATTGCTCATCCAAGAGATGATTGAAATTTTCCAGGTTATATGCATTATAAGGTTATCCCCCAAGAATTCAGTGATGTTTCCATTATTCATCTCTATAAAAGTGAAGGGAATAGATTGCCCTGTGACAATCACAGTTCAGTCATTGTTGGTAAAATTCTTGCCAGAGTCCTTCTCAATAGACTGATCCTTCACGTGGAAAATGATCACCTATCCAAGAGCAAGTGTGGTTTTAGAAAAGGTTCAGGAAGTTATATGATGTAGGATGCCCAACAATTCCAGAAAAAATGCCAATAGCAAAACAGAGATCTATAAACCATATTTGTAGATCTGACCAAGGTCTTTGATACTGTCAGTTTTGAGGGTTTATAGAAAATTATGTCAAAATTTGGTCGCCTGAAGAAGTATTATATGTCAATTTCATGATGACTCTAGATAGTGGATGATGTGCTTGAGATTTCCCAGCCACCAGTGAAACAAGTGTAACAAGGGTGTGTCCTTGCTCCTATACTTTTTAGCATGATATTTTCAGATGCCTTTGCTTAGGATGAATGACATCAAGGTCAGCTACCATGCTGATGGTAAATTCTTCAACTTGAAAAGGCTACAAGCTAAGACCAAAGTGGAGGGAGTATTGGGGCATGATCAGAAGTTTGCAGATGATTATGCACTCAATGCAGCCTCTGAAGCTGAGATGCAACAAAGTCTGGACTGATTCTCTTCTGCTTGTGCTAATTTTGGTCTAACAAGTAACACCAAGAAAACACAAGTGCTCCATCAGCCAGCACCACAACATCCATATGTGGGACCCTTGGTTACAACAAATGGAGAAGGTTGAGTACTGTGGACAAGTTCACTTACCTTGGTAGTATCCTTTTCAGGGAGGTAAGCATTGGCAATGAGATTAACCCAGGCATTGCCAGAACTAACTTGGTATTTAGGAGACTCCTAAAGAAAGTTTGAGAGAGAAGATAAATTAGGCTGATTACCAGACTGAAGGTCTACAGAGTGATTATGCTGACCTCCTGACAGTATGTCTGTGAAACCTGAACAGTCTACCAACACCATGCCAGGAAACTGAATCACTTCCATTTAAATCATCTTAGGAAGATTCTGAATATCAGACACTGAGGTCCTTTCTCAAGCTAAATTGACAAGCATTCAAACATTATTACAGAGAATGCAAATATATTGGGCTGGCCAATTGATAGAATTCCAGAAGTATGCTTGCCAAAAAGACTTTTTATGGAGAACTCACACAGGGCAAGTGCTCACAAGGGTGTCAGAAGAAGCAGTACTGGGACAGCCTCAAGTTCTCTCTTAAGAACTTTAGAATTGATTGTACAGCATGGGAGACACTGACACAGGACTACATAGCATGGTGTGTCCTCATCAGTGAAGGTGCTGAGCTCTATGAGGAAGGCAGGATTGAAGCAGTTCAAAGGAAATATGACATATATAAGTTTAGAGAAAGCACCTCAGATATTCACATGAACTATTTATGCCCAACCTATTGTAGAGCATTCCAAATTCATCAACCAGTCGGTCTGATCAGACACTGTAATTTGTCTCAAATATAGTGATATCATTTTGGTTTTCTTCAATAAAAGACAAGAACCAGCATAGGAAGGCCAATATTTTATGATGATCAACTGTGAATGATTTAGCTATTCTTTTTATTTTAAATATTTTTTTCTCATTTTGTACGAATGTGTTTTTTTACATTAATAAAATATTTTTGTTTAAGAGTAAATGAAATACCCCCTCCCCATAAATATAGAATTGCTTGAGCGATAAAGTAAAGGGGAGGAAAAAAAATTAAAATAAAAAAATAATAATAATAATTGTAGGTATGGCCAGGTGGCGCAATGGATGAAGCACCAGCCCTGGAGCCACGACTACCCAAGCTCACATCCAGCCCCATAGACCCAACAATCACTCAGCTGTGTGACATGCAAGCCACCTGATCCCCACTGCCCTGCAAAAACCAAAAAGAAGAAAAAAAAGACCCAAAATAAAATAAAGTAGTAATAATAGTAGGGGTGGCTGGGTGGTGGACAGAGCATTGGCCCTTGAGCCAGGACCACCTGGGTCCAAATCCGGCCTCAGACAACCAATGATCACCCTGCTATGTGTCTCCAGGCAGGCCATCCAGCCCCATTTGCCCTGCACCCTCCCCCAAATAATAATAATAATAAAAAATGTGCTTCAGTCTTTCTTCCAGCACCAACAACTCTGTCACGGGTGGATCACATTCTTTATGGTAAGTCCATCGCAAAAGTTACTTCCACATTTTTCCAGCATTGCCATTGCTGATCACAACTCCCTCCTTTCTTATTTCTCCACTACCACGTACTATATTTTCTCTCTCCTTTCACTCTGACTCTGCTGTAGGGTAGCTGAGTGGTGCAGCAGACAGATCCCTGGTCCTGGGGCCAAGAGGCCCTGAGCCCCCTTACCACCCCTTAGGCCCAGCATCCACCTGGCCCTATGGTCCTGGTCAGGCCTTCCAATCCCAGCCCCTTGCAAGAAGTAAAAAAGAAAATGTGTTATATCTGACCACTCTCCCCCTGTGGTCCATCCTCTCCTCCATCACTCACATCACCCCCCTTCCCCCTGATCCCCCCTCCTTCTTACTCCAGATGTCTATACCCCATTGAGTATATATGCTGTTTCCTCTCCTAGCCACCTCTGATGAGAGCAAAGGTTCCCTCATTCCCCCTTGCCTCCCCCTTCCATATCATTGCAATAGCTCATTGTAATAAAGAAAAATCTTATTATATGAAATATCTTGGCCTATTCCCCCTCTCCTTTTTCTTTCTCCCATCATATTTCCCTTTTTTTTCTACTGACTCCATTTTTACACCATATTTTATCTTCGAATTCAGCTTTCTCCTGTGCTTCAACTATAAAAGCTCCCTCTACCTGCTCTATTAACTGAGAAGGTTCATATGAGTATTATCAGTATCATTTTTCTATGCAGGAATAACATGCAGTTCATCATCATCATTAAGTCCCTCATATTTTCCCCCTCTCCTCCGCTTCTATGCTTCACCTGAGTCCTGTATCTGAAGATCAAACCTTCTGTTCAGCTCTGGCCATTCCAACAGGAACATTTGAAATTCCCCTGGTTCATTGAAAGTCCATCTTTTTCCCTGGAAGAGGACATTCAGCCTTGCTGGGTAGTTCATTCTTGGCTGCATTCTAAGTTCTTTTGCCTTCCGGTATATTATATTCCAAGCCCTACGAACTTCCAATGTAGTTGCTGCTAAGTTCTGTGTGATCCTGACTGCAGCTCCATGATATTTGAATTGTGTCCTTCTGGCTGCTTGTAATATTTTCTCTTTGACTTGGGAGTTCTGGAACTTGGCTATTGTATTCTTAGGGGTTGGTTTTTTGGGATCTCTTTCTTGGTGGGGGGATTGGTGGATTCTCTCCATTTCTATTTTGCCCTCTGCTTCTAGAATATCAGGGCAATTTTCCTGTAGTAATTCTTTGAAAATGATGTCAAGGCTCTTTTCCTGACCATGACTTTCAGGTATTCCAATAATTTTTAACTTATCTTTCCTAAGTCTGTTTTCCATATCAGTTGTTTTTTCAATGAGATATTTCATATTTTCTTCTAATTTTTCATTTTTTTTGGTTTTGAAGTATTGATTCCTGATTTCTGGTAAATTCATCAATCTCCCTGAATTCTATTCTTTGTCTGAAGGATTTGTTCTCCTCAGAAAGTTTTCTTATCTCTCTTTCCATCTGGCCAATTTTGCTTTTTAAAGCATTCTTCTCCTCAGTAACTTTTTGAAGTGTTTTATCCATTTGACCTAAGTTGGTTTTTAGCATGCTATTTTCTTCAGCATTTTTTGGATTTCCTTGACTAAGCTGCTGACTTCATTTTCATGTTTTTCCTGCATCTCTCTCATTTCTTTTCCCAGTTTTTCTTCCAACTCCCTCATTTGATTTTCAAAGTCTTTTTTGAGCTCTGTCATAGCCTGAGCCCAATTTCTGTTTTTCCTTGGAGTCTTTAGATGCAGCAGCTTGTGCTTCCTCATCTTCAGACTGAGTATTTTGATCCTTCTTGGGCTCATTTGCAAAATATTTCTCAATGGTGCTCCTCTTATTCCTCTGCTTGCTCATTTTCCCAGCCTGGGCCTGGTTTTGGGGTGCTTCCTGAGCTTTTGGGACACTCCCACAAGGGGCTCAGTGTGTGAGGCTCTGTCCTCCTTCCTGGTCTGTGAATGACCATATGCGCCCCCTTCTGCCTTGGGGCTGAGGTGGGGGGGGCCCTGCTATTCTATGGGGGGGCCTGGACTGCGATCAGGATCTAAATGTGGTCAGAGCCCCAGAGTCCTGTTCTAGGGGCAGAGGACAGAGCTTTGCAGTCTCTCTCTCTTCACTCCCCTCCCTAGGTTCAATGGGCTTATGACCATGCTGCTTGCTGTGTGCCCTGAGGGCTGGGCTCCACATGCTCGCTCTGGCAGAGGTCCCCTACTGTTCCCCCACTTTGTGCCTGGTGCTCCCAGGGGTGCAGCTCAGGAGATACCCCTGCTACTGTGAGCCAGGGCTCCCAGTGCCCTGGGGCTGCCTCCGGGAAGCTGAAGTTCTTTCACTCTGGTGGGCCACCCCTCTGGTGGGCTGCCCCTCCGACCTGGGGAGCAGAGCCTTTCTGATCTTTTCCAGGTTACCTTGAGTAGGTGGGTTCTGTCTCTCGGAAGTTTAGTTAGAGTCCTTAGTTTCAAAGTTTTATCAGAGAGTGCCTAAGAATGGATCCTTCATTGTCACCATCTTGGCTCCTCCCCCCAATTGAGCTATTCTAATCAATAAATGATCTCAGACAATTCTGAAGGACTTGAGATAAAAAAAATGTTTATTTCTAGAGAGAGAATGGATAGTCTGAGCACAGACTGAGGCATGCTTTTTAATTTTTTTAGCCTATTTAACATGGACATATGATTTGCATGCTTGTACATATATGACCAATGTATTTATTCCCTTCACAATGAGTGTGGGAGGGAAAGAATTTGGTACTCAAATGTTTTAAATGAATGTTAAAAAAGAAATAATAAAATTTTAAAATGATTTTGAAGTTTAAGAAAAAGAATGTCATATCATGATATATCATTTGCAGAGTATTTTCCTCATATCTTGGAAATACTGTGAATTTTATTATTCTTATTTTACAGTACAGGAAACTGAGTCTCTGAGAAGTTAATGACCTGCCTCTGAGTGAGTCTGAGGCAACTTATGAATCTTGGTCTCCTGATTCCAAGTTCAGTGATCTTTCCAGTATGCCATTGATTCTACATCTCAGAATGAACTGATCTTTTCAGTGGATGTGTCCTTCAAACATGCCATGAATTTTCTCACCTCATGCATTTACCCATGCTGTTCCCTATATAGAAAGTGTTTTCCTTTCCTCTTTTTTCTTGATGATTTCTTACCTACCCTTTTAAAGTTAAGAATAACAGCTCTTCATTGAGTAGTTCACTGATTTTCCCAAGTAGTATTATGTTGCCCCTTCAGATATCATATTGAAATTTGTTTGCTGTTTCCTAATACCCTTTCTTATAATTATATCTGAATTTGTATTATATACCCAAACCATTCTGGGATCCACGAGGGTAGGGACTGTGTCTTGTCTAAACTTGATAAGTCTTTCAATATGTGAAGAGAAAATTTCTGGTTCAAGCTTCTTTCCTCTACTGTGTGAAAAAAAACAACCCCCCAAATCTGCTCCAGACTGTCTCAAGTATCCTGACACTGTTTTCTTGAAGTAGGCAGGTCATTTATTTTGCGGAAATCTGCCAAATCAAGGTTTGGATATACATTTCAGCTCCAGTTTTGACTAGCTCATTTGACTCTTTCCCTGACCTTCCTGATACAGACATCCTTTTCTTTCCATCTGATTGTTTGTTTCCTGATGTGTATCCCCTCCTGCTCTCTATAGAATTTTGTTGTAGTCATTTTGATTATGTATGCATATTCTATATTAAGTTTTGAGACTCATGTTCTGGGCTCCCTTGACTTTATGTTCAATGAGGGCTACACTCTGGAAATAATAAAGTTCTTGAAACCACCTCTGCTACTGATTCAATGATCAGTAACAGTACCTGATCTCTCAGATAATTTTTATTGCAATTGCATAGCACATAGTGGGCAATATGTAGCTATTTCTGTCTTTAGACTTTTCTCTACATAGTATTGTTTTCTTTTTCATTGGGCGGCGGGGGGGGGGGGGGGGGGAGCAACAACCAGTAGGCAAGGATAAATTAGTTCTGACCCAAATTATGATTCATAGTATCCCACACCCTCTCCCTTCTGGAAACAGATACCTAAAGAAGGGAAATGGCTTGTTCTAAGGCACATGGAAGGTAAATGGCAGCATCCAACAAGAATTTGGGTCTCCTTAGTTAAAGTTAGGGGCTTTTTTTCTGTTTTGTTCTTGTTGACCAGAATATGTAAAGGCAGGAAGCCTTCTCTGACCACTGTAGCCTACAATGGTCTCTTTCTCCTCTGAAATCTCACTGGCTCTATTGTATGTACCACTTGTTTGACAATTAATCATTGACTGTCTTGGATTGTTGGCTAACTGTTCATGATATCTAATAGATCTGGATGCAGTGAATTTTTGTATCCTTATCAAAT
Source organism: Macrotis lagotis (assembly GCF_037893015.1). Classification (NCBI taxonomy): domain Eukaryota; kingdom Metazoa; phylum Chordata; class Mammalia; order Peramelemorphia; family Peramelidae; genus Macrotis; species Macrotis lagotis. The sequence goes on along the minus strand of NC_133658.1, from coordinate 417,934,936 downwards.
ATACAAACAGATAACTCTATAGCTTTAACAGAGTATTAATATTAGGAAGACCTGAGTTTTAATCTTATCTCAGGCATTTACTAACTCCGGGGCCTTGGGTAAATCATTTAAATTATTTCAGCCTCAATAATTTATCTGTTAAATGGGGATAATAATTATACCTACATTTCAAAGATATTCAGTTAAACAATCCACAGTCATTTATTAAGCACCTGCCATGTGAAAGGAATTGAGGAAGCAAGGATAAAAAAATAAAACAATTCCTACTTTTAAGGAACTTATGTCCAAATGTAGTAGATGAATACATACAGAAGCATATGCAGAAAAATTTAAAGAAAAAGTACAAAATGATATATTAGAAACTGAAATTATTCTCCCAACCCTACTCACATTGATAGACTTGAGTACCCAGAATTCAGCTGATTCTTTTCCCTTTTATATTCTAGGCCTTAATGGGGTTTTTTGGAAGGGGAAGGGGGAATTATTTTTCTAATGGTATAATTCATAACACCTCACAAATATGCCTTCCTCCATTATTATCAATTGATAGAAAATAGTAAGTCATTTTTAATTAGCTTCTACAAATGGGATTTGAGTATGATAGTAAGAATGGTTAAAGAACATCCCTCTTCCACACCTCCTCCCTCCCCCCAAAGTCCATGACCCAGTGTATCACAAATACATACAGAATCCAGGGGAAAGTGGGGTTAAGTCAAAATTGCACATGTGGCTTAGCTCCTATAAGTCCATTTTGCTAGATGCCCTGAGATGTTGCTATTAAGCTCAGAGTTGGCTTTTCTGCTAGACTTCTTGTTGTGCTTTGAACTTGTCTTTCCTCAGCATATCTTTCCTTTACTGTGGATGCAGACATTGCCATGAATTCATTCTGTCTTGGACCTTCTTCTCTATCTATATTTCTTCTTTATTCCCTCTTCAGCTCTGATGGATATAATTGCCATCCCTATGCTGATAAGATTCTTAAATCTATCTATCCTTTCCCAAAACTCTTTGCTGACTTCCAGTCTTATATTTCCAACTACTTTGAATTCCAGTAGACATTCAAATATATATATTATTAATTATTTTTGTTTGTTTTGTTTTGTATTTATAAAGCAATGGGGGTAAGTGACTTGCCCAAGGTCACATAGCTAGGTAATTAAATGATTTGAACTCAGGTCCTCCTGACTCCAGGCCCAGTGACCTATCCACTGTGACACCCATTTGCCTCCTATTTGTTTGTTTTTTTAAACATTCTTTTTTTCTTAGGTTTTTGCAAGGCAAATGGGGTTAAGTGGCTTGCCCAAGGCCACACAGCTAGGTAATTATTAAGTGTCTGAGACCGGATTTGAACCCAGGTACTCCTGACTCCAGGGCTGGTGCTTTATCCACTGCGCCACCTAGCCGCCCCCACCTACCTTGCTATTTTGAAACCATCCCCTTCATCATTTCACACAGCACAATAGTATTCAACTACAATCATATGTCATGACTTTTTCAGCTATTCCACAATTTATGATCATCCCTTCAATGCCCAATTCTTTGCCACCACAAAAAGAACCGCTATGAATATTTTCCTTTTTTCTTTAATCTCTTTGGGGTACAGACTTAGTAATGGTATTGTTGGAATAAAGGGTATGCACAATTATCAAACACAGTTTGGACATAGTTCCAAAGTGTTCTCCAGAAAGGTTGGATCAGTTTACTGCTTCTACATCAGTTCATTAGAGTAACTATTTTTCTCTTATTGCCCTCTATTATTTGTCATTTCTAATAAGTGTGAAGTGTGAATTCAAAGTTGTTTTAATTTGCCTTTCTTTCTCCAATCAATAGTGATTTAGAGCACTTTTTCATATGACTATAAAAAGTTTTCATTTCTTCTTCTGAAAACAGACTATTTTTATCCAGTATTTTTTAAAAAATTGACTCAGTTGGATATTCAGAATATCTTTAAGAGATGAGACCTTTATCAGAAAAACTTAGGTAAAATTTTTTGATATTGCTTCATTTCTGTGGTATCCTTTGTCAAAATGTAATTTCCATGATTATCTCTTGATTATCTATTTTGATTAGGCCATTTTTGCTTTTGCTTTTTCTGAAATCATGTTTGCTACCACATTTTTTTTAGTTTAGCTAAAGCATATTATTCAGTAGATAACTTAAAGTCAACATGTCGATTTCATTATCTTTTTTTCCTAACTTCTCCAGTCCCTGCATTTCTATTATACCATCCTCTTAGTCCCTCAGACTTGAAATCTAGATATCATCCCTGACTCTGAATTATGTCTCATCCCCCATGTTTTCAAGACCTAATAATTTCATTTTTTCAGCATTTCTTGAATATGTCCACTTCTCTCCTCTGACATTGATACCCCTCTAATGTAAACCCTTATGACCTCTAGTCAGGATTATTGCAGTAGCCTGCTGGTGGGACTGCCTGTCTCATCTTTCCCCACTCTAATCCATTTTCTATTCAGCCACATAGCTTCATCAACTTGTGGTATATTTTCTGGGATGTTATAAATGATAATATCAAAATCAGGTGCAGCAGCAACTCTTCTTGGGAAAGATTCTATAGGGAAGAGACTACCAATCTGATAGTCATTTGTAGGAAGAAGTGAACATAGTAGCCTTAAAATATTTAGGTTAAATTAAGTTTTCTAGCTTCCTTCTCTCTCTCTCTCTCTCTCTCTCTCTCTCTCTCTCTCTCTCTCCTTCAGTTCTTCTAGTGGAGAGGTTGCTATCTATCATACCTGCCTTCAGAGGTCTTGTGAAGTCCAAAATTGTCAAGAAGAGAACCAAGAGTTCATCTGACACCAGTCAGACAGATATGTCAAGATCCAGAGAAACTAGAGCTTGAAAATGATTCAAGGGCCAGATCTTGATGCCCAAAATTGGTTATGGAAGCAATAAGAAGACAAAACATATGTTATCAAGTGGATTCAGAAAGTTTTTATCATAATGTCAAAGATCTATAAATGCTTCTTATGTACCTCAAATCTTCATATGCTGAGATTGCTCACAATGTTTCCTCTAAGAATCACAAAGTCATTGTTGAGAGAGTAGCTCAGCTAGCTATTAAGATTATCAATCCAAATATTAGATTGAGGAGTGAAGCAAATGAGTAAAAAGCTATGTACATTTTTATTTGTACTAAATAAATCCTCAAACTACCATCTGGTTTTGTTTTTGTGGAGCTTTTGGAGGGGAATTTGAAAAGTCATTATTTTGCAATTTCTATCTATTTCTGCTGTTGTAGGTGAATAAGAATGTTTCTTCTTATTTTTATAAAAGATGAGCAGGTGAAAAATTAAGCTTTCTAAATTAATTCTATGGTATAGGATTATATAAAAGGAATTTCTGCCTAAAATTATACTTCTATTAATATCACTTGTTTGATGTGACAAATAGGTTTAGTGAAAAATAGTTCAGATAACACAAGACAAAATAGTTTTTAGTATAATTAGGAGTTGATTTTAAGTGGACTTCTCTGTGTTCTGTTTAAACTAGAAAATACTGGAAGAATGTTTCTTACACCACTGGTGTGTCATCTGTCCAATGAAATTAATAGATCGGTTGCTTAAATATCCAAAGTTCATGGAAACTTAGACGGTCAGTAAGAAATGATAGTCTTCATCTCCCTTCATGTGTTGGTCCCTCATGGCAGTGAACTCTGCCTATCCAGTTGTAACCAATATTGTAACCAAATTGACAGGTTTATCATTGATATTTGAATTTTACATGCATCTTTGAAGGTGGGATCATGGTACTTGGGGAATCAGTGTATGATAAATTACATGGTCATGGCAATCTTGCCCATGCCCCTGGAACACTCTCAGGATTGCACTGCTGCCCCTTCCCATCCTGCCCTGCGTATGAACCTGGCCCCTTTGGGGGTATGGCAGATGAGACATGGTCCCTAGTGGACTGCTTCCTTACATCAAGTGTCCTACTTTCTATATCATTCTGATTCTTATAATCAATTCTTAGAGTCTTATCCTGGGCATGGACTGGATAGAAGTAAAGGGACTCCTCTCCCATGCCAACTTTTATGTTTAACATAAAGACATAGAGAAATGGTCCATTACCTTTTTTGTGTGTCATAGAACCTTTGTCATTCTGGTGCCACCTATGAACCTCTTCTCCAAATAATGTTTTTAAATGAATAAAATAAAATACATAAGATTAGAAAAGAAATATATTGCAATTATATATGTTAAATTATATAGATAGATATATTAAATTATATAACTGCACCTCTAACTACATCTATATATCTATGTATAATATATCAATCTATCAACAAGCACATGGACTCCAGGTTAAGAACCTCTGACATAGAATATAGATAAATCATTTAAATAGACAAAAGTTGTAGATTATCAGAGCTGGAAGGGATTTTAGGTATCATCCAGCATGATTCCTATCATTTTTGTATTTGAAGAAACAGTTCCAGAGAGGGGAAAGAAACTTGCCTAAGAACACACAGAGCAAGAAGTTGATCTTGTTCTCTGCTCTTCATTACATTATACTTAATGTTCCTCATTATAAGGTAAGCTCTTTGGACTGAGACCATATCTTATTTATCTTTATATATACCTGAACTTCTAACTTTTTGAAAAAAGTATGCATTTAGTTTGTTCAACAAATAATTAACCAAGTGGAAAAAATGCCACAATATGTGTGAAATGTGTATAGCAAGAAAATTAAAGAGCACCTTATGCCAGTGAAAGGGAAGTTGAGGAGAATTAAAAAAAATCTGTTTCCTTGACTATAAAATGAGAAAAGTGGAAGGTATTACTTCTAATTGTCCTCCCATTGCCACCATTCTGTAGACCCACACTTCTAGGGTACTTTTTGCTGATAACAATCAATACAATGAGTATTCTCTCATTTTAATTACCCTCCCACTTCTGCTCTACCATATTCTTAATGTTTCTGTGAATGAGTTTGTTAGATTGTGTGTCTGCATAGTTGACTGACTTCAGGATCCATCCCTAAGATGGTCCGGCTCAATCACTTTTACGATTGTCAGTATTTCCCAAAGTTTCTGGGAAAAGTTGTAGTCCTGGTTTTATCACTCAGTTTACTTCCTACTTGTAATCAGCTTCCTAATGCTATAATTATGCCTTTGACTCTTTGTCTCTAATAGAATGAAGTCTGCTGGCGATAGCATTACTCACTTGCTTTCAGATTCAGATAAGAGACTGTAAGAGGTTTGTTCTTTTTTCTCCAATACCAGAAAATCATATTTTTGAATACAATGCAGTTGTTTTCATCACCTTTGAGTCTTAATGTCTTTTGTGACAGTTATCAAGTTAGGTTAGAGAACACTCCTAATAAGGCAAGTTTGTGGGTCTGGTAGGTTCAGCCTCTTTCTGTTTCAGGACCATGAAATATACTCTGACCCCAAGCAGTTATGGTACCATGTATCAGAAATACAGCTAGGTGGTACAGTGAATAGAGCACTGGTCTTGGAGTCAGGAGAATGGGAGTTCAAATCCAGCCTCAGACACTTGACACATACTAGATGTGTGACCTTGGGCAAGTCACTTAACTCCACTTCCTTGCAAAAAAGAAAAAAGAAAAGTGTTTATCCATCACTTTAGAGAGTCAATAAAAGTCCTTTTTAAAGTACTAGTATAGCATAAATGTCTCCCAAACCTCCCAAATCCTTTTCAACTTTATTCCTTCTATGCAGTCATTATCTTGATTTTTTTCAGAGTCTTGGCTAGAAGGTATTTCATGTGTAAAAGGAATTTCTTTGACCAAGGGACATAGAGCAGCAGGATCTCCTGGATTTGCTAATGTTCTGAGGTTTAGTCTTTTATTTGGACTTAATTTCTTGATCTATAGGCTTGGGTTTCTTGGTCAGAGATTTTACCCTTGCTCAAAAGTGGAAAATTCTTTATATGTCTTGATTTTAATCTTTGAAGGATAGATAATACCTATTTATCATCCTTGTAAAGTTACTTGATCAAATAATAACTCTGTTTTTCAAGGTTTCTCACTTCCAAAGTTAACTTGAAAATTAGTTTATAAGGAAAATACAGAAACAAAGATAAATCCAAAAGGCAAAGCCATGGTCTTCTCTACCTGTGGATAAAACCAACAAAGACTGAAAAAATATTTAATCACCCTTACATCTATCATCATTCAATCAGCAAACATATTCAGTTCCCTATCATGAACTTTTGTGCTAGGTCTTTAAGAAGATGCAAAAATTAGATATGACATGATCCTTAATTTCTTGGAATTTCTGCAGTATGACACAGATATTAAGTCATAATATATTTGTTTTTAAAAAGCATGAAATGAAGGAACTGAATTAGATATCCCCCATGTCCCTAAGTTATCTGGTAAAATTATTGGTAGGAAACCTGAGGAAGATATGCATCAAGAGCATCTGGTAGGCCATGCTATTGTAAGCTCTTCTTGGGTTTTGTGTTTTATAAAGATTGTTCTAGAGGCAAAAACTTAATCTAAATGAAGAACTCCACTGGTTAGGATTTGGGGGCCTATGGAAGACTAGTGTGAGGATATTGGGAGTTGCCAACTGTTTCCACATTAGACTATTCCTGGCTTTCTTTGCTCCTAAGCCCTGAGGGGGAAGCAGGTAGGAATGTTCATACTTCTAGGATTCCCTAATTCCCTTATTGTTAACTGACTTCTAAAAGAAATGAAGGGAATAGAAGATCTTAGGTCAGTGGATAAACCACAGGGATATGGGCATGGAAAGTTGTTATCCAATGTTATCGCCTATCTTCTCCTACCTGTTGCCCATCTTTGGCCTGCCAAGTTGTAGCCTTGAATTATTCTCACTATGCACTGCCTTCAGTTCTACTAATGTGCTGATGATGAAAGCTGGTGAAAATCATCAAACTATGCTATTTCCATTACAAATTTATTATGTAATCTCAATTATATCCTCACTGTGGCAAGACAATCCTTTTACACTCCCTATTTACTATCCCACTTACCACATCAATTTCCCCAAACTATTTAATTTTTCCTTAAACTCCCTATGATTTTTCCTTCTCTCACTCTCTCAACTGAAAACCTAGTCTCATATTTCCTTGAAAAAAATATGAGTCCATTTGTTGTTATTACCCTCTTATCTCCTAAAATTACCTTGTCTCTTATCTCTAGAATTATTTGCATGTCTCTTACTATTATCTACTCCTTCACCCCTATCTTCTTCTCAAGGCAAAAACCTAGTGATTAGAAGGTGGAGGGAAGGGGGGGGCAGATAATGAGTTCAGGTTTTGACATATTCAATATAAGATGTCTATGAGACAATGAGTTTGAGTGTCCAATAGGAAACTGGAGTTTTGAGACTGCAGGTGAGGAGAGAGAGAGGTTAAATCTGAGTTTTGATTTGGAAGGGATTCTGCTAGTAAATTCTGTATATTTTACAGAGAAGAAAACTGACTTTTCTAGGGTTATTCAAATAAAAAGTAATAGAACTGAGATATGAACCTTGAACCTTAATCATAAGAACTGCAAGTACTGCTCTTTTTTTTCATTACTATATATATATATAGTATATATTAGTATTATATAGTATATATAGTATTATATTATATATATATATATATATATAGTATATATTCTTGCAAAACTTAATGTAAAGAACAAAGAATGGGGCATTAGTGAATAGTAAATTAGTGAAAGGTAATTTTGATGGGATCCTGACCACTTTTGTTACTATTTACTGGAGCAAATAGGAGGTCACAGGCTTAAATCTTTTACAGATGATTAACAATAATATTTAGAATTCATACAGAACTTTAAGGTTTGCAAAACACTCTATAAACATTGTCTCGTTTTATCCTTCTAACAACCCTGGGATGTAGTTCTATTATTTCCTCCATTTTAAAGATGAAGAAACAGAAGCAAGACAGTGGTAAAGTGATTTATCCAGGGTCACACAATTAGTAAGTATCAGAGGTTAAATTTGAAGTTCACTCTTCCTCACTGTATACCTAGAACATGAGGGTAGGAGAAAGGAAATTCTTTATTAATAGTTATCAGGGTGTTTTATAGGTTTATATTATCACAGGATCTAGAACTGAAAAGGAATCATGGTACTCATTTGGGCTAAATCTTTTATTTTGTGAAGGAGAAAATATCTTTGTTAGATTAGACATAGAAGATTTACAAACTATATCTGACCACCTTGCACCCTGCTCAGAATACTTTAGGGGTTTAATTTTTTTTTTCTTTTGAGTACAAACTTAATGATAACGAGGAATATCAAGCCACAATATTTGAAAGGCATTTCCTCAAAGAATGTATTCTTATCGAAGAAACCTATCTCTTTCTGCCTTCCCAGTTTTTCAAATTTTGGCCCTACCTTCTTACGCAAGCTTTTTTTACACAAAACTCCAAAAAACACAACCCATCCTTAGGATGAGTTCCTCAGCATAATGCTCAGTCACTGTTTCTTTCAGATGTACTGCATTTCCTCACACTGAATTTATTAAAGTTAAGACAGTGTGACCATGACTTTGGGATTTTTAGAGAAATTCCTTGTTTACGCATCATTTGATCTGAGCTTCCTTCTCATTTTTGTTTAGGGAAATAAAGCACATATAAGGGAATAAAAACTACAGAATTGTGGATAGAGTTATGTTTGAATATATGACCTCCTTCTATGCCTCCACATGTAATATGGATGTGTAGGGGAGTCCTTCATTCTTGCTGGAAGGAAATTAGGTAAAAATGGTAGAATCTCATGTAAGTATCATCAAGGAAGTATTCCCGGTGCATTCAAAAGACATCCTCCTTTCCCTAGGTGAGCTTTCTCCTTTCCAAGGTTAACCCATTAAATTATATTCAACTATATTTAAGAGATTTTGATTCACTTTAGTTTTTTATTATCTCTCTCTCTCTCTCTCTCTCTCTCTCTCTCTCTCTCTCTCTGTCTTTCATGTCTCATGTGAATCTACTTAGTCCTCTGATTCTTCAGTGTAGAAGCTGCTAAATTTTGTGTTATCCTTATCATGGCTCCATGATGTTGAATTGTTTCTTCCTAGATGCTTGCAATATTTTCTTCTTGAACAGGGAGCTCTTAAATTTGTCTTTAATTTCCTTGGAGTTTTCATTTTATGATATCTCCTACTAAAGAAGTGATTGGTAGATTCTTTCGTTTTCTATTTTTCCCTCTGGTTCTAGAATATCATGGAAATTTTCCCTTGAAAATTTCTTGAAAGATGATGTCTAGGCTCTTTTTTTTTTGATCATGGCTTTCAGGTATTCCAAAAAAATTTAAATTATCTCATGTGGATCTATTTTCTATGTCTTTCCAATGAAATATTTCACAGTCTTCTTTTTAAAAATTTTTTTAGTTTTGCTTTATTGTTTCTTGATTTCTTATAAAGTCATTAGCTTCATTTGCTCAATTTTAATTTTTAAAGAATTATTTTATTCAATGAGTTTTTGTAACTACTTTTCCATTTGACCAATTCTACTTTTTAAGGCATTCTTCCTCTCATATTTAACATTTGACCTAGTCTGTTTTTTAAAGGTGTTATATCTTCAGTATTTTTTGTCTTTTACTAAGCTGTTGACTTTTTTTCATGATTTTTCTTGTATAACTCTTATTCCCCCCCCCCAATTTTCCCCATCTCTCTTATTTGATTTTCAAAATCCTTTTTGGGCCCTTTCATAGCCTGTGATCAATTCATGTTTTTCTTGGAGGCTTTGATATAGCAATGTTGACTGTGTTATCTTCTTCTGAGTTTATTTTGATCTTATTTGTCACCAGAGTAACTGTTTCTGTTTGCTTATTTTCCCAGTCTGTTGCTTGACTTTTAACTGTTTAATTAGGGCTCTACTTCTAGGGTGGAGGACTAATCATCCCAAACTTCAAGGGTTTTGTGCAGCTGATTTTAGAGAAACTTCTAGGGACCTATAATTTTCATTTCTTGCAAGGTCATATTCCAAGGTGATGTGATTTAAGGAGAGGTGTTTGCTACTCTCCTGGCTTGTGTTCTGATCTATGAGCAGCCACAAGCACTCTTTTCTGTAGGCTCTGGTGTACTATTGTTCCTCCTCAACCTGAGACTGCCACCCAGATTTGAGTATGAGCAAGGCAGCAGAGTCCTCCCTCAGTGCTAGCAAAGACAGCCCTGTAATCTTCTATCTAGGCATTTGATCCCTTTATTGGTAGTGGCCTCAGAGCATGGCAAGCAGCCGCTGTCTCAGCTGGTGGTCTGCTCCTGTTCTAGTCTGTGGCAGACTGTACTCCACTCCTGCCTTGGTGCATTAGATCTTTCCTGTTGGTCTTCCCAGTTGTTTTGGGATGGAAAATTATTTTGCTCCATCTTTTTGGGGGGTTCAGTTGCTATAGAATTTGTTTAGAGTTATTATTTAAAGGTATTTGGATGGGTTTGGGGAGATTCAAGTTAATCCTTGCCTCTACTCTGCCATCTTTGCCCAGAATATATTTTTAAATGGGGAAAAAAAGTATATGTCTTGAAAGATTTTTAGTTAGGATAATTTGATTTATCCTTTTAATGATTTTGGCTCATAAATAATATATGTGTTTTACTTGTAGGAACAAAATTGTAAGAGGAATCTGCATAACAAAAACTTGAATCCTGTATCTCACATGTTTTATGTTAAAAAAATAAAAAAGATTTCTCACTATTAACTAAAACATTATTTGCAAATTCAAACTCTAAATGAAGACCAGGCATTTGGAATAGTTGGTCTTTAGTTCAAATTCAGGAAAAAACACAGCACTTATCACCAAATCAATAATTCTAACTCTAAAGCTGACTAAAAGCTTCCTTTAATCTTCTTCCTATTAGGCTCTTTTTAAACTGACACACTCTTGGGGCGGCTAGGTGGCATAATGGATAAAGCACTGGCCCTGGAGTCAGTAGTACCTGGGTTCAAATCAGGTCTCAGACACTTAATAATTGCCTAGCTGTGTGGCCTTGGGCAAGCCACTTAACCCTTGTTTGCCTTGCAAAAAAAAAAAAACCTAAAAATAATAAATTGACGCACTCTCTCTTTGAATTATGTGAGTGCACCTTGAAAGAAAAAACATGTGACTGTTCCATGCAATTTGTCAAAGAAACTAGAAATCCAGAGTAGCTTTTTACAAAAACACATGATGAAGACTCATAATCTTTGTCCCTCCCCTCCCCCTAGGATGTTCTGAAAAACTGATAGAAAGCCAAGTTTGATTTCTGCAAAGATTCTTCCTAAAACAAAGTTAAATGTGTTTTCCAGCTTAGTTATTAATGTTTGAGTAACTCTCTCTCACTGTCAAGATTTCCTTAAAGTAATATCTAAAATTTTAATTTAGATACTTTATCTTCATCCCCTTATCAAATAAGCTCCACTCAGTTCCAACATGCTAAATTCTTTTTCAAGAATACATGTTAATGTTCAGATCTATTTGCCTCATGTTTACATGGTTGCTTTTTAGTCAAATTATTTATATTTAACTTCCTGAATTTTTCTCCTAAAACACTCTGTAGGTGACTACTTTATGGATACTAATATGATTGTAAACTCATAGTTCTACATTTGTTTAAAGAATAGGAAAATCACAGAAAATGTATCACAACATAGTTTAAACAATATTATGAAGCTATTGAGAAGGTGACTTCTTTATAAACGCTAATTTTCATGCATTTCAAAAGATTTGACAGAATTAAATTCTGTATTTTCTTATAAAACTATTCATTCTTTCCCACCTCCCTCCCCCCACCCCAAAGCAGGTCTTCAATTATGGTTATCAACTGATAAAAGGTCTTTAAAAGAAAAATATCTTAATAATGATTATTTCATAGAGAAATTTTCATTATAGAATTTGGACATTAAGTTGAGGATGAGAAGAGGGCTTACCCTTGCGATAAAAAATGAATAGCAATTTGCTTTCCTTCCTCCCCTTCCCCTTCTTCAAAGTGAATGTTTAGAACTGTTATGTTACTAAGCAGGGTAAGTTTCTTGTATATTGATATCAGATTCAAAATACAGATAAGATAATATATAAGACTTTCCTACCATTACTCAAAGCAATATGTATTTGAAAAGGGTATCTTGTTAGGAAATTTATATATCTTGCTATTTAAGTTAATTCTTGGTCTTATTATTTTGAAAACAACTCTTTAAGGCAAAATCTTTTTGCAGGGATCCTTGACAAACAGAAGATCACTAATTGTAAGGTATCTTAAAAGGTTAGTCATTCTTCTGGTTCCTGATTTTGTTGTAGTCATTTTAACATTTTAATTTTTAAGCTATCATTCAAAATTACAGTCTTAGTGTTCCTAACAAAAAGGTTAAAACATTGAAATGTTACTCCTAAAAATAAATGACACGTTGATTATGGATCAATATTTGTTCCATTTTGGAAATTTCTGATATGAATTTCTTTGACCCCCCCAAGAAGGAGCCAATCAATAACATTTTTAAAAAGCTACAAATAAGGAAATAGAGTAGCTGCATGATTTAGTATAAAGCCAGTAAATGCAAAATGTCAGCTCACTGGAAGACAAATCAGTAATTATATGTATATGGTTAAGTCTGATTAAAAACATAATTTCTTAATTAGTTTTTCTAAGTGGAATATTGTTTGATAAGATATTCTTTCTCAATGCTGAATCAAATGCTGTTTATAAACTGCTTCCTAATCTTGGAATAATAGAATTAAAATATTACCACCATTAACCATTACAGATAGCTTTCATTTATTGGGTAAAAATTAGTGACTGTGATTGTCAAAATATTTTTTTGTTATCTCTCTCTGCTGAAGGTCACATTAAATATTTAAGTCAATTTAGAAGATAGGAACAATTATATTTAGAATGTATTGATCAGTTTTTTAAAAATATCAATCAAAAGAGCACCATCATCATTATTACCCTGCTATCTAATTCTCAGAACTCAGTCTTGAATTCAAAATAAAATCATGGAAAACAAATTTGATAACCTATTTGTTTCCTAATGAAAAATCAGTGGCAGTTATGTAGGTAGAATCTAATACACAATGATAGGTCTAGGTTATTCTTTAATAATAATATATAGGAACAATATATATTCTCTAATAAAAATATATAGGAATAACATTTTCTAAATCAATATGGTCCCAAACCTTAAATGTTACACAATTAATTAATAAAAGAATTTCCTGCTTGAAGTCAGGACTTATTTTAAAATTGGTACTATATGACTATAGTTATTTAATTAGGCTTTCCAGAGAAAGTAATGATTTCCATTGTTTCACTTTCAGAACATTTAGAAAAGGACTTTTTCAAGTATGCTAAATGATATTATTATGTCCAAAATAGTAAAAAAAAACCCCTAAATATAATGTTTTTGCTTCATCTTCATTGGCAGAATAAAGCTCATTCAGTTTGTTAAAACTTTGATACTTAGTTCTTTCAAATTAATTTTCAAAATGAAAATACAGTGTGTTTGATTTTTAAACAAAAGGTTTCTGTCAGTCAATCCCTGACATTATTGTTTTGATACATCAATCCTGACTTACTCTAACTTTTGATTTATAGTGGCATTCCTTCAGATATAATTTGTTTTTGAAATTTTATTTTATTTTTTATTATTTAATTATTTATTATAATTACATTCAACCAAAGTTTTATAGCATTTGCAGATTTATGAGTTCCATAGTTTTCTAAATTTACATTTCTGTTTAACTTATTTACTTATTAGTCATGTTGTAAAAGAGGAATAGAATTAAGGGGAAAGAAAAAACCACGAGAAAGAAAGGAAAAACATAAAAGCAATTTTTAAAAAAGTGAATATAGAATGCTTTGCTCTGCATTCAGACTCTGCAGGTTTTTTCTCTAGCTGTGGATGACATTATCCATAGTAGGTCTCTCAGGGTTGTCTTTGATCTTTGAATTGCTGAGAAGAGCTGCATCCAGCACAGTTGATCATTTTACAATGTTGCTTTTAATGTGCACAATGTTCTCTTGGTTCTGCTAATGTCTCTCAATATCAGCTCATGCAAGTCCTTTTCATGCTTCTCTAAAGTCAATCACTCCTGATTTCTTACAGAAAAATAGTACTCCATAACATTTATATACCATAACTTGTTCAGTCATTCCCCAATTGATGGGCATCCCCTCAATTTCCAATTCTTTGCCACCATAAAAAGAGCCACTATAAATATTTTTGAACATGTAAGACTTTTTCCCTTTTTTCTTATTTTTTTATTTATCCTATATTATTACAATAATCTTGTTGTGAGAGTAATCATAACCCCCCCCCCCCCCAAAGATGAGGAAACCTTAAGAATAGTGAGAGAGGAAAAAATGTGTACTTCAGCTTGTGTTTAGATTCCAATGGCTCTGTCTCTTTTTCCCCCATCATAGCCACCAGAGAAATTGCTTCGATTTTTTTCCCAGTTACTATCATTAACTATATTCCTCCCCCACTCTCATATATCCCATTCTCTCTCTCCATTCATCCTGTCCCTGTTCAGAAGTGTGTTGTATCTGAATACCCTCTCCCACTATCTTCCCTCTCTTCTATTGCCTACACCCCCCTCCCTCCCCCTGTTTCCCCCTTATCCCATTCCTTTCCTCTAATTTTTCTTTTCTTTTTTTAAATTTTTTTTGCAAGGCAATGGGGTTAAGTGGCTTGCCCAAGGTCACACAGCTAGGTAATTATTAAGTTTCTGAGACCGGATTTGAACCCAGGTACTCCTGACTCCAGGGCCAGTGCTCTATCCACTGTGCCACCTAGCTGCCCCTCTTGACTCTTACATGAAATATCTTAGCCCCTTCTTCCTCTCCTTTCTCTTCCTCCCAGTACTTTTCTTTATCACCCATGGACTACATCTTTTTACTATATTATGCCATTATATTTAACTCCTTCCTGTGCCTTGTCTGTACATGCTCCTTTTAACTGCTCTTATAAATGAGAAGGTTCATATGAGTTATCAGTATCTTCTTCCCAAGCAGGAATACAAACAGTTCAGCATCATTAAATTCCTCATAATTAGTCCTCGTCCACTCCCTCTATGGTTCACCTGTGTCCTGTACTTGGAGATCAAACTTTCTGTTCAGGTCTGTTGTTTCAGTAGGAAAGTCTGAAAGTCCCTGGTTTCATTGAAAGTTCATCTTTTCCCCTGAAAGAGGATGTTCAGTTTTGCTGGGTAGTTGATTCTCGGTTGTAAATCAAGATCTTTTGCCTTCTAGAATATCATATTCCACACCTATGTAGATACTGCTAGATCCTGACTATAGAGTCACAGTAGTTGAATTGCTTGTTTCTGGCAGCTTTTAGTATTTTCTCTTTGACTTGGGAGTTTTGGAGTCTTGCTATAACATTCCTGGAAGGTTTTCTTTTGTAATCTCTTTCAGGAGGTGATCGGTGAATTCCCTCAATTTCTATTTTATCCTCTGCTTCTAGGATTTCAGGACAATTTTGCTTTATCATTTCTTGAAAAATGAAGTCTAGGCTCTTTTCCTGGTCATGACTTTCAGGTAGCCCAATAAATTTTAAATTATCTCTTTTGGATCTGTTTTTCAGGGTCAATTGTTTTTCTCCAATGAGATATTTCACATTTTCTTTTAATTTTTTTTGGGGGGGATATAGTTTTATTTCTTCCCTGAGTTCTTGCAAAGTCATCGGCCTCCTTTGACTCCATTCTTCATTTGAAGGAGTTATTTTCTTCAGAGAGTTTTTTTATCTCCTTTTCCAGCTGGCCAAATCTGCTTTTTAGGGTATTCTTCTCATTTGCCTTTTGTGTTGCTTTTTCCATTTTCCCTAAACTGGTTTTTAATATGTTATTTTCTTCAGTATTTTTTTTTATTTCTTTCACCAAGTTGCTGACTTGATTTTCCTGATTTATCTGCATCATTATCATTTCTCATCTTAACTTTTCCTCTACCTCCCTTAATTGCTTTTCAGTGTCTTTTTTGAGCTCATCCATAACCTGAGGCTGTTTTCTATTTCTCTTGGAGTTTCTGGATATAGAAGATCCGATTTTGCTGTCATCTGAGTATGTATTTTGATCCTCCATGGGACCAAAGTAATTTTCTATGGTCAGATTCTTCTTTTTCTGTTGTTTGCTCATTTCTTCAGCCTATGACTGATTTACCTCACTTCTAAAGCTTGGGGTTTTTTTGGGGGGGACAAACCCACAGGGAACTTAATTCCTCCAAGGTCTTATGTGAGGTAGCTCTGACTGCTCTCTTGCCTGTTTTCAGGCCCTCCCTTCTGCCCTGGAGCTGTGAGGATAGTCCCTGCTTGGCTATGGTGGTGTTATGGGGGCCCAGATTGGGTCCTGGGTCTGAGTGTTGGAAAACAGCTGAGTCCTTCCCTAGGGAGAGCAGAGAGATCTCTGCAATCTCCCTTGACCTCCTTACCATCTATGGCCTGAGAGCTCTGC
Source organism: Macrotis lagotis (assembly GCF_037893015.1). Lineage (NCBI taxonomy): Eukaryota > Metazoa > Chordata > Mammalia > Peramelemorphia > Peramelidae > Macrotis > Macrotis lagotis. The sequence goes on along the minus strand of NC_133658.1, from coordinate 417,918,561 downwards.
ATGTGCTTGCCAACTCCTTCTGTAGGTTATCACCTCAGGGCTGCTCTGAGGCTGGAGCTCTGCTCTGCACTCACTCTGGTGAGTTCTCTCACCACCTCTTCAAGCTGTTCCTGATGATACCTGGGCCAGGAGGTCTGGAAACCACCCCCTCTGCCATGGACCGAGGCTCCTGGCATGGCTGTGCTGCGCTATGACTGCAGCTTTTTCCAGCTCCTGGTCTTGGTGGAACAGACTTTTACTGTGGAACTTTTAAGTCATCTTAGACTGGGAAATTGTATCACTTAGTCTTTCTGTGAGTTTTGCCCCTCTAAATTTTGGCTAGAGTCATAATTTGACAACTTTTGGAGTTTTTTGAGGAATGAGTTTCTGGGAATTCCTGCCTTCATGCCACCATCTTGGCTCCACCACCTCCCCCCGCCCTTTTTAATGATTTGTTTGAGATATAAACCTAAATTGGTATTGCTGGATCAAAGGGTAGTTTTATTACTTTTTGGACATAGTTCCAGATTGCCCTCCAGAATGGTTGGATCAGTTCACAACTCCACAACTGTTTATCAAACAGCAGATTACTATGCATTAATGTTCCAATTTTCCCACATTCTCCCCAATATTAATCATTTTCCTTTTTTTGTCATCTTACGCAATCTGATAGGTGTGAGGTAGTACTTCATAGTTTTAATCTGCATTTCTCTAATCAATAATGATCTGGGACATTTTTTCACATGACTACAAATAGCTTTTAGATAGATATTTCATATTATTTTAAGGAACTCTCCAATTATTCCTATGTTCACTAATGTTTCAGTAGGAATATGTTCCGCATTTTGTCAAAAGCTTTTTCAATATCTTTTGAAATAATCATATAATTTCTGTTAGATTTATTCTGATATGCTGATAATTTTTCTAATATTGAACCAATTCTGTATTCAATATGTAAATCCTACTTGATGTTTAATTTCTGTTTCTGAGATGGGGCTATTTAATGTATGATTTCACATTGTTGTCATTGTTCTGGATGAAATTATTGATTATTTCTATGAATTGTTGTTTGATCTAATTATTTTTTAAAATTAGGCTATTTAGTGTCCAATTAATTTTTGGCTTATCTATTCTTGGCCTTTTATTACATGTATTTTTATTGTATCATGATCTGAAAAGAATGAATTCAATTTTTTTGTCTTCATATATTGGATTGTAAGGTTTTTATGCCCTAGTACATGATCTATTTTGATACTGATAACCTTTGCTGCAGAAAAAAAATTATATTTCTTTCTATCCCATTCAATTTTTCTCCAGAGGTCTATCATATTTAAGTTTTCTAAGATTCTATTCATTTGCTAAATTTTCTTCTTGATTATTTTGTGGTTAGATTTATCTAATTCTGAGGAAGTTGAAATCCCCCCACTATTATAGTTTTGCTGTCTATGTCTCTCTTTAATTCATTTAGCTTCTTCTATAAATATTTTGCTGCTATGTCACTTGATCCATATATGTTTAATAATTTTTTTATTTCATTGCCTATGGTACCTTTTAAAAATATGTAGTTTCCTTCCTTATCCCTTTTAATGAGATTTATTTTTGATTTTGCTTTCTCTGAGATCAGGATTACTACCCCTGATTTTTTTTACTTCTTCTGAAGCATAATATATTTTACTACATTCTTACCATTACCCTGTGTGTATCCCTCTGCTTCAAATGTGTTTCCTATAAATAACATATTATAGGATTCTATTTTTTAATCCATTTTGCTATCTGCTTCCATTTTATGAGAGAGTTCATCTCATTCATATTTTTAATTAATATCACTAACTCTATATTTCCATATTTCCCTCCATGATGTCTTCCCCCATTTATTTATACTTTTTTCTTTTCCCCTATCCCTCATCACCAATGATTTGCTCCCTTTACCCTTTAACATCTTTTTGTAATTTTAACTTTAAATTTATTTTAACTTTTACTTTTCATCATACCTTTTATCAGTCCCTTCTTTCCTTTTCTTTCCTGAATTTTAAACCAAATTGGGAATTATGTTCTTCCCTCTTTGGGCCAAATCTTTTGAGAGTATGATTTACTCAGTGTTCACACCCACCCTTCTTTTCCTCTACTAGAATAGATCTTTGTGCATCTTCATGTGATGTTATTTATACTCCAATGCCTAGCCTTCTCTAAGTATAATCCTTATTTTCACGTCTTTATTGTTTTAACTGTGTCTTATACCCAGAACCCCTCTGTCAAAATTTACCCTGACCTTTTATCTGTCCTGATAGAAGTATAATTCTCAAGGGTTGATTGATTGAAAAGTCACATTGCCTCATAGTCACTGCCCAAGTAAACTCTCCTCTTTTTTTCCACTAGAAATATACTTCTCAAGAGTCATAAATAAAATCAAATTATAATCAATTTATACCACATCCTCTTTTCAAGTACCCTCTACACACATACAATCCTAATAAACTAAAGTTTCATTTAAGTAAAATTACTTCATGATCCATTCATACCTTCCCCCTCTAAGTACACTCCCCTTAATTGTAGCTAAAGTATCATGTAAATCAAAATTAACTTATGATCTGTTTATGTCCAGTCCCTCTAAGTATGCATACAGTCCCTATAATACTACAGCTATGGTATTTCAACTCTTGTTAAATAAAGTATGGGAAAAATCACTTCATGACTTATTTATGTCCTGCCATTCTAAGTACACTTTGTCCCTCTATCCCAATACAAATAAAACCCTCACAATCAAAATCACTTCATGATCCACTCATACACTTTTAGTACAATGCCTCCAACTGTATTCAATTCTCATTAGCTAAAGTATTGGCTAACTGCTTATTATGTTCATGGTTAACCTATACCCATACCCTTTCTCTAGATATGTTTCTATTAACTATTCTAAGAGAAATATAATTCTCCAGAATTACAAGTACTATCTTTTTTCATAAGGATATATCCAATTTAATGTTATTGGCTAATATTTTTTCCCTTTCCATTTATCTTTTTTTGCACATCTCTTAAATCTTGTATTTGAAGATTGAATGTTCTGTTCAGTGTTATTCTTTTTATTGAAGAATTTTAGAAGTACTCTATGTCATCAAAAATTCATCTTTTCCCCTGAAAATTCTTGGTTGTAGTCTAAGGTCCTTTGCCCTCTGGAATATCACATTCCAGGCCCTCTGATTCTTTAATGTTGAAGCTAATGCCTCCTGTTTAATTTTTTTTAGGTTTTTGCAAGGCAATGGGGGTAAGTGACTTGCCTAAGGTCACACAGCTAGGTAATTATCAAGTGTCTGAGGCTGGATTTGAACTCAGGTACTCTTGACTCTAGGGCCAGTGCTCTATCCACTGTGCCACCTAGCTGCCCTGTCCTGTTTAATTCTGATTGTGGATCCTTGGTATTTAAATTGCTTCTTTTTTGATGGCTTGCAATATTTTCTCCTTTAGCTGAGAATCCTAAACTTTGGCTACCATATTCCTTGGAGTTTTTATTCTGGAATCTCTTTCTGAAAATGATCAATGGATTCTTCCAAGGATGATTTTGTCATCTTATTTTAGGATATTTGGGCAGTTTTCCATGATAATTTCCTGAAAGATATTTTCCAGGGTCTTATTTTTAATTGAGACTTTCAGGAAGACCAATAATTCATAAATTATCTCTTCTGAATCTATTTTCCAGGTCATTTGTTTTTCCAAAAAGGTACTTCTATTTTTTTCAGTCTTTTGGTTTTTTTGTTTGATGGAATTTTGGTATCTAAGAGTCATTAATTTATATTTATTCATTTCTAATTTTGGGGGTTTTATTTTCTTCAGTTAGCTTTTGTGTTTTCTTTTAAAGTGTGTTTCCTCGGTTAATTTTACTTTTAAATGTGTTGTTTTCCTTTTTCAGTTGGTTGATTGTACTTTTTGATGATTTACATTCTTTCTCCAATTGACCATTTTTACTTTTAAAGGACTTGATTTCTTCAGTCACTTTTTCATAATTCTGTTGCATGACTCATTTCTTTTTTTTTTTTTACATTTTTTTCCCTTTCTTCTTTGGTTTTTAAATTCCTCTTTGAGCTCTTCCAGAAAGTTTTGGATTTGAGGCCAAGTTATAAATTTCTTTGAGGCTTTACATGTACACAAACTGCTTTCTTCTTTTAAGGTGGCATTTTTATTGTCCCTCTCAAAATAGTAGCTATCTATGGTTAATATGCTTCTCTCTCTCTCTCTCTCTCTCTCTCTCTCTCTCTCTCTCTCTCTCTCTCTTTTTTTTTTGTTCATTTTCATAGTTGAACTCTGCTCTTGAGATGCAAGGAGTATAATCCCAGTCTTTTTCTACTGAGACCAGGATCTGATCTCAGGCTTATCATTTGCCAAGGTGTTGCTTATGCAGTCTAGATGTTGCCTAAGTAGAAGTTTTTCCTTCCTTGATGTCAAGTCTTTGCTTATGCAATGATTTCTTTCCAACCCTGGGTTGGACCCTCACCACTGCCCTGCTGTCATGCTGGCTTGCTGAGCTGGAATGTGAGCTGTGATGTTGCTAAGAGCCTCTTGCTGGCTTTTCCATTCTCTTGCCTGCACTTTACCCTAGAAGAGACAGATTTTTACTCAAGATCCTCCATGATATCTTGAATTGAAAACTTTTTTTGCTCTTTTTTGGTGGAATCTGAAACTTTAGGGTCTGGTAGAGGCGTCATTTAAAACTGTTTTGGGGAAAACTCTGGGAACTTCTTAGCTTCATGCTGCCATCTTGACTGCCCAGAAGTCCAGAAGTAATTTCATAGATGAAGGAATTAGAGTGATTAGTATCATCATAGGTTGTATAATTACAAATAACTATCCTGCATATATGCTGAAGGGAAAAGTGGAAAGTCTGATTTAAAGGAGTGGATAAAGTGCTTCAAAAATATACAAGAACTTGGCTTTTTATAATTTAATGAGTTCAGTAATATCTGAATAGTAGACACAAGGATCATGTATATCAAAGGTAAAATTATGATTCTATTGTTCAGTCTTTTGCATTCAGGGGACTATGGTGTCTAGAACTTCCTGGGCTGAGACATGAAGTAACACATTCCCTCTGTTTTTCCTTCCATTAATGCCTTAGCTGCATATTTAATCATAACTCCCCAATAACATGGATTGTTATTGTTCTACAGTGAACATAATCTGTCTGAGGGGGGTATTTTGCTGGTGCTTCTTCCTCAGTTTTGCATTTTGGTTTGTTTCCTTTCCTAGAATTAGGACAAAATGTTAAAATTTCATCTGAATACATATCATTATCTTCTAAGTATTATTAGATGCCATGTTCATTTCAGAATCAGGCTTTGGATCACATATATGTGATTTCTTTAAACGACTTAAATCAGAGCTCTTGGCACTTAATTACTTATTTTACTTTTAAGAGGAAAAAATTTTCAAATTTTGCCTATTAAATCAGCGGCCATTTTAAAATTACATCTCAGTTTCCAAATAGTTATATATACCTATTTTTAGTTTTACCCTCCTTTTTTTAAAATAACTATATGCATATAAGCCAAGGAACTATAATGACCTTTGGCTTTAAGTTTCCTACATAATCCTCTATCATTTTGTGTCTTTGAAACTCAATTTCTTCATATTCATATTTTTTTATTTTCTAATAAATAAAGGGTTTTTTCTTTGACTCTTTAAGCCATCAAACAGTTCATAAAAATGTAACAACATCCTTCATCAATTACAAGGATATAGTAGAGAGAATCAAATGAATATTAAAAAAATAGCAAGATGTTGGAAAAATAGTTTTATTGAAACTGAAGAGATTAACAAAGGATAGATCACTTCATCTATATAATTCCTGCTTGGCTGGAGAAAAGCTAAATTTCACTGGACAGAGCTTTAGTTCTTAAACTAGAGTTTAAGAGAGATGAAACCTGTGAGAGATTAATTTTCTGCCTTTGTCAAATTTCCTCCAACCCATCTTTAATCCAAAGGTGGGGAGAAATCAAAAAAGGGGAAAATTTAGGCTCTGAAGGTGCCTTGCTGAATAAGATCTAACTAGACTGATATCCCTTATTGAAAGAGTAAATCTGAGGTGTTTTGATTGCTCTATACAATATTCTGATGAATAAAGAGCTGGCTTTTCCCCATCTGTTTCGTAGGGTCCAACCTTGATGAACTTTGTAGTTCTCTGACTTAAAGAAAATGGCTATCCAAAATAAGGAGGCAACACTTTTCTCAACTCCCTTCTAAGAGTGACTGTAAGTTGAAAAAACTTGTAAATGCTACATTGATGTGAGTATTGAAGAAAAGAGGATTTGCTCAGCTGTAAAACAATGGGAATTAACAGATAAGTGATTAGTAGCAAAGTACCTTTGTATGGGGGATTCCTTAAGGGATTGATGACATCAAAACCTATAATAAACAGGTTTTCCTCTCTCTTAAGCTTTTCTGCCAGGTCCCCCACAGATGCTAAGTACAAATTTGTTACAGGTTTTATGTGTGAATTGTGAAGTATTTTATTATTCACATACTTACTAGTTTAATATGAGCAACTATGTTATTATTATTCATTTCCCCTTACTTTTAAGTAAATGGTTGATGATTATGATGTAAATGTGAAATTAAGTAAGACTAATTGGGTTGTACAAATTGGAACACATCAATGAGGGATTAATAAGTAAAGGTGTGATTGAGAAGATTATATTTCCACTTCAGCAGATTTACCCCATTTACCAGATTTACCCTTGAGAAAATTTGAGTGCAACATTCATGATCTTTTTCTGGGAATATAGATTTGCCAGTGTGAGAGCAGATTACAGTGAACAAGTTGTTTTGGAGCACATGTAGGCATCTACATACCAAGTTAAGAGGCATGAAGTAGATACTTTACCTAGCTTTTATGATAGATTGTCCTTTAGGGGCAAGGAACAAATGTCTTTCATTTCTTTTGATAAAAGCCCTGGGTTCAAGACCTCCAACACTGCCCCCTTACTAGACATGAGGCCTTAGATAAGTCTTGCCTGCTAGAAACTCAGTTTTCTTGTCTATAAAATAGGGATCATAAGACATTCACTCTTTCCTACAGATAGGAATTAGTCATGTGAAATAGCAATGTGGAAAATATTTTGCAAAATATAACGTGCTACGAGAGAGTAAATGTTATGATTATCATTTTGTATCTCTATAGAAACAAGTAAATAAATGTATGACCTCACAGCAAATACTTACCACAACCCTATCTATTCACTGTTATTCACAATCAATTAATCAGCAAAAAATTTATTAAGCTTCTACTTTGTATCAGATCTATGCTATTTGCTAAATATACAAAAATAGAAATGATATCCTTATAAAGCTTATATTCTATAAGTAACATGAAAATTTTTTTATTTTATTTCTTGAGTGATGGTGTTTACATAGTGATATCTGAAAGTAAATTTCTTCAGATGCAAATTCTTTTTTTTTTTTTAGGTTTTTGCAAGGCAAATGGGGTTAAGCAGCTCGCCCAAGGCCACACAGCTAGGTAATTATTAAGTGTCTGAGACTGGATTTGAACCCAGGTACTCCTGACTCCAAGGCCAGTGCTTTATCCACTACGCCACCCAGCTGCCCCTAGATGCAAATTCTAAGAGGAGCTTGATGTGGGAGGGGAAAACATATTCTTAAGCCAAGAGATTCCCATCACATTCAGACCATCATCGGAAATCTTGTTTCCTATCAACTCAGACCATGGGGTGAAATGGTTCTGGAAAAGGCAAGTGAGTAGGATGTCTTTACACAACATACTCCTCAGTATAGTAAACATAATGTGCAAGTCTTGCCACCATTAATTTGGTTGGCATGATCCTCATCAAATATGAAGGACAGCTTCTATAATAGCAACCTAGACATACTCCGACTATATGGGACATAGAATTCAAAGTCAGAAGACTCAAGTCAAAATCTTTGTATGACCTTTGTATGACCAGCTCATTTCCCTTCTGTGGGTCTCAGTTTCCTCAATTATAAATGGAAGGGGTAGAACTATTAACAAGAAGCCATGATTTTGACTGGATTTGCAGTCAGAGGACTTAGTTTAAAATTCTAGGTATGGTGCTTACTACTTGTGACCCTGGGCAATTCATTTAGTCTCTATGGGCCTCTGTTCCCTCCTTTGCAAAATGAAAAAATTGGACTCAATGACCTAAAGCTCTTTAGTGAAATCCCTCTCAGTTGGTACACAAAGAACAGTAGTGCTTCCTGTTATTGCTCTCCTATAAATAAACATACCCTTTCCAAAAACGAATTGTATTGAGGGTGAGCCAAGCGGAAATGAGTGTGTGGGTAGGAATAATTACTTTGTGTTCAATAATTGTTTTTATCCTTTATCATCAGAGGGGACTGTATTTATGTGCATAATAATTCATTATCCTTCCAAACACAAATTTCAATTTTGTTCCTAGACAGGAATGACTCAGGAAGTGGACATGTGAATTTGTCTCCTTTATGAGACTAGAATTTTATTTCAATCTTAATTCTGGTAAATATAGCCCCTCTAACAAGATTAATCATTATCTCTTTCCTACAGTTGTTATAAGGAAATGTTTTATAAGCTTTCAAGTTTTATAGAAATGGTGCATATTATCATTCAACAGAGTTAGCATGGTATAATGGATTTAGGCTGAAAGTAGGAAGATGAATTCAAATTCATCTCTAATACTTGCTAGTTGAATGACATTGGGAAAATCATTTAATTTCTATTCACTTGAAAATATTCCCTTAGGGATTATTTACTGATTTGGAGGTCCATTGCAATCTGCAGTTGTCAGAGGCTTCCTCACAATGATGAATCTCAGTTCCTGGATGTATTCATGTATTATTATTTTTTTAAGAAATGAATGTTAAATTCATTTTTTATTATATAAATATTTTATTTGTTTTCCAATTATATACAATAGCAGTTTCTACCTATCATTTTTTTTGCAAGGCAAATGGGGTTAAGTGGATTGCCCAAGGCCACACAGCTAGGTAATTATTAAGTGTCTGAGACTGGATTTGAACCCAGGTACTCCTGACTCCAGGGCTGGTGCTTTATCCACTCCACCACCTAGCTGCCTCCTCTACCTATCATTTTTTTGTAAAGTTTTGAATTTTACAATTTCTTCCCTACCCTCCCTTCCCTCCCTGCCCCAGAAAGCAATCTGATAATCTTAACATTATTTCCATGCTATGCATTGATCAAAATTGAATGTGTCGGGAGAAAAAAAAAACATATCCTTGAGGAAAAAATAAAATATTAGAGATAACAAAATTATATAGTACATAAGACAACTTTTTTTTTAAAAAATGAAAGTAATAATAATACTTGTTCTTTGTTTAAACTCCACAATTTTTTCTCTGGATACAGACGCTATTCTCCATAAGCAGATCCCCTAAAAATGTCCCTGATTGTTGCACTAATGGAGTTAGCAAGTCCATTAAGGTTGATTATCACCCCCATGTTACTGTTAGGGTGTACAATGTTCTTCTGGTTCTGCTCATCTTGCTCAGCATCAGTTCATGCAAGTCCTTCCAGGCTTTGCTGAATTCCCATCCCTCCTGGTTTCTAATAGAACAATAGTGTTCCATCACATACATATACTATAGTTTCTTAAACCATTCTCCAATTGATGGACACTCATTTTCCAATTCTTTGCCACCAAAGAATGGTGGCAAATGAATATTTTTGTACATGATGGTTTTACCCTTTTTCATAGACCCAGTAGTGGCATTGCTGGATCAAAGGATAAGTACATTTTTATTGCCCTTTGGGCCTAATTCCAAATTGTTCTCTAGAAATGTTGGATGAGTTCACAACTCCACCAACAATGTATTAGTGTCCCAGATTCTCACATTCCTTCCAACATTGCTCATATTGGCCAATCTGAGAGGTGTGAGGTGGTACCTCAGAGATGCTTTAATTTTCTTTTCTCTAATCAATAATGATTTATTTTATTTTTATTTCTTTTTTTTATTTTTTTTGCAGGGCAATGGGGTTAAGTGGCTTGCCTGAGGCCACACAGCTAGGTAATTATTAAGTGTCTGAGGCTGGATTTGAACTCAAGTACTCCTGACTCCAGGGCCGGTGCTCTATCCGCTGCTCCACCTAGCCACCCCCAGTATTGATTTAGAGCAATTTTTCATATAACTGTGAATAGCTTTGATTTCCTCATCTACAAATTGCCTTTGCATATCGTTTGACCATTTGTCAAGGGGAATGATTTTTTTTTATAAATTTGACTCAGTTCTTTATATATGTATTTATGTATCCTTGATAGACATATTTATTTTTCTCAGTTTTTCATTGAGTCAGTCAGGTAAATTACAATAATCCAATTTTCAGTAATTTGATTTGTAAAATTGAATTTTAAATACCAACTGCAAATTTTCAAATTCAGTACTGGCATTTGAAATAGTAAATTTAGTTTTGATTTTAAAAAGTTTAACTTACAATTCACAGTGAGCAACAACTATCTCTTTAAATGGGAAGAGAAAATAAGTATAGTTAGAGGCAAAGATAGAATTAATTCTGTAGGGGTGTTGACCACAAGACCTATAAGTAAAAACCATGAAGGAGCAAGGATTTTGTTTCTAGCAGGTAGGGAGATCAGGGGAATTTGTCAATGACCTGCACAGAGTATAATATTTTTCTTTTTTTCTCCTTCTTGGAAGGAAAGGTCAAGGAAAGTGCCTCAGGGAACATTCTTCACATTCTGGGTTATCAGGAAAAATGAAGTGTTCTTCAGCAGGGGATAGCATTTATATGTCACCTTTGTTTTACAAATGATCTCATTTGATCCTCAAAATAACCTTGTGAGATAGATATTATTATTATTCCCATTTTACAGTCAAGAAAACTGAGAAAGGCAGAGCATAAGTGACTTGCTAAGGGTCACACAGCTAGTATGTGTCCTGGTGTTGGATTTCAACATAAGTGTTCCAGTTTCCAGATTCAGTGCTCTATCCATTGTACCACCAGGCTGCCTTAAGAAAAATGGAGAAATTTCAATTTGAAAGCAAAGGAGAAAAAGGATCTGAAAAGGAAGAGAGGACTTTTGACCTGTGTCAGAAGATGGAGGTAGAAGAATGCAACAGAATAAAATTGGAAAAAAGACCTCTGAATACCTGGGGCTCTTCCTAACAACTAGACTCTTTTGAGGAGGAGGCAACTGTGTTTTCCAAGGAATGATATGACTCTACATTTGAGGTAATCTAATTAATGATTAAATGAGATTAAATGAGTTATGGTGATTATTGGATTCCTGCTAAAGAATACTGAGGCAACTATTTATTCTCTCCACATTGTGACTTTTTGCATTGCAGTTTTGAGATATTTCTGTTTGGCATAAGAAATTAAATGGGAATTTGGAAGTTTTACAAAAGTTGCAAAGGCCAGCAGATAAACACAGAAAAAAGTTTAGAAATTCAGAAATGCATTTTATAAACACACACCCATACACACACACACACACACACACACACACACACACACACAGAATTGTATAATACCAACATACTTTACCTTTTAATAGCACAAATGTACATAATTTTTTTTTTTTAGTTTTTGCAAGGCAATGGGGTTAAGTGGCCTGCCCAAGGCCACACAGCTAGGTAATTATTAAATGTCTGAGGCCAGATTTGAACTCAGGTACTCCTGACTCCAGGGCTGGTGCTCTATCCATTGTGCCACCTAAAATATGTCCAAATAGTTAATCCAAATTTTACAATAAGGTACTGTAAACACCTCAAAAAGAAGAAGAAAAAAAATCAAGCTTCTTTTGTACAAAGGGGGGGAATCAACAATTTTTCTGCTGATTTTTCATATTGATAGGACACCTCACTCCTAGCCCCTGCAATAAGGAAGGGACAAATGTTTTTGTTGAGCAGATTACTACCAATATTCCCGAATTATACATTCAAGAAGAGAACTTCTACAAACTTGTAAGACCAAGTGATTGATATCCATTTCAGAAATTCACAAGGACACAAATGATATTTCCACAAGGAATCTAGAAAATGATTCTAAGAATCATTGAATATCGGTCAAGAAACTGAATACCTTAGGGTCATAGGTGGCATTTTCATTAATGTTGTAAGGTGAATGGAAGGGATTCAGAAGAAAATGGCAGATTTAGAAAGTGAAGAACTGGTTAAGTCTATGGTATTTTAGATTGGATTTTTGACTTACTGATCCCAGTTTAAAATGTAGTGGTTTTTGCCCAGGGATATTGTGCATTTAACTAGAAATTTTAAAAAATTAATCAAAAGGGTTTTAAACTGGGAATGGTGGCTGTGTGACCTTGGGCAAGTAACTTAACCTGTTTTCTCAATTGTAAAAGAGGGATAATAGTAGCACCTACTTCCCATGATTGTTGTGAGGATCATATGAGCTAATAATTATAAAGCACTTAGCATAGTGCCTGGCATATATTATGTGCATGTGCATGTGCAGCTAAGCAAAATATATTTCTATAAGCCATGCTGTAAAAGAAAATATAGGCCAAATAAAAAAAGAGAGAGAAAGAGAAAGTTTTTAAAAACTTTAAACTTCAAAAAGCTTCAATCTGCTTTGAAATTCCTTGTTTTTTTCCTATGTTTTTTTTTCTATAAGTGGGTGACATTTTTTATCATACATTTTTGAATTGTCTTGGATCACAGTATTGATTAGAACAACCAAGTCATTTACAATTGATCATATTAGAATATTGCTATTATTGTGTATAGTGTTCTGGTTCTGCTCACTTCATTTTGCATTAGTTTGTCTAAGTCTTTCCAAGTTTTTCTGAATGTATCCAGTTCATTGTTTTTCATAGCACAACAGTAATCACAATCACATACCACAATTTTTCCAGCCACTTCCCAATTGATGGGCATCCCTTCAATTTCCATTTCTTTCTCATTTAAAGAGCTGCTATACTTATTTTTGCATGTATAGGGCCTTTTCCTTTTTTTTCAAAATCTCTTTGGGATACAGAACTAGTAGTGGTACTGCTGGGTTAAAGAGTATGCACAGTTTTATAGCCCCCTTTTGATCTAAATTTTTCTCCAGAATGATTATAGTAGTTTACAACTCCACCAACAATGCACTGATGTCCCAATTTTCCAACATCACCTTCAATATTTGTCATTTTCTTTTTCTGTTTCATTAGCCAATCTGATGGGCTTTAGGTGGTATCTCAGAGTTGTTTTTATTTGCATGTCTCTCAGTAGTGATTTTTTCCCATATGACTATACATAGTTTTGATTTCTTCATTTGAAAAGTGCCTGTTCATATCTTTGACCATCTATCAATTGGGGAATGACTAACATTATAATAAGTTTGACTCAGTTCTCTAAATATTTGAGAAATAAGGCCTTTATCCCTTTCTCACAACCCGGTTTTCTACTTTCCTTCTAATCTTGGCTCTGTTGGTTTTGTTTGAGCAAAATCTTTTTTAATTTAAGGTGATCAAAATTATCTATTATTCATCTTGTGATTATCTCTATCTCTTGTTTGTCATAAATTCATTCCTCTTCCATGGATTTGACAATTAAACTAGGCAATGCTCCTCTAATTTGCTTATGATATCTCCCTTTATGTGTAAATCATATATCCATTTTGACTTTATCTTTGACAATGTGAGATGTTGGTCTGTACCTAATTCCTGGCAAACTACTTTCTAGTTTCTATAGCAGTTTTGTCAAATAGTGAGTTCTTTTCCTTAAAATTTGAATTTTTGCATTTATTAACATTAGAGTAATATTTACTACTATGTATTGTGTGCCTGATCTATCCTTATTGATATACTACTTTATTTTTTATCCAGTATCAGTTTGTTTTCATGATTACTGCTTGTTAATATAAGTTGTAATCTGATGCTGCTAGGCTACCTTCCTTCACATATTTTTTCCATTGATTTCCTTGATAGTCTTGACCTTTTTGCTCTTTGAGATGAATTGCTATTTTTTTCCAGCACTATGAAATTATTTTTGGTAGTTTGATTGGCATTGATTAAGTAAATTAATTTAGGTAGAATTGTCATTTTTATCATAGTGACTCAGCTTACCCTTGACTAATGAATATGTTTCTGTTTCCTTAGATTTTACTTTACTTGTGTGAAAAGTATCTGAGTTGTTTATATTGTCTACAGTTGTTTTAAATGGAATTTCTCTTTCTATCTCTTGCTGCTGGACTTTGTTGGTGATATATAAGATAGTTTTATGATTTGTGTGGGCTTATTTTATAACCCGCAACTTTGTAGGTTATTGACTAGTTTTTAGTTGATTTTTTAGTATCTTCTAAGTATAACTCATAAAGTCACAGTGTTGGTTTTCTCATTGTCTTTTTAATTCTTCAATTTCTTTTTCTTCTCACTACTGTAGGTAAAATTTTAGTTCAATATTTAATAATTGTAGTGATAATGGGCATCCTTGATTTACTATAATCTTATTGAGAAGACTTCTTTTACAGATAATACTTCCTAATAGTTTTAGATAGATATTACTTATTTTAAGGATGTCACTATGTACTTCAATGCTTCCTAGTGTTGTATAACAATGCATATTATATTTTGTCAAAACCTTTTGCTAATCTAATGAGATAATCATATAATTTTTATTGGTTCTGTTATTAATTTAATCAAATATGCTGATATTTTTCCAAATATTAAACCACCTCTGCATTCTTGATATAAATTTGACCTGGTCATAGTGTGTGATCATTTTTGGTATGGTATTTTGCTGTAAGCTCCTCATATAAATCAGTAGTTATCACAACTATTTGGTGCTGTCTAAGATATAGAGTGGTGGATTGGTGGAATAAATTAGGTACAAAAGAAACAGCAGTAAAAGATTATAGCAATCTACTCTTTGACAAACCTAAAGATACTAACACTTCATGGGTAAGAACTCACTATTTAATAAAAACTGCTGAGAAAAATGGAAAAGAGTATGATAGAAACTAGGTATAGACCAATATCTCTCACATTATTCCAAGATAAGGTCAAAATTGATTTAAAAATTGATTTAAACACAGAAGGTGATACTATAAACCAATTAGAAAAATGAGGAATTGTTTATCTGTCAGATCTATGGAAAGGGGAGGAATTTATGAACAAACAAGAAAGAGAGAACTATATAAAATGCAAAATGGATAATTTTGATTACGTTAAATTAACAAGTTTTTGCACAAATAAAACCAATGTAACTAGGATTAAAAGGAATGAAGAAAGTTGGGAAACAATTTTTATAGCTAGTGTTCCTGATAAGACTCATTTCTAAAATTTATAGAGAACTGAGTCAAATTTTTTTTTTTTAGGTTTTTGCAAGGCAATGGGGTTAAGTGGCTTGCCCAAGGCCACACAGCTAGGTAATTATTAAGTGTCTGAGACTGGATTTGAACTCATGTACTCCTGACTCCAGGGCTGGTGTTCTATCCACTACACCAACTAGCCTCCCCTTGATTCAAATTTGTAAGAATACAAGTCACTGATATATGGTCAAAGGATATGAACAGGCAGTTTTCAGATAAAAAAACAAACCTGTCTATGAAAAAATGTTCTAAATCATTATTGATTAGAGAAGTGCAAATTAAAGAACTCTGAGGTACCACCTCACTCTTATCAGATTGGTCAATATGACAAAAAAAGGAAAATGATCAATGTTGGAAGGGATGTAGGAAAACTGGGACACTAATGCATTATTGGTGGGGTTGTGATTCAACCTTTCTGGAAAGCAATTTGTTACTAAGTCCAAAGGGCAATAAAACTGCATATTCTTTGATACAGCAATAGCACTTTTAAGTCTGTATACTAAAGAGATCATTAAAAAAAGGGGAAAAGATCCACATATACAATTCCTTTTGTATTACAAAAGAAATGGAAATTGAGGGGATGCCTATCAATTGGGGAAGGTCTGAGCAAATTGTAGTATATGGATGTGACTGAGTGTTATTGTTCTATAAGAAATCATGAATGAGCAGTCTTCAGGAAAACCTGGAAAGACTTATATGAACTGATGCTATGTGAAGTGAGAGCCAAGGGAACATTGTCCACATTAACAACAACTTTGTGTCTTAGCTAAGTCTTATAGACTTAGCTCTTCTCAGTAGTACAAAAAGATTAAAGACAATTTAAAGGACTTGTGATGAAAATAACATCCATGTCCAGAGAAAGAACTATGGAGTATGAATGCAGATCAAAGCATACTATTTCAATTTTTAAAATAAGTTTTATCTTTCATGTTTTTCCCTCTCTGTTTTTTCCTTTTGGTTCTGATTTTTCTTTTATAACATGACTAATATGAAAGAAAATATGTTTAACATAGTTATAAATGTACTTGTTATCAAGGAGGGGGGAGGAAAGGAAGACAAGGAGAAAAATGTGGAACTAAAAACCTTACAAACAAATGAATGTTGAAAACATCTTTGCATCTATAAAAAATTTTTGCTCAGCATTCATTAGGGAAATTGATTTTTAGATTCCTGTCCCTGTTTTAGGTCTTCCTGATTTACTTATCAGCACATTTGTACCATAAAAAGAAATTTTCCTATTTTGCTTATTTTTCTATAAACTATTTGTTTTATAAAGTATCAAAATTAATTGTTTTTTAAATGTTTGATAGAATTCATTTAAGAATTCATCTGATTTGGTAATTTTTTTCTTAGGGAGCTCATTGGTGGCTTGTTTGTTTTTTTCTAATATAAGGGTTATTTTTATTGTTAATTGCAAATAGGGAAATATGACCTCTAAAATTAATGTTTATTAAATTCAGAATTTTTAAAAGAATGAGGCAAAAATGTAAAAAATATGTAATGTGTTAAAAAATACCCTAGATGTCTGGGGTATTATACCAGAGATCAACCAACAAATTGACATAAACTCATTTATCACCACTCTGGGTTTGGTTGTATACCCAGTTCTAAAACCACCTAAAATATTCTATTGTTTAGCTCAAAATTTTCATCTTTCCTACAAGAATAAAATGGAAGAATTTGTCAAATGTTTTGCTGAAATCTAAATCCTATTGCATTTCTGAGACCTATTACTGAAATATTTAAAAAAATAAATGAAATTGGTAAGATGAAATGAAGTTATTCTCTTCTTGATGATCATCTTTGTGAGCATCATTTCCTTTTCTTGCTGCACAATCCTTTAATTATATATTCTAGAATTTCACTAAAAATCAAAGTCAAGTTCAGAAGCCCCAGTTTATAATATCTTCCTCCCCATTAAATTCTCCTCACTCACAGGTTGGGGTCTATAAAAAAAGACCTAACTGTAGTCTTCAGGAGTCTAAGCATAACTTGAAGGACAAGAAATACTGTTGTTCCTAAATCCCCACCAATTTGTGATCTATTAGTGATCAACCAATTACATTTCATTAGCCCTCATAAAAGGGATTTGATGAGAATATATAGTAAGGTCAACTGGGACAAAATATTTTTGCCCAAACTAGGGGTTGAACTCCCTTTCTTTATACAGGATTTTTGGGTTCAACTTAAAGTACAATGGAAGTGAGGTATAGATACAGAAAATATTTGTGCCAAAGGAATATCTCTCAACTCCTGTCAGTAGTGTCCCCATGAAGTTCACTGTAAGGCTTGGCATCAATGAAGAATGAGTAGCTTTGCTTCTCATCTAGACTGGTTTCTTACAGGATACAATATCTCTAGTATACATAGGCAAATCAACTCTGTATACTTTTTATAGGGTTCTATCTCAGCTGTATCAGTAAATCTGTTGCTGAATTGGGTCAGATAAGTTGCTCAGATGCTATCTTGGCACTTCAGTGGGCTCAGATACTTCTAAGTTAGCTTTCTCAGTTGCTACCTTGAAATATCTTTAGGCCTTGAAAAACTCTCAAGGTCATTGCCTCAGCATATCCATCTCAAAATTGTAACTTCCGGATTCTAGTGGCTATTGCTACTATCTCTGGTGGACTATACTATCAACTTTAGTTCCACAAAGTTATTGCTTGAGGACATCCTCCTTGGAATATTTGACCTAATTTTGAGAAAGAACAAACACAAAGATACAGGTGTAGTCATGTCCTCACATCCTCAATGGCTGAGCATTCTGTGTTGACCTTCCTTGTGACTAGGAGAAATCTTTTTCCATTAACTGTAACCAAAACTGTCTGCATCTTTAAATTTCCCTGCCTTTAATATTTCTCTTGCTGGCATTTAAATCTAGGGATAGAGGATTAATTCACTGATATCTTGTGACATTGTACAGTAAGGGAAGGGGACTTAAGGAAGTCATCTCCCACCCCCATTTAAGCCATGTGGTCTTAAGAAATGGGCTTGAGGTTTTGGTCTTGTTTCATTTATCCTTTTTAATTATAGTTGCCAGGAATAGAGTATCCAGTCTGAGAGCTTGAGCTTTGAGTAGCAAGGATCCAGTATGCCTTGGAGGCATCTCTATTCTTTGGACCTATAAAAGGGGGATCACAATCAATGGGAGCTTCAGTTCAATGTCAAGAGAAATTAATGCATTGGAGAATTCTGGAAATGGTAGTGGGAAATGTAACAGATCTGGTCCTCAGAGATTAAGACTAGAGAAAAACCTTGTTATACAAGTTTTCCCATGTTCCTCTTATCTTATCCATTTCTCTCATCATTTCTTATTGTCCACTGATAATTATCTATTATGTAATTGCATTCATATACTAAAATTTGTTCAGTCATTCCCCAACTAATTGGTAGTCCCTCAATGTTCTACTTCTTTATTACAATGAAAACATTTCCTAGAAGTATTTTTGTACCCATAGATCCATTTCCTCTTTCTTTGGGGTAAAAACTTAATAGTTTTATTGTTAGGTCAAAGGGTATGCACATTTTGGTGACTTACATGTAATTGGAAAAAGATTAAATTGTTTTAAAGTTCATGAGTATAATTGGAGACAAATAGAAAATATAGAGAAAAAGGTTGAGAGCAACATGGGAAAGGTCCTAGAGTAAAATCCAAACCTCTGACACATGTAAAACACAGATATTAAAAACCTTTTCACACTTAGAGCAGGATTAAAGCAGAATGGAGAAAGACAGGGAAGTAGGCATCAGAGAAACACAGACCCATGTATCTGAAAAACTATGACTGACAAAGATGGTGAAAATACAGACAAAAAGGGTCTTAGCCTCTTTATGCTTAGATTTGATTCTATCACCTCTTCTGAAAATCCTTCAATGGCTTTTGTTTCCTAGTGGGTAAAGTTTAAATACTTTAGTTTACTCTTCATAGACACATAATCCACAGATCAGACTTTGGAAGGTCCTACCCAATCTGACATCACCCTTCCTTTCTAATCACGTCTCTATGTATTGAAAGCAATTCAACTATCTAACCAAAGTGGATTATTTATCATAAGTATCCTGAACTTTTCTCCTCTGTGACTGTACTTACATTGTTTCCTATACCTGAACTGACCTCTCCCCTCTGTTGCAAATCTTTCCCTTTGAATCACTACTCTAATGTCACCTCTTTATTTTTAATTACAATTTTATTTTATTTTTCCAATTATATGCAACGGTAGTTTTACAACTTTCATCCATTTGAAAATTTATGAGAACCACATTTTTCTACCACCATCCTTCCCCCCCCCTTTCTATAGTGGCAAATGGTCTGGTAAAAGTTGTACATGTAACTTTCAGTTTAACATATTAACATATTAGTCATATTGTGAAAAAGGAATTAGAACTAGGAGGAAAGGAAAAAAAATCATGAGAGAGAAAGGAAAAGCATGTTTTTAAAAACTGAACATAGTATGTTTTGCTCTGCATTCAGACTCTATAGTTTTTTTCCATAGCAGGTCTCTCAGGGTTGTCCTTGATCTCTGAACTGCTGAGATGTGCTGCATCCATCATAGTTCATCATCTCACAGTGTTGTTGTTGTGAATGTACAATGTGTTCAATGTTCTCTTGGTTCTTCTCACTTCATTCAGTAGTAGTTTATGCAAGTCTTTCCATGCTTCTCTAAAGTCCAATCACTCATGATTTCTTCTTTGTTCTTTTTATGGTTTTATTTTATATTATTACAATAATCTTGTGAAAGTAAACATACCCCCCCCCCCAAGATAGAGAAACCTTAAGAGAAATGAATTAAGAGGGGAAAAAAGTGTACTTTAATCTGTGTTTGGATTCCAATGGCTCCATCTTTGGGATGAGTTGCCTTCTTTATCATAAATCCACCAGAGAAGTTGCTTCAATATCTTTTCCCATAGTCAATATTGCTGGCTATATTACCTTCATTCTATTCCTCTCCACTCCCATTTATTCTATTTCTCTCTTTGCTTTCACCCTGTCCCAGCTCAGAAATATGTTGTATCTGATTATCCTCTCCCACAATCTTCCCTCTCTTCTGTCTACCTACTTCCTCCTCCCTTCCCCTGTCCTCCCTTATCCAATATCTTTCATCTCATTTTTCTCCAAAGTAAGATAGATTTCTACACCCTATTAAGTGTGTATATTATTTCTTCACTGAGTCATTTCGATGAGAATGAAGGCTCACTCGTTCCCTTTCACCCTCTCCCTTTCCACTCCATTGCAAAAGCTTTTTCTTGACTCTTTTTTGTGAAAATATTAGCCCATTCTATCTCTCCTTTCCCTTTCTCCCAGTATATTCCTTTATCACCCATTGAATCCATCTTTCTATTATATTATACCATTAAATTCAACTCCCTCCTGTGCCTTGTCTATATATGCTTCTTCTAACTGCTTTTATAAATGAGTTCATATGAGTTATCAGTATATTCTTCCCATAAAGGAATACCCATAGTTCAGCATCATTAAGTTCATCAGAATTAGTCTTTCTCATCTACCCTTTCTATGCTTCACCTGATTCTTGTACTTGGAGATCAGACTTTTTGTTCAGCTTCTGGTTGTTTCAATTGGAAAGTCTGAAAGTCTCCTGTTTCATTGAATGTCCATTTTTTTCCCCTGAAAGAGGATGTTCAGTTTTGCTAGATAGTTGTTTCTCGGTTGTAAACCAAACTTTTTTTGCCTCTTGGATTATCATATTCTAAGCCCTACAAGCCCTAAATGTAGACTCTAAAATCTTGTGTAATCCTGAATGTTAGTACCATGGTATTTGAATTGTTTCTTTCTGGCAACTTGTCGTATTTTCTCTTTGACTTGGGAGTTTTGGAATTTGGCTATAATATTCCAGAGAGTTTTTCTTTTGGGATCTCTTTCAGGAGGTGATCAGTAAATTTCCTCAATTTCTAATTTACCCTCTGTTTCTAGGATCTCAGGGCAATTTTACTGTATTATTTCTTGAAAAATGAAGTCTAGGCTCTTTATCTGGTCATGACTTTCAGGTCACCCAGTAATTTTTAAATTATCTCTTCTGGATCTATTTTCTAGGTCAGTTGTTTTTCCAATGAGATATTTCACATTTTCATCCATTTTTTGTTCTTTTGGTATTGTTTTATTGTTTTTTGATTTCTCACAAAGTCCTCAGCTTCCTTTGTATCCATATCCATTCTACATTTGAAGGAGTTATTTTCTTCAGAGAGCTTTTTATCTCTTTTTCCAGCTGTCCAATTCTGCTTTTAAAGGCATTCTTCTCCTTATTTGCCTTTTGGGTTTCTTTTTCCAATTGGCCTAAACTGGTTTTTAACATGTTATTTTCTTCAATAATTTTTTGTAATTCTTTCACCAAGACGTTGACTTGGTTTTCATGATTTACCTGCATTGCTCTCATTTCTCTTCCCAATTTTTCCTTTACCTCCCTTATTTGTTTTTCAAAGTCTTTTCTTTCTTTTTTTTTTTTGGCTTTTTGCAAGGCAAATGTGGTTAAGTGGCTTGCCCAAGGCCACACAGCTAGGTAATTATTAAGTGTCTGAGACCAGATTTGAACCCAGGTATTCCTGACTCCAGGGCTGGTGTTTTATCCACTGTGCCACTTAGCTGCCCCAAATGGTAGTGGTTTTTTTTAGTTTTGGGGGGAGGCAAATGGGGTTAAGTGACTTGCCCAAGGCCACACAGCTAGGTAATTATTAAGTGTGCCCAAGGCCACACAGCTAGGTAATTATTAAGTGTCTGAGACCGGATTTGAACCCAGGTATTCCTGACTCCAGGGCCGGTGTTTTATCCACTGTGCCACCTAGCTGCCCCAAATGGTAGTGGTTTTTTTTAGTTTTTTGGGGAGGCAAATGGGGTTAAGTGACTTGCCCAAGGCCACACAGCTAGGTAATTATTAAGTGTCTGAGACCGGATTTGAACCCAGGTACTCCTGACTCCAGGGCCGGCGCTTTAACCACTGCACCACCTAGCCTCCCCCTCAAAGTCTTTTCTGAGCTTGTCCAGAGCCTGAGCCCATTTCCTATTTCTTTTGTAGGCTTTGGATACAGAAGCTTTGACTTTGTCATTTTCTGAGTGTGTATTTTGATCCTCCATGGGATCAAAGTAATTTTCTATGGTCAGGTTTGTTTTTTTTCTGTTGTCTGCTTATTTCCTCAGCCTATGATTGATTTACCACACTTCTAAGACTTTGGGATTTTTTTGGGACATCCCACAGGGACCTTAATTCCTCCAGGGTCTTATGACAGGCTCTGTCTCCTCTCTTGCCTGTGTTGGTCTGTACATGACCACAAGCCCTCCCCTCTGCCCTGGAGCTGAGAGGAGGATCTTTGCATTTCTAGGTTAGTATAGGGCCCAGACTGTGACCTGTATCTCAGTGTGGGCAAACAGAGTTCTTCCCCAGAGATAGCAGAGAGACCTCTGTAGTCTCTCCCCACCTCTTACCATCTGTGGACTGAACCTTCTGGAAGTGTTAGGTGACTCTGCAGGTTCCTGCAACAGGTTCCCACAGCAGGTTCTCATGGCAGGGCTGCTCTGAGGTCAGTGCTGGCCAAGGCTCCCCACTTACTCTGGTGTAGCAGAGTCCTTTTACTGCCCCTTCAAGCTATCCCTGGTGATCCCTGGGCCAAGAGGTCTGGAAACTTCCCCCTCTTCTAGGGACCCAGGTGCCCCATGGACTGTTCCTGGAAAACTGGAGCTGGTTTGTTCTAGCCTGTGCTGTGGCTGATGGCTCTGTAGCTCTTTCCAACCTCCCAGTCACAATGAAACAGATCTTTCCTGCAGATTTTCTACATTGACTTGGACTGGGAAATTGTATCACTTAGTCTTTCTGTGAGTTCTGCCCCTAAATTTTGGCTAGAGTCATAATTTGACAACTTTTACAGTTTTTTTTGGGGGGGATAATTTTTTGGGAATTCCTGCCCTCATGCTGCCATCTTGGCTTCTGAAGCACAGGGTCATTGCTCATGATTTCTTACAGAATGATAGTACTCCATAACATTCATATACTATAACTTGTTCAGTCAATTCCCAATTCATGGGCATCTCCTCCATTTCTAATTCTTTACCACTAGAAAAAGAGATGCTATAGATATTTTTTAACATGTAAGACTTTTCCAGACTTTCTTTGGGAAATAGACTAGTATTAGTATTGCTGGATCAAAGGGCAAGATCAGTTTTACTATTCTTTAGGCATAGTTCCAGATAGCTCTCCAGTATGACTGGATCAGTTCACAGCTCCACCAACAAGGCATAAATGTACCAGTTTTCCTACATTATTTCTTTTCTTTTCTGTCATCTTAGTTAATCTGATAGGTGTGAGGTGGTACCTCATAGTTATTTTAATTTGCATTTCTCTAATCAATAATGATTTTGAGCATCAAATGTCACCTTTTTCAAGGCATCTGTAAGTCAACCTCAGAATTTTACTTTCTGTTTCATATCTACAAGTAAAGTTCAAGTGGGAACATTGTGACTGCTACTTGGAAACCTTGTGTTATCGACTGGAGAGAGAGGCATTCTCATTCCTCATCTTCCTATGAGGAAATGTGAATATGAATGGGCAAAGATTTTATTGAGTAAGTTGATAATGGTATCTGTTTAACATCAGGAGTATATATTTAATTCAGCCTCAGCTTCAATAAATTATTTTGAAATTATTTTTTCTGAAGGAGTCTAAGCTACCTCATGTTTTACTTTCATATAGCAATAAATATTTTGATTACTCACATTTAAATAGTTCTTCAGGATTCACCAAATATTCTCATAACATATCTTTGAGGTTAGTAGTATAAATTTTATTATCCCTTATAGTTAGCTGGACCTGGTAACTTAATTTCAAAGTGGAACAAAATGAGACATTCATAATTCATTTAGCAATGAAAATTAAGGAAATTTATTTAATTATAGTAATGAGATAGGGAAGGGATGTTCAATTGGGATAAAGCATTGATTCAGTAAAAGCTGATGTAGTTCAAGCTGTATGTTTGTGATCATAGATTGAAGAAGTCTCAACTCTTCATGTCCTGGTTATTTTGGCCTGAGCAAAGGAGTTGCCCCTGTATGATTGAAGAACTCTGAAGTTTGACATTATTGTTCCTAGGCAAAAAATACATTTCTACAGAATTTTATAAGGCTTAGATGGGGCAAGTATGATCATTCCCATTTTATAGATGAAGAAACTGAGATTCACAGAGGTGGTGCCATGGATGGAGTGCTGGACTTGGAGTCAGAAAGACTTCATCTGGCCTCAGATACTTACTACTTTTGTGACTCTGGGAAAGTCATTTAATCCTGTTGGCCTTAGTTTCCTCATCTGTAAAATGAGTTGGAGAAGGAAATGACAAATCACTCTAGTATCCTTGCCACAAATGAGATCAGAAAGAATTGTACATGATTGAAAAAACAACTGAACAACAAGAAAATTGCTTGCTTAGGGTACACAGCTAATGCCAGCTATTTGACTTAAGGCTAGATTCTTTGAATTTTGGTCCAGTGCACCATCCACTGCACCATAGGGTCATTGAATGTCAGTCCTTATTAAATGTCAATCAGGATATGATTTGTCATCAGTTTTTTTATGCCTGATTGTGAATTTTGGTTGTTTATTTCCTGGTAAAGGGATCAAAAGTATGATGGAGAGTCATGATAGATATTTTGGGGGTGACTAGTGAACTTTCCATAGATCATTGATTTTATAGCATCCTTCCTGCCCATGAAGTGCACAGGCACTTGTGTAAAGAATGAAGTAGTTACATCTGCAATTGGAGAAAAGTTCAATAAAATAGAACACATAATAATTCTGAAAACTCAACAATAAAGAAGGAAGAAAAACACCTTGTTAGCAGGTCTCATGGAGTTAATCATTGACTTTAAATGCCCCAAACTACCAGTTTCTGTAAGTGTTGTATATAGTAAATTATCTACTAACAAAAGAACTGGGGCATGGGTAGGTGAAATTAGCATTAATAATTTGCCCAAGATTTTGTATCTTTCAGGTTATTTTCAGATAAGGCAAGAAACACAATAACCATTATAGATCAGAATTAAGAGCTGTAACACAACAAATTTCCTCATTAATCATGTAGGATTAATAAGACAAGAAAAATGAAGAAGGAAAAAGATATGTTTAAATATTCACTGAGTCCATCAGTTCTCTTTCTGGAATGGATAGCATTTTTCATCATAAGTACTTTGGAGCTGTGGTAGATCACTTATTGATAAGTATTATTAAGTCTTTCAGTTATTTATATTTACAATATTGCTGTTACTATGTTGCCTTTGTTGTTCTCAATCTACTGCATCAGTTAATATGTCTCCCTAGGTTTTTCTGAAACCAGCCTCTTCTTCATTTCTTACAGTACAATAGTATTCCATCACATTCATGTATCATAACTTGTTCAGTCATTTCTTAGTTGATGAATATCCCTACAGTTTCTAATTCTTTGGCACCACAAAAAAAGAGTTGCATGAATATATTTTATAAAGATGGATCTTTTTCCTTTTACAAAAAATCTCCTTGGCAAATAGACTTGTAGTAGCATTACTGGATCAAAAAGGTATGGACAATTTGATAGCTCTTTGAGCATAGTTTCCTGTTGTTTTCCTAGAATGGTTGGATTTAGACTTGAGTTTTAAAAATGAGCTCCATATGTACAAGATGAGGAAGTATAGTTAGTAGTTTGTCTGAAAAAGATCTTAAGTTTGGGATAACTTCAAGATCAATATTAATTGATATATTAGAGCAGCAAAAGCACTTACTGTGATTTATCCTGCATTAAGAAAGACATGAAGTTATGAATAAGGCGATAATTATTCCATCCTCCATTCCCTTCATAAAACCACATCTAAATGGATAGACAGAAAGATAGATAAAATATTTATAAAGTTCTTACTATGTTCCGGGCTCTATGCTAAATTCTGGGAATATAAATACAAGCAAAAGGGAAAATAGTTCCTTTTCTCAAAAACTTACATTCAAATAAACACATTAATGAGAATTGAAAAGAAAGGAAGAGGGATCAGTTTCAGAAGGAGACCAGGTAGTCAAGAGCTGAATGGGTTTTGAAGTGCATATGGCTGACATGAAGTGCTTCCACAAATTGAGAGTCAGGAAGAAAAATTCACCCATCAGAGGAGATTTATAGAGGTGAAGGAATAATAGTGTGAAGAAGACTTTTGGGGCAGAAGTCCAGAGGGATTATAATATTAATTGTGGAATCCTGTCCCTTTAAGAGAGTTCATTGCCATTTTACCCCATTCTCACTCTCTAAAATTTAGTAATTATAATTAACTTTTTTGAGTTTTTTAGTCAAAAAATTACTATCATAAAACTGGAGGCAAACAGGATTAAGTGATTTGTCCAGGGTCACACATTTTTTAAGTGGCTGAGGCCAGATTCAAACTCAGGTCTTCCTGACTCCAGGACGAGTGCTCTATCCACTGTGTGACCTTGAGGAAATCATTTAATCCTGACCAGGGTCATCTCAAGTCGTCCTGATATGAATCTGGGCCACTGGACCAAGATGGCTCTGAAGGAGAAAGTGAGACTGTTGACTTAGCACAGAATTCCCCTCTCTCACCTCCATTTCATTTGCTTATCATGGCATTACCTCCCTTGATGATGTGGTCTTTTTTGAGAACAAAGGACAAAAATATCATCATCATTATTATAAAACTGGTAAAAAATAAACAGAGAAATAGAAACTCTTGATGAGGCTGGAAGTAGTTAGGGGGAAATAATGAGAAACAAGAAATAAATGACTGAAACTTACCTAGTTTCCAGAAGGAGAAAAGTAAGAGATGGTGACCAGTTCATCCTACTGACTTGGTCAGTCACGTAGATCCAGTGCAGTCTATAGATCATGTTTTGAATGCTTTTATTGTTCATCATTCTACCAAAGTTGGCACAATTTTTCTCAGCTCTGATGACTTTTCCTATAGCCACTTACAGTGGTTTCTTCTCATTCTTTCAGGAAGTTCATTTATATTCAAGGACAAGGGCAAGACTACAAGAACTTGGATGATACTGGATAAATAGCCTAGTTAGCAAGCATGTACCTGGGTCCCCTAAGGCTTTTATGTCAATGTCTCTATAAGAAGGTCAAAAATCAAATCACACTACACTTTGTAAATTAAAAGTATTATCAAATTCTAATCATTGTTTTGTGATATTATGGATTATAATGCCATTATAATAGTATTGTAATAATCAGAATATATTTTTATTCCTGAGTCTATAAATCCACCCCCCCATTCTTTTTTTTTTTTTGCAAGGCAAGTGGGGTTAAGTGACTTGCCCAAGGCCACACAGCTAGGTAATTATTAAGTGTCTGAGGTGGGATTTGAACTCAGGTACTCCTGACTCCAGAGCTGGTGCTCTATCCACTGTGCCATCTAGCCCTCCCATTCTTCCTATAAATTTCAATCCTGCTTCTTCAACTACTTATGAGTTTGTTATTGGAATATAGTACAAACCACCCAAATAGAAAAAGTAATAGATGAATCTGGTAGATTCACAAATCTGGTAGATTGGCCTTATATAGTAGCAATGGGGAATTTCAGATAGCTAATAACTTCTGGAATTCTTTCCCACTGCTAAGAGCAAAGTAGTTGACAGCGTCTTGAATTGCTATAGTGATAATTTCATCACATGTGATGGAGGAAGCAACAAAAGGAAATCTTATTCTGGATATGATTCCCATTAACAGACGCTTGATGTTGGAAGTAAAGATGGTGGGATTCCTAGAATGTGACCACTGATTCCTAAAGTTTGTGACAGAGAAATGGAAATTTGGACATATATCCCAGATTTCAAAGAGTTCATATATAGAATAGGTAGGATTCCATAGTTAAAATTCTATAGGCGACATCATAGAGGAAGGATGGAAAATGTTCAAGAATGAAATGCTGAAGATGAAGGGAAATAACCCTGATGAACAAGAAAAAATGGTATTTATCTAGAGTACAATGTAGATGCACAGAGGAATCACCAAGAAATTTACATTTTAAAATATTTGTGTTGAATTTGGAAATAAGGTTAGATAATAGAGATAAGAAGAGTGTGATATGGTGTTATAAAAATGTCAGGAATACTAAAGTTCTGAATAAGGTGGCTAGTGAAAGAAACTGAGAATGGTTACAAAGTGTTGGGCTTTTAAAAAACTTATTGTGAGAAAAAGGAAGATCAAAGAAAGGTTGGGACATTTGCTTAAAGTGGATGGGACAATGATAAGTGACAGCAGAGAAAAAGCAAAGTAACATTCTTATTTTGTAACATTCTGCTTTCTGTCAGGGAGAATAATTTTTGCACTAGAAATAGTAGAAGAAAAACAGCTCACAAATATAAGGGATAACTCTCTGGAAAGTTGGAGGTGAGGGGGAAATGTGAAATGTAGATAGTGTAAAAGCAAAAGTCATCAATAAAAATTAGTTTAAAATGACTAAAGATAATTGATATGCAAATCAAGTAAAAATTAAGAGAGTACTTTTTCAGATGAACTATACCCTCAGATCCTGTGAGAAGAAGCAGATGTGATTGCTTGGGTACTGTCAGTAATTTCTGAAAGATCATAAAGAATGTGATAGGTGCCACTATATTGGGATAGGGCAAATACGCCAGTTTTCAAATAAAGGAAGAGATTAAAGCCTGCAAATTATAGACTAGTGAGCTTGACTTTGATAACTGGGAAATTTCTAGAACAGATCTCAAAGATCCAGAATGACTGAATTACGGACAGGTCATTCTAGAAAAACTACACTCCACCCCTACTCTTTCCCTTCCATTTTGGAGGGAAGTATTGTAAATGTAGTGTTTATGTGGCCTAGTAAAATATACCTTTTTGGTTAGGGTAGAGAAAGTCAATCTATGATTGTCTTTTACCAAGGCAGATTGACATTTGCTTTCTTTCTAATTTATCATCTTAAATTATTGTCTGGGGATCCAAGTTGTCAAGGGACTTGTTCATAGAGTCAGAATGTGTCAGATTCTAGGTTTGAACTTTGATCTTTCTGACACTGAGGCTACTTCTCTATTCACTTATTCCACATTGTCCTTCAAAGATATTTTAGATATGCAAAAATACATTCTTCATCCTGGACTGCTTTCAATTCCAAATTACCTCTCTTCTAGCAATCATTTCTACCTCCTTCCCCCACACAGGAACCTTCAACTCTGCCCCTGGAATCCCTTTACCCTGAGAAATGATCTCTTGCCATACCTTGCCAAAAAATCAAACATATGCTTCAGATCATGACCTCACAGAGTGGTGGTGGTCCCCATATCTTTCTAGTTTCACGTTATATGTTGCCATCACCTATTGGAATGTCGGTTCCTTGGGGACAGGGATTGGCTCACTTGTTGGTATCTCCAACACTTGTGCTTGACAGTTTGTAATCCTTAATAAATACTTTATTAAAGATAAATCTTGAATTTTCTATCAAATTATAGCAATCCTTTCATTCAAAATTGCTCCCAAATATTCATGTTTCCTGACTATTTCCCATTCTGTATGCTCCCTTCCCTCCATTTTAAAGAGAATATATGACAGGAAAGTCTCCTAGAATTTGTCTTTCAGTGGGGCTGCAAACTCTTATAAGAGAATTAATGTTAATGAAGACATTTCCTGAGCTTTTACTATTAAATGTAGTTTTATTAGTAATGTGATTAGAAAACTAGGATGTCATGTAAGTAAGGAGGACACATGGTAGAAGATTCATAAATCACTGTGATTGGTTAATTGGTTGCTTTATTGAATAGTTATCTTCAGTTATAGTAGGGGAAGGATTACACTTATTCTTCTTGGGGAATGAGGATAAAACTAGGAACAATTCATTGTAGGAAGGGTTAGGCTTGATGTCTAGAAAGGGAATGGTCTGCCTTTGGAGACAGCAGATTTACCATAGCTTAAAGTCTTTAATCAGAGACTGTATGAGAACTTGAAGGACATATTATAGAGGTATGGGTTGGACCAGATGATGGTTTCCTTAGTCCATTCCAGTTTCTACTGTGAATATTTAAGATCGTATTTCACATTAAATGTTTGAAGGTTGACACAGAACTTTTTCCCCTATAAATTTCACAACAAGGCCTTTAAAAGGAATGGAGGGTGGAGGCATGTTACAATCAGTGATTTAATATCAACTCCTGCCTCCCACAACTCTATTTATTTACCTCTGTTGAGGCCACCCTGGCTCTGGTTTGGTAGTTTATCAACAACCCTGAGGTTTTTCACCACTCCAGACTATAAAATGAACATTTTTTTCAGGGATAAACATACCTGCTCATATGTTTCTACTACTAGATAAAGCAATAGGATTCCAGTTTATCTTTACTTGGGGAAATAGACAAGAGAGGTAGTATGACAGAATGGAAAGAATGTTGGGTTCAAATGAGACTTGTGTTCAAATTCTTAACATGTGAGTTCCTTAACAAGTCCCTTAATCTTTCTGAGCTTCAGTTCATCTGCCCTTTCTGCTTCATAGAATTTCTGGGAAATAAACATACTTTTAAAATATTATAAAGAATTAGAAATGGAAAGAATACTGGGATATTAACTAGGATTCAGGAGATTTAAATTCTAGTTTTTTCTGACTTTGTTACATAATAGCTATGTGACCTTGGGAAAGTCACCATGATCTTTTTGGTTTCTAGTTTCAACTGATATAAAATGGGCACTTAATGCTTATTTGTTGACTTGTCCTACCCATCTCATAGGATCATTATGAGAATCAGTTAAGAGATTATTACTCACTAGAAGTCCTAGCTATAGCAATAGGACAAGAAAAAGAAATTGGAGAAATAAGAATAGGCAGTGAGAAAGCAAAACCATCACTTTTTGTGAATGATATGATGGCATACTTAGAGAATCCTAAAAAAATCATTTAAAAATAGTTTGAGACTTTAACAAAATTGCAGGTTATTAAATAAACCCAAATCACCTGAATTCCTTTATTTTACCCACAAATTCCATCAGGAACAGAAAGAGAAAATTTTAAAAAGTATTTGGGAATTTACAACCACTATAAACCTAGGAATTATATGAACACAATCACAAAACATTTATTTATATAAAGACAGACTACTCAAGATTTATTAATTGCTCAGGGGAAGAGCTAGCAAATATAAAAAAATGAACAATACTACCTAAATGTATTTATTCAGTGCCATAGCAATCAAAAGACCAAAGAATGATTTTATAGGACTAGGACAAAATAATAACAAATTCGTCTGAAAGAACAAAAATTCAAGAATATCAAGGGAATCAATGAAAAATAAATGAAGGAAGGCAACCTAATAGTACCAGATTTCAAACTTTGTTACAAAGTGGCAATCAACCAAACAACTTTGTATTGATGAAAGAATATAGAGTTGGGTTAGCAGAATAGATGACACACAATACACAGTAGCAAATGATCATAGTAATCTTGAGTTTAATAAATCCAGTTCCTGAGAAAACTGGAAAACAGTTTGGCAGAAACTAGGTATAGGCCAGTATTTCACACTCTTTGCCAAGATAAGGATATGTGATCTAAACTGAAAGGGTGATTACATAAGCAAATTTGGGGAAGAGCTTCTGAAAGACTCATGATGAAAAATGTCATCTACCTCCAGAGAGAGAATTGCTGAACTCTGAATGCAGATTGAAGTGTACTTTTTTTCTTGCTTTTTCTTTTTGTAGCATGGCCATTATGGAAATACACTTTGTGTGAGTTCACATGTTTAATTGATATTATATTACTTGCCTTTCAATGGGAGGAGGGGAGAGGCTGGGTGGAGGGTGAGAATTTGAAATGGGAAAAATTTTGAAATGTGTTTAAAATGAACAATACATTTATTAAAGAAAAAATACAAGTGTGCATTTTTTAAAAAGAAGTTTACTGGTGATGTCAATCCAAAAAAAGGCCATTATGAGACCCATAAAGCCTATTGCTTTCATAATTCATTGCTAGTCTATCTGATTCTTTTTAGAAACCCCCTCATATTTTTGCTGTTTAGCATTGGGCTACTTTTTCTTATACGTAAACATGAGCAGTTTTTTACTGTTGTATGTGAATTTCAGATCTGTTTAGTGATTGTAAGCTTTGAAGGAAGTATCCTTCATAGCATTAAGCACATTTAGTCCTGCCTGGGTCTGAGGTGGGTTTTAAACTGAGGTCTTTGTGACTGCACAGTTATCACATTATCCATTACACCATGCTGCTTGTATAAAACACTGCAATAAGTACTAGAGAATATTTAAAGAAAAAAAACTTTAAGGTTCTATGATTTCTTTGATTTAGGTTTTTTCCCCCCATTGACACATGTCTGAACTGACTGATACTTTAGTAACATAGCTTGATGTGTCTTCATTCTCTCTCACACTTCAGAAAAACCATGAAGTAGTTTTTATCAGGCTAGGCCTTTTGTCCCCAAACAAATTAGTTTGCCTCCTTTTATCCTTCTTATTGTGCATACTCCATTAATGGTTTGGATCCTATCAATTAATCACAATAATTAGTGCAATATCATGGCAGGAGGGAGGTTGATGTGTTTCTGTTCCTTGAACTCCAGAATTAAGCAAAGGGGTGATAAGGTTTTTATAGAGATAGCTATGATATAAAATTCAATGTGATGAGTGCATAAGAGGAGCAAAAGTATTATAAGAAGTTCAGCTGGCTGAATCCAGACTAGCAGACTTCTTTGGCCTCCTCATAAAACAAGTGGCATCCTTAAAATGACCCACTGCCTTATAACTGCTTGTGAACATTAGGCCTTTTTGATTTCAGCAGGATTCAACAGATTCAATATTATCTTTCTTGTCCTTAGCAATGATTAGAAGAGGGGCTTTCTTTTCATCCAGATGTTACCATACCATTGTTTCTATTCTCTGGTTGGTTATTCAGTACTAAGCTTTGAGTTCATCTGTTTAGAAAGGCATTTACCTCCCAAGGTGCCCACTTGGCTATTTATAAATACTTTATTATAATTTGTATTATCATTTATTTTGCATATTAATGTCAGTAATATTATTTATTTATATTTAATTACATATTAATATTATCATTTTATAATTCAAAATGTCCCTTGTATGATGCAATGAACATACTAAATGTATCCATCTGACTGATGATCATATTTTTGAGTTGAACATCCTGAAAAATCATGCTAGGTCTTATTTTCAGGGAAACATGGTATAATAGATTTTGCTCCTTTATGTATGTTTCTTTGCTTTATGTGTGTTTCTTGTAAACAACTTATTGTAGGATTCTGATTTTTTGATTCACTCTGCTATCTGCTTCTGTTTATGGGGAAAGTTCATCTTATTTGCATTCACAGTTATGATTGCTATCTATTTTCCTATATCCTTATTATTCCTATTTGTCCTCTCTTTCCTCTGACCCTTTCCCTCATCATCAGTGTTTCACCTCTTTCCACAACTTCTCCTGATCTGTCCTTGCTTCTGTCAGTCCCCCTTCCCTTTACTTAGTCTACTGCCCTCCTAAATGCTAGCTAGATGACACAGTGATACAGCACTGGCCTTGGAATCATGAGGATAGGAGTTCGAATCCAGCCTCAAGCACTTTCTAACTATGAGACCCTGGTCCAGTCACTTAACTCTGATTACCTTTCATCCAGGGCCATCTCCAGTCATCCTGATTCATATCTGGCCATTGGACCACTGGAGGAGAAAGTGAGGCTAGTGATGTAGCATAGCACCTCTTCACTCAGATCCAAATCACATGGTTATCATAGCATAACCTCCCTAATGTCATGGTCTTTGAGAACAAAGGACAAATATCAAGTCGACAAACTCCCCTCCTACTTCTTCATTGGGTAAGATAGATTTCTATATTCAATTAATTTTGTATATTATTCCTTTTTTGAGCCAATATGGATGAGTATAAGGTTGAAATGATTCTTACCTTTCCTTTTCCCTTTCACTGTAATAGTTTGACTCATTCTACCCATCTCTTTTTCTTCACCTTTTGAACACCTCTTTATCATCTCTTAATTTTATGTCATTTCCACAAATTCCCCTTCTTTCTGTACTCTCTTTCTATGCATATTCCCTCTAACTATACCATTAGTGATACAATTTAAAAAAAATTACAAGTATTATCTTTCCAAGTAGGGATATAAACACTTTAGTTTTATTGAATCCCTTATATTTTCTTTTCCTTTTTTACTTATTTATGCTTCTCTTGGGTCTTGATATTGGAGGTCAAATTTTTTATTTATTTCTGGTCTTTTCCTTAACGAAAGTTTAAATATTTCTATTTCATTAAATGAACATATTCCCCTTGATGTATTATGCTTTATTTATCCTAACTTCTTTACCTTCTGGAATATTATGTTTCCTTTTAATGCTGCAGCTGTCAAATCCTGTGTTATCCTGAATGTGGCTCCCCAATGTTGCAATTGTTTCTTTCTGGCCACTTATAATGTTTTTTCAGTTTTCCTTGGAATTTTTATTTTGTGATTTCTTTTCTGAGATTATTGAGAATTTTTTTTCTATTCCTATTCTACCTTCTTGTTCTAGGACATCAAGATAGTTTTCCTTGGTAATTTCTTGAAAGATATTATCTGGGTCCTCCTTTTAATTATGACTTTCAGGTATTCAAATGATTCTGATATTATCTCTACTGTGTCTATTTTCCAGGTCAGTTTTTCCCCCCCCCATGAGCTAGTTTACATTTTCTTTCATTTTTTTCATTCTTTTGAATTTCTTAGATTAATTCTTGATATCTGATAGAGTCATTAGCTTTCTACTCATCCAATTGTAACTTTTAATGTGCTGTTTTCCTTAATTAACTTTTGTACTTTCTTTTCCATTTGATCAAACATACTCTTTAAAGCATTGTTTTCCTCAGTGTATTTGGTAATTCTTTTTCCATTTGGTCAATTCTACTTTTTAATTAGTTTTCAAAGTTATTGACTCTTTCCCTCACAGTTCTCTTGCACCACTCATTTCTTTTCTGATTTTTCCTTCCACTTCTCTTACATGATTTTTATATTCATTTTGAACTCTTCCATGAGCTCTTTATGGGCTTGAGATCATTTCCCTTATTTCTTTGGGGGTTTTGTCCTTAGGTTTTGACATTGTCCTTTTCTGAATTTGTGTCTTGGTCTTCCCTGTAACCATAATAACTTTCTAGCATATGGCTTTTTTCACATCTATTTTTTTTGCAAGACAATGGGGTTAAGTGGCTTGCCCAAGGCCACACAGCTAGGTAATTATTAAGTGTCTGAGTTCAGATTTGAACTCAGGTACTCCTGACTCCAGGGCTGGTGCTCTATCCACTGCGACACCTAGCCTCCCCCATAATTTCTTTTTAAATTTAAAATATGTCCAAATAGTTAATCCAAATTTTATAATAAGGTACTGTAAACACCTCAAAAAGAAAAAGAAAAAATTGAACTTCTTCTTTTGTACAAAGGTGGGGATCAACAATTTTTCTGCTGATTTTTCATATTGATGGGACACCTCACTCCCAACCCCTGCAATAAGGAAGGAACAAACGTTTTTGTTGAGCAGATTACTACCAATATTCCAGAATTATACATTCAAGAAGAGAACTTCTACAAACTTATAAGACCAAGTGATTGATATCCATTTCAAAAATTCACAAGGACTCAAATGATATTTCCACAAGGAATCTAGAAAATGATTCTAAGAATCATTGAATATCAGTCAAGAAATTGAATAACTTAGGGTCATAGGTAGCATTTTCATTAATGTTGTAAGGTGAATGGAAGGGATTCAGAAGAAAATAGCAGATTTAGAAAGTGAAGAACTGGTTAAGTCTATGGTATTTTAGATTGGATTTTTGACTTACTGATCCCAGTTTAAAATGTAGTGGTTTTTGCCCAGGGATATTGTGCATTTAACTAGAAATTTTAAAAAATTAATCAAAAGGGTTTTAAACTGGGAATGGTGG
The DNA here is from genome assembly GCF_037893015.1 of Macrotis lagotis. Classification (NCBI taxonomy): domain Eukaryota; kingdom Metazoa; phylum Chordata; class Mammalia; order Peramelemorphia; family Peramelidae; genus Macrotis; species Macrotis lagotis. The sequence goes on along the minus strand of NC_133658.1, from coordinate 417,882,388 downwards.
CTGTGTGACCTTGGACAAGTAACTTAACCTGTTTCCTCAATTGTAAAAGAGGGATAATAGCAGCACCTACTTCCCATGATTGTTGTGAGGATCACATGAGCTAATAATTATAAAGTACTTAGCATAGTGTCTGGCATACATTATTTTTTTTGCATGTGCAGTTAAGCAAAATATATTTTTATCAGTCATGCTATAAAAGAAAATATAGGCCAAATAAAAAAAGAGAAAGAGAAAGTTTTTAAAAAACTTTAAAAAGTTTGAACTTCAAAAAGCTTCAAACTGCTTTGAAATCCCTTGTTTTTTTTCTATAAGTGGGTGACATTTTTTATCATACATTTTTGAATTGTCTTGGATCATAGTATTGATTAGAATAACCAAGTCATTTACAATTGATCATATTAGAATATTGCTATTATTGTGTATAGTGTTCTTCTGGTTCTGCTCACTTCATTTTGCATTAGTTTGTCTAAGTCTTTCCAAATTTTTCTGAATGTATCCAGTTCATTGTTTTTCATAGCACAACAGTAATCACAATCACATACCACAATTTTTTCAGCCACTTTCCCAGTTGATGGGCATTCCTTCAATTTCCGTTTCTTTCTCATTTAAAGAGCTGCTATACTTATTTTTGCATGTATAGGGCCTTTTCCTTTTTTTCAAAATCTCTTTGGGACACAGAACTAGTAGTGGTACTGCTGGGTTAAAGAGTATGCACAGTTTTATAGCCCCCTTTTGTTTCAAATTGTTCTCCAGAATGATTATAGTAGTTCACAATTCCACCAACAATGCACTGATGTCCTAATTTTCCAGCATCACCTTCAACATTTGTCATTTTCCTTTTCTGTCTTATTAGCCAATCTGATGGGCTTTAGGTGGTATCTCAGAGTTGTTTTTATTTGCATGTCTCTCAATAGTGATTTTTTCCATATGATTAATAGATAGTTTTGATTTCTTCATTTGAAAAGTGCCTGTTCATATCTTTGACCATCTATCAATTGGGGAATGACTAATATTATAATAAGTTTGACTCAGTTCTCTAAATATTTGAGAAATAAGGCCTTTATCCCTTTCTCACAACCTACTTTTCTACTTTCCTTCTAATCTTGGCTATGTTGATTTTGTTTGATCAAAACCTTTTTTAATTTAAGGTGATCAAAATTATCTATTATTCATCTTGTGATTATCTCTATCTCTTGTTTGGTTATAAATTCATTCCTCTTCCATGGATTTGACAGTTAGTCTAGGCAATGCTCCTCTAATTTGCTTATGATATTCCTCTTTATGTGTAAATCATATATCTATTTGGACTTTATCTTTGATAGTGTGAGATGTTGGTCTGTACCTAATTCCTAGAAAACTAGGAATTCTAGTTTCTATAGCAGTTTTGTCAAATAGTGAGTTCTTGTCCTTAAAATTTGTATCTTTGCATTTATTAACATTAGAGTAATATTTATTCCTATATATTGTGTACCTGATCTATCCTTTGATACACTACTTTATTTTTTATCCAGTATCAGTTTGTTTTCATGATTACTGCTTGTTAATATAGGTTGTAATCTGATACTGCTAGGCCACCTTCCTTCACATATTTTTTCCATTGATTTCCTTGACAGTCTTGACCATTTTGCTCTTTGAGATTCAAATGAATGGCAGTTTATAGTAGGGAAAGGAGTATCTACACAGATGAGATCTCAGTAGTATTGAACTTAATGGTTACATTTCTCTTCACCTTCATCAGCTAAAATGGTCCTCATAAGTAGAGTAAGTAGGGGTGGCTAGGTAGCGCAGTGGATAAAGTGCTCTATCCATTGCACCACCTAGCTGCCCCTTAGTATATGTTTTTTTTATGCATGTTTTTTAAAAAAAATTATTTATTTAAGGCAATGGGGTTAAATGACTTTCCCCAAGGTTACACAGCTAGGCAATTATTAAGTGTCTAAGGCCAGATTTGAACTCGGGTGCTCATGACTCCAGGGCTGGTGTTCTATCCACTATGCCACTTTTCTGCCCCCATAATAACTTTCTATGGTCATATTCTATTGTTTTATACTTATCGTTTTTTCCTGGCTCTTTTCCTTTCTTTTCAATTTGAACTCTGTTCCCAGCATGGAGTGGCACTGTCTCAGACTTTTTTTGCTACTGGCTGCAAGCTCTAGCTTTTTACTTAATGCTGCACTGATGTTACCATGAGATCCCCACGGGCCCCTTGTTTCTGGTACTGTGCTCTGCAGATAGGTTGAGCTGAGACCTTAGTTTACTTCCTGCTGAGCCTGGATCCTAGTGGTGGTATTTGGGGTTTGCTGAGGCAGGTGGAATGTTCCTGCATTTCCCTGAGACTACATTGGAGTTCATGAAAGTCTGGCTTCTGGAGGATGCCTGTTTTTTCAGGGCTATGCTGAATGTAGTGGCTCTTGGAGCTGGAGTCTACTGCTTGCCTTACCATGTATGAGGGTCCTGGCATTGGTGTTTGCCTATTTCACCACACTGGTGCTCAGGATTTTCCACTGGTTTGTTGAAGTGAAGACTGCTGTTGGCTTTCTGAGATGATTCTTTTTTTTTTTTAGGGTTTTTTTTGGCAAGGCAATGGGGTTAAGTGGCTTGCCCAAGGCCACACAGCTAGGTAATTATTAAGTGTCTGAGGCTGGATTTGAACTCAGGTCTGCCTGACTTCAGGGCTGGTGCTCCATTCACTGCGCCACCTAGTGGCCCTTGCTGAGATGATTCTTGTCCTGCATTGTGCTCCCCTGTTCTCCCATTATCAGTGAAATGGAGCTTTTTTTTTTTTGTCTTCCAAGTTTCTGTGGCTAAAAGATTGTTTCATCCCATGTTTTTGCTAATTCTACTATTCCAGAGTTTTGTTTTGGGATCTTATTTTATGGTTGTTTGGAGGCAAATATGGGAGAGTTATAGCAATTTACTGCTTATTATGCCACCTTGATTCTTATAAGTAGATCTCCATTCCCATGCTTTTTTAAAAAAAAAACATGTTGTCTTTCTTTTTTAATTAATTCTTCCAATTATATATAGAGATAATTTTCATTATTCATTTCTGTAACATTTTTCCTTCCCACCCTTCCCTCTTCCCCTCCCCCCATAACACGTACAATCACATTACACATATTTCCGTAATGTTAAAGTTGTAAAGGAAGAATCATAACAGAAAGGGCAAAATGAAGAGAAGGGAAAAGCAAAAAGGAAAATTAAAAAGGTGAAGACAGTATGCTTTTATCTACATTCAGATTCTATAGTTCTTTCTCTGGATGTGGAGGCCTTTCCATCGCAAGTCTTTTAGAATCAGGTATGATTACCATATTGTTTGGTTTTTTTTTTAGTTTTTGTTTTTTTTTTTTTGCGAGGCAAATGGGGTTAAGTGGCTTGCCCAAGGCCACACAGCTAGGTAATTATTGTGTCTGAGGCTGGATTTGAGCTCAGGTCCTCCTGACTCCAGGGCCAGTGCTCTATCCACTGCACCACCTAACTGCCCCAATTACTATATTGTTGAGAAGAGTTTTCAGTATGTTTTTAGCAGTATTGTCAGACACTTTCAATGAGGATGAAAACAGTATCAAGATCACCTGCTTTTGTGCTGGTAAATTATAAAGTGGAGGAAGAGTTGCTGCATGTATTTTTGCTCAAGGATGATTGTGTACTCAATGACACCTCTAAAGCTGAGATGCAACAAAAGTATAGATCAACTCTCTATTGCTTGTGCTAATTTTGTGTTTATTTTGGTTTACCAAGAAACACCAAGAAAACACAGTTCTATCAGCCAACATCACATCATCCATACATAGGATCATTGGTTACAGCAAATGAGGAAATTGTGAATACTGTGGATAACTTCATTTATCTTGGCTGTACGTTCCAGGAATGTACATATAAATAAGGTTGACATACATTATCAGAGCTAGCTCAGTGTTTGGAATTTTTTAAAGGAAAGTGTGCCAAGAAAGAGGTATTAGACTGCCTATCAAACTGAAAGTCTACAGAACCCTTGTGCTTCCCTCATTGTTGTTTGCTTATGTAACCTGGACAGTCTTGTACCATGTCAAGAAACTCAATTTATTCCATTCAAGTTGTCTTAGGAAGAGTCTGAAGATCACCTGGCAAGAGAAGGTACTAGACACTGAGTTCCTTTTTTGAGTTAAACTTCCTGGCTTTCAAATTCTACTTCTCAAGCTCAACTTTGATGGGCTGGCCTTGTTGTTCAAATGTATGTTTGCCTTATGGACAAGTTTATGGTGAATTTATGGAAGAGAGGCATTTATAACATGAATAAAATGACTGTCAAGGTTTCTCTGAAGTACTTGTGAGTGTGAGACATGGGAGCTACCAGCATCCTGTATGATGTATCCACATCAAAGAAGGTATTGTGCTCTATCAGCAGAGGAGAATTGCAGAAGTTTAAAAGAAATATAAAATGTGCAAATTTAAATTTCTTCAGTTGTCCGAATGTTCACATAGACTATTAGTGCCCATCTTGTCTTTTGTTTTGCCAGTGGACTCTGATGACTAGAGGAAAGAGTGAAACTGCTGACTAATTCTGCCTCACTTGAATCACTTAAATCCAATTATTCAATACAGCATTCTTGTGACATCATTGGTCCTCTTCTAGAAGGAAGGATAAACAACCGTGTTAAATATGTTGTAGTTGTTATTATATTCCTGCTGGGGTAGGGTTCTGGGGAGGGAAAAAGTTAGGTATATTGGGACTTTGATGAAGACATTAAAAGGTTTATCATATCTGTGTATAGTATAAAAATTAGGCTACCAGAAGATCCTAGAAAGATAGAACTATAAACCTAATTTAAGAATTGAGAATTTAATGAAGATAATTATAATGTTTCACATTTGAATGAAAAAAATTCACAAGCACAGGATGGAGGAGGACTTGTTAGAAACACATGTATATAGAAAAAGGCCTGTGGTCTTGAGTAGATTACATACTCAAAAAAAAAAGTAAAACAATGATATGCTAACCAAAAGTGAGTTAATATTACTTTAGATTCAACACTGAAGATACAATGACTATAACTATAGCGGCCCTGGAACCTCTGCCTTCTCAGTCAGTCAACAAACATTTATTAAATTCTGTAATATAAAAATATTTTATATACCAGGCATAGTTCATAATGGGATATAAAAAAGAAGGAAAAGAAAGTCCCTCCCCTTATGGACAGAGAGAGAGAGAGAGAGAGAGAGAGAGAGAGAGAGAGAGAGAGAGAGGAAATAAATACTTGTGTAGAAACAAGCTATATACAGGATAAATAGGAAATAATTAAAAGATAAAAGTCAATAGAGGTTGGAAAAGGCTTCATGTAGTAATGGGATTTTAGTTGAAACTTAAATGAAACCAAGATAGGGAGTAGACAGACATGAGTAGGGAGAATATTCCTAGCATATGGGAAAGTTAGAGAAAATGTCCAGGGTCAAGAGATGGAGTAGAAGAGCCAGATGTCCAGTGTTACTAGATTGCAGAGCATGTGGTAGGGGTTAAACAAGAAGACTGAAAAAGTAGGAAAGTGATAGATTATGAAGGACTTTGAATATCAAATGGGGCATTTTGAATATGATATTGGAAGCAATTGGGAGTCACTGGACTTAATAAAGTAGGAGGTAACTTGCTTGTACTTGAGATTTAGGGAAATCACTTTAAGTAGCTGAATGGAGACACTTGAGGCAGGTAGATCCATCAGCAGCCTTTTGCAATAGGCCAGGGATGAGGTTATGAGAGCCTACACTAGAGAAGTAGCAGTGTTAGAGGAAAGAAGAGGAAATATATAAGAGATTTTGCAAAGGAGAAATTGGAAGACTTTGGCCACAGCTTAGATAAGGGGAATGAGGTATAGCTAGGAGTCAAGGATGACACCTAGGTTTCAAGCTGGATGGACCTGGAGAATGTTGCTCTTCTCTACAATAATAGGGGAGGTAGGAGGTAGGAGGGTTTAAAGGAAAAGTTACTGAATTCCATTTTAGACATATTGACTTTAAGATATCCACTGGACATTTACTTCAAGATACATAAAAGGAAATTGAAGATTTGGGGAGTAGGGGTCAGGAGAGAAGTTGGGGCAGGACAGGTAAGAGAATCCTCAATATAGAGAGCATAAGTCCATGGGAGCTGATGAGATCACCAAAGGAGGTCGTATAGAAGAATAAGAGAAGAGGGTCCAGAATAGGACCCTTTGGAATGTCTATAGTAAGCATGAGATTCCAGAAAAAGGTGAATAGGAAAGAGCAGATAGGAAGGAGAATGTGGAAAGTGGTACCCCCAAAACTTAGAGAAAAGAGAGTTATCAGGGAAGAAAGGATTATTAACAATGTCAAAAGCTGCAGAGAGGTCAAGGGGAATGAAGACTGAGAAAAGGCCATTGGATTTAGCAGCTAAGAGATTATTAGTAAATGAAAATAAGTAAAAGAGGATGAAAGAAGAAGTCATCTATTAAAGAAGTCTAGATGGGAGAAAAATCACTTGTGCATTATAATAGGCATTAGCTTTGGTGAGGAGTAAGCGAGATCAAAATAAAGGAAGAGTTAATGGTAGAAGACACATGAGTGATTTGAGAAGAGTGAGCTCATGATGAATATCCTCCATTTTTACCCCCTGCAACTAAGAAGCAAATTTCTTTACTGAGAATGGATGGGGAGGCAAGATCCTGGAGGTCTGAGAAGGGATGAAAAGGTTTAAAAGAGTGGGATAGTGAGACAGGTATAGTATGATTGTCTAGCACCAATAAGGGCCCAGTTGAAGTTGGGTAATAGAAGTTTGTAGGGACAGTCAGAATAGTTGTGTGATTTTTCTCTGCCTACATTTAGTGGCATATATGTAAGAGTGAAGGTGGTGAATGGTAATGCTGAACAAGCCCTCTCAGTAAAATGCTAAAGTATCCAGGGACTCAAGAAAAGAGAACAATATAGAATTAAATTGGTTTATCAAAGTGTCAAGAGGGAGAAAAGAGGAGAGAATGACTGCTGCAATGGAGCTGGTCTGAAGGGAGGGGAGAGGTGAAAAGTCAAAAGATGGTAGTCAGGATAGAAAATGCATTTTTAATAATTTACTATTAAATTGCTACTAAATTAAATTAATAATTTAATAAACCCCTAAAGTCATACCTGATGACAGGGGATAAGAAAATGACAGAGGGAAGTCACTTGTCTACAGAAAGGTATATTTGAGTAAATTAGAGGGCATGACACCCTTCTCACTCACAGAACTCTATACCTCCAAGTCACATTAAAAAATTCTGAGCAATTAAAGTCATTCAAAAGTGGAATGAATTGATTGTTAGTAATAGACTTCATTGCAGAATTTCAAATAAAAATTAGGTCATCTCTTTCTTGGATATGTTGTACAGAGGAGCTTAAATTTTTTTCATTCATTTTTATTCTGAAAAACTGGGTATTTGCATATACAAAGTGGAACAGGAAAAAGGGTACAGGGAGAAAAATTATTGCAAGTCTCTGTTACTCATGCTTTCCCTTTAAAACACATTTTACATTAAACATTAAACTGTTCTATTTTTATGTTGTTCCTTCTGAGTTTCTTTCTATTATTACCTTCTGCACAATACTGTATTTTTTGACAATCCTATTACTAACTTCTACTTTTTTTATCCCCTCTCATTGAAAAGAAAAAAGAAAAATCCTTGTAATAATATACATAATTGAGCAAAATATATCCCAGCAATATTACCCATCTGCCAGGAAAATGGCTAGCATGCTTCATAAAATCATGGTTGACTTGCTACATTGACTAGAAATATAAAGGAGATTATTTAAAAACTATCTAGATCTCTTCCAATTCTGAGATACCATGACTGACTCCTTAATGCAAATAAAGGTAAGGTAGAAGAAACACTGAATATGCATTTGAAAGAAATGACAACCAATTCTTGAAAATCCAAAGTATCATTACTGATTAATTTCACATGACTCATTGTGAATTTTAAAACAATTTGTAGTCTAGTTCATTTAAATCATATCTCAAATATAATTATGGAGAAAACAATAATAGCCTTGTAATATTCTTTCATAATTTGTTGAATTGGGAATTATAATAGAGAGTATCTCAATTACAGTTCAATACTAGCAGTACGAATTTGACAAGACTTAATTCTCATTATACTGTTATTCTTAGTGATTTCTAGTGACATAAAAGACCTTATTCAACAATTGGAGATTGATTTATACTTTTCTTATCATTGACCTCATTCTGGATAGAAACATTTCAAGAAACTAATTTCATCCTGTTTCCTTGGGTTCAATGCTATTGTTCCTCCTGATAGAAAATATTAAGTAGGAAATTTGAAGGAAGCTTAGAGATCATCTTGTACATGAAAAGTTAAAGGGTTAAGTAAAATTTGAATCTTTTTGTAACAAACAACCTAGCTATAAAGTAGGTGCCAATTAATGGGGGAATAGCTACGTAAATTATGGTTTTTGAGCAAATGGTATTATATGAATGACTAAACAAATTGTGGCATATGACTATGTTGGAATGTTAGTATACCATAAGAAAAGAAGGACTCAGTGTCTTCCAAAAACATGGAAGAACTTGCATGAAATAATGAAGAGTGAAATGAGCAGAACCAAGAAAACATTGTATATAGTACCAGCAATATTATTTTATTTTAAGAATGATTTTGAGTTAATGACTTTTGACTATTATAAATAACCAAACTAAATATAAAAGAATGTGAAGAAAGACACTGGGGCAGCTAGGTGGTGCAGCAGATAGAGCACCGGCCCTGGAGTCAGGAGGACCTGAGTTCAAATCTGGCCTCAGACACTTTACCTAGCTATGTGACCTTGGACAAGTCACTTGACTTAAATAAAAATAAAAAAAGAGGGCACAATCTATATCCAAAGAAGGAACTGATAAACAGAAGCATCTATAGAATAATTTTACATCCACCCATCTATCTATCTAATTCTATCTATATGTCTGCATATAAATTTGTGTCTATTGGGAGCCACCTCTGTTGGGGGGGAAAGAAAAAAAAGGAAAAAAAGAAATTTATATTATAATTTTATTATATATTTAAAATAAATAGCAAATTGTACATAATGGTTTTGCAATTTCATGTGCAATCATTTTTTTATTATTCTATGTTATAGAAATATTTGTTTATTCTATGAATTAAAAATAAAATTTAAAAAGAAATGGAAAAGGGATAGATTTAGAGAAATGTGGGATAACTTGCATATTCTGGTGCAAAGAGAAGTAAGCAGAACTAGGGAAACACTTTATTGTGGCATATAGGAAAAGATTTAAGAATCCTGGTCAATATAATGACCAACCATAATGCCAAAAAACTGAAGAAGCAGGTGATGGATTGTAGGTATAGAATGAGACAAATATTTATTAAACATAGACAACATCTGAATTAGTTTTGTTTGACTATTCTTATTTCATAAGGAAGAATTTATTGCTTTTATTCTAGAAGAAGAATTAAATGGAGAAATAAGGGGTACTGATAAAAAAGATGCAAAAAAACCAGAGAGCTGCTATACAGCATCTCAGAAATAGATATAAGCAAGCAAATGGAGGTTTAGGAAAAAGAAAAAAGCAAGCAAGGCTTTTGACCATATTAAATTTGAGCTATACTTACAGAGTTTATGGTTTCAGCTACAATCCTCTGTTTTTCTTTACAAATGGAAATATTTATGTTTATTGATTTTTGCCAAGTTCATGATTTAGAAAAAGAAAATTTGAAAGAATCTTGTGGCCAGAGCAAGGGATAATCTACAAAGCCTGCATACCCTATAGTATTCTTGTGATGTTAAAAGATATCAAGGAAAGTGATAGCATGTTGAGATAAACCTTTATGCCTAAAGTAAGGGAGGTGCAAGTTCAAATCCTGTCTCAGACACTGAATGTGTAACCTCTGCTGCCTCAGTTTCCTTACCTTTAAAATGGATATTATAACAGCCCCTACTTCCTACTCCCTAGTTTATCTAACTTTCTGTTGGAAGGATAAAATAAAATATTTATAAAGTATTTTGCAAACCTTAAAGTGCTATATAAATATTACCACATTGCTTGGCAATACAAGGATATGAGTTGTACCAGATGAACCAATGCAGATGAGTTGTAATTACAGTTGTTGGAGACAGTATCTCCAATACCTTTTCAAGAACCCTATAAGGGCCTGTGTTCCATTCTGGTTCTTTGGATGATCTTTCTTTAGGATCTCCAGTTCTTTAATTTTGAATACATACATTAAGACCATAAGATTTATTATTGGTTTCCTTCTTGGATTTTGTCCCCTGTGAATTTGTGGATGTCATATATAATTATCTTCATACTCCCTATGATGCCTGTCTTTGTTTATAAAGACAAGCAATTTTATCTCCCCTTCTATCTATAATTTATTAAATTAATTAAAACTAATAATAAAGGCAAAAATACATTTTTCACCAGTTGTTATTATATGCACTCTGGCTAACTAACTTCAACTATAGTTTAGAAAACAAAATTGTCTACCCACACATTATTTTATTGAATAGATTTTCACTTCTCAAAACTGATTTTTTTTCCTTCTAAATCCCTTGTCTAAAATGGACAAGACTGACAGAAACACTATACTTGTGGCCCCAAGGTGGTGCCTAAGGCTTTGAAATTTTTAGCAATACTTTCAAGTTTACCTTGAGCAATATCATTTTTACTCCCATAGATTGCCAAAAGTGACCATTAGATGTATATTTTGACAAGTATTAGGAAATGCTGTCATATTTTATACCTATTCTGGGATGATTACAAATGGCAATGTCTCCTCAAAATGTTATTCGGCTATTCAAATGAGTTCAGCTTGCCAATCTACATAGGAAAATCTCAATACACATGAAGTATATCTTTTGTTCAGAAGACAGTATACAGTTAGATAGATAAACCATTGAATTAATACACCATTATACCTATTCTGGTTGCACAATGCAGCTGAACCATACTGAAATAGGAGGAAAAGAAGGAAGGACACAAGTTTATATTAAGTATCTGAGTACCACTGTATGCTAAACACTTTACAAATGTTTTCTTATGATTCTCACAACACTGGGAAGTAGGTGTTATTATCATATCCATTTTATAGCTGAGGAAACTGAGACAAAATATAAGTAACCTATGGGGTCATATAGTCAATTAAGTATCTGATACCAGGAATAGTGCTCTAATCATTATGTCAACAAACTGCCTCCAAAAGTGGATTTTATAGCAGGTTTCTGCGATACAGGCTTCATTTCTCAAAACTAGAGAGAACTGAATAAAATTTATAAGATTACATGTCATTCCTTAATTGATGAATAGTGAAAGGATCTGAACAGACAGTTTTCAAAGTAATCAAAGCTATCTTTAGCCATATGAAAAGTTTCTCTAAAATACTATTGTTTAGAAAAATGCTACTGAAAACAACTTTGAGGTAACACCTCACGCTTATCAGATTGGCAAATGTTAGATGGGATGTAGAAAAATAGGGATGCTAATGCACTGTTGGGTGAGTGCAATGGATAGAGTTGTCAGGCCTAGAGTTAGAAATGAGTCATCTTCCTGAGTTGAAATTTGGCCCCAGAGACTTACTTAGTTATGTGACCCTGGGCAAGTCACTTAGCTTGTTTGCCTCAGTTTCCTCTTATATAATGTGAGTTGGAGAAGGAAATGTCAAATTATTCCAACATCTCTGCCAAGAAAATCCTAAATCGGGTCACAAAAAGTAGAACACACTTCAAATGACTATCAACAGCAGCAAAATGCGTTGTTGGAGAACTTGTGAACTGATCCTACCATTTTGGAGAACAATTTTTAACTATATCTAAAGGGCCTTAAAACTGCATAACTTCTGACCTAGCAATACCATTCTGTATCCTACAGAAATCAAAGAAAAAGGAAAAGAACCTTTGTGCCAAAAATATTTATAGCAACTCTTTTTGAAGTGGTAAAGAATTGGAAATTGAGAGGATGCCCATCAATTGGGGAATGGCTGAATAAGTTGTGATATAAATGATTTTTATGGAATACTATTGTGTTATAAGAAATGACAGCTAGAATGTTTTCAGAAAGATCTGGGAAGACTTACATGAACTGATGTAGAATGTAATAAGCAGACCAGAACATTATATGATAATCAACCCTGAATGACTTAGAGAATGACTCAGTGATACAATAATTCAAGATAGATTCAAAGTGCTTATGGAGAAAAATGCTATCTACTTCCAGAAAAAGAAATGATAGAGTCTGAATGCAGATAGAAGTTTATTTTTAAAAATTGTTTTCTTTATTATTCTTGAATTTTTGGGGTCTGCTTTTCTTTTTCTATATGGCTGCTATGGAATGTTTTGTATGATTATAAGCATATATCTACATTTCTTTCTTTCTATGTATTCTCTATATCAAATTGCTTATCTTCTCATGGGAGAGGTAGGGGAAAGAGATGGAAAAGAATTTGGGACTCAAATTTTAAAAATTGAATGTTAAAATTTTTTTGTTTACAGGTAATTGAGAAAAAAATAAATTAAAAATAAAAAAAGTTTTAAAAAGTAGATTGCATTACTTTTGGACAGAGCTTTGGATGATGTTAAACTGCTCTCAGACGAAAAACCTACCTTATCAACATCAAGTTTTCTTGAGATGCTTTATGGATGAATCATAGATTGCTAGAACCTTTGAACTATCAAGATACTAGGCAACCCTAAAGATAATGGCATAAATAAGTTATAATTGTTAGTAGTCTGAAGAAGTGCTAAATGTCTGTATGCTTATCTGTTTATCATGAAAGCAACTCAAGGGAAACATGAAATTCATAAATTTAAAGTAACCACTCCAGGTGTTCATATGGACTATTTTGCCTGACCTGTGGTAGAGCATTCTGAGGTTGTATTGGTCTCACAAGCCATAGTTAGACATACTGTAACTTGTCTTTTATATAGAGATATCATTTTGATCTTTGATGATGAAGATTATCAACCAACTAACCATCTAATTAGATATATGATGAGAAAAGAAGGTGGGCTGATCATATAGCAGGTTTGAAAGATAGCAGTTGTGTAGGCTGGTATCCACAGAAACTGAAAAGATTAGAAAAAGGTTTTTAGTGTGTTGGTTGGTTTTTCTGAGGAAAAGACATGGACAGCATTCATGAAGGATGAGCAAGGAAAGGTGGAGAGCAGACTTTTGAAACTATTTTTGGAGGGAGTAATACATAGATGGAATCTCATATCCATTGATCTGATCTCAAATGGATCTGTAATCTCATAGATTCAGGAATTTCCCTTATCATGTTCCATCCACATTTGCCCATCATGTGGGATTCATATTCTTGTTCTTCAAAAAATTCATTATCAAGGGGTCTACTCAATATACTGTTCTTCCTAACTTGTTTCTGAAATTTTGAGAATGCCAGTATTTTAATCAGGCTTGCTAACTGTCCATTAGTCACTCTTTTCCTTTTCCACAGAGCTAGCCTTCTTTGTCTTTCTGTCATAAAATACTTTGATGAAAACCTATTCTACTGTTCTTCATCAGAATGTCTTGTTGGTTATATATTTCAACCTTTATACATTTACTATGTTACTTTTCATAACTCCCTGTATGGTAGTCATCTTTAATTCTTTGGAGACAATTGGGTAGCAAGGGCTCCTTCTTTGCCTATTATTCAAAATAATTTATTTAATAGTTTATCTTTAAATTTTTGATAGAATTTGCTTGTAAATCCATCTGTGCTGATACTTTTTTAAAATTAGGAAGTTCATTTATGATCTGTTCAATTTCTTTTTCTAAAAAAAGTTTTATTTAGATATTTAATATCCTATTCCATTAATCTGGGCAGTTTATATTTTTGTAAAATTTCTTCCATTTCATTTTGCAACATTTAAATTTATTGGAATATAGCTGGTCAAGGTAACTTTTATAATGGCTTTAATTTCATCTTCATTAATGGGGTATTCATTTTTTAATTTTTGATAAGTGTTTGGTTTTCTTCTTTCTCTTTTTAAAATCATATTAATCAATGACAATTTATTGGATCTTTTCCAATAATTTTATTTATTTATTTATTAAATGGTTTTCTTACATTCAACTTTATTCATCTCATCTTTAATTTTTAGGATAGGGACCTTTTTGTATTGATCTTATTTTATTTTATTTTTTGAATTTAAAAATTTTCTCCCCAATCTTCCTTCCTTCCCCCATCCCCCACAGAAGGTAGTCTGATAATCTTTGCAATGTTTCCATGCTATATATTGATCAAAATTGAATGTGTTGAGAGAGAAATCATGTCCTTAAGGAAAAATAAAATATAAGAGCAAAATTACATAAGATAACTTTTTAAAAAAATTAAATGTAATAGTCTTTGGTCTTTGTATAAACTCCACAATTTTTTCTTTGTATACAGATGGTATTCTCCATTGTAGATACCCTAAAATTGTCCTTGATTGTTGCACCAATGAAATGAGCAAGTCCATTAAGGTTGGTCATCACTCCCATGTTGCTGTTGGGTGTGCAATGTTCTTCTGTTTCTGCTCATCTCACTCAGCATCAGTTCATGCAAATCCTTCCCAGTTTCTCTGAATTCCCATCCCTCCTGATTTCTAATAGTGTAATAATGTTCCATAATGGACATATACTACACTTTGTTCAGCCATTCCCCAATTGATGGACATTCACTCAATTTCCAATTCTTTGCCACCACAAGCAGGCTTGCTATAAATATTTTTGTACAAGTGATGCTTTTACCCTTTTTCATGATCTCTTCAGGGTATAGACCCAGTAGTGGTATTGCTGGATTAAAGGGTATGTACATGCCCTTTGGGCATAATTCCAAATTGCTCTCCAGAAAGGTTGGATGAGTTCACAGCTCCACCAACAATGTATTAGTGTCCAAGATTTCACACATCCTTTCCAACATTGATCATTGTCCCTTCTGGTCATATTGGCCAGTCTGAGAGGTGTGAAGTGGTACCTCAGAGATGCTTTAATTTGAATTTCTCTAATCAGTAAAGATTTAGAGCAATTTTTCAAATGACTATGGATTGTTTTGATTTCCTCATCTGTAAATTACCTCTGCATTAGGATGGGGATTTTTATTTGTTTATTTTCTATTTTTTTAATTGCCTGCCCAATTCATTGATCTTCTCTATTTCAATTTATTGATAGGCAGTAATTAATTCATACTTCACTCTCATGTTGCAATACCAGTAAATTAGTGCTGCTCTTCATGGCAGCTAAACTGCACCTACAAGAAGCCTTTTCTGATCCCTCTTAAGGCTAGTATCTTTCATTTGTTGATTACTTCCAATTTATCCCGCATCTATCTTATTCAAATCTACTTCTTTGCATGTTGTGTCCCCTACAAGGCTATGAACTCTTTGAGAATAGGCATGATGTTTTTTACCTGCCTTTGGATCTTCAATGCTTAGCACAATCCCTTGTACATAGTAGGTACCAATAAATACTTTCTCCTACTGATTGACCTCAGAATCTAATAACTTTAAATATCTGGGGACTGGGATTCCTAGGAATAACTATGTGAAAGCTTTTGGGATAGTTTTGTAGAGATTTTGGGGAGAACTCTAGAAAAGGAGTGATTGTGTCAAGAGCTGAAAAGTTCAGAATTTGTCATCCATTTTGGCACTATATGGACTTCCCAGGATCAAGGTCTGTGCCTGGCCTCTGGGTTTGTATTCCTCTCTATAAAGACTTTGAAGCATGTTACTTCTTTTAACAATGGAAACAATGGACTGTCTTACCCAGCTTTAGTAAGATGAGGTCAATTCTGTTTGGTAACTGAATAAGAGAAGGGAAGAAGCAACACTGTTCACTGCCTCATGTCCTATAGCTGACCCCATTTATTCATAAACTGACCTTTTCATCCTGTATTTTCTCTTCCTTCTTTGATACTGTTTATTCCATTACATAAAGAATGTAGCAACCCTTATATAATTAATATTAGCTTAGCCTACAGAGATTTGGAACGAATGGACAGTCTAAGAAAAGCAAAAGATAAATCTAGCCTCAGCATAACAGAGAGAAGGAGATTTTGGCAGATAGGAGACAGAAAAGGAGAAACATCATGGAAAAGAAAATTGTCTTCAGTGTGTCCCTTGTGATCCCCATTTGGATACTTTGCTATTACTTTTTTAAATCTGCCTCCCCTTCCAGTAGTCTACAATAGGGTAAGAATTTTTCCTGTTTGGGACATATCTCATCCACCCCCTATTTTACAAAATTATCCTTATTATAAGTGGAGGCTATGTCCCTTTGAATTTTAGTATTCTTACATGAAGGCATTACATTAGTACTGAAAAGCTGAACCTTGTTTTCATTGGAAGCTTAGAGTTAGTAAAAGAGCTTTGCAATTTCCCTAAAGCAATCTAGATTGCTCTCCTTTATCAATTCTGAGTCAGCTCATTGAATTATAAATATGTTTATCCTTAATTAAATTGTGTCCATGCTTAAAAGCCCTATTTAAATACCACCTGTCCCATGAAGCCTTCCTTAACTACTCTACTCCACTGATCTTCTTTATTCTCCCCTTTGAACTGACATCATTTTTACCAACAAATCAATTATGGGGTTCTCAGAATTTTCCTGTTTTTGGAGACATCTCCTTATCAAGCTTTGAATTATGGACTGCTTATCACTGAGGATGCCTTTTGATTTGTGTATCAAAGGGTCACAGCTTTAACACATGGAATATCTCATTCCCCCTTCCCTTTGGGGATGAAGCTCACTGACTCACTTTTCTAAGCTGATCTTTCTCTTCAAATCCCTTACCTTCTTTTGTTTAAAAGATATATAAACTCTCCTATTACCTGGCATCTTATTCAGCACAGGTTGAATAATATTCACACAATATTATTCTTTCTTCCCACCTTAATAAAAAAACTTTCTTTAATTTAACAGGCACTGTTGCTAGAAATGAAAGAAATACTTAGCCTGGAGTGACTGAAGGGTTTATTTAACATTCATGAAGGAATGGCAATCCCCTAGTAGGGAGAATACTGAATTGTGACTATTTTCAATCATATTCAATTTCACAGGCTTTTGTCCCTCCCTTTTGAAAGACCTTCATCATAATCCTATGACACCTTTTAACATGTCCCCCCCGTCATATGACACATGTTATGCTGATAAGCCTCAATCATCACCAGGGAAATGAATGTTAATATGTATCAGACTTATTAAGCAAGCTTTCTTGTGAAAGGTCAGAGACCCTAGGTCAACTCCCAACTAGTTCAAGTTGGTTTTTGGCCTTCACCTGGCCAAGGAACCTTCATAGTGGGTTAGGAGACTTCTTCCAATTCAGTGATTGGTCAGGATCAACTCTTTTATCACCTTTTCCATTGTTTCACTTCTACATTCCTGCATATAGCTTGTGTCTTTTCAGCCTAATCAATAGACCAGAAACTCCTGCCTTTGTAATGCACTATTCTGACAGGTCCTAACAGCAGTTTCTCATATCTTATATACACCAAACACTTAGTAATTTCTAACATCATCTTCCTCTGGTGTTCTTCTACTGGGACAAGCGAGGTTTAAATCTCAAGAACTGACTTTTGGATTTTCTGGGCATCTTTCTCTTTGCTGTGCTTTCAGGCTGATGGGGGCAGAATGTTAAATAGTTACCACATCGAGGATGTAAACAAAAAGACTAATTCCATATAGTCTATTCAACAATTTGTTAGTCTTGGAAGATTGAGCCCCAATCAGAGGGCAAGTGTCAAGTGTGACCATGTCAAACAAGATTCACAGGGAAAGTGGGAAGTATGTCTCTGACTAACTTTTCAAGGTTTGGGTTAGCAATAAAAATGATACACAGTGACACATCTACAACAAGGAAGGGTCCTAGGTAGTATAGCCTCAATCTTCCCTAACTCTAGAGACTACTTCCATTTCAGTTCACTCTATAAGTAACCACTGCAAAGTTCTACAGCAGTAGTCAGTGCATTCATTAACTACACACTGAACTCTACTTTTCTTCCTCTATTACACATAACCACTGTCTTCCCATAATGGCAATTCAATATAGATCAATTTCAGGTAGCTAGGCATTTTTATTTACTATAATGCTGACCCAACTCTTTGTTCCTAGGTCCTTTTTTGGTTTGCCTTCATTTCTCTTAGTGATTCTAAGAGGAACAGTTGTCTTCTTTAAAAGTCTGTGAAATGACCAAGGGCTGGATTTTCTAGGATTCTTTTATTCATTTTACTGTCTATGACAGGACTGGGTATAGAGTAAATATACTTCATTGATTTTCTTAAGTAACAACAATCATATGTATTTATCAAACCTCAACTGTGGGCAAAAAATTATGTAATGTATCAGAGGAAGTAATAGAATTTAGAAGGAATACAAAAATAAATAATTAGTCCCTGCCCTGAGGCTGTTTACATCCAAGTAGGGAGTTAAGACAGCTTTTGCCTTCAAAGGACTTAGATTTTAAGAGTAGAATAAGTCACATTCAATCACAAGTATTTATAAAACTCCTACTATGTTCCAGTCATTGTGCTAGTCTCTGGGAGGTAAAAAAGAAATAAAAGAAACAATCTTTATTCGTAATAATCTTACAATATCATGGGGGATGATAAGGGCATGTACAAGTACTTGCAGAATAGCATACAATATTATCTAATAAGTGACTGTTCCATGAACAAGATACTCCATCTCTTGACTTTGGGCATTTTCTCTGGCTATCCCTCATACCTGGAACATTCTCTGTTCTTTCTGCTGACCTTCCTGGCTCCCTTTAAGACCTGATTAAAATTCTGATGATGATATTTGTTCTTTGTTCTTGGAAAAAAACCATGACAATAGGATGATGATGACATGACAAGCACATGGCCTGGATTTGAATGGGGGCGGTGCTATTAATGTATGAGAGTTTGGTTTTTTCTCTGGATGAATCACAATTCTACCCAGGAATGCAGGTGTACAAGAAAAAAAGAGATTTATTAAGAAGTCATTACAACACAAAGAAAGAGATAAAGTTAAGAGATTCTTAAAGGTCATTAGGATTTTAGGTTTTAAAGATTAACCAGGCAGACCAATTACTAGATTAATTTGGGCATAGGACATCAGAAGGAAAAAGAGGCTTTAGCAAACTCCAGAGTCTCCTTAAATGAACCTCCATAGAAAAGGTGGTGTTTTGGGAGTGGTCCAAGTTCTATATTAGAGAGTTTGCCTTTTGGGAGTGGTGAAGGATCTTCTACTGGAGAAAGTATTTCTGGTCAGGTGGTCAAGGTCTTTGTAGGAGGTGGCTTAAGATGACTGCAGTGCCTGGATTTTATTGTCATTAATCTAGCATCTATCTTGATTCACTGGTGAAAATATGGCCAAGGTCAAAATAAAAAGTCAAGAGGAAGTGTTTTATGAGTGCAGAGTCTACAAGGATTAGTATGATAACAGGATTTTAACAGTGCAAAAGATTACAAAATTTGTTTCCAATTACAACATTTCCTATGCCCAGAATTCCAGCCTCACTTTCTCCTCCAGAGCCATCTGGGTTCAGTGATCGGCTATAAATCAGGATAACTAGAGATGTCCCTGAAAGTCAGTTAATCGGGAGGGTGGAGCCAAGAAAGGATCCAGTCTTAGGCGCTCTCTGATAAAACTTCTAAACTAAGGACTCTAACTAAACTTTCGAGAGACAGAACCCACAAAGGGACCCAGAGAGGCAGTTCCCCTACTCAAGGTAACCTGGAAAAGAGCAGAAAGGCTCTGCTCCATGGGGTCGGAGGGGTGGCCCGCCAGAGCGAAAGAACTTCAGCCTCCTGGAGGCAGCCCCAGGGTGCTGGGAGCCCCAGCTCACAGAAGCGGGGAGCTACACCCCGGGGAGCACCGAGCACAAAGTGGGGGAACAGCGGGGGACTTCTGCCAGAGCGAGCACATGGACCCCAGCCCTCAGGGCACACAGCAAGCAGCATGGTCTTTCCACAGCCCAGATCGGGAAACAGAAGCAGGCAGAGCTGGTAAGCAGGAGCCTCCAGGTCATGAGCCCATTGAGCTGAGGGAGGGGAGTGAAGAGAGACTGCAGATCTCTGTCCTCTTCCCCTGGAACAGGACTCTGGGGCTCTGAACACATTCAGATACTGATTGCAGTCTAGGCCCCCCCATAGAACAGCAGTGCCCTCTCCACCTTAGCCCCGTGGCAGAGGGGGGCGCATATCGTCATTCACAGACCAGGAGGGAGGACAGAGCCTCACACACTGAGACCCTTGTGGGAGTGCCCCAAAATCTCAGGAAGCACCCCCAAAACAGGCTTAGGCTGGGAAAATGAGCAAGCAGAGAAAAAAGAGGAACACCATTGAGAAATACATTATCTATGATCCCAAGAAGGATCAATATACTCAGTCTGAAGATGAGGAAACACAAGCTCCTGCATCTAAAGACTCCCAGAAAAACAGAAACTGGGATCAGGCTATGACAGAGCTCAAAAAAGACTTTGAAAATCAAATGAGGGAGTTAGAATAAAAACTGGGAAAAGAAATGAGAGAGATGCAGGAAAAACATGAAAATGAAGTCAGCAGCTTAGTCAAGGAAATCCAAAAAAATACTGAAGAAAATAGTGTGCTAAAAACCAGTTTAGGTCAAATGGATAAAATAGTTCCAAAAGTTATTGAGGAGAAGAATGCTTTAAAAAGCAAAATTGACCAGATGGAAAAAGAGATAAGAAAACTCTCTCAGGAGAACAAATCCTTCAGACAAAGAATAGAATTCAGGGAAATTGATGAATTTACCAGAGATCAGGAATCAATACTTCAAAACCAAAAAAATGAAAAATTAGAAGAAAATATGAAATATCTCATTGAAAAAACAACTGATATGGAAAACAGACTTAGGAAAGATAAGTTAAAAATCATTGGAATACCTGAAAGTCATGGTCAGGAAAAGAGCCTTGACATCATTTTCAAAGAATTACTACAGGAAAATTGCCCTGATATTCTAGAAGCAGAGGGCAAAATAGAAATGGAGAGAATCCACCAATCCCCCTGAGAAAGAGATCCCAAAAAACCAACCCCTAGGAATATTATATCCAAGTTCCAGAACTCCCAAGTCAAAGAGAAAATATTACAAGCAGCCAGAAGGACACAGTTCAAATATCATGGAGCTGCAGTCAGGATCACACAGGACTTAGCAGCAACTACATTGGAAGCTCCTAGGGCTTGGAATATAATATACCAGAAGGCAAAAGAGCTTAGAATGCATCCAAGAATGAACTACCCAGCAAGGCTGAATGTCCTCTTCCAGGGAAAAAGATAGACTTTCAATGAACCAGGGGAATTTCAAATGTTCCTGTTGGAATGGGCAGAGCTGAACAGAAGGTTTGATCTTCAGATACAGGACTCAGGTGAAGCATGGAGATTGGAGGAGAGGGGGAAAATATGAGGGACTTAATGGTGATGAACTACATGTATTCCTGCATAGAAAAATAACACTGATAATACTCATATGAACCCTCTCAGTTAATAGAGAAGGTAGAGGGAGATTTTATAGTTGAAGCACAGGAGAAAGCTGAAATCGAAGATAAAATATGGTGTAAAAATGGAGTCAATAGAAAAAAAGGGAAATGGAATGGGAGAAAGAAAAAAGGAGGGGGAATAGGCCAAGATATTTAATATAATAAGATTTTTCTTTATTACAATGAGCTATTGCAATGATATGGAAGGGGGGAAGACAAGGGGGAATGAGGGAACCTTTGCTCTCATCAGAGGTGGCTAGGAGAGGAAACAGCATATATACTCAATGGGGTATAGACATCTGGAGTAAGAAGGAGGGGGGAGCAGGGGGAAGGGGGGTGATGTGAGTGATGGAGGAGAGGATGGACCACAGGGGGAGAGTGGTCAGATATAACACATTTTCTTTTTTACTTCTTGCAAGGGGCTGGGATTGGAAGGCCTGACCAGGACCATAGGGCCAGGTGGATTCTGGGCTTATGGGGGCTATGGGGGCTCAGGGATTCTTGGCCCCAGGACCAGGGATCTGTCTGCTGTGCCACTCAGCTACCCTACAGCAGAGTCAGAGTGAAAGGAGAGGGAAAATATAGTACATGGTAGTGGAGAAATAAGAAAGGAGGGAATTGCGATCAGCAATGGCAACGTTGGAAAAATATGGAAGTAACTTTTGCAATGGACTTACCATAAAGAATGTGATCCATCCATGACAGAGTTGTTGGTGTTGGAACAAAGACTGAAGCACATTTTTTATTATTATTGTTTGGGGGAGGGTGCAGGGCAAATGGGGCTGGGTGGCCTGCCTGGGGCCACATAGCAGGGTGATCTTTGGTTATCTGAGACTGGGTTTGGACCCAGGTGCTCCTGGCTCAAGGGCCAATGCTCTGTCTGCCACCCAGCCACCCCTACTATTATTACTATTTTATTTTATTTTGAGTCTTTTTTTCCTTCTTTTTGGTTTTTGCAGGGCAGTGGGGATCAGGTGGCTTGCATGTTGCATGGCTGGGTGATTGTTGGGTCTACGGGTCTGGATGTGGGCTTGGGTGCTCGTGGCTCCAGGGCTGGTGCTTTGTCCATTGCGCTACCTGGCCATACCTACAATTATTACTATTTTTTATTTTAATTTTTTTCTCTTTCCTTTACTTTATCGCTCAAGCAAGTCTATATTCATGAGGGAGGGGGTATTTCATTTACTCTTAAACAAGAATATTTTATTAATGTAAAAAAAATTTGTACTAAATGAGAATAAAAAAATAACAAAAACACTAAAAAAAAGAAAGTCAGTTAGTCAGGGTAAAATGACTTGCCCAAGGTCACATAGAGACAGTATTTAAGACTAGATTTGAACTCTGGTCCTCCTGACTCCAAGACCAGTGCTTTATCCATTGTACTACTTAGTTGTCCTAAGATTTAAAATCCTACCATGAATAAGAAATTTTCTTCAACCCTTTTTTTTATTGCTTTTTCAATTTTACAATTCTCCCCCCCCCATCTCACTTCCCTTACCATATCCTGCACAGAAGGCAGACTGATAGTCTTTGCATTGTTTCCATGCTATACACTGATCAAATTTGAATGTATTGAGAGAGAAATCATATCCTTAAGGAAAAATAAATTATCAGAGATAGCAAAATTACATAATAAGATACTTTTTAAAAATAAATTAAAGGTAATAATGGTCTTTGTTTAAACTCCACAATTCTTCCTTTGGATATAGATGGTTTATCGCAGATACCCTAAAATTGTCCATTAAGATTGATCATTACCCCCATGTTGCTGTTGGCTGTACAGTGTTCTTCTGTTTCTGCTCATCTCATTCAGTATCAGTTCATGCAAATCCCAGTTTCTCTGAATTCTCATCCCTCCTGGTTTCTAAAAGAACAATAGTGTTCCATAATGGACATGTTCTATAATTTGTTCAGCCATTCTCCAAATGATGGACATTCACTAATTTTCCAATTCTTTGCCACCACAAGCAGGGCTGCTATAAATATTTTTGTACAAGTGATGTTCATACCCTTTTCCATGACCTCTTCATGCTATAGACCCAGTAGTAGCATTGCTGGATCAAAGGATATGCAAATTTTTATTGCCCTTTGGGTGTAATTCCAAATTGCTCTCCAGAAAGACTGGATAAGTTCACAGCTATACCAACGATGTATTAGTGTCCCAGATTTCCCATATCCCTTCCAACATTGATCATTGTCCTTTTTGGTCATATTGGCCAGTCTGAGAGGTGTGAGGTGGTACCTCAGAAATGCTTTAATTTGAATTTCTCTAATCAGTAAAGATTTAGATCAGTTTTTCAAATGACTATGGATTGCTTTGATTTCCTCATCTGTAAATTGCCTTTGCATATCCTTTGAACATTTGTCAACTGGGGAATGACTTGTTTTTTATAAATTTGATTCAGTTCTCTATATATTTTAGAAATAAGTCCTTTGTCAGAAATATTATTGTAAAAATTGTTTCCTAATTTACTACAATTCTTTTGATCTTGTTACAGTGGATTTTTTTTGTTCAAAGGACTTTTAATTTAATGTAATCAAAATTTTCTAGTTTGTTTTTAATGATGTTGTCCATCTCTTCCTTGGTCATAAATTGCTTCCCTTTCTGTAGATCTGACAGGTAAACTATTCCTTGATCTCCTAGTTTGCTTATAATATTGTCTTTTATGTCTAAATCCTCTACCTGTTTAGATCTTATCTTGGTATAGGATATGAGATGTTGATCTAATCCAAGTTTCTTCCATACTGACTTCCAATTTTCCCAACAGTTTTTTTTTTATCAAAGAGAGAGTTTTAAATCCCAGAAGCTGGACTTTTTGGGTTTATCAAACAGCAGATTACTATAATCATTTCCTGCTATCTCTTTTGCATTTAATTTATTCCACTGATCCACTACTCTATTTTTTAGCCAATACCAGACAGTTTTGATGACTGATGCTTTATAATATAATTTGAGATCTGGTAGGGCTAAGTCACCTTCTCTTTTTTTAGGTTTTTTTTTTTTTGCAAGGCAATGGGGATAAGTGGCTTGCCCAAGGTCACACAGCTAGGTAATTATTAAGTGGATGAGTCCAGATTTGAACTCAGGTACTCCTGACTCCAGGGCCAGTGCTCTATCCACTGAGCCACCTAGCCACCCCAAGCCACCTTCTTTTGCACTTTTTTCCATTAAATCCCTGGAAATTCTTGATTTTTTATTTCTCATATGAATTTATTTACAGTTTTTTCTAATCCGTTAAAGTAATTTTTAGAGTATTTTGATTGGTAGGACACTGAATAAGTAGTTTAATTTAGATAGAATTGTCATATTTATTATATTAGCTTAGCCTATCCATGAGCAGTTGATATTTTCCCAGTTTTTTAAATCTGATTTTATTTGTGAGAGAAATGTTTTATAGTTATTTTCATAGAGTTTCTGAGTCTGCTTTGGCAGGTAGACTCCCAAGTATTTTGTATTGTCTGAAGTTACTTTGAATGGGATTTCTCTTTCTAGCTCTTGCTGCTGGATCTTGTTAGTAATATATAGAAATTCTGAGGATTTATGAGGGTTTATTTTACATCCTGCAACCTTGCTAAAGTTGCTAATTGTTTCTAGTAGTTTTTTTATATGATTTTTTAAGGATTCTCTCAGTATACCATCACGTCATCTGCAAAGAGTGAGAGTTTTGTTTCTTCCTTCCCAATTCTAATTCCTTCAATTTCTTTTTCTTCTCTTATTGCTGAAGTTTACATTTCTAACACAATATTGAATAGTAGTGGTGGTAACAGGCATTCTTGTTTCACCCCGATCTTATTGGGAATACCTCTAGCCTATTCCCATTGCATATGATGGTTTTTAGATAGATATTGCTTATCATTCTAAGGAACCGTTCATTTATTCCTATGCTCTCTAGTGTTTTTAGTAGGAATAGGTGTTGTATTTTGTCAAAGATTTTTTCAGCATCTATTGATATAATCATATGATTTCTGATAGGTTTGTCATTGATATAGTTAATTAAACTAACAGTTTTCCTAATATTGAACCAACCTTGAATTCCTAGGATAAATTCTGCTTGGTCATAGTGTATTATCCTAGTGATAACTTGCTGTAATTGCTTTGCTAAGATTTTATTTAAGATTTTTGCATCTACATTCATAAGGGAGATAGGTCTATAATTTTCTTTCTCTGTTTGACTCTTCCTGGTTTAGGTATCAGCACCATATTGGTGTCATAGAAAGAGTTAGGAAAAGTTCTGTCCTCCCCTATTTTGCCAAAGAGTTTATAGAGAATTGGAACCAATTGTTCCTTAAATGTTTGATCGAATTCTCTTGTGAATCCGTCTGGCCCTGGGAGATTTTTTTACTTAGGGCTTTCAATAATGGCTTGTTGAATTTCTTTTTCTATGATAAGGTTATTTAGACATTTAATTGATCCCTTTAGTTGTTAGTTCTCCTTCTTGCCCTACAATCATTGTGTATTTATTTTGTATATGTCTTCTCCCTATCCAGTTCCTACCCTTAACTTGCATGAATTTATCTGTGGTCTTGATTTTTCCTCTTATAGAATTGAAACTCCTTAAGGGTAGGGATACTTTCAATTTTCTCTTTTTATCCTCAATAGATTCTTATTCTTAATTTGTTGAGAATAGGAACTCATAGGTATTATAGACTTAAAGATGTATGGTACAAGTCATCAAGTCCATTACTCTCATTTTACATTTGAGAAAACTGAGGACCATTGAAGTGAAATACTTGCACAGTGTCACATAGCTTTCAAGTGACCAAGGCAGGATTTTTTTTCCTGACTTCAAGTCCAACACTTGTCTCTTATTGTGCAGCTTGTGACCTCTCTATATCTCAGTAGATGACCTCTTTGAATTTGTATCAAAATAAAAATTCATCTCCTTGTGGTCAAACTGGTGATAAACTTTTCTGCATATAGCTAGGTTGGTCCTCAAATGACAATTTATAGGCATTGGAAATCTTTCTAGGATAGATAGTAGGAGCAGATGGAATTTATGTTCTATTGACATAACTTTGGAGAATCTTCCAAGACACAAGGAAGCATTAGTGTTGGGTTTTGGGGGGCTGGTATCCATAATCCTACAAGAAAAAGACAATGAGCTTGTCAGTTGTTGAGTAGCTAAGTAGTTCAGTGATTAGATTATAAGATCCAGAGTCTGAGAGGATTGAGATCTAATCTGGCTCAGACACTTATCTGTAGTGGCAAGTGAAAACCTCTGTTGGTCTGTTTCTTCATCTTAGGAGGCAATAAGCCTACCTCCTAAGCTTGTTGTGAGGATCAAATGAGATGATTATTATTAAAATCTTAGCATTACTATTTATTTATAGAAAAAATATTAAAAAGAACTTCCAAAAAAAGAAAAGAAAAAAGAGCTTGTATTTGAGAGGATATTTATAATTTACATTTCTGTAGTGCCTTAAGTCTTATAAAGTAAGGTCTTCATAACAACCAGCTGAGACAAGTAGAACAAATATTATTATCCCTATTACATAGGTGTGGATCCTGGGATTCTAAGAGGCTACATGCTTTGCTTGTGACCCAAAGTCTAATAAGTGTTTAAGATGGATTTCATTCTGAGTATCCTGTCTCTAAGCCCCATTCTCTTTCCACTGTGCCCTAAAGGAAATTGAAAAATAGGGGGAAATGCTATTTTTCCTAATCTAAAAGGTCAAGATAGTTGTATATATGTGGTGTGTGTGTGTGTGTGTGTGTGTGTGTGTGTGTGTGTGTGTGTGTGTGAATGTGTGTGTGTTATATAACTTAGCTCCAAGTGTACTTAGGGCTTTCTCCCACACTAACTGGAAAACTTTTGAGAAATACTGCCAAGTGAAACAGGACCTAGAATACTGAGAAGACTTGGATGGCATTTCTAATGTCTGAAAGTTTGAAATAGATGAAACTTTCTTTATAAGAGGATTTCTTTTAGAATTTATCTTTTGTGTATTTTAGAATTTATCTTTTGTGTATTTCAGAATTTGGGTAAGCATAAACATGTAACATGTTTGAAAAATCTATTAAACTCTGGGTGGATTGTGTCAGCCACTAAAACAATTTATGATGAGTTTTCTTCTGAATGCTCTGCATGTGTTTACTTTGAAGGTGATTGTGTGCACATATGGACACACATGCAATCACACTCCCATCAGCATGAGCGAATTTTATGTCACATAGGCTTGAAAAGTTACATTATGGTCCGGCAGATAAAATGATGACTGAACTCACTCAGGAAATCTGAGTGTCAACCTCTGCTTCAGATGCTATCTGCAGTCGAGTAAGTCATGCAACTCTTTAGAACCTGTTTCCTTATCTGTGAACTGGGGATAACGACAGTTGCTACTTTCCTCAAAGATTTGTCTCTTGGCAGGGCAATGCCATACAAATTTGAATGATTATTTCTTAGTGTACAAGAAAGTCATTTTCTTTCCATTGATAATATATTTCCATAGAATGATTTACAAAATGCTTTATTCATACCCTTGTGGGATAGGGAATTTATTATTATTCCTCTTTTCACAAATTATATGAAATTCAGCACATATTCATTAAGTACCTACTCTATTCCAGGTACTGAATATCCAAAGGGTGAAAACAGTCTCTACTAAGGAGTTTGAACACAGTTGGAAAATTTGAATTCAAGTAGGCTCCAAACAGCATGTACTCTACCCATGGTCCCATAGAATCAGAGATGATATTGAATCTAGTCTTTCCAAGTCCATTTTTCTCTCCAATATATCTCATAGCTTTCTATAAGTAGAACACAGGCTGTGGGAAGAAGATAAAGATGAACAATTACACAGTCCTTTTCCTCATGGCATCTATCATTTAATCCATTACAACTTTTAAAGTATCCTTCCCTCTTCCACCCCACCCCACTTGTCATGATTTACATTGTGATGTCCACAGCAAGTGTCTTAGACTAGAGTCAGAACATTGAGGATTGTGTTCTTGAGGACTTGATGTCATCTTGCGTGACACTGCCGTTTTCTCATCTGTAAAAAGAATGAGTTGGACTGAATTTCCTACTAGCTCTATAGTTCTGTGGGCTATTTATTCTAGGGTGAAAAAATTTCCTTTTATACACAATGGAATTCCCTGGGGAAGTTTGAACCACCTGCTTTTCTTTCTACTAAACCACAGTCTAAATTGAGTTTATTAGGTACTTCTCATAAAGTAATTTAGTAAATTCAGACTTGGTCTGGGGAAGCAGTCTTTGAATTACATTAACTCTTCCAGGTCTTAAAGTCAAAAGCAATTAATTAATAATCATTTATTATATGCCTACTATGTGTCAGTTCCAGGGGAATACAATATTAAAAGTAAAAGCCTCTACCCCCAAAGAACTTACATTTCAACAGATTGGAAAACTTGTGTCAATAGAACTACATAGAAAAGAGATAATCTCCAACAACCTTGGAGAAGACACTAGCATCTTGGGATTGGGAAGATAGGACCTGTAAAGACCTTCTTTACCTTCTACCATTTCAGATAGTCTTGAAGGAAACCAGAGATTCCCAGAGGTGAAGGAGAGACAGAAGGGCATTCCAGATATGAAGGGTGGCCAGTGGGAAGAGATTACTAGTACAAAGGCAGGAAGGTATTAGGTTCTCTCTCTCTCTCTCTCTCTCTCTCTGTGGTGGGGTGGAAATGGAATGCTCTGAATGAGGTACAGCTGAAAAGACAATATGATTGGATTTTAATGTATGTAGAGGGAAATAACATATAATAAAATTGAAAAAAGTAGAATGGAGTCAGTTTGTGAAGTGTTTAAATGCCAGACAGAGGAATTTATATTTCGATCTTAGAGGTGACAGGTAGTCACTGAAGTTTAAGGAGAGTGTATGTGTTATAGTATCTGAGGTTTAATACATGTCAAAAGTGCACTTAAGAAAACTCAGCTGGATAAATGGAGTAGGGAAAAATTTGAGGCAGGGAGACCAATTAAGAGACTTTTAATAGTTCAAGTTAGAGGTAATTAAGCACTGAACTAGGGTGATGGCTTTGTGAGTAGAAAGGACCTTAGTGAGAGATATGGAGAAAACCCCCCAATAAGATTTGACAACTGACTAGGTAAGGAAGATTGAAGAATCAAAGAAAACACTGAGGTTGTGAACCTATGTTACTTGAAGGACAGAAATAATGAAGTTTGAGAGAGGAATGAGTTTAGGAAAAAATGATTAGTTCTGTTTTAAGCATATTGAATTTAAAATATCTATGGAATATCCAGTTTGAAATGTCCATAAGGAAGTGGTAATAGGGAGCAAGGAGTAATCAATTCTCTGATAAGGCCTGTGTCTAGTAGGGAATTAAAGAAGATAAGGATGTCAAAGGAAAGAATGTCATAGGAAAAACAAGTCTCTGAGGATGTCAGAAGTGGGAGTGAAACTTTAAGAGGTCCAGGTAGAAGAGATAACCAGAACATCAGGGAGGTGATACCATGTCAAGCGTATGAATTGAATTCAAATGAGAGGAGACTGTACTAAGTCACCAGCCTCATTTTCTCCTCTAGAACCAACTGGATCCTGTGACCAGATATGAATCAGGGAAGTTGGAGATTGCTCTGATACAAGGCCATCAGAGTTAAGTGACTTACCCAAGGTCACATAGTGAGAGTTAAGTGTTTGAGGTTGAATTCAAACTCCTGTTCTTCTGACTCTACTCATTGCACTGACTAATTGACCTTAGTATTTAGAAAGTTAATGATGAAGTAGAGATTTAGGAGGGAAGTGGCTTACTCTTAGACAGCCAGAGATTTAATATTGTTGGGGTTGAGAGGAAAAAAAGCAGTAGAAAAAAGTTTATTAAGCATTGGGAGATGAATCCAAGCAAAATATCAATAGATGAAAGCAAATCAAAATGATGAAGGGCGGAATGTATAATGTTTTCATAGTACCCATGAAGGTGAGGTCTAGAATACTCTGTCTCTTGGTCTTTATTAAGGAGAACTAAGTCTAGTCTGTCTCTCATTCCTCTGCTTGGTCAAGTGGCTTATCAAGGGGCTTCTCAAAATCATAGTTTGTCCACCATTTTTTGACATGTGTATGAAAAGGAAAAAAAATACCCTTAGCTGGGTGACTGACTAATTTTTCTATTCCCCCCACCAGGAGAAAGGCAGTCAGACAAGTTAAGCAGTGGTGATAGTGTCAGAGACCTGTGGGGGCATGTAAGATTGTAGATTTGGAACTGGAAAAAATGTTAGGGGTCATTTGATCTTCTCCCCTCATTTTACACTTGAAGAAACTGATTCAGAGAGATTAAGTAGTCTGCTGAGGTCACACAACTGATAAGATAGAATTCAAACCCAAATATGAAACTCAGAACTATTTGCATTGAGAGGCAGGATAAAGCAGTGGAGAAAACAGTGGAATAGATATCAAGACAGTTGGGCTTGAGTCTTAGCTCTGTCACTGAATCTCTTGAACTTTAGAGCATTTCCTAAATGTTCTGAGCTTCAGTTTCTTCACCTGCAGACTAGGATAATAATCTATGCCCTGATTCCCTCAGTGTTCTTGGCCAAGTCAAATGGAAGATGAGTCAGAAAAGATCCTAGGATGTCAGAACTGGAAGAGAACTAAGAATCTTAGAATATTTGAAGACCAAAAGGTCTTCATATGTCATCTGTCTCAATTCATTAATCTCATAGGAAAAAAAATGAGATTCAGAAAGGGAAGAGAGAACATGGTGGTAGAGAAGGGAGGCAGCTAGGCAGTGCAATGGAGTCAAGAGAACTTGAGTCCAAATTTGACCTCAGATACTTAATAATTGCCTAACTGTGTGACCTTGGGCAAGTCACTTATTCCAATTGCCTTAAATTAAAAAAAATAAACTTTTGGAACATGGAGTATCTAGTTAGCTAAGCAGTACCAAGAGTTATAAAAATCATTTTTTAAACCTTGATTTGCTGCTCATCATAGTCAGTAATCTTCTTCCTAAACCTTGGTTGGAGTTAGGATTAGAAAATTCTTTTAACTCCTGCTGAATATCTGATTGCTAAGTTGTACCCCTTCAGAAACATTTTTGAGGGCTTGACTTTTAATAAACTGCCCAAGGAGCCTTCTTTTCCAAATATTTAATTTTCTTATTCTTGGAATGGTCTTTTTCTCTCCCATAGAAATAAATGGGAATGGAAAGGGCAAAAGAATAAAACCTCTCAGAGAGGATTCTTAATTTGAAGGACATATATAGATTTCAGGGTGGAGGTTCTCTAATTTGGATGGGAAAAATATATTTTTATTTTTCACTTGTCTTTGATTTCCTTTTTAAATTTTATTTTATATATTAAAATATATATCCTAAGGAGTCCATTAGTTTTACCTGACTGTCAAAATGAACTGGGATACAAAAAAGTTAAAAATATCTACTTTAAATGAAGTTGCTTCAGAACCTCACCTATCACTTTAATTCCTTGTTTCATATTTCTAACTTTATTATGTTTTTATCATATCACCAAGCCTCTCTGGGCCTAGAATCATGACTTACAAAAATAATAATTCATTAACAACCATATTAAAAATTAATTCAAACATACTTTAAGGTCTAGGAAGCACTTTTTTTCTCAAAACAAGCCATCTTAAGTAGGAAGTGTAGGTATTATTCCCATTTTACAGATGAGAAAGCAAGGTGAGAATGACTTTTCTGTAGACTTATAGCTAGTAAATGTCAGAGCCAATGCCATTCCTGATTAAATCCAGTTCTTTTTCAAATATATCACATTATTTTTTATATTAGAGTACTGTGGTAGATTTTCACAGAAAGACCAAGATTGAATAAGGTACAATTTTTTTTACCTCATTTTTACTTGACTGATAGCTTTCAGTTTTTGTTGCTTTCCCTTGAGGGACAATTTGATAAAACAAAAAGAGTTTTGAACTCTTGGAAGACCTAGGACTCTTCTTTATATATGGGATTCCATTTGATCCTATTACAAGATTATAAACTGGCATTATCCTTATTTTTAAAATGAAGGAACTGAGATGCATAGAAATTAATTGATTTGCTCATTTTTATCTAGCAGGGTCAGTTACAAGACTGGAAACCAGATCTTTCTGATTACATCTCCAGAATGCTTTCTCTGAAATTGTTTTGCTTTTCCTATTCAACTATTTTTTTTAATGGAAATACTTTTTAAAAAATTGTTTATTTATTTTTCCAACTACATGCAACAGTAGTTTTCAAAATTTGTTTTTTTTTTTTTGCAAGGTTTTGAGTTTTACATTTTTCTCCCTCCCTTTCCCCTCCCTCCTCTCCTGAGAGAAAGCAGTCTAATACAGGTCATGTAAAAAAATCAAATTGGAAAAAAAATAATACATGAGAAAACTTTTAAAACTGAAGATAATAATAAATTAATTTTATTTTGATATTTTTCTTTATATGGTGTTGTTAGAAATATTTTCCTTTTATGGAGCTGAAACTTTTAACCAGAGCTCCCAGCTCTTCCCTCTAGGGCCAACCAAAACAAATCTAATCCCTCTTGCATGTTAACCTTTTAAATGCATGGAGACAGTGATCACTTCTGTCTAAATGCTTTTTTCTTTGAAGGATCCTGTGATATATAATCATGTTTCTAGGCTCCTCACCAGCATGATATAATTGAAAGAATGCTGGATTCTGAGGTGGAGGATCTGGGTTCAGAGTATTACTTATTACCCATATGACCTTGAGAAAGTTCTTAATCTCTCTGTACCTCAGTTTCCTCATCTGTATAATTAGTTGGTTGGACTCAGTGGTTTCTTAAGGACCATCATTACTGCTCTTTCCTAGATACCCTCCAGTTGGCATCCCTCCTCAAATTAAAGAATCATACATTGCAAAGAAATTTGTATTTCAAATAGCACTTCAGATATGTTCTGACCAGGTCAGCAAACTTACTGTCTCTCAGCATATAGATCATACTTCTCTGGATGTAACTTAAGCTCAAATGAACTGCTTGGGAGAGTAAGGGAGGTTACACCACAACACTGACACAAATAGTGTCAAACTCAAATAGAAATGAGGGTATGTAAGGATTCTGTGGGTCAAATATTCACTTAATTTTAAAATATAATTATGTTTTATTGCATTTCATTTTGTTAAATATTTCCTAATTACACTTGAATATGGTTTGGGCATCACTTAGGAGTGTTGCTGGCTACATGTAGCTCATGGGTAGCAAATAGTGCTTGCTTGATCTAAACTCCAGAACCTCAAATTTATTATCATAAATTATGATAATAATTGGCTTTGTAATAATAAAATACTATACTACAAATAAGCCACATATATGAATGGTGAATTTTATTACAGGCAGCAAGTCAGACAAAATGAGAACAAAGATTAGAAGGTATATACCATGACTATCATTTAGAGTCTAGCAATAGGAACCATTCCGGAGCTGCAAAAGTTTTTAACATTTTAACATTTAACAATGTTAATTAACATTAACAAACATTTAAGACTCTTAAGAACATAAAGCAGCTTTGCAAGACTGCTAATGAAGCAGTTTATATTTAATCTCATCTTGGCAGTGTCCTATCAAATGACCAAGCTTGGATCATACTTCCTCCTGGTGGCTATCCTTTCCAATGCAAAACTCCCCTTGTCAACAGTCTACCTGTTGTCATAATCACATACTTCTTTCTGTGGTCCCTGAACTTTCTGAACTTGCACCCATCTTGGTATGCACACTTGATGATAAAGATGTTTGTCTTTCATTTTTGAAGAAGACTAAGACATCAGGGAGGTGACACCATGACAAACACATGAATTGAATTTAAATGAAGGGATGCTGTGCTAAGTCACCAGCCTCACTTACTCCTCCAGAATCATCTGGATCCAGGGCCAGAAAAAGATCAGGATGACTGGAGATGGCCCTGGATGGGAAGCAATCAGAGTTAAGTGACTTCCCAAGGTCACACAGCTAGTAAGAGTCAAGTGTCTGAGGCTGACTTTGAACTCCTGTCCTCCTGACTCCAAGGCTAGTGCTCTGTCCCCTGCACCAAGAAAGAAGTGATTAGAGACCGTAGCATAAATTTACTTAGTCAGGAATACAGGCACTAGCTCCAGTGGGAGTGAGATCTTCATGTCACTCTGGTAGAGAAATTCCATGCTTTGCTTTGCTGAAATTGTATCATTCCATCTACAGGGTCATAGATAAGAAAATGGATGGAGGAGGGGGTTGAGGGACAGGTAATGGCCTTTGTATATTAATTGAATTAGGGTTAGCTAATTAGCTCCTCAGGCTCAGCAGTCAATTAGGGTATTCATCTCACATTCTGAATCTTAGACCTTAGTCATGAGAAATCCATCCTCAAAATTCCTTCATGGTTGACTATTAATATATCTAAACATTGGTCATGTAATATTGAATCTCTTAATCCTGCTGAGCCTTCATTTCCTCAATTATAAAATCTGAAGTCTCTTTCAAGGTTCAAGGTTGTGATTCTAGAACAATTCTACCCAGAGGCTATTGTAGCAAGAGCAAACTTTTCATTGATGTATCTAGTTGTAAACATAGTGTAGCCTGGATATGAGTTACTTCTTAGACTTCAGTGGGTAGATTTTTTGTACCTAGATCCTGATGTTCAGGGAAAGGACTGGAGACTGATTGAAATGAATTGTGAGTTAATAGCCTGGCTTTGCCATTTGTTTCAGATATGACCCTGGGCAATTCATGTAATCTTTCTGGGACTCATCCCCCAACTTTAAAATTGAGGATGGTTGGATTAGATTATCTTTAAGGTATCTTCCACTCTAAATCTGGATCCTTCATTGGATCCTTCATAGCCTGAAGAAGAGCATACTTAGAGCTTAACATGCAGCTTTTAAAATATTTACATTATTAACAAACATTTATTACAGATAAATACAGATAACAAAATTTGTGAATTTTTTAGCTAATGACTGAGCTAAAGTTTATATCTTTTCTACAACTGTTTTTTTTAGAAAATTTAAGAACTTGGAGGGAGGAGGATGGGAGAGAACTGTTGACTTAAAAAGGAAATGATTCTCTTTGTGTTTTGGGGATTCTCAAATTTAATCTACAAAATATATTCTGAGATGAGAAATTGAGATTTTAAGCAATTAATTGTGTTTTGTTTCATTGTGATAAATGAAGAGAGTGAAGGCAGGAAGAGAGAAAGGGAAAGGGGAAAGGGAAGAGGAAGAGAATAAGCATTTATTAAGGACTTATATGACTGTCACTGTGTTAAGCCCTTAACAAATATTTTCTTATTTGATCCTCATAACAACCCTGTGATGTAGAGGCCATTATTATACCTATTTTATAGATGAGGAAAATTAGGCAGAATGCAGTTATTTGATTTACTAAGAGACACACAGTTAATAAGTGGTTGAGACTAGATTTTAAGTCAGGTATTTTGTGACTCCAAGCTCGGCTATTTGGGATAAAGTAGAAAAATGTTAACCTCTGCTACCTAACTAAATCTCAGTGGGGAAACCCAGTTGAGGTGTTCTCAACTTTTTTTTAAGGAGGAGATAACAATTTTATCTGGTGAAAGCAGAGAGCAAATAGGTCAAAGAGGACTTATGATGCTGGTGGTGTTTTTTCTTTTTCCTTACAGTGGCTTTCCCCTTTTTGCTCTGATTCTTCTTTCATAGCATGGTTAATATGGAAATATCTGTAGCATGATTGTATAAACCTATATGAGATCACTTGTTATCTAGAGTGGAGGGAGGGAGGGAAGAGTAAGAAGGTAAAAATCTTTTCAAAAATGAATGCTAAAAATTATCTATACATATAATTGGAAAAATAATTGAGTAAAAACACTAAAAAAAGAAAGGCAAACAAATGAAAATGGACAAAAGATAGTCTCTGTCTGTGGACTTTAGATGATTGAATTGACTTTGCAGAATTCTTCTATGATATCCTAAAGGCATGACCTCACCAACCATTATTTTAGTGGTTCATCCAGTTGTTTAAGCTTATTGGATGATCTATAGTGTTGAAAGTCCATGTACTCTTTCTCTTCCTCAATCTATTAGAACTAGAGGGCAATATGAAAGTAGTAAGGCTCCATCAATCAAATTTTGAAAGAAATCCTAAAAAAAATCTCAGGACTTCCAAAACCAAATTCAGACATACAAAAATGAAGAAAAAATTTAGCAGCAATATTAAAAAAAAAAAGAAATCAAATACCAAAGGATTGTATGAGATATTTAAGACAATAGGAATTTAAGAGCTAATTAGCTGCTTTCATTTTATAGACAGAAAAAAATGAGTTGAAATCACCAGCCTAAGATCACATAAGTAAAAAATAGCTGAGTCTGGTTTTAAGAAGTCCACTAGCAGAAGCAGATAAAGCTAGAGATATGGAATTTCATGAAGAACAAAATCCACTAGGACATACAAAATCTCTACCTCTCTGGAAAATTTTAAATTCTTTATTGTAGATCTATGGAAAACTGAAATCTTACTATTTGAGTTTTGACTCACAATGAATTTTTCTCTAGACTGAAGTGTGTTGCAGATCTAAGAGAATTAGTCTGAATACTCAAATCTCCTTATCTTCAATCATTTTGGCTTTACCTCCCTCTATCTTTCCCTCCTCCCATATTCTCTTCCTTCCTTCCTCCCTCTTCTGCCTGTGTTCCAAACAGAAAAGAGAATGTTTTTGAAAATGACTTGAGACAAATCACTTCCCTTCTCTATTTCAGTTTCCTTCTCTATTTCAGTTTCATTCTCTGTAAAATGAAGAAGTAAATTTAGGTGGTCTCTAAGACTCCTTCCAGCAATAAATCTTATGAATTGTTGATAAGAAACTCAATAATGATTTTCTTATGGTTTTTTTAGTTTGCTCCCTATATTGAGTTTTACTAAAATTAAGAATTTTTATGGCCCTAAGTGAATAGATGTTATTAACAACTCATAGAGCTTAATGAGCAGAAAAATTTCTAAATAAATCTGAACACCTTGCTTTTTTTTCTTTCCTATATGACTTTTGCATTCCTCATTGAATATGTTCCTTATACAAATAAACACTCAATTGGAACAGGTTCTGAATCCTGAATCATTTGGGAGGGGAGATTCTGAGGTGTGGGTTGTGAGAATGTTAGTTCAACTGTGAAGATTTTCAGCTAATTAAGCCACAAAACAACTTTATGTTGACTAGAATTATGTCTGAAAACATAAGAGAGGAAGAGGAGAAATTCCTGATGGAATCACTGTGAAATTGGCTTTAGTTTTATACTTGTAGCTTGGATGTCATTATCATAAAATGACCATCAGCAGAGTAATTGGACCTACTGATGGGCTGTAAGGGGAAGTCTGGGAGGTGCCACTGGGCCTTCTGCCATAGATGAGTCCTTATCAGGGGAAAAATGTGAGTTTTCAGGAAGGTTTGTATATTTCCTATGTAGTGGGGGGAAATTGCTGAAAGGATCTTCAAAGAATTCATTTTGCCTCTTCCTCTTCTCCCCACAGCCAGGCTGATGAGATTACAGAGGAAAATACAGACAATAAGATGCTAAAGACTTTTACAAAATATAAGATGCTTGCATTCTTTTTTTGAAATTTATTTATTTTATTTTCATCCATATGCCCATGTATATTTTTAAGCTACAAAATTTCCTTCCGCCCTCCCTTCCAACCTCCCTACCCTTAGCGGTAAACAGAGAGGTTAGCATTGTACATACATATTTTTGATCAACATGTTTATATATTGTTTTTGGCATGAGGAATTAGGATTAAGGGAAAGAGATACAGAAGAGATAATTTTTATGAAGTGTTCATCAGATTCTGAAGAGTTTTTTTTTCTTCCTTTGGATAGGGATAACATTGTCCATAGCTGGTCTAATACAGTTGTCCTAGCTCTCTGAACTGCTGAAAGGAGCTGCTTCCATTAAGGTTGATCCTCTCACAATGTTGTTGTTAATATGGACATTGTTCTCTTGGTTCTGCTCCCTTTGCTCAGCATCAGATCCTGTAAGTCATTCCAAACTTCTCTAGAGTTCGATCATTTAGGTTTTCTTATAGAACAATAGTATTCCATAGTATTCATGTACCATAACTTGTTTAACCATTCTCCAATTGATGGGCATCCCCTCAATTTCCAATTCTTTGTCACTACAAAAAGAGCTGCTATGAATATTTTGGAAGGATGTTTGCATTTTATTATAATTTATGGAGCATGAAGTTCATCACTTAAACATAGTAGGCCATAAGTTGGGCATACAATCAGTGGTGGCCATGATTAGTTGGTCCTTAAAATGTCAATGCATATTCTCTCTAAGGAGGCAGCTGAAAAAAGGAGAGAGAATTAAATACATACTGTGAACTCTTTTATAAGAGACCCACCTCTGGAAGAAGTATCTAAATCCTGAGAAGAAATCATCCCACAAGTATGGGTGGTGGAAGGGGGTAAAGAAAAGTGGGAAAGAATGTATGTGTCCCGCCATCATCCCTGGTTTTATAGAGAAACTTACACTATGTACTAGATAATGGTGATGCAAAGACAAAAAATGAATGAAGAGGTCATCTAATCCAGTGTTAATTTATATTCTCTTTATATCTTCAAATTTATATTCTCTTTATATCAACAGTTTTAACTTGTATCTCTTTATACCTTCAACATATATAGACATATATAAATATGATAATATATAATAGAATTTGAAATAATTCAAGCCTTTAAGTAACTGCCATCTGCTACTTAGGGCAGCTAGGTGATAGAGTAGATAGAGTGCCAAGTCTGGAGTCAGGAAGATTCATTTTTATGAGTTCAAATCCTATCTCAGATATTAGTTGGGAAAGTCACTTTGCTTGCCTCAAGTTCTTCATCTGTAAAATGAACTGGAAAAGAAAATAGCAATCCCCTCCAGTGTCTTTGCCTGAAAATCCCAAATGGAGTCTCAAAGAGTCAGTCCCCACTAAAATGACTTAAGAACAACAATTTGCTATCTAGAGTTGAGAGATTGCTATTAGACTTATTCCTAGCTCTCAACAAACTTATAGTCTAGTAAGGGGATAAGATGTCAACAAAAAAGTACACATTTTTTCACTGTAAACCTATTTATGTGTATTTAAAAATGATTATGTGAGAAAGAGAAGGGGGTGTATGAAAGAGATTTATGAAGGTAATTTCAACAGGCAATGTAACACATTGATTATGCAACTGTAAGGGAGAAGAAATGCTACATGGTAGAGGAAGGAAGTGACACCTGAGGTGGCCTTTTTTTTTTCTTTAGTTCCAAAGAAAAAATGACCACTAAGGAAAGTGAGTTATAGATATAGGATAGATTGTCCAAGATCATCTACCTAGTAGCTAAGATATGTGAACCCAACTCTCTTGACTCCCAGTTCAGTACTCAATACCTCCTAAATGCATATATTTTAGGAAATGATGATGGTTAAGAATTTTAGGTTCTACTTGGTTTGTATCAGAGAATGGTGATAACAGGCATTCTTGTTTCACACTGATCTTATTGGAAATGCTCCTAGTTTATCCTCATTGCATATAATATTTGTTGATAGCTTTAGAGATATACTACTTATTATTTTAAGGAAAACTCCATTTATTCCCATACCTTCTAGGGGTTTTTAATAGGTCATATGTTGTATTTATCAAAGGCTTTTCAGCATCTATTGGAATAATCTTATGAGTTCTGTTGGTTTTGCTATTGCTATGTTCAATTATGTTGAGTATTTTCCTAATATTGAACCATCCTTGCCTATCTGGCATAAATCTCACCTGATGATGGAGTATTATTCTAGTAATAGCTTTCTGTAATCTCTTTGCTAAAAATTTATTTAAGATTTTTGCATCAATGTTCATTAGGGAGATTGTTCTGTAATTTTCTTTGTTTTGGTTCCTACCGGTTTAGGTATCAGCACCATATTACAGAACTCCTTCTATTTTTTAAAATAGTTTATGTAGAATAGGAATTAATTGTACCTTAAATATTTGGTAGAACTCATTTGTAAATGCATCTAGACCTGGAGACTTTTTCTTAGGGATTTTATTGATGATTTCTTCAATTTCTTTTTCTGAAATGGGATTATTTAAACATTTTATTTTTTCTTCTGATAATCTGGAAAATTTGTAGTTTTGTAAATATTCATCAATTTCACTCAGGTTATCAAATTTATTAGTATACAGTTTGGCAAAATAACTCTGAATTTTCTCTTTAATTTCCTCCTCATTTGTGGTCAGTTCACCCTTTTCATTTTTTTTACAAGGCAGTGGGATTAAGTGACTTGCCCAAGGTCACAATTTAGGTGATTATTAAGTGTCTAAGGTCAGATTTGAACTCAGGTACTCCTGACTCCAAGGCCAGTGTGCTATCCACTGCTCCATCTAGCTGCCATTTTCATTTTTGGTACTGGTAATTTGGTTATCTTCTTTTTTAACCAAAGGTTTATCTATTTTATTTTTTTTTAATAAAACCAACTCTTAGTTTTATTTATTAGATCAATGGTTTTCTAGCTTTCAATTTTATTACTATCTCCCTTGGTTTTCAGAATTTCTTTTCCTTTTGCAATTTATTTAAAGCAATGGGATTAAGTGATTTGTCCAAGGTCACGTAGCTAGGCAATTATGATGTGTCTGAAGTCGTATTTGAACTCAGGTCCTCCTGCCTCCAGGGCTGGTGCTCAAACCAATATGGCACCTAGGTACCCCAATTTTCAGAATTTCTAATTTGTATTTAATTGGGGATCTTTAATTTGTCCTTTTCCTAATTGTTTTAGTTGCATACCCAATTCATTGATCTCTTTATTTTATTCATAAAATCATTAGATTTTTCCCTCAAGCCTGCCTTGACTGCATCCCATAAATTTTGGTATGTCTCATTGTTATCATTTTCTTTGATATAATTATTGATTATTTCTATCGTTTGGTGTTTGATCCACTAATTATTTAAAATTAAGTTATTTAGTTTCTAATTAATTTTTGGTTTATCTTTCCATAATTCTTTATTACATGTAATTTTTATTGCATCATAGTCTGAAAAGTATGCATTTATTATTTCTGTCTTTCTGCATTTGATTATAAGGTTTTTATGCCCTAGTGCATGGTCAATATTAGTATAGATGCCATGTACTTCAGAGAAAAAGGTATATTCTTTCCTATCCTCATTAAGTTTTCTCCAGAGGTCTATCATATCTAAGTTTTCTAAGATTTTATTCACCTTCTTAACTTCCTTCTTGTTTATATCATGGTTAGATTTATTTAGCTTAGTGAGGGAGGTTGAGATTCCCCATTATTAGGTTTTTCTGTCTATATCGCCTTGTAATTCACTCACTATTTCCTTTAGGAAATACACCACTTGGTGCATACATGCTTAATAATGATATGTGGTTTCCTTCCTTATCCCATTTAATGAGATCGATTTTTGCTTCTGCTTTATCTGAAATCAGGATCACTACCCCTGACTTTTTTTTACTTCATCTGAAGCATAATCTATTTTCCTCCATACTTTTACCTTTATTTTGTGTTTATCTCTCTGCTTCAAATGTGTTTCTTGTAAATAACATATTATAGGATTCTGGGATTTTAATTCATTCTGCTATCTGCTTCCATTTTATGGGAGAGTTCATCCCATTCACATTTATAGTTAAGACTACTCTATTTCCTTCCATGCTATCTTTCCCCATTTATATTTTGTCTTTCCTTTCCTTATTCCTCCTCACCTCCTCATTTATATTTATATCCCCATTATATCTTTCCCCATTTATATTTTTCTCTTTCCTTTCTTTATTCCTCTTCACCAAAATTTTACTCCCTTTCCCCTTTTATTTTTCTTTTAGAATTTAATTTTCAGTTTATTTTCACTTAAACCTTTGCTTTCCTTTTTATCAGACCCCTCTTCCATTTTATTTCACTTCTCTCCCCCTAGCCCCTTCCCTGTAGAGTAGGACAGATTTTTAAGCTCAAGTGGGAATGTATCTTATTGCCTTTCTGAGTAAAATCTATTGAATATGATTTAACTCAGAATTCACCCCCCCCTTCTTTCCCTGTAATATAGTAGATCTTTGTGCCTCTTCATTTGGTGTTATTTATTAATCAAGTAACATCATGTATCATCCATCAAAGCTTGATTAATTGATTGCTTGATTGCTTGATAAACTCAGTCCTATCAAAGTACAGTCACAGATTGCTTGCTTGCTTGCTTTACTGTTTGATAAGCAGTATTGCCTCAAGATCACTAAGTACCCTCTCCTCTTCTGTCTCATTAGAAATGCACTTCTTCAGAGTGTTAAATTACATCAAATTACATTACAACTTATCTTCTTTTCAAGTATTCTTCAGGGACACACAATTCTCATGAACCAAAGGATCATCAAAGCTAAATCATTTCATGAACCATCCCCCCCAATATACTTTCTCCCATATTCCCCCCTTTAACTTCCCAACCTAGGTACTTCAATGCTTGTTACCTGAAGTATGGATTGGGTCCAACCCTTTGAAGTAGGTTCTCACTCTCTGTCGCCAAAATCTCATCTGATTTAATTCACAATTGAGTCTCAAAGTGCTCTAAGTACTGTGAAATTTTAAAGGTCTCTCTTAAGAACTCTATAATTGATTAAATATGGGAGACATTGGCTCAGGACTGCCATGCATAGGGATGCCCTCATCAGAGAAAGTGCTACACTTTGTTAGCAAAGTAAAATTAAGGTATAACAAGGAAAACTGAGAGTCAAGTTTTGAGGAAACACCCCTGCTTTTCATCTGGGCTTTTTGTCTCAATCATAGTGATGTCATGTTGGTCCTCTTCAATGGAGAGACAAGAAACCACCATA
Organism: Macrotis lagotis; assembly: GCF_037893015.1. Taxonomy (NCBI): domain Eukaryota; kingdom Metazoa; phylum Chordata; class Mammalia; order Peramelemorphia; family Peramelidae; genus Macrotis; species Macrotis lagotis. Next base: position 417,839,204 of record NC_133658.1, on the reverse strand, counting down.
CTCATATCCTCTAAATCCAATATCTTCTATTATATTCAACTTTTCAACTATCCTAAGAGAAATACAATTCTTAAGAGTTACAAGTATTATATCTTCCCTTACAGGGCTATATATGTAATTTAAAGGTCTTGACTAACATTTATTTTTTCCTTCCTTTTTTTGTTTACCTTTCTATGCATCTCTTGAATTGTGTATTTGGTGATTGAATTCTTTGTTTAGTTTTGCTCTTTTTATCAGGAAATTTTGAAAGTCCTCTATTTTGTTGAACATCCACTTTTCTCCTAGCAGTATATACTGAATTTTGCAGAGTAGTCAATTTTGGGTTGTAATCCAAGGTCCTTTGCCCTCTGATATATAGTATAGAAGGTCCTCTGGCCCTTCAAGATTGGAGCTGATTGTCCTGTGTAAGCCTGATCGTGTTATCTTTGTATTTAAATTTCTTCCTTTTTTTTGCTGTTTGGAGTATTTTCTCCTTTATTTGAGAAATCTGGAAATTGACTATGATAGCCCTTAGAGTTTTCATCCTGGGGTCTATTTCTGGAGGAGTTCTGTGTACTCTTTCAATACACGTTTTGTTTTCTTGCTCTGTAGATTTGGTCATTTTTCTCATAATTTCCTCCAAGATGTTTTCTAGGTTCTTTTTTGATCTAGGTTTTCCAGTATTCCAATGATTCATAAATTCTCTCTCCTGGATCTGTTTTCCAGGTCATTTGTTTTTAAAGGGATTTTACATTTTCTTCAATTTTTTTAGCCTTTTCACTTTGCTTGATGGAATCTTGTAGTCTCATGCATTCATTGGTTTTTAGTTGTTCAATTCTAATTATTAGGGTTTTATTTTCTTTAATTAGCTTTTATGTTTCCTTTGCCAGCTGGCGAATTTCATTTTTTGAAGAGTTAGATTCTTTAATGTCAATGCAGAGGCTTCATTTAGCTTTGTGTAGTGTGGAGCAATTCTGGGATTTTTCTACAGCTGTGATCATCTGGATGGTGAGTGCAAAGGACTGTTATTATACTAGGCTCAGGGGACAGCTTATTTGTTGGGCCTTAAGTCTGAAAATAGGATCTCCTAATAGTAAAAAGAGAGGAATAAAAAGAGAAAGGTGGTCTTGGCATGGAGATCCTGACAGAACCAAGATTATTCACTTTTATGAAATCTTCTCTGTCCATAGTAAAATTCTCAAACAATTAACCACAAGCATTTAAGTGCCTACCATATTGCAGGCAGTGTACTAGGGACAGAGAGATATGAAGACAAAAACGAAATAGTCCTTGCCCTCAAAGGACTTGCATTCTCTCTGGACAAAGAATATATAAATATAGCAAAGTTAATACAAAATAGTTTGGGGGGATAAATGTATTAACATCTGAGGGATCAGAAAAGATAGGTGCCTTTGAACTGATCTTTGAAGGAAATCAGGGTTTCTAAGTCACAGGAAATATATAAGTTCTATGTGATTGGAGATTTGCTTCACTTTTTTTAATGTGTATCTCTTATGTCTAGCACAGTGAATAGGACATAATTTGTGCTTAGTAAGTACTTATTGATTGAAGGAAGGAATACTGCAAGTGAAAGCTAAGGCACAAATATAGAAAAGATAGTCTTGTATGCAAAGAATAGTAAGAAGGTCAGTTGAGCTGGACTTTCAAGTGCATGGAGAGAAGTATTGATAATAAAGTTGGAAAGGTAGGATGGAGAAAGAGAAAGGTATTTCATTGCTCTGAGCTTCTGGAGTTCTAGTTTTCTCTATATTTATGTTAGTTAATTGTGTACTGCCTTGTGACATCTCAAAGTTAAAATCTGGAGAAAAGGCAACATGGTGTAACCAAGTAAAGAGACTGGTCATGAAGACATTTTTTCATATCTCAACTTATGCCACACTTATTGTAGGACCACAGACAAATTGTGCAGTTTTTCTAAACCTGTCAGTTTTCATATCCATAAAATTATAATTATAATTATGTAATTATAATATAATAAAATATAATACATAATGCTATACTAATTTATATGGTATAATATTATATTAATTTTATATATTAGTTATAATTATTATGATACATTGAATTAAATATGGATTAAAATTACAATTAAATAATTATGTTAATGGGGGATTCTAAGTCATGTGCTACATACTCATGGAATAGCTATGATAAAGTACTTTGAAATTTGAAAATATTATAGAAATATGAGTTTCCCTTTCTTCAGTTGAGTGATCAAGGACAGTTCTAAAAGATTGTGATAAAAAATGCCATCTATATCTCAAGAAAAAAGTATAGAGTTGGAATTGCAGTTTAAAGGATAATAATTTCACTTTAAAAAATTTGTTTTATGTTTTTTCATCTTCTCATGGTTTTTTCTTTTAGTTCTGATTCTTTTTTTCACATGATTAATAAGGAAATAAGTTCAACATAATTGTATACATATAAACTTTATCAGATTACTCACTGTCATGGGGAGGGGAGAGGGAAGGGAGAAAAAGTAGAAAAACATGGAACTCAAAAAAATTAATGTTGAAAACTCTTTGTATTTAATGAAAAATCTGGTCTCAGACACTTTATAATTATGTGACCTTGGGCAAGTCATATTACACTGTTTGTCTCAGTTCCTCATTTGTAAAATGAGAAATACAAAACCACTCCAATATCTTTGCTAAGAAGACTCAAAATGTGGTCATGAAGAGTCATACAGGACTGAACAATGATGACAACAACAAACATCAGAGTTCTTATAGCATCTAAGATTTAGGACTAGCAATATGGACCTATAAGGAAATGAATTCAGAGAAGGAGTGGGAGGTAGCTTCTGAATCTAAGAAGGGACTGGAGGACGCATACCCTCTGAAACATTAAGACAGTATTTAGGTATCAAATGAAGCAGAGACATGCAGGAAATGATCAAGGTCCACCATCCTGGTCACAACATATTATGAACCTCAGAGACTATACCCCAGGAGAGTTAATAGATTTAGTAGCCATATATTATTGGAAACTGAGGGAATCCATTCCTGGATGGATCAATTAGTTATGGGGTAATGGACAAGATGGAATTAAGCTATTTTAATAAAAGAAGAGTAGGGTCACCATACAACAAATTTTATGACAGAGACTGAATGGCACAAGAGGAATTCAGTGTAAACATTTCCCTTTAGACTGGATTATTCTTTCCTATAGAAATGACTGGATAAACCCTATTGATATACCAATAAAATGAATCCTTGGAGAAGTGTGAAGAGTGCAGACTATGAAAAATAAACTTTTAAATTTGGAACCTATTTATTGGAAGGAACCCCTGTTAGCTATTTTATACTGCCTGAGAGGGCACTTCCCCAAATTTATAGGCTGATGCTCTTCTCAGGCAGTGTAAAATAGCTAACAGGGGCTTGATTTGGTATGCCATGAGAAGAAATAGATAAACCCAGCACAGTGCTATTAAAGAGGAGGAGGAGGATACTGAAAACCATTTGGAAATTTACAAGAAAGACAATCACAACCCCTATGAAGAAAGTAAGGCCAAGATTTGAGGAAGGGGACACAAATCCCTCCAATACTATCCCCAAATGATCTGAACCTAAAAGGGGCTAGTGGTAGATCCAAGGCTCCCCAAGAGTAAGGTAGATAGAGGGAGCATAATTGCTGTAGTAGACTCTGGGACTGAATACACTATTTTCAATAGAAAAATACATAAGTTCCCTAGTCCCCTGGATTAGGAATGCTGTAACCCTAGCAAAGAGAACTAAGATTGTGTTACAAATTGGATATATTTCAAAAATCTATATATCACTAGTTCCTGAAAGCATTATTGCAAATGCTTATTCTTGGAGGTGGCCTTGTAAACTATCCTAGGAGAACTTGGCTTATGGGTATGAGTGCTAAAAGTTATTCTTTGGAGTTACAAAAATTATATTGATAATTTCATTCTAATATCTGATGATTTGCACTTACTATGGCAACATTTTGATCAACTATGCAATATTCTCCTCAAAAGGGGATGAATGATAAACCCCAGAAAATTTGAAGGACCAGGATGTATTATGAAGTTCCTAGGTGTGGTATGACCATGTAAAAGAAGAGTTATGTCCTAGGATAATTCATTCACAAACTTCAACTTTGACTAAATGGCATACTTACTTGATATTGAGGGCTCTTTGTCCCCTTAACTGTTACTAAAAGTAAAAGCATTCTTTTTGATTATTGAATATTAGCTTTGTCAACCTTTCTATATCTTTGTTATTGCTATGTAACCCAATCTCATTGGGGACATAAGAACCTGTACATATATTAGGTATACTGGATCATTCTAGAAAGGTTTCATGGGGAAGATAACTTTTTTAAATTGGTGTTTAAAGAATGAATAGGAACTCTAAAGGTAAAAATGGAGAATGAAGACATTCCAGGTATAGGAGCATTCTGGGGCAGAGCCAAGATGGCAGAGTGAATCTAGCATGCTCCCAGAGCTTTTCCAAGCACAACATAAATGAAGCTCTACACCGACTTTGAAGTTATAGATCCATAAAAAAAGAGTAAAACATATTTTCAGTTGTAGATATCATGGAGGATCTTCAGTGAAGGTCTATCTCTTCAGGGAGAAAAGGGGAAATAGAGTCAAGTTAGAGAGGAGAATGGGATGTTTCTAGCCAAAGTTCATGCCAGGTCCCAGAAGCTAAAAAGTGACCTATGTTCCAGCTCAGCTAGATAGCAGGCCAGTGGGGAAGGTCCAAAGCCAGACAAGGTCCTGTGCCCCGGGAACACTGAGGCAACAGACAGTTCTGGGTAGGGAACCAACCACAGCATAAACAATGCTTGAATATAAAGGAGGAAACAAACCTCTGCATAGGTAATGCCTAAGCTGTATAGGCAACACCTTGAAAGACAATAAGCCAGGGACCAGACCCCAGCCTCAGCACAAAAAACTCGGCATTATACTCCCTAAACCCCAGGAGCATAGTTCAACTATCAAAAAAATGAGCAAAATAACAAAGATAACGCTAGCCATGGAAAGCTACTATTTCAGATAGAGATGCTAAAAATGTCATTTCAGAAGAAGAAAAGAGTGACAAATTACCTACGTGGGAAGTCTCAAAAGACTTTATGAATTGTATTCATGGAAGAGCATAAAAATATTCTGAAAACCAAAAAAAAAGAAGAAGAAAAATGGAAAAAGGAAATGAGAGCTATTCAGGAAATCATGAAAAACTGACCAAATAAATCAGCTCCTTTAAAAGTAAAAACAGTCAACTAGAAAAAAGAATTAACTCATCAAAAAATAAAATCAACCCATTGGAAAAGGATTTTCACTCATTTAAAAGTCAAATCAACCATCTGGAAAAGGAAAATAACTCATTTAAAAGTAAAATTAACTAACTGGAAAGGGAAACATAGAAACTAACTGAAGAAAATAGAATCCTAAAAATTAGCATTGGACACAGAGAAACTATTGTTTTATGAGAAAGATTCAATAAATCAGAATAAATAAATAGAAGACAGAAGACTGAAAAAATAAATCAGAAGACTGAAAAAAATTGAAGAAAATGTAAAGTATCTTTCAGGAAAAACAAACGACCTGGAAAACAGATCCAGGAGAGAGAAAATTTATGAATTATCAGTCTACCTGAAAGCCTAGATCTAAAAAAGAACCTATAAAATGTCTTTCAGTTAATTATTATGGAAAACTGTCCTAAAATACTAGATCAAGAAGACAAAATAGTCCTTGAAAGAATACACAGAATACCTCCAAAAAGAGACCTCCAGAATAAAAACTTCAAGGACTATCATAGCCAAATTCCAGAATTCTCAGCTAAAGGAGAAAACACTGCAAGCAGCCAAAAAAAGGAGCAATTTAAACACAAAGGAAGTTCAATCAGAATTACATAGACCTTGTCAGCTTAACATTATAGCATTGGAGAGCCTGGAATATGATATTTTGGAGGGCAAAGGACCTTGAATTTTAACTAAGAATAACTACCCTGTAAAATTCAACATTGTCTGTCAGGGAAAACATGGATTTTCAATGAAATAGAGGACTTCCAAAATTTTCTGATTAAAAAAAAAACCCCAGAACTGAACAGAAAATTTGATCTTCAAATACAAGACTTAAGAGATGCATGAAAAGGTAAATGGAAAGGGAGGAAAAAATGCTAGTCAAGAACATTAAATTATATACATCTCTATAAGGAAAGAAAACACTTGTAACTCTTGAGAAATGTATTTCTCTTTGAATAGTTAAAGGGTTGAATATAGTTGAAGGGATCATACTTAGAGGATATGGATATGGTTGCTTCTTGTCCATAGTTACCGAAGAAGACTAAAGTGACATCACTATATTTGAAACAAATTATAGTGAGTCTGACTATGGCTGATCAGAACAATACAAGGTCAGAATGCTCCATCACAGGTTGAGCACAAATAGTTTAAGTGAACACCTAAACTTAGGTGTTACATGTAATTCTGCCTTTTTCTTAGAACTCAGCACTTTCTCTGATGAGGGCACCCTTCAGCTAGGTGGTCCTGTGCCTGTGCCTCCTGATTCTAAAATTCTCAAAAGAGATCTTCAGTATATTCCAGCATTTAGAGTACTTAGAGACTCCATTCATAATTAAATCAGAAATGACCTTACTTTACTAGATACTTTAGTTAAGGAGGGTTGTAGTAGGGGCAGAGGCTGGGAGTGTATTTAGAAGGGTTGGACATAAATAGATTAGGAAGTCATCTTCTCTTAATTCATACTTTAGTTAACAATGGTTTAAGTACCATGGTTGGAATGCTAAAGAAGCAGAGAGGAAGAGTGTACCCAGTACTTTGGTTGGGGAGGGTTGTAGAGTGGTGGTTGGAATACTATACAGACAGAAGGAGGGAGTACACTTACAGGAACTGGAAAGGGAAGCATGAAGAGATTTTACTCTGCTTGAAGTTGTTTTTTTATATAATTATGTACTTGGAAGGGATATAAATGGTTCATGAAATGATTTGGATTTGCATGATGCTTTGGCTCATGAAGATTGTGTTTCCATGGAAGGTACTTGAAAAGGGGATATGGTATAAATTGACTTTAATTTGATATGAAGAAGAAAAAATCATGATATGATTTTGTTTTGCTTCTTGTTTTGGTTACAATTGGAGAGGGCATTCCCGAGGAGGAGGGTTCATGAAATGATATGTGATAGAAGAGGGGAGTGTACTTAGTGACTCTAAGGCAATGCTGCTTTTCAATTGATCAATCAACCTTTGAGAATGATATTTCTATAAGGACAGAAAAATTGTATATTTTGACAGAGGGGTTGTAGGTGCAAGACAGGATTAAAACAATAAAGACATAAAAAGAAGGACTATACAAGGAGAAGGCAAGCCAGGTGAAGAGAGTCAAAGACCTATCATAGTAGAGGGAAAGAAGGAAGGGTGTGAACACTGATTAAATCCTATTCACTAAAGTTGACCAGAGAGGGAATAATATATATTCTCAATTAGGTTTAAAAATCTATCCTATCCTACAGAGAAGTGGGATGGGGGAGGGAAAGAAAGGGGACTAAGAGAGTGATAAAAGAGAATGTGAAGGCAAAAGTTAAAATTTAAAAGAAAAATTACAGGGGAAAGGGAGCAAAACATTGGTGAGGAGAAAGGAGAGGAGAGGAGAGAGGAAAGTATAAATGGGGAAAGATAGCATGGAGGGAAATTCAGAATTAGTAATCTTAACTGTAAATAAAAGGGATGAACTCTCCCATTAAATGGAAGCAGATAGAAGAATTGCACATGTTGTTTACAAGAAAGATACATGAAGCAGAGAGCTACAAACAGGTTAAAGGTAAAAGACAGGAGCAAAAAATATCATATGCTACAGTGGAAGTTAAAAAATCAGGGGTAGCAATCCTGATCTCAGAAAAAAAAAAAACAAAACAAGAGCTCCTTAAAAAGGATAAGAAGGAAACTACATCTTTTTAAAAGGCCCCATAGATAATGAAATTATATCATTCCAGGTATAGGAAAGAATATGGGAATTATGAGAATATGAACAAAGACAAGAGAGTAGAGGAAATTTACAAAAAACAAAACCTTCTCAATTATGGGCATATACTTACATAAAATTAATTGGTCACAATTTAGATCCTGTCCTCTTCTTCCCCACTTAATTTATTTGACCACATGGGTTCTTCCTTAATATCTGCATGAGAACAATATCTTTTTCCTGTTCTTTGCTTTCCCCAACCATGATCTCAACCCAAGATGTCTGGGACACACCTTTTCCCCAAGTGAGCAAAATGGAACTGTTTCCTGAACAGCTATTTTGGGCACAGACCCCAAGAAGAGGAAAACAAAATCCAAATAGGGATAAGTTCTCTTTAGACAACTTTCATGGGACCAGTGAGAGAGAGACAGTTGCTTTCCTGAAGCATTTGGATTGTAGGAAATGAATACTTGAAAGGTCAGAAGAGGCCCTTCTCCAGTTTCCTAAAGGTGGGAGTTGTTCAGAAAAAGATGAAGAGAGGGTAAATATTACAAAAGAATTGTGGGGGAGGACATTAGGAGTGACTAGTTTTCCTCTTGTTTGCTGGTCAATATTTCCTACAACTTCTTTTCAAAGCATAAATATTTCATAGTTCAAAAATTTACTTCCTCTATCTAGGCCTGGCTTCTAGTGGGATAGAGTAGATCAGAGGTTCCTTTTTTCAAAGCATTTCCTTTTTTTTATTTTTCCAATTACATGCAAAGATAGTTTTTGACATTCATCTTTTGTAAGCTTTTTTTTTAGGGTTTTTTCAAGGTAATGGGGTTAAGTGGCTTGCCCAAGGCCACACAGCTAGGTAATTATTAAGTGTTTGAGGCTGGATTTGAACTCAGGTACTCCTGACTCCAGGGCTGGTGCTCTGTTCACTGGACCACCTAGCAGCCCTGATCTCTCTCTTCCTTTTCCCTTCTCCATGATAGTGAGTATTCTGATATAGTTTATGCATGTACAAGCATGTTTAACCCAGATCAGAGGTTTTTAAACTTTTATAGTGTCCTGGATTATTTTGTCAGTCTGTAAAAAAGCTTATAGATTTCTCTGAATAATACTTTTAAATGGATAAAATAAAATACATAAGAATTGCAAAGGAAACCACTAATATTGAAATTAAAATGCAATATTTTTCCATCCAAGTCCATAGACTACTGAAATCTAGCCACAAACCCTTTGATTCTCAGTTTAAGTGCCCTATGTACTAAGTGATCTTCAAGGTTCTTTGTAGGTGGAAGAGTCTTTTTTCTCATTTTCTTTTAGATAGTTTTTCTTTAATTACAGATACTCAGATTCTTCTTTTAAGTTTAAAAAGAAATTAATGTAATTTTCCTTAGGCCTATGGAACCAGTGAAGGTGGTGTCATTGTCATCATTATTTGAATGTAATATCTTCCTTTGATGCCCCATCTTAGGATGGAAATAGTAGGGGGTTTTCAAGGCTATGCCAGCAAAGCCTAAAATAGTCTAACAAAGTGGTAGTTGAGCCAATGAAGTTGGTGATCTTCACTGATTTGGTTTGCTTTGGGTTTTTTGCCCTTTGGTTGTCTGTCTCCTAAAAAGGAAACTAAGCTCCCTATATTTCATTCAATTTCAGATTTCTAAGGAGCATTTTCATTTTTCACTTTAGTCTCATTGATCCTCCCCAGCAAAGTGGGGAAAGGGGTAGGAAAAATGCCTAGGTCTCAGATACGAATCAGACATGAGACAGGTAGCTTTATTTACATCAAGAAAAGAGAATTCTAAGGAGTAAAGAATGATGCAATGACTGTAGTCAATTGAGAGGTATGGAACGCTTACAAATAGTTTATCTGAAAGGACTGCCCCGTAGCTACTGTAAATAGATTGATCAATTCCAAAAGACTTCTTATTTCCAGCTTCTCTCTTTCTCTGGGGAGACTTATTCCCTCCCTCTCAGTCAGTGTGATTGTTGCTGTTGTTGCCACTGAACATACTCCAGTAAGTCATTACCTTTCAAAAGTTGCCTTTCAAGATCTTACAAGACTATGAATGGAGTTATAAACATAGGAGGTTATGAGCTCATGATTTGTGGCTAGGTGAATGGTAGGGAATCACCCTCTCTGATTTTCTGGAGTTTATAAGAGAGTTCTTATTCTTCCATGTCAGTAGGAAGAAGAAGCCTGGGGGCAGAGACTGCTCCTTTGGTATAACTATGGAGTTCCAGATTGGCAGCCAATCAAGAGTCCTCAAGGTTGACAGGAAGCATTTAGAGGATCTGTTCCTGTTTTTAAGGAGTCGAGATGGGGGGGGGGGGAGAAGAGTCTCCTCCAAAGGGGCATTACAAAGAAAAGGCTTCAAAAGTAAGTAATTCCAAAGACCTGAGTATCTGCTATCTGAAGACTAGTTTAACTTAGTTCAGAGATGCTTGTGGCTAGGTTTGCTCCAAGGGACAACTTTTCTGTTTTGGTTGAAGAAACTCAAGATTATTATCTATTAGAGGGTTAAGGAGTTGGGAACTCCTAGAATATAGGAAAGGCCAACAGAAATAAAATCATGAATTATTGAAGAATTGAGTCTAGCACATTAGATAAAAGATCACAGGGATTGTAGACTTGTACCAGTCCCTGTCCTTTACTTGTCATCACAGTCTGCCCTTACTGCTCTGGTGTTGCTTCTCAGTAGAAGAATTAGGCTGCCCTCATACTTCTTTCTACCTCCTTCCCTCCCCATTTCAAATTTCCAAAGAAAGTTGCAAATTATAGGAATGGGTATGGGCAAGTCACTTAACCCAGTTTGCCTCAGTTTTCTTATCTGGGTCAAATGAGCTGGAGAAGGAATTTAAAAAGCACTCTAGTATCTTTGCCAAGAAAACTCCAAATGGGGTCACAAAGAGATGGACAAAACTGGAAAGACTGAACAGCAAAAATGGTCTCAAAGTCTAGCAGTTATCCAAGTGTGGGGTGGAGATGGGCAAAGGGGCACTAAAAACAAAAAGGCACCCAATGAATCAGGAATGGAAGAGTTAGTGTATTCTCTTGCAGAAAAGAGAACAAGAGACATTAAAGAATCATAGAATGCATTCAGTTAAGAGACTAATATCCAAAATTTAGTGGAACATGAACAGACTTTTTATAGTGCTGCTAATTAGCCATTCACATTTCAGCTCTGGAAAGCATGGATAAATATAAAATATCAAAGATTATTTTTCCTTCTCAAGGTTTCCCCCTCTGCTCTATCTATTACTGCTGTAACCAGTAGACCTGTCTTCATCCTAGTATTCAAAGATCCTCTGATATTCACAGGGTCAATGTTAGAGGAGAAGAAACATAAAAATAGAGGCAGGGCAACCTGCAATTCCACCCAAGTCTAGTGTTGTTCCATTTGGGAAACAGAGGCTCAGGTAGCACTATTCCCACCAATATGCTAAGGTAGGCAAGGACTATTCCTTCCTTTATCTCTCAATTGGAATTATATTTGGTCTTCTCAAAATCTAGCTTAAAAAGATGCACCAGCAAGAAACTTCAGGGCATCTAGGTGGTACAATGGCTAGAGTGTTGGGGCTAGAGCCAAAAAGACCTAAGTTAAAATCTAGCCTCTGATACTCAATAACTGTGTGACACTTAAGTGGACAATTCACTTAAACTTTTTTTGCCTCAGTTTCCTCATCTGTAAAGTGGGGATAATAATACCTTTCAGAGTTGTTGGGGGTCAAATGAGATAATCATAAAATGCTTAACACAATGCCTGGCAAATAGTAAGTACTATATAAATAGTAGCTATTTTTATTATTCTAGGGCAGCTAGATGGCACAGTAGATAAAGCACTGGCCTTGGAGTCAAGTTGACAGGAGTTTGAATCCAATCTGACACTTGGTCTTACTTACTGTGTGACCTTGAGCAAGTCATTTAACCCTGATTGCCTCACATCCAGAGTCATCTCTGGCCTTCCTGATTTATATCTGACCACTGGACCCAGATGACTCTGGAGAAGAAAGTGAAACTGGCAAGTTAGCACAGCACCCCCTCATTCAAATACAATTCATGTATTAGTCATGACATCACTCCCTGATATCATGGTCTTTGAGAAAAAAGGATAAACATCATCACATCATTTTTATTATCATTTATAAACTGCTATTATCATATTATAAACTAATTATCATAATTGTGATAATATATTTTTAAAGGGCTTAACACAATGGTGAAATAGACTATTTTGAAATAAATACAATCTTTTATTACTTATAAGAAGTTGGTATTTGTGGAGTAGGTATGCTTGGTTTGTTTAAATAATTAGATAAAATCAATTTCTAATTCCAATAATTTAGCTATGGTAGTTACATAACAGGATACCAACAACATTTTCTTTAATACATTTACCAATCCTCCTACAATATTGTTCACAGGTTTCCCTCCCTTTCTTTTTTTTAATTTTTAATTTTTAAATTTTATTTATTTAGTGAGCATATTTTTGGTATAATTCAAAGATAAACTTTAGACAACCTTATGCAGTTTGTTATTATTTCAGAGTTAGTGAGATTTTACTGTAGATTTTAAAAAATGCATTTGTAGCATCTCTTTTGTGCTTTTTCTTTAGTTGGACACTTGCCTAGGCACCCCTAGAGGGTGGCTGACTTCGTTGGAATTTTTTTTTGTTAGGATTTTGCAAGGCAAATGGGGTTAAGTGGCTTGCCCAAGGCCACACAGCTAGGTAATTATTAAGTGTCTGAGGCTGGATTTGAACCCAGGTACTCCTGACTCCAGGGCCACTGCTTTATCCACTGCGCCACCTAGCCGCCCCTTGTTGGAATTTTTAATATACTTGCTCATAAACACTATCTGCAATGTTATTCCCCAATATCAATCAATCAATCAGTAGAACTCTATTAGCTTTTAGAAAAGGACTTTTACTAAAAAGAAATAGCATGAACAGTAGTTATAAAACAATCACTTGGAAGGTACTTTACACTTATACACAAAAGGTCTCAGGAAAGAATGGACTCAGATTGAAAAGTATAGAGTCAGTGAAATACACATGTAGAGAACACATAGGACTAAGGGATATCTCAGACTTTGGAAGATTCTTCTGGAATTCTCATGCTGTACTCCAAATGTGTAGTTTTGTACTTGTCTTCAGGAGCTCTGCCTTTCTTGAGTTCATAGCTATCACTTCTCTCCATCAGATTCCTAAAGCTGTTGGCTACCTACAGGTTGCTGGATTTTATTTCCTTCTGCAAATAATTCCTCTTCCATTGGTCATGACTATTGCCTTCAATGGACTCTGTTGCCAACTCTGATTGCTAGGAAATGGAACTCTCTGAAGAACTTTCTGATCTTTTTAGGGTCCTGATAAATTCTGTCTCCAGATACTCATTTACCTAAGATCAGGAAAGAATAAATACAAAAGGGGCAGCTAGGTGGCGTACTGGATAAAGCACTGGCCCTGGAGTCAGGAGTACCTGGGGTCAAATCCAGCCTCAGACACTTAATAATTACCTAGCTGTGTGGCCTTGGGCAAGCCACTTAACCCTGTTTGCCTTGCAAAAACCTAAAAAAAAAAAGAATAAATACAAAAGAAAGAGAGGTGCCATGATTTCTTGGACACATGATGGTCAAGTAGGAAATATGGCAGTCACTGGCACTCCTCCACCCAGCTTTTGATTGCTAGGAAATAAAAGAACAGAAGGGGTTGAGGAAGGATATCTGAATTCTGTTGCATTTTAGCTCAGTTTTGATTCATCTTTTCTGGGTACATGGTCAATTAGAAGACTCTTTCTTACAAAACAGCATTAAACTCCAGGCTACTCATGAATTGAAATAGGCTCACAATGCCTCCATAGGCAGAATTGGAAGCAGGTGGAAACATATCTGTATAGGTTTATAACTTATCAGGAAGGACAAATCTGAGCATGTTTTAAGGACTGGACTTTTATCCCTCCCCAGTCACCCCCTCACCCCCTACCCAAGCACACCCATTCTACCCCAAGAACACCCATTCTAAATATATCAGAGTTCTCTCAGGAGGAATTTAGGAAAATGTTCTTAGGTCAAGAGTATATAGTCATCAATGAAGAAGGACTCTTCCATCAACTCTATATGTGACCTTGCTTAAGTCACTCTATCAGCTTTAATTTCTGCATCTACGTAACAAAGAGTTTAGACTAGACTAGAGTTTTCTAAACTGTGGGGTATACCCTCCTTAAGTCTTGATGGTTCAAGAACTTCTTAGGGAAGCGGAGTCAAGATGGCAGCGGGAAGGCAGCATTTCCTGAGAATTCTGATTCTCCCAAACCCCCAAAAAGCAAAGGCTGGCTCTAGTCAAAATTTAGAGGGGCAGAACCCACAGAAAGACTGAGTGATACATTTTTCCCAGTTCAAGATAATTTAGAAGTTCCATGGGAAAGGTGTGTTTCACCAGGACCAGGGGGATTGGGAAAAAAAGCAGGGGCACAGCCCAACCCAGCCCAGTGCAGCTCAGCCCAGAGATCACCAGCAATAACTTGAAGGAGTGGGGAGAGAACTCTGATACACTAGAATGAGTGTGGAGTGAGGAGCACTGGCCGCAGAATCTGTAGCGAGAATCTGGAGAAAACAGCCTGCACCCCCAGAAACAGAAAGGGAAATCTACAGAGATTTTTCTGCTCTCTCTCGAGGTAGGACTCTGCTGTTTGCCTTCACTCAGATATTGCAGTTTGGGCTTCCATACTAAATAACCAAGCTGAATCTCTCCTTATAGCCCCAGGGCAGAGGGTAGTGCCATTGTCATCTACATATCAAAGCACAGACTAGAGAGCATAAAACCTTGGAGGAATAAAGGTCCCAGCGGGGTGTCCCCCCCCCAAAAAAAAACAATCCCAAAGCCTTGGAAGTGCTGTAAATTAGTCTTGGGCTGAGGAAATGAGTAAACAACAGAAAAAGAAGAATCTGACCACAGAGAATTATTTTAGTCCCATGGAAGATCAAAACACATACTCAGATAATGACAAAATTGAAGCTTCCATATTCAAAACCTCCAAGAGAAATAGAAAATGGGCTCAGACAATGGATGAGCTCAATGAAGACTTTGAAAAGCAATTAGGGGAGGTGGAGGAAAAATTGGGAGGAGAAATGAGAGCAATGAGGAAAAAAATCATGAAAACCAAATCAAAAGCTTGGTGAAAGATATAAAAAAAACTAGTGAAGAAAATGATATGTTAATAACCAGTTTAAGCCTAATGGAAAAAGCAAGACAAAAGTAAATGAGCAGAATACCTTAAAAAGCAGCATTGGCTAGCTAGAAAAGGAGATTAAAAAAAAGCTGTCTGAAGAAAGTAACTCCTTCAAATGCAGAATGGAACTAAAGGAAGTTGATGACTTTGCAAGAAAGCCGGAAGAAATAAAACTCTGTCAAAAAAGCCAAAAATTAGAAGAAAATATGAAATATCTCATACGAAAAACAACCCACCTCAAAAACATATCCAGAAGAAATAATTTAAAAATTATTGGGCTATCTGAAAGCCATGACCAGGAGAAAAGTCAAGACTTCATTTTTCAAGAAATAATACAGCAAAATTGCTCTGAGATCCTAGAAGCTGAGGGTAAAATAGAAATCGAGAGAATTCATTGGTCATCCCCTGAAAGAGATCCCAAAAGAAGAACTTCCAGGAATATTATAACCAAATTCCAAAACTCCCAAATCAAAGAGAAAATTCGAAAAGTTTCCAGAAACAAACAATTCAACTATCCCTAAGGCTCCATAGTCAGGGTTATACAGGATCTAGCAGCATCTACATTAAGGGCTCATTGGGATTGGAATATGGTATTCCTGAAGGCAAAAAGATCTTGGTTTACAACCAAGCAAAACTGTTCAGCAAAACTGAACATCCTCTTTTTTTTTTTTTTTAAGTTTTTTTGCAAGGCAAATGGGGTTAGGTGGCTTGCGCAAGGCTTCACAGCTAGGTAATTATTGTGTCTGAGACTGAATTTGAACCCAGGTACTCCTGACTCCAGGGCCAGTGCTTTATCCAATGCGCCACCTAGCCACTCCTAAACATCCTCTTTCAGGGGAAAAGATGGACTTTCAATGAAACAGGAGACTTTCAAACTTTCCTATTGAGACAACCAGAGCTGAACAGAAAGTTTGATCTCTAAGTACAGGACTCTGATGAACCATAGAGGGAGTGGAAGAGAGGGACTAACTTGTTGATGCTGAACTGTTTGTATTCCTGCACAGGAAGAAAATATTGATGACTCATAATAACTTTCTTATTTATAAGAGCTGTTAGAAGGAGCATATATAGACAGGACATAGAAAGGAGTAGAATATAATTGTATGATGCAGTAAAGGGATGGAGTCAATGGATGATGGGGGAAAGTACTGGGAGGAAGAAAAAAGATGAAGAAGAAGCTGAGAGACTTTTCATAAGAGTCAAGAAAAAGCTTTTTCAATGGAGTGGAGATGGGGAAGGCAAGGGGGAATGAGTGAGTCTTCATTCTCATCAGAAATGGCCCAGGGAGGAAATGACATATATACTTAATAGGGTGAGGAAATCTATCTTGCCCTGGAGAAGGATGGGAGGAAAGGGACGGGATGAGGGGGAATGGGGGGAGGGAAAGGGGGAATAGGTGATAGAAGAGAGGGAAGATTGAGGGAGCGGGCACTCAGATTCAACACACTTTTGGACAGGGCCAGGATGAAAGGAAAGAGTGAATAGAATAAATGAGAATGTGGAGAAATAGAATGGAGGTACAGCTAGTAATAGCAACTGAGGGAAAAACATTGAAGCAACTTCTCTGGTGGACTTATGACAAAGAAAGCAACTCACCCCAGAGACAGAGACATTGAAATTTGAACACAGACTGAAGTACAATTCTCTCTCTCCCTCCCTCTCCCTCTCCCTCTCTCCTCTTGAGGTTTCTCATCTTCTTGGGGTTATGTTTATTATTATGTTTACTCTTATAACATTCAATTTACATGGAATGGAAACAATGTAGAGACTGTCAGCCTTCTGTGGCGGGGGAGAGAAGGAAGGAGGGGGAAAAATTGTGAAATTCAGAGCCTTGCAAAAAATAATGGGTACATATTACTATTGTATATAATTGGAAAACAAATCAAATGTTAAAATGTTTTTTAAAAAAAGAACTTCTTAGGAAGAAGGATTAAAATAATGACCCAATTATTGGATTTTTAAAAATATAACTCCTGCACAAATAGTCACATTTTCAATTGAAAACAAAGTTCAAATCATTGACAACAAAAATGAAATGATCATAAATTTGTTTCAAATGCTGAGGAGGGAGCAGAAGAGAACTTTACCTTTTTCTACTAGACAGTGTGCCACATCTAGGTAGCAGTTGTCATTGCCACCTACCCTTCCAAATCTTTCAGCCTCTATTTTTCATCTCCTTTCCTAATTGAATCCTTGTGCAGCACCCTCTTTTTGTTGTGTTTTATTAAATAATATTTTTCTCAGTTTACATGTAAAGACAATTTTTAACATTCAATTTAAAAAAAATTTGATTTCTAATTTTTCTCTCTCCATCCCTCCTTCCCCCTCCCTGAGATAGTAAACAATTTGATATGTTATAAATGTTCAATCAAGTGAAACATATTGCTACACTGTAAAAGAAGACAGTTCAAAAGGGGAAAAAAAGCATAGAAAGTGAAAAAATACTATGCTTTTTATCTGCATTCACACTCCATCAGTTCTTTCTTTGGATGTGGATGGCATTTTTTTTAACCACAAATTCTTTGGAATTGTCTTGGATCATTGTATTGCTGAGAATAACCAAATCATTTTCTGTTGAAAATTGCATAGTAATGCTTTTGCTGTGTGCAGCGTACTCTTGGTTCTGCTCACTTAACTTTGGAACAGTTCATATAAATCTTATTAGGTTTTTCTGAAATCTAATCTTTCATCATTTCATATGGTATGGCAATATTTCATTTCAATCATATACTGTTCATTCATTCCCCACTTGAAGGCATCCCCTTAAAGTTCAATTTTTTGCCATCACAAAAAGAGCTGCTCTAAATATTTTTGTACAAATAGATCCTTCCCTCCTGACTTTTAAAGAATCCCTTGGGAATACAGATCTTGAAGTGATATTGCTGGATCAAAGAGTTTGCACAGATTTATAGCCTTTTGGGCATAGTTTCAAATTGCTGAATCATTGGCTCAGTTTACAATTCCACCAACAGTTTTCCTCCATCCCCTCTAACATTTATTATTTCCCTTTTCTGTCATATTAACCAATCTGATAGATGTGTTTTAATTTATTGAAATATGTTCAAAGTTGTTTTAATGCATGTTTCACTAATCAGTTAGTGTATTTTTAAAATGTGATTATAGACAGTTTTGATTTCTTCATCTGAAAACTACCAACTGGTAAATGACTTTCATTTTTATACATTTAACTCATTTGAGAAATGAGGCCTTTATCAAAGATACTTGCTATAAGAATTATTTTCCAGTTTCCTGTTTTCCTTTTAATCTTGGCTTCACTGATTTGGGACAAAAGCTTTTATTTCAATATAATTAAAATTATCCATTTTACATCTAGTAATGTCTATATCTCTTCTTTGGTCACAAATTCTTTCCTTCTCCATAAATCTAACAGGTAAATGATTCCTTGCTCTCCTAATATGTTTATGGTATCACTCTTTATGTTTAAATCATATACCCATAGTCATATATCATATACTCATATAAGATGCTGAACTATACCTAGTTTTTGTAATTCTGTTTTTGCTGCAGTTTTTGTCAAAAAGTGAGTTCTTTTCACAATAGCTGGAGTCTTGTCATAATAGCATAATAATCAGACACTAGATTACTATGACCATTTACTAATGAGCCTGTTCTACTAATCCCTTATGCTGTTTCTTAGCCAGTCCCAGATGATATTGATGATTACCACTTTATAATACAGTTTGAGATCTGGCATGGCTAGGTCACCTTTTTCATCATTGATTTTTTTTCTAGTTGTATAAAATAAATTTTTGATTGGTATGGCACTGAATAGATAAATTTAAATAAATTTAAGTAAAATTGTTATATTGACTCAGCCTACCCATGAGCAATTAGTATTTTTTAATTGTTTAGATAAGACTTCATTTATATGAAAAGTATTTTGTAATTGTGTTCATATAGTTCCCAGGTTTGCCTTGGCAGGTAGAATATTTGATATTGTCCATAGTTATTTTAAATGGGATTCTCTTTTTAATCTCTACCTGCTGGACTTTGTTGGTAATATATTGAAATGTTAATGATTTATATGGCTTTATTTTATATCCTGAAATTATGTAAAGTTGTTTATTATTTCAATTAGATTTTTAATTGACTTAGGATTCTCTAAGTATACCATCATATTGTTGTGCAGCCCCTTTCATCAGTTTCCCCCTTTGACTCTTTACAGGGAACCTGATTGCAGTGAGGAAGAGAGCCTAGGAGACGGAGGGACATTTAAGACAATGATATGTCTTGATAACCTAGATACCCTCTACTAGACTCATCTTCCTGAGTTCAAATCTGACATCAAATACTTAACTATGTGACCCTATTCAAATTACTTAAACCTCTTTGCCTTAGTTTCCTCACATCTATAATGAACTGGAGAAGGAAATGGCAAATCATTCTAGTATCTTTGCAAAGAAGATCTCAAATGGGGCCACAGAGTCAGACACAACTGAAATGACTCAGCAACAACAACAACAGAATCTCCTATAGGAGATTCCCAACACCAGGAAATATTAATAACAGATAACAGAGATATTAATAGGAGATAACAGGGAATAATTCCTGACCTCAAATGAGTTTTCAAGTTGGTTGGGAAAACAAGACAAATGAATTGAATACAGTAGATGCTTATTTAATATTTCTTTTTGAATTGAACTGAAATACTCCATTAATTAAATGAGGCAATACATGACTTAAGAGACAAAATATGTGATACACATAGAGAATACTGCAAGAATTCAGAGATTTTGTTTCAAAGAAGACAGATTATGATGGAGACTGAGTTCCAGTTAAATCTCATGACTGAGAAAATTAATGGCTAAGAATTTGAATTCAGGGTTTGTAGAGGTCATTTCAGGGAGAGATACAATGATAAATTTTAACAAGTGGTTCTCTGGGAGGAAAAAAAAGTTATACATTTTAAAGTTTATTCTTTATTATTAACATCTTCATCACTTTCTGAGATTTAGGCAATCAGCAATATAAGTCTATGATTTATAGTGTTTACCAATTTCTGAGGCAAAAATGCTCACATTGGAAAATTTGGAAATGAACTATAAATTAGCTTAGCTAAAAATTGGCTCCAGCACATCTCTGATTTCAGGTATAAGATAAGATAGGAATAAAAGTCTGGATTTAGGAATGCTCAAGACATACTTAGAAGACAAATGGTAGGCATTCTGCAATAGTAAAACAAACAAGCACTGTATTTGTAATTAAAAAAACTTTGCTCAAGTATGATACTTACTTGTTTGTCCTTAGAAAAAGGCACTTCCACTTTGTTTCTCATTTATAAAATGAGACCACTGGACTATATTGAACTAGCTTTTTTCCAGGTTTAGCATTCCAATCCCCTTCCGGGAGGGGGGGCCTGGAAATTGGAATTAACTAGGGACTAACAAATTTCTGTTTGGATATCTCTGCTGATTAGGGAATTCATTACCTTCCTGCCAAACCAAACACTTTGGGAAAACTGAAATGATGAGCTAGTTGGTCTTCATCTTGAATTGAACTCTAACTTGCCATAACTCCTATACACTGGTGCTAGTTCTGCCTTCTGGAACTGCACAGAACAATGTCAATCATTTTTCCACATATTTAAAGCCATCTGTCCTCTATCCCAGGCTACACCTCCACAGTTCTTTCAACTATTCTTTAAATTAATTAATTAATTAATTGATTCAATTGGATTATCTTGATTTAGAGCCAGAAAAGACCTTAGAGTTTATGTAGTTCATTCATTCCCCTATAAGGGAAATGAAACCCAAAGAATCAAGTGGCTTTCCCAAAAGATTACACAAGCAATAAGTTTCAAATTCAGGACTTCACCTTAGTGCTTCAGACTTCAAATCTAACTCTCTTTCCTCTGCCCCACACCAACAAATCTATTCATAGCACTGCTGGGAATCAGGTCTCCATGCTGCATCCTAACCATCTTTCCACCATGCCTCTGTGTGTATACCCCCTCCTTTCTGCCTTCCTGTATATGCATTTGTTGTCTTTTCCAATTAGGATGTAAAATTTTTGAGGGCAGGGACACTTGCACTTGTATTCCCGCTATTTCATGTTTAATAAATGCTCTCTGTCTGTCCTCTCTTTCTCACTCTGACTTTCTATGTCTCTGACAGTCTCTCTCTCTCTCTCTCTCTCTCTCTCTCTCTCTCTCTCTCTGACTGTCTCTGTCTCTCTCACTCTCTTTGACTGTCTTTGTCTCTATATCTCTCACTCTGTCTCTTACTGTCTCTGTCTCTGTCTCTCTGTATATTTATACATATATATATATAAATATGTATATTTATAGAAACGCATACACTTACACACACACACACATATATCTACACATATATATGTATAGTCCTTGAGGACAGGGATTTATACTTTCTTGTGATTGTATCTTCATTGCTACATGGTTTCCTTTAGAATTTTTAGAAATTTATTTTCCAATTACATGAAAAGATAGTTTTCAACACTCATCCTTTTGCAAGTTTTTGAGTTGTAATCCAAGTTCCTTTGCCCTCCAGAATACTATTTTCCAGACACTCTAATTCTTTGATGTTGAATCTGATAAGAACTACATAATCCTGACTTTGACTTCTTTTTGGATGCTAGGAGTATTTTCTTCTTTAGCTTTCTCATTCAGAAATTTGGTTAAAATATTCTTTGGAGTTTTTATTTTGGTGTAGGTTTCTGAGAGAGATAGATGATTCTTTCAGTGATTGGTTTATCTTCTTGTTCTTTTATTTTGTTTTGTTTTATTTTTTGGCAAGACAATAGAGTTAAGTGACTTGCCCAAGGTCATACTACTAGGTAATTATTAAGTGTCTGAGTTCAAATTTGAACTCAGGTCCTCTTGACTCCAGGGACAGTGCTCTTCTATCCACTGTGCCATCTAACTGCCCCCCCATCTTCTTGTTCTTGATAATTTCTTGCAAGATATTGTCCAGTCTCTTTCTTATTGTGGTTTTCAGGCAGACCAATAATTCATAAATTATCTCTCCTGAATCTATTTTACAGGTCATTTGTTTTTCTTTAGAGTTATTTTACATTTTCTTCTATTTTTTTAAGCCTTTTGATTTTGTTTGATGGAGTCTTGATGTCTTATAGAGTCATTAGTTTCTGTTTTTCTAATTCTAATTTTTAGGGTTTTATTTTCTTTAGTTTGCTTTTGTGTTTCCTTTTCTACTTGATTAATTTTACATTTAGATGAGTGTTTTCTTTTTTCAGTTAATTAATTTTATTTTTTGGTGACTAAAATTTCTTTATTAGTCAAATTTACTGTTTTGAAGATTCCAACCATTTCCACTTGCCATTTTTTACTTTCAAAGGAATTGATTTCTTTTTCATTTGGCCAATTTTCCATTTAAAATTATTATTTTCTTTAGTTTTTTCTTAATTTCCTGCACGACTGTGATTTCTTTTCTCATTTTTATTCTTTCTTCTTCTTTGATTTAAAAAAATCCTTTTTGAGCTCTTTTGAGAGATTTTTGGATTTGAGCTCAATTAAAAAACTCCTTTGAGGTTTCACTTGTAGACATTTTGTCACTGCTTTCCTCTTCTGAGATAGCGCATTTATGATTCTACGCTATCAGAACAGCAGCTTTTTACAGTCAGTGCTTTCTTTTTTTTCCTCTCATTTTGATAGTTGAGTTCTACTCCTGGGCCTCAGGGGTTATGGTCCCAAACTTTCTTTTGCTGGGGTCTGGGTTCTAATCTCTGGCTTACTGATTGCCTAGGGTTTTGTCCATGTTTCAGTTGCTAGTGGTTCATTACCTATATTAGCATAGTTCAACCTAGTCCTGTCTTTTGAACCAACATTCTTGGAACTCAAACTTTGTCTTCTGAGCTGGGGTTGGGACCCTCACTGCTGGCTGCTTTACCAGCTGACTTTTTGAGACTGGATCTGAATCGTACTGTGGCTAAGAGATCCCTGGCTTTCTAGCTCTCCCACTTACATTAGACTATATGTTTCCTTTTACATGTGAGACAGATCTTTACTGAAGTTCCTCCAGAATAGATTGAGTTGAGAGCTTGTTTCATTCTTGTTTTTAATGGGTTCTGTAGTTTTAGGGTCTGTTTAGGGGGTTCATTTAAAGTTGGTTAGGGAAAAACTCTGGGAGTTTTCTAGCTTCATGCTACTCTGGATAAATAATTTATCCATCTATCTATTTATTATCTATGTAGTTACCTATCTAATAAGTACTTCTAAGTCCCAACTTTTCCCTTCCTTATTCTTGCCTTTTCTGTTCCTGATTCCTTTCCTTCTCCAGAAAAACTCAGAGTCAAATGTGGGCCAGAAAATGATTAGGAGAGATGAGAGGGAGGTTTCAGTTCTGTTTTTTTCCCTGTATCTGCTGGGAAATCTCTATGTAGCTCATGAACCCTTTTTTATAGAACCCAAGTGCACTTGCATCTTTAATTACTTTAAGTTTAATGGGATGTATTGGGTAATTCTAATTATGTAAATACAAGTTAGACAGCTCTTACAGTATATGTGAACATCTTTTCACAGTATATGTGGGAACCACAAATCAAATTAGCCAAGTATTAAAGAAAGAATAGCAGGAAATGAAATAGACAATAGATTCATTCTCAGTCCACCTGAAAAACAAAGATACCACCTCCTAAAGGTTCTTGTGTCCCTGAGGAAGTAATCAATTCCTAAGGAAACTCAAATGATTGGTGATAAAGCTTACATTTTAGTGTTGGCATTTGAGTCAGGGGTTCACTTTGACTCTGGCACTGGACAGTCCATTCCCTCTGCATAGAACTGATCTCCCATGTTGCTGCTTCATATTCTGAACTGGGGAATGTATATCTGTATTACCTGCTCAATAAACTTCATCCCTTTTAAGATAATTCCAACTTTTCACCATCTTAAGTATGCTCCCCAGAACTGCAAAGGAGACAGTATTGTGAGACTCATTGAAGCCAAATGATACTGGCACTCTCTCCTATGGCTCTCTTCTTTTACTGTGCTTACACTTTCTGATTTTTCTCTGTGTCCAGTTATGACATGTTTCTCTCACATTTAGGGACTCCTGCAAGTGAGTGTTGGCTCCTTTGTAGTCATTATGTACAATGAGGTTAGATAGGAGCCAGCCATCATGGGCAATGATATTAGAGTCTGACATGCCTGTCATATATTTCTGAGGGAGGACATTTCTAAAATGAACTAATCTAAGAGACTTGACTGATCTCTTATTTTGAATTTTTGAACAGAGGGACCCTTGACAAATTGTTGTTTAACTTCTAGCTTCTGCATTTGCTAGTACTGATATTCTCTGAGTCTATGATCCAGTAAAAAATAGCATTCCTATTTTGTTTCTGATATCCATAATGAATCAGGAGTCCACTGAAACACTGTTAAGCTGCACTGTTTGATCCTTGGTGCCCACAATGAAATGCTAATTTTTCTTGTTCAAGACTTAATTTATTTGGTTTGACTCAAGTCCCATATTCCTTCTGAAAAAATCAGAAATTCCTTTATTCATCAACATTTTTAAGGTTTCAAATTATGATGTAGGAATCTCTCTGTGTTCTCTCCCATCACTTTCCTTTACCCCTTCTACTTCAATTGAATGATGCTTCCATTGCCCAGAGTAAAAACAAAACAATACTAAATGCTGTACTGAATTGAATATAGATAAAAACCTGGACTTTGTTTTGCTGGAAGATAGGCATAAAGAAAGCATTTTGCCATTAGAGAAGATCTTGGTGATGTAGTAGGCTTTGTGGTCTCAGACTCCACACAGTTCTCCTATTTTTTGGAGGTGGGGAGTAGGCAAAGTAACCAAACTGAGTATTGTGGAAAGCAACATGATGACAACTAAAGAGGACACTGTCAGTTTTATAGTGTTGGAAATGTTTCTTGTCTCATCTGCACATATCCTTGGCCATATGGATTCTTGACATGTGCTTCTTCAAGCATATTTCATAGTTACAAGTGTTTTTTTCCTGAATGTGCCACCCTTCCCATTGTTGGTGTGATAAACTGTAAAAGAGTATGCTTGATGTCCACATGGTAACATTTCCCCCCCCTCATTTGATTTTCCATACATTTTGATTAAATGTTTTTAGTGTGGAAATGTATCCTTTGTTAGTCTAGAAAATGTGAATTTGTCAGTGTGAGTTCATAAGCTATGGTTTGTGGAGGATTATGACTATCAAAGGACTTTAATTATGGGCTAATAATGTTTTGTGGGATCCAGGGTTGAGGGTTGTCCAAAGTGCTACACTATCAGTAAACTGATCTTCCAGGAATTATTAACTCCAAAATGAATTGAGAGGAGAGTAGAGAAGTGTTGGATTCTCCTTATCTTCAGGGGAAGAGAGAAGAGATGTGCACGCGCACACATGTCTGTGTGTGTGTGTGTGTGTGTGTGTGTGTGTTTGTAAGTAAAGGACAGAATATTTATCAAAGAAATCATTCAGTTATTGCTGCCTGCTAGTTTAAGTAATTTCCTTTTTGTTTTGTTTAGAACTATGGAAAAATCCAGTTACACTTTCAACTTGTATTGAAAAAATTATAGTTAGAAATAATAGGGGCAAAAAAGATATCATTTTATAAGATTATAGTGGATGGAAATGAAGTTACCAAGAAGAGATTAAGGACAAGTAAAGATTAGGCTCAGCTTTACCTATCCCTGCTTCTCTGTCATGGACTCACCCTTTTCCATCAAGAAATCCACAGTTACATTCTCTTCTTGAGATCATATCTTCCCAAGAGCCAATAAGAATAAAAGTGAGTAGCCAGATCTTTGCATACTTCCTCAGCACCTTTCAATGTTTGTTCCAAAGTCAACAATATCACATGGTAACTTAAATTTGTATAGTTATAGAAAGTATAATCATAATGTATCACATTAATATAACATTTATATTTGTAACCTCTTCTGACTTTTCTGCTAGGAGCAGGGGAGGAATAAAGACTAAATCATGGACCCTGGGTATTAGATTAACTCCAGCTACAACACTTGTGAAGGAAGTATGGAAAGAACTAAAGATGGAGTAAGAGTGGGCAGGGCTCAAGCTTTTTAAGAGAGAAGGAAAGGCTTTGATGAACAAGATAGCATAAATTTATCAATCAACAAGCATTTATTATTGTAACATCCACAGAACTAATGGCTAGGAATTCAAAGAAGGGCAAAAGAAGTCCCTACTCTAAAGGGACTCTCATTCTAATGTGGGAGACAATATATAAATAATGAGATAAACACAAGGTATATGAAAAATAGATAGAAAATAATTTCAGGGTAGAAGGCTTTAACATCTGAGAGGTTGAGTAAGACCTCTTGAAGAAGATAAGAGTTGAGCTTATCCTTGTAGAGAGGGGATTCTACTTCTGGTCCTACAATCACTTTTTAGTAAAGATGCCTCTCAAACAGTCTCATGAGGTAATTAGATGGCAGGAGAGGCTGGTGGCATGATTAGAACAGAGAAATAGACACATAATATTAGATGAAGAAGGAATGAACATACTAATCCAGAATGTAGGTAAATGTCTTTGAAAAGGATACTAAAAGCAAATGGTTGCCCATACTCTGAATTTTCAAACTGATTGGACTTTGACCATTTGGGAGGTAGTGGGGCAGTTAAGGGGAGAAGTGGCTAGAGTACTGTGCTTGGAGTCAGGAAAACCCGAGTTCAAATTTGACCTCAGATTTATAAACCAAGTGACCTTGGGCAAGTCACTTACTTTGTTTGCCTCAGTTTCCTCATCTGTAAAATGAATTGGAGAAGGAAATGGGGAACCACTTCAGTTTTGTTTTGCCAAGAAAATTCTAAAAGCTGTCATAGCAAGTAAAATAAAATTAAATGGACAATGAGAAGATGCCTGTAGAATTAAAATTAAAATTTAAAATTTGAATTATTTTATTATAGACTATCTTATGTCATCTCTACACAAGAATAAAATCAAATCACTGTCTATCTAGACCAAAATGACTGAATTGTGTTTTATATATAAAGAATAAAAATGTGATTCAAATGGAAAGTAATTTTGACTATTAGGTGATGTAGTAGATAGAATGCTGGGGCTGGAGTCAGGAAGACTTCTTTTCTTGAGTTTACCTTTGACCTCGCATTTTCTTTGTGACTCTGGGCAAGTCATTTAACTCTGCTTGCCTCTGTTTCCTTATCTGTAAAATGAGCTGGAGAAGGAAATGATAAGCCATTTCAGTATCTTTGCCAAGAAAACCCTAAATGGAGACATAGGGAGTCAGACATGATGGGAAAACAACTGAATAATGGCAAAGTTTGAAAAGCACATTTGGGATGCTTATAGCCTTTAATGAAAGAGGTTTTAGTATGACTATTGTAATTGTGTTCAGAAACAATTAAGTTTAAGGTATGCTAAAGCATTTGGAATTGTTTGTTTGCATGCAATAATTATTTCAATATATTTAATTTTATTTCTTTTGCTTCAAAGGGTATGAATATGATATAGAGAGAAGTATGATAGACAACAAAATAATTATATATATATTATATTTAGAACTGACCTACTTAAAGTACAGTCATTAAAGGTCAATTTGGCAGAAGATCTTTGGGATCTGTGCTTGGTTCTGTGCTATTTATGATTTTATCAACCATTTGGAGAAAGGCATAGATGCTTATCTAACTTGCATATGTAATACAGTGAGGAAAGTTAGCTAGTTAATCAATAAATAGTTATTAAATGTCTAATATGTTCCAGTCACTGTGCTAAGTTCTGGAGTTATAAATGGTGATTGTTCTTCATTCTTGAAGAGAACCAAAGTGACATACTATGTTAGAATCTTAGTGTATCTGATTGTGGTGGATCAGAGCACTATGAATGAACTCAGAATGTTCTACCACAGGTCAGGCACAAATAGTTCATGTGAAAAGCCAAGATAGTTTCTCTAAACTTGAGTATCTCATGTTTCTTTTGAATTACTTCAATTTTTCTTTTACTCAGAGTACAGCACCTTTTTTTATTGAGGTCATCCCACATTGGATATGTGCCAGAGTCTCCCATGCTGCACAATTCTAAAGTTCTTAACAGGGATGGTGAGAACATTTCTCTGACCCCCTCCTATGAATACTTGCACTATGTAAGTTCTTCATAAAATAGTCTTTTTGGCAAGTAGACAGTTGGCATTCAAACAATGTGGCCTGTCCACGAGAGTTGAACTCTGCAGTAGGGTTTGAACTTTTGACAGTTTGGGTTGAGAAAGGACTTCAGTGTCTGGTATCTTATCCTGCCAGATAATCCTGCCTTCAGAATCTTCTTAAGACAATTTAAATGGAAATGATTCAGTTTCTTGGTAGACTGTCCAGCTTTCAGAGGCATATAGCATTGAGGTCAGCACAATGGCTCTATAAATTTTCATTTTCATAGTCTAATACTTTTTCTTTCCCTTGCTTTATTTCAGAGCATCCAAAACACTGAGCTAGTTCTATCAATGCAATGCATGTGTCAACCTCATTTTCAATGTGTACTTCCCTGGAAAGTATACTGCCAAGGTAGGTGAACTTGTCCACAGTTTTCAAAATTCTCTATTTGCTGCAGCTGATGATTCTATGCATTGCTAGTGTGGTTCTGGCTGATGGAGTACATGTGTTTTCTTTAGCACAAACAGCAGAGAATTGATCCACACCTGGTTGCCACTGAGTTTCAGAGGCTGCTTTGTGTGCAAAATCATGCACCAATACTCCTTCCACTTTTGTCTTGGCTTGTAGCCTTTTCAAGTTGAAGAATTCACCTGCATTGTGACAACTGACCTTGATACCTCATTTCACTCCACTGGTAACTGGGAAAAATGAGAGCCTCATTCACCATACAGATCCCAGGTGAGTATGCCATTGTGAAGTTGCTGAACAATACTGACGAACTTCTCCAGGGAACCAAATTTTGGCATAATTTTCCATATGTCCTCATGATTGATGGTGTGTGTGTGTGTGTGTGTGTGTGTGTGTGTGTGTGTGTGTATGTATATGTATATGTATATGTTCCTTACAATGAAAGAAACTAATAAGCAGCTACCTGACTACTGGCACTCTGTCTTTGACCTACTGTATCTCACATAGATTACAAAATGGCTCAGTAAAAATTTGTTTAATACCCCTAAGTATAGTACCAAGATCTCTTCCACCCTTTCCAACTAGTAAGACAGGAAGAGATATTTTTCATTGTCTCTATACTGATGTACCCTAGTCAAATTTGTCCAACCTTTGGATCAGTCACTGTGTAGTATATAAAAGAGGAGGAGAAATGGAAAACTATTTAGGTTCTGAGAAATTTACAGTAGCCTGACTGTGGTGGTCCAGGGTTTTTACTTCTTATCTTCCTTGATGTTTTATGTGAACCTAACTTTGATGAGCAAATAGTCACATTTAAGTATCCATATTTTCACACTATACTGCTTGGGAGTGAGATCACAGAAAGTATAAAAGTAGGAATATGAGACATCATGATATATCCTTCAGAATCAGTCTCAGAGCTGTGTACATGAACTTTCATTGAGGAATAGTACCCAGTTGGACATCCACATAAGAAATGTTGACTGAAGGGAGGAGAGAAAGTTACTCTTTTTCTTTTCTTTACTTGGATTTTGTTCACATTCTGAATAACAGTGGTACTAAAGTTGCCAGCTGTGAATTTGGCCTCAGCAAATGAGAAAGCTGCTTCTTTCATCACTTTATCCATTAGTATTTTGGTCTCAATGATCTTTAGGATCTGCTGAAATCGAAGAGTCAAGGCATCAGATTTTTTTCTTGAGGAGGCTTCGACCTGTCTGTGCTCCTTTTAATTGAGCCTTCATAATGGTCTGTGCCATATATGAAGGGAAGATATCAATACAGTCTTTGCCAGACATCCCGGAGGTTGATTGTCCAGTGGCAGCAGGTTGGTCCCCAGGCCTATCACTTTTGGTTTCAGAGCTGTTAGTCATTGCTGCTAGCCTCCATCACCTCCTCCTCAGACAGCTGGAAAAGGTCCTTTAATATAATATTGAATAATAGTAGTCATGATGGGCATCATTTTACCCCTAATCTTATTGAGAATAGTTTAGGCTTAACCCTATTACATAAAATGCTTGTTGATTATTTTAGATGGATACTGTATATCATTTTAAGGAAAATTCTATTTATTTCTATGTTCTCTAGAGTTTTAAACAGAAAGGGGTGCTATATTTTATATTTTTATCATCTATTGAGATGGTTTTGTTATTGATATGGTCAATTATGCTGATAGTTTTCCTAATATTGAGTCAACTCTGCATTCCTGGTATGAATCCTACCTGATTATAATATACTATTGATAATTTACTATATTCTCTTTACTAAAATTTTATTTTAAATTTTTGCATCAATATTCATTAGGGAAAGTAGTCTATAATTTACTTTTCTGTTTTGATTCTTCCTGGTTTAGGTTGTCAGTAGCATGTTGGTTTTATACCCTCTTTGTCAGAGGTTTTTTCAGCATCTATTGAGATAATCATATGATTTATGTTAATTTGTTATGTTAATTGTTTTCCTATTATTGAACCATCCCTGCATACCTGGTATAAGTACTTCCTGATCACAGTGTACTATCCTAATGATAATTTGCTGTAATACCTTTTCCAACATTTTATTTAAACTTTTTTGCAGCAATATTCATTAGGGAGAGTGATCTATAATTTTTGATATGTTTTGGCTTTTTCCTGGTTCATGAATGAACACTATGTTGGAGTCATAAAAGGACATCATAGCAGAACTTCTATTCCACTTATTTTTTTCAAGTAGCTCATATATCTAGATTCTATTATATAGAATTGGAATTAATTGTTTAAGTGTTTGGTAGAAATCACTTGTAAATCCAGCTGATCCTGGAGATTTTTTTCTTAGGTAGTTTATTGATAGTTTGTTCAATTTTTTTTCCTGAAATAAGGTTAAGTATTTTATTTCCTCCTGTTAATTTGAACTGTTTATATTTTTGCAAATAGTCATACATTTATATTGTCAGATTTGTTGGCATACAGTTGGACAAAATAGCTTCTAATTATTACTTTAATTTCCTCCTCATTGTGGGTTAATTCACCCTTTTCACTTTTGATACTGGTAATTTGGTCTTAGTCTTTCTTTTTTTTAAATCAGATTAAGCAAAAGTTTAATATTTTTTCCATAAAACAAATTCTTAGTTTTATCTATCAGTTCAATAATATTTTTTACTTTCAGTTTTATTAATTTCTCCTTTGGTTTTTAGAATTTATGATTTGGTATTTAATTGGGGATCTTTAATTTGTTCTTTTCTAGCTTTTTTTGGCCTACCTAATTCATTGCCCTCCTCTTTCTCTATTTTACTGATGTAAGCAATTAGAGATATATAATTTTCCCTAGTAATTGCTTTGGCTGCCTCTCACAAATTTTGGTATGATAATTCATCATTACTATTGTCTTGTATGAAATTGTTGATTATTTGTCTGATTTGTTATTTGATTCACTCATTCTTTAAAATTAAGATATTTAGTGCCAATTAATGTTGTCTATCTTTCCTTTTTTTTACATGTCATTTTAAATTGCATCATGACCTGAAAAATGCATTTAATTATTCTGCCTTTCTGTATTTGATTATGAGGTTTTTATGCCCTTATACTTGGTCAGTTTTTTGTGTAATTGCCATATACTTCTTCCTATCCTGATTCAATTTTCTCAAGAGCTCTATTGTATCTAACTTTTCTAAAATTCTCTTCTCTTCTCTTCCTTAACTTCCTTCTTGTTTATTTTTTGATTAGATTTATCTAGTTCTGAGAGAGGGACGTTGAAGCCCCTGCTAATATAGTTTTGCTGTCTATGTCTTCCTGTACCTCATTTAGAGACTAAGATTTTGGATGTTATACTACTTGGTGCATAGATGTTTAGTTTTGATACTATTTTATTGTATGTGATTCCTTTCAGGAAGATGTCATTTCCTTCCTTATTCCTTTTAATGAGATCTATTTTTGCTTGCATGCTGTCTGAGATAAGGATTGCTACCTCTGCTTTGTTTACTTCAGCTGAAGCATAACATATTCTGCTCCAGTCTTTTATCTTTAATCTATGTATATCTCTCTGAGTTTTTAAGATAATTTTCTTGGTTTTTTTTAAGTATACTGTCATATCATCTGAAAAAAGTGAAAGCTTTGCTTCCTTATTGCCAATTCTGATTCCTTCAATTTCTTTTTCTTTTCTTATTGCTAGAGCTAACATTTCTAAAACTATATTGAATAATGATGGTATTAATGGGTATCCTTGTTTCACCCCTGATCTTTTTGGAAATTCTCTGAGTTTATACACATTATGTATAATATTTGTTGATATTTTAGATAGATACTACTTACTATTTTAAGGAAAATTCCATTTATTCCTAAACTTTCTAGTGGTTTTATTTTAATAGGAATGGATGTTGTATTTTATCAAAGACTTTTTCAAAATTTATTGAGATAGTCATATGATTTCTGTTAGTTTTGCTATTGATTTGTTCAATTATGTTGAGTTTATTCCTAATATTGAAACATCCCTGTCAACCTAGTATAAATCCTACATGAGCATGGTGTATTATCCTAGTAATAACTAGCTCTAATCTCTTTGCTAAAATTTTATTTAGGATTTTTGCTTCAATGTTCATTAGGGAGATTGATCTATGATTTTCTTTGATGTTTTAGTTCTTCCTGGTTTAGTTATCAGCACCATATTTGTGTCATAAAGAGAATTTGGCAGAATTCCTTCTCCTGTTCTTCAAATATTTATTTATTTTTATTTTTATTTAGGTTTGTTTATTTTACTTATTTATTTTATTTATTTAAGGTAATGGGGTTAAGAGCCACTTCCCCAAGGTCACACAGCTAGGCAATTATTTGAACTCAGGTCCTCTTTACTCCTGGGCTGGTATTCTATCCACTGCACCCCCTTGTTGCTTCTTCCTTCTCCTATTTTAAATTGTTTTAAAAAATTCATATAAAATAGGAATTAATTGTTCCTTAAATGTTTGGTAGTATTCACTTGTAAATCCACTTGGACCTGGAGACTTTTTCTTAGGGAATTTATTGATGGTTTCTTCAATTTCTGTTTCTGAAATGGGGTTATTCCTTCTGGAGAGCTATTTAGAACTATGCCCAAAGGGCAACAAAAAAGTGCATACCCTTTGACCCAGCAATACCACTACTAGGTCTATACCCTGAAGAGGTGAGGAAAAAGGGTAAAAACATTACTTGTACAAAAATGTTTATAGCAGCCCTGTTTGTAGTGGCAAAGAATTGGAAATCCAGTAAATGTCCTTCAATTGGGGAATGGCTTAACAAACTGTGGTATATGTATGTCATGGAACACTATTGTTCTATTAGAAACCAGGAGGGATGGGATTTCAGGGAAACCTGGAGGGATTTGCATGAACTGATGCTGAGTGAGATGAGCAGAACCAGAAAAACACTGTATACCCTAACAGCAACATGGGAGTGATGTTCAATCTTGAAGGACTTGCTCATTCCATCAGGGCAACAATCGGGAACAATTTTGGGCTGTCTGCAAAGGAGAATACCATCTGTATCCAGATAAGGAGCTGTGGAGTTTGAACAAAGTGCAAGGACTATTCCCTTTAATTTAGAAAAAAAAAAAACCAGATAGCTTATTGTCTGATCTTGTTACCTCTTAGACTTCTCTTCTCTTTAAGGATATGATTTCTCTCTCATCACACCCAGTTTGGATCAAGGTACAACATGGAAACAAAGTAAAGACTGACAGAGTGCTCTCTGTGGGGGGGGGGAGGGGGGAGGGAAGCAAGATTGGGGGAAAATGTAAAACTCAAATAATATCTTTAATAAAAATAAATTTAAATTAAAATTGAAATGGGGTTATTTAAGTATGTTATTTCCTCTTCTGTTAATCTGGGCAGTTTTTATTTTTGTAAATGTTCACCCTTTTCACTCAGGTTATCAAATTTATTGGCATACAATTTGGCAAAGTAGCTCCAAATTATCACTTTAATTTCCTCCTCATTGGTGGTTAATTCACCTTTCATTTTTGATACTGGTAACTTGGCTATCTTCATTTTTTTTTAAAACTCAGATTCATCAAAGGTTTATCTATTTTATTGGTTTTTCCATAAAACAAACTCTTAGTTTTATTTATTAGATCAATGGTTTTCTAGCTTTCAATTTTATTAATCTCTCCCTTGATTTTCATAATTTCTATTTTTTTTATTAAGCTTTTTTTATTTTTGCAAGGCAGTGGGGTTAAGTAACTTGCCCAGGGTCACACAGCTAGGTAATTATTAAGTGTCTATGGCTAGATTTGAACTCAGGTCCTCCTGACTCCACAGCTGGTCCTCTATTCACTGGGCCATGTAGCTGTCCCTAGAATTTCTAATTTGATATTTAATTGGGGATCTTTAATTTGTTCTTTTTCTTAGCCTTTTTAGTTCCATACCCAATTCAATGATCTCCTCTTTCTCTATTTTCTTCATATAAACCTTTAAAGTTATAAAGTTTGTATCCCATAAATTTTGATATGATGTTTCATCATTATCATTTTCTTGGATATAATTATTGATTATGTCTATGATTTACTGTTTGATCCACCTATTATTTAAGATAGTTATTTAGTTTCCAGTTAGTTCTTGGTTTATCTTTCCATGACCCTTTTTTACATGTAATTTTTATTGCATCATGGTGTGAGAAGTTTGTATTTATTATTTCTACCTTTCTTCATTTGATTATAAGGTTTTTTGTGCCTTAGTACGTGGTCAATTTTGGTATAGGTGTCATGTACTATTGAGAAAAAGATATATTCTTTTCTTTCCCCATTAAGTTAGAGGTCTATCATATGTAAGTTTTCTAAGATTTCCATTCACCTTAACTTCCTTCTTGTTTATTTTGTATTGTAAGATAACTTTCTAAACTCAACTGAGTGTATGTTATTCCCTCTAGTCAAATCTGATGAAAGCAAGTTTTTAAAAAAATTTCACCTCCTTCCTAATTTCCCTTCATATAATATAATTTACTCCATTCTACCCTCAGCATTGCAATCCCTTTTTGTTAATATCTAATTTTTTATGCCATCCCATCAAACCAACTTATAGTCATATCTTCTAAGTATACTCCCTCTAACAGAGATAGAGTTCTCAAAATTATAACTATCATACATGTAGGGATGTAATCAGTTCAATCTTATTGAATAACAGTATTTTTCCTTTCCCTGTTTACCTTTCAACATATCTTTTGAGTGTCCTATTTGAACAATGAATTTTCTGTTCAGTTCTGGTCTTTGCATTAGGAAAATTTGATACCTATTTCATTAAATGTCTGTTTCCTCTGAAAGAGTATGGTCAATTTTTCTGGGTAGTTGATTCTTGTTTGTAATCCAAGTTTCTTTCTGTCTCTGGAATATCATGTTACAGGTTCTTCAATCCTTTCATTTTGATTCTTCCACTTCCTGCAAAATACTGATTGGGGCTCCTTGGTATTTGAATTATTTCTTTCAACTGACTATAGTAGTTTCTCCTTAAGCTGATAATTCTGATAATTTGGTTTCAGTATTTTGTTAGCATTTTCATTTTGGATTCCTTTCAGAAACTGATTGGTAGAATCTTTCAATGACTATTTCCCCCTCTGGTTGTTAGGATTTAAGGAAAATTTTCCTTTATGATTTCTTCAAAAATGTTATCCAGGCTCTCTCTCTTTTTGATCATGGTTCTCAAGTAGTTCAATAATTCTCAAATTATCTCTCCTGACCTTTTTGCAGGTCAAATGCTTTTTCAGTGAGATCTTTTATATTTCTTTTATTTTTCATTTTTTAAAAATTTTGCTTGACTGATTCTTGATGTCTCACAGAGTCATCAGTTTCCACTTGCCCAATTCTATTTTCCAAGGAATTATTTGTCTACAGCTAGCTTTTGCTTCTCCCTTTCCTTTTGGTCAATAGTATTTTTTTAGGGTTTTTTTTGCAAGGCAAATGGGGTTAAGTGGCTTGCCCAAGTCCACACAGCTAGGTAATTATTAAGTGTCTGAGACCGGATTTGAACCCAGGTACTCCTGACTCCAGGGCTGGTGCTTTATCCACTGTGCCACCTAGCCTCCCCCTGGTCAATAGTATTTTTGAAGGAGTTGTTTTCTTTTTCCATTTGCTCAATTCTATTGTTTTTCTTTTTTTTTTTTTTTAGATTTTTTTCAAGGCAATGGGGTTAAGTGGCTTGCCCAAGGCCACACAGCTAGGTAATTATTAAGTGTCTGAGACCGGATCTGAACCCAGGTACTCCTGACTCCAGGGCCGGTGCTTTATCCACTGTGCCACCTAGCCGCCCCTTCAATTCTATTTTTTAAAGAGTTGTTTTCTTCAGTCAATTTTTGTGCATCCTTTTACATGCTATTGAATGTTTCTTGCATTTCTTTTTCCCAATTATTCTACTTGATTTTAAAAACTCTTTTTGGGACCTTCTAAGTGATCTTTTTGGGCTAAAGATCAATTCATATTTCTCTCTGTGGTTGCACATGTAGTATTTTTTCTGCTGTCCTCCTCTGAGATATTGTTGTGATCTTCCTTATCTTCATAATAGTTTTAAATTTTTAATTAATTTTCTCTGACTTTTCTTGCTTATTTTGAGCTCTGCTCCCAACTCACATGGGCACTGTCCAAAGCTGCTTGTGGGGCAGCTAGGTGTTGAAGTAGATAGAGCATCAGCCCTGGAGTCAGGAGTCAGAAGGACCTGAATTCAAAGCTGTTTGTGTTGGGGGAGCTGCGCACTCATAGACTTTCTGCTTTGGGAACAGTAGTGGTTTGTTCACTGGCCTGCGGCTGTCCAGCCCAGCTGCACAGTGGTTCTGAGGCTCCCAATATGCCATCTGCACCTGTGTTGAAAACCTTCCTGTTATGCCTGTTGTGCTGTTGGCGAACTAAACTGGGTTCCAGGGGCCTTGGTCCAAGGTCTCTCCTGTGGTTAAGTGTCTTGGGCAGGCCTCCTCCACACCCATCTGTGCTCATCTTAGCTCCCTGAACTGGGGTCTACCCTATGCCCTGGGTCATGCTCTCCCCCCATCCCAGTAAGGCAAAAATTACCCCAGATACATTAAGCTTGAAAATACTCTACTATGTTCTTAAGTGGGTTCTGTAGCTTTAGAATCCAGTTAGAGGCTAATTAACATTGCTTTTGTAGGAAGCCTGGAAGAACTTGGGGAAATTCCTGCTTCTCTTTTGACTCCCCTCTCTCTCTCCAGTTCATCTTTCAAACAACTTCTAAAACGAATATTTCTAAAAACTACATCTGATCACATCACAGACACTCTAACCTAACCTTTTGTCAAATTACCTTTATCTATAATCTTTACAATGAAATGTAAAATCCTAGCCTGCCATACTGAGTCCTACAAAATATGACTCTACCTATATTTTTATTTCTGTGCCATTTCTTTCACACTCTTTTCCAGTTAAACTAACCTGTTCATTATTTTTTAACACATTTCATCTACTGCCTTTGCCTAAATGGATCACTATATCTACAATGTCCTTCCTCTTTGTCTGTATCTCATTGAATCTCTAGCATTCATCAAAGGATAATTCTGATCACTTCTCACGTGAGGCTTTTCCCAATCTCTCTACTTATTAATATGAAAGCAGGCACTTGGCAGGAGATTTTGTTATTCCACTAGCTCACTTGATGAAGCCACAGAATATCATCACATAATAAGCAATAAATATGCTAACACTTTTGTACCTTTAGAAAGTATGAGTAACTCTGATTCAGAAGGGAGCTACATCATTGAATAGACAATAATTGGTCATTCTATCCCCAGTCAGTTTGAGTCAGAGGAAGACAGAACCATCTATTCCTATGTAAGAGAGAAGGAAAGAGATTTTTCTTTCCTCTCTTCCCTCAACTTTCCTATCAGTCATGGGGATATATCAGGAGGGTATGAGGAACAGTTGAGGGCAAAGAGACCTATACACATTAGAAAAAAAAGAATAGAGAGGCTAACTCAGTTAGCCTAGAATGAATGTTAATTTGTATTTACCCCCCTCTTGAAAGTACTTTGTATATACTTTGTCTCTATCTTCCTTCATATTGTATTCTTCCTAAAATGTAAACTTCTTGATGGCATAAGCTATTGTTTTGGTTTTCATTTTTGCCATGCCTAATGTGGCACTTATTCATTCAATTAAATTAATCTCATTTTACAGAGGAGGATACTGAGTTATAATTTCTAAATAAAATCATATAATGCTAGGAAAGTTTCTTAGAGGTCATTTATTACAATTACATCATTTTTCAGATGAAGAAACTGAGGCCAAAAGAAGTTAAATGAGCTGTTTAAACTTACTTTGAGATGGAAATTTTGATACAGACTTCCCTGACTACTCTAACATGCTTAGAAGGAATGTTATATTCACATACAGTTTAGCACTCAATTAGTTGCTATTTCAAATGTGTGAACTAGAATTTAAGCTCCTAGAGTTTTATTCTGACCTGTCTTAGCAAATGTCAAAATGTTACACTTAATACTCTTTTCAATTTCCCTCAAATCATGTGAACATTTTGCCTTAAGCTCTATGACAAGTTGAACTCCGAATTTACAATGACTAATGTCTTTGCTGATCCACCAAAAGATTTGAAATATTTCAAGTAAAGATGTTATTTAAAAACACTTCAAAAAACATGACTTTCTTATTCTCCCTTGTATGTTTTGTCTCACATTATTCAGCTATACCTCACATCCAGAGTTTTTGAGACTGATAGTATCTTCACAGCAATAGTAATATTTTATAGAGAACCTTCACAAGGATGATGACTATGATGATGGTGATGACAATAGCAACAACAACTGCATTTTAGAGATATTAAATTTGCAAAATGCTTGCATACGTCTTCTTTCATTCTCACAGCAGCCTTCTAGGTACCCTTATGAAGCCATAGCTAACATTTACCTATATGACAAGTATCTTTTCCTTTCAGTTCTTTTATCTGCTCCAACAATAATAGTAATTAGAACACCTCTATTATTTGCATTGTGCTTTGAGGTTTGCCATGATCTCTTTCTCTCTCTCTCTGTATATATATATATATATATATATATATATATATATATATATATATATATATATATATATATATTTATCTCTCTATTTATAGCTATATCTATCTATAGCTATATCTATATTTCTTTCTTTATATATATTTATATATAGGAGTTTTTTGTTTTTGCAAGGTAATGGGGTGAAGTGACTTGCCCAAGGTTATATATAACTAGGTAATTATTAAGTGTCTGAGGCTGGATTTGTACTCATTTCCTCCTGACTCCAGGGCCAGTGCTCTATCCACTGCATCAACTAGCTGCCCTATATACATTTTTTTCATTTTAACTTTTGCTCTCTCACAATAACCCTGTGAGGCAAGATTGAGAAAGTTTCACTCATATTTCTGGAATTCCACAGTTAGTTTTATCTGAGGCAGATCTTCATGATTCCAAGTCCAATAATCTGTTTATTCTGCTGTGCTATCTCTGTAAATGCAATCCCTCTTCTGAATGATAGTATATCAAATATTTAAAGGACCAATTTTCTTTAGTTCACCAAGGATTGGAAAGAAACATTTCCCAAGGGATAGTATTCACCAAGAATTTGTACCTTGATTTGGTGATAGCCAGGAGTCATAAGTATAAGTTACATAAGGTGAATTTACCTTGATATAAGGTAAAATTTTCTGACAGTCCTCCAAAAAGCCACAGGGATGGTAATAGATCTTTCTTATCAGAAAGTCTTTAAAATGAATTGGATAATCATTTATTGGAGATTTTTATTCAGATATAATTTTGTTTATATGAATTCCAACTTTGAGATTTTTTTATTCTGTAACTATAGCATGGTAAGAATCTTAGATTCTGATCCCTCCCCTTTTATCACTGTGGTTAACCCTAGAGGGCAACCTAATGGAACAAATCTTTGGCAGAGTAAAGATGGATAGGTTACATGCTGATCCTAGACAGAATTCTAGTTTCGTGGAGAATGAATGTACTCTTTGCTGCACTTATCCATGTAACCTGAGTCCCAAAGTCCATTGGCAAAAGACTCTCCTTATTGGTGGAGATCAATGCATTGCACCTATGAGGGATTGGGGCAGAGTAGGCAAGAGCATGAGAGAAGAGATATTTGGTCTCTTCAAGTTCTGAAGTCTCATTCTGTTCCCTAGTCTTTTTAGGTTCTATTGTTGCTTTGTGTACTTCTGACTTTGAGAGGGAGGATGTATGATATCATTCCCAGAATAAGTCCTGGGAAAGATGCCAACATAAAAGGAGTTAGCTGTCTACAGCATATCCTTATCGCTAACTCACTACATTAGAGAATTTGGAATTTGAAAAATTCTCTTTTGAGTGAGATCTGTGACTATCTTTCTTGGTGTAGTTGAGTTATCTCATTTTCAATGGGAGAACTCCATATATATATATATATATACATATATATATATATATATATATTCTCACATATATACTTTCTCTGATTTCTGTTTTGCAATCAACTTGGATAAGTGAGTTCATTGCTATCAGTTATGTGTTTTCATTGTGGAACTAGTGGTGGGAAGGGAGTAGTTATGAAGCTTGGTGTCCTCTTTCCTCCATAAAAATAGTATTTTGAAGTTTAGTTTGAACCAAAAACTACATCCCCTAGAGTAATAATATCCAAGGGAATAGATCAATTAAATTCTAGATCAGTAGCCCCACACTCTGAAGATAGCAGACTAACCAAGCTTCTGGCCCCAGCCTTCTATTATCCTTCCTAGCAAAAGCTAATGTTTCCTTGGAGAAAGATGGAGGGTAAAGAGGATAAAGGTATCTAGTTTGCCTTCATTGTAGGCACACAATGACAATCTATGCTACATGTGAAGGGTAGTCTCCTTACCCTTAATAGGAGAGTTCTGAGAAGATATGATTGTGGAAAATTTCTCAAATTTTTCCCAGTTGGCACATGTGGAGTGAGTTCTTGTTTGTATAGTCTTAGGGATTTACAGCTGACTTGAGAGAGGTTCATTCTAATGCTACCTGAAGGATTCTGGCTTAGGAGGATTGATAACCTCTCAATCCTAGAACTGTAGGTGATTTTTCTTTGCTTGAAGAGAAAGAGAAAAAGAAAAAGGTTAGAACTTTTATAGAAAAAAGAATTTCAGGAATTTTGTTCTAGGGCGTTTTTAGTCTCAAGCTGTTTCTCCCTCTTGTCACAATCAAGTCCTCCCAATTTACCTTTTAAACACCTCTTCCCTCTTTTGATATTGCTACCAACTCTGGTTCAAGCCCTTATCACCTCCTGCCTGGATTATTGAAAACACTTTCTGACTGGTCTTCCTGCTTCTAGTCTCTTCCAACTCCAGTCCATTTTTCACATAGCTATCAAAGTAATTTTCTTTAAGTTCAGGTCTAACTCATTCTCAAATTCATTAAGCTCCAGTGGCTCCGTATTGTCTCCAGGATCAAGTATAAAAATAATCTGTTTGGCATTCAGAGGCCTTCATAACTTGGTTCTTTCTACCTTTCCATTCTAATTATATCTTACTCGATATACTCCATGTTCTAGTGACACTTGTCTCTTTGCTAATCTTCAAGATCTTCCATCTCCTGGATGTTCATCTTTACTGACTGTCCTTCATGCCTACAATCTTCTACCTCTTCCTTTCTATCTCCTGATTTCCTAGGCTTTAAGTCTCAGATAAAATATTACTTTCTTCAAGAAGTCTTTTCAGACTCCCTGTAATACTAGCATTTTCCCTCTGTGATTATCTCCAATTTTTCCTTTATATCTCATTTGTACATTTTTTGGTTAAAGAAATGGCCAACCATTTTAGTATCTTTGTCTAGAAAACCACAAATGGAGTTGTTAAAAGTTGAAACATGAGTGAAAAAATGATTGAGCAACAATGCTTTGGTGTTTTCATGTCATCTTTCCCATTAGGAAGGGTGTTGGTTGTGCAGTAGGGTGCTGGAACTGGAATTCAGAAGACCTAAGTTCCAATTTGGCTTGTGATTCTTACTAGCTGTGTGACTCTGGACATCACTAAATATTGCTTCATTTTTCTCAACTGTATAATGAGGATAAAAACAGAACCTATCTTTCTTTTGAATTATAAAGATTTTATTTATTTTGAGTTTTACAATTTTTCCCCTAATCTTACTTCCTCCCCCCCCACAAAAGGCAATTGCATTGTTTCCATGATCCATTTTTTTATTTTACATTGATCCAAATTGGATGTGATGAGAGAGAAATCATATCCTTAAGGAAGAAACATAAAGTATAAGAGATAGCCAGATCAGACAATAGGATATCATTTTTTTTAAATTAAAGGTAATAGTCCTTGGTCTTTATTGAAACTCCACAGTTCTTTCTCTGGATACAGATGGTATTCTCCATTGCAGACAGCCCCAAATTGTCCCTGATTGTTGCACTGATGGAATGAGTGAGTCCATCGAAGTTGATCATCACCCCCATGTTGCTGTTAGGGTGTACAATGTTTTTCTGGTTCTGCTCATCTCACTCAGCATCAGTTCATGCAAATCCCTCCAGGCTTCCCTGAAATCCCATCCCTCCTGATTTCTAATAGAACAATAGTGTTTCATGACATACATATACCACAGTTTGCTAAGCCATTTCTCAATTGAAGGATATTTACTTGATTTCCAATTCTTTGCTACCACCAGCAGGGCTGCTATGAATATTTTTGTACAAGTGATAAAACAGAACCTGTCTTGAAGGGCTGTGGTGAGGACACAAGAGAATCTTTTAAAAAGCCCTTAGTAGAGTGCTTAGCCTATAACAGATACTATTAAAATCCATATTCCTTTTGAGCAGGAACTATCTTGCTTTTCCTTAGCATCATTGTCTGCTCTATACTCTATCCTTAATAAAAGTTTGTTGACTTAACAATCTTAGAATCTTAAAATGTTAGAACTAGGAGGGACCTTGGAGAGTAGGAACTCTTCATTTAGAGAAAGGAAAAAGTTGCATCTCAGAAAAGGGAAGTGAATTGTCCAAAGTCATACATAAGTTGGCACTTCTGGAATTTGAATATTGTCTTCTTAATCAAAGACTATTTAAGTTTCTATTATTCAATTATAGCTTTTTCTTTTCAGTATAGAAAAAAACAGAGTAGTTTAGCAAGCAGAGGAGGCAATGTGTTATTGCAGAAAGCATCAAGAAGTTGAAAACTTTTGGTTCTAGCACTAGTTTAATAATTTATTTATCTATGCAGCCTTGGTTCCAGGTTAGATGAATCTATGAATAATTTTTCCTAGGATTTACTTTTAAGTTTATAGAATCATTAACTATTAGAACTGGGAAGGAACTTCCAACACTCCCCACCCCACCAACACTAGAGAGGGTAGGATGGGGGAAGTGAGACCCAGAGGAAAAAAGTATATTTCTAAGTCCATATAATTAATCATTGGATGACCTGGAATTCTAAATGTTTTTTCTTATTCCTAGCCCAATTCCTTCCATAACAGGAGGCAGTACTGAAGGGTAGTGTATTGGAAAGTTTATTGGTTACCACAGCAAAGGACTTGAGTTCAAAATCTTTACTAATTAACTACCTGTTTGACTTTAGGCAAGTCACTTAACCTCTCTGAGCTTTTGAGAACTCCCTAGGTTTCCTTA
Organism: Macrotis lagotis; assembly: GCF_037893015.1. Lineage (NCBI taxonomy): Eukaryota > Metazoa > Chordata > Mammalia > Peramelemorphia > Peramelidae > Macrotis > Macrotis lagotis. The sequence continues at coordinate 417,795,442 of NC_133658.1, read as the reverse complement.
CCCGTGTAAGGATTCCCTAACTTCCTTCAAAACTTAGCTGATTCATCTATATGAAACCTTTCTTAAATGCATACCTTTCTCCTTCCATTCAGCAAGTTTTATTCCCTCTAAAACCAACTTGTCTTTATTTATCTATGTACATGTAGGGTTTTATTTTTTTAGTTTTTGCAAGGAAAATGGGGTTAAATGGTTTGCCCAAGGCCACACAGCTAGGTAATTATTAAGTGTCTGAGGTCGGATTTGAACTCAGGTACTCCTGACTCCAGGGCCAGTGCTCTATCCACTGCACCACCTAGCCATTTGATACATATAGTTTCTTAATAGAAGAATATGATTTCCTCAAATATAGGGATCATTTTGTTTTTGAATATCCAAAACATAGAAAAATGACATTTATAATAGAAAGCACTTAATAATGCTTATTGAATTGAAAATCAATTGAGGTCAATATACAGAAACTAGTCAAGAATGACTTTACAGAATTGACCAGGCAGGTCCTTACTGCTCTTGAGAATCATTATTTGTCCCTATCAGGAGATGAACACTAAACAGGATTTTTAGATTTGATCCTAGAGGTAATAGGGAGTTATTGTAGTTTATTGCACTGGGGGAGTGGATAATAGGCTCAGACCTGTGTTTTAAGACAATCCCTTCGACAACTGATTAGAGAATGGATCAGAGTAGAGTCTCGAAGAGAGGAAGACCTACCCACCACCTATTGCAATAGCTCAAGAGTGAGGTGATGAGACTTGCAGCATAGCATTGGCATGTCAGAAGAACTCCTTGAAAGTAGGGACTATGTTTTGTCTTTGAAAAAAATTCCCAACATTTAATACAGTGCCTGGTGTATAATAGGAATTTAAAAAATGTTTATTGACTCACTGACCAGAGCACACCATCAAGTTGTCACGTAATGCCTCAGGGAAAAATCTGGGGGGCATTAGACATCCTTTTAGTAGCCCTTCTCTTAGCTTTTGACTGAAATCCTAAGGAATATTCTACTTCTTTTGTCAAAAGGAGCAATTGTCAAGTGGGGGGAATATACTAGATTATATCTTAGATTTGGATGGGATTAACTGCATCAATTTAATTCAATTGAAGAGCAGGCCAAAGTCATCTACATTTTGTTGTACTATCTCCTGAATTTAACTTGTACCACTCTCATTCTATTGTTTTTTTTTTTTTTTTTTAGGTTTTTGCAAAGGCAAACAAGGCTTGCCCAAGGCCACACAGCTAGGTAATTATTAAGTGTCTGAGACCCGATTTGAACCCAGGTACTCCTGACTCCAGGGCCAGTGCTTTATCCACTACGCCACCTAGCTGCCCTTCTCATTCTATTGTTAATAAATTCTTCTATATACTTGTATTTTTTGTACAAGTGTTCCTTCTGCCTCCTTGCTTTAATATTCATTCTCATGCTTAACCATCCAAGACAGGAAGAAGATGGACATACTCTTTTCTCCCTCCCCAACTTCCTGACCCTCTTGTCCATTTCCTGGGCAGCCTGAGGCAATATCACTTCTACTTTTTTCTCTAGCCTCCATTACTCAATCCTTCTCAGTATGAGCATCCATTTATCTCCTTCTTCCCTCTACTCAATGAAAAAAAGAAATGTCCTTATTACTCACAAAGCCTAATTCTTCACCAATAATTTTATCTCATTTCCTTTGGTCTCCTGGAACATGTTTCAGAAGTTATAACCTTTTTTTTTTTTGCATTAACACTCTATTCTTCTTCATTGTCAAAGTTAAATTTTTTTTGCAAATCCTTTTTGTTCACCCCTCCCCTCATTCCATGAATTTAGGTTTTAGGTTTCTGTATCAAGTGTTTTGAGGAAACTGTTTTTCTTAAGGCCATGTCTTCAATGACCTCACAAGTACCAAATGACATGATCTTTTATTCAGGTTCAACTGATTTCACCTTCTGATTCTTCTGATCATCTATTCTCTCCTCTTCCCTTCCCTCCCCTCCCCTCCTCTCCTCTCCTTTTTTTCTCTTTCCTTAACCAGCTCATTCATCACACAGTTTAAAATTAGGACCTCCATACAGATGACTTACCTCTCTTCCAATTTCTGAATCTGCATTTCTGACTACTGACAAGACATTTATATCTGGACATTATGGCATTTCCAACTCAATATATCAAAAGCCCAAACTTATTATCTTTACCCCCCCCCCCCCAGCTCTGTTCCCCTTATTTTTACTCCAATGATTCTGGTTATGGTACTAAGACCCATCTAATCTCTCTTTTGGTTACACTTTCTTTTTCATCTCTAACATAGATTGCTACCCACGGTGTGTTGATTTCTTTTCTTTTACTAGGCCCATGTTCATTTTCTCTCTAATTTTATTGTCACAGCCCTGGTTTAGGTTCTCATTGCCACCTCCCTAGCCATCTTACAGACCTTCTCCTTTCTCCTTCTCTTCCTTCCTTCCTCCTCTTCCTTTTTTCCTCCTCCTCCTCCTCCTCTTCTTTATTCTTCTTTTATCCTATTTTTTAAAAATTTATTAAGGAACCAAGTCCATTGTGATGTCAAGAAGATCACAATGTAGATTACAGATTCTAACTGCAGCAATAGATGGAATATAAGAAAAATGATCCTGAGCCAAGAGACTGGGTTGGAGGAGGTTATTTGGGGAACTTGCTACTGGGAAGGTAGTGATATTTAAAGGAGTTCTGCTTGGGAGAACTATCTGGGAGGAAATTGGAAATGGCCCACTAGACCCATCAGTTATAAATGGAGCAGACTAGTAAAGAGAGGTTTGCAATAAGGGGCATAACAGCAGGGTAATGCTCTCTCACAAGTTCCATGTAATGATTCCTTTTTCTTTTCCCTTTTCACAATAGTGCTAGTTCACAGTTCTTTTCTTCTGATGCATTTCCTTCCTTCCTTCCTTCCTTCCTTCCTTCCTTCCTTCCTTCCTTCCTTCTTTTCTTTTTTTTGGCATCATGAAATCTATCCAGTCTCACGTGATCTTCCCTTAACCCCCACCCCATGATCCAACCAAACTCTGTAAATCTAGAACATACACTGTCCCTTCATACCTTCAGCAGTACTGTTGTCCACAATATCATATGACTGAAATACCTTCCTCATCTTCATCTGCTAAAAACCTACCCATAATTTAAAGCATAACTCATTTGTCACCATGTCCATGAAGCCTTCTTTTTTTTTTTTTGCTATTAGTGATTAAGAACTTTATCCTTCGGGTTTCCTACAGCATTTATTTTTTGTAAGTCTTTGGTGAACTTAGCATGGAATAGTATGTACTCATTTGGACTGCTCTGGGAACCCTGTCTTTTCTAGATTTTCTTTCTCTTTCAATATTTATCTTGGTGTTGTGCAATTAACAGACTTTCAATAAATCGTTAAATTCCCTCAATAATATTGGAAGTGTCAGAGCTAGTGTACTACCCTACTACACTATTGAAGTAACTCCTGCTTACCACATTTCCTGCTGGATAATGCTACCTCTATTATTCAAGTCTAAAGAGTAACACTGTGCAGTCCTTGCTAGTTTGGCACTTGTTTATATTTTTCTTCTTTCAGAGTTAAAAGTTTTCTACATGAGCAATTTGTTGCATTTCATAATTTCAATGAATGCAAAAACTTGGTAATCTGTTTGAATTGCATCACTTCCCCCCCACCCCCAGTATCCTCTTCACTCAATTCTCTGTCATGCAAAATCCCAGAAACTTCTGGTATATTTTAAATAAGAAAAGTTTTGTGTTAAGCCTCTACTATGACTTGATAAAAATCAGTCCTTCTCAAATGTCATTTGCTTAACAAAATTTTTATTCTCTTCTTTTGGTAAATAACATTTTAAAAGGTAGTAATAGTAGCTAGCATTTAGGTAGGGCTTTATATACTTTTAAAATTTGATACTTCATATAAAACCTTCAGGTACTAGAGATGTCATTACTTCCATTTGACATTTAGGAAACTGAGGTTTTGAGAGATTAAATCAATTATCCAGAATCACATAACTAACAAATACTAGAAGCAGGATTAATCTTATCTCTGTTGTCTCCAGGTTGAGGATTTTTGCCTATTTTTGGCCTATTATTCAAAAATATTGAAGTATTTATGGAAGTCTTAAATGTTGCCTCATTTATTTAACATCATAGGAGAATGAGGTCCCTGAATTCATTGGTGAATTGTCAAGATAACTGAACTTTCTCTTAAGTAACAAACCTTTTAAAATTCCATTTGGCAAAGAGGTCCTTTTGAATGGATCAGATTGCTTAACTTTTTCTTGATGACTCAGAATTGTCATTGTTCATATCAGAAAAAGTGCTAGACAGTGATACATAGTTCAATTCTGGTTTTGATTTTTTTAAAGTTTTTCTCTCTTTTCCCTCTCTATTTGTTGTCACTTGTACACTCTAATTGGCTGCCTCTAATAGCCTTTCTAAGCCCTTTTGACTTTGCTCTTCCAAATCTGAGTTGCCTGGGAAAACAGATAAGGAAATTTGTTCACAAGTTTATGCAAAGTCAAATAAGTAAAATAAGAATCAAGGACCACTGTAGGTTTGATTTCCCTTTGCCAAAGTCCATGTTCCTTAATTTACCCTTCAATGCCTTCAGAGATGTGGCTCCAAGTCTACTTTTCTATACAGATGTGTTATTATTCCCCTTCAAAAATCCAAACCTTTACTCAAACCTGCTTAGCTCTGCCTCTCCTTCCCCAAAGCCTCACTTTTATAAATCTGTGCCTTGATTCAATATGCTACATATACCTAGATATGACTTTTCCTACCACTTTCAATTGTAAAATTCAAGATTCAACTCAAATTTAACTTCGTCCATGAAGCTGTCACTGACTGTATAAGGTTAGAACTACATTTCTTCCCTCTGTATTATCTTGTACAAGTTCTTTCCATTAGGCAATAACCAAATTTCCATTTTCCAATAGTCTTAAACATTTTGCAAATCTTAAAAATACTATAAAAGCATTAGCTATTATCATTATTAGTTGTATCCATGTCCTTCTTTGTGACATCTTTAATTGTTACATTGTTTAACTTCCCATAAAATTGTCTTAGATTTCTTAACTAGAATGCTTCTTATGGGGCTTGACTTCATTAATGCCTATTTCTAGTCTTCAGCCTAATCCAGTGCCAAGTTAATTTTTTTTTTCTTTTTGAGAAGTCGGGATAAGACCTGTTATTTTATTGTGTAAGAGATAGTCTTTTTAAAAATTCTTTTTATAAAGTTTAGTTAATAATGAAAAGAGCAGAGTAACTTTTTTTAAAGGATGAGATCTTATGTTAATTGTCAAATAATATATGCTATCAGTCTTACAAATAAATAATTTTGATACCTAATATGCAAAAAATAGAAATTGATTTTAATATACATTGCTGAATCAGGGGTTGAAGTTACCAAAGGAAGGTGGGAGAGAGTTCTGGATATTGACTTTTTTTTAATTGATTCCTTCCCTAGGCATTTATTAAGGTCCTGCTACATACCAAGAGCTATGCTAGATGTTTGAGATGTGGAGACAAAAAATGAGAGCTCTTATCTTCAAGAAAAATGCATTCCATTCAGTGATAAAGGATGGTAAATAATTGTGGCAAAATGGGAAAAGACAGACACAAGGTAGAATTAAAGACTGGCCAATGAGAATCCAGACCTTATAAATATGTACTTAACTGAAGGCAATTCCCCACATGGATTCTATATGGAGTGGACATGAGGATTCTATGATTGTTTTCTATCTGTTTAATGAGTGGTGAAGAAAAGAAGTTTTGGTAGACTACTGACATAGAATTGAGTGTTGACCAATTAACTAACTAATTCAAACTGCTGTTTTGCAACCTTCTAATGAGGATGCAATAGGTAGTAGTCCTTAGACATGTTGCCATGAAACCATGAGGGTGTGGTTCTTCTGTTCCTTTTGTCTCTGTTTTGACTATTTTTTCCTGTTCTTACATGAAGGAGTCTTGGAGATGATTATGACCTTGTGAGCTTCAAAAGGTCTGAAGATATTGAAGGCTAATTCCATATTTGCCTGGGGTGGCCTTGTGACCCAGAAAGAAACAAGTGGTTTTGGTGCCAACAAGTAGTAATTTCTAAAGTTCCTGCCTCTCAGTTAATGCAACAGTGATGCAAAACTCCAAAAACTAGATAAAAGAGAATTTATAATTTATAGACAAAGAACCCTGAGAAAATATTTAATTACTATAATATCAAAACTACTGTCAAATTGTAGAGAGAATAAGCATTTCTTTCTTCAGTTTTCATATCTGCTCATTGCTATTCTGATGTTTCAGTTATGTGCCATTCTTTGGGATGCCATTTGGAATTTTCTCCGCAAAGATACTGGAGTGATTTACCATTTGCTTTTTCAGCTCATTTTATAGATGAAGAACTGAGGCAAACAGGGTTAAATGACTTGTCCAGGGTTACACAGATTTGACTGAAAGTCTTACACTATAATCATTTTTATACTTATCTGCCCTTTATAGTTGCTTAGAGATTTCTTAAAAAGATGGTGGAGGGGCTACTACTCAACAAAACCATTAGAGGAAAGTGGTCTAAAAATGTTATTGGGGAACAAGGAGAATACATTATCTCTCCTTGTAACTCTGGGAGAGATCCAAGCTCCAAGCAGGGTTGCTTGGAGAGTGGTTATTGTTATTGTTTGTCCTTCATTCTTTTTTTTTTTAGGTTTTTGCAAGGCAAATGGGGTTAAGTGGCTTGCCCAAGGCCATACAGGTAGGTAATTATTAAGTTACTGAGGTCGGATTTGAACTCAGGTACTCCTGACTCCAGGACCGGTGCTCTATCCACTGCACCACCTAGCCGCCCCTTGTCCTTCATTCTTGAAGAAAACCATGACATCAGTGATGACATGCAAGTGAATTGGATTTAAATGAGGGAAAGATATACAAAATCATCAGCCTCACTGTTTCCTCCAGAGCCATCAAGGTCCCATCGTAAGATATAAATCAGGTGGACTGGAGATGACCCCTCATGCAGAGGGTGATAGAGAATGGTATCCACTGGGAAAAGTCAAGTTTCATTTAAGGCAGAAGGAATGGTGGTGAAAAAAGGAGAGTATGCTGGGGTGTTTGCTCACAGTAGAACAGTAGCTCTATATGCACAAAAGAAGTATCTTGTAGAGGGACAGAGATGGGTTAGATTATGGTTGAGCTAGTCAGAAATGAGAGGAAGTAAGATGGTGGGATAGGAATTTGTAAGTAAGAAAATTCACCAACAGTGATATGGTTTGAGTGTGTAACATAGATAGATGGACAATCTAATACAGATGGGCTGGGCATGGTTAGATAAATATCTGACCTGGGACCTAGTTCACCTCATTTCCAAGGGAGAGTTTAATTTCTACTTTTTGAAGAGCAAGAAGATGCCTGCAGCTGGATATCTGCTCTTGTCTTCCCCTGTCTTCAAGAAGACAATTGGATTAGAATTATGCTTATTTAATCATACTTCAAATATTTGTAGTCTAGGAGCATGATGAATTTTTTAAGGGTTGTTTTGAAGTTGAAGATAAAAATTAACTTACTTGCTGGCTTAATTCCCTTTCGTCAAATGCTTGAGACACAGAAAAACAATTTTGTTTAGAGAGCACATTCATTTTATCAGAACAAATAGTAAATAGAAATCAGGAAGTTTAGAATAGTTGAAAGAATATATGGAAGTGAATGTTCTCTTCTCAGGAGCAGTATAAAAGTTCATCTCAAAAAAGGAGAGAATGAGCTCACCAGGGAAGTCCACTCTTAGTAATCTTTGGGAATTCAGGGTCTGAGAATCAAGAGACATTTTTGTTGGGGCCAGCTTTCCCCATTTGTCTGTGACCATGACTTCTCTCATCAGTTATTTAAAAATTTGAACTTTACCTTTCTTCCTTATTTCTTTATTCTCTCTACTGCTTCCCCTTTTCTTTCTCCACAGTGTGCTCACCTTTACTCAGCAATGTAGCCTCTGAGATCCCTCCAGCAGTCTGTTCTCCTGATAACAGAATATATATATAGGATTATAGAGTTGTCCTTTAGGGATCTGCTCCAAATCAACTTCAGGAAGGTATAGAAGTGCTTTTCAGAAGCAAGAATTCTACAAATATCAAGGTACTATATTGATGCCAACTATTATTGTTACCATGTCTATTGATTGAGAAAATATAGCAAAGCAAAGGCACAATGATTTTAGTAATGTTTTTAAATGAATTTGAATTTTCATAGTAATTCATTTATGTGGAAGATATTATTTATTGTATCTATGGGAGATTTATCTGTCTATTAATGATACTAAGTTATTTAACAAGATAAAACCTTTGCATTAACTTTGCATCACCCCAGGGACTCATTAGGAACTACTGTTTTAGGAACTACTGAATTAGGAACCACTGTTATCGACTAGGAAGAATCCAAATTCTCACTCCATTCTACTGCTACTCTTCCTGGTTCCAACTCCATGGATTATCTTCTTGTACTTTCCCTTCTTTCCTGCCTCTTTTTTGTGTGTTGTTTCATTAGATTGCAAACTTGAGGAAGGTAGGGACCATCTTTCTTTTTATTAAATTGTATCCTCAGTGCAGAGTGGCTGGCACATCGTAGATGCTTGATAAATGTTTATTGTTTTAGACTAAAAAAGACAATATTATACCTTTTAAATAAACTTAGAAATTTTCTAGTCTTACTGATAATTAGAAATGAAGTTATTGAAGCTAAGGAAGGTCAGGTGATGCCTAAAGTCACACAATTAGAGTATGATAAACTAAGATCTTCAGATTTTTAGTTCAAAGCTCTTTCCAATATATCAGTCTTGCTTTTATGAAGTTATCAAGTTTCCAGTTACCTGAAAGGAGAAACAGTCTAGTTTCTCCCCTTTTCAATGTCCATCTATTTATTATTCCTCATACCCCCTGGATATTCATTCATTTTCTCATTCTCATAGGCATTGTCCTTACCTTACTGTAAAGCTAGTCTTGTATGAGGTCTACAAATCTGAGGTTAGGATAGATCAGGAAAGGTTATGGGAACAGTTTTGGGGGATACTTACATCATTTTGTTTGGCTTATAATGTACAGTTGTTTTACATTTGAAATTACTTTGAAAGCTTTTAATATTCTACTTTTGGTTAATTACAAATATTTATATGTGTGAATATATATTCTCTCTCTCTCTCTCTCTCTCTCTCTCTCTCTCTCTCTCTCTCTCTCTCTCCCTCCCTCCCGTTCTTCCTTCATAACTTTGGTACAATCAATACCAGTGCTTGATGTCATTAGGCAGAATAATTAATGATCACATTTCTTCTGGAAATTAAAAATGTATTCTCACTATTCAAATAGTGTATATAACTTATTGAAAGGTTCTGCATAATTAATGTTTAATTATGTAATTCAATACTCTTCTCTTAGGAGAAAGGGAGGAGTTTCAGTGAAGGAGGTGATTGTACACCTTCCCTCACTGATTTCCTCCCTATTCTTGAAGTCCAACTCAAGACCACCTTTTCTATAGTAGCTTCCCTGATCTCTGTTGATTCTGGGACATCTTTCCTTCTCAGATCTAATATATAGAGATTCAGCTTGACTTGGGTGTTAGTGCTTAAAACTACACTAAGACTTTGGAGACATCCTGTACAGAATTGAGAGGAAACTTTAATTATCCAGATACCTGTAGGTGACTTCTCTCTCTGTCTATGTCTCTGTCTCTCTCAAGCAGAGTAGAACTGTCAATATTTCTTGTCTTTGTTTAATGAATTCAAAAGGTGGTGAAACCAAGAAATGAAAACTCTGTCCTGAATCCAAATCCCATTAATAGGGAGGAATTAGTCCCTAGAGTGGAAATGATAGAAACCTTGACAGGGTGGGGTGGAAAGTTACCACTTGTGATAGAGAAGGAAAGGAAATCTGGTATAGTCTGGAATACATCCTAAATAGTAGAGAGAGAGAGAGAGACTTCAAAAAGTTCAGAAGAAAGATGGGAAGGATCCCATGGACTAGAATTCCCCCAAAGAAGATAACTCAGAATAAATTCTGAAGATACAGAGTAAAAATTCTAAAGAGGAAGAAAAACAAGGAACTTGAACAAAGGAATGAACCTACTTCCTGGGGTACATGGTGCTATGTAATTGTTGTATAGAAAAGAAATATCTTTTAATTGACTCCTAAACTATAACTAAGTATGGGTATGAAAAGACTCCCTTTTCCCCCTGGTGGCAAATGAGAGAAGAAAGGTAATGGACCTCCTGATGAGAGAAGGACCTTGAACTCTTCCCACCTGGGATGCTGCCATTTTGCCCTTGAATATGTGACCCTGGTAATGCTTCATTTTCCCTCTGTTTTGTCTTTTTTCCCTATTCTTAGATGGAGGATTAGAGACAGGATGTCGTTGAAACTCTGCAAGATGAAAAGTGCTAGCAAAATTTGCCAGCCACTATAGTCCTAAGAAGCAGCTCAACCCAGCAGTGGATCAAACTGGCAGTTTGAGGTCCTGTGTCCTGAATATCAGGGAAAGACTCTTCCATTTGCTATTTTGCACTAGGAAGTGAATTTGTTGGTGGAAAGAGTTTTGTAGCAGTCACTTTTAGCTCCCTATTCCCAGGAAAGATGGGCATAGAGGGCAGAGTGGTTCCCACTTAAGGGGAAGTATATGGACTTTTATATTTTTGCTGTATCTTCTCAATAACCACCATTCAGTAAAAGTTAATTGATGTTAATTCATATTGATGAAATATGAAATGGCAATGGTAATTGATATTGGGAACACATTAGAATGAGGGGTTGAGTTTGTAGCATTTGAAGAACCCCACAGTCTTTCAAGGGGTTCCCCTAGAGCCCTAAAGAGAGAGATATAACCAAACATTTTCTGAGGACTTGACTTAAAATTCCAAATGGGAGCCAGAATAAGGACTTTCAGAGTCTTATAATTACATTTTCATTTTACAGTTCAGGAAACAGAAACTCGGAGAAGCAAAGCTACTTGTTCAGGGTCATATAGGTGATATGTGAAAATCTGGGGATTTTAGTGGACAGAATGCTCCATATGTGTCAACATGATAGGGTAGTCAAATAAATCCATCCATTCTTGGGCAGACTTTAGAAAGGCAGAATTTTTCTCTACTCTATACCCTGCCTTGAACAGACCACACAATATTATGTTCAGCTCTGGGCACCACAATTTAAGAAGGAAAGGAATGAGATGGAGAGCATCCAGATTAAGACCACCACTGGGGTAAAGGGTCTCAAATCCATGTCACATAAAGTTGGGTCGAAGGAATTGAATATATTTAGTCAGGAACAGAAGAGACTCAGGAGAAACATAAGAACCAAGTTCAAGCACTTGAAAGACTGAAAAAGGGATTTGATTTGTTCTATTTGCTTCAAAAAAACAACCAGGTGCAATTGGAGGTAGTTAAAGAGACTAATTTAGGTTCTATGTTTGTTTGTTTGTTTTTAGGTTTTTGCAAGGCAAATGGGGTTAAGTGACTTGCCCAAGGCCACACAACTAGGTAATTATTAAGTGTCTGAGGCAGGATTTGAACTTAGGTACTCCTGAATCCAGGGCCGTGCTCTATCCACTGAGCCACCTAGCTGCCCATAATTTAGGTTCTATGTAAGGAAAAAAAAACTTGACAATTAGCACCATCCCAAAGTGGAAAGGTCTGTCCCAGGAGGTGCTAGGTTACCCCTCCCTCCTCATTGGAAGTCTTTAAGTAGAGCCTAGACGACCCCTTGATGGCTATGGGATAGTAGGATTCCTTTTGGTTTAGATTTCTTCCCCTTCAGAAAAGATATCTGATCACAGGTGGGAATGTACTTTGTACCCACGGGACTGGAATATAGAATACAAATTGGAATTTTATTTATCTTACTATACCTTTATTCCACTGAATGGATCAATGACCCAGTAGCTTCACCCAAATGTTCTACCAAACTCTGTTGTGGGAAGCTTCACTTTTCTCTCTTTCTTGTTTTCTACATCTTTTTTTTTTTCTAAAGACAATCCTGAGGGAGTACAGATGGTGCCATCTAGAGGAACATTTAGTATCTGAACTACAATTTAAGTAAACTGGATTGGGATCCTAAATTTTCTTGAAGACAGAAATATTCCTCTATTTCTTCCCTCTCTCTATTATGCTCCCTACTCCCATCCAGAAGTACATAAAATAAGGATCATGCACATAACATACACAAACACATACTCACTCTACCCAATAATCCCTGAAACTTGAGCCTTTTTAATTTTAACAGGGAAGTTTGAACGACCTTTATATAAAGAGAAATCAACTAAAAAGCATAAGAGTGATAGCCTTAGGATAGTCCAATTCAACTAATTCATTAATTGCCCATGGTGGGGAGACAGTACCCTATAAATAGAAAGAACCTCAATGGCTTAAGTTAGAGGATCTAGCTTTGAAACAGTTCAACTGTTCACCAGTTCTGTGGTCTTGGTAGAGTTATTTAATCTTTCTAACCTATATTAAATGAGAATAATTAGGCTAGATGACTTCTAAGATCCTTTCCTATTCTAAAACCTGTGTAAATGGGAATTTCGAGTTTTGAATGGGGAATTGGAGTTTTGAAGATATCTATGGCACAGCTTTCACTCTCAAGGGAATTGTCACCTAATGGTAACTGTATTCCTTGTTCTTGGTCCTTTGTTTTCAAAGAGGACCAATCACATCATAAGTGATGTCTTGAATCATGGGTGAGTTGGATTTAAGTAAGGTAGAGTCCCACAAAGTCATCAGCCTCAGTCTCTCTACCAGAATCATTGAAGACCAGTGGCAGGAAATCAGGACAACAGGCTATGGTTCAGGATGCAATGGATAAACTTGATGTCTTCAGTGTCTAAATATACTTTAAGAGCTCCACACCTGCTTCAGTTTTTTTCTTGGACATTGGAACAAATTATTCTTATCTGCCTCTTCCACTGGGGGCACTCTTCACAGGCTTGGGGTAGACACTCCTCTAATTCACCAATGGATTTGAGACCCCTTGGCTCCCCTCAAACTGATTTAGCATGTCTACCAAAATGTTTTACCAGAGTGTAGCCATTGCACTAATAGTAGTAAGAGACTTAGAAATGATTATGATGCAAAGGTCCATAAAATAAGTACAAAAGAGAAATACAGAAAGAGCACAGTGAGAGATTTGAGAAGGGAGAGGCCATATAACTGTGAGTTAGAGAAACACTAGAATCATAGTTTTAGAGGGAGAAGGGATCTTAGAGGTTGTTTATTCTAACCTCCTCACCTAACATATAAGCCTTAGAGAAGTTAAAGGACTTTTCTAAAGTTTCACAGATAATCAGCAGCAGAATCATCAATGTAAAATTGTGAAATAGATTCATTTGTCCAAGCTGTTGATTCTGCCATCTTTCAGGTATGTACCCTATTCCCTGTTGGTGACTCCTCCCTTCTGCCTACTCTTTCTCCCACCATAGTCCATTCTCTCTCCTCAAAGGATCTCCTCTCTGCATCTTTCAATCATATGAGGTTAGTAATGACTGAAAAAAGTTTAAAATGACCACAGTGGTAAATTTATCCTGGCATTCAAGGTGAACTGAGTTTGTAGAGGAATTTCTCCATCCCTGCCACTGTGAGGAATCTATCCCTTAATCCATGTTATAGGCGATGCACATAGTCTGTTCATGGGGTAGACTTTCTGTTATTGATTTGAAACAAGATTTCCTTTGTTATTCTTATCCAGAGAATTGAATTTTATTTTAGGCTCTGATGGCCTACTGTGCCATTGATGGTCTTGAGGAGGTGGGATAGGTAGAGACAGTAGCAAATCTGTGTCTGTGTTTAATTCACAGATACCTGTCTAAGCCAAAGCCAATTGAGATCCCATGATTGTTCAAACATCTGTTTGAAACTTTGTTCATCAGTAAAATGGAATCATGATCATTACCATAATAATCTCTGAACTGAACACATAGTGTCTGGGTAAATAGGATTAAATAAAATTCAGGTTTAGCACCATCCTTCACAAGGTAAAAAGTTAAACAATTCATGAAAATATTGTTCAAATTTAGTCTATGCTGAAAATACATTATACATTTCCTTTTCCTTTTTCTGGTTGAGCTTTTTATTCTATTGTAAGAGCCCAAATTTTACAGTAATAATTCAAATCCTAATATTTACTAGTTGTGCAATCCTTGATATGATACTTAAATTATCTGGGCCTTGATTTCTTTGTATGTAAAACAGAAACAATAATAGTTGCGGCCATCTTTCTCATGAAAGGCAGTGTGGTACAGTGGATACAGAGCTACCCCCTAAGCCAGAAAGATCTGAACTTGAGGTCTACATATCAGTGATATGACATTGGGCAAGTCATTTAATATTTTAATATTTTAGGTAACTCTGAAGACTTTAAGTTGTTATTTACTATCTAAGAGAAATAATATCCTATCTGGCTTTTAATTTCCTCTGTAAAATGGGAGGGTTGGACAAGATGGTTTTTAAGTTTCCTTTAACTCTAAATCCTATAAATGTTTCCCTGCTCTTGAGGGACTTAACCTTTTAAGCTCTAGAACCCTTTCCTTCTCCCCTAGATTTCAATGTTTTGATATTGGTGGTGAATGTGTCATGTAACCACTATATCTAGGTGACTCCAAACATGATTCACATTCTTCTTGATCATCTTATTTTATCCTAATCCCCTTTCTGGGCCTACAATTTTAATTAAATCAATACTTTTATTTTTTAATTAATTTTTTGATTACATGCAAAGATAATTTTCAGCATTCGTTTTTTGTAAGGTTTTGGGTGTCACATATTTATCCTTCCTTTCCTTTCCTTTCCTTCTCCCCCATGACAAGAAATCTCATATAAGTTATATGTGTAAGACTATATTAAACATTGTCATATTTGTCATGTTGTGAAAGAAGAAAAAGGAAAAAATGTGATAAAAACATAAAACAAATTTAAAAAATTTAAAAATAAAGCATGCTTTAGTCCTCATTCAGACTCCATAGTTCTTTCTCTAGATGTGGATGGTATTTTCCATCACAATTCCTTTAGAATTGTCTTCCCACCATTATACTTCTGAGAAGAACTAAAAGTCTATCATAGAAACCATCACAAAATGTTGCAGTTAATGTATATAGTGTTCTCCTACTTCTGCTCACTTCCCTCAGCCTCAGTTCATGAAAGTCTTACCAGGCTTTTTTGATGTCTGCTTGCTCAGGATTTCTTACAGAATAATGGAACTCTAGCATATTTGTATACCACAACTTGTTCAGTCTTCCCCAATTAATGGGCATCCTCTCAATAAAAAGAGCTGCTATAAATATTTTTTGCATATGTGGGTCTTTCCCCTTTTATGATCTCTTTGGGTTATAGACCTAGTAGTGATATTACTGGGTCAAAGGATATGCACAGTTTTATTGCCCTTTGCTCATAGATCCAAATTGTTTTAGAGAATATTGAATCAATTGACAATTCTACCAACAATGCATCAATGTCCCAATTTTTTCACATTCCCTTCAACATTGATCATTTTCCCTTTTTGTCATATTGGTCAATCTGATAGGCATGAATGGTCCTCAGAGTTCTTTTAATTTGTGTTTTTCCAATCAATAAAGATTATAGCATTTTCATATGATCATAGATAGCTTTGATATCTTCATTTAAAACTGCCTGTTCATATCCTTTGACCATTTTTCAATTGGAGAATGACTTATAAATTTGATTCAGTTCTCCATTTTGGAAATGAGTCATTTTTCAGAAATGGTAGCAGCCACAATTATTTCCCAACTTTCTGTATTCCTTCTAATTTTTGTTGCATTGGTTTTATTTGTACAAAACCTTTTTGATTTGATGCAATCAAAATTAAGCATTTTGCTTTATTGTCATGTTCTCTCTCTCTCTCTTGTTTGATCATAAACTCTTTCCCCTCTCCATATATCTGACAGATAAATTATTCCTTGTTTTCCTACTTGGCTTATGGTATCACCCTTTATGTCTAAATCCTGTATTCATTTTGACTTTATCTTGGTATAGGGTGTAAGTTGTAGATCTAAGCCTAGTTTCTGCCATACTATTTTCTAGCTTTCTAAGTCATTTTTTTTTTGTCAAATAATGAATTTTTTTTATCCCAGAAGCTAAAGTCTTTGGGTTTTTCAAACAATAGATTACTGTAGTCATTTATTACTGTTTATTTTTCTTTCTAATTTACTTCACTCATATACCACTCTATTTCTTAGTCACTACCAGTTTTGATGGCTGTTGCTAGGTCACCTTTCTTTGCATTTTTTCATTAATTCCTTTGATATTCTTGAACTTTCCTCCAGATGAAGTTTTTAACTATTTTTTCTAGCTCTACAAAATAATTTTTAGTAGTTTGATTGGTATAACACTGAATAAGTATTTTAATTTAGTCATTTTTATTATATTCACTTGGCCTATCCATGAGCAATTGACATTTCCCCAATTATTTAGATATGATTTTATTTGTGTAAAAAGTGTTTTGTAATTGTGTTCATAAAGTTTCTGAGTTTGTCTTGGAAGGTAGGCTCCCAAGTATTTCATGTTATCTATAGTTATTTTATTTTTTATTTTCTTGGCATTTTTGCAAAGTAATGGGGTTAAGTGTCTTGCCCAAGGTCAGACTGCTAGGTAATTATTAAGTGTCTGAGGTCAAATTTGAATTCAGGTCCCCCTGACTCCAGGGCCAGTGCTCTATCCACTGTGCTACCTAGCTGCCCTCTATAGTTAATTTAAATGGAGTTTCTCTTTATATCTCTTGATAATGTGCTTTTTTGATATCAAATAGAAAGACTAATGTTTTGTGGGTTTGTTTTATATCTTGCAACTTTGCTAAAGTTGTTAATTATTTCAAGTAGTTTTTCAGTTGATTTTGTAGGATTTTCTAAGTATAACATGATTTAATCTTCGAAGAGTTTGTTTTGTTTCCTCAATGATTATTCTAATTCCTTCAATTTCGTTTTCTTTTCTTATTGCTAAAGCTAACATTTTGTTTTCTAGGCAATGGGGTTAAGTGGCTTGCCTAAGGCCACACAGCTAGGTGATTATTAAGTATATGAGGTCGAATTTGAACTCAGGTACTCCTGACTCCAGGGCCGGTGCTCTATCCACTGTGCCACCTAGCTGCCCCTAAAGCTAACATTTCTGACGCAATATTGAAAAATAGTGGTGATGATGGGCATCTTTCTTTGTCCCCTGATCCAACTAGGAATGCTTCTAGCTAATCCCTATTACATATAATGCTTACTGATGGTTTTAGATAGATACTGTATATCATTTTAAGAAAAACTCCATTTATTTCTATGTTCTCTAGTGGTTTTTAAGAGGAATGGGGTGCTGTATTTTGTCAAAAACTTTTTCAGCTTTTATTGAGATAATGATATGGTCAATTATGCTGATAGTTTTACTAATATTGAACCAACCCTGCATTCCTTGTTTAAATCCTACCTGATCATAATGTATCATTTTAGTGATAATTTACTGCAATCTCTTTGCTAACATTTTATTTTAAAATTTTGCATTAATATTCATTAGGAAAATTGGTCTATATTTTTTTCCTCTGTCTTGATTCTTCCTGGTTTAGATATCAGCCCAATATTGGTGTCTTAAGAAGAATTTGGTGGAACTCCCTTTTCACCTATTTTTTCAAATAGCTTATAGAGAATTGGAATTAATTGTTCTTTAAATGTGGGATAGAATTCACTTGTATATCCATCTAGCTCTGGATATTTTTTTCTTAGGGAGTTTATTAATGGCTTGTGCAGTTTCTTTTTCTGGAATGGGGTTAAGTATTTTATTTCCTCTTCTATTTTGGGCAATTTAAATTTTTGTAAGTATTCATCCATTTCACAAAGATATCAGATTTATTGGCATATAACTGGGCAAAATACTCTGAATTATTACTTTAATTTCCTCCTCATTGATGGTGAATCCACCTTTTTCATTTTTTATATTGGTAATTTGATTTCCCTACTTTTTAAAAAAAAATCAAAGTAGCCAAAGGTTTATCTATTTTATTAATTTTTTTCATAAAGCTAACTCAAGTTGAAAAACTATCAGCTGTCCTAGTCCTCTAGTAATTTACAACTAGAAATAGACTCATCAACCCTCCTTGTGTTGGGTTGAAAACAGGCAGAGAATATTACACATGATCTGTATTATCACTACGAGGGGCAAACCTGAGCATGTTACAATGGCTGGGTCATCTTTTTGCAAGTTTCTGCTCTCTAATCCTCCTTTGTTGATTTATAGACAGGGCTCAATCACTACCTTCAAATATTTTAGAGATTATATTTATTCTGCTTGGTTCCAGAGGGGCAAAATTAGGATCAATGGGTAGAATTTCAGATAGGGAGATTTTGCCTTGCTGTACTGAAAAACTCCATAATAATTGAGTAATTAAAACTAGTATTGGTTGCCTGAGATTTTATCTGCAACGGAGACTAATTTGTGTAGTACATTCTTATGCAGGTATACATTCAGTTCTCTTCCAAGTTGAACATGCAGAGTTTTTGTAAGAAACTAGCCCACATATTTGAATTTTGCTTTTTTTGTGTGCCAAAAATAATAGAGGATAGGGACTGAGTCTATGATTTCCTTGATACAGGAATCTTCCTTTGCCAGTACTGATTGGTACCTTCTCTGCAATTAATAGTCTCAGAGAATTCTCTAGAGCATTGAGTGATTGTAAAATGGTCAGAATCCCAAAGTCTGTATGAAAAGTAGTGCTTGTATCTTTCAGCTCTTTTGGTTCTGAAGTCAGGCCACTGTCTCTTTTCCAAATAATACTTATATCCCCCAAAGCATATTTGCCACATTTTTCAGTAGTCTTGCACTTAGCTGAGTATGCTTGGCTTTTGGTAGTAAGGATACCGTGTGTATCTCTGACTATCCTGAGGGACGAAGAACAGAGCCAGGGCCAGCTCTACACTGGAGCATTTGGGGATAGAAAGTAGTCCTTGAACTTTTTGGCATCTGTTCCTGGAGGAGTGGCCCTTATTCAGAGCAATAGAAGTTGAATTGGAATTTTTCTGATTGAATTTAAGAATACTGACAACACATTCAATCAGTGGTAGAGTGTCAAACTTTCTAAAATGTAGCTATGACATTTAAACTAGAAATTAATGTGTACAGTGGGAAAAATAACGAATTAATTAATGAAATTCCTATTTTTAGTTCTTATTATCATCTCTAATCCCTTGTGATAAAGTCTCTTGTCCTCATTTCATTCATTAAGGCCTAATGGTGACTAGAAATCTTTCTGAATTTCCAAATATTATATTGTGGTGTGGATAGAGAGATGGATTTGAGAACAGAAAACCTGGAGGCCCAGATACTTTGCATTTTGATCCTGGAAGTTCATTTTCCCTTTGTAAGGTTCAGTTTCCTCAATCAGAAAATGGGGACAATGATAATCCTTACTTCCTGTTAGCCATCAAAAAAAAAAAAAGAATGGTGTATAAATTACCTTGAAAAACTTAAAATGGTACATGTCAACTATTAGTATTATGATTAAAATGTTAATTCCTTCCTATTGCCTATCTAATAAAGTACAAACTTCTCCTAATGTAAGGGAGGCTGCCCAAACCCCTTTGAACTTTTGACTGTCTTTATTTGTTTAAGTGTGGGATCAAAATTATCATAACCCATTTAATCTTGGATATATTTAACAGGTCAGAACATATTTATATTAGTTATTAAGTGTGAACAAAGTCTAGATATCCTTTAAATATGAAGAGAAATCTGTTCCTATAGACTGAGAGACTTGATCACACTCTAGGGCCAGTATGAGCTACTTGGATTCAGAGATTTGATCATTTGCTAACAATGAGGAAGATTGTGATTGGTGAGACTAGAAAGAAGAGTTCTCCAGCCAACTTTCAGGAGGATTTCTAACAAGAGAGATCACCTTGATGGCAGCCTGAATCTCTCCCCCACCTTGATTAGGAATGTATTTCAGAGAACCAGGGGATTTGAACTTTTTCATCAACCTTTTGTCCCTTTTGTCTTACTTAGGAATAGCAGCTACTGGAGTCAGTGTCTGTTTTGGTATCCAAGTACACATTGGATGAGATTAAGAAACAGACTCAAGGCTCTACAAAAAGCAGAACAAAAAAACTACATCATACCTAAGGAGGACCATCTTGAGGACTTCAGCAAACAAACCAAAACTTCCAGAATCTCCCAGTCATGAATCCACTTTCCCTTGGACTCTGTACGGGCTGTATGGGAAAGCATATCATAGACAGTGGAATGTTTGTACTAATTGTTCTTACTATACTACCTTAATAAAGGTTCTGTCTAAAAGCTAATTAGATCTGATTGACTGATATCATTGATAATATGTTGTGTGTGTGTGTGTGTGTGTTTGTGAGTGTGTGTAGACACCCAATGTGGGTTTGAAAGCTATACTGCTAGAAAAATATCCCAGCCCCTTAGAGCTACCTTGAAATCCTGATGGGAGATACAATAGCCACATTTTGGGATCTTGACTCATCAGTGTTTGGAATTAATTCCTCTTCATGCCTATATATCTATCTCTTCTTTATCACTCTATCACACTATCCATTATGATATCACTCTATCACACTATCACTTCATTCATTCATCTATCCATCCATCTATCCATCCATCCATCCATCCATCCAATCAATTCTTCATCCATCCATCCATCCATTCATCCATCTATTCATCCATCCAATCATCCATACAATCTAATCAATCTAATCTCTCTTCTCTCTCTCTCTCTCTCTCTCTCTCTCTCTCTCTCTCTCTCTCTCTCTCTCTCTCTCTCTCCCTCACCTTTGGAGGAGAATGGAAGCCTAGGGTTTGAAAACTGAGAAACCCTGAACACCAGAGTGTTTGGGTAGCCACTGACCAGTTTACAGCTTACCCTTCAGAGAAGAAATTTTGAGATTTTAAAAGTGCAACAAAGCTTTTTGGAAGCCTCTCATAGTGCTTCTGCAGTAGCTATGTGGCTCATTGGATACAATGTTTGTCTTGGAGTTAGAAAGACCTGAGTTCAAATTTGATTTCAGACACTATCATTAACTGTGTTATCTTGGGCAAGTCACTTACCTTCTGTTTGCTTCGGTTTCCTCTTGTGTACAAAGGAAGAAAGATATCTACCTTGAAGGGTTATTGTGAGGTACCTATAGTACTTGCAACATTTATATGCTTTGCAAATGCTAGCTGTTATTATTATTATCATCATTATTATTATAGAAGGATTCAAACTCCTGGCTTTTTGTTCTAAGAGGTGTTTTGATACTTGGAGCAGAGTCTCCTGGCAGAGAGAGAGAGGTCTCAGGAATCAAGAGTCAGAGGAAGCAAAACAGGAAGGTGGGGTTTGTTTTAGATCATGTCCTCCTGAGTTCAGGATCTTTTACCTTTGCTAAAAGAGTTAGGACAAATCTTATAGTTTATTTATGCTAAAAGAATATGGCAACCCCTGTTCTTTCCTGAGTAAAAAATAGCTTATGATTTCAACCGAGCCAGAAGAAACTGGAGAGAATGAAGACTAAAGCCAAGTAACATCCAAAAAAGTATACAAGTCCTGTAAAGAGACATTTGGGAATATCTGAGACAACTCCGTCAAAGTAGCATCCAAAAGGAAAATTATGAGTCTAGTGCTATGTGGGAACATTGTGAAGACCTCAGTAGCTCTAAAGTAGCATTAGTAAGAATTGTCCTCTTGATTTATGTGCCTTGCTACATGTATTTTCTACATTTGTATTTCTCAGAGCATGTTCCCAGTATGAATCCATTGTGGGAAAGCAAACACCGAGTTTATGAGGGAATTTTTTTTTCAGTTTTCATACTTTTACATTTCATCATTTGATTTTGGTTTGAATTAGTTGTGTCTTTTGACTATAAAAAGTAAGCACATCAGTGGGGGCTTATTTTAGTGCAATAGCATACTTTAATTCTGGGACAATTTTATGCTGGGAAATCTGCTTCACAAAGTATGTGTATATTTATGTGTATATATATATATATATATATATATATATATATATATATATATATATATGAAGTGTATCAGACTCCATAATGACTTTTAAGACCTCTCATTATCTGACTCCCAATTACCTATTCAGCCTTACATTGTACTACCCTTTTTCATGTATTCTCTGTTTCAACTAATCTATACTTGCCTCACTCTTCTTTCTTACCTCTACAACTGAATCTGGTCTTTATCACTGCACATTTCCCATAATATTTTATCTGCATTTTTCCATGCTCAACCTCATTCTCCCTTGTATTTATCATGTATATGTATATGAATATGTATACGTATACGTATATGTATATGTATATGTATATGATGTATATATATACATATTTCCTCATTGAATTGATACTCCTTAGAAGCAATCCTGCATTGCATTTATTTTTGACTTTTAATTCTTTCAAAACAGTTCCCTGTACCAAAAAAGGGCTTAATTTTTGTTGAATTGAGTTGATTTCATAGTTAAGTATGTTTTAACAAACTTTGGTCAACACTGTCATTTTTAGCTACAATCCATGCCAGAGATCTTATTTAAACTAAAAGAAAGATTATCTTTCATTATAGCTATACAAACATTGGTCATATGGATTTGCTCCAGTTTGATATTTAGCCAGAACATATGTACTGATTTTTGCTACAAAGAAATACGATTTCTTTTCCTGAATCATACAAGAAAATGAGAGACTAGGTTTGTCTAATTCTACCTTTACCGTTTTATTACCTGTAGGACTTGGGCAAGTTGTACTGGAGCTGATTTATACATTTATTCTCAGTTTCCTAATTTATCCTGCCTATTCTACTGAGGGCAGCTAGGTGGTGCAGTGGATAGAGCACTGGCCTTGGATTTAGGAGGACAGTAGTTCGAATTTGGCCTCAGTCCATTAATTAGGTGTGTGACTTTGGGCAAGTCACTTAACCCTGATTGCCTTGAATTCAGGGCCATCTCCAGTTGTCCTGATTTGTATCAGATCACTGGACCCAGATGGCTCTGGAGGAGAAAGTGAGACTGGTGACTGAGCACAGCCCTCTCTCACTCAAATCCAGTTCACATGCTTGTCATGGCATCATCTTTCTGATATTGTGATCTTCTTTGAAAATGAAGGACAAAAAATATTATTTTGCTCACAGTTTGTTGTAAGGATTAAATTAAATCCTCTGTAACTCTAAAGTGATAGTTAATATTATTGTTATTATTTTTTATGCTTTTGTCTAATGAAATTGTAAAACCCATTTATCATTTGCTTTATTTCTAACCAACTCTTATAGAATAAACTTTCCAATTCCCAAACAATTAGGACCCAGACTAGTGGGTGAAAGGGAGGTGGGATTCCAGGAACTAGTATGAACATGAATTCTTTTTCTCTGAGTAATCCCCTATAGTACTAAGTATGGGTGAAACCTCAGAACCCTATGATTCATCCATGGTCATCTTGGCTAATAGCATATGATTTATTTGATAGAGATAGGGGAGTAGGGGAGGAATCTATGATTTCATTGTTATATGAAATTCCCAGGAGAGGAATTTCCCTTTCTTAGGGTAGGTCAGCATTTTCTATGCACCTGGATAGCCTTAAAGAGATCTCTGATGCTATCTCTCATATTTTATTTTTTCCTTTAGGATATGATTTTTCTCTCAACACATTCAATTTAGATCATTGTATAGCAGGGAAACAATGTAAAGACTATCAGACTGCCTTCTGTGGGGGTGGGGGGAAGGAAGCAAGATTAGGGGAAAATTGTAAAATTCAATAAAAATAAAAATTTTAAAAAGAGTTGACTGAGCAGAGGTGTCAAATGTCTGCAGTTGCCAGAACTACAATAAAAAGTAACTGAGAAATATTTAACAAAATAAATAACAGTGCAATAGAACATAGATAATGTTAGTATATGGTATCCTAAGTCAATATGTAGTCAAAGGGATCTTTGCAGTTTGGTGACTCTGTTTTTATTTGAGTTTGACGCTACTGGTCTATGATATATTGAGAGATTAAGGGTCACACAACCAGGATGAATCTGTGGCAAACCTCTAGCTCAAGACTTTCTTGTTCTGAGGACAACTTTCTAACCACTACCCCACACAATTTCTCATGAGCAGTTTCATAGTTTAACAAGCTCTCAGAGTTGTAAGAAACCTCAGAGGTTCACATAGAAAGCCTATTTATAATATCTTTGACAAATAGTTAATCTTCACTTGAATAATTCTAGTGATGAAGAACTCATTACTTCTAGACCATTCTATTTTTGGACCACAGAAATCATTAGGGATTTTTTCTTTTTATGAAGCAAAAAACTTCTTCCTTGTAACGTCTGCCTACTGACATTAACTTTGACCCTTTAGTGCCAAGAAGAACGAATCTAATTTCTCTTCAGATATTTAAACACATGTTCTAAGTATTCTCTCCTTCAAATTAGACATCAATGTTTACTTTGATTGATCCTCATAAGACTTATTCACTAATCTTTTTATAATTCTAATGCCTCTTATGTCAGAAGCACATATTTCATTCTTGCATTTTCGATGGGGAGAGGAGACTGAGGCTTGAAGGTAGCATGCAGGATAACATATCTTGTAAGTGGCAGACCTGGATCTTTGATCCAAATCTTTTCCTCTGAAGGTCAGTACTTTTTCCCTTTCACAATGATTTTGCCTCTGGACAGCCTTGAAACACCAAGACCTATTTACAATTATTTGAACAAATTTGAGCAAATTCCTGGAAATGTGCTTGGGGGAACCAAGATGAGCATGAAGGAGAATGTTGCCATAGGAAATAATTCTCCAGAGAGCAGTGTGAAATGCAGAGAATCTGATTTCAGCAAACTACTTCACAAAAGAATAATTGCCTCTTTGCTTAATGGAGGGATAATGTACTATGTGATTCCAGATACCATGGAGCAGTGGATGCCTGATAAATATTAACTGTGGAATAGACAATGTTCTTTTTACAATCCTTTAGAGATCAAGTGGGGGTAATTCAGAGCAATTAGGGCAGACAGGATGCTTTAGGCAAGATGGAAAAACACCCAGTGTGGGTTTGAGACACAAAATGGCTACATGTCACATAAATAAACAGCTTTTCTTCCTCCTTTCCTCCCTTTCCTGAGTCAACAAGACCAATAGGGTTCCAGTTCCCAAGGAACACTAAAGCACTGTATAAACTATAATACATCACATAAATATGAGCTACTATGATTATTTTAATTATCTTTCAGATAATTTCAAAAGAAAGGAATAACTCACCATTCACTGTTATTATTCTTTATCATTGCAAAGAGACAAAATAAATGTCTTTTGTAGTGGAAAAAAGTAGTAGATTTTAGAACTCACTCTAAATTAGTGCAGAAACTAGATTCCCTCCAGAAGTGGTCAAACTATTTGAATTCATATGGCACATTTCCCTTGGGCTAGAACCAATGATCACATTTTACATATTTATGCTTCAAATAGTGTGCAATAGAATACATATGACTTCTTCAGAGAATTCATCATTCACACTTATTGAGATTTAGCTTATTCTCTGTAGACTTATGGAAAACATCCTCAATTCATGTAACTCCAGTAGCAGACAGCCAGGAAGAATCTGGTATAAGCCTCTTCTAGTTTCTGTCTTATTCTACTACAGAGTCTCCATGTTTGGAAAACTTTTCTTTTTGTGCAACTTGCAGGTTATAAGTATTCAATATGGAATATGGATAGGGGATGGCTAGGTGGCACAGTGGATAGAGAACTGGCCTTGGAGTCAGGAGTACCTGGGTTCAAATCCGACCCCAGACACTTAATAATTACCTAGCTGTGTGGCCTTGGGCAAGCCACTTAACCCCATTGCCTTGAAAAAAATTTAAAAATATATGGAATATGGATAGGGGCTGGACTCATTACTTTATTGATATAAAGAACTTAGTATTGGGGAAACTTTTTCTACAGATGCAAGTGGGCACCTTTTTTGCAATTTATACTCTTAGAAAATTGCCTAGAACATTGAGCAATTAAGTGACTTGTTCTGGATCACACAAATAGCAATTTGTATTACTGGAGAGGTTGAATCTAGGTCCCCCCAGTTTCAAGGCAAGTTCTCTATCTGTTATACCTCCCTGCCTCATGTATTTGATATGGTGACATCATTAGCATTGTTCTTTTTTTCATTCTTATCTTAAGAAAATTAAGAAAGAAAATAGTAGAAGGATAAACTGCTTTTCTAAAATTATTTCACACTTAATCTGCAGACTTTTGTTCAATGAAAAGACTGCTTTTTGTAATTCCTTTTTATGTCAGTGATGGTGGAGATGACTATGATAAGGTGATGATGGTATAAGGAAAGAATAATTAAAGGATAGCTTAAGGTTCCAGAGAGAGAGAGAGGTAGTATATCCAAATTTCTTTAGTCTTTCTAAGGGACTCAAATAGTTCATTAAAGGTTTCACAGTGGTCTCTTAAAGGAAGACTAGTTGAAAAGAGATTATTATAATCACATGCCTTTCTGTATCACTGTAACATTTGCAAAATATTTCTATCAATGCTTCTTCGTGGTGTGTAAGGCAGGCATTATCCCCATTTTACTGCTGGGGAAGCTGTAGCAAGAAGAGGGGAGGTACCTTGCCCATGGTCATATGACTAGTGAATGTCAGAGTCTAGATGAGCATAATGGATATTTATTTAAAATGTATTAAATGGGTATCCTCTCTGGGCTCATTCTCCCAATTTGAACTTGATTAACAAGTAAGTTCTTCTAGAATACCATAACTACTTTTTTCTGCAGGTTCTAGGAGTAGCTCTGAGACAGGAATTTCTAGTACTATCACTCACAATATCCAATCAATGTGCTTGATGATGTCAATTAACTAAATGACATCAATTGGCTTTTATAAGAGACTCCTTAGTGAGAAGGCATAGTAATAAATTATAAAATAATCACCCTCTAGACTTGGGAGTGGATCATACCTTCCCCCTGCATACACAGGCAAGAAAATGGGGTTAATCTTAAGATATAGAAATAGTGAGGCACACATTAGTGAACTCATGGGACCATGGGGATACTGTGTGACTCTAGCCCCTGGGAATCCTTTTCTCCTGTCTTGAAATGCTCACTAAATACACGTTGGGACTAGGTGACAGTCTGACTCCTCACAGATTGTTGTCTCAGCTGATGGGTCAATCCACTTCTGGTCTGCATCAAGATGATGATTTACTTTTTGCATTATCACCTTAGTAAAGTTTTCTGCTGCTATAATAAATGATAGTTAATCTTTGAACAAAAAAATGCATCAACTCTCCACTTTATTCTCGGTTTGTAGCCTTTTCAATTTAAATAGTTTATCATGAGTGAGGTAACTGACTTTGATGCTATTTTCATTCTCACTACATCATGCTAATAAGCTCATATCCCTCCTTTAGTCATTGATGACTGGGATAATGTAAGAGTATTATTCATTTTCTAGAACCTAGGCAAGCATGTTATCATGAAATTCAGGTACAATACTAATAAAGTTTTCTAGGCTAACAAATTTTGACGTAATTTTCAAGAAGCCCTCACAAATGACAGTATCAAAGATAGTGGTCAGATCCACAAATGTTGCATATAGATTCCTCCTGCCATTTCTCCTAGAGTTGTTGGGCAGTAAACACAATTTATTGGCCCTTTCTAAAGTCAAATTGGATCACAGGTAGATTTTCCTTCACCATCTTCCAAGATCAGCCTACTAAGGTGGACTCTGGCAAAAATCTCAATGCATCCTCTGAAGCTGAGATGCAAATTTGGATTGATTCTCTGATGCTTGTGCTAATTTTGGTCTAACAATTAACATTAAGAAAACAGGTTCTTCACTAGCCAGCAATACAGCATCTGTATGTGGTTCCATTGGCTTTAGCATTAGAGAAATTTTTAATTTTGTCATTAAGTTCACTTAATTTGGCAGTATTGCTTTCCAGGGGATACACATAGATGAGGAAATTGATGCATGCATTGCCAGAGCTAGTATAGTGTTTAGGAAGCTCTGAAGGAAAGTGTGGGAAATAAGAGGTATTTGACAGTCTACTAAAATGAACATCTAGGGACCTGTTGTGCTGACTCCATTGTTGTATGCCTATGAAACCTGGACACTCTACCAGCACCATGCTGGGAAATTGCTTGTATTTGACTTGTCTTAGGAAGATTCTGAATATCACTTGACAAGATAAGGTACTGGATACCAAGGTCCTTTCTTGATTTAAACTGCCAGACATCCAAACTCTACTGTAGAGAGCACAACTGCAATGGACTGTTCATCTTGTTCAAATGTCAATTATATGTTTGCTTAACACTCACAAGAGGGTCATAAGAAGCAATATAAAGAGACCATCAAGGTCTCTCTGATGATGGAATTGATTGTGAGACATGTGAGACATGTGAGACACTGGTAAAGGACTGTCCATCATGGCACATCCATGTCATAGAAGCAATGTCAAAGCAGAATTGCAGTATCTGAAAAGAAATGTGATGTGCAAATTTGGATTTTTTTATGCTTGACCTTAGTTCATAATTGAACTGATCAGCCATACTCAGATATGCTATATCTTGATTCCAACATAGTGATGTCATTTTGGTCCTCTTCCATAATGAAGGACAACAACCGAACAATAAATTCCATGCCACTTTCTGGTGAGGGGTTCTTTTGGTGGTTTTGATGAATCTTCACAAGTTACTTAGGTACTGCTTCCATCTTGTCACCCCAGAATACTTGATAAGATCATGAAAGAATACACACAAAAGAAATATAGAGGCTCTATGAATATACATGTAGGGGGATCCAGTTTCCCTTCCCCAACTCTCTCCTGCAATTCATAACAATCTTCCTCAATTGAGCCATCAGGGAAAAGGATGAAAGATAAATCATTTGAAACTTTTGTTGACAGAATAATTTCCAGTTTAGAAATTCAAGAGCAATCGGTAATTCCAGCTCTAATACCAATTGATAGAGTGTGCATTATCACATTTTGACAACTCTGAATCATCATGGTTAAACCTAACTCTCCAAAATTCCACATATTGAATTAGAATCGGGGAAAGAATGTTAGCACATGTCTCAAAAACTGACCAGTTTTATTATTGGCCTTATTGGCTTCCCCTTATACCTAAAAGCACAAAATGGAATGTTTTTGAAAATGGATAACGCTTTGATATTTTCCTTTTATGATCATACCTACTTTTATAGGTATAAAGTACTGAAATCTTTCATCTTCAAGTCATTACATTAAATTTAACCTTGTAAAAAGTCACAACCTGATGTAAAAGGACATATGGTTTTAGAGCAATTTTCTTTGGCATGGGGCTTCCCAGATCACAAAGTACTTTCTTCACAATAATACTATATGGTGGGTTATAGAAATGTTTTTAATTCTCATTTTATAGATAAGGAAATTCAGATTTATGGAATTAAAGTAATTGGCTCAGAATCCTTTATTTTGCTCTCTAATCAAGTTTTTGGAAGACATTTTTATGGAAGACATTTTTTCAGGTTGGTTTATTCAGATGATTTGTTCTTTTCATTCATCATCTCTTCAATCTCTGGTAAACACTGACAACTCTAAAACTTTAGTGTCTCCCTATCACTTCTAGGATTAGATAGAAGTTCCTATATCTGACATTTAATCACTTTATAATCTTGTTCTGACCTGGCTTTCCAGGGATATTTTACACTATTCCACTTTACATATACACCAGTCTATTTTGCTTCTCAGTCACCTCTCTATGCCTTTGTATATGCTGTGCCCCATGCTTAGAATGCCTTCCCTCTTCACTTCTACCTTTATGAATCCTTAATGTCCTCCAAAATTGAGAAAGTACCACCTTATATATGAGGCCTTTCTTGATCCTCTCAGATGCTAATGCCTCACTCTGTAAAATTATCATATCTATACATGCAAAAATATAATATATATATATTTAAATAACATGTGTATATAGTTTTTGTTCTTCATTATCAAAGAAGACCAAAATGACATCACTATGTTAGAGACAAATTATAGTGTGTCCAGCTGTGACTGATCAGGCCAATATGATCTCAGAAGTCTCTACCACAAGCCAGCACAAATAGTTCTTGTGAACATCGTGGGTGGATACTCTAAACATAAGCATCTCATGTTTCCTTTTAACTCCTTCAATTCTTCCTTGCTCATAGAACACAGTACCCTCTCTGATGGGCAGTTTCTCATACTGTACAATTTATTTCAAAGTTCTTGAGACTTGTACCTTGAGTCCTTGTATCTTTGTTCCTAACCGCCCCCCCCCCCCGTAAGTATTTACCTTTTGTGAATTCTCCATAAAACTTTTTGGCAAAAGTATCATTGACATTTGAACAATGTACCCACCTCATCAGAGTTGTATTCTCTGTAGTAGTTTGAATGTTTGACAGTTTTGCTTTAGAAAGGACCTCGGTGTCTGGTATTTTATCCTGCTAGGTGATCTTCAGAATCTTCCTAAGATGATTTATAGCTGTATATATAAAAATACTTAATAAGTATATATATATATACATATATATATATATATGAAAGAATATACTATAATATGTCATATGCAGTATATCCATTATTGTAATTATGTAGACTTAAATGAGTACCTATTATTTCCTCCAACAGATGGAAGGTAGAGGCTATTTCAATTTTGTCTCTAAGCTCTTAGTTTAGTATCTGGCACAAACTAGACTCTCATTAAATAAATGCAATTTGATTGATTTGACTTTTATCTTATTTTCTTTCTTTTCGAGTTTAGTCTCAGACTCATTTTTCTTTTTTTTTTTCAAATTATCTCTTGGATTTTTCTGTTCTTGGATGCCTGTCAACCCATGCTAACAAAATAGCCTTCCTTAAATACTGTGCCCATTATTTCACTATCTCCTCGTTAATATAGGATCAAGTCCAACTTCCTAACTTCTTCAGCAAGAATTTTGAGGTACTTCATTCTATGATCCCACCTGATTTTTCCAATTTTAATTCTCATTACTTTCCCACATATTCGTTTTGCACTGTCTACTCACTGACCTCAAAATATTCTACCCTCATTTCCAATTTTGTAGTTTTGCTCTTTTCCTCAGGTTCACTATCAATTCTGCTCATCCATATGTCTTAGGTATCATCCATATCTTGGTTATCAGAGTTGTGATACAGTGATAGAATAGCTGGGTTTTTAGTCAGGTGAATTAAATTCATATTTTTTGATTTCACATTTTTTTCTAAACTTGAGCAAGTCACTTCAACTCTATGGGCTTCACTTTTTTCATCCGTAAAATGATGTAGTTGGGTTAAAAGCTCTTGAAAGTCTTTTCTAGCTCTAAATTCTATGACCTGATCATTCCTATTTTTCTTCCACTATGAAGTTTTTTTAACTACTTAGAATCTCACTGATATCCTCTGCTTTGCCCACTACATAAATACTATTTTGTTTTCTATAAGATATCTTTTCTATACACATTACTTTCTATTTCATATCACAGTTAAAATTAAGTGTGCTGGAGCCAACTAATCTTGATGAAAGTCAATTGTTGATTATTCAACCTCAGAAATTGGTAAACACTATAAACAGAACTTGATTTACTGCTTGTTGATTGGCTGAACTTAAGAAGCAATGGAGAAGGGGTGGCTAGGTGGCGCAGTGGATAGAGCACCAGCCTTGGAGTCAGTAGTACCTAGGTTCAAATCCAGTCTCAGACATTTAATAATTACCTAGCTGTGCAGCCCTGGGCAAGCCACTTAACCCCATTTGCCTTGCAAAAACCTAAAAAAAAAAAAAGCAATGGAGAAAATGTTAATAATGCAGATTAAACTTATATGTGAGTTATTTATGAATTTTTGTGTGCTTTTTTCTGTTAGATTTTTACCAACACACCTTTAATATTGTGTATACATATATTATTTACTTTTTTTTTTTTGCAAGGCAATGGGGCCAAGTGGCTTGCCCAGGGCCGCACAGCTAGGTAATTATTATATGTCTGAGGTCGGATTTGAATTCAGGTACTACTGACTCCAGGGCTGGTGCTCTATCCACTGCGCCACCTAGCCGCCCCCTTATTATTTACTTTTGAAATAATCAGATTGATTGTCTTTTTTAATTGAACCTACTTACAGTTAATTGATTTTGTCTTGTAACTGCCTAAGTCGTTATTATTTGTCTCTGATCTTAGACCAGAAATTTAGCTGTCCTGTAGTTAAATTTAGAAATCCAGTTCTGTTAATCAATGTTTTCTTCTTACGTCAAGGAAAAAGGATGCAGGTGGACACCACTAAGCCCAATCTAGTATATTTATACCACCAAGCTACCCAAGGATTTGTTAACCAAAGAAATCTGATTTGCTATCTCTTTCCTTAAAGATATAACTGGAATCAAACAACAGACATTTCTTAGTCACAGGAGGTGGGAAAGGGGTTGTTGCCTCATTTCCAATTTCCATCCAATCATATTTTCTTCCACCTCTGATGATGGTTTTCCTATATTCTATACTTTCTAAAAACTGTAAAAGAAAACCATCCCCCTTATTCAGTTTCTTAGCTTTACTAGAGAATATGAGATTTTGTTTATTGGTAAATTCGTGCTTTATTAATAAATTGATTGGGTATGGAACTTTATACCTCAGTCTACCTTAATTTTAACTGTTACATTTTCTTAGCCTAGAAACTCTTTCATATCAGGTAACATTTCTTATTTATTAGGGTCTTTCCCCGGAAGATCAAATACAGAGCCTTAAACAAATTGGAATCTGTTCAGAGGAGAGTAGCTGGGATGGTGCCAGACTTTTTCACATGAGAATTGGTTGAAGAAACTGGAGATGTTTAGTCTTGATAAAATAAGACTTGGAGGGTGAAGGATAGTGTGATAACTGTGCCCAAGTATGAAAAAATGTCACATGAGAGATAATTGACTTGTTTATCCTAGTCCCAGATAGAAGAAGTAGGAATGACAAATGGGAGTTAAAATAAATTTTATTTTGAAGTTTCTTTTATGAAGGACTTATTTATCCAACATATAGAGAACTGAATCAAATTTATAAAATTAAAAGCCATTCCCCAATTGATAAATGACCAAAGGATATGAAGAGTTTTCAAATAAAGTAATAAAAACTATGCATTACCATATAAAAATAGTCTTACTCATTATTGATTGAAGAAACAAATTAAAACAATTCTCATACTTATTAGAGTGACTAATAGGACAGAAAAGGAAAATAATAAATATTAGAAGGCATGTGGAAAAATGAGAAATTAATACCCTGCTGGTGGGTTATGAATTGATTCAACCATTTTGAAGAGCAATTTTAAATTGTGCTCTATGGGTTATAAAACCATGCATACCCTTTGACCTTGCAAAACCACTACCAGGTCTGCATCCCAAAAGAGATAACCAAAAAAAAAATAAGAAAAAGTACATATATATGTGTGTGTGTGTGTGTGTGTGTGTGTGTGTGTGTGTGTGTGTGTGTATCTATCCAACTCTCTCTCTCTCTCCCCCTTATCTTTCTCTAGCTCTGTGCCGGGTTTTTATTTACAACGCCGGCTTCTTTATGCTAGTCCGTCCTCTTACTCACCAGTCCAACACGTGATGAGTCTTCGGGGTACCTCCGGCCCCCACTCTTTGATGGGGGAAGAACCAGACAGAGCGCCTGAGGTGGATAATGAGTCTTTATTCTTCTGTGATCACATCCCCGCTCCTGCCCAACCTCTCAGCAGACACTTTTATCCCCTCTGTCCTCCCTCCCATGAACTCTTACTCAATGAGGGGCCGAGTTCTGTAACATTCCCTTATAAGGTGATTATGTTTCCCCCGCTAAGCGACCGCCAAGCCTCTTCCCCCCGCCCCCAACATCTCCCCCTTTCTGTTTTACAAGGTTATCACTTGGTGTGACCTTAAGCGGTGCTGAGGTTAGCCTTAAGCGGCGTCATTTCTACTGGCCTCTGATAGCCGGGGGCGAGGAACCCTGTCTTAGGTCATCTCCTTCAACCCAGGACCTTGCCCGTCCTAGGTGCCCGACACCCTCAGGGCCTGTCTTAGGTGGCTGGGTTAGGAGAGGTTGCCCGTCTTGGGGTTTACCTCGTCTTACCCCTAGGTGTCACATGTCATGCATGGCGGCTAGCCAGACTTGGGGATCCTCCCCCGTCTCCATGGCCATGAAGGCTTTCTGAGTAAGAAGCATATAGCCCCTCTGTCGCCTAGCTAGGCGGCAGAAACAGACAACAAGTAGGGTGATTCCCAGAATCAGCGTCCTTGTTCACCCTCAAGGGGGTATCCTCCCGCCATCTGGCAATCCCTCCATGGTATGGGATCCTCGATGTCTTCCCCTGTGGCCACACATGAGGGGCCCCACCGAGGAATCGTGAAGTCCCGTTGAGTTTGATTCACCAGGGGTCGCCAACCCAGAAGGCCTCGGAGCTGGGTCCCCTTTTTTGTCCCTGCTGGGCTGACAGTCGTCTGCGGGAAAAGGCCGACGCAGGGGTCAGTCGGGGCAGTGCTATAGTTAAAATCGTTCTGCCCTGTGGAGTTGAAGTTCCAGGACCGATTTTCTTCCCCGATGTCGAAACATAGGGAGTTGTTCAGGTCCCAGCAGAAGGAGTTCTGGACCGGTGCTTCAGCGGGGTCCATATATGCAGAAGGGAGCCCCATCGATGTATTGGTCACTAGCAGGCGAGGGTAGATCGGGGAGTTCCGTGCTACCGGAAGGGGAGAGGGAATAACTCGGAGTATTCCCCATGTCGGATTTCCTTCAGATGGAGCACCTCCAAGGATCCCTACAACGATCAGAAGGCCTGAAAAAGGAAGAAATTCCTCTCACCCCGTAGGGTTGGGCATTAATCAAGGTCTCTTATCTTGTAAACAGGGAGCCATCTTTCTGGCTCTTCTATCTTATCCTCGGGATGAAATGACAGGTGGCCCTGTCTTCTGTTCTTTACCGTTACAGGGCCATGCCAACCTCCCTCTTCATCTCTCCACATGACTTTAGAGCCTGGTAGGGCCTTGGTGGGAGAGGGCAGGAGCGTTGGTTCTTTCTTAGCATGTCCTTTTGGGGAGAAAAATCTCTGGGCGGCTGTAGTGCCGTCATCCCTGACTTGTAGGAAATTCATGGTAAATAGTACCTGAGACAGGTCTGAATGGGTCAGTGACCTGCCAACTCCCCCTTTCTGTTTAAAGAGCGTAGTTTTGAGTGTGCGATTTGCTCTTTCTACCAAAGCTTGGCCAGTGGGATTGTAAGGGATCCCGGTGGAATGGGAAATGGAAAATTCTTTGCAAAAGGAAGCAAAGGCTCTCGAGGTGTAGGCGGGCCCATTATCGGTTTTGATAGCCGAGGGGACGCCTAAGACAGCCATCTGGGCATATAGATGTGAGAGAACGTGTTTAACCGCTTCTCCTGGCTGTAGAGAGGCGAAGGTGAAGGAGGAGAAGGTGTCCACCGAGACATGGATGTACTTACGACCCAGGTGAGTAATGTCCATCTGCCAAAGAGCATTGGGGCCGTCCCCACGTGGGTTAGACCCCTCCGCAGGGAGGGCTTGTCTAAAGGGAGCACAAGAAGTGCAGGAGCGCACAATTTGGCGAGCCTCCTTCCGGGGAATGCTGTATAGGCGCCAGAGCGACCTGGATGACAAGTGATACTTACCATGTGCCAGCTGGGCAGGTGTGGACAGGTTTAACAAGAGAGCCCTATCTGCCTCCGCATTGCCCTGGAATATGGGTCCGGTGGAAGAAACGTGAGAGCGCACGTGAAGAACAAACAGGGGGTGGTTTCTATCACGGAGGGAGGATTGCAGCTGTATAAGGAGTGGGCTAATGGAAGAAGTCGAGGAAATGAAGGCATCTTCTAAACGAGGGATTAGCATGGCACAATACATACTGTCAGTAATAAGGTTAAAAGGGGTGTCTCTGTAGAGACGGAACGCCTGAAGTATAGCATATAGTTCATTCTTCTGAGTGGAGTCAAAGGGGGTATCAAAAATCCAGGTGGCGGGTCTAGCAGGGTCATGGACCACAGCACGGCCCAACCTGGTAGCGTCAGTGAAGACATTAGGGCCGGTCACTGGTTCTGGGGACACTAGAGGGCGCGGGCGGGAAAGGTGCAGTTCAGCGAACACTCTAACCACGGGAGGTGGCGTGAGTCTGGTCTGAGAGAGGGTAGTCAGGACAGTGGCCCAAGCGATAGATCTATCAACTAGCGAGTGGGTCACCTCCTCTGGGAGGGTAAAGTTGAGGACAGGCAAGAGGCCAAAGAGACGCTGGCATCACTCTGAGGCCTGAAGGCAAAATAAGGCCAGGGCCTCCCACCGGTCCCGGATGATGCTCTTAGTGGTCCGGGGGTATAGCCATTCAAGGCATCCATGTCTCTGGAATAAACATCCCCAGCCCAGGGAACTGTCCCCCAGTGTGTGGAAGAGGACAGGCGACTCCGGGTCGTATTGAACCAAGAAGGAAGAGGTTCTGCGGAAAATTTCCGAGAGCGCCTGTCTTGCCTGGGGGGTCCAACTTCTAGGGGATGACAGATGGGAGTCGCCTTTGAGGACATCATATAGAGGTTGCATTAAGGAGGATGGGAGGGGCATAGCGGGACGCAGCCACTGTATGGCGCCAACAAGCCTCTGAAAATCATTAAGAGTAGTGTATCCCTCGACGTTGATCGGAGGAAGTGCCCTACTAATCTTTCCCGGAAAAATCCTATGCCCCAAGTAATCATAGGGGAAATCCATCTGTACCTTTTCCGGGGCTATGTGAAGCCCCTTCTTGCGGAGGACATGGGTGGTGCGTTGCAAGCAAGCCCGAGCCCCCGTCACAGAAGGTGCTGCAATCAAGATATCATCCATGTAATGTATGAGCATGCAATTCGGGAATTCTTTTCTGATAGGATGTAGCAGAGTATCCATGTAAAGCTGGCACAGGGTGGGGCTATTGGCCATTCCCTGCTGTAGGACGGTGAACTGATAATGTTTACTGGGGGCTTGGAAATTGATCGCGGGGAGGGAAAAGGCAAATTTTTCTTTGTCCTCCGGGTGGAGGGGAATGCTATAGAAGCAGTCTTTAACATCAATCACTATAATAGTCCACCCTTGCGGGACTGCAGTGGGCATAGGGAGACCAGGTTGGAGGGTCCCCATGGGTACCATGTTGGCATTTACTGCCCGAAGATCAAT
Organism: Macrotis lagotis; assembly: GCF_037893015.1. Lineage (NCBI taxonomy): Eukaryota > Metazoa > Chordata > Mammalia > Peramelemorphia > Peramelidae > Macrotis > Macrotis lagotis. The sequence goes on along the minus strand of NC_133658.1, from coordinate 417,758,331 downwards.
CAACATTCTCCAACTCCCCCCTTTCTTTTTTATGACAAAGACGGGGGAGTTATACGGGCTAAGGGACGGTTCCACTTTGTTCTCGCGCAGGAGGGTCATTACTATGTCTGTGAGGGCGAAGAGCTTTTCTTTTGTCAGGGGCCACTGCTCAACCCAAATAGGTTTCTTATTAATCCATGTTATTCTGGGGGAAAAGCTCATCTCTAGAGTGGCCCCAATTAATTTCCCCGCAGGCTATCAGGGGTGGCAAGTGTCAGGTTAAGCTGGCTCAAGATGTCTCTACCCCATAATGCATAAGGGAGGTCGGGTAGGCACAGTGGGGTGAAGAGTCCAGATTCTTCCAAAGCTGACCACCGTAAGGCGTGTGCTGCTTTCATGGCAGATCTATTGCCCCCCACCCCCGTCACTGCTTGAGGGCTCTGTAGGAGTGGCCACTCGCGCCTCCACTGTCCCCTATTTATGACAGAGCAATCGGCTCCAGTGTCAATTATCCCTTCGAGCTTCTGATTTTCCACTGTGACGGTTAACAGTGGTCGCCCAGAGCTGACCGGGTGGACCCAGTTCACATGAGCGGGAGGGGTCCGCAAGGGCAGCGCCTTTCCCACCTCTTGGCCCTGTTTTACCAAGGTGGGAAAGGGGTGGGGGTTTGTGACCCTTACGGATGTGGGACTTCCGGGACCAAAAATGACCTGGGTATGGGTGACTAAGTCCACACATCTCTCAGCCCCTGTGATGAGCGCTGGGAAAATATTTAGCTCGATGGGAATCATCGAGGTTTCCCAAGGCCCGATCTCTCTCTGCTGTGTCCCTTCTCTATAGTCAACCCTCACGGGGATAGTCACAGTGATGGGGCCGCTGTCTTCGAGCATGGGGGGGGGGGGGGCCCGCAGCCGGGCCCCTCCCTTTCCCTTTTCCCGACTTCCCTTTGGATCGGCAGAACCTGGCTATGTGACCTGGCTTTCCACAGGAATAACAGGTCGGAACTGAAGTGGAGGGGGGCCGCTGCCTGCACTGTGCTTTGAGGTGCCCTGGCTTTCCGCACCCAAAACAGGTGGGTCTCACCTGCATACCGCGAAGGGCGGTCAGGAGGCTATCCTCCCGGTTCTCCATGGCAGTCACTAAGGCTTGAATTGAATCCTCGCTGGGCATGTCCAGCAATTTGTCAACAATTTCTTCTAATGAAGCGTCGGGGGGAAGGCTGCTAATGGCTGCGATCCCTTTGGGGCGAAGTCCCTCTTTAATCAATTGTCTCATAAGTAGATCAGATCCCGGGGTGTCTCCCATTATACGAGTCACTGTCTCTTTAACCTCGTTCACAAATGAGAGGGGTGTCTGATCTGCTCTCTGCTTCAGCCCAACCAACTTCTGTGTGGCTCTCCCCCCTTTCATGGCTCCAATCTTATCCCAAGCTGCAACATGTGTTTCTTTAACAGTCTCTAGCTCAAACTGGCCATACCGGGCCTGAACAGCAGGGTCAGTATAGGCTCCAGTTCCACACAGGAGGTCAATGGCTAAATCCAGGGGAGTATAACCCCGGGATTTTGCCAGCTTAGAGGCCTCTCTGCGGGCCTGAGCCTTAAAAGCTAAATATGAGGAGGCATCCAGGCACGCGGCTGCAATTTCGTCAAAGTCAGCAGGGGTCCAAGGGTGCGTAGCAAAGAGGTTTTGCATCAGTCTTTTTACATAAGGGGAGCTTGGGCCGTATTTAGTCACGGCCTCCTTAAGTTCCTTAAGCATCTTAAAAGGGACAGGGCGGTAGTCTCGGGCTCCGGTAAGGGGGTCCGTAAATACCGGGTAGAGGCCCCAGTCATCCCAGTCCACCTCCTCCCCTTTCTCTATAGCTATGGAGGCACTCGCGGCAAGTAGGCTGGATGGGCAGAGCCCTTGAGGGGATCTCTGAAGGGCGGACAAGGAACACGGGGGATTTTTTGCCTCTGTTTCCTGGCTGGGCCGCCAAGTCTGGGGCGCGGCAGCTGTCCAATCAGCGCGGACTTCTCCCTCCTCGTCAGCAGCCTCCTGGTCCCACCTACTCACGCTCCTCTTCCTGCCACCCCTGAGGACTGTTTGCACCCCTCCCTTCCCACGCTCGGAAACTTCCGGCCCTGAATCTCTAAGTGTGCCACATTCATCGCCCTCCCCCTTTTCTTTCTGTCTCGGTAAGGAGGGGCATGCGGCATTTTCTTCTCCCTGGGGGCCCCTTGTTCCCCCATTGTTTCTTCTAAGTTCCTCCCACGGATACAGGGGAGGGGGTGGCCTTCCCTCTTCCTCTGAGCTCTCTGAATCCGATCCCGCCAACGAGCTACCCACCTGAGTGCTGATTGGTCGTGCCAAAGTCACCTTCTGGGGATGCAGGGCTGCATCCACTATCTTATACACTGTAAAATCCTCAGGGGTCAGTTTTCCCGGGCAGGTGTCATCATAGGAGGCCATCTGCTGCCCTACCACCTTCCATTTACCTGGTTGGATCCCACTATGTTGCACCCAAGGGCAGATGTTCCAGATATTCTCAACAAAAGCACGGCACGTCTTGATAGGTAATTTACAGCCATGCTTAGCGCAGAGTTTATAAAGCTGCGCTGCAACGACCCCTTTCTCCTCCAGCTCAAAGGCGGGAATACTATTCCGGCCCCCCCATGCTGTCTACTAGCCGAGGCTGCAATCCTAACAGGTGGCAGAACTGGAAAGTTCCCGTTCGGCAAAAGAGAAGGAGGCAGCAGGGCACAATCAGACAGGCCAGCACGGCAAGGAGCGTGATTAGAGCAGAAGGAGAAAGGGAAGAGAAAGGAAGCATAGTCAACACAATAGGGATATGTCCTTCAGGCAATATCTGAGAGTAAACGCCCTCTCCTTCCTCCCGGTCGGAAACGACCGAGGCTGTCTGGAGAATCCGACCAGCGGATTCAGACGTTCCCTAGCAAAATCAGGTCCCTGTTCCGGGTGCCACTTGCCGGGTTTTTATTTACAACGCCGGCTTCTTTATGCTAGTCCGTCCTCTTACTCACCAGTCCAACGCATGATGAGTCTTCGGGGTACCTCCGGCCCCCACTCTTTGATGGGGGAAGAACCAGACAGAGCGCCTGAGGTGGATAATGAGTCTTTATTCTTCTGTGATCACATCCCGCTCCCGCCCAACCTCTCAGCAGACACTTTTATCCCTTCTGTCCTCCCTCCCATGAACTCTTACTCAATGAGGGGCCGAGTTCTGTAACATTCCCTTATAAGGTGATTATGTTTCCCCTGCTAAGCGACCGCCAAGCCTCTTCCCCCCGCCCCCAACAGCTCTGTCTCTCTAACTATTTATCTATCTATATCTCTATATATCAACTCTTTTCTGGTGGCAAAGAATTGGAAATTGAGGGAATGTCTATCAATTGGGGAATGACAACAAATTATGGTATATGATTATGACAAATATTATTGTGCTATAAGAAATGATGAGCAGGATGCTCTCAGAAAAACCTGAAAAGATTTACAGGAGTTGATGTAAAGTGAAATGTATTGTGTACAAAGTAACAACAATTTTGTATGATGCCGAGCTCTGAATGATTTAGCTATAGTCAGCAATTCAATGATCCAAAACAACTCTGAAGGTCTTATGAAAAATTATATATATTTCCAGACAAAGAACTGATGGTCTTTGAATACAGATTGAAGCACCCTTTTTGCATGTTCTTTTATTTCATTTTTTCAATTACATGCAAAAATAGTTTTCAATGTTCATCTTTTTGAAATCTTTTAAGTTTCTCATTTTTCTCCTGCCCTTCTTTTCATCCACTCTCTCCATGACAGTGAGTAATCTTTTTTAGGCTACACTGAACAATCATGATTATCATTATTTCGTATTAATTATGTTGTGAAAGAATAATCAGAATTAAAGGGGAAAAACTATGACATAAAGAAAAAATACCATAAAACAAGAAATAGTATGCTTTGGTCTTTATTCAGACTCCCTCGTTTTTTCCTCTGGATATGATGGCATTTTCTACCACAAATCTTTTAGAATAGTCCTTGATTACTGAACTGTTGGAAGAATACTTTTTAAATATTCTCTATTTTTAAAAAAATTTCCTTTAATTTATTTTCACATTACCAAAATATTCTTGTTTATTTTTTATTCTTTAGAATATTCTTGTTTAAAAGTATACATAATACCCCCTCCCTCAACAAAAATATAAAACCTCATGAGAAATAAAGTAAAAGAAAGGAAAAAAATGTGTTTCAGTCTGTGTTCTGATACCATCAGTTCTGTCTTGGGTGGATCACATTATTTATCATAAGTCCATCATAGAAGTTACTTCCATATTTTTCCATAGTTGCTGTTGCTGATTGTAATTCCCTCCATCCATTCCTCCTCACTAATATCTGTTATATTTTCTCTCCTTTTGTTCTGTCCCTCTTCAAAAATATGCTGTGGGACAGCCAAGTGGCACAGGGGACAATGCACTGGCCCTGGGGCCAAGAGACCCCACCCCTACATCCCACCCCAGTGACCCAACAACCACCTGGCCCCGTGGTCCCAGACAGGCCACCCAATCCCACCACCTTGCAAAAAGTGAAAAAGAAAATGTGTTATATCTGACTATCCTCTCCTATGATCTACCCTCTCCTCTATCACCCACATAGCCCCTCCCCTCCCCCTGTCCCCCTTCTCTCCTTTTTCTTCTAGATGTCTATACACTATTGAGTGTATATGCTGTTTCCTCTCTGAGCCATTTTTGATGAGAATGAAGCTTCCTAATTCCCCCTCACCTTCCCCCTTCCATACCATTGCAAAAGTTACATGAAATATCTTTTATATGAAATATCTTAGCCTATTTTACTCCTTTCTCTTATTCCCTTTCACCCATTGACTCCATTTTTACAATCTATTATATCTTCAAATTCAGCTATGTCCTGTGCCTCATCTATAAAAGCTCCTTCTACCTGCTCTATTAAATGAGAAGGTTCATATGAGTATTATCAGTATCATCTTTCCATGCAGTAATGCATGCAATTCATCATCATCATCATCAAGTCTCTCATAATTTACCCTTCTTGTCCACCTTCTTCTCTATGTTTTACCTGAATCCTGTACTTGAAGATCAAACTTTCTGTTCAGCTCTGGTTGTTTCAACAGGATCATTTGAAATTCCCATTTCATTGAAAGTTCATCTTTTCTCCTGGAAGAAGATGTTCAGTTTAGCTGGGTAATTGATTCTCAGTTGCATTCCAAGCTCTTTTGCCTTCTGGAATACTATATTCCAAGCCCTATGAGCCCTTAATGTAGATGCTGCTAAGTCCTGGGTAATTCTGACTGTAGCTCCATGATATTTGAATTGTGTCCTTCTGGCTCTTTTCTCTTTGAATTGGGAGTTCTGAAACTTGGCTATAATATTCCTGGAGGTTATTATTTTTTTGAATCTCTTCAGAGAAGATTAGTGGATTCTCTCAATTTCTATTTTACCCTCTGCTTCTAGAATATCAGGGCAATTTTTCCTGTAGAAATTCTTTAAAAATGAGGTCAAGACTCCTTTCCTGATCATGACTTTCAGGTATCCCAATAATTTTAAACTTATCTTTTCTAGATCTGTTTTCCAGATCAATTGTTTTTCCAATGAGATATTTCACATTTTCTTCTAGTTTTTCATTCTTTTGGTGTTGAATTATTGTGTCTTGAGTTCTCACAAAGTCATCAGCTTCCTTTGGCTCCATTCCACATCTGAAGGAATTGTTTTCTTCAGAGAGCTTTCTTATTTCCTTTTCCATCTGTTCAATTCTGCTTTTTTAAAGCACCCTTCTCTTTAATAATTTTTTGAACTGTTTTATCTATTTGACCTAAGCTGGTTTTTGACATGTTATGTTCTTCAGCTATTTTTTTTTTTTTTTTGGATCTGCTGGACTAAGCTGCTGACTTTGTTTTCATGTTTTTTTTCCTCCATCTCTCTCATTTCTTTTCTCAATTTTTCTTCTATCTCCTTTATTTAGTTTTCAAAATCTTTTTGGAGTGCTATCATAGCCTAAGCCTAACTCCTATATTTCTTGGAGTCTTTAGCTGTAGAAGCTTGGAATTTTTCATCTTCAGATTGAGTATTTTGTTCTTCCATGGGACCAAAGTAATTGTCTATGGTCAGGTTCCTTTTTTCCCCTATTTATTCATTTCTCCAGTCTGTGTCTGGTTTTGGGGTGCTTCCTGAGTTTTTAAGTGTTATTGGAACACCAAGGACCTCAGTATGTGAGGCTCTGATTGCTTTCCTGGTCTGTTGAATGACCACTAGCTCACCCCTCTGCCCCAGGGCTGTGATGGGAGGTTTCCTTCTCTATGGGGGTTCCAGACTATGACCAGGGTCTGAATATGGTTAAATCTCCCAGGGGATAGAGGACAGATCTCAGCATTTTCCATTCATTCTCTTATCTTTGCATTCAGGGCAAAGCTGCTGGGCGGCTCCTGCTGGGTGGCTCTATGGACTTGCTTTCATTTCCTGGGATCTGTGCTGTGCTGAGTGCAATGCCTAGGCTGAAGGCCTGGCTTTGTGCTCACTCTAGTAGAAGTCTTCCTGCTGATCTTCCAAGTTGTGTCTGGTGCTCCCTGGTGTGTAGGTCAGGAAACTGCTGCTGCCAGGATCAGGTGCTCCCAAGTGCCCTGGTGCTGTTTCTGGGAGGCTGAAGCTCCTCTCCAGTGTGCTGCCGCTCCCTCCAACCCCATGGAACAGAGCCTTCCCATTATTTTCCAGGTTACCTTGGGCTAGAGAATTGCCTCACTGGGTCTTTTTGTGGGTTCCGTCTCTCAAAAATTTAGTTAGAATCATAATTTTAAGGTTTTTGAAATATTTTGGAGATAGCACCTAAGAGAGTCTCTAGTCCTGCCACCATTTTGTCTCCACCCCCCCCCCCATTTTCTCTATTTTTCATCATGGCATTTTGGGTCTTTATTTTCTTTCATAACATGACTATTATGGATATGTTTTGCATTACTACACATGTAGTATATTGAATTGCTACACCCATATTGAATTGCTTGCCTTCTCAATGTTGGGAGGGAGTGAGGAAGGAGGAAGGGAGAGAATTTAGAAATCAAAGTGTTAAAAATGAATGTTAAAATTATTTTTACATATAATTGGGGGAAATAAAGTGCCAAATAAAATAAACAAAAAGAAAAAATATGTATTTAGGTGCAATTAAAGAAAAAAATTTATAATAAGCAGAGGCATTCTATAATAAGGATTGATTGGGCTGAGCATAAACCCTGGCTCCTTCCAGTGGGAAATATGCTCTTCATTTCTACAGAACAAGTGAGACCTGTGGCTCTTATTTTGTTCTCATGTGTCCCTAAACCTTGTGGTTATGTCAAAAATGATTGAAGATTGAGCCATGAAGACATGTTAAGTTTCTAAACTACAAAAAGGGAAGAGAAAGAGCTCCTGCTTTCTTTTGAAGCCATCCTTTTTGATATCTCCCCCTTTGGGCTTGGGGTTGGAAGAGTGAGAACATTTCTTTTTCCCTCTGCTCTCCAACTGAATGATGTCTGAGCACCCAGGGCAGTGAGAACATGTGCTCACCTAGGTGATTTTGAGGGACTTAAAGTCTGGGATTGCCTTTCTACTTTGGATTTCTTTCCCTCAGCATAGATGACTGAACATGGATCCTGAGATGGATGTGTCTAGCTTGGAAGGTTACTTTATGAATATAAAAGGTAGGGAATTCCTTAAGTCAGTGCTTCCCAGTACTGTTTGACCATCATGAGGTAATGTATGCAACAACTTCTCAGAGAACAAAATGTGAACCACCAGGAGATTAATACAAGTGAAAGGGTCAATAAGAAAACCCAGTCCCATGAATTGGCTTTCCAGGACATCCAGATGTGTAAATTCTAATCTGTAACCATTTTGTAGGAAAGGCTGTCCCCTAGGCTTTTGGTGCCTCTTGGTATCTTGAGAGAAATCCTCTTCCACCTTGCTGGGAGTCCAAGCAAGAGTTGGATTTGATTGTGTCCCAAAATAAACATGGAAGATGTTTCTCCTCATTCCTTGTGATCCATATATTGGGCAGCACTTCCTGGCTCATTCCCTGGATTATCTTTGGCACAGTCCTCCATCTTGGTTACACACATAAAGTCTGGTCAGGATTCACTAGTAGTACATGCCCTTGGGCATATGCTCAACCCAGTCATTCTTGATATATTCCAGAAGTGAAATGGACTGCCCAAAGAGTTATGTATTTTTCATTCTCTGGAGACTTTCAATGTAGAAGCTAAATAACTAGCAATTGGGCTATCTGGGGCCAGCAGAATGAAATGTACCTGCAAATAAAATTCAGTTGGAAGCAGGGAGTGACTCTGGAAAACTGAGCTCTATGAATGGAGGTGAGAAAAACTCAGAACAGTGCTTCTGGGGATGGGGAGGACTAGGGAAGAGAGTGCTGGGGGAAGGAAGAGTTTTTGGATAGTTTCCTATTTGAATTAATTATTCTTATTGGAGTCTCTGAAGATAATTACTTGTTGCAGAGGGGATTCTGGTTCAGGTATGGGTTTACCTAGGTACTTTTGAGGGTCCTTCTACCTCTGAGTTTCTGTAATTCTTTGATTATTTTTGTTTTAACCAAGGAAGGTAGAATTGTCCTAAAGGATTGATTTCCACTAAGTTTTACATACTATAACATCTCAAGTATAAGATGTATATTTATTCTTCCATAATCAGATTGTACATCCAAGCAAAATTGTAATGTCATGTATTAAACTTCTCAGTGAAATAATCACTGTAAAATCTTTGTGTCAAAAGTTATTTCTATGATTGAAAGGAGCAAGTACCTTAAATTCTATTAGATTTTAGAGTGAGGCATATTTCTGTTCAAGAACCCAGGTAGAAACTAATAATGTATACTCTCTCAGTGACTGTGTAATTTTTCATTTAATTAACCATTTGCTATATCTTTATACTTCAGAGCTCTGAGCTGGGCATGTCCTTAAACCTGGATGTTAATTGATATGTGATCCTCATATTTATAAGACTAATAATAATTTATATTTATATAACTCTTAAAAGACCAAGGATGAGGTATTATTTTACAAATGAGGAAACTAAAGATTAGGGAAATTAAGAAATCTGCCCAAATTTATTTTGCTATTAAGGATGGCAGATAGGTGATTTAGAAAACAGTGTGTTGGACTTGGATTAATGAAAACTGAGTTTAAATCTGAAAACTTACTAGCTGTGTAACCCTGGACAAGACACTTCACTTCTTTCAAACTTGGTTTTCTTATTGCCAAAAGAGGCTTAATACTAGTACCTATATCATAAGGTTGGTATAAGGATCAAATGAGATAATACATATAAAGTGCTTTGCAAACTTTGAAACATATTTTAAATTGTATTTATTTTTAATAACTATGACTATTATTATTAGTAATAGTATTAGAAACAGAATTAAAACCCAGATGACTCTACTCCAAGTACAATGTTCTTTTCACTGCACTATATTACCATCTAATCTTATATGCAAAGACTATATGCAAAAAAGTGTTAGGGTACCTTCTGGTATCAGTGTGTCCTTGGTGGGACCACATAGACTGGACTGAGCTGGTTCCTGGTTCTAGTGGGTCAGAATCAGATTACCTACCCCAAGACTTCTTAGAATAATTAGGCCTCCTTCCCCCATACTACCCTAAAACTGTAGTATGCATTTCCATTGCTTGCCTGGTCTGTAAGTAGATCAATAGAAACAATTATGGGTAATAGTCCATCTTTTAGAAATCTGTTTTAAACCATAACAGAACTTTTGTACTGAGATCCTCACTAGTTTTCAATGCACTTTCACTTATTCCACAATTCTTCTGTAATCAGATCTCCCTCACTGCTGGCTTCTAATTGTCAAATACTACTGACTTTATCTCATTATTTTTCACATCTCTCCCTAGCTTTCTCTCCCTACTATTACTAATTTTGTTTAGGTATTCATTCTTTCTCTTTTAAACTCATTTAATGTTCTTTCATTATTTCTTTTATCCATTCTCTCCCCTTTAAACTATTTTATATTGCACTGGTAGATCAACCCCCATAAATTTGATCATCTCATTCTCCTGTTAAAATATCTTCAAAGGATTCCCTTTACCTATTGAAAAAATGAGAAAATTCTTTTGCCTATAGTACAGGGCCTTTCAAAATTTGAAAAAATATTTCCTATTCCTTTTCATCACCTAACTTGTTCTAGCCAAACTCATTACCCCTGAACCTGTCCAATGCTATTTCATGTCATCCTATCCTGTATCTGGCATATCTTCTACCTCTACTAACTCTTCCTCCTTGAATACAAATATTTCCCATCTTCCAAGATCTGCCTCCAATGTCACATGGGCCTGGCTTCTATGCCACCTCCTTTAGGAAGTCTTCCTGGATAACTTATCCCCTCTCAAACTGAAAGAGACTTTCCTAATCTTACATTTTCATAACATGTTGTGCTCCTTCAACATTACAATTATATGTAATTCTGCCTTATCTCTCACACTAGACTTTTTGTCTCATGATCCCAAGGACCAACTTTGTATTTCCTTTGCTTAACAGAATATAGGTGCTCAATAAATAACTTCCCAAATTGTTTAATCACTATCTCATCTGAATAACTGAATTGCTTATTCCCAGCTGATCTGGAAAAATGTGGTTATTCTATAATTTGTATACTCACTAATGGAGAAGTCAGGATGCTTGAGACCTTGGATAGTGCTTGATTGTTATAGAACGTACAATCCTATAAATTCAGCTTCATTTTTGTCACCTTCAGATACTCCATAGTTTTCATATTTAATTGACCATATTCTTTATTGAAAGTTCTGTATCTACAGAAAATCTAATACCAAGAATTCATGAAGAAAATATTTGCTATAATATGACAGTTACAGGACAATAATAAATACTCCATACAAAGCCAACAAAACAAAAAGTCTACAATAAAAGCAACAACCTTTTAGCTTTATGAACTTGATTCATAAAAGTACATTTAAATGTTATTTTAATCAGTATTATTTTTTAACAAAGTTAAAAAGACAAGAAAAGAGAGACAGTATTAACATCATTAGGAAAATTCCCCAGTTATTTAAGTAGGAAAGGACATTCAAAAAACTGTTAAAATATATTTTCATACAATAAACTAGCAAAGCTTCCAGGGAAATACTAATTCCCAGAATTCCCTGTATGCCATTCACATTTCCTGCACTGTTTGTCATTGGAATAAAGTTTCAATAGAATGTCAGCCTGTACAGGGATCATGTTGATTTATTCAAAGCCATAGAAGATCTAGGGCCATGGAAAAGAAATGGCAAAGAATCATTTTACTTATTTATTTTTGCGTAGACCTGGAATTTCACGGGTCTAGGTAGCTCCTGATGAGAAAAACTTCTTTTATTAATGCAGATTAGCTAATATTTTGCAATGTTAGTCTTAGAGATTTATCTGTAGGCCTGAAGGATAAGTTAAATGACTTGCCTGAGGTCCCAGAGTGAGTGTCAGAGGGATGATTTGAACCCAAATCTTCTTTAGTCAATCAATGACACCTAGTTGTATATTTGTAAATAAACAAACTGTATACACCCCTGAGGGTTTCTCAGACCTGGAAGACCAAAGATAGAATTTTTCAGGAACTATGAACAAACAACTTGTTGAGGCTCCAACTTATACAAGCTTTAGTCATCAATCTATTTTCCAATGTCCATTCATCAAATCCTTTCTATTGCTATTGACTAGTTGCAGACATTTTATAAAATATTGATTATGCATCAATCAACCTTTTCTGTTAAGAGAATTAGTACTCTATCCCTTTCTTCTTCACATAAGTTATTTCCCACACCTGTAACTCCCTTCAACTCCCATCCTTCTCCTTCAGCTAGTAACCATCTCTGCCTACAGAAATTCTATGCTTTAAGACCCAGCTCAACTCTCAACCCCTCTGATGTTTTCCTAGTCCACAGTACTTTTCCCCTATTCAAAATTCCTCTATTATTCATTATTTCATCACTTGTTATGTCTTTTTACTACTGTGCCTTCTTACTTATATTTTTTTACATTCATTATGAATCTTATCATCCCAAATAGACTCTATGATCCTGAAACCTGGGCACTGAGTCTTAGGTACTTTTTGGTATCCATAGTGTACATTATACATATTAGGCCCCCTAAAACCCATTAAGAGGCAGCCTGCTAACAAAACAAATATTGACTCCACTATCCAGGTCTTTTTAGGGACTAAATAAAGAGCATGTCAAAAATAAAGGGTATTTCTCAGAAACACTGGAACGATACATAAAGGACTGTTTATTTCTGGGAGGACTGTGTTAACAGCATCTCTTTTGAAGATTTTTGCTTCTATCCATCCTAGGATCAACATGCCAAATAAATAATGTCTGAGAGATTTTTTTCCCTCCACTGAACTGATTAATTGATTGAAACAACAGGTTGACCCAATGCCACATAACACATCTGGTTAGATTTCCAGAAAAGATAAATGGCTTTGGAAAAAATAAATTCTGATCCCTCAGACTCAATCTCCTCATTTTTAAAGGAAAGGGATTGAGTGAGATGATCTGCAAAGTTTTTTCCAACTCTATCTAATACTCTTTTCTTTGGTCCAAGTACCTTGTAATCATTTATATTTTATGGTTCTATGATCTCTAAGATATCCTCACATTTCTACCATACTATGTTCTGTAATTACAAGACTACAGATTTGACATTTTATATGGGTCTATTGGAGGGAATGAGGTGAACAAAAGCCCCTTTGAAGAGTCATAGCCTGAAAATATATAAGAATTACTGTTTTGTAGGATTTTTCCCTTATGCCAAATAGAATGTGATGGCAATGGGGACAAAGTATAATACTGGAGAATGAGAAATGAGAACATTGTGTATATTTGAAGTTTGGGTCACAACTTCACTTGTAGTGCCTTCAATAAAAAGACTAAGTTTAAAAATAAATGTGACTTAGACTCAATGACTTAGTGAAATAAATATTATATCACATAAAATATATATTGTGTTAAAATTATACAACTAATGGTTATAACTAAAATAACTTGCTCAGCACAGATTTTCATGATGTCTTGTATAGAGTACCTCAAAAACTTGGTTCAAATATGTTTTTTTCAGAATAAGTCTCCTTTAGGATTGCTCTTATTAATCAACAATTATAAGAAATTTGAGGGAAAATGCAATTGTGTCACAGCTTTCTACAAATTCATGATCCTGAATTTATTGATCAACTCAGATACCCTTTCTTTCATTAAGGAATAATGAGCTAGTGATAAAATTAAAGGATTTGGGGAACCATATAGTGGAAAAATAGACAGTTTTGGAGTCAAAAGATCTATGTTTAAATTCTCATTCTATTCTTCAAAAGCTTCATTATCTTGGGCAAATTGTTCAATATTTGTGATCCTTCTTGAGTAAAATGGAGATATTACTACTTGCTCTACTTAATTTTTTTGCAAGGCAAATGGGATTAAGTGACTTGGCCAAGGCCACACAGCTAGGTAATTATTAAATGTCTGAGGCTGGATTTGAACTCAGGTACTCCTGACTCCAGGGCCAGTGCTTTATCCACTGCATCACCTAGCCACCCCTACTTGCTCTACTTATGAGGATCATTTTAGCTGATGAAGGTAAAGAGAAATGTAACCATTAAGTTCAATACTACTGAGATCTCATCTGTGTAGATACTTCTTTCCCCAGTATAAACTGCCACTCATTTGAATCTTCTCAAGTCTTCCATTGAGTAGCTATCCAAGGAACCAAAAACCTTCCTCTGGTTCTTTTAATATTTCTAGGATGACAATTTAGCATTCAAGTTCTCTGAGTACTTATGCTTCATTCATGTCAAATGGCTGATAGACTTCTTTTACATGCCTTTGATGACATCTTCTATGCTACTTCTTTCATGGAAATTTCATGGAAATATCTTGCAGTCTATATGTCACTACATGCCTTTCCATTGCTCAGTAAAATGAAATGTAACAATAAAAAATAGGACTTGCTATTAAGGGAACATTGAAATCACATTATTTTGTAAATCTTTAAGTTTTATATAAAAATGATTAGTTCATCTAATTATTCTATAAATTGTTATTGGATAAATATGCACTCAATGCCCTATGCCCTTATTATCCTTATTGTCTGCAACACACATTCATGTTGTAGAATCATAGATTTAGAGCTAGAAGAGTCATCTCTAGCAGAGTCATCTAATCCAGTTTTATAGATGAGAAAAATTAGGTGCAGAGAGGTTTTATAGATAAGTGTGTTGAAAAGCTGAGATATTTTTCTTATGATATCTCTTTTGTTGTGGTCTCAAATTGCTTTTATATTCGACTGTTACATTTTCATTTACATGATGTTTTATTTACCAGTTTACAATTTAATTTACTTGCTGATTGGAACTATATTTTATTTCATGATTCTCTCCCATCTTGTTTATTCCTTCTGCACTATAGGCACACACGATACATATACATACATACAGAGATGTGTACGTACATACATATACATACATACATATATATGTGTGTATATATATACATATATATGTGTGTATATATATATATATATATATAATATATATATATATGTATAGATACACCTCATGCAAGTGCAGAGAAACATTCCTCCATTTCATATTCTTGAAGAATGACATTTTCTGGGAAGCTGACATTAAAATAGGTTCCTTTGACTGAAGGCTTCCTGGAATTTATATTTCATCATCATCATGCTCAGATCTATCAGTACAAGCAGAATTTATTTTTGAGGCTTTTTATTTTAAGAGTCAGACTACTGGAGAGGAACTGTACTGTGTAATCTTGTAAACAACAGAGGCTGGCATAATATGAGGGCTGTACCTAACTAACCTCCTGCAGAGGGATCCTACACTAATGTGGTCTGGCTGCCTTCCAGAGAGACCATTTAAAACTTATTTTCAAAATGGCTAGATGCCAGCTCAGCTAATATTACTAAATAGAGTCCTACAGTGGGTCCCTGGATAAGAAGAGATAACCTGGAGGCAGGGTGCTGACCTCAGTGCTTTCTTGAGGTTTTCCCCACATCCCATAAGGAAACAGTCAACACCCCATTATACTGAATTATCATAGCTCTGGTATGCACATTCCTCCATATTGGGAGGTGGGAAGTGGGTGGGGGTGGTCTTAGACTGGCAAGCATAGGCAGATTTCTAGGAGTCTGTGCACTGAGGTGAGAAAGCAATTGTGCTTTCATTTTAATTAATCTCCAACTGAAATTTAGCATTTCCTTCAATTATGAGGTTCTTTTAAAAAGTATTAATCTGAAATGAGGTTCATAGGATTTACCAGACTGCCAAAAGGATCCATGAAACTCTGGACTAAAGTTACTGGGTAAAACTTTCCAGATGGTTTTTTCAAAGATTGAGACATAAATAGAAAGGTCACATAATTCAGGGTGACATGTGGTGATAAAGGTAAAAGAGGCTCCTTCTCATTGTTATGATAAAGATACTGATGAAAAATTAAATCATCAAAACAGCTCTAGAAAATATGGTTAAAAGATAGATATCTGCAGGCCCTTAATTGGAAGGGAAACAAGAATGAATATTCAGATGGTACATGTTGCAGAAAGGGATCAATACAAAAGCTGTATTCACAATCCAGAAACAGCCATTTCACTATTTTTATGTATTTTGAGAACTAAGAAGATTAAATGTACTCTAGACTATGAGATTATAGTCAAATAAATTCTTTTTGCTTCCTCTACTGATATTCATCTTTCCAAGATCATTGTGTAGTTTGCAAAATCTAGTAGAGGGAACACAATGCTGCCTCTGTGAACTGTATGCAAAAGATATAGGGACACTTTAGATTTAGTGTAAATAAAAACTTCATAACTGGAGCTAACCAAAACTAGAATGAGCTGCCACAAAAAGTTGTGAGCTTATCACATATTAGATAATCACTTGTTTGGAAAGATTATAATATGGTATGAGTAGAAAGTAGACTAAGTGGCCTCTGGTGTCCTTTCAAATTCAGAGGTTTTGGAATGTTACAATTCTAAGATAGCCATTGACTCATTGGAATTGGTCACCTGCAAGAAGAGAGAAAAATATGTCCACACATTTATTTTTCCATAGTTCACGTGCAAAAGTGATATGAAGAATAAATGATCAAAATATTTTTTAAAAATTCTATTTCTCTGTAAGAAATAATGAGCAAGATACTCTCAGAAAAGCATGCAGACTTTCATAGACTGATGCAAAGTGAAATGTACTTGTACAAAGTAACAGCAATATTGTAAGATGATCAGCTCTGAACGGTTTAGCTATTCTCAACAATACAATGATCCAAGACAACTCTGAAACACTTATGAAAAGTGCTGTCATTCTCAGAGAAAGAACTGATGGTATCTGAATACAGATTGGATCTTGCTTTTTCTTTTTTGGGGGTGGTTATGTATCTTTGTTTTTACTATAATGGAAATGTTTTGCATAACTCATATGTATAATCTATATAGAATTTCTTGCTTTCCTCAATGTGGGGAAGGGAGGAAGAGAGAATTTGAAATTCAAAGTTTTAAAAGTGAATACTTAAATTGTGTTTATATGTAACTAGGGAAAAATAAAAATTAAAAAATATTCTTTTTGGAAAAGGAAAAAAAGACCACTTTAGAAACTTAGATTATAAAATGTGAAGGATTGCCCAATGAGGGAATCTTAGGAAATATGGGACAGTTTACTCCATGTAAAGCCCTGGTGGCAAGATTGGGAGAATCAGGAAAGCCTAATGACTAGAGCAACCTCCATAAATTGTTAGTTTCTTTAAATGATCTACGGTGGATTCTGGTAGTCAACATTCTCTCCTTGAAAGTGATGCAATAGACAGAAATGTCTGAAAGACCAGTGTCTGACAGGTAAAGGATTTGGGAATCTATGATCTTATAAATTTATAATCCTATAGATAATTTTGTGAATTATTATAAAATAGCAAAGTTTAAAAGAAGTTAAGGTTCATCCAATCATTTGGTGCACGATCTCTCTATAATATTCTAGATATCTGAACATGATCACCTCCAGGCTTTTGCAAAGGGTGCTTGTAATATTGTCTCTCTTCAACTTTGCTTCTTGGAACTCACCATTCCCCTTAAGGATCAGCTCAGATACCACCTCTTAATGGGGTCTTTCCTAATTTTCTCAGTTGCTACAATTTTTCCCTGAACTCATCCTCTGGTTACTTGATACTTACTCATTTGTGTACGTGTTATATCCTTCCAATTTAATATGAGGGAAGGGACTTTCATTTTTGTTTCTCTAGTGTCTATCATAGTATTTGTATACTGTAAATATTTAATAAATAGTTGTTGAATTAATTTGAATATTCAAAGATGGGGGAACTCATTACCTATTCTAATGCATCTCATACTATTGTTAGACATTTCTGATTATTAAGTGTTCTTCCTCATATTAAATTTAAATCTGCCTACTCAAAAACAATGAATTTGGAATCACTGACTCTGGTTCCACTTCTGGTTCTGTTTACTACCTCTGTGAATTTAAATAAGCCAATTAACTTCCTTAAGGCTCCTTGGAAAATTATGGGGCTGAATTAGATAATTTCTAAGATGTCTTTTATTTAGTAGTAATAGGGTCCTAAGAAATTACACACATTTGTCTTATTCTGTCCTTTGGAGTTAATGTTTATTGATTATTAATAACATATCCAGTGATTTGGGTCAAGATTTACAAACTGTTTTCTAAATTATCTAATTTCTGGGCTACCTGGACCTAATGGTTTTGAAACTCTTCTGTAATCACTTGGGAGTTTAGCCTTTTTTTTTTTAGGCTTTTGCAAGGCAAATGGAGTTAAGTGGCTTGCCCAAGGCCACACAGCTAGGTAATTATTAAGTGTCTGAGATTGGATGTGAACCCAGGTACTCCTGACTCCAAGGCCAGTGCTTTATCCACTGCACCAACTAGCCACCCCGGAGCTTAGCCTTTTAAAAATAGAGGATCATCTGAACTGGAGATCTACTTTCTCTGAAGCAGGTCATGCTTATTACTCTTTCCAAAAAAAATGACAGGTTAAACTTATGCAGCTGTCTGACTCCTAATAGCCTAGCCCAATATCATTACAGCTAAATGTGTTGAAAATCACACCTCATGTCCTTTTCTCATTAATTAGTCACTGATAATAATAATAGCACCTATCTCACAAAATTGTTGTGAGGATCAAATGAGATACATATAAAGCTCTTCTTAGCAAATCTTAAAGTTTCATATAAATATCAGTTACAATTATTACTATTATTATTATTGTACAACTACCCTCTTTATTTTATGTTTACTTGAGGAAATAAAAGAGGTTCATGTACCTGGAAATAGTGGGATATTTGGAATTGAATTTTATTGATATCTGTTCCCCAAATCCTAAGTATCTTTAATATCTAGGAGAGATTAAGGAGATAGGAAATCATAATTAAGGGGATGCTGAATTATCCTTCAAAGACTGTCAGTTATATTTGCTTCCTTCCTTCTTTTTCTCTTCCCCCTTTACTGATTCCCTGCTCTCCCACCCAGTTTGGACTCCAAGAGACCTTCAAACCCAGTGGAATTCTAGCAGATTGCTCTGCCTGCCCAACAGATGACAACTGACTGGAGAGGCAATGAAAGGGATTCATATCTTGGGTGGGAGCTAAATTAGATGGACTCTTCAGCTCCTTTCATCTCTAAGATTTGAGATGCAAGGGGATGGAAAACTAATCCAATGACAACTGTTTACAGAACTCTAAGTTTTGCACAGTTTCAAGACACTATCTCTTCTGGGCATTAGCAACTTGCCCTATCTCTCCAGTGTTGTAATGATCAAAAGGGCTTCTTGAAAGCAAGGCCTGTTTCATTTTAATTTTTTTTTTTGGTCTTTGTATCCACAGTGGCTTGTCTAGTGTCTGATATATAGGAGACAGTAAATAATGCTTGCTTATTAATTAAATGATCCTTGCAAAAAAAGGCTTCAGTGGCCAGGAAAGACTTCCCCTTTTTTTTAGATGTGGACAGTCCTGAAATAATCTCTTTTTGAAAAAAAGCAATAAGAAAATTTGCCAAACCACAAATCCATAGAACATTGTACAGCCATAGATATATAAATCTTGTGTCCCAACTTGCCTACCAAATCTTCTTTCTTCATGCATAGATGATTTTCTGGTGATTAGAGTACAATGGCAACATAAGCCATGCTTTGCAAACTTTCAAAAACTTCCACTTGAATATTCACAGTCTTAGATGTCCAGCTGTTAAGAAAGATAAAGCCAATTCCCCTCTAGAATCAACCTGCAGGCACAGTTAATAGCCAGATAGTTCTGTTGCTATAGTTTCTCAGCAGCAGTCTCTCTCAGAAAGTCACTCAGAAAATTAGACTGTTCCTTTCTCTACCCTAAAAAACAAACAAAAAACAACAAAACAAAACTCATTCATTTCCCTGGATGAAGGCCAGGCAAATTTAAACTTTCTCTATTAACAATTGCCCCCTCCAAGAGCAAAAAACCTGTATTTTAATTTTCTTAACCACAAACAACAATATCTACTAATGGTAAACTTATAGTAACCTCTCATAATAATGAGAGAAAGAACTCTAGGTTCCAGAAAGAGGATTCACTTCCTTTTCATTTTCTATTTTCCTTGACCTTGCCTGTGCCTTGAGGCTATTGGGGGCAGCAGCCCTTCTATAGAAGAAAGAGAACTGTTTGACTTGAACCTCAGTGGGGGAAATTCTGTCCCCAGCAATTCTTGACCTGCTCTTTCATCCAGGAATTGTTTTACTAGCATGATTCCAGAGGGAAGTTGGGAATAAAATGAGGCATACAAAAGTATAGTCAAGAGAAATCAAATCATATCATGATCATTTCAAACTTTGAAATGTAGCCAGTGGGGCTGCCTGTTCTTTTATGTGAAAAAGTATCCTTGAATTAGCTCATCAAGGACTATTTCTCCTGTCCTGAAAGAGAAACTAGGAAGTGGAAATGGCAGTAGCTAAAGAACCAGTAAACCTGGGTTCTGGTCTCTTTTCTACAGTTGACTAGCTATGTGACCTTAGGCAATATCTATATGATCCTCATTTATCTAATCTGCAAAATGAAAGGTTTGAACTACATCAAATCTAAGACAGTATCTGGTTATAACAATCTCTAATTTTCAGAAGGTGATAGAAAACATTTTTATTATTATCATCATAAAAATATTACATTAGAGTATTATATAACAGTTTTGGTGGCAGATTTCATTTTCTAAGTAGCTTTCCTTTTACACACACACACACACACACACACACATACACACACACACAAACACACAGGAAAATCCATCTGGAAGGGAAAATAAGCTGGGAAAATGTACAAGTTTATCTGTTTTCCTTAGTTTTCCAAATGAACCTTGAGACTCTAGAAGGCTAATAGTTGCCTGTCAAAATCAAACTACAAATGTTCAAAGTACAATACTCATCTTAGCAGTATTCAAGTTTCTACCATCAGCTTTGAAAGAATTATGTAAAAAATTGATGGCTGGCCCTGTTTGTCAACTTTTATTTCTAGATCTTGATAACAAATAAATGATGAGGCCATCAGTATCTTGGCAGAGAATTGGCCTAATTCTATCTATGAGAACAGGATGAAGCAGCACATGTAATAACTGGCTGTCCATGCCAGCAGGATTCTGCTACACATGATTATCAGCACTCCTTCCATTTAGCAGGGTCAGGCTTCATGCTCACCAGCTGCTCAATCTCCATTTTGCTTAGAAGGTGAAAGCATAGACAACGCCTACCACCACAATGTTCCCAATGGTAGCTATAATGGCAATCCATAATAAGACGGCATCATTAGAAGAACGAGGTGGCTCTTCCAGTTGGTTTGGTCCTGATATGGTAGTGTGGACATTGGCTGATGAGTTAAACAAGGAGTATTCTGTACTAAAGTCTTCATTTGGAGAATCCATAAAAGCTCCTCCCATAACGGGGATCTGTGAAGGAGGGGAAAAAGATAAGCAGATTCTAAACATTTTTAGTAAGTCACTTTCCCTTTGTATGTCTCATTTTTATCCTAAAAATGCTGGTGATACAAATGTATGTATGTATGTATGTGTGTGTGTATATATGTATATATATATACATATATATTAAATCATGGGCTAGTTTCTCAATTTCTCCGAGTCTCAGTATTCTTAACTATAAAATAAACATAATAATGCATGCAATAGGTACAACACAGGACTGTTACGAGGTTTAAATGACATAACTGAAATACTCTGTAAATCTTAAAGGACTCTAATCAACTAATATTATACTCTTTACCTCTTAGGATTGCTGTAAAAAGTACTTTGTAAATCTAAAAATAATATAAAATGTGAGTTATTATCCTTTTATTTAAACTTAAAAAGGGCCTTTCCTTTATAAAAATAGGAATTTTGCAGTCCTGCAATCCTATGTGGAAAAATGAGATTTTGATTTTGATTGACTATATGAAGCAGAGTGCTGGAGCTGAATCATGAGAGCCAATTGTTACAATTGTTACATTTTCAGTCTCAGAAATCAAAAAACATTGCAAACCAGACCTTGATTTATCTAGAAAATGGAAATGTACTATAATAAATACAATCATCTTAATAACTAATATTTATTTAGTACTTTAAGTTTTGCAAGGTTCTGTCCACAAATATTCCATTTGAGCCTCACAACAATCCTTTGAGATAGGTGTTATTGTTATCTTCATTTTACAGATGAGAAAACTGAAGGTGAGACAAGTTAAGTGACTTATCCAAAGTCACACAGTTACTAAGCATCTGAGGTGGGATTAGACTTGACTCCAAATTGAGTACTATTCATTATGGCACTTATATGCCTCCAAAACACCATTTATCTCCAAATAAATATAAACTTCCCAAGATAAACTTCAATTGGAAGGAGAGATAGGGAAATGTTTGATATGTTCTCCAAAAAGAAAAGTCCTGGATGGGTATTCCTGGGCAACCAGGATCATGGGCACCTGGATAGTGATGGGAAGAGCACTGATTATGCAATGTGCCTGCTTCCTAATTCTTCCCAGAGTCAACCACATCCATGAAATCATACATAGTACTTTTGAGTGGGAAGGAAACAGAAGTCATCTGGTCTAATTTCCTCATTTGCAAGATGGAACACTAGGTTGATATCCCTATGTCCCAAGATTCTGTTCTCTAAAAGATAACAGTTAATCTGATAACTTATCTTTGCTAAAATAAATGAGCTGGCATAATGAATATTATGTGGAGTTTAAGACTCCAAAAGACCTGAATTCAGATCTTTCCTCAGACACCTACTAACAGTGTGACCCTGGACAAATTACTTAAATTTACTCAGTCTCAATTCACTCATCTAAAATTGGGGATAATTGCTTCTAGTTAATAGATGCAGAGTTGTTTTATAAGCATCAAATGAGACAATATAGGTAAAGTATTTGCAAGCTTTAAACTGTTAGGTTAATATTAGTTATCATCAACACTATCATCATCATCATCATCATTATTGTATTTGAAGGATTGTCATGTGAGATCAGATGTTCTTAACCTTTTGGGGCATGGTTGACCCTCTCATAGTCTGGTGAAGATGATGGGTCCATACTCAGAAAGATGGTTTTAATTGCATTAAATAAAAATATAGAATAGAAAGGAAACCAAAGGTTAGTGATTTTTCTCCCCCATTCAAGTTCATTGACCCTATGAAATCCATTCACCTGGTTAAAAACCCTACTCTAGAATCAGAGTTCCCAAGTTATCTAAGCCACAACAAGATTTGAAAGAACTTTCCTTTCAATTCTAAACATTCTTGAGTGTATGAACCTATCCTAAACAATCACTAATGAAGTTAAAGCAAGCAGAAAGAGACACAAAATACCCTTCCACAAGTTTTAAGGACTTACAAGTATAGTATAAGTCAGGTGTGGAGAAAGGAGAGGTTGAGTGATGATACACTGATACACAGTGCAAAAGCTAAAAACCAGGTTCCTTAATGTATCACTGAAGGCCTTTCCTCTTTTCCAATCATTGCTAAGGAGCTAGAAAGAACCTACTACAAAGGCAAGGGCACTGAGTTTTCTTCTTTTCTTCTTCCCCTTTTTCAAAATGTGAGCATTTCTGACTTCCACCAAAGGATGACTTCAGTTCTCTTCTCTGCCTATTTATACTTTCCCCATTGACAATCACATTGACTCTGACAGTTCCAGTGAAGGTTTTTATTCAGGGCACTCCCATATCTCAATCATTAGTGCTGATCCCTCCTCAAACACCTGTCCCACACTTCTACTAACTGGGGATTTCTACTGGGATGTTTCAATTGACATAACAACCTCAACTTGTCCCATATTGAACTCATTTGCTCCACCCATCCCCTAATAAGGAATGGGGCATGACAAACCCTCAAATGGAGAACAATTATTTCTCCCATGAATCTTTTCTTTACCAAACTAAATACTACTAGATCCTTTACCTGATCTTCAAAGGACAAGACTATCAACCTGGCTGTGGCTATGTTCCCCTCCTTTCCTTATCTCAATTCCTTGGTGAATCTACTCAACTCTATAATATCTTGTCCTCTAAGAATTTCTCACCCTCTCATTCTATCATAAATCACACATTATCAAATCTCAATCTTGGATTACTCCCACTGTTTGCTCATTTTCTCTTCTTCAAGTGTTATTGAAAATCATACTAAATGGTTCCATTATAAATTGATATTACATAATCTCAAATGTTCACTAACTTCAACAGGGAAATAATACCTCCCTAATTGATTCAATGTCCCATTTACCACAATGAATATTATAAACTTTTTCATTCCTCCCCATGGATCCCTAGGCATTTCTTATTTTCATTCTCTCAGCTAAAAACCTCTAGCAAATTGTGGTCATTTGTCACAAAACCTCTTCAGTCTTCATCCTCATGTTCCATCACTCAAACATTTCCCATGCCCCACTATCTTCCCCTTCACCCTTGCCTAGCACAATTAAGTAGCACTTTTCCTTTCCAAGACAAACCCCTTGACATGTATCTTTTGTCCAATTTTATCATTTATTTACCATCAAGTTGCCCCTACTATTTCCATTTCTAATTTTTACTTTTTCCTAATCTATTGGTTCTCTTCTCTGCTGCTTATAAAAATGCTCATTTTGTAAGCTTTTACTCTCATAGGAAGAGGTTCAGAGGGGAAATAACATACATTCTCAATGGGGTATAGAAATCTATCTTACCTTAGAGGAAAATAGGAGAGAAAAGGGATGGTAGAGGGGGGACGGGGGAGGGAGGTGTACATGACAGAGGAGAGGGGGATTGTGGGAGAGGGTAGTCAGATTCAACACACTTTTGAAGAGGGACAGGGTGAAAGGAGAGAAAGAATAGAAATGGGATTGGAGGGTAATAGGATGGAAGAAATTACAGTCAGCAATAGCAACTGTGGGAAAAAATATTGAAGCAATTTCTTTGATGGACTTATGATAAAAAAAAAAAGAGCTGATGGAGTCTGAATACAGACTGAAGCATACTTCTTTTTCTCATTTTATTTTTCTTGAGTTTTTTTCTTTGTGGTGGTGAGGGGATTGTGTTTACTTTTGCAATGTAACTATTGTCCTAATGCATTTCTTTTTTTTTTTTTAGTTTTTTTTGTAAGGAAAACAGGGTTAAGTGGCTTGCCCAAGGCCACACAGCTAGGTAATTATTAAGCGTCTGAGACCGGATTTGAACCCAGGTACTCCTGACTCCAAGGCTGGTGCTTTATCCACTGTGCCACCTAGCCGCCCCCTAATGCATTTCCTAGACTACTAATTTTTAACCCATATCAAGTAACTTGATTTCTCAATGGGGGAAATGGGATGGGAGAAAGGGAGAGAATTTAAAACTCAAGGTTTGGGAAGTAAATGTTGAAACTTTCTTTTGCATGTAACTGGGGTAAAAATTTTATATAAAATAAAATATTAAAAAATGCTCATATTCCCTTTATCCTTAAAAAGTCCTCACTTGATTCAATACTCTCCATAAGTTATTCTTTTTCACTCCCTTGGTTGAACTCTTTGAGAAAACTGTCTATACTAGGTACCCCTTACTTTCTCTCCTCTTACTTCTCAACACCTTCTGCCCTCATCATTGAAACTGAAGTCTTTAATGTTACCAGTACTCTCTAATCAACATATCTGATAATCTTTTCTTTGTCCTCAACCTTCTCCATTTGCCTTATTTGATGCACATGACCACGTTCTAGTCCTGGAAAAGTCTCTCTTCTATGGATTATGACATTACTTTCCTGGCTCAGAAGGGTAACTTCTGACTATTCCTCCTTGGTCTCTTTTTTGCTGGAACTTTATACCACTGGATCATGTCCCATTCCATACACTGCTGTTCCCTCCCCACAGATTATTTCCATCTATATCTTGTATGAAAATAGTTGGTTTTGTATTATCTATCCCTTCCCATTAGAATGTAAATTCCTTTAGGGTAGGGACTATACTTTTGCATTTCTTGGTGACTTGAGTTCTCAGCATTAGTGCTTAGCACAGAGTAACTGCTTAATTATAGGTTCAAGGTCTCACCATTCTGATTGCTTTGCCATGAAGATCTTTTAGTATAAACATTCCATTCTTTCTAACTTTGGTACCCAGAACTGAATGCAAGTATTCAAAATGTGATTTGACCAATGTAGAGGAGTAAGACTGCCATACCATCATAGTGTTTTGGTAACCATATCACACTTTTGACTCCTTAAGAACTTTCAGTATCTATTTTGAACTGCTTGACTAACCATACCTCTCCCCATCTTTTATTTATGAAGTTAATATTTTGAACTTAGGGGAAAAGCCTTATATTTATCCTTTATTAGGTTTCTTTTGATTAAATTCAATCTAATGTTCTGGACTGCTTGAAATCCTTTTGTATCTTATGTTTCTCATACAGGATTTCAGTTCTTCTTACCAATTCTGTATCATCTGCAAATTTAGTAAGACTGCTATGGGTGCTTTTATCTGAATCATTGATAACACTGTTAAATAGCATCAGATCTTTTAGATAAATTCATATCAAGCAATCTAAGTTATTTACTAAACTCTATAAGACAGGCATTGTGCTACACATTAGGAATAAAAAAGAAACATCTTCCCCACCAAACCCATAGTTTAATGTAGGAGATAACACACACACACACACACACATACACACACACACACAGACACACATACACACACACACACACACACACACATATATATATATATATACAGTATAAATATAAAGAGAATAAATGCAAAATGTGTTAGAGAAAGCATTAGCAAAGCATTAGCATTGGAGATCAGTAAAAGCTTTATGTAGAATATGAATTGTGTCTTGAATGTAGTAAGAGACCCCATGAATTAGATGTGGAATGGGGATGGGGTGTGAGTTGACCAGAACAAGGATATGTAGGTGAGAGATGAAGAACCATTTGTGAGAAATGAAGAAAAGCCAGTTTGACTGGCCCAAAAATATTTGATTGAGAGTAATCCAGCTGGAAAGATAGGTTGGTGCCAGGTTGTAAGATTAAGTAGGGAAATTTTAATTAATGCTAGAGGAAATGGGGAGCAACTAGACTTCACTGAATAGAGGAGTGTCATGATCATGGTTGTGTTTTAAATTGTTTTTATTTTTCTGAGATTGAGTTGCCTAATCTTTACTAGTCTAGAAGTACAGTGGTCATTCATGGACCCAATCCCAATTTTTATTGTCATATAAGCTTTAACTAACTCCTTTTTTTCTAATACAGACTGTTTTGCTCCTATTTAGATGTCTGGTAGCCATCTAATACCAGGGCTCACTATATTAGAGAGAACACAAGATTTGCTTTAGCTTTAATAGTGTTGAAATTCAATCAATCTACTAGTTTCAAATGCTTCCAGTAGAAAATATCTTAAGGAAATATCTTTAGCAGGTGTGCTAAGGTTTATTGTAGGAACAGACTTGAATCAGAGACACCAGATGATCATAGCAGTTGTTTGGGTGAATGTTACTGAAGGCTTGAACTAAAGTGGTGGGTGTATAAGCAGAAAGGGGGGTTGTATGTAAGAGGATAATGTTCTTCATTCTTGAAGAAGACTATGACGTCAAGGAGGTGATGCTATGACAAGCACAAGATTTTGGTAAGGGAGGTAGAGGAAAAATTGGGAAGAGAAATGAGAGCGATGCAGGAAAATCATGAAAACCAAGTCAGCAATTTGGTGAGATACAAAAAAAATACCAAAGAAAACAACATATTAAAAGCCAATTTAGGTCAAATGGAAAAAAAAAACAGCTCAAAATTGACCAAAAAAGATCAATGAGGAGAAGAATGCCTTAAAAAGCAGAAATAACCAGATGGAAAAGAAGATTAAAAATGCTCTCTGGAGAAAATAATTCCTTCAAATATAGAATGGAGCTAAGAAAAGCTAATACTGTGAGAAATCAAGAAACAATAAAACAAAACCATAAGAATGAAAAACTAGAAGAAAATGTGAAATATCTTCTTGGAAAATCAACTGATCTTGAAAACAGATACAGAAGAGATAATTTCAAAATTATTGGGCTACCTGAAAGTAATGGCCAGGAAAAGAGACTTGACTTTATTTTTAAAGAATTTCTCCAGGAAAATTGCCCTGATATCCTAGAAGTAGAGGGTAAAACAGAAATTGAAAGAATTCACTGATCTCCTCTGGAAAGAAATCCCTCCCCCCGAAAACATTCCTCCCAGGAATATCATAACCAAATTCTATAACTCCCAAGTCAGAGAAATTATTACAAGCAGCCAGAAAGAAACAATTCAAATATTATAGCACTATAGTCAGGATTCCATAGGTCTATATTATGATGTCTACATTACATTGCAGTGTCTACAGTAAGGGCTTGTAGGGCTTGGAATATGATATTCTGGAAGGCAAAAGAACTTGGATTACAACCAAGAATCAAATCGAACATCCACTTCCAGAGGAAAAGATGGACATTCAATGAAATAGGAGAAATTAAAAATTTCCTGTTGAAATGTCCACAGCTGAACAGGAAGTTTGATTTTCAAGTACAGGACTCAGGTGAGGCATAGAGAGGGTGGATGGGAAAGGCAAATTATGAGGGATTTAATGATGTTGAACTGCATGAATTCCTGCATGGGAAGATGATACTGATAACTCATATGAACCTTTTCATTTATTAGCAGTTAGAAGGAGCATATATAGGCAAGGCACAGGAGAAAGGGAAAGGAGACAGATATTTCATGTAAAACAGTCAAGAAAAAGTTTTTACAACAGAGTGGAAGTGTGGGGCGGGGAGGTGAGGGAGAATAAGTGAACCTTCATTCTCATCAGAAATGACTCAGAGAGAAAACAACATACCCTAGAGAAAAAAGGAGAGCAAGAGAATGGGAGTAAGGGATGGGGAAAGAAGGGGGTGATAGAGGAGAAGGAAGATTGTGGGAGAGGGTAGTCTGATATAACACTTTTTTCCCTTTTTTTTGAAAGGTGGTGGGATTGGGTGACTTCCCAGGGGTTGCATGGCTAGGTGGTTGTTCTGTATCCGGGTCAGATTTGGGCTCTAGTCTTCCTGACTCCAGGGCTTGTGCTTTGTCCACCAGGGTCAGCAGCTGCCCCACAACACATTTTTGAGGAAGAACAAAGTGAAAGGAGAGAGAGAATAAAATAAATGAGAGTAAAGAGGAATAGATGGAGGGATGTACAGTTAGCAATGGCAAGTATGGACAAAAATACTGAAGCAACTTCTGTAATGGACTTATGATAAAGAATGTGATCCATCCCAGAGACAGAGCTAATGGTATCTTAACATAGACTGAAATATATATATTTTCTTTTTCTCTCACTTTATTTTTCATGTGGTTTCTCAATCTTTGTGGGGGAGGGGGATTATGCTTACTTTTATAACAAGACTATTGTAGTAATATGTAAATAAATAAATATTTTTTTAAAAAATGAAAAAAAAGGAAGTACCAAAAGGTAGAAGGATTGGAATTTGGTTTATTTTTTTAATCACTAATTCTTTGTGTTCCGTCATCTCCACAATGTTGCCTCTTGACATTGAATAGGTATGGTTCAGAAATTCTTTACCAGTCTTGACCTAATAAGCATATCTCTGAGAGCTGCCTCAGGATATATTTACACTTATTCAAGAGTACAGTTGAATCCAACACTAGACATAAAACAATTTGCCCTTTGTTGCCTTGTCACAAGAAATCTAACATTTGACAGTTTAAAAAGTCATACTGCATAATAATTAAGATTCTTCAGCATAACAAACCATAGCAAAAATCAGCAAAAAATATAGAATTCTTAATCTGAAAGAAACCTAGTTTAATCAATACTCTGTTTGAGAGGAATGTGATATAATGGGGGTGTGTGACCTTGGATAAGTCATTTAACTTTCCCTGAATTCCGTTTCCTTCCTTTTTAAAATGATTTGGAGCTGGATTAGTTGGTCTCTACAGTCCAAATCTATGATATTATTACCTGCAACGTGGGAGAATCTACTTCCTTTGGAATTATCCCAATACACTTTGAGATATCTTTAATGGTTAGGAAATTAATCTTTGCATGACACTTAAATGTCTCTCTGTCCACTGTTCCAAGCTTTTGCCACTGGAGGCAAAGACAGTGTATTTCATCCTCTTTTGTAGACTTGAAGACTGCCATCATATCTTACTAAATTTTATCTTCTCTAGGATAAACATTTCTATTTCTTTCAACCAGTTATTTCATGGCATGTTCTCCAGTCCTCTTATCATTCTAGTTACCCTTCTCCAAATATATTCTAATTTTCTAAATGTGGTGTCCAGAACTGATGTGGTCTATGAAGGGCAAATTATGGTAGATTTATTTTTGGGGTTTTTTTGCAAGGCAATGGGGTTAAGTGACTTGCCCAAGGCCACACAGCTAGGTAATTATTAAGTGTCTGAGGCCGGATTTGAACTCAGGTACTCTTGACTCCAGAGCTGGTGCTCTATCCACTGTGCCACCTAGCCACCTCTATGGTAGATCTATTGAAGACAATATGCCTTTCTTAATAGAAGGGACTGATTTATGTTGTAAAATAAACAAAAGGACTTAGAGTTATTGATGACTTTAAAGGTCATATAGTCTAGTGGTTTCTAAAATTTATCATGCCCCTTATCAGTGAAAAAAAATTTTGGTCACTTTCTCCAATATGTATACTTTTTTATAAATTATATATATATTTATAATATGTATATGACTATAATGTATAAATTATAAAATATACATGAAATAGATATTTAAAAGGATGAGATAAAGATGAAATGTATAACATTTTTATTTTATTGTGTTAATGGTACAAAAGTATTACTTTCACTAAAATATTTTTTAACAATGGCTATAAAAAGTAATGTTTTCAGTGAGAGTACTATGATTGAATATGCTTCACTTTTTTTGAAAAATCACTGTGTGTATGTTGGGACATAGGAAGAGCTTGCAAATAACTATTTTTAGTAATTAATTATTCAGTTAATTTAATCATATAGTTAGTCAAACAGTTGAATTGCTTTTTAAAGAAACAGATATCTTTCAATGAAAAGTAATAATCAAATAACAGGTTATCAGAGTCAATTAATGTGACAGCTTTTCAGAAGGAGCCGTGTATCTATGTATAGATATTCACCATAATACAATACAAAACTAACAAAAACTGAATTGTTTTTGCAACTCAATAAAATATGTTCAATTATAAATCCATTTTGCTTTTTTTACATGTTTATACTTAATGGATGGTATCATACTTTAATTCCCTATTCATTGTACATGGACAACTTTTACTAGACTGCCACCATGGGGAAGGGGAGGGAAGGAAAGGTCATAGAAAAATGTGGAACTCATAAATTTGTGAATGGATGGATATTGAAAAACTACCATTGCATATAATTGGAAAAATAAAACAAAATTTTGATTAAAAATTTCCTATTTATTTTCAGTTGCTTTAATTGTATATTTAATGTGTGAAGAGCACTAAGAAGGCAAGTTTGGTTAAATTGTGGAATGCAGGAAATATAATAATAAATAATAAAATTTGAAAGCTAGCCTGAGCCCAAGATAAAAAGGACTATGAATGTTAAATAGAAAGTCTAGCATTAATTGAGTGCTATTAGGGTCTATTGAGTAGGTTAGACACATGATCAGTTGTGGGCTTTAAGGAAATCACTTTGACAGGTGTGAGGCTGTTGAATTGGAGAGGGGAGAAAGACTGCTGCAGTCTACCAGATGAAAGATGATGAGAAGCTGAACTAGGATTACTGTGTAGGTAGAGAGAAAGGGGCAGATGTGGGAGTTTTGGGGGAGATAGAATTGGCAGGATTTGGAAACTGCTTGACTATGTGAGATGAGTGCAGAAATGAGGATAATACCTAGTTATATGAAATTGGTAGGATATTGGTATCCTTGACAGAAATGTTAGAAATTTAGAAGAAGATTGGTTTGAGGGGCAAGACAAGGAAATAAAATCTTTGATGTAGTTAGCAAGTTTTTCATGGCTGATCATCCAGTGTAACTAAAAGTGTACCACTCAGAAGGAAAAAAAGGAGGGTGAGTATTCTCAGTCACAGATTGTTACTTGGGAATGTTATAGCCCAGACTCTCATTTGAAGACCTAAGGGAAGTAACTTGCCCAAAGTCTTACAGGTAAATGTCAAAGACTACATTTGATTATAAGTATTTTGATTTCTAGTATTGTGATTTTTGTATTTGATTTTTAAAGCCTGACCCAAGAAAGGAAATAAACTGCTTTCAAACAGGCAGTATATTATCAGGAAAAAGAAGGAATCTTTAATCAGATGGACATATTTTGTTATAACTTCTAAAATATGTGTGCCATGACACAAAAAAACATCCAAATGGATGAAGCAGAGAAAAAGCATTT
The DNA here is from genome assembly GCF_037893015.1 of Macrotis lagotis. NCBI lineage: Eukaryota > Metazoa > Chordata > Mammalia > Peramelemorphia > Peramelidae > Macrotis > Macrotis lagotis. The sequence goes on along the minus strand of NC_133658.1, from coordinate 417,726,423 downwards.
GATTTAGAGAAGACCTAATTTGAGCCCTGGCTCTACATTTCAGTAGTTGTGTGACTTTGGATAAATCATTTCACTTTTGTGGTTCCCATTTCCTCATTTATTCTACAGGATATTATAAGGAGTGAATGAGATAGTGTGCACAAAGTACAATGGCATAATAAAGTGGTATGTTCTTTTGAACATAACAATTAATAATATTAGTTATTTGATCATTTAGAGGCAGGACAGGGTTCAAGTATTGGATCTACCACTTATAAATATAAGATATTAATTACTATGATTATTAGCATTTAACTGTCAACCTGATTATGAGAAAATCACTTACCCTTCTCTGTCTCAGCTTCCTAACCTATATAAAAGATCATTTCAATATACAAATCAAACTTTAAATTCTAAGTGAGCAAGCACAACTGGAGAAGGAACAAAATTTCCAGTTTTTAAAAGTTTGCTTACCAGAAAGTATCATAAGACTCAGAAAAATAAAAGAACAATATAATTATGAATATAAAATAAAATAACATACTCATATTTTTATTATACCTAAAGTTTTATTAATTGTTTTTTCATAACATAACAATCTATTAATCAATATTATAAATGAAAGAACAAAGAACTCATGACCATATATATTGTGATTACCATAATCAGAATTTAAATCTAGATCTCCTGACTGTTCTTTCATAGCATTTTAGAGTCGACAGTCCAGAGACCATTTAGTCCAATTGGTACTAGATTCATTAATCCTGTTTATGGCTTAAAGACCTCCAGAGATAAGGAACTTACTATTTCCAGCTTACTCTGACTTTAGCCAAACATTTTCAGGGAAGGAAGTCCATAAAAGAAAGGTTTAGCAGGGAAGACTAAATTACTTCACACCCAGAATGACAGTTGGTGAAAGAATATTAGAGTTGGAAGGGACTTCAGCACTGATCTACTTCAGTCTATTCTCAGAAGAAATCTTCACTATGACACACAAGATAGGTCTTAGTCATCTAATTCTTAAGAACCTCCTATAAGAACCTTCCACCACTACTTCTCAAGACTTCCAGTCTGCATTCAGAAATCTCTAGTAACCAGGAAGTTTTTCCTGTCATCAAGTCTAAATTTGTCTTTTTTGCAACTTTTCCTGATTTGCTTCCATGGGGTCAACTAAAGCATATATAATTCCTTGTTACAAAGACATGTCCTCCAAAAGTCATCTCATCTTTAAGTTAAACACCCTCCAGTTCCTTCTACCTAATTTCTGAGGCCAGGGAATGAAGATCTTTCACTATTCTGTATGCTCCTCTGAACAACCTCCAGCATAATGATTCTAGTAAACTATGGCACCCAGAACCCCACACAATTGTACAAAGAGTACAGAGAGCCTATCAACTTATTTCTAGAAACTATATCTCTATCAATGCAATCCAAGGTTAAATTAGTGTTTTTTTTTTCCTGGTCGTCATGTCACATTATTGACTCTTAATTTTAGTTTGTGCTGCCTTTTTTTCTCAGACAAATTATTCCTACCTATGCAATTTCTACCTGTACATATGGAATGGATGTTTCTCCACTTCATCAAAAATTAAAATCATCTTTGATGATTTTATGTAGCTCATTGGGATTATTGCAATCAATTGTGGATGTTACCTCTTAGAAAGGACGTGTATAAATTTGAAAGTATTCAAGGGAGAGGAAACAGAAAGTTGAAGGGCATCACAGTCCTGCCATTTGAGGATCTGCTGAAGAAACTGAAGGTGTTTAGCTGGTGAAGAGAATATTCTAGGCAGGCTCAAGATAATTGTCTAAGTATTTGAAAGATTGATATGTAGAAGAGGATTAGTCTTGTTTTACGTGGCCTTAGAGGGAAGAACTTGGAGAGATGGATAGAAGTTACAGAAAATCAGGTTTAGGCCTGATGATACAGAAAACTTCTTCATATAATTTCTGAATTTATCTTGGCAGGGAGTGAGTTCCACTCCACGACAGTGATATTATCTTGATGATAATAATATCTGACATTTACATAATACTTAGTGGCTATAGTTTATAAAAGAACTCAACATATATATACATGTAAAAACACATTGTGAGATGAGTACTGCTCCCATTTTATAACATTACTGTTTTAAATGAATGGAAACTAAGGTTCATAGAGGTCAAATAACTTAGCAATGGTTTCATTTTTAATAAGTGGCAGACCTAGCACTCAAATTAAGGTCTTCTTTCCTTAAAGCCAGGGTTCTTTCATGATTTGAACCACAAAAACAGACAGGTAAAACAGAGATTTGTTCATTTTGTTCAGTCTTAAATGAGTCTGAAGTGCTCACTTCAGAAAGGCTCATCTGTAAATGGGCAAGTATCAGTATTTTGTCTATGGTGTCTCACAAGCTAAAAGAATCTCAGAATTTCAAAGGGACCATAGAGGCCATTTTGTCTTCTTGATCCATCTCCTCACCATGCTGTCTATTTCCAGGCATCATCCTCATGCTCATTTCCCTTCAGAAACTATATGAACACAATAGCAAAATGCTCTTCACAAAAATAAAGAAAGATCTAAGCAACTGGAAAAATGTCAATTGTTCAAGAGTAGTCTAATATAATAAAAATTACAATTTTACTAAATTAAATTATTTGTTCAGTGCCATATCAATAAAACTTCAAAAATTATTTTATAGAGCTAGAAAAAATAGTTACAAAATTCATCTGGAGGAACAAAAGTTCCAGAATATCAAGGGAATTAATGAAAAAAATGTAAAGCAATGCCATACCAGATCTAAACAATATATAAAGCAGCAGTTAGCAAAACTGTCTGGCACTGGCTAAGAAATAGAGTGGTGGATCAGTGGAATAGATTAGGTGCAAAAGAAGTAGAAGTAAATGAGTAATCTACTGTTTGATAAACCAAAGACTCCAGTACTCACTATTTGACAAAAATTACTGGGACATCTGGAAAATAGTATGATAGAAACTAGGCATAGACTCATATCTAACATCCTATACTAAGATAAGGTCAAAATGGGTACAGGATTTAGACCTAGTCAATTAGGAGAACAAGGAATAGTTTATTTGTCAGATGTTGGGAGAGTTTATGCTTAAACAATATATAGAAAACAAATGTGAATGGATAATTTTGATTGCATTACATTAAAAAGTTTTTATACAAATAAAACCAATGCAAACAAGATCAGAAGGAATGCAGAAAACTAGAAAACAGTTTTCATAGCTAGTGTTTCTGATAAAGGACTCATTTCTAAATATATAGAGAACTGAGCTAAATTTATAAAAATACAAGTCATTCCCCAAATGATAAAAGAAATTAAATCTTATCTGTAGTCATATAAAAATGTTCTAAATGATTATTGATTAGAGAAATGAAAATCAAAACAACTCTGAGGTACCACCTCACATCTATCAGATTGGCTAAATAACAGAAAAGAAAAATTATCAGTGTTAGAGGGAGTGTAGGAAAACTGGGATATTAATGCATTGTTAGGGAAGTTGTGAACTAATCCAACCATTCTGTAGACCAATTTGGAACTATGCCCAAAGGACAATAAAACTGTGCAGACTTTGGATCTAGCAATACTATTACTAGGTTTGAATCACAAAGAGATAATAAAAGGGGGAAAGCTGACATGTATAACACATACATATATGCATGTATGTATGTATACCAGCTCTTTTTTTATAGGGGCAAGAATTAGGAATTGAGGGAATGCCCATCAATTGGGGAATGGCTGAACACACTGTGATATATGAATTTAATGGAGTACTGTTGTTCTGTAAAAAATGATAGCTGGTGAATTTCAGAGAAACCTGGAAAGACCTGTGTGAATTGATGCTGAGTGAAGTGAGTAGAATCAGGGGAACAATGTATACATTAACAGCAAAATTTTGTGATAATCGATTATTATAAGGTTAGTTTCTTCCAGAAGTTCAATGATCAAAGATAATTCTAAAAGACTTGTGATGGAAAATGGCATCCCCTTCATGATAAAAAACTGTGAAGTCTGAATGCAGATGAAAGCATACTATTTTCATTTTTAAAAAACAAAAAAAACCCTTATTTTTTTCTTTTTTCATGGTTTTCTGCCTTTAGTTCTGAAACTTCTTTCACAACATGACAAATATGGAAATATGGTAACCTAGATTACACATGGATAACCTATGTGAGCTTATTTGTTGTCATGGGAAGGGGGACTCTCTATAGAACTCAAAAAGATGAATATTGAAAACTGTTTTTGCTTGTAATTAAAAAATGAAATGAAAATAATAAAAAAAATGACCCTCAGTGATGCCTGCACTTGGGTAATTTATCTATGTTTTTGGAGACAGTAGGTTTTTCACAAGGGTGTATTATATATTTGAGAAAGACAAGCCATTTGAAATTTTTGAAATCTTAACCCTAATTGTGGTTGTTTTTTCTGAGAATGTGAAATGTAGAGGGGGTGGAGGGTAGGGAAAACGTTTTTCCCTGTCCTGACAACACCATTTCATTCTCTTGAAACTTGTGAGAATCAAATATTGGTCAGGGAACCTGAGTTCTAATTTCACCTCAATCACTACCTAGTTTTATCACTTGGGGTAAAGGCATTTTCTCTTTTTTGGGCTTCTTTCTACCAAAACTGAACAGATTGTACTAAATCAGTTGTTCTTAATATGAAGTCTCTGAATTAAAAAAAATATTCTAACAACTACATTTCAATAGAATTGGTTTCCCTTGTAATTTTATTTTATGCATTAAAAAAAACATCATTCTGAGAAGGGGCTCATGGTTTTTACCAGATTTGTAAAGGAGGCCATTTGTGGGGGGGTAGATTATAGACTTCACTAGATAGATAGGTAGGTAGGTAGGTAGGTAGATAGGTAAAGATAGATAAGCCTCTTTTTTTTTTTTACATTTTATTTTATTCCCTGTGTCTGACTTTTCACAATTACAACTGGGGTTTTCTTTGCAAGATTCTGGAAAGGTTTGCTATTTCCTTCTCCAGCTTATTTTACAGATGAGGTAAACAGGTTAAGTCACTTGCTAAGGGTCACATAGCTAATAAATGTCTGAGAGTAGATTTGAACTTAGGTCTTCCTGACTCTCGGCTCAGTATTTAATCTACTGTGCCACATAACTGCCAACATAGATATAGACAGAGAAATACATACATATATACATACATATATACATACATACATATATACACATACATACATATGTACATAGACAGATAATAAAGAGAAATTGATGAATAAATAGATAAATGATAGGTGCATAGGATAAGTATATGAGTAACTAATAAGTGAAAATTAATAGTACAACTACTGACTAAATACTAGAGATACCAAAATAAAATATAATCCTTGCCCTCCAGAATCTTTCATCCAATGGATAGGGTACAACATCTTAGATAAGTATAAAAATCTGAAAATCAGAAGAGGGAGAGAGAGGATGGTAGAGCAGGAAAGGCTTAAAATCAAGAGAACAAATATTTATTAAACATCTAGTATTGTCAGGTGGGACAGATAGGTGGCAAAGTGAATGAGTGCAGGGTATGAAGTCCAGAAGACATATTTTTCTGAATTTAAATGATGTCTCAGGCACTGACTTGTTTGACCCTGGGCAAGTCACTTAACCTGTTTGCCTCAGTTTCCTCACCTGTAAAATGAGTTAGAGAAGAATATGGCAAACCACTTCAGTAACTCTGCCAAGAAAACTCCAGATGGCACCACAGTCAAATACTACTGAAACAACTAAACAATAACATCATGACAGATACTGTGCCAAGGATTGAATTTATTAAAAAAAAGGGGGGGGTAGGGACAAGAAAAGAAATGCAGTCCTTGTTCTCAAGGAGTTCATGGCTTAATGAAAGAGACAGTAAGCTAACTACATACAAACAAGATATATTGGAGACAATCAACAGATAGAAGGCATTAACATTAAGAGGGAAAAGGAAATGCCTTAGGATTATCTAAGGTGGAAATGGAGATAGGGAATTGCTCTAATAGGCACTTAAATGTTTTGCTTGCATTTCTAGGCATTTTCTCAAAATAGACTTAAGGACTTAAAATACACAGGTTTAATTCAGCATCAGACACTGAGTCAGGAAGAACTGGTATTTGTATATCAGGACACTTGAATTCAAATCTTGAATCTGCTACTTGTGTGTCCTTAGACAAGTCACTGAGCCTTCCTCTGTATTTCATCTTCACTTTCACCTGTAGAAGGAGTTCTCTAGCTTACTACTTTAAAAGTTTGAGGCTTTCCTTCTATTTATGGTTGGTACTACTAAAGATTCTTTGCTGGTTTTGTTTGTTTGTTTGTTTTTTTAGTCTCCTTTCACCCTCCAAGCATGGGTATCCACCATGGCTTTGTTCTTGGCTTTCTGTTTTCTCTTGATAGTTTCTTTCTTAGTATTCTTTTTTTTAGGTTTTTTTTTTGGCAAGGCAAATGGGGTTGGCTTGCCCAAGACCACACAGCTGGGAATTATTAAGTGTCTGAGGCTGGATTTAAACTCAGGTACTCCTGATTCCAGGGCCAGTGCTCTATCCACTGTGCCACCTAGCCACCCCTTCCTTAGTATCCTTAACTGTTTCCATTAACTCAGTTATGACCTCTATGCATGTGATTACCAAATATAATCTCTTTCCTGGACAACTCCAACTCTTTACCAGGTATTGTCAATGATGTCTAGCAAGCATCTCATACTCAATGTGTGTATAAATGTATTTCCTAAAACTGTTCATTCACCAAAGTTCTGTGTTTCTGTTAATAGGACTTAGAATCTCTCTATCACTCAAACTTGAAATGCTGTGGCCAACTGTGACTCAACCTTATCTCTTTATGTAAAATCAGCTAACAAATTCAAAGTATTCTACTTTTACAAACTCTTTCACTACCCCTTCCTCTCTAATCATAATTCCATCACTTCTTATCTTCTCTCATCTAGACAATTCCAGCAACCTTCTAATTGGACTCCATGTCATCCAGGGATCATAATCGGGGGTTCATGAGCTTTTTCCTTAATACTTTGACAAATTTATTTCAATAAATTAGTCTCTTTTGTAATCCTTTGTGTTTTGTACACTTAAAAGCATTATTCTGAGGGCTGTAAAATTTACTTGTCTGACATAGGTTTCCATGACATAAAAAAAGATCAAGAACTCCTGAATTAGCGAATCTTTAGAATCCTTCAAAGGTCACTTCTAGTGCTGCCTTGTAAAGGAAGTCTCCTCTGATTTCCATAGTTGCTAGTATTCTCCTCTTATTATGCTATATATTATTTTATTTTAACTTTACTGCTATATATTATTTTGTTTCTCTTCAAATGAAAATAAGTATCTTACAAGTTGGAACATTTCCCTTTTTTTACTTTGTATCTCTGGTGCTTGCCATATAGAAGTATAGTGCCTCCCACATAGAAGACATTAATAAATGTATGTTGAATGAATGGTCAGCTCTGAATTTAGAGTCTCCTTTCTTCAGTCCTTCCCATTAAACAATCTTCCTTCTCCAATCCTGCCCTTTCTTCAAGGATCCATTCAAGTGACATCTTCTTTAGAAAGTATTTACTGATTACCTTAGCTGAAATTGAATTATTCTCTTGATAAATTTTCTTATAGCACTTATGCTGGACCTCTCAGAATCACAGAATCTCAGATCTAGAAGGAGCTTTGGAGCCCATCTAGGATAACCTATGCAAAGACAAGGATTCCCCCCAGTAATGTAAAAAAGTGAACATAAGGATGACAGTGAACTCACTACTTACCAAGGATGACCATTTTACTTTAATATAACTCTAATTTTTGGGAAGATGGTTTTTGCTCTTGTTTTTTTGGCTCAATTCTAAATTATTCTTATACAATTTTCATCTATTGATCCCATTCCTCCACCTATATCATGCTCTAATTCTATATCACACTAAAGTGTGTACATGTCATCTCCCCCCATCCTGAAGTATATAATCTCCTCAAAAGCAGAGATGTCATTTTCCATCTTTGTATTCCTGAGCACAGGGCCTCATATATGTAGGTACTTAATAATTATTGATGAGTTAAAATATCATTTTAAGGTTCTTTCAAGCTCTAAACCTATTATTTCAGGTAATTTGGGATATAGTGGATAGAGTGACAGGTCTGGAGTCAGGAAGTCTTGAGTTCACTTTTTTGGTTTGTTTTTTGCAAGGCAATGGGGTTAAGGGACTTGCTCAAGGCTACAAGTAATAAGTAATAAGTGTCTGAGGCTGGATTTAAAGTCACGCTCTATCATTGTGCCTCCTAGCTGCCCCTCACACACTCCTTAACTGTGATCCTGATCAAGTCACTTACCCTCTTTTGCCTCAGTTTCCTAATCTGTAAAATGGGGTCAATAATATCACCTACCTCACAGCATTGTTGTAAGGATCAAATGAGACAATAAATATCAAACCCTTAGCACAGTGTCTGGAACAATAAAAGGTCAAACTCCAGCAAATCACTTTCCAAGTTATAAGGCACTTTCCCCACAACAGCTCTTGGAAGTAGGTCACAGAAAGTATCTCTATTTTACCAATGAGGAAGCAGCTGTGGCCCAGAGAATTCAAGTCTGGGTCTTTTGGCTACTTTCCATTGAACTATACAACTTTTCCCTTCTTCAAGAGACTTGTTGCCCACTTCAAATGTCAGTGTCAAAACTGTCTCTAGCATCTGCTATTTAATGGCAGCAAAAAAAAAAATTCCAAAAAAAATTCCTTTTCTCACCATTTGAACTACCAAAGTCAGAAATTTCCTCAATGTACTTTCATTTGCCTACAAAAGTGTTTTTATTTACTTCCTTTTCAATAGAGGTAGAACATGAGGGAGGGAGAGAAGTTGGATTTTTGTTAAAGGAAAAAGTAAAATTTAAAAATATAAAAATACTCAATAGCTATAAAATATTTTGTAACTCAGAAATTCTAAGTATATGCTTCTAATCATTTACATTTCTCTAGCATTTTCAAGTTGAAATTTCGCTTCCCATTGGTCACAATGACTAGAGGCCTTCTAGCTCCTGCTGCTGAGGAGGCTTTGTCTGAATGTTCTTTATAGAAATATTAAATTAGATGATAAAGTCAATATCTATGCCACTAGCTGCCTCAGCATTGCCTGGAAGGAATTCTCTCCTCATATTTATCTCTTAGTTTCCTTATTTTTCTTCAAAGTTCAGATCAAGCACCATTTGCTACATAATACCTTAGGTTATCCTCTCTGCTGCTAGTTTCTCCTAGTCAAGATTATCTTGTATTCATTTTACACATATTTTATATATATTTATATGCTTGGCTCCTCTTATAGAAGGCAAGTTACTCCAGGGTAGCAATTGTTTCATTTTCTTTGTAATCTTGGAATCTGACTGGCACATTGTATAGGCTTAATAAACACTTGTTGATTGATTGATTAATAGGCTGGAAAAATGATTAAGAAAAAAGTCTCTTTAAAAAAGTCTAAGGGTTCTAATCAAGGTTACACTGAGAAAAATTGACTTTTCTTCAAAAGTATACTTAATATCTGATGTAAAAATTGTGAATTCAAAATAAAGATTTTAAAATAAGCACCATTTTTTTGAAATCATGTCACATATAATGCATATTAAAAGTAAGTTTAAGGATGTAAAAAGTTGATAGATTTATTATATGTCAATCAATTTATTTTTAAAAAAAGAAAAAGTTTTTTTTCCCAATTCTTCTGGCTCAGAAATGGTAACTACATGAAATTTCAGTTTCTGAGAATGTATCAGAAGCTTTTAATCTCCTTAGTTGAGCTGCTAAAAGATAGTACTAAGGCTATTTGAGCTTATACTGAAAAGCAATTATTACCCTGATAAATAGAAGGTCAAACACAAGCTGGAGTTACTATTATATGTAATTCCCATCAAATTCATCTGGACTACATGATTTTTAAATTAGGCCCAGACTGATTATATTTAAAGTTTTTTTATCATTTTCCTTCAATGAGAAAATTATCTACACTGTGAATTATTATTAATATTATGCCATTAATAATGTTGATGTTTGTCCATTTTTGAAGAGGACCAATGACAACCCAATAGAACCATACATATGGAACAAATATAAATTTATTCAACAAACACTGACCAAATTTTTACTGTTGCAATAAACTATATTTGGTGTAAGAGTGATATAGTTTAAAACTAGTTCTATTAGGAGTTTATAAATCATGGAACCATAGAAAGTCAGAGCAATTCGAGATCACCTAAGCCAGGGGTTTGTGACCTGGAGTCCATAAATCCAAAATGGTTTCATAGATTTTAGGGGGTTCAAGACCTTGTATGGGGAAAACTTTACATCTATTCCCCTCACTAATATTTAACTAAAATTTAGCACTACTTTCAATTATTAATTCAAATAAATATTATTCTGAGATAAGATCCATGGGCTTCACTGGCCTATTATGAGGGTCTATGATAGAAAAAATGGTTCAGAACTGAGCTAGTTTAACTTTCTCTTTTTTATGGACAAAAAATTTAGAACCAGGAAACATAATTAGCCTAACATCACAAAATCCATCAGAAATGGAATTGAAACCAATGATCTCTGACTCCTCATCCCATCCTTCTTCTACTATACCTCCCTAATATGGTCTGGGTGGTAAGAAATATATATATACATATATATATATACATATATATGTATATATATACACATATATGTATATATACATTTATATATGTGTATATGTATATATGTATAAGCATACATACCCACAATATACATATATGTATATATTTATATGTATATATATATATAAGGTGGGAAAAATGCTATATGAATAGTTGGAAGACTTGAACTTAAATTCCAGCTTTGCTTTAGATCACTAAGAGATCTTGGGGAAGGCCCTTAATCTCTCTGTCTTTAGTTTCTTCATCCATAAAATGAACACTTTTGATGTTCCTTCTACTCTCAAGTCCATGTTAAAGAATGAAAAGTGCTGCAAGAACAGCACACAATGTTAATGGACTGAATCCTTTTAGCTAGAAGGTTTCATGGCAGAAGTGACATTCAAATTAGGTCCTATATAACAGAAAGGACTTGCACAGACAGAAATGATGGGAGAAGAATGGAACAGAAAATAAGGGGGGTATTACAACATGAAGCCAGAAGAATGCAAGGATTATTTATAAAATGAAGAAAAATCCAGATTGGCAGGAGCACAGTATGAATGCAGGGACAAAAACATGAAAATAAAAGTAGGCTAGGGCAGATCAGTTGATAGGCTAAGGAGTCTGGGATTTATTTCATAAGGCAATGGAACCTTATAGAAAGCTTTTAAAGAGGTGGTTAATGGAAAAAGAAAATGCATTAGGAAGATTATTCTGACTGTGTAAGAGGGATGAATTGAGAGAGACTAGAAATAATTATATCTAAGTAGGAGGTTATTTCAATACTCCAGGCTAGAAACAATGAGGTCATGTCAGTGCAAATGGAAAGGACAAAATGGAAGCATATGCCATTGCAGGGATAGAATTATCATGATTTGATGACTTAATTTGTATAGAGAGTAAAGGATAGGGAGAGATAGAAACTGAGTGGATCACAATTATTAGAAAGAAGGATGTCAGAATAAGCAGGACCATTTGATGGTGAAGTGGATTTTGGACAGGATGAACTTAAGGAGTTAGAGGGACATCTAGGGGGTGATGTCCAGGAGGCAGATGGAAATGTGGATCTGAAGTATGGGATATAGTTTAAAGCTGGAGATTGAAATATGGGGGTTGTCACCATAGATGTGTTAACTGAAGTGATAAAAGCAGACTACTTTACAAGGAAGTTGATGTAAGGAAAGAAGAGAAGAATGCTCAGGAGAGAGTCTTGAGGAATGTTAACTATTATTGTCAGATAAAATAATGCTAGAATGTCACTATGCTACTCTTATTCTTTTATGGTTAATGCTTGTTATTATTATTATTATTATTATTATCATCCTCATCATCAAGATTAAGTATGGTTTTATGAATAGCATGATGGACTTGGACTTGAAATCAGGACAACTTTGATTCAAAGCATACCTTTGACACTTATTAGCTGTGTTACTTTACACAAATCAGTTATTATCTCTCAGCCTCAGACAAGTCACTAAATTTCTCCTAATTTGGGATTGGTTAGTAACTTTTATATGGATGAATGAAATACTTCAAAGAGGAAATCACCTATTTTGATGTTTAATTAATCATACCTTCCATTTATGCCTTTTAAAATAAAACACTTTAATATCTATAATTTCATTTGTTTTATGTTATTTATGGGAACTACAATATGTTACAAAATTATATTTAACAAATATTAATATTTCAATAAGGAAAAGAGTGCCTTTTACCTGAACAAAAAGATCAAATGCTGACAAATAGAAGTATGTGCTGGGGTAACCTAGGAAATAAAAATCTCAGCACATAATCTCACATTTCTAATTAATGCCAGCCTACTAGCTTGCTTCGTTCCTTATCCTGCTCTTGCCCATAAATGTAGGCATGGCCCTAGGCTTTGTCCTTGGTATCCTTTTCTTCTGTCTACATTTTCATCTTTTGTCAACTGAATCTGCTTTCATCATTTCAGTTATCACATCTATGCTGATGACTTCGTGGTCACTAACTCCAAGCCCAACTTGCCTTCTGGATAATTCCATCTGGATATTCTGCCAGCTAATTAAAGTTATTATATATACAAAAACTACTTCACCATTGCCTTTGCATCTGAACTTGATGATTCATCAATCTCTGCTAGAGATGGCCTAAGTTCATATACTGAGGACCAGGGTTTACCCAGAGTAATGAGTTTTTCAGCCAGAGTGACTCTTGAAATCTACTATAAGGTCAGGTTGAAAGAAGAAGCTATAACAGCAACATCACAGAGATTTGAAATAATGGGGAAAGTATCCTTAATGGTCTATATTCCTCTCAACAAATAACAGCACCTCTATACCTAGGCAGAGGTCTTTTTTAGATTGTTTTGGTAACAATATATTTTTTTAAATCATGGAATGCCATTCCTCTGGTGATGAGCTTTTCTGCATTCATCTAGGTTGTGGTTCAGAAGACAGAAACATAGTCCTTTGAGTGTGTGTGTAACTGTCTGTTGGCATGCTAAAGTGTCTTGGGCAGAGGATGAGTGTGAAAAGAATGTTTGAGTCAAAGTTGGTCTAAATAAGAGGGTTATCTATATGACATCATCAAGTAAAGTATGAGTATGAGGCACCACAGTATAAGCAGAGGAGGAACCTGGCCCCTACCTATGTTTGCAGACTCTTCAACCAGAGGAACAAACTCTGACTAGTTTCATTCAGGACAATACTGAGAGTCACATGGTCTGTACTTGGGTAGAGAGGAAAAGAGCCCATTGGTAAATGAACTCTTACAGCATTGGTTTAAATCTTTTCTATTCTCTTTATACCAGGAGTCAATCTGTACTGTTTTTGTTGTCATTTAATCCTAAATATTTGTGAGGGAGGTTAGTGGTTATCTTTGTGGGGATGCCTTACTGCTGTTTACATGTTATCTCCTAGATGAAGATATATAAGACCTATAATGAAGTCTTCAGGTACCTTCTAGGTGGGACTAGAAGGATATCTGGGCCATCTCTGAAGAGCTCAGAGAGAACATTTTTAAGTTGGAAATCAGCAAATGCAACAAATATGGGCTTGTTTTATAGGTTATTGTTTTATTGATTTTCTAGACTTTAAGAAAGTAATGGAGAAAATGTTAATAATACAGATTTACCTTAAAAGTGTTATAAGCACATTCCCTACTCTTCAACACTTCACATAATTCTAAATATTTGCCAGTAGCCATCTGAGTGGGACCAGATTAGCCAAAGAGAAGTAGGAAGTGGCCAAAATAATCTGAACTGTTCACATCAGAAGAAATCAATGACCTAAGAGTTAAAGGTGGATCTGTAGATTTAAAAAGCAATGGCCATTATTATTTCCAAACAAGTTTGAGAATCTTACAGTCATGGAGAAACCTCCTAAAGCCCTGTTTCACAAATACCATTCCCTGAGTTTCCATAGATAGAAAAGTAGTTATCTGAATACCATCTCCCATTATGGCATTCAAGTATTGATCTCATGTAATATAGCAAATCTGATTTTGTTTTTGTTTATTTCTTATCCATTTCCACAAAATAAAATCATGAAAGTTGAGTCTCCCAAGGGTTGAACTGGGCAGGATCTAAGAATCAAAGAAAATTAGGCCTAGAAAGAACCTAAAGGAATCCAGCACAATGTTCTCATTTCAAAGGAGTAAAATGAAACCAAAGGGGAGAACATACTTACAGATAGTCATGAAGATAGTTAATGGCAAAGCTGGGTCTTAGCGACTGATTCACAATTCAATACTCTTTCCATTATACCATACTAGACAAAATTATTCCCTCTATTTAAAATTTCCTAATGAGAAAAAGGAGAAGGGAGCCAAAACAGCTCATCAATTAATTAGAAATCCATTTGCACACTTAGCAGATGGTTTCTTTCCCCAACCCCACCTCCTTCCTTCTGATATTACTCTGAGGTGTCTTGCTGAGAAATGCTCTAAATTCTGCCAGCATTTGGTCATGGGCTATTTCAGGATTTGATAATTTTTCTCTTGTTCTTTATTTCCTTATTTTCTTTTCCCCTCCTAGCCAAGTGTTTTACAAAGGGTAGATCATTTTTTTTAAATTAGGTATCTATTTTATTTTTTCCTTAGCATCTAGTACAATGTCTTTCACAGAATAAGGACCTTTTCGTATGTTAGTTTTTAAAAATCCCCCTTCCCTATTTCTTTCTCTTTTAATTTTTTTTGTTTGATGATTTTCTTTTTTCCCTTTCCTTATTTTTTTCCTCCTTTCTCTCTTTTTCTTTACAAAGAACTTGCTTTAAAAATAATTGATTTAAATGTATTATTAAATATAATGCTCCACTTGTGAAAAAGTGGAGATAGGTTCTGGACCTATAATTGTATTGGTATAGGGAATTATTGAATGAGTAACTCATTCTACCAATGTGGGTTGGCATCTATAATTTATAATCTTGTCTAGTGGTCACATTACCAGTGTGTCAGAAGCAGGCCTCCAGACTCATGCCTTTCAATTTTGTCAAATAAATATAGAATTCTCTGGGGTGAAACTTCCATTTAAAATTTTAGTAATCTGGGCAATTATAAAAATGATCTAGAGTCAGTCACAGATATAATGGGTGTATTTCCACATTACAACCTCACTTAACAAAAGCCTCCTTTCACTCTGAGATAGCTTCTAATGTTGCAACAGACAAAGGATGAAGCAGATGTATTGGAAAGATTTTCTCTGTGGATTTCTAAAGCTTTAAACAGCCCTTTGCTGTGGATTCTTTTTGTAGATGTAAGATTCTATATTGAGGAGTCTCTGCTAATGCAAACCCTCCCCAAGACAGAGGAGGAGGATATGGGAATCTAGGTATGTTTCACTTCATTAAAGAATTAACTGATGTTCTGAGCTAAATTAAAAGTTAAGAATTTAGCTTTCAAGATCCTTTCCTCCATCTTTACTATCTGATTGTTGAAAGGCCTGGCTTTTGTTCTAAAACTTCTGTTCAGTGAGGAGTGATTCAGTTGTAGACTGCCAGGGAAATGAGGGTCTTCACCACATCATAAATCCTTGGGGGGCTGGTGCTGACCATTGAAATGTATATTTTATTTTTCTAAGAAAGGTAGCTCCATACCATAATCTTCCCCATGGCCATCCATCTTGGACTATTCTACAGTCAAGGCTGTTACATAAATCATTCCTATCCTCTTCTGATAATATTTGCAAGCTTCAAAGAGATGTTGAAAATCAGCACAGTAAAGCATTTTCTAATATAATAGATGCCTTTCTGAAGAGGAAAAAAATAACTATTTGTGTTTAGAGGCACTTTGAAGTGAAAGTTTTTGAACATGTCCCACAGAGTAGAGGTTTAATAAGAGTTTGTTTAATAATAATTTATTTAATAGTCTACAATGATGCCTCAGTTCATGATTCTTTTGGAAATAAAGCTTTCTTTCATAAGTACTTTGGCCCCTAAGGACACTGATCAAGACACTGGTCCTTTTAAGGCTGCTTTAATGATAGCAGCAACAGCTGAGGAGACAACAGAGGCATTTTCTGAAATACAAGTAATATGTATCATGGAAACAGAACTGAATTTGAAGTCACAGAACCCAGGTTTGAGTCCTGGTTCTGCTGTGTAACCTTAGAACAAGTTATTTCCCTCCCTGTTCCCTCTGAGACTTGATTTCCTTATCTATAGAGGTAATATGCAGTGGAAAAACAAAGTAGGTTAAAGCCTTGTAATAATCAACACTTCTTTCCAGTAGCAAGTGGTCACTGAACTTTCAGCCTAGGAACATCTAGTTATCAAAAAGAAAACTAACATATGACACCACTTAAACACAAGATTATTATAAGAATCAAATGAACCACTGGATATAAAGTTTACAGAGTTCATAAAGTTTAAAAGCAAATAAGAATGAAAATTTTTAATCATTGTTGTTATTGTTACTATTAGCCTCTGTATTTGATTCAAGGATCTAGTTGAGAGATGGATCATACTTTGAGGACTCATAAGGGACATTGTCATATTTGGTTTCCCACAGTAAGGAATCTTCCTAAAAAAGTCCAGAGGACACCTGAAGACTACAAAGTAGTCTTGCATAAGGACTTGCATAAAGCTGGCATTTAATAAATGCTTATGAATGACTTGACTATGCAGAATACTATTGAGTGAAAATCTGGTCAGGCTTGTTTGCATTGCCCAGAAAGCCAATGATGAGGTTTTCTCTGACCTCTACTTTTCTGTAACAAGATTCTGAGTGATGATTAGTTGAGGCAGCATGCTGTTGAATAGAGAATAGGACTATAAGAATTTAAGTCATATCTGTTTAATAGTGACCTTTGTCTGGGAACCTCAGACATAATGGTATAAAGCAGGTTGAGGTGAATTAGCCAGCCTAGAGTATAAGTGTAATAGCTACATGTATGAAGGAAGACTACAAAGTATAGGAAATCATAGTCCTTGTAACCATGATGGTAGAGAGGGGTTGGTCCTCCCTCTTCTGACTGTGGATGGAAAAAATGGTCAAGGAGGGAGCCCCCATCATGGTATGCATCCCTAAGATGACTATAATGGCTTTACCTCTAGTAGCAAAGATTCTGACAATGAAGCATGCTATTGAAATGCATTTTCCTTAATATATATAGAAGTATTTTTATACTTTCAATTAGGTCTTTGGGTCTTTTATTTAAGGATATTTATTGAGTGAATACTATATATATATATATATATATATATATATATATATATATATATGTATGTATGAATGTTCTCTCATAGTGCTATGGAAAATACAAAGATATTTTTGATTCTTTTTTATTGTGGTGAATGTTTTCAGTTGACAATCAATGCTATCAATGTAGAGGCCAAAGTAAAAGGAATAAGTTTATAAGTGTGATCTTAGTTATATTGCTTCAACTCTTTGAATATCAGGTTCCACATTTGAAAAGAGATGTCCTTGAACTAAATGTCATCTAATATTCCTTCAAGATATGCATCTATAATTGGACATTTGCTTCAAATGTTAATATCCAACTCATAATCTATGATTCTATAATTTGAAGATAGATTACTGACAGATGAGTGGGGATTGGATATGAACACAAATCTGAAATTGGAAAGTTGCATTAAAATAAAAGATATTAGCCTTACATTTTTATCTGAGGATTTTAATTCTCTATACAGTATTCTTTTTCTCACTGCCTCAAAAAATAGAGAGGCCAAAAATTTAGGCCTCTTAATAAAATTTTGCATCTGTATAGCATGTTATTATTGCATAAAATTTCATTTAAACCTTACAAATCTACTAAGGTAGGAGATGTGGATATTATTATCACCATTTTACAGATGGGAAATTGGAGGCTAAGAGAGGAGAAATGACACTCAATGAGTAAGTGGCTGAATCAGAACTTAAACTCGGGCCCTTTGATTCAAAGTGCAGGACTCTTTCAACAGATGCACACTGCCTCAAAAATGTTATATTTCTATCTTTATTTATATGCAAATACAAAATTATTTTCTCTCCCTCTGGGCTATAACTAAAGGACCAAGGAGATTCAAAAATCCAACAGCTTGGTCAGTAAACCAATATGTTCACCCTTAAACATGGGATCCCAGCATAAGAGAGACCATTAATTTCCCTCCTTTTCCGTTTCTCCTCCCTCTCCTCCTCTACCCCTTTTCCCCTTCCCTTCTCATTTCACAGTTTGCTTAAAGGGGAGAGAAAAATAATTTCACATATAAAAAAACTGATAAAATAAAAATTTTATTGATACATTGTTATGAGAACCATGTAGAAATTGACTTCAAATTGAGATATTGCCCTCTACGGTCCCACCTAGTCTGAGAGGGAGAATGAAGAGGAGAAAACAAGTTTTTTGCTCTGAAAACAGGCTTAATTAGCTGGTTTAGCACAATTGTGCATAAAGCTAGCATTTAATAAATGCTTATGAATGACTTGACTATGCAGAATACTATTGAGTGAAAATCTGGTTGGGCTTGTTTGCATTGCCCAGAAAGCCAATGATGAGGTTTTCTCTGACCTCTACTTTTCTGTAACAAGATTCTAAGTGATGATTAGTTGAGGCAGCATGCTGTTGAATAGAGAATAGGACTATAAGAATTTAAGTCATATCTGTTTAATAGTGACCTTTGTCTGGGAACCTCAGACATAATGATGTAAAGGCAGGTTGAAATGAATTAGCCAGCCTAGAGAATAAGAGTAATAGCTACATGTATGAAGGAACTTCATACAAATATCATATTGATACAATTAAAGCATTATTTGAATATTGAGAAGGCATCACTTGATCTTTTACAACCTTGAAATAATCATTATGCACAGGAAATGGTCAGTATTCTCTGGGATAGTAATGTGAAAATTTCCATTTGAAAAATTACCTGATCAAACAGTACTGACAATGCATACTTATATGGTCATAATGAATCAAAATAAATTAACTTGGTCTCCTCAAATTATTAAAATGTTCTTTCTGATTTACATGGTGTACCAAGAGCTACATATTTCTTAATAGGTCACATTTTGTGCAACATTTATGCTGTGAATGATCTGGGAAAGAATTAGCCTTCCACCTTGTGTAGTTGATGTAGTAGGATGATACAAAATATGTCCTCTTTGACTCAGTTTCCTAATTTTAAAATGTTCAAGTAAGTTATCTCCCAGGTCGTTTCCAACTCTTAAATCCTAAGACTTCTAAAATTTCTTCCAAATTCTATAGTTTCATAAAAGACATTTTCAGGAAAATTCAATAGAATTTAGTAATTGACTATAGATGAAGGATAAAGGCATTGCATAAATTATAAAAGACAAGGAGAAATGGTCCTGCAAATTAGAATCAAATTTATGATAAGCAATTTGAGAAATTGAACTAGATCTGAGGAAAAGATAATTCAGTTTTGTGAGTTTGAGATGAGTGAGAAACAAAAATGGAGAATTAAGGATTAGAAATTGAGTATTGGGGGCAGCTAGGTGGTACAGTGGATAGAGTACTGGCCCTGGAATCAGGAGGACTTGAGTTCAGATGTGACCTCAGACACTCAATAATTGCTTAGCTGTGTGACCTTAGGCAATTCACTTAACTCCACTGTCTTAAATAAATAAAATTTTAAAAAATTGATTAATATATGCACATAGCATAAAGCAGAAGAAAAGAGGCATAAATTCAATTCATTTTGATAAATATTCCTTAAGCACACTGAAAGGGATTGTGTTGTAGCAGATAGAAAGCCAGGCTATGAAGCTAGGACTCCAGAGTTCAAAGTTTTACCTCACACTGAATCTGTGACAACTTAATCCCTCACAAGAAATAGAAAGCAACAACTAGAAATTTTATTATGGATCTGATTGTTTTGAAAGAAAGAGGATCTGGCACCTGGATTGGAAAAGATGGGAACTCCACTGGGAAGCAACTACTCTATCCACAAAGAATGTGGGCATAATCTGAGATATGCCTAGATTGGAGAAGGTTCAGGAGAAAGATAGATAAGATTCCATAAACTAAAATATTAATGGGAAAGTTAACTCAGGAATGATGGGAGATGTTCAAGAATGAAGTTCTGCAAACACAAAAGGAAACAATTTCAGAGAGAAAGAAAAATGATATTTTGGGGAAGATTCTGATGTGACTGCAAAAGTCACTCACAAGCTTAACTGAAAATTTTAAAAAGAAAGAAATGAGAGCAGCCAGGTGGTATAGTGGATAGAGCACCAGCCCTGGAGTCAGGGGGACCTGAGTTCAAATCTGCATTCAGATACATAACAATTACCTAGCTGTGGTGACCTTAGACAAGTCACTTAATCCCACTGTCTTATAAAAACTAAAAAGAAATATATATATATATATATATATATATATATATATATATGATATAAGCAAGGCATAAGATTGTATATGATTCTATAAAAATAGTGTTGTGAATCCTAAAGTTCAGAAGGAGTTGAGACTGGCAGGAGAAATTAAGGAAAATTTTAAAATGCTGGTTTCCCTCCCAGAAGGTAAATTGAGATAAAAAAAAAAGGGATCAAAGAAATGATAGAACACAGGGTGGGGTTGAATTGTTGTTTTTTTTCAATAAGAGCACTTATACATCAGAAATAGATTATTTCTACAAATCAAGGCTTGATTTATTATTTTGTTGATTGTAGATATTTAAGAAAGTGTCAAAAATGCAGTATAAACTTAAAAGTGTCATGCATATATCACCCCCCCCCACAATTGTAAATTATTTACCATTATATTTCTGGTAGGACCTTTTGGTTGGAGTGACTCTGATTACGATAAATGATAATGAAGAGAAGGAGAATTACCTCTGTACTGAACAGGAGAGAACAAAGAAAAACAAGATATTAAAGATAAAGAGATAAAGAACACTGAACTGCCCCTGAATGTAAATCATCTAGTCTGGATGAGCCACATTCCAAAAGAACTGCCAGGTATTATATTTGAAAGATCATGGAAAATGGAAGGGGGGGTGGAGGTTGCAAGACTGGAGAAATGCAAATTTTGCCCTGATTCTCAAGATAGGGAAGTGAATAGATTATAGGCCAGTAAACTTAACTTTGATTCCTGGAAAAAATCCTAGAATAGAACATTAAAGAAATAATTGACAGATTTCTAGAGAGGCTTCATCAGCAACAGTGCATGCCACAGTTTTGAACGTTATAAATTAATCTTATTATATGTTTAAAAACAAAAGCAAGCTATATAAAACAAACACCTAAAGTTTAATATTTTATTCTTTTTGTCTATTCTGCAATAAAATATACCTCCTTCCATTTAGCATTTAAGTTCAGAATAGAATATTTAAAAAAAAAGATCATGTCAAATCAAATGAGGGGAATGCTAGGGATATATTACCTAAAATTTAGTGAAGTTTCTTATAAAGTATCTTTGACAATCTTATAATTCTTGTAGAGAAGATGGAAAGAACAGATGATAATATAATTATATGGATTCAGAGGTAGTTAAATGGCAGAACTCAAAGAAAAATTTTAAATTGTTCAGTGTCAATGTTCCCAGTTGGAATTCCCATTGCATATTATCATAAATGCCTTGGATAAGACATTGATGGTATATTTATCAAATTAGCAGTTGTCACAAAGGTTGAAGGGACAATTTGTTCATTAGGAGTTAGGATTCAATGAGATCTTTCAAGCCAAGAGCAGTGGTTAATAACCTAGAGTCCCTGAACTGTTTTTTTAAATATATATATAATTGAAATATTAAATACATAGGTATTATATATAAATATAAATGCATATATATGCATGTATGTGTATATTTCAACACAAGGCAGCTAGCAGACATAGTGGATAGAGAATGGGTTTAGAATCAAGAAGACACCTCCATGAGTTCAAATTCAGCCTCAGACACTTAGCTGTGTGACCCTGAGCGAGTCACATAACCCTGTTTGCTTCAGTTTTCTCATTTATAAAATGAGCTGAAGAAGGAAATAACAAACCATTCAAGTATCTTTGCCATGAAAACCCCAAATAGGGTCATGAAGAATCAGACATGACTGCAAAATGACTCAGCAACAAATATTAACATAATTGACTTTTTTGTAGTCAATTTATTTTATGCATTCAAAACCCTTATTTTAAGAAGTAGTCTGTCAGCTTTATCAACCACAAAACGAAGTTAAGAACTTCTGAACCTAATAAGATGAAATTTAATAGGGGTAAATGCAAATTTCTTTCCTTTTCACTTTTTTTTTTAATCACTGATAGGAACAGTACCATTGTTCTAGTAATGCAGGTTCCAATCTTGTGTTTCTGTCTTCACAAAATCTCTTGTAAATGTACCTTCTCTGCTCTCCCTTTTGTACAGGTTCTTAGCATCTCTCTCCTGAGCTCTTGTAATTGGCCTGTCTACTTCTCTCCACTTCAATTCATCCTCCACTCATTTGCTTAGATGATTTTCTAAAGCAGAGGTTTGACCATATCACCCCTTCCACTCTTAATCAATTCAAATAGCTTCTGCTGAGATTCCTGGTAGAGAATTTTAAATCTAACTAGAATTTGGTGATGTAGAATTTCAGGTAATATAGCAAAACCCAAATGCCAATGACTCAGGTTTTATAATTTGCTCTCTATTGGCTTTAATAGACTTGGCCATTTCTAGTCAAGATAGGTGCATGGCCTAGCTCTCAAAATGCACTCCCTCCCCAAAAAAACTTCAAAGATAAACACATTAATCTATGAACAAGAAATCTAAAGAGAACCTCTCATTTTCATTTTCATTCAGTCCAGGGCTGCACAAAAAGAAGCCTACAAGTACTTAGAAAGAAGCCCTACCAGAAAAATAACACTAGCATTGATTTAGAAGGCACAAGTCTGCTAGTATGTAACAGAAATGTTCCTTTTGCTTCTGAAAGCTGTAGCACTTCTTACACAGAGGCAAGCTGACCTGAGTGCTCCAATTAGAAAGCTCCAGAGTGGTTCCTTTAGTGTTTTGAATATTCTGACCATGGGCATATTGTCAGGAATGCTCAAATTATGATGCTCTGTGGACTGCAAAACTAACAGAACTCTAAATCCGCAATGCTAGAAAGATCCCTGAAGGCCACAGTGCTTTGAACCTGGTTGTTCTAGGGGGAGTGGGAAAGCTGCCAGCATTATGAGAATAGACAAATCCAGGAAAATGGAATCTAGAAGTCACCCAGGAAACTGAGATCAAGACCTATCCAAGAATTCAAACTTTGACACAAAACTCTAAATATCATGGAGTCACAGTCAGGATAACACAAGATTCAGCAGCTTCTATATTAAAGGATCAAAGGGTGTGTGGAATGATATTCTAGAAGGCAAAAGAGCTTGAATTACAACTTAGAATCACATATTTAGCAAAACTGAGCATACTCTTTAAGTAAAAAAGATGTATATTTGATAAAATAGGGAACCTTTAAAGACCATAGCTGAATAGAAAATTTGACTTTCAAAAACAAGACTCAAAGAGAAGCATAAAAAGGTAAACAGGAAAGGGAAATCATAAGGGATTTAATGATGTTGAATTTTTATGTGGGAAGATATTGATAACTCACAAGAATTTCTCATTATTAAGGTAATTAAGAGGAGTAGGTATATGTATATGTATATGTATATGTATATGTATATGTATATGTATGTGTATGTGTATGTGTATATGTGTATGTATATGTGTATGCATATGTGTATGTATTTATATATGTATGTGTATGTATATGTGTGTATATGCATGCATATATATATATATATATGTATGTATGTATGTATGTTTGTGGCAGCTCCTATCTGGTGGTAAGGAATTGGAAACTGAGGGGATCCCACGAGTTGGGGAATGACTGAACAAATTGTGGTGTGTGATTATGATGGAATGCTATTCTGCTATTATGATGGAATGCTCTATATCCTGCTATAAGAAATGATGAGCAGGATGCTCTCAGTAAACAATAGAAAATCTTACACAAGTTGGTCCAAAGTGAAATATTCTGTGAACACAGTCACAACAGTATTGTAGGACGATCAGTTGTGAAAGACTTAGCTTTTTTTTTTTAGCAATACAATGACCCAACTCTGAAGGACTTAAGAGGAAAAATTCTATCCATATCCAGAGAAAGTTTTCAAAATACCCATTTGAAGCATACTATTCTTTAAACTTTATTTTTCTTGAGGTTTTTTTGGAGGGGGTCTATGTTTTCTATCACAATATGACTATTATGGAAATGCTTTGCATGATCATACATTTAAAATGTATATCAAATTGTTTTCTTTCTCAATGAGGGAATGTATGGAGAGAAGGAGGGAGAGAATTTGGAACTCAAGGTTTTAAAAACAAATGTTAAAAATTGGTTTGGGAAGTAACTGGGGAAAAATAAAATACTGAATAAATAATTTTTTTAAAATCAACTCTAAGGTTGGCTGAATAAACTCACCAAATCCATCTCCCACCCTCCTTAATGATGTACATTATATTTATACTTAAACAGTGCTAAATTCCCATTGCACTTATCTAATTAGATGTTAATATTTAAATCTTTTAAAGTACAGGAAGATTTGCCTCTGGTTCAAAAAATTTGCTTGAAATAGACAATTTATATGCAAATGGTTATTCTTGCTAAAAAGTATTACTGCCTAGACAAAAAAAAACATTCTCAGCAATCAGCCTAATTCCTGGGATGATGGGAGTTCTGCTGTTCCAATCTCCTATGTTGAATGTTCATTCTACAGGAGAGAACAACTGTATGGTTTTTCCTTTTGGATGTTAGAATGATCCCATGATCAGTTCATAAAAATGTCACATAAGCCAAAGGGTCCTCAGAAATAATCTACATCAATTGCTTCATTTTTGTAGATAAACTCATAGCCAGAGTGAAGAAATAACTTGTCAATCTTGGCATAGCAATTATCTTAGTGGTAGAGCTGGGACTTGAACCCTAGGCCTCTTAACTTCTGTTACACAGAATATGAATTATATTTATTCTGCTTGACCTCTAGTGGCAGAATTAGGTTAGGCTGCAGATAGGGTTAGATTTCAGATCTTTGTAAGGAAAAGATTCCTAATAACCAGAGATATTCAGAGGGGAAGTAGGATGTCTAAAATATAAGTTCTCCCTATTAGTTGAGTTCTTCAACAGTTTCCATATCTGTCATTTTTCATATTTGTAATAAGCCTTTCCCAAACCAACTTAATTTTATTAACTTTTATCTGAGATTATTCCCAATTTATCTGTACATATCTTGTTTGTATGTGGTTGATTTTTTGAAATTGTTCCCCCTAATATTAGACTGTGAGTTCCTTGAGACCACACATTTTCTTTTGTGTTTCTATTGCTGAGCAAATTACCTGACACAGAGTAGGTCATTAAAAAATTCCAATTGACTAATTGCCTTACTCTTTTCCTGTACTCTACAGTGCAGTGAGATAGGATTGCTTGTTGTTCCTTTACATAGGCCCTCCAAATATCGAATTTATTTCTTCCTTACCACTATACCAGTTCTTTAAAAGTACAACCTGAGTTCCTGATTTCCACTCCTACCCAAAGTTTCATCTCTCTCCTCTTTCTGAACTTAACTTTGTGTACATTTGTTGCTTACTCATCTAAGTACAAGTTAAATTTCTTCCAGTAGATTGTGAACTCCTAAAAGGTTGGGATCATTTAATTTTACCTTAACAAATGTTTGTCTTATTGTATTAGCAACATAAGAAGAAACTCAGATTTCCTGGCTCCTAGCTTATGGTTTCACATCTACCCAGGCCACAAATTAAGTAACTGACTCAAACCCACTGTTTTATCAAATTGTTTTAGGTTTTTTTTCCCCATCTGGAATATATCTGAGCAGACTGGGACATATTTGACAAAGATGTTTTGGGGAAGCAAGCCAATCTAATAATGTGCCTTTTGAGAATAGGCTACTTAGACTCAGTGGGATGTAATGGGAGATGTAAATGAAGGAAATGGGATGATTGACAGATAGAAAAGAAAAGGCTTCTTATATTCCATTCCTAATTCATTTAACTGTAATAGAGTATTAATGTTTACCAAGTCCATTCTTTCAACTAATGCCATATTAAGTAGCTATTAGAGGTCCTATATTCCAGCATGAAGAGTAATAAAGTTTACTGATTCTCAGTCTCTGACATTAGGAAGCTTTGAGATTACTAAGAGTGATAACACATAAATAAAAAACCCTATAAAAACTGTAGAAAGTATGTTCACAACATAAGAAGAACAAAGAAAATGTTGCAAGGGGATCTAGAGAAAGAAAATCTTCCCTTTGACTTTCTTTTCTTCAGCTGCACCAGGTCACACTGTGTTACTTTTACAAGGGACTCAGCCCTAGAGGAAATTTGTCCTGAGGTTTTGCTGTCTTAATTTGGAATTGACTTTCCTGAGCACCTATTTCAGTCAAGTCCCTACTATGTTTTGCTTCACTACCTTCTCTCATTTCCTGTCATCTCTTCCATATCTATGCCAGCTTCTTTGCCAATTACTCATACTTCTCTTCTTCCCCTCCCTAATTCTGTAACCATGATCAAATCAACTCTGCCTTATATCAATTTTATTCCCTTTGGTTCCACACATCTTTTTGTAACTTTCTACAACCAAATGTTCCATTTCTTGGTAGTACTCCCTTTATTGTATATGTTGTCTCCTCTGTTGAAATGTGGGAGGGCAGAGACTGTCTTTGCATTTGCTTTTGTATCTCCAGGGCTTACCACAGTATTTGGCATGCAATAAGACCTAAATAAATGCTTGTTTATTTATTCACATCTGGATAGTGGATCAGGAGGGCTGATGAAGGCTTCTTGGAAGGGGTAGCATCTTAATTGAACTTTAGATGGTGCAGTAGATAAAGCACTGGCCTTGGAATCAGGAGGATGAGTTCCAATCCTTACTAACTGTGACCTTAGTCAAGTTACTTAACCCTGATTGCCTTTCATCCAGCACCATCTCCAGAAATCCTGATTCATGTCTGGTCATTGGACCAAGATACTTCTGGAGGAGAAAGTGAGACTGGTGACTGAGCACAGCACCCTCCTCCCTCAAATCCAATTCATGTGTTTGTCATGGCATCACCTCCCTGGCATCATGGTCTTCTTAGAAAATGAAGGACCAACATGTAGCCTCTACTGGAAATACCCACATGAAATGATGAAAATGAAGACATTCTATGTAAAGAACAAGACATGAGCAAATTAAAAAAGGAAAGATGGGGTCCTGTTTATCAGATTTATAACCTTGCAGATCATGGGAAAAGAGTGGCTTATGAGACCAACCTTTGGAATAGGATAATAGATGCACCCTACTGAGAGTGGACTTAATAGTTTTATAAATCAAAACACAATCAACCAGGAGAAGGGAACAAAAGAAATATGAGGATTGGTCATAGAACTATAGAAAGTGATAGGTAGAAGGAACCCTAAGATCCTAAAACCATGGAGCATCAGATCTCTTGGAACTCATCTACTCTCTTTGCTCCTGCAAAAGGAAGATTGAAGTATTAACCTATGAATTAACAATACATCCTTGATTTCCCAGAAAAAAATTCTTCCCTAACCCACCAATCTCTTATTTTATTTGTCCTATTTATTAAATTCAAGCATCTTTAGGGCAGAGACTTTTGTATGTGTGTGCCTAACATACTGCACAATGTGTGCTCCATACAAAGTGTTTAGTAAAAGCTTTTAGATTCATTCATCCATCTAGTCTAAACCCTCTCATCTTGCAAATGAAGAAAATGAGATCCAGAGAGATAAATGACTTTGCCAAAGAGACTCTGCTTTCAAAGGACATAATACTGCTAAGGAGATAGAATGCATACTCACAAAACTCCTGCCAGATACCCTGATATTTTCTTCCTCTGACTTATTCTGTTACCTAAAACACTCTCCCAGCTCTCATGGTCTCACATCTCTTATCCTGTTTCCAGGATTGTGTTGAAGTATAAGTTAAGAGAACCCTTTGTAACAGAGGAAATTTATTGTTGTTTTTAATTTAAAGATGATCCTATAGTCAACCAAATCATACAGAAAGTAAAAAAAAAAACTTGACTGCAGAAAGGACTGGAAAGGTCTTGATTATAGACTCGATAGAATTTTTTTACATGACAGGATTTTTTTTAGGTTTTTGCAAGGCAAATGGGGTTAAGTGGCTTGGCCAAGGCCACACAGCTAGGTAATTATTAAGTGTCTGAGACCATATTTGAACCTAGGTACTCCTGACTCCAGGGCTGTTGCTTTATCCACTGTGCCACCTAGCCACCCCTTGCATGACAGGATTTTGATAAATAATATTTCTTAAATTATTTTCCTGGATAGTTATCCAATTTGGATGCAGTATTTCAAAAATGGGAAGCACATAAAAGTCTGACTCTTCAACTTTATACCCCACAGATATTATTTTAGAGGTGGAAAGGACCTTTCATTTTATACATGAGGAAGCTACAGGATAGTGGAAGAAATGCTGGACTTTGAGCCAGGCCGAATTGGATTCAAACCCTGCTTCTAATATTTACTTTGTGACCTTGGGCAAGTCACTGAGCCTCAGTTCTCTAATACACAAGACAGGCATAACAATACTAGGTTTTCTACCTCAGAGTGTTGTTGAAAAGTTCAAATGAGCTAATGTTTCTAAAATGCTTTTGCAAAGGATACAAGTCAGCTATTATGAATGACTAAAGTGATATTTCTTTCTCCAATACAAATCTGATACTCCAGGCATGTTCCTCTCTTTCTGATTTTCAGAACACACCTAACTCTGAAATGATGCAGATTTACACTGCTCATATCCAAAAGAGATCAAATTATGAGGAAAATATCTTATATGCACAAATATATTTATATTAGCTATTTTTTCTTTTAAAAAAGAAACCTGGAAATTAAGGGGATCCCCAACAATTGAAGAATGACTGAATGAGTGGTAAAATATGAATGTGATTGATGGACGACTGTGCTGTAAGAAATGAGGAAGTAGATGATTTCCACAAACATGAAAGATATATCAACTGATACAGAGTGAAGTAAGCACTCTGAACAATACTTAGAACAATGTATACTATAACATCAATATTATAAATATGAACATGAATATAAATCAATGAAGAACAAAATAAGAAGATTAGGATAACAATTTATACTATAAAACTATAACTATATAAACTATAAAACATTATAAAAATAAACAGCTTTGAAATCTATGATCAATATGATGACTATGCATGATTCTAGGAGATCAAAGATGAAATATGATAGCATCATAAAGACAAAACAGATTTAGGATACAAAATTAGACACATACACACAAATGCACATATATATGTGTATTTGTGTGTGTATACATCTATATCTATATCTATCTGTATATGTATAAAATCATTGAGGGAATTTGTTTTGCTTGACTGTGTGTATTTGTTATAAGAAATTTTCTTTTCTTGGTTTTTTTCCAATGAAATAGGAGAGCGATTTCTGTTAATTTTTTTACATAGGTGGCATAGTGGATAGATCACTGAACTTAGAATCAGAAAGTCTCATTTTCATGAGTTCAAATCCAGCCTCAAACACTTTCTAGTGAGCCTGGACATGTCACTTATCCTTGTTGTTTGCCTAAGTTCCTCATTTGTAAGATGAGTTGGAGCAGGAAATGGTAAACTACTCCAGAATCTTTCCTAAAATAATTCTAAACAGGGTCACAATGAATTAGACATAACAGAAAAAAAATGACTGAACTGCTACAAAAGGGAAATATTGTATATACATTCCAATGAGGTCACTATATTATTATTATTTTATTTACCTATTTTACTTTATTACAGGAGATTTTGCACAAGTGAAAGCAATTTATCAATCATTGAAATGTAAAAACAAAACATCAACAAAACTAAAAAAAGCTAGGATGCATCATGATATGGAGGGAAGAATAGAGACTGGGAGTCAAGAGATCTGAATACACATTATACTTATATAAAACCCTGGGGACATTACTTTTCTTGACTATAAGAAGGGACAATAATTCCTGCCTTACCTCTCTCCCAGGATTGTTATATAAGGGGCAAATAATAGATGATCCATGTAAAGGAGATTTAGAACTGTTGTATTATGCTTTTGTTCAAATTTTACATTGCAGTCTTTACAAAGAAAATAATTATACATTTGGCTTCTCCCTATTCTTCTCTCCTTATTCACCTCCAACTCCTCATTGAAGACCCAGTGTCAGTCCCAGATCCTCCAAGAAGCCTCTTCTCAGCACCTAGAGCTGCTACTTACTTTGACCCCTTCTCATCTTGTCTCATATTGCTATTTTACTTCTGATGTATTTATGTTTCCATAACTAGAACATGTACTCCTTACAGCTCTTCACTCACAAGATCTTACCTCCTGTCTTCATGTCTTTGTACAGGTTTCCCTTCATACCTGCAAAGAACTCCACCTTTTAGAATCCCTATTTCTTTCAAAGCTCAGTTCAAGTGACATTTCCTATATGAGGTTTTTCCTGATTCTCCAGTCACTAGTGTCAATGTATATAGGATCTAATCATATTGTAAATGTTTTTCTCACAGAGTAGAATGAAAACTTCTTGAGGGCAAAAAACTGCTTCATTTTTATCTTTATGCTAGGATAACTTAGAAGTGTCATCACAGAGCAGATACTTAAGAAATATTCACTGATTGGTTGAGGGCAGAGGCTAGATCTGATATTTCTTTGGGATTCCTTAATAACTAACAAGATGCCAACCCATGAAACCTCATTTTTCCCAGTGCTGACTTAAGATAAATAGTTTTATTGTCAGCTATGATGTCAACAGGTGTTGTTGAAAACAACAAGTTTATTTTGTAAAGTTGCCATAGCAACTTCCACTGCTATAGCCATCCCTAAGGATTTTGGTAATCAATTTATCTAGTTACCTAGGAAACATCAGCTATTTGTGGTATGGTAGGTACAAAAGAATTACAAAGAAGCAGTAATTGCTATCTCTTCTTCATAAGAAAATCATATTCCTATTAGAATTTCCTACTTTTCTTTCAGAAAATAAGAGCTAGGAATTTTAAAAAGACCAAAAAACTGCACTTCAGAGAAATTAGGAAAATGAAATCCTTGTCAAGAGCTAGAATTTCTTTGAAGGTTTCAGAACTCTAGGGAAGAAAGCAAACTAGTATGTTCTGTTTGATTTGGCAATCAGTGCAAACTAGATTTAAATGTTTTGTTTTAGAGGAAAGCAAAAGCAATTAGGTGATTTTTTTCCTGTACTTATTTCAACCAAATTCATTTATTGCTAAAGAGACAACTTTAAAAATTGCTTACCATTCCAAATGGAATAGGCATTCTAATCAACTGTGGGACATTGAGTAAATCTTTCCATTTCAATTTTTGTACCACTAGAAAAAGTAATGAGTCCTGGATTCGAACCCAGGTTATAATCTTGATCCTGACACTTATTGCCTAAATGATTTTATGCAAATTATTTCCACTCTCTGGACCTCAATTAGCTGTATTGTAAAATGAAAATAACAATAGTATTTAGCTCCTAGGCTTGTTGTGAGGATAAAATGAGATATTTGTAAAGCACTTTGCAAACCTTAAAGCTCAATATAAGTGTTGAATATTATTATTATTATTATTATTGAAGAATGAGATTATCTCCAAGAAAGAATAGCCTAAGGGAATATAGGAGGCTCATCACTAAAAAGTTGACCACCAGTGATTATATGTATAGATATATACACACATATGAATACATACATATATTTTTTATTTAAAAAAATTTTTTTGGCCAAAGTATCAAAGACAATTCACCAAGCCAGAAAAAGGTTGTGATCTTAGTGAAGGAAGAGAAACCCATATAGAAACCTTCCATTGGGGGCGGCTAGGTGGCGTAGTGGATAAAGCACCGGCTCTGGAGTCAGGAGTACCTGGGTTCAAATCCAGTCCCAGACACTTAATAATTACCTAGCTGTGTGGCCTTGGGCAAGCCACTTAACCCTGTTTGCCTTGCCAAAAAGCCTAAAAAAAAAAAAGAAACCA
The DNA here is from genome assembly GCF_037893015.1 of Macrotis lagotis. Lineage (NCBI taxonomy): Eukaryota > Metazoa > Chordata > Mammalia > Peramelemorphia > Peramelidae > Macrotis > Macrotis lagotis. The sequence goes on along the minus strand of NC_133658.1, from coordinate 417,694,354 downwards.
TCCATTGTTAGAATGCTGAAAGTTTTTCCTATGCAAATGGCACTGAGGAATATGAATACAAAGAAATATTCAGCATGTTCTCTGCCTTCAAAATTTTTCCAATTCTATTCAGAAGAATATTATATGATATAACTAATTCAATTAAAAACATTTATTAAATGTGAATTATGTTCAAAGCATTATTTGAGAAAACCACCTTATAGAGAAGGTCCCAGTATTACTAGTTTCTAAGATCAGATGTAGAAAAGGAAGCTTCTCATCAGTTAGATCAATTGTCTGAATCTCTAATAAAGGAAAGATTGTCTTTCCTTCCTGCTCAGAATAATTATGTGACCTGATCTCCCAGCTCCCCTTGTGAAATACATTAATCTTCCAAACTGAAAGATACCCACTCCCCTTTCTTTGAGAGGAAATGATAAGGGTGGGGCTGGAATTTATTTTCATTTCAGATTGTACTGAAACAAGTCAAAGCAGAAGAAGCTTGCCTTGCCTTCTCTTTCTATAAAGACACCATGCAAATGCATCCTAGACCGCAAAGACTTATGAAGCAACATGCATAGAAAGGCATTCCCTCCCTACCTGCCCTCCCCAAGCAAAACTAGAGGCACCAGACTCCAGGAGGCTGGGGGAACAGGAATGGAGTACTGGTTGATGATATTTACAACAGAGACCTTTTCCATTATGACTGTATTATGACCCAGGGACCAAGGTCCAGTAAATATTGGAAGGCTGTTTACTTGGTCAAAGAAAAGGAGAAATACAAGAGCAGGTGCCCATATATCTCAGCTTTCTTTACCTTGATGGTTCTTTTTATCTTATCATTATTCTATCATCTCCCAAGTATTTATTTATGCTGCCAGTTCACATCCATGTCATCCTTGCAACAACCCTATGGGTCAGGACAGGCATTATTATTGACATTTGGCAGATTGGTAAAGTGAAGATGGGGTAATTTCCCTGACCACAGGGAATGAAGAGAGTGTTGAGAAATGGGGATCTTCGTGTAAGAATTCTGCTTTTAACTCAAAGGTTCTTAATGTGGAGTCCATGAACTTAAATAACAACTGCTTTTTTAACATGATTGGTTTCCTTTGTATTCCTATATATTCTATTTTATTTTCCTATGCAAATGGTACTGAGGAATTTAAGAACATTGGAATGGGTCCATGGACTTCACCAGACTACCAAAAGGATCTAAGACACAAAAAGATTAAGGATCCTTGCTTTAACTCACAGCAATTCCCACCCTTTCCCCTCCTCTCCAAGACTTAATCTTATTCTCTAACTGGAGAGCCCTTCGAGATTGATGCTAATACACAGCCCTGATGCCTCTTCCTCTTTCTTTTTGTTGCTTATAGCCGGCTTTCTTTTCGGGGGGGGGGGTAGGAAAGGGAGACACATATGTTTAGTCGGAGGCCGGATGTCACCCCTAGGTGCCACAGGAGCCCGTGCCTGACCACTCTCACAGCCCCAATCTCTCACCCTTCCATTTCTGGCCTCTCTTCTAGTGGGAGGGAGAGAACAAAGAAAAGGAAGGAGTACAGGTCCTAGACTGAGGCTCCTGGGGATCCCCATTGACTGTTTCAAATCCCAGCTCCCTGGACTGAGGCGATAAACTAGAAAGGTTTGGCGAAGAATAAGGGCGGTTTCTTTGAAAAGCTTTGCTAGCCACCCAGTCCGGGGAAGGGTGAAGGGGGCAGGAAGAAGGGGGATCAAGAAGCTCAAACTTGCTCCTTTAGATGCTGCGAAAACAGGAGGGGAGGAGACGGAAGTGAAAGGGGGTTCCAGGGTCTGGGTGGACATCCTACCTTCGGGCTTTGGGGGAGGTTCTCATTACCTGGGCTGCCATAAATGAAAGGTCCATGATGGGCTACTGGTGGTGGGGCTGCTGCCTTCGTTGTTCTCTCCGCCGCCTTCTCTGCTGCTTTGGCTGCTGTTGCTGCTCCAGGCGCCGCTGTGGCTGCAGCTCCGGCTCTGGGGTCTGGAGGGCGGAGTAGGAGGCGGCGGCTGATTCCACTCTTGCCCCGCGCGATGGCAGCTGTCTCACAGTCTCCGCAGCCTGGAGGGGTCGGTGCGGGAGCCCCGCGCGCCTTCTGGGCTCTGGGAAGCGCGGCTGCTGGCCTGGCAGAGATCCGGCCGGGGTACTCCTCGGGAAGGCGGGCAGGCTCCCGTCTGACCATGTGACCGCCTGCTACAGCGCTGTTCATTTCCAGCTTCCAGCTGGTCCCTGGCCCACAGGCGGACTCAGCCCAGTCCAGCCCCGCCGTCCCGCTTTGGAGTCTCCCGGATGCCCTATGGCATCTCCATGCCCCCGTGGGCAGGTTAAGTGTTTCTGGCCCCAGACCAGAGAAACAAACAGGTCTTAGGGTAAAAGAGAAGATAATGCAAATAACAGATGACACGATCACTAGTGTATGAAGAGAAAAAACCTCAAGGCTTAGTCTGGCTCCAAATTCCCTTTCTACTTTTTCTCACTACCTGCCCATTAGGATCACTACAAAGTTCAGTGTTCCACATTTTAAAAATGAGTTTTTCCTTCTGCAACAATTCTCTTCTGGGGGCGGCTAGGTGGCGCAGTGGATAAAGCACCGGCCTTGGAGTCAGGAGTACCTGGGTTCAAATCCGGTCTGAGACACTTAATAATTCCCTAGCTGTGTGGCCTTGGGCAAGCCACTTAACTCCATTTGCCTTGCAAAAACCTAAAACAAAACAAAGCAAAAAAACAATTCTCTTCTGCACTTGAGTTCTCGTTTGTAGTTACTTGCATGGGAAGCTTATTGTTCCCTACTAGGCTGCATGTTTCATGAGGACTGGCACTGCTAGATTCATCTTTGTATCTTCCTCCACACTTCTGATATATCCTAGGTATATGTTGCTCTTAAGTCCTGTCCGACCCTTGGGGATCCTATTTTTAACTGATATTTTGTGTACCCAATTACATGCTATGAAAGTTTTTCAATATTCATTCATTTGAATATTTATAAGAAAAATTTACATTTTAAATCACCCTCCCCCCCAGCAGTGAACCCTCTGGTAAAATTTGTACATGTATATTTGTTTAATATGTTTACATATTATCCATTTTGTTTATGAGGAATTAGGACTAAGGGAAAAGAAAGAAAACCATGGGATAAAAAGGAAAAACCTAAAAGAAGTTTTTAAAAAAGTAAGCAGAGTATCCATTCAGATTCTGTGGTTTTGCAGTTTTCCTTTGGATGGCATTACCCATAACACATCTCCCAGGGTTGTGCTAAATCTCTGAACTGCCAAAGAGGAGATGCATCCATCATAGTTGATCAACTCACAATGTTGATGTTAATGTGTACAATGTTCTCTTGGTTCTGTTCCCTTCACTCAGCATCAGTTCATGTAAGAATTCTCTGCTTCTCTAAAGTGCAACCATTCATGGTTTCTTATAAAACAATAATACTTCATAACATTCATGTACCATAACTTGTTTAGCCATTCCCCAATTGATGGATATCTCCTCAACTTCCAATTCTTTGCCTCTACAAAAAGAACTGCTATAAATATGTTTGAATATGCGTGATTTTTCTCATTCTTATGATTTCTTTTGAATATAAGCCTAGTATTGGTATTAATGGGTCAAAAGGTATCATCAGTTTTATTGCCCTTTGTGCATAGTTACATATGGCGCTTTGAAATGGCCGGATTAGTTCACAACTCCACCAACAATGCAGTAATGTCCTAATCTTTCTGCAACCTCTCCAACATGGATCCTTTCCCTTTTTGTTATCTTAGCCAATCTGATAGGTGTAAAGTGATACTTCATAGTTGTTTTAATTTGTATTACTTTAATCAATAATGATTTGGAACATTTTTCATGTGATGATTTATAGTTTTAATTTCTTTATTTAAAAACTGCTTATTTATTTCCTTTGACTATTTATCAATTGGGGAATGACCTATAACCCTATAAATTTGATTCAATTCTCTCTATATTTTAGAAATTAGACTGTTAACTGTGAAAATTGTTTCCCAGCTTTTTTGTTCCCCTTCTAATATTTACTGCATTGATATTAGTAGTGCAACACCTTTTTAATTTAGTTTGGTTAAAATCATTCCTTTTGTAATTTATAATGTACTCTGTTTCTTCTTTGGTCATAAATTCCTTCCCTTTCCATAGATCTAACAGAAATTGGTCCATGGTTTTGCTCATTATGTCTAAATCTTGCACCCATTTTGACTTTATATTTATGGTGTTAGATGTGGAGCTAAGTCTAGTTTTTACCATACTATTTTCCAGTTTTCCCAGCAATTGATGACAAATACTGAGTTCTTATCTCTGAAACTAATGGGTCAAACAATAGATTACTATAGTTATTTACTACAATTTTTTGTACCTATCTTTATCTACTGGTCCATTGCTCTATTTCTAAATCATTACCAGGCAATTTTCATGACTGCCACTATATAATATAGCTTCAGATCTGGTATAATTAGTTCACCTTTCTTTGCATTTTAAAATCAATTTCCTTGATATTTTTGACCTTTTATTACTCCAGATGAATTTTGTTACTATTTTTTCTAGCTCTGTAAAATAGTTATTTGGCAGTTTGATTGGTGTGGCACCGAATAAGTAATATAATTTGTGTAAATTGCAATTTTTGTTATATTAACTCATCCTAACCATGAACAATTGACATTTTTCCAGTTGTTTAGATCTGACTTCACTGTGTGAAAATAAGTTTGTAATTATGTTCTTATAGTTTCTGCTGTTATCTTGGAAGGTAGATTCCTAAGTACTATATGTTGTCTACAGTTACTTTAAATAGAATTTCTCTATCTCTTGCCCTTGGACTTTGTTGTTCATAGATAGAAATGCTGATGATTTATGTGGATTTATTTTATATCCTGTTACTTTTCTGAAGTTGATAATTATTTCCAGTAGTTTTTTAGCTGATTTTCTAGGGTTTTCTAAGTGTACCATCATATTATCTACAAAGAGTGAAAGTTTTGCTTCTTCATTGAAAATTCTAATTTTTTCAATTTCCTTTTCTTCTCATTGTTAAAACTAACATTTCTAATGCTATGCTGAATAGTATTGGTGTTAATGTGCATCCTTGACTCACCCAGATCTTATTGAAATGCTCTCAGATTATCCCCATTGCATATAATGTTTGTTGATGGTTTTAGATAGATACTATTTTTTTATTCTAAGGAAAACTCCATTTATCCCTATACTCTCTAGTTTTTTTTATTATGAATAGATGTTGTATTTTGTCAAAGACTTTTCCAGCATCTATTAAGATAATAATATGAGTTCTGTTAGCTTTGTAACTGATATGTTCAATTATGTTGAGTGTTATCCTAATATTGGACTATCCCTGCCTAAGTGGTATAAATCTTACCTGATCATGGTATATTATCATAATAATAACTTGTGGGGCAGCTAGGTGGCACAGTGGATAGAGCACCAGCCCTGGAGTCAGAAGTACCTGAGTTCAAATCTGGCCTCAGACACTTAATGATTACCTAGCTGTGTGGCCTTGGGCAAGCCACTTAACCCCATTGCCTTGCAAAAAAAACCCTAAAAAACCCCCGAAAAACCCAAACATAATAATAACTTGTAATCTCTTTGTCAGATTTTTATTTAAGATTTTTTGCATCAATATTCATTATGGAAACTGGGCTATAATTTTCTTTGACTATTTTGACCCTTCCTCGTTTAAGGTTTCACTACCATACTGGTGTCATAAAAGGCATTTGGTAGGACTCCTCCTATTTTAAAAAAATGATTTATGAAGAACTGGAATTAATCGTTCCTTAAATGTTAGTTAGAATTCACTTTTAAATTCATCTGGGACTGGAGACTTTCTTAGAGAGTTTATTGATGGTTTATTGATCTTCAATTTCTTTTTCTGAAATTGGGTTATTTAACTATTTTATTTCCTCTACTGTTAATCTGGGTAGTTCATATTTATTCATTTCATTCTGATTGTTGAATTTTTTGGCATACAGCTGAATAATATAGCTCCAAATTATTTCTTTAATTTTCTCCTCATTGGTGGTGAGTTCAGCCTTTTCATTTTTGATACTAGTAATTTGGTAAATCAGATTAACCAAAATTTTATCTATTTTATTGTTTTTTTCATAAAACCACCTCTTAATTTTATTGATTAGATCAATGGTTTTCCTCTTTTCAATTTTATTAATCTCTCCTTTGATTTTCAGACTTTCTAATTTTATATTTAATTGGGGAATCTTTAATTTGTTCTTTTTTTAGTTTTTTAAATGGCATGTCCAATTCATCAATCTCCTCATTCTCTATTTTATTTACATAATCACTGAGAAATACAAAATTCCCCTTAAGAACTGCTTTGGCTGCATTCCATAAATTTTGGAATAATCTCATTGTTGTCATTTTCTTGGGTGAAATGGTTAATTATTTCTATGATTTATTTTACCCACTCATTTTTTTTTAAAAAAATTATTTATTTAAAGCAATAGGGTTAAGTGACTTGCACAAGGCCACACAGCTAGGCAATTATTAAGTGAGGATTTGAGGTAGGGTTTGAATTCAGGTCATCCTGACTCTAGGGCTAGTGCTCTATCCACTGTGCCACTTAGCTGGCCTGATACATTCAATCTTTTAAAATTAGGTTACTTAGTTTCCACTTAATTTTTGGCTTATCTTTCCATGTTCCTTTATTACATGTAATTTCTATAGCATCATGACCTGAAAAGTATGAATTTATTATTTCTGTCTTTCTGCATTTGATTGTAAAGTTTTTATGCCCTAGTACATAGTCAATTTTTGTATGGGTGACATGTACTGCAGAGAAAAGGGGATATTCTTTTCTATTTCCATTCACTTTTCTGCAGAGGTCTGTCATAGCTAAGTTTTCTAAGATTTCATTCACCTTTTTATTTTGTAATTAGATTTATCTAATTCTGAGAGTGGAAGATTGAGACCCCCCATTATTATAATTTTTCTGTATATGTCTCCTTGTAATTCATTCAGCTTTTCCTCTAGGAATTTAGATGCTAAACCACTTGATGCATATATGTTTATTAATGATATAAATTCATTGCCTATGGAGCCTTTTAAGAAGATGCAGTTTCCTTCCTTATCCCTTTTAATGAGATCTCATTTTGATTTGTTTTGTTTCTAATCAGGATTGCTACTCTTGATATTTTTACTTCCATTGAAGTATAATATATTTTATTCCAGCTTTTTTTAGTTTACCGTGATCCAGATATGTTTCTTGTAAATAATACATTGAAGGATTCTGGCTTTTAATCATTCTACTATCTCTTTTCATTTTAATGGAAAGTTCATCTCTTTCACATTTACAGTTAAGATGAATAGTTCTGCATTTCCTTTCAGGTAATCTTTCCCCATTATTACTTTTCTCTTTCCTTTCTTCTTATTACTCCTCACCAATGTTTTGCTTCATTTACCTTTTAACTTTTCTTTTAAATTTTAACTTTTACTTTACTTTAACTTTTACCTTTGCCTTCCCTTTTTATCATTTCTTTTTTACCCTTTGTTTCCCTTCTCCACCCCAACTCTCACTCCCTTGTAGGGTGGATAGATCTTTAAACTCAATTGAGAATGTTTATTATTTCCTCTTTAGGCCAAATCTATTAAGAGTAGGATATACTCAGTGTTCACACCCTCCCTACTTTCCCTCTCCTATAATAGAATCTTTGTGCCTCTTCACCTAATGTTATTTATCTACTGATGCTTAGCCTTCTCCAAGTATAGTCCTTCTTTTTATGTCTTTATTATTTTAACCATGTCTTAGACCTACAATCCCTCTGTCAAAATATACTTCATTTCTCTCTCCTAATAAAAATGTCATTCTCAAAGGTTGATTGATTGATCAATTGATAAGCAACATTGCCTCATAGTCACTAAGTATACTCCCTTTTTCTGTCCCATTAGAAATACACTTCTCAAGAGTCTTAAAGCACATCAAATATTAATCAATTTATGCCACCCTTCTCTTTTCAAGTGCCCTCCATGGACCACAATCCTCATGAGCCAAAGAATAATGCAAAACCAAATCATTTCATGAACTGTTTATACTTCCCATCCTCCTCAAAAACACCATTTGCAATTGTAGCCAAAACATAAAGGAAAACAAAATCAGTCCCTCTAAGTCCCTCTGTCTCTATAGTACACCAAAGTATCAGGTATACTCTCTACCTCTGTTTCTTTAGCACTTCAGCGAAAGCCCGGCAACCCTCCTTAACTAAAAAATTGGGTTCATCTTCTCCCTTTGTTCCTACAATACACCAACTGTAGCAATATAGCCCTTATTAACTAAAGTATGAATTATACTGATAAATTTATATTTAATCCTTCTAAATACACTTCCATCCTCTGTACCTAGTGTACTACAATCCTCCTTAACTATATCTAGTATTTAATTATGATTTAATTATGTGTACACCCTCTAAGTACTTTCATTTCCATCCTGTTTTTAATAGATCATCAGAGAGGGGCGGCTAGGTGGTGTAGTGGATAAAGCACCGGCCCTGGAGTCAGGAATACCTGAGTTCAAATCCAGTCTCAGATAATTACCTAGCTGTTTGGCCTTGGGCAAGCCACTTAACCCCGTTTTCTTTGCAAAACCAAAAAAACCCTAAAAAAATTAGATCATCAGAGGTATAAACAGTTCCTGAAATGAAGAAGCCATTGTTCTTTTACCTCAAAGAGTCAATCAGTCTCTGGTTGAAGTTCTAACTGAAGAAGTTTTGTATGCTATTAGGCTCCTTTCAAGTGACAAAGCACCTGTTGCTTATTTTATTCCGATTGAGATCTATGGGGGGGAGGGGAGGGGAGTCTATTGCTCATCTAAAAGCTGACTGAAAATTTCCAGGTTACATGGCATGAAGAAGTTATCCCCTAAGAATTCAACAGTACCTTCATCATTCATCTCTATAGAGGTAAAGGGAATAGATTGTCCTGTAACTATCTTTTATTCATAGCTGGTAAAATTCTTTCCAAAGTCCTTCTCAGTAGGCTGATCCTTCATCTGAAGATGGTCACATCCTTGAGAGTCAATATGGCTTCAGAAAAATGTCAAGGAACCAGTGATATGGTGTTTGCTACCCCCCACCCCCCACAATTCCAGGAAAAATGCCAGAAAGAGAAGAGGTCTGTATACAATGTTTGTAGATCTAAGGCCTTTGATACCATCACTTATAAGGGTTTATAGAAAATTATGTTAAAATTTTATTGCCTGGAGAATTTCATCAGTTTTATCTGTCAATTTCATGATGGCATGCTTACCCAGGTTCTGGATAGTGGTAGATGCTCTCGAGATTTCCCAGTCACTAATGCAATGAAATAAGGATGTGTTCTTGCTTCCATGCTTTTTAGCATGATGTTTTCAGGCATATTCTCAAACACCTTCCCTGAGGATGAACATGACCTCGAGATCAGCCTACTGCAAAGATGGTGAAAAGGCTACAAGACAAGATCAAAATGGAGGGAGTATTGGTGCATGATCTTCTGTTTGCAGATGTTTGTGTACTCCATGCAGTCTCTGAAGCTGAGATGCAACAAAGTATGGATTGATTCTCTGCCACTTATACTGATTTTGATCTAACAATTAATACCAAAAAAGCACAGGTGCTCCATCAGTCAACAACACACCATCCATATGTGGAATCATCTATTACAGCAAATGGAGAAGTTTTGAGTACTATGGACAAGTTCACTTACCCTGGTAGTGTCCTTTCCAGGGAAGTACACATTGACAATAAGGTTGACGAGGCATTATCAGAGCTAGCTCAGTATTTGGGAAGTTTTGAAAGAAAGTGTGGGAAAGAAGAAGAATTAGACTAATTACCAAATTATAGAGCTACTGTGCTGATATCACTGCTGTATGACTGTGAAACCTGGACAGTGTACCAGCACCATATTAAGAAACTGAATTGCTTCCATTTAAATTGTCTTAGGAAGATGCTGAAAATCACCTGGAGGATAAGATACCAGACATTGAGGTCTTTTTTGAGCTAAACTGCTGAGCATTCAAACATTACTGTAGAGAGTGCAACCATGATAGACTAGACACATTGTTTTAATGTCAAAAGTATGCTTGCCAAAAAGACTATTTTATAGAGAACTCACACAGGGCAAGTGCCCACAAGGGGCTCAGAAGAAGCAATACTGGGACACCCTGAACATGTTTTTGAGGAACTTTAGAATTAATTGTACAGCATAGGAGACACTGGCACAGGACCATCCAGCATGGCATGCCCTCATCATTGAGGGTGCTGTGCTCTATAAGGAAAGCAGAATTGAAGCAACTCAAAGGAAACATGACATACATAATTTCAATGTAAGCATTCTCTGTATTCACAAGGACTATTTGTGCTCCAAGCTCACATTTGTTGTAGCAGTCACAGTTGGAATCACTGTAATTTGTCTCAGACACAGTGATATCATTTTGGTCTTCTTCAAAAATGAAGGACAAGAACCAACAATTTCTCCCTTTCCCTGTCTCTATAGGAAATACCACTCTCAATTAATGTTGCTTCATATCTCATTTATACCCATATTCTTCAACTATATTCAATCCTTTAACTATCCTAAGAGAAATACAATTCTGGGGAGTTATGTGTTGTCTTCTCTTGCAGGGATGTATAAAATTTAATGTTCTCGACTAGGGTTTTGTCCCCTATTTCCATTTACCTTTTCATGCATCTTTTGAGTCTTGTATTTCAATATAAAATGTTCTATTCAGTTCAGGCATTTTATCAAAAAATTTTGAAAGTCCTCTATTTCATTGAAAATTTATCTTTTCCCCTGACAAAATATACTCAATTTTTCAGGATAGTTAATTCTTGGTTGTAATTCAAGGTCCTATGCCCTCCTAAATATCATATTCCAGGCTCTCTAATCCTTTAATATGGACGCTGATAAGTTCAGTGTAATTTTAATTGCTCTACCTTTATATTTAAATTGCTTCTTTTTGACTGCTTGCAGGATCTTTTCCTTTAGTTGAAAATCCTAGAATTTGGCTTGGAGATTTTTTCTGGGGTTTCTTTTGAAGATGTTCTCTGTATTCTTTCTATGATAATTTTGTCTTCTTGATCTAGAATATTAGGACAGTTTTTCATGATAATTTCTTGAAAGATGTTTTCCAGATTTATAATTAATTAATTAATTGATTGATTGATTGATTAATTTTGATACAGGCTTTAGCAAGACAAATAATTTGTAAATGATCTCTTTTGGATCTGTTTTCTAGCATGTTTGCTTTTCCTTAGAGGAACATTACATTTTCTTCAAATTTTTTAGCTTTATGATTTTGTTGGATGGAATCTTGGTGTCTTATAGTGTCATTAGTTTTTATTTTTCCAATTCTAATTTTTAGGGTTGTATATTCTTCAGTTAGTGTTGTGTTTCCTTTTCTGGTTGGTTAATTTAACTTTGCATTCTTTTTTCCATTTGGTTGATTTTATTCTTTGATGTGTTACATTCTTTTTCTGGTTGGTCATTTTTACTTTTAAAGGAGTTGATTTCTGTTATAAGTTTTTCATAATTCTCCTGCATGGCTCTCATTTCTTTTTTTCCATCTTTCTTCTTTCTCTCTTTGGTTTTTACAATGTTTTTTAAGCTCTTCCATGGGATTTTGAATTTGAGTCCAATTCATAAGTTCCTTTGAGACATTTCATGGAGGTAATTTGTCATTGCTTTCTTCTTCTGAGGTGGTATTTTTATCATCTCTTTCTCAAAGATAGCTTTAAAAAGGTAGCACTCTTTATGTTATGTTTTGTTTTTTTGCTCTTTTTGATAGTTAAGCTCTGCTCGTGGAATATAGGAAGTATATTCCTGAGCTTTTTGTGCTGGGGTTGGGGTCTGGTCCCTGGCTTATTGCTTGCCAATGTGTTGCCTATTGCCTGTGTAGTTGTTTGTTCCCTCTCAGTCCTGTCTGTTACCTCAGAGTTCACAGGGCTTAGACTTTGGGTTTGGGACTCTCCCTACTGGCTAGTAATCTATCTCAGCTGGGACCTAGGCTAATTACTGGGTTCTAGACTGCTGACTAGGTGCTGGGACTGGGCTATACTTTGACTGGATATTGGCTTTCCCACTCTCCCACCTAACTGGGTTATACTTCCTTTTTTCCTTTGAAGAAACAGAACTTCATTGAAGATCTTCCATGAAGTCTAGAGCTGAGAACTTGTTTTGCTCTTTTTTTGTTGGAATCTGAAGCTTTAATGTCAGTGTATAAGTTTCACTTAAAACTGTGTTAGGGAAATGCTCCAGGAACATGCTAGTTTCACACTGCCATTTTGGCTCCTTGGTGACCCAATTTTTATAGAGTTCTCTTGGCAAAAATACTGGCATAATATGCCATTTCCTTCTCTTGGGTTCCCATTTTATATTTGGGGAAACTAAGACAAACAAAGGTTAACTGACTTGCCCAGGATCACCCAACCAGTAAGTGTCTGAGATTGCATTTGATCTTAGATCTGCCTGATTTCAGGTCCAGTGCTCTATCCATTGTGCCACCTAGCTGCCCCTGGACAGTTTCAAAACTGAAGATAGTGACATGATGGAGGGAACCACAAAGTGCTGTCAAGGTTCTTGGGATTAGGGAGTGAATTGAAGCAAGGTTTGCCTGAAATAGTGATTAGGGTGAAGTGGACACCAATTAGGATTGTACAGCCCTAGGTTGGAAGTTCTGGAAATGAAGGAGTTAAAATATCCAGAGTATGATTTCTGGTCCCAGCAGCAAGATTTTCTTAGAGTTGTTGAGAAGATGGTCTAGGAATAAATTGGGTTGTAATCAGAAGTACTATCCTTGCGTATTCCTGATTTAGTCAAACAAAACTTTAACTCATTATTAGAACTAATCTAAAACTTGCCCTCTGAATCCAAACATGAAATAGAAGAAATATATATTTAGAATCAGTAGACATAACTTGAGCAGGCATTTCTTTTGTTTTTCTTTGAATGAGGGGGGAGGTAAGATTATCTCCAACTCTAAGAATAATAAGTTCTCTGATTCTATGATTTCTTCAAACACTTACATTCTGAAGTTCATGGTATTACACAGAATCCTTCCTTCAAGACTTGCTTTAAGTTATACTTGTCTATGATATCTAATCAGACCTTTCAGATAAAAAGTAATTTTCTTTTCTTGATGTTTCCACAGCACTTTGTTTTTCTGCTCCTCTGGTCCTACTCACATTTTTGCCTTATATTAATAAGTAAGAATATTAAAATGAAATTAAAATTCATCAAAAATCAAGTAAGGATCAAAATGGGCATATGATTTATACATAGTTGTATCATAAGAAAATTAGGAGCGAATGGAATAGTTCATCTGTCATATTGATGGATAAGGGAAGAATTTATGACCCAAGAAAATATAGAGAGCATTACAAAATGAAATATAGATAATTTTATTATATAAAATTAAAAAGGTTTGACACAAAAAACCCACAATGCAACCAAAATTATGAGACCTGAAGAAAACAGAAAAATTTTGGAACAAGATTCTCTGATAAAGACATTCTTTCTAAAATATTTAGAGAATGGAGCCAAATTTATAAAAATTCAAGCCATTCCCCAATTCATAAATGGTCAAAGGATATGAACAGAAAGTTTTCAGACAAAGTAATCAAAGCTACTATAGTCATATGATAAAAATGCTCCAAATCACTATGGATTAGATAAATGCAAATTAAAATAACTGAAATACCCACCTCATACCTAACAGATTGGTTAATATGACAGAGAAGGAAAATGATCAATGTTAGAGAGGATGTGGGAGAACTGGGACAATAATGCATTGTTAGTAGAATTGTGAACTGATACAACTATTCTGGTGAGCAATATGGAACTATTTCCAAAGATCTATATAACTCTGCATACCCTTTGATTCTGCAATATCATTGCTAGATCTATATCATAAAGGAATATAAAAGGGAAAAAGAACTATTTAAACAAAAACATTTATAACAATTCTTTTTGTTGTGTCAAAGAACTAGAAATCAAAGGGATGCCTCTTAATTAGGGAATGACTAAATAAGCTGTGTTATGTTATTGTGATGGATTATTGTTGTGCTATAAGAAATGACAAGCAGGGTAATTTGAGCAAAACTTGGAAAAAATTACACAAACTGATGCAGAGTAAAGTGAGAAGAACCAGGAGAGTGCTATATGCAGCAGTATCAAAATTGTAGGGTGAATAATTGTGAAGGATATAGCTATTCTCAACAATACAATAATCCAAGACAATTCCAAAGAACTAATAATGAAGCATACTTTTGGCTTCCAGAGAAAGAACTGATAGTGTTTGAATAAAAACTGAAGCATGCCATTTATTTTGCTTTCTTTCTATCATTATCTATCTCCATTCATTTGAATCTTCTTTTTAAAAATTAATTTATTTTTGAATTTTACAATTTTTCCCCCAATCTTGCTTCCATCCCCCCAACCCCCCACAGAAGGCAGTCTGACAGTCTTTACAGTCGTTCCATATTATACATTGATCTAAATTGAATGTGTTGAGAGAGAAATCATATCCTTAAGGAAGAAACATAAAGTATAAGAGATAGCAAAATTACATAACAATAGTTTATTTTTTAAATTAAGGGTAATAGTCTTTAGTCTTTGTTCAAACTCCACAATTCCTTCTCTGGATACAGATGATATTCTCCATCACAGATATCCCCAAATTGTCCCTGATTGTTGCATTGATGGAATGAGTAAATCCATTAAGTTGATCATCAACTCCATGTTGCTGTTATGGTATACAGTATTCATCTGGTTCTACCCATCTCACTCAGCATCATTTCATGCAAATCCTTCTAGGTTTCTCTAAATTCCCACACCTCATGGTTTCCAAGAGAACAATAGTGTTCCATAACATTCATATGCCACAATTTGTTTAGTCATTCCCCAATTGATGGACATTCACCCAATTTCCAATTCTTTGCCACCACAAACAGAGTTACTATAAATATTTTTGTATAAGTGATATTTTTACCCTTTTTCATGATATCTTCAGGGTACAGATCTAGTAGTGGTATTGCTGGATTGAAGGGTATGCACATTTTTATTGCCCTTTGGGTGTAATTCCAAATTGCTCTCCAGAAGGGTTGGGTGAGTTCACAGCTCCATTAACAGTGTATTAGTGTCCCAGATTTCCCACATCTATTCCAACATTGATCATTGTCCTTTCTGGTCATATTGGCCAATCTGATTAATGTCAGATGCTACCTCAGAGCTGTTTTAATCTTCATTTCTCTAATCAATAATGATTTAGAGCAATTTTTCATATGACTATAGATAGCTTTGATTTCCTCATCTGTAAATTGCCTTTACATATCCTTTGACTCAGTTCTCTCTATATATCTTAGAAATGAATTCTTTGTCAGAAATATTAGTTGTAAAAATTGTTTCCCAATTTACTACATTTCTTTTGATGTTGGTTACAGTGGTTTTATCTGTACAAAAGCTTTTTAATTTAATGTAAACAAAATTAGTTTGTTTTTAATGATGTTCTCCATCTCTTCCTTGGTCATAAACTGCTTCCCTTTCCATAGATCTGACAAGTAAACTATTCCTTGATCTTCTAGTTTGCTTATAATATTGCCTTTTATATCTAAATCCTGTACCCATTTTGATCTTATCTTGGTATGGATGTGAGGTATTGGTCTAATCCAAGTTTCTGCCATACTAACTTCCAATTTTCCCAACAGTTTTTTTTTTATCAAAGAGGGAATTTTTATCCCAGAAGCTGGACTCTTTGGGTTTATCAAACAGCAGGTTACTATAATCATTTTCTGCTATATCTTTTGCACCTAATCTATTCCACTGATCCACCACTGTGTTTCTTAGCCAATACTAGACTGTTTTGATGATTGATACTTTATAATATAATTTTAGATCTAGTAGAGCTAAGCCACCTTCCTTTGCACTTTTTTCATTAAATACCTGGAAATTTTTGAATTTTTATTTCTCTATATGAATTTAATTACAAGTTTTTTCTAACTCATTAAAGTAATTTTTTGGAATTTTGATTGGTAGGGCACTAAATAAGTAGTTTAATTTAGGTAGAATTGTCACTTTTATTATATTATCTTGGCCTATCCATGAGCAGTTGATATTTGACTAGTTATTTAAATCTGATTTTATTTGTGTGAGAAGTATTTTGTAATTGTTTTCATAAAGTTTCTGAGTCTGCCTTGGCAGATAGACTCCCAGGTATTTTATATTGTCTGAAGTTACTTTGAATGGGATTTCTTTTTGTAGCTCTTTCTGCTGTATCTTGCTAGTCAGATATAGAAATGTTGAGGATTATGAGTGTTTATTTTATATACTGTGACTTTGCTAAAGTTGCTAATTATTTCTAGTAGTTTTTTAGATTATTTTTTTAGGATTCTCTACCATCATGTCATCTACAAAGAGTGAGAGTTTTGTCTCTTCCTTCCCAATTCTAATTCCTTCAATTTCTTTTTCTTCTCTTATTGCTGAAGCTAACATTTCTAACACAATATTGAATAGTAGTGGTGATAATGGGCTTCCTAGTTTCACCCCTGATCTTACTTGGAATGCCTCTAGCTTACCTCCATTGCATATAATGCTTGTTGATGGTTTCAGAGAGATACTGCTTATTATTCTTAGAACAATCCATTTATTCCTACACTCTTTAGTGTTTTTAGTAGGAATGGGTGCTGTACTTTGGAAAAGGCTTTTTCAGCATCTATTTATATAATCATATGATTTCTGATATGTTTGTTATTGATATGGTTAATTATACTAACAGTTTTCCTAATATTGAACCAACCCTGCATTCCTGGGACAAATCTTAATTGATCATAATGTATTATCCTAGTGATAACTTGCTGTATTCACTTTACTAAGATTTTTTTTAAGATTTTTGCATCTATATTCATCAGGGAGATAGGTCTACAATTTTCTTTCTCTTTTCTTTCTCAATTTACTAACTCTTTCTGGTTTAGGTATCAGCACCATATTGGTGTCTTAGAAAGAGTTAGGCAGAGTTCCGTCTTCACCTATTTTTCCAAAGAGTTTATAAAGAATTAGAACCAATTGTTCCTTAAATGTTTGATAGAATTCACTTGTGAATCTGTCTGGCCATTGATGTTTTGTTGAATTTCTTTTTCTGAGATATGGTTATTTAAGTATTTAATTTTCTCTTAATTTAACCTGGGCAACTTATATTGTTGTAAATAGTCATCCATTTCACTTAGATTATCAAACTTATTGGCATACAAAATTATTACTTTTATTTACTCCTCATTGGTGGTGAGTTCACCTTTTTCATTTATCATACTAGCAATTTGATTTTCTTTCTTTTTTAAAATTAAATTAACCAGAGGTTTATCGATTTTATTGTTTTCTTCATAAAACCAACCCTTGGTTTTATATCCCCTGACAACTGCTTTAGCTGTATCCCATAAGTTTGTGTATATTGTTTCATTATTATAATTATCTATGATAGGATCATTAATTCTTTCTATAATTTGTTGCTTGATCCATTCATTCAGTAAAATGAGGTTACTTGGTTTTCAATTATTTTAGGCCTATCTTTCCCTGGCCCGTTATTGCATGTCATTGTATTGCATTATGATCTGAGAAGGATGTATTCACTATTTCTGCCTTTCTGCATTTGATTATTAGGTTTTTATGCCCTAGTACATGGTCAATTTTTGTATAAGTGCCATATACTGCAGAAAAAAAATGTATATTCCTTTCTATCCCCATTCAATTTTCTCCAAAGATCTATCATGCCTAGTTTTCTAACAATCTATTTACCACCTTAATTTCCTTCTTTTTTATTTTATGGTTAGATTTATCTAACGCTGAGAGTGGGAGATTGAAGTTTCCCCACCAGTAAAGTTTTGCTGTCTATGTACTTCATTGAACTTCTCCTCCAAGAATTTGGATGCTCTACCACTTGGTGTATACATAGTACTGAAATTCCTTCATTGTCTATGGTACCTTTTACAATGATATAGTTTCCTTCCTCATCTCTTTTAATGAGATCTATTTTTGCAGTTGCTTTCTCTGAGATAAGGAATGCTACCCCTGCTTTTTTCATTTTACCTGAAGCAAAATATATTTTGTTCCAACCTTTTACCTTCATTCTATATGCATCACTCTGCTTCAGATTAGTTTCTTGTGAGCAGCATATTGTTAGATTCTGGTTTTTAATCCACTCTGCTATTTGCTTACTTTTATGGGAGAGTTCATCCCATTCACATTCAAAGTTATAATTACTAACTCTTTATTGCCCTCCATGGTATCTTCTCTCTGTTTGCATTTTCCCCCTTTTTTCACTTTATCCCCCAGTATTTTGTTTCTGAATACCACCACCTTCAATGTGTTTGACCCTTATATCTACCCCTCCCTTTTCTTTCCCTTTTCCCTTTGCCCCTTCTTCTTTCCCTTCCTTCTGTTAGTTCCTCTTTTCCTCCCCCTTTCCTCTTTTAATACTTGAAAGGTAAGAGAAGTTTCTTAACTTAACTGAGTGTGTGTATATATTTTAACTTTAAGCGAAGTCTGATGAGAGTAAGATTCAGGCAGTTCTCACCTTCTCTATATTGTTTCATTATTATCATTATCTAAGATGAAATCATTAATTCTTTCTATAATTTGTTGCTTGATCCATTCATTCAGTAAAATGAGGTTATTTAGTTTCCAATTAATTTTAGGTCTATCTTTCCCTAGGTCCTTTGTACCTCTTTATATAATGTGATCTACCCCATTCAGTCTCCTCCATCCTCCAGTCTCTTTACTAGCCCCCCTTTTAGGGAGATGTTGTTTTTAAATCATTCTATCAGAGTCATGGTTAAGTCATGAGTGTCCATTATTTCTGGGTAAGTATATTATCTCTAATAGAGTTACAGTTCTTGAGAGTTATGAGAGTCTTTCTTCCATGTGGGGATATAGCCAGTTCCATTTTATTGGATAGCAGTTTTTTTCTTTATCCTTTTTTTTTTAACTTTTTCATATGTCTCTTGAATCTCCTGTTTGAAGTCCAAATTTTCTATTTAGCTCTAATCTTTTCATCAGGAAAAGTTGTAAGTCTCCTGTTTCATTAAATGTCCATATTTTCCTCTGGGAGAGAAGGCTCAGTTTTGCCAGATAGTGAATTCTTGGCTGCATTCCAAGCTCCCTTACTTTTCAGAATATCACATTCCAGGCTCTTCGATCCCTTAATGTTGATGTAGCCAAGTCCTGTATAATCCTTACTGTGGATCCTTGGTATCTAAATTGTTTCTTTCTGGCTGTTTGCAGTATTTTCTCTTTTATCTGATAGTTCAGGAATTTGGCCACAATATTCCTTGGTGTTTTCATTTTGGGATCCCTTTCCAGAATGGAGTGATGTATTCTTTCAATAACTTTTTTGCCCTCTGCTTCTATGATATCAGGGCGTTTTCCATCACTAAATCCTGTTATATTGAGTCCATGTTTTTTTTTTCTTCAAGGAACCCAATGATTCTTAAGTTGTCTCTTCTAGATCTGTTCTCAAGTTCAGTGGTTTTGCCGATTAGGTATTTTACATTTTCTTCTATTTTTTTCATTTTTTTTGGCTTTGTTTAACAGATTTTTGTTGACTCATGAAGTCATTTCCACAGACTCCATTCTTTTTTGGGGGGGGAATAATTTTCTTCACTTACCTTTTGCAACTCCATTTCCAATTGGCCAATTCTATTTTTGAAGGACATTTCCATTTGTGCAATTGAGGGTTTGAAAGAATTATTTTCTTTTCGCATTTGATCAATTGAGGTTTTGAGATTAACAGTCTCTTTTTGAATTTGTCCAATTGTATTTTCCAAGGATTTGTTTTCTTGTTGCAAGGTGTTAATTTTCTCTTGTATTTCTTTTCCCAAATTTTCCAATTGGTTTTTAAACTCCTTTCTTATTTCTTCAAGGAAGTTTTTCTGGGCTGGAGACCAGATCACATTCTCCTCAGAAGTTCTAGATGTCTCTGAGCTAGGGTCTTTGTCTTCTGGGTAGTTTTCTATGGATCCCCCTTTCTTCATTTTCCTAAGACCTTGTATTGGAGGAGGGGTTGATTCACACAGGTTTGGTATTGAGATCCCTAGAAGCTTTACTCACTTAGCTTAGTAACACCAAGTGGACCAGCCAGTAGGGGGTTGATTGTTTTCTTTGGAGTGTCTGTGACCTTGATTTGAGGCCCCTCTCCCTAGTCCTGGAGGGGGTAGGTGGCACTGCTAGATACTATTATCCTTGAACAATGAGGACCGTGCTCTGGGTCAAGAATGTTAATCTCCCTATTTTGCTGAGGGAGCTCTGCTGCCCACACCTGAGCCTGGGGTGGGGGTGGGGGGTAGGCTGTTATTGTGTTTGTCCTGGGAAGAGGACTGTGCTGAAATGAAAGTATGGTGCCCATGGTCCTCCAGACAAGCCAAGCCCAGTGGATAGATATCCAGCTGTACTCTGCAACTCTGTGCTGGAACTCATCCTTGAGCCCAGCTTGAGCTCCCAAGACTACTGCTCCCACAGCCAAAGCTTCCATGGCTTAGTTGGTCCTTGGAATGCAGTTTCCACAGTCCAAATAGCATTGGCTGATCTCAGGCTAGTCCAGGTCTCACCCTACCCCCACTAGCTCTCTGCTCTCTGCCCTTGGCTCACCCATGATCCTTGAAGACAGACCTTCTTGGTAAATGTTTGCTTCCTAGTTTCTTTTTCTGGGTTTTGTCAATTAAATTTCTGCTAAGAGGCTTTATTCATATTAGTTCTGAGATAAAACCAGGACACCTTAGCACAGTGCCTGTCTTCTCTTTGCTATCTTGGCCAGAAGTAAATTTATTTTTTATTTTATTTTATTTTTTTTATGTTTTTGCAAGGCATTGGGGGTTAAATGGATTTCCCAAGGCCACACAGCTAAGTAATTAAGTGTTTGAGGCCAGATTTGAACTCAGGCATTCCTGACTCCAGGGCTGGTGTTCTTTTCAGTGCACCACCTAGCCACCCACAGAAGTGATTTTTAACTCTTATTTGAGTCTTTTTATATAAAATTATCAATATGGAAATGTTTTACATGACTGCAAATGTATCACCTATATTTGAATGTTTGCCATCTTAGGGACAGGGGAAAAGGAGAGAAAGGGGGAAAGATAAAGTTTGGAACTTAAAACTTTAGAAAATGTTAAAAATTGTTTAACATGTGATTGTGGGAAAATAAAGTATAAAATTAAAAAATGAAATGAATTGAAGGAATGGTATCATCCAGACAAGTTATTTCTTCAGCAAGGCATGCAGTTGCAGAAACAAAGTGAGCCAAGTCTTTCTGTGTCACAAGAAGTTTCTGATTGATTTAAGGGATTGGGAGACACTCAGGTTAGAGGAAGAAGGGTACTCTTATAAGTGAATGATAATGGAGAAGGGGAGTGGTCTTGTGAAATCATAAAAATCAAGTAGCTCATGAGTTGAAACTTCACTTAACAAAATGGTGGTAAAGGCAAAATGAAGTAATTAATTTATTTAATTTTATTTTTCACAAATCCATATGAATAATTTAAAAAAAATTTTCCCTTTCTCTAACTATCTATTTAACTATCCTTAAAAAAGGCAAGTAATTTGGTATATATATATATATATATATATATATATATATATATATATATATATATATATATAATGAAAAACATTGCCATATTAGCCAGCTATACTACAAAAGAAAACACAGGCAAAAATACAAAAGCAATAAAGAAAGTTTAGAAAATATGTTTCAATTTGCATACATAGGCCATCAGTTCTTTCTCTTGAGTTGATAGCATTTTTCATCATAAGGCCTTCACAATTGTTTTTGGATCATTATATTGCTGAGAATAGTTAAGTCATTCACAAATTATCATCATCCAATAGTGCTGTTGCTGTATGTTCTCTTGGTTCTGCTCATTTCACTTAACATAAGTTCAGATAAATCTTTCCAAGTTTTTCTGAAACTACCTTCCTCATTTCATATAGCATGATAGTATCTATCACAATCATATGCCACAACTTGTTCAACCATTCCACAATTTATGATTTCCAATTTCCAATTCTTTGCCTCCACAAACAGAAGTGCTAAAATGTTTTTATACAGTCTTTTTACTTTTTCTTTTATCTCTTTGAGAAAGAGACCTATTAGTAACATTGCTGGGTCAGAATCAATGTATGGTAATATAGAATTTTGAAGTATCAGATTGAGCAGAGTGAAAAATTCATGAGACAATGATCCTAGAGTTATGAGGGATATAAATTTTGTCTATAAAAATAAATAAAGGGTGTTTATTTTCTTCAAAGGAGTGGGTTCCCTCCCTATTGGAACTCTCCTGGAACAGTGATTTATATAGGACAAGATTCTTCACAGGACCAGCTCATTAGAGTCAACTGTCTCAATTTGGAAATATGACACAAATAAAGATGGTTAACTCATCAGTTTAACTCTTTGTTGGTGTAACATTTTCCCCTTATCATTCCCCCTCAAATAGTTGACCCAAATTGATTTGGAGTTTGGAATAAAGATCTCATCTTTCTCTTGAAAGGGAATGGAGATCTCTCCCTGACTTGAGGGGAGTTGAGGTGCAGTTGGAAACTATTTGAAGCAATGTCAAAAAGATGCTGACTTTTTAGAATAATAACCAGCTTAGGTTGTGAGTTGGAGATGTATTACATGTATCCTAAATCTGAAAAAGTGTTTAAATGGTTTGGAACCAAAAAATCAACAAGAGAAAGGAATTTCAAGTGGGGGAAAGGAAATCATCATTGAGGTCAAAAGTGGAAAATTATTGAATATCCTCCAAAATTTGAGTGAGAATTGAATAAGAATTGGGAACTATAGGGTGAATAGGAATAATAGTTTTATTAACAGCCCTTAGATCTTGAAATATACTATACTTCCCTTTGATTACTTATAGTAATTTTTGAAGGGGGACTGACAAAGAGCTAAGAGCCTATACTTAAGAACTTGTCAAACAAAGATTTCTATCTTTCTTGGGCTTTAGGTTTGATCTGGTACTGGAAGTTGTTAGGATTCCCAATGGCATGTGTAACATGCCCAGTAATTTACTGATTCCAGAAAATATGCTTAATTAAATCCAATACTTTAAAGGGGACATGAGAAGGCTTAGCAAGCAGTGACAAAAGAATAATACAAGATTTAACAAGAGAAAACAAGTGACTGACCTATTCCAAGAACAAGTGACTGACATATTCCAAGATGATAAAAACACATCCTTCTACTTCAACACTTGGGAAAGGAATAGCTTCAAAAATCAGTATCCATTCTGCTAGACCTCCCATGAAAGTTACCAACAAGGAGCACAAGAAAACTGTAGATAATCAGTTCTACACCTCTTGGAATCTGCTCATGGAGATGCTGAATGCTCCTCTATATCAAATGCATCAAGCATAACAATAAGCCACCTCCCTTCCATTTTGATCCAAAAAGAGACTTATAGCAGCTCAGAGTGGAGCAGTGGAGAAACTCATCAAGGACTCTGATTCATTACAATTTTTTTTAAATTTCTTTTGGTACACTAGGCCAAAGACAGGACTGGGTACAGAACAATGTTGATCTCAGACAAAGCAATGGCAAAAATAGATTTTATTAAAAGGTATTAGAAAAGAAGATATATCTTCTTAAATTGTATCATAGGCCATGATGCTATATGGTTATTAAACATATAAACACCAAGTGGGTTACCATCCAAAATTTTTAGAAAGATTTTATTTATTTTGAATTTTACACTTTTACCCCCTAATCTTGCTTCCCTCCCCCGACTCTCTGCTAGTTTTTACATTATTTCCATGGTATACATTGATCTAAGTTGAATCTGATGGAGGAGAAATCATATCTTTAAGGAAGAAAAATAAAGTATAAGAGATAACAAAATTACATAATAAGATAACTTTTTTTTAAATTAAAGGTAATAGTCTTTGGTCCTTGTTCAAACTCCACAATTCACAGATAACCCAAAATTGTGCCTGATTGCAGCACTGATGGAATGAGCAAGTATTAAGGTTGATCATCACTCCCATGTTGATGTTAGGGTGTACAGTGTTCTTCTGCTTTTGCTTATCTTCAGCATCATTTCATA
The DNA here is from genome assembly GCF_037893015.1 of Macrotis lagotis. NCBI lineage: Eukaryota > Metazoa > Chordata > Mammalia > Peramelemorphia > Peramelidae > Macrotis > Macrotis lagotis. The sequence continues at coordinate 417,670,279 of NC_133658.1, read as the reverse complement.
GCATCCAAATTCTTAAGAGGAGAAGTTGAATAAATTACAAGTAGACATAGCCAGCAAAATTGTAATAATGAGAGACCTCAATCTCCCTCTCAGAATTAGATAAATCTAAATGTAAAATAAAAAATAAGGAAGTTAAGAAAGTGAATGCAATCTTAGAAAACTTAGATATGATAGATCTCTGGAGAACACTGAATGGGAATAGAAAATAATGAATTTTTTCTCTGAAGTACATGGTACCTATACCAAAACTGACCATATACTAGGACATAAAAACCTTACAATCAAATGTAGAAAGGCAGAAATAATAAATACATGCTTTTCAGATTATGATGCAATAAAGATTACATGTAATCAAAGGACAAAAATTAACTGGAAACTAAATAAGCTAATTTAAGAGAAAGAGTGGATGAAACAATAAATCATAAAAATAATCAACAATATTATCCAAGAAAGAGACAGCAATTAGACATCAACCCAAAATTTATTTTGGATGCAGTAGAAGCAGTTTTTAGGGAAAATTTTATATCTCTAAATGTTTATTTGAATAAAATAGATAAAGAGGAGAGAAGTGAAATGGACATGCAACTAAAAAAACTAGAAAAAGAACAAATGAAAGATCTCTAATTATATACCAAATTATAAATTCTGAAAATCAAAGTTGGTTAATCTTATTTTTAAAAAAAGAAAAAAGAAAAGTAAAACCAAGTCACTAGTATCAAAAAATGAAAAGTTATTTCAACAACAATGAGAAGGAAATTAAAGAGATAATTCAGAGCTATTTTTGCCCAACTGTATACCAATAAATATGACAACCTGAGTGAAATGGGTGAATATTTATAAAAATATAAACTACCCAGATTAATAGAAGAGGAAATAAAATACTTAAATCACCCTGCTTCAGGAAAAGAAATGGAAGAAACTATAAAAAAATCCCTAAGAAAAAGTTTCCAGATCCAAATGATTTATGAGAAAGTTCTACCAAACATTTAATGAACAATTAATTCTAATTCTTTGTAAACCATTGTAAAAAATAGAAGGAATTCTGCCAAATTTCTTTTATGACACTATTATGGTATTGATATGTAAACCAGAAAGAGCCAAAACAGACAATAAAAATTACAACCCAATATCCTTAATGAACATTGATGCAAAAAATTTAAAGGCAATTTTAGTAAAGAGATTACAACATGATTATTTGGAAAATACACCATAATCTGACAGCATTTGTATCAGGTAGGTAGAGATGGTTCAATATTAGGAAAACACTGAACATAATTGAACATAATAATAAATCTAACAGAAATCATATGATTATCTCATTAGATGCTGAAAAAATCTTTGACAAAAATCCATCTGTCCATTCATATTAAAACACTAGAGAGTAGAGGAATAAATGTAGTTTTCATTAAAATAATAATATTCATCTAAAACTATTAACAAATATTATATGTAATGGGAATAAACTAGGAGCATTTCCAATAAGATTGGAGTGAAACAAGGATGCCCATTACCACCAAGACTATTCAATATAGCATTAGAAATGTTAGCTTTAGCAATAAGAAAAAGAAATAGAAGAAATTAGAATTGGCAATGAAGAAGCAAAATTTTCACTCTTTGCAGATGATATGATGGTATATTTTGTGAACCCTAGAAAATAATCTAAAAAAGTACTTGAAATAATTAACAACTTCAGCAAAGTAGCAGGGTAAAATAAACATACATAAATCATCAGCATTTCTATATATGAACAGGTTCAAGGGCAAGAGATAGAAAGAGGAATTCAATTTAAAGTAACTATATACAACATATAGTACTTGGGAATTTATCTCCCAAGGCAAACTCTGAACTGTAGGAACACAATTACAAAATACTTTTCATACAAATAAAGTCAGATCTAAACTTTTGGAAAAATGCCAATTGCTCATAGTAAGTCTAAGCCAAAAATAACGATGACAGTTCTCTCCAAATTTAATTACTGATTTAGTGCCACACCAATCAAACTACTAAATAACTATTTTACTAGAAAAAAACATTAACAAAATTCATCTGGAACACAAAAGGTCAAAAATATCAATGGAATTGATTTTAAAAATGCAAAGGAAGGTTGCCTAGCTATATCAGATCTAAAACTATAATATAAAGTGGTATACTAAAAAACTATACTATAAAGTCTAGTTAAAACTATACTATAAACTCTAGTTAAGAAATAGAGTAATGGATCAGTGGATTAGAACAGGTGCAAAAGAAATAGTAGTAAAAGACTATAGTAATCTATTGTTTGACAAACCCAAAAACATTAGCTTTTGTGATGGGAACTTGCTCTTTGACAAAAACTCCTGGGAAAACTGGAAAATTGTATGGAAAAAACTAGGCAAAGACCTACATTTAATATATACAAAAAATAAGGTCAAAATGGGTACAGGATTTGGACATAATGGTGATACCATAGGCCAATTAATAGATCATGAAATACTGTATCTTTTGGATCTATGGAAAGAGGAGAAATTTATGACCAAACAAGAAATAGAGTCCAGTATGAATTGCAAAATTCATTATATTAAATATATATTATACATAATATATATTAAGTTAAAAAGTTTTTGCACCCCTGCTCCACAGATACTGCTAGGCTTGGTGTCCACTGGTCCTCTGAGAGCAGAAAGGAGGAGAAGGAGTTGGGAGGATGGAGGAGTCAGCGGACACGCCCTACCAGGCCCAGCACTTGAAGAGTGGACATGCCTCCTGCATGTGGCAAGAACATCCTCAAGGATTCGTTCTGCTTGGCCATCATGGTGCAGTCAACCATGTTTGACGGGAAGGTCCCAAACTGGCATCACTATGCTTGCTTCTGGAAAGGGGGAAAATTGACAGGGACAGCCAACAAAGTTTCTTTCTGCATCAGTACAAAAAAAGAGGTTGAGAAGATGAATAAGAAGATGGAAGAGGTTAAAGAAGCCAATGTGTGGGTTGTATCAGAGGATTTCCTCCAAGATATCTCTGCTTCTGGCAAAAGCCTCCAGGAACTGCTCTCCCTGCACATCTTGGCCTCTTGGGGGGCTGAAATGAAACAAGAGCCTGTTGAAGTAAAGCCAGGAGGGAAGTCAGGTCTCTTCCAAGAAGAGCAAGGGTCAAGTTAAGGAGGAGGAAGGGATCAACAAATCAGAAAGAAAATGAAGTTAACACTTAAAGGTGGAGCAGCTGTGGATCCTGATTCTGGGCTCGAGGACTCAGCTCATGTACTTGAAAAAAATGGAAAAATCTTCAGTGCCACCTTGGCCTTGTGGACATTATTAAATCATATTACTCATATTACAAGCAGCTGCTACTGGAGGATGATTGATAAATCAGATACTAGATATTTAGATCTTGGGGCCCAGTGGACACTGTGATTGGCAGCAATAAACTAGAACAGATGTCATCCAGAGAAGATGCCATTAATCATTTTTTGAAGTTATATGAGGAGAAAATGGGAAATTCCTGGCATTCTAGCACTTCACTAAATATCCCAAGAAGTTCTACCCCCTAAAAATTGACTACAGGCAGGGTGAAGAGGCCATGAAGAAGCTGACTGTTAGTGAAACCAAGTCAAAACTCCCCAAACCAGTTCAGAATATCAACAAGATGATCTTTGATGTGAAGAACATGAAAAAGGCCACGGTAGAATTTGAGATTGACTTTCAAAAGATGTCATTGGGAAAGCTGAGCAAAAGGCAGATCCAGACTACGTATTCAGTCCTCAGCAGAGTCCAACAGGTGGTATACCAGGGTGGCAATGACTCTCAGATTCTGGACCTTTCCAATCACTTCTACACCCTGATCCCCCATGACTTTGAAATGAAGAAGCCTCCACTCCTCAACAACATTGATTGTGTGCAGGCCAAAGTTGAGATGCTAGACAACCTACTGGATATTGAGGTAGCCTATAGTTTATTCCATGGTGGATCTGAAGATGGCAGCAAGGATCCTATTGAAGTCAACTATGAAAAGATTAAAACTGATATTAAGGTGGTTGATCAGAATTCAGAAGAAGCTGACATCATCAGACAATATGTGAAGACTACACATGCTACAACTCATAATGCCTACAACTTGGAGATTATTGATATTTTCAAGAATGAGCATGAAGGAGAAAGCCAACGCTACAAATCCTTTAAGCAACTTCATAACCAGTGGCTGCTATGGCATGGATCCAGAGCCACAAACTTTGCTGGGATACTCTCTCAGGGTCTTTGAATTGCCCCACCTGAAGCCCCTGTGACTGGCTACACATTTGGCAAAGGAATCTATTTTGCTGACATGGTTTCCAAGAATGCCAATTACTATCATACATCTCAGGGAAACCCAATAGGATTGATCATCCTGGGAGAAGTTGCCCTTGGAAACATGTATGAACTGAAGCATGCATTCCACATCAGCAAGTTTCCCAAGGGCAAGCACAGTGTCAAAGGCTTGGGCAAAACTGCTCCTGATCTAACAGCCAGTGTTACTCTTGATGGCATGGAAATACCCTTGGGAACTGGTTTTCCTTCTGGTGTTAATGACACCTATCCACTAAATATTGAATCCATTGCTTATGACATTGCTCAGGTCAATCTGAACTATCTACTGAAAATGAAGCTCAATTTTAAGTCCTCTCTGTGGTGAACAGATAGCACCAGCCAGTGCTCAGAAGTGACTGGACCTCTCTAGTTCTGCTCTAGCGTTTTAAGCTGCCTGGTAGGCTTAAATATCAGTGACCCTTTCAGAAATATCAAAAGAGCTGAGTTGTAGACAATGTTAACTTTACTAAATATTCTCCATAGGGATTTTATATAAACAAATGACCATATGTTGAAAAGATTTTTTTCCCCAAGCCTGAGTCTCTGGGTTTTGTTTGTCCCTGGGGATTTGATTCCCCATCCACCTAAATTCATGAAAGTATGCCCCTGGGGCATAGCAGATCTGTAACTGACAAGTGAGGTAAAGTTGGAAGAAAAGTGGTTTTACACAAAATAAGTAATGGTGGGGGAGGGATTTTTAGAGAGAGGGAAATTACAATGTGATGTTTACATTATTAGATTTCAAAGAAAAATAAAGTTCTTTTGACTCTTTCTAAATGTTCCTCAGTTTTGATTTTGGGAAAACTTGTTAAACACATTTATTTTAAAGTAAAAATAAAAGCTAATTTCATGCTAATTTTTTTTTTGCACTAATAAAAGCATTACGGCCAAGATCAGAAGGAAAACAGAACTCTGGGAAACAATTTTCATAGCTAGGGTTCTGATAAAGGTCTCATTTCTAAAATATAGAGAGAATCGAATCAAATTTATAAGGTTATAAGTTATTCCCCAATTGATAAATTTTCAAAGGATGTGAACAGGGAACTTTCAAGTGAAGAAATTAAAGCTATGTATAATCACATGAAATATGCTCCAAACCATTACTGATTAGAGTAATGGAAATTAAAACAATTATGAAGTATCACCTCATACCTATCAGATTGGTTAAGATAACAGAAAGGGAAAATGATCCATGTTGGAGAGACTAGGAAGATTGGGATGTTGATACATTGTTGGTGGAGTTGTGAACTAATCTAACCATTCTGTAGAGCCAAATGTAACCATATACAAAGCATAATAAAACAGACTATACCCTTTGATCCAGTAATACCAAATCTAGACATATCCAGAAGAAATCATAAAATATGAGAAATGCCCTACATGTTCAAGAAGATTTATAACACTTCTTTTTGTAGTCACAAATAATTTGAAATTTAGGAAATGCTCATCAGTTGAGGAGTGACTGAACAAGTTATGATACATGAATGATGCTATTTTTCTATGAGAGCTATTGTTCTTTAAGAGTACTATTGTTCTATAAGAAACCACAAATAGTTGGATTTAAGAGAAGCATGAGGGAAGGGAGCAGAACTAAGAGAACATGTGTACAGTAACAGTAACAATGAGTTGATCATGTATGAGGGAAGCAGTTTCTCTCAAGCAATTCAGAGAGTTAGCAAAATCCTGGGAGACCTGTTATGGACAATACCATTCACATTCAAAGGAAAAACAAGCAAATGAAAGGTAGATACAAAAAAAACCCAAACAAAAAAAACAACAGATTCTGAATGGACACTATGTTCACATTTTTGAAATGTCTTATACATTCTTCCTTCTTACCCCATATTTCTCTTTTTTCCTCTTAGTTCTAATTCCTCAAACACAAAATGACTGATATGTAAATACGTTAAACACAAATATAAATGTACAAATGTACGACTTTTACCAGACTGTTCACTGCTCAGGGGACGCAGGGTAGGAATGGAGGCTGGTAGAAAAAGATGTCATATAAGCATGAAAGTGGATGAATGTTGAAAAACTTTCATAGCATGTAAATAGAAGAATAAAATTTTAAAAAATCAATCTGGAAAAAAAGGAAGAAAGAAAGAAAGATACACAAGGCTACCAAGATCCAGAAACATGCTTGGGGTTGGATAGTCAGGAGGAGATTTTTGCAGTTTCAGAAGTGGCTATTGTAATTCAGTGTGAGTTCAGGAAGGAGTTAAAGACTTTCAAGATGAAAGCCTGTTCTACAGAGCACCTGAAGTGATTGCATGTAGGCAGGGAGAACAAAGAAGTTCAACTGCAGAGGAAGACTGATGATCTGAAGGAAGAATTCTGGAGCCTGATAGAAAAGCTCCTCACCGTGACTACATTGTACACATCATGGAGGTGGAGAACCTGAAGAAGGAGCTGATAGAATGCAAGCAGAGCTAGGGTAGGGAAGACAGTCAGTGGCTCAACCTCCAGGAGGAAACTGAGAGCTTCCAGACATTATTACAGAAAGTTCACTTAGAAAGGAAGATCCCTGAAGATACCCACATCTAGGAGAAAATGAGAGAGATAAGTGGATAAGGGGGGGAAAATTTCCCAAGAGGTTGTGAGCTTCCTTGCTCAATCAGGATTAATACTTCCATGAAGTATTAAAATTAGGAGCAAAAGGGCAATTTTAGTGTCACAAATTTCTTGTATTGAGGGAGACTGTTCCATATTATAGCCTTAATTAGTGGTAAAGACTGTGTACTGTAGAACCCTCTCTCCACTGTCATCCCAGCAGAAATTCCCAGTCAGGCATCCCCAATCCAAAGGAATCTGTGCAGAAACACCCCCCAACCCTTTCAAGGTGCAAGGGGTGACCAGTGCAGGCTTACCATAAATCCAGGCCTTCTGGAGTCAGAGTCAATGCTTTTTCTAGTCAATGTACAGAAAACACTGAAGTATTGAATTAAACAGAGTGAAGAATTCATGAGTCAAATACATTAGAGTAATAAGGGACATAAAGTTTATTTACAAAATAATTAAAGGATGTTCATTTTTTTCAAAGGATATTTGGAACTCTTAGAAGAAGGGAAATGAGGAGTGGCATATATGGCAGAATTCATCACAGGGCATTATGTCTCATTATGGCTAATTTCTTCATTTGGGAAATAGGGCACAAGCAAAGATGATTATTAACCCATCAATTTGATTCTTTTAATTTTTTTCCTTTTCAGTTCTAAATTGTTCTTCAGAAGTTTTGATCATTCTAGTTCACAAGTCTATGAAAAGTTCATTGATGTCTCAAATTTCTACATTCCTTCTAATATTGGTCAGTTTCTTTTACTGTAATATTAGCCAATCTGATAGCTATGAGGTATTATATCATGATTTTTTAAAATTTGCATTTCTTTAATCAATAGTGGTTAAGAGCATTTCTTATTACTAGATAACACTTTGATTTTTTTTCTTCTGAAAACTTCCTAGTGTCATTTATCAATTAGGGAATGACTCCTATTCTTATAAATTAGGACAGCTAGGTGGTACAATGGATAGAGCACTGGTCTTGGCATCAAGAGGACAAGAGTTCAAATCCAGCCTCAGACACTTACTAGCTATGTGACCTTGGGCAAGTCATTTAACCCTGATTGCTTCACATCCAAAGCCATCTCCAGTATTCCTGATTCATATCTGGCCACTGGACCCAGATGACTCTGGAAGAGAAAGTGAGTCTGGTGACTTAGCAAAGCACCCCCTCACTCAAATCCAATTCATATGCTTGTCATAGCATTATCTGATGTCATGGTCTTCTTCGAGAATGAAGGACAAACATCATTTATTTATTATTATAATTCTTCTTCTTATTATTAAATTTGACTCAGTTCTTTAAAAATTTGAGAAATGAAGTTTTCATCAGAGAAAATTAATGTTACTGGATTCCCTTCTAATCTTGGCTATAGTGAAAGGCCTCAGGATCTTATTCAGGACTTTCTAAACATCCTACTTATCTTGTGTTGGTACTTAGGTATTGGCTCTGATCTATCAATGGCCAGTGCCAAAGCACCCCTATAAGCAGCTCCTAAGAACTCCAGCTGTCCTTTAAGGATAAAAGAGGGCACTGTCTCAAAAATGGAGGAATTCCCAAATCCTTATTATTTTATCTAAAGAATCCAACCACCCTTATGGCAAACTTATACTCCACTCCCAGCAGTAGCAGCAGCAACTGACCTGAATAGCATCAAAATTTTTGCCCTCCACTTCTCCACCTGTCATGGCTTATGACTCTAGGCAAGATGCCTATGGACCTTGTCACTGAAGTTTAGGAAGAGGAAAGTCTTCAAAAGGAAATGTGGTTCTATTTAACTCAGTCAAAATCTGATGATTCAACACAGGGTGAAAGCAGTGGTGGGATTCAAATAAATTAACAGTTCTGTGCCCTCATGATCAACTTTAAGTATACAAAAAGATATAACAAAAGGTGGTTTAATATAAGAACAATAAAAGAGCTACACAATTACTGTTATTACTCAGAGTAATCAAATGTATCCTTATGGAGTGAAAGCCACATGATCACAGCAGCCAATGTTGAACATATGCAGAACCAAAATTCATTCTACCAACTCTAACTCTTTCCCCACTTCTATTTCCATGGCTTCTGAAATGGGTGATAAGATAACCCTTGAAATCTATATTTTTGTTGGTTAATTGTGTCCCACCTTCTTGTTCAGAGAAACTCATAACTCGGGGAAATTTTGGGCATAACACAAAGTGGAAGCAATGAAAGCTTATCATCCCCTGGTTGTCTGGTACTTTTTCACTTTATGTATGTTTACTGAAGGAACAAAAATGAGAGAATTAAAATGTAGTGTTTCATTAAAGTTATAATGAGTTTTAAGAAATGATTAAATAAATATTACAAGCCTGGTTCTGTCCATTTTTTTCACCTATAGAAGGAATGAACATTACTATGGAAGCTTAGAAAATGCTATTGCACAGGGGAATGTTAAAAAAGAATGAGGAATGTAAATTTGTATTTTCCACACTGGGCACTGCCCAGGCACCCACCTTAGACAGAACCCTGATTACAAATGCCATTTTTTTTTTAGTTTTTGCAAGACAATGGGGTTAAGTGGCTTGCCTAAGGCCACACAGCTAGGTAATTATTAAGTATCTGAGGCCGGATTTGAACTCAGGTACTTCTGACTCCAGGACTGGTGCTCTATCCACTATGCCACCTAGCTGCCCCACAAAGGCCATTTTAACAACTGATTCACTGAGCTCAACATAAAATTAGGTATTGGTTCTGCTGAACCTATGCATGCTCACTCAATTCCACCACTTGGTAAAAAAGTGTTGAATAAGGGATCTTTGCCTCCTAGTGATTCAGGCAGGGATGTAATATTCTTAGTGAAGGATATGAGGGAACAAGAAAGTTACAGCAGTAAAATCCAACACCGAGACCAACCAGGATGCAATTTTTGAAATTTACCTGCTAAAGCTAAAAGGGGATCCTGTCTAAGACATAGCTTCTGCCCTCTTTAAGTGTCATCCTAAGATCTTTTGCTATAATTCAAGTTAACTCGGTTACTTTTCTGTAAATTCACTTGTGTATCATAGTTCATCCATTGGATTTGATATAAATTATAAGGTATTTAAATTTGACTTTCTAACATAATTAACAATAAAAATAAAATAGTAAAATCATAAAGGAAGTAAAATATTTTGAGAAAATAAGAATATACGTAGATAGATGTTAGGTAAATTTATATACATATATGTACTTATACATCAATGTATCAGTAGCCATTTAGCTTGTTTTTAGTGTATTTATGTCACATAGAGTTTGGATAAAAAATATAAACAACATGGGATACTTGTAACTTAAATTCCCTGAAGTTTCAGTGAATTATGGGCTCTCAATTTGATGTCCTTTGTTAGTAAGATCAACGTTTAAGATGGTTTTCTCAACATGACCCATAGTCACTGAAGAAGTAAACTGGAAATTGTATTGAAATTTGTTTTTGAGATCTGTCTTGCAAATTATTTTAACAGAAACATCTGAGAAGCCTCTATGAGTTACAGGAAACAGAGAAGTAAATCTACTGAAGGGGTACCTTCTGTGAGAAAAGGATATTTTTGAGACTACTACCCCAAGAAAAGCTATTTTCAGGAACCAGAAAACTGCATGGGACATGTGCTTCATCTGGTCATTGGGAGTGGGTTACTGAGCTACATTGTGATTTGATCTACTTGTAGTGCTTTGGCCTTTGGTTTTTGTTTTATTTTTGTTGATATTTGTTGATTTAGTATTTGGTGACATATATTTTCTCTTGGCTTATGTTTGTCCTGTAGCCTTAGAGTCACTGATTTTTTTGTTGTGTCCCTTGCCTCTTGAAGATATGGCAAAATAGAGATAATTCTCATTTATTTTCAGGGGTTCTAGGGATGCTTTGACCAAAAAGAAGGGAATGTGGAGAGAGAGAGGAGTTCAGTAGTGTTTTTTGTTAAATGCCTATTGGTTTCTGATACTGGTATTTCCTTCACAGGGGAGTGGATAATGGAGTTACACAATAACCAGTCAAGGAGAAGGATTTCTGAGTCTCAGAGCTGTCTGACATATTGGTGATTCTTTGATAGTAAACTAGCTGAATTTGGAGGTACCTGTGGCTTCCAAGAAAACATAGAAGAGGCAACTTTGAGCAGAAGTTGCAGACTCAAAGACTGCAAGAAGCTTGCTCAGGATTTTCTTTTTTTCCCCCAATTCATATTTTATTTTAATTTTCCAGTACTATGTTATGAAAATTTTTCAATATTATCCATATTTTTAAGTTACAAAATTTCCTTCCACCCTCCATTCCCACCCCCTCCTCTCAATGGCGAACTACCTAGTAAATATTGTACATACATATTTGCGTTTAACATGTTTAATGATTAGTCCTTTTCTGTATGAAGAATTAGGATTGAGGGATAAGAAAGGAAACCAAGAGATAGGAAAGGAAAACATAAGAGAAATTTTAAAAAAGTGAATGTAGTATTCATTCAGATTCTTTAGGACTTTTGTTTTGTTTTTCTTCCTCTGGATGTAGATAGCATTGTCCATAGCAGGTATTCTATCCTAGCTCTCTGAACTTCTGAGAGGAGCTGCATCCATTAAGATTGATCAACTCACAATTTTTCTTATTAATGTGTACAATGTTCTCTTAGTTCTGTGCTCTTCACCCAGCATCAGTTCCTGTAATTCATTCCATGCTTCTCTAGAGTCAGCTATTCATGGTTTCTTATAGAACAATACTACTCCATAACATTCATATACCATAACTTGTTCAGGTATTCCCAATTGATGGGCATCCCTTCAATTTCCAATTCTTTGCCACTACAAGAACTACTATGAATATTCTGGAACATGTGGAACGTTTCCCATTTTATGAATCAGGATGACTGGAAATGGCCCTAGATGTGAGACAATCAGGGTAAAGTGACTTACCTGAGATCATATAGCTAGTAAGAGTCAAGTATCTGAGGCTCCCATACTCCTGACTCCAAAGTCAGTGCTCTATCCACTATGCTACCTAGCTTAGGACTTTCTAAACATTGTCCTCATTCTGTGGTCTGTCCTTCAGCTTTGGACTTTGATGATATCATTCTGTTTATCTCAATGAATCAAGACCTCACTGTCCCTCTTTCTGGAACTCCCCACCTCCTTGTGCCTCAGATTATATCCAGAACGTTGCTCCTTTTCATCCTCAAACCAGTCTACCCCCCCATCTTCCTTTGTCTAAAATTAATTTAAACCACGTCCCTGCTTTTCCCCAATTGTACTGTTTCTGCATTAGGCAGACTTCTCAATAAGATCATGTTTGTTCTTCTTAGTAATCATTACTCTTAACTTTTACAGTGTCTATATCTTTCACACTTTTTCTTGATCATAGCCAGCTTTTCCTGATGGTATCTCCACAACTGAACTTTTGCTTAATTTGGATCTAGGTGCTAAAATTAGGGGGAAGGTGAGGCAATTTCTTAGGATACTTAGATCAGTTTTGACAGACCAGGTTGTGGGAAACATTCCAGGACTCCTATATTATTAGCATCTGAGGGCCTTCCTTCCTAAAGGAATGAACATCCTGAGATGACCCTTTGCCATAACTGAAATGTGAGGTGAGTGGAAAGGGGAGGACTGTTCCACCTTTAGTTTTAGGGAAAATATATATTCTCATTTTTTGAAAGAAGCTCTTTAAAACCAATGATATAAGATGTCAGTGATTTAGCTGTATTCTGTCTTTGAACTCTATTATCCCTCAAGAAAATTATTTGGAAATTTCCTTTTTCAAATTTGAAGCAGGGCATCTAAGTGGACAGAGCATTAGGGTCAGAGTGTGAAAGATCTGTCCTCATCCCCACCATCAGATATTTACTTGGCCAGCTGTCTTTTTAAAATTTAATTTAATTAATTTTTTTAAAGATAATCCTGTCATATACTTTATTTCCCCCCTTCTTTCTTTACTTTTTTCCAACTGCATTCAAAGATTGTCTTAAACATTCATCCTTTTCCAAGCTTTTGAGATCCACATTCTTCTACCACCCTTTTCCCCCTCTCCCCTCCACATGGCAAAAAACAATTGGATATATTGTATATGTACAATAATGTTTAACATATTTCCATATTAGGCATGTTATAAAAATTACAACTAAGGGGAAAAAAAGATCATGAGAGAGAAGGAAGCAACAAAAATGTTTAAAAAAATGAACACCCTATGCTTTGTTCTGCATTCAGACTCCATAGTTCTCTCTCTGAATGTGGATGGAATTTTCCATAATAAGTGTCTCAGGATTGTCCTTGATCACTGAACTGCTGAGAGGAGCTGTGTCCATCATCATTGATCATCATACAATGTATCTGCTAATGTGTACAATGTCCTCCTGGTTCTACTCACTTCAGTCAGCATCAGTTTGTGTAAATCTTTCCAGACTTTTTCAAAGTCCATCTGCTCATTGTTTCTTATAGAAACACTAGCTGTGAAAATTGTTTTACAGTTTTCTGCATTCCTTCTAATATTGACTGCATTGATTTTATTTGTGCAAAAACTTTTGTTTCCCTTCAGCTGTCTCTCCCCATTTGCACATTTCTTTCTCCTTTTCCCTTATTTCTCCCCACCAATATTTTATTGGCTACCTGTCTTAACCTGGGCAAGACAATTAACCCTTTTTTGCCTCAAATTAAACATTTTTTTAAAATTTTAATTTAATTTCAATTTCTTTTGCAAGGCAGTGGGTTACGTGACTTGCCCAGGGTCACACAGCTAGGTAATTATTAAGTATCTGAGAATAAATTTGAACTCAAGTTCTCCTGACTCTGGTGTTGGTGCTCTATCCACTGTACCACCAAGCTGCCCCTGAACATTTAGTATTTTTGAAAAAAAATTAACTAATTTGATAATGAGAGAGGTCCAATTGGGTTTTCAAATTGGGTGCAGAAATCTGTGATTCAGCAGTGGTTGTTGGAATGTCTGAAATATATCCACAGGACCATTTGCTAACATCACAAAAAAGTAGTAGTTCTAGGGAAGAAGGTAAAGTTTCCTCACTTTCTGAGATTTGAATCAGAGGTGAAGAATGAGGAAGGTGAGAAGTGAAATGATGTTGGAGCCAATGTCAACTTAAAGGCACTATTAGGTTCCATTTACATAGTTAGATGAGGAAATATCAAATTCATCACCAGAAGAGTTTTATCTACAGGTCCTGTCCTCCTACATTCCTTTAGACTTTCCCTTCAGTTTTGGGTAGGCAGTGGCTAAATCAAGAGTCTAATTTCCATAAGCAGAGGAGTATCTCCTTTAGAGTAGCTGGGAGCAGCATAACAAAGGCTTCTTTTAGCTAAGGATAGGGGCTGATAATCAAATACCTCCTTTAAAGAAGGATGAGAGTGGCCATTCAAGTATCTCATTTAAGGAGGAAGAGAAGCAACAAGTAACAAATAATAAAAGAAATACTCTTGTCCAGAGGTCCCTAATTTGGTATTCCTACTAGAACTCTAATGTTGGAGCTAGCTCTTCCCATAGGACCTGCTTATTGGCAAAACACACATATAGATACTGAATTAGGATTTATTTTGCAAGAGATTTTAAGAGAAAAAGAACTGGAACAAATGACCTGAACTAGAAAAAGAGATCTAATAGAACAACCTGTCAGGAGAAGCAGCCCATTTCAAGGTGCCCAAAAGAAGGAGATGTGCTCAGAAAGCAAACAGGTATAAGGAGGCATCTGAACCCTAAGAGTTGATGGACTAATGAAATTGACAGTGACAATTGGTTACTCTTAGCTGGTTCCCCTTCTGCTATCCTTCTGTGTCAGGTTAGCTAGTTGAAGGAGTATGTTTCAAGGTTCCCCCTCTCTTCTTTCTAACACTTCCTCCTCTTCCTCCTCCTTCCTCCTCCTCCTCTTCCTTTCTTCTTCTTCTTCTTCTTTTCTTCTTCTTCTTCCTTCTTCTTCTTTCTTCTTCTCTCTCTCCCTCTCCTTCTTTCATGTGACACTATTCCCAGGATGTTATAGTAAAGTATTTTACTTGAAGAACCCTGATGTAGTGTTTGTCCTATCACTTAGTGATTCATTCAGGAGATGGTATCCCTGAGGGAATGAGAGGGAGGAATGAGGGAAAATAATGTTAAATGATTATGTGAATAATTATTTCTTTGTGAGTCATCCTTTTCTTTATTTTTTTTTTAAGATCCCACTCCTGCCAAGAGTTGCCTGTCTATGAAGGATAAGACTCAAAAGCAGGATTACTCCTAGACCCCCAAGGCACATTCTCTTAAATTATTATGTTGGGGAGGGCCTTATTCAAATGAGAGTCTGATAGAAGCTGGTCAAGACTGATTCTCCATACCAAGAGTTACCAAGTGCCACTTGGGTATAATCTGGCTCATGAAGGAGGAAACTAGTCAGAGAGGTCCATATGGAGATGGTTTCCCCTGTCCAGATTGCTGGAGGCTGATCAAACTACATTCTCAGCAGGAAGGGATGAAGATTTTCTAGTTTATTTCCTCACAAAATGGTCACCAAACAAGGTCCAGGTCCACTTTTTAGGAGACTTCCCTATAAGATGTATTGAACCTTATTTCCAATGTTTCAGAGTCTTTCTTGGGGTCTTTGGTTTTCCAGAGAAATGACTGACCATCAATTTCTGGATGATTAACCTGGTTCTGAAATTGATTATTAATATTACAGATAATTCAGTTTGGAGTCTCTCTCTCTCTCTCTCTCTCTCTCTCTCTCTCTCTCTCCCCCATCCCTTCTCCTTTTCTTTGTGAAAACTATTCAATTTGATCTAGATCATATATGCACAGTTTTGTAAAGTAGTTGTAAAGTAGTGCTGCCAAACCACCCTAAAGAATAAATAAAAACCAAACTGAACATTAAAACACATGAAAAAAGTATGTTTTAATCTGTGTTCAAAATCCATCATTTCTTTCCCTGCAGGTTTGTGGCATTTTCCATCTTAAGTCCTTTGGAAATGGAATCTGGGAGATGTGTGCTCATGTTATAATCCTCTTTACAGTTTAGGAAGGGAGGTAAAAAGAAGTCAAGTAACTTGCTTATGGTGGCAGAGCCAAGGCTTTAACTCAAGTTTTCCAGATCTGGGTATTTTCCAGCATTTTGATTTAAGTTTAAATAGCAAATGAGATTTATATACAGTTATGATTTGCCTAAATCAGAGAATATCTCACTGGAAAGCAGACCATATAAGGATTTGATTTCAGGACTAATTTTTTTTTAGGTTTTTGCAAGGCAAACGGGGTTAAGTGGCTTGCCCAAGGCCACACAGCTAAGTAATTATTAAGCTGAGACCGATTTGGACCCAGGTACTCCTGACTCCAGGGCTGGTGCTTTATCCACTATGCCACCTAGCCGCCCCCAGGACTAAATTTCAACCAAATTCAAACTATATTTAAAATCACTAATAGTAACATTTAAATCTCAATTTTCCCAAGGGCAGCTTTTCCAATTCCAGGTTCCACCCTTTTTAGATAGCTCACATTCAAAAATTAGAGACATTTCCAGCTCTCTCTGACTTTTTCTTTATTTCCTTTTAAATCACTCAAAAAGACAAAGCATTGCCTTCTGATTCTTATCCCAGTCTTACATTTGACTTTATGATTTCTCCATTTATGGTTTGTTTGCTGAAATTTTTCAGCAGAACAATTGGCTAATTGCATATGTATTTATATGTATATTTGTTTATATATATATATATATCCATATACAAATATATTTATGACTAGGTAAAGATACACATATAAAATGGCATGATATGTTGGTGGCTAGTGTTATTTTGAATGTAATATGTCTGATCACATTGTCACATGGAGAAACACATGCACACAGATATAGAGATATGCAGAGTTTAGAATGGAGACTGACAGAAAAACCTGTAAGCATTCATAAATATATGGTTGGTGCTTGTTCTTCATGGTTGTTGGAACAAACTGTTCTCATCTGCCCATTCCATCAGTGGAATGTTTGGGATAGACACACCCCTAACTCACCAATGGGTTTGAGAGACCTTCAGTTCCCCTCAATTTCAGCTTGCTTGCTGAAATGGTTTACTGGGCTGTGACCTCTGTGCATTCTATAGCTTCTTGGAGCTGTAGGAGAGAGATAGGTGGCTCAGGAGGACATCAAAGGTAAAAGGCAGCCATAAAAGGGCACTGCAGCCTTCACACCAGAGGCATAGGTCTTTCTTGAGGATGCCCCTAAGCCTACCTCTAACTCTAAATACTAACTTTAACTCTACCAATCTAATCCAACTTTCCAACTCTGCCTAGAAACCTCTGCCACCCACCCTAAATCCAAACCTAAGCAGCTCAATCCATCCAAGCTCAATTCATTCAAATGATTTTGCCAGGAATTCTAACAGGAACCCTATCCCTAATCCAATCCTAAATCCTCCAAGTCTCCTCCTAACATTTGAACCCTTATGTTAGAAACTTTCACCTTCCATTCCAAATCTAGTCCTAACTAGCTCACTTCAACCAAAGCTTAAAGGATTTAGACAAAGAATACTAACATTAATCCTAATCCCAAACCTGAACCCAAAGCATAACCTGAACTCTAACTCAGTCTGCCCATAAGCTTTGGACTCTTTGGACTAGAAGCCATATTCAACCCCAAGTAGTTTACACTAAGCAAAAGTTAAGTGAATGTGAGTGGAACCATAAAACTAACCCTAATGTTAGTGACTGCACTTCTTCCTGGACCTCTACATCTGCCACCTCCTCTTTCTCAAACTTCATCTCACCTCCTCCTGAAATTCTACCTCTTCCTCAGCTCCCTCCCCTGATTCTACCTCTGACTCCTCTTCTAACATAACCCTAATTGCCTGGAACTCTATCCTTGCCGTGACCTTTATTGCCTTCGATTCCGACATTTATTCTAAACGCTTTTCTAACTCAAAATCAAAAAGGCATACTGATCTCACATCAACACTAGCATCCTAATACCCTAATTTTCCTGCTCTTAGGGTTAGGCAAGAACTCTAACATCCCTAATTACATCCCTAAGCCTATTCCTAACTCTAAATGCTAACCCTTCCAATCTAATCTTTGCCTAAAAGCCTAAACAACAATACAAACCTAAACAACTTGTTCCAACCAAACCTAAATGACTTTGCCATGAGCTCTAACACTAACCGTAACTCTAAACCAATCCCAAACCCTTCAAGTCTCCTTTTAACATTTGAACCCTTACTCTAAAAGCCTGAACTTCCCATTCAAGATACACCTGGAACTAATTCACTTCAAGCAAAGCCTAAAGGATTGAGACAAAAATCCTAACCCCAGGTCTAACCCTAATGTTAAGCCTAACCCTCTCAGTCTCCTCCTAACATTCAAATTCTTACTCTAGAAACCTTTATGTTCCATTCCAAATCACCCCTAAATAGTTCACTCCAATCAAAGCCTAAATGACTTCAACACCAGTCCTAACAATTACCACAACCTCCAGTGAACCCTAATTCTAACCCTAATTCTTCATAGATATCTAAATGTAAGGGGGGATGGTCAAATCACATCCAGTTTTATTAAGGTGGAGCAGGAAGGCTTGAGAGTCCTTGGCATTAGCTGTAGCTTGTTTAGAGAAAGAAAGGACTCTAACTGACTATAAGGTGGTCAGAGACATCAAGGGATGCTTGAGATGGAGGCTGTTCATTCTGCAGTGGACAGGAAGCTGTTTGGGAAGCACCCTACCACTGGCAGCCCAGCTTTACAGAACCCCAAAGTCTCAGGCTCCCCTGTCCTTTGGACCTACTCCTTCTCCTGCACGAACCTCGAGGGACTCTTGACAACTTCAGTCAGTCATAGGCCAGTGTCCTTTGAGGTGTCTTGAGCTGTGAGAAGCTTCCAGGGTTGAGCTGTTCTCTTGTGCAACCACCCCTTAGGAGTTTGGGAGTTCAGAAGATCTTCCCTAAAAGAATTGTTGTTAGGCAGAGAGCCTTGAATGTCTGAGGACAAGAGGGCCCAAGGCAGGATGAGCAAAGGGCAACGTGGCTACTTCTGCCAGCCTGAGATGGACACCAGTGGAGCAGAGAGTGACCAGAGATGCTACCTTGACTGGGCCCTGGGCATCACCTACTTGGGAGTTGCCAGGGTGCCCCAGAGAGATCCTTCATCCACCTGCTCTGGCACCTTCCAGCCCAACCATAGCTAAGCCAGGGATGGGATGCATCCTCCAAATTCTTGCTTCATTCTTCAGCCTTCTGAAGCAAATCCATCCTTCCCTACTAGGCATGAAAACCCCTTGCTCCAGTACCTCGGCTCTGCTTTTTCCAGAAAGCTGAAAAGTCGACCTCTGAACCATTTCCCCTGGCTCCAGGTTCATAAGCACTAAAACGAAATGATCTTCACCAAGCAAGGTTGGACCATGTTCCTCTTCCTAACTTACAGAATCCATAGGATGGACCCCCTTGGCCAATTACCAGGTCTTTGCAGAGATTATATATAGATTGATCAACAGCACTGGCATTATCAGAAGCTCAAATGAGATCAATAGCAAAAGGAAGAGAACAACATGCCATATCTACCAGTCTCACCCAACATAGGAGCCCACTGGATGAAGCAAAAGGTATAATTTAAGAAGCTGAAACTGACTAAGACAACTTCCAAGAATGCCACATAGATCATCTTACTGAAGCCTCTCCACAACACCAGTCCAGGCTTCACACTAAAGAACCTAGGGATGGAAAACATGAGAAACTGCCTGCCTCCTCCTTTCCTCACATTTTCACCTTCCCAGAAACAGAGTTTATTGCTGTAACTGCATATCACAATGCTGAGATCTTATGCCTAAAAGTGAAGCATAATCCCTTTTCTAGGACCTTTAGAAAAGAGAAAGCTTGAATAAAGGTACCCCACTTGGAGAAACATGTGCCAATACGTTCCCTGAAGCAGCTTCTCAGGGCTTCAGTTTTCCTCTAAAGATAAAAGATGGCACTGCCCAAAACAAGGAGAAGGGGTTCCCTACTCCTTGACATCTTATCTACACACCTTACAGCAAACCTATGTTTTCCCTCCCAGCAGCAGCAGCAGCAGCAGCAGCAGCAGCAGCAGCAGCAGCAGCAGCAGCAGCAGCAGCAGCAGCAGCAGCAGCAGCAGTAATAACAGCAGTATTGTGCCCTGTTACTAGTACATTATAAACCAATGCTCTCTGCTCTCCCTTTCTCTACCTGCCATGGTTTATGACCCCAAACACAATACTGAGGTCTCACTAGTTGAGGGCCCCACGTCTTTGTCAGGAAACCTCCTAGGGGAACTGGCTATTTCCAATCTGTGCCCTCAAAGCCTATGGACCTTATGTCTGAAGCCCAGTAAGGAAGAGGAAATCTGGACCTATCTGATCAAATCAGATGCAGGACAGGGTGAAAGAGCTTCAAAGAAGAGATATTTGTCTACTAATGATTCAGGTAGGGATACAAGGTGTTCAGTAATGGAAATTAGGGAACAACAGAATTGATGCCTTACAGCAGTAGAATTTAGCACCAACACTTCTAGATCATGGTCTGAAAACTCAAGCTACCCCAGGGCTGAAAGAGGGTACTGTCCAAGACAAGAGAGTACGGTCCAAGACAACAGATTCTCCATTCCCTGGAATGATATCCAGGGCTCATAGTCACCCTTGCAGTTAGCATATGCCTCCACTTCTAGCAATAGCAGTAGCATTGGACATTTTGATCTGGACACCATGAGCCCAGGATTTCTGCCCTCCATTCTTCACTTGCTTGCCTTATAACTTCAAACAAGATGGTGTGGTCTCACTAGTGGATGGCTCAATGTCTCTCTTGGAAACCTCTCAGGCGAACTGTATGGGATATCTCCAACCTGTGCCCCCAAAACCTATAGACCCTGTCACTGTAGCCCAGAAAAAGAAAAGTTTGCAAGAAGAAATCTGGACCTTATTGACCAAATCAGAATTTGATGATTCAGTAATGGGTAAACCAGTTTCAAAGAAGAGATATTTGTCTCCTAATGATTCAGTTAAGGATGCAATGTGTTTGTTGAGGGAAGTTAAGGAGCAACAAGACTGGTGCCTACCAGTTACCGAATCCAGCACCACCCCTGAAAAAACTTCTGAAAGGGCAAAGAGAGATTTCTATCCAAGAAAAGAGTAATAAGGTCTCTAGTCCCTGGTAAGAAATCCAGGACCCCCAGCTCCCTTTGTAGGAAACCTATGACTCCACTCCCAGCAGCAACAGCAGCAGGCATTTTGATTTGAATTCCCTGAACTCAGGCTTTCTGCCCTCCACTTATCTCCCAGCCATAGCCTATGATCTCAGTCAAGCATCCCAGTGAATGCAGAGAGGAATGATATAGACTGTCTCCAAACTGTATCCCTAAAACATAAGGTCACCATTACTGGAGCCCAGGACCATGAAAATCTTCAAGAGGAAATCCGGACTTATCTGAACAAGTAAGAATCTGATGATTCAGCACTGGGTGAAATATTTTGAAGAAGAGATATTTGTTTCCCAAGGATTCTAACAGCCAGGACTTCTCTTTTAATTACACAGGATCCTTCTGAGAATTCCTCTTCTAAGAAGGTGCAGTCATTTGCACACCTACTACATTCACACACACACACACACACACACACACACACACACACATAGACATACAGACATTTATAAGAATTCACATACATATAGACATTCATAATTTTTAAGTGAGAAAAGGTGCAGTTGGGTTATCAATTGATTGCATAGTGAGTAGTGCTGACTCAGAAATATGGACTTGAGAATTGATGGGCAAATTCAAGCTTAATCTACCTTTCTACCCCAAGCAGATGACTAACCATGGGCAAAAGCCCTGGACAGAACTTAGAAATCCATTTCCCCCCTCTTGTTTTCATGTCTGTCAATTGAATTCATGATGTTGTAAATATGAACTCTGCCTTTAGGTTTGTATCACATAGGGTAGAGTTTCCTCTTCTTCACAAGGGAACTGCATACTGAAGGATTTCTGAGTCTCATAGCTTCTTGACCTACTAGTGATCTTTGGGGATTGAAGTGTAGTCAAATTTGGAGGTGCCTGTAGCTGCCAGAAAGCACAGAAACAGCCTTCATCAGCCAAGGGACAATTTTGAGTAGAAGCTGAAGCCTCAGGAACTTGCTCAGGACTTTCTAAATGTCCTGCTCATCTTGTATTTGTACTCAAAACTTGAACACTGGGCATCATTATGTCTACATCATTACATTATTACAACATTACATCAAAAAAGGTCTATTGCATGGGTAAAAGGGGAGTATAGCCCAGTGGAGATGGGAGAGTTGGGAAGCAAGCTAGGGCACAGCTCTGTTAGCAGTGAGAGTCCAAAACCCAGCTTGGAATGCTAGGTTTTGAGCCCCGGGAAGCTGCTGGAGTGTTGGGCTACTCTAGTGCAGGGAGCAAACCAGGAACACCAGAAATGCCAGAGCAGAAAGCCAGGGATCAGAACACCACCACCACCAAAAAAATCCCACTAATCACTGATAGTTACTATTTTTATAGGGGTGACTAAAAACGCCATCTCAGAAGAGGGAAGCAATGACAAAATGCCTACATGTGAAGCCCCTAAGGAGTGGATGAACTGATCTCAATTCCAAAAAGACTTCCTGGAAGAGTTCAAAAAGGATTTTAAAAGCCAAAGAAGAGAGGAAGAAAAAATGGAGAAAAGAAATAAGAGTAATGTAGGAGAATTATGAAAAATTATCTGAAGAAAACAATAATTTTAAAAATAGAAGCTGGAAAGTTGGAAAATAGATTTAACTATCTGGAAAAAGAGCACAAAAGTTAACTGAAGAAAATAAAACCTTAAAAACTAGAATTGGACACATGGAAATGACTTTTTAAAATATATTTTTCTTTCCTTCTCAGGATTTCTTTACCTTCTTAGTTTTAATTCTTCCTTCAGAACATGATTAATATGAAGATATGTTAAAAATACTTGTACACATGCAACCTATATCAAATTGTTTGCTGCCTTGGGGAAAGGGGAGGAAAGGAAAGGTAGTAGAATAATGTGGAATTCAAAAGCTTGCAAAAGGATGAATGTTGGAAACTATATTTTCATGTAATTGGAAAATAAATTAAAGAATGAGCAGTGACATCTCTTCTTGTATATACATGTGAATCCTGGTAAAATTTAATTGCTTACCACAACTCCATGAAAGGAAAAACAACAGTTTTAGTCCCTAAACTGGTATTGGTGAAATTTGCTATTGGAGGTCAAAAATCTTGGGATATCCTTGATATTTGGATTTTGAATTCAGGTATAGCTGGATCATCATGTCAGTAATCCACCATTCTGGAGAAATTCAACATGCTGTTCAGAGGGATCTGCACTTTGACAGGTGGAAGTCTGTATCACAGAATAAGCAAGAAGGATACCCTTGGATTCTTCTGGTCTGTTTCTCCATTGTGTTATTTCCTTTGGAAGAGGAATGTTTCCTACCTGGCAATTCCTAAGTCTGACTAGGAAGTGGAATGGTTACTGCATCACTGGATGTTCACTGGGACTCTTACATGAAGTCAAACATGGCTAAGTATGCTTAGATGCTAAAGGCTGTTGCATTTGTGTTGTTATCAAAGACCACTTTGTTGCTTTTTTCATGATGTTTCTGCTTTGTCCTAAAGCAAATCCTTATAATCAGAGCAAGTGGGCAGTAGAAGATATGTGCACAATGCAAGAGTGTAAGAGCTTACTGGTTGCCATCAGAACTTGTAGTCATTCTTTATCCCAAACAACTAGGCAATTAGTCCTTCGCCTTGTCATTTGCCTACATAGTCAAGTGTAACAAGAAACCCTTGCAACTACTCCTTTCTGAATGATATGAGAATAATTGGATAAAGTGAAAAGAAGTTTGTGAAACAAAAGATTCAAATACAACATTACATCATTATTCCATAGACTAAAGCTGACATCTGAACCACTCTCATAAAATGTATGTGTGTATGATCTGAGTTATTTAGCCTAGAATTACAGTTTTTTCTATATCCTAAAAAACTCAGTAAATGAATATTTGACCTAGTCACCTGTCTCTTACAAGATATAAATTTCTGTATAAAACCACCAAGTGCCAAATAGTTTCAAAATCAAGTCAGAAGTACTGGGTCTTGATGCAATAGTTTATGAGACAAGGCTCTTATTTCATTAATTATTATTATGAAATCACATATACCTTCAGTTTTGTTTTGAAGAAAAGAATTTTAATGCAATCGGTTTTTCTGGAAGACAGCATCTAAGGGAATATTTTATTTAAAAATGTATTTATTTGTTTTTATCCATTTGTACATGCATATGTACAAGTTAAAAAGTTTTCCTCCACCCTCTCCCCGCCTCCCCTCAGTTGGGAACAGTCAGGTTAGCATTTTACATACACATTTTGCTAAACATATTTACAAATTAGTAATTTTTTGGTGTGTGGAATTAGGATTAAGGGAAAGAGATACATAAGAGTTAATTTTTATAAAGTGTTCATCAGATTTGGTAGGGGTGTTTTTTTCTCTGTGTTTTGTTTTGTTTAGCTTTTCTTCCTCTGGCTGGGGATAATATAGTTCATAATCTGTCAAATACAGTTGTTCTAGCTCTCTGGACTGCTGAGGGGAGTTGCTTCTAATCAAGATTGTTCATCTCATAATGTTGATGTGGAAATTGTTCTCTTGGCTCTACTCCCTTCAATCAGCATCAGATTCCATAAGTCATTTCATACTCCTCTAGAGTCTAACCATCTAAGGAAATATTTTATGATCCATCAATGAAAATATTAATTTTATTTGAGTTTCAAATTTAATGTGAAAAGAACACCTGTTAGTAGTACACGTCCTGTGGATAGGAGACATCTGAGCCCTAAGATGTGAGGAAATGAGCTGTTGGATTTGGTTTCTCTTCCTCCTTGTGCCAACTCTCTCTCTCTCTCTCTCTCTCTCTCTCTCTCTCTCTCGTTCATTTCTTCTTTTTTCACATTCTCTTATCTGATGCTATTTTAACAATTTAATACACCTAAGTTTCACAGTGATTTTACTTAATACTCTCTATCTTTTGTTTGAACTAAATTCTTCAACCTGATAATATTTAATGAAATTACTAAAATGCATTTTTTTTGCAAGACAATGGGGTTAAGTGGCTTGCCCAAGCCACACAGTTAGGTAATTATTAAGTGCCTGAGGCCGGATTTTACTCAGGTAGTCCTGACTCCAGGGCTGGTGCTCTATCCACTCCGCCACCTAGCTGCCCCCTAAAATGCATTTAAAATAAAAATCTAAGGGTATAATCATGGCTAGTTTTGGTAAAATGGTTTATTCACAAATATGTTATTAATATGAAATGTGATCAAATATTTTATGATGGAGAATTAAAGTATCTGTATCAAAATCTTGCCAAATCAAAAAAGTGATTACATAAAAATATTGCACATTTATGATTATTCTGATGCCAAGTCAGAATCTTATTTAGGTTAATATTCACATGAATAGGGATGTATCTTTTCTAAGTTATTAGTATGGTATGAATATATATATGTATATGTATGTATATATATATATATATATATATATATATATATATATATATATATATATATATATTGGATCCTTAGGATAAGAGAGAAACAGCTCTGATTTTCCAGATAAAGAAATTACTCTCACTTTTAGGTCAATTACTCTTTCCTAAAGTTGCTATTTGATTTTGGTTAATCTACTTTCCCTTTCTGTTTCCTCATCTTGAAACAAGAATTTTTAAAATTAGATTATTATGAATTTCAACAGTTCTGACATTCTATTTTGTATGAATAGAACTATATAATCTTAAAGTTGAATGGTACCCTAGCATATTAGAGATGTAAGGAAATGCAGGAGCACAGAATGCTCCTGCTAGATGACACCTTGATTGATTACTAGAATTATAAAATCTCAGAGGTAGAAAAGATCTTAGAAATCATTTTGGTCATCAACCCCTCCTAAATGCAGAAGTCAATGGATAACAAATTTGTATCCATATGTTTCACCAAATATTAAGTCCTAATCATAGTGTGCTTTGTCTGCCTCCCAGTGGTGAGTTAATGTTTCTGTTGCATCTTGAACTATATTAATGAAAAATCTAAACTACACTTGCATTTTCTATAGTTAAGGACCCTAGTACTATTTATTCCCCAGGAAACTGCATTAGGTAAGAAGTAGTAGCTACTTCTTTTTTTCTCCTAAAATTATTTACTTAAACATTTTCAATGTATAAAAGGACAAACATATGATGTGTATGTATGATATAAAATAAACTCAGATCTTAAAATTATGACCAACATTATGAAAATAATTTACAAAATAACATTTATAAAACATTACTTTATCCCAGACATTCTACACATGTGACCTTTGTCCTATGAGAAATTTCATGACAATGACTAGATTTCTATTAATCTGTCCTTTTGCTAGAAATTAATTTTTTTGAAAATGAATATGGTAATTATTTTATTTTATTTTTTAAGAAAGATTTTATTTATTTTGAATTTTACAATTTTCCCTTAACCTTGCTTCCCCCCCAACAGAGCAATCTGTTAGTCTTTACATTGTTTCCATAGTATACATTGATCTAAGCTGAATGTGATGAGAGAGAAATAATATCCTTAAGGAAAAAACATAAAGTATGAGATATAGCAGAATTACATAATAAGATAACAATTAAAAAAATTAAAAGTAATAGTCTTTGGTCTTTGTTCAAATTCCACAATTCTTTCTCAGGATACTGATGGCATTCTCCGAGGCAGATACCCCAAAATTGTGCTTGATTGTTGTTTGGTAATTATTTTAATGTGTGTAAGTAAGCATTTGAAGTTGAGTATTTTTAGGATTCTAAGAGACGATAATAGCATCAACTTACTTTGATTAATTTGCATTGTAGTTAGAATACTTTCATAGATATCTCATTTGTACTTGAAACAACCCTGTGACTTAGGAAGTATAGATAGATATTATTTTTCTAATTTTACAGGGTAGGAAACTGAGACTTAGAAAAGGGATTGATTGTTACCGATATCTTCTGACAAATGTGATTCAATTATTTGATTTTTTAAAGAGTAAATCTAAAATATTCATATATGTAACAACCATTATGACCTACACTTCAACTCAACTGGGTCCTCAACATAGGGAAAACCCACCATGCAGGTGACTACTCTTACTTCTATAGTTCATGAAGGCCCAATAGTGGGTTGCTCAATAAAAAGAAGCCAATAGATTAAAATTAGTTCCTAGGAAAGGAATATAATCAAATGTCATAGTAGGAAAGATAATTATAAAATATTACTATCCCCCCAAATCTCCCAAAATACACACAAAATCTGTGAAAATGAAATTACAATGGTACATTATTATAGTACAATCATTATTAGATACACATGTGTAGCTTATAGGACTATTGCCACCCATGTAGGTGGAAATTTGTCTCCTTTGATTGATTGCCAGTGTTTTTAGAACTGACAAGATTGAGCCCATTCATTCTTTTTCATTCCTCTCTTTTTGATATCTCTTATCTCTTGTGTTCTAATTCACTGAAAGATATCATGAACTAGACCAGGGAGAGGCAAATGATTTTTTTTCCTGCTCCCTCTTTTATCCTGAGAAATGAGCCAAGGGTATTTGTTTCTGTTCTGTATTAATTGTCCTCCTCACTTTTAGGTGTGGAAGTGGTCCCTGTAGACCCAGAGTTGAAGACATGGTGATGTTGGAGCCAGGATTGAAGTCAGGATGGTTTTATCATCTACCGACCATTAAGAACTAGTCAGTTGCTTAAACTGCACAAGTTACCTAGGATTCAAGTTTTCATGTGTGCAACTACAGCTCTGATAACTTAGCAAAGGCATCAACACAAGTATAATAATATCAAGGCTCAGAGAACATATAATGGTACTTTTAATGCTCTACTAGTATTTGTATACTATTAATAAAAACTATAGTTTGATTCAATTCAGTATTAAATTTTGTCCATTTTCCTTAAAATAACCTGCCTATAATAAAGTATTTTCCCTCCCTGCCTAGCCCATGTTTTCCTCTAGGAAAATAAAATATTTAATATTAACATAAAGTAGACATGATAGCTTATATTTGTATAGCATTTTATAGTTTATGAAATGTTTTTATTATCTCACTTGATCTTCAGTATTATAATCTTGGAAAGGACTACTGAGTCCTTGTTAGATACAGATATAGTTGAAGTAAGTACTTTGCCTTAGTCTTCAAAATTAGTCATAGATTCAAGATTAGAACTTTGTTCTTTAGACTTATGATCCACTATTATTCAATTTCTTTCTAACAAACCTTTATTGAACATATAAAATGTGTTTATTACATTAGCGTCCATTGAGACAATGCTAACATGACACAAACCCTGCTCTTAAGGAGCTCACAATGTAAGATAGGAAGCCATATAAAGGCAGAGTGATCTAAGTACAAAGGAATGATTTAAGTAAATGTTATTAGAAATTTGAGCAGGGATAGATTACTCTTCTTTTGGGAATAAATGACAAGGTACTACCTCAGTAACATCTTTTTTTTTTTTTTAGGTTTTTGCAAGGCAATGGGGTTAATTGACTTGCCCAGGGTCACAAAGCTAGGTAATTAGTAAGTGTCTGAGGTCGGATTTGAACCCAGGACCTCCTGATTCCAGGGTTGGTGCTCTATTTACTGCACCACCTAGCTGCCCCTCAGTAATATCTTAATAGAATAGATGAGTTTCAAAAGACACAAATGGGAGATGGCAAGGGAGATATTTGGTTGAAGAACTGGCATTTAAGCAAGGGGAAAGAAAGGTAAGGCAAGAAAGTGAAAGGAGGATAGTTCAATTTACATTGCTTAAAGAATAAGTCAAGGGAAACAGTATGAAGTAATGGTATAAAGGTAGATTGAAGCCCAATTTTAGAAGGTCATAGAAGTTCAATGTAAGGATTAAATATTTCTATCTTATTTGGTAGAGAATTAGGGAATCACGGAAAATTCTGGAGTATAGGGATGACATAAATAGGTTGATATGCTTGGAAAATTAGCTAGACAATGATATGAAGGATAACCTTGACTGCATAGGGTACAAATATAATAGCTTAAGAAGTTAAGAAAACAGGAAAAAATATAAAGGCCTAAACTATGATTTTTGAAATAGGAATAGAGAGGAAAGGATGGATGAGATAATTTTCAGATTAATAAACTATTTCAGGGCAGCTAGGTGGCGCAGTGGATAGAGTACCGGCCCTGGAGTCAGGAGTACCTGGGTTCAAATCCCGTCTCAGACACTTAATAATTACCTAGCCGTGTGGCCTTGGGCAAGCCACTTAACCCCATTTGCCTTGCAAAAAACTAAAATAAATAAATAAACAAACAAACAAACAAATAAATAAATAAATGGATGGATGAATGAATGAATAAATAAATAAATAAACTATTTCAAAGTTAAATAGCTCATATAACTTAAAGATGGAAATGACTATATGTAACAAATTATAGGAAAGGTCACCACAAGTAGCAAACACACAAGGATCTTATTATATATAGTATCTGTTTTTTTAGGTTTTTGCAAGGCAAACGGGGTTAAGTGGCTTGCCCAAGGCCACACGGCTAGGTAATTATTAAGTGTCTGAGACCGGATTTGAACCCAGGTACTCCTGACTCCAGGGCCGGTACTCTATCCACTGCGCCACCTAGCCTCCCCTATATATAGTATGTTAATGAAGAGAGTCTCTTTTATGTAGCATTTAGAAAAAAATATGTAAAATTAAATAGGTTGGCTCTCATATGATTATATATGTACATTCCCCCTGGGTTTTAGATTGGATTATATTTTTACTTTATAGTAACTTCCCACTAGTAACATGGAGGAGGAGGGTTAGTAGACAAAAAACAGTGCAGATGCTGGGATTTTCCCTGTATGTGTATGCTCCTTCACTTGGAAATATCAGAGAAAGAAGTATATTGCCCTTACAGCAAGGGGTTAAAATGAGTGGACACAATGGGTAACAAGAGCTCCTATTTTTTTTTCTTTTTGGTACAGCTTACTTTTTAAAATTTTTTTCTCAAGGACTCAACTATGTCTACATATGGATACATTTATAAATATATTGTCTGCTTCATAAACTCTTCTTTTCATAGAAATTTGGATATACTCAGGGGTATGATATCAGTATACCTTATTTTGGGGAAATTCTAAATGGGATAAGTATCTGCTTTCTTTCCTTATCAAACCACAACTGCTCAGTAGGAATGTGTTTGTATTATATGCCTTGATAGAGGTCAAAACTTTTCCCCAAATCTCTGTCCATTGATGTCATTAATCATACCAGACAAAGATTTAGCAATTGATGGATTTGCTTTCACACAAGGGGGAAACAGCTACATAAATATTAACATTAATGGAAAACAATTGGGGAACACATACATCATTTGCAAGGAAAAGGTTTCCTGAGCTAAAACAAAGATGAGGAGAGGAATAGGACTGATTTCTTTCCTTGATCTTAGTCTACTTTAAAAGATAGAAGACACCACCTACCACTTTCATGAAATATAAACTTGGGGGGCAATTCGTCTTCATGAGGTAAATGAAGGGGGGTAACAAGTTTACTTTGGCTGTTCTATAATCTCACCAGCTGGATGGCTCAGACTTCTCTGACCATGGCCCAGCCAAGGCTGCTTGACTGTTGACTGTTCTTTTATCTCTCTCTCTCTCTCTCTCTCTCTCTCTCTCTCTCTCTCTCTCTCTCTCTCTCTCTCTCTCTCTCTCTCTCTCGTCCTTCCTTATGTCCTGTAACCTTTTTTAATAAATTTTTGTTTTATTTCCACCCATGCTCTCCTGAGTCTAAATAATGATTCCTCATAGGCATAACTGAACCCAAGTAGCCAGTGGCTACATTTTGGCAGCCAACAAAGGGATTCTCTCTACACAGACTGGGAAATTGGATTGAGCTCCATGGGTGAGACACAACACCCCCTTTTTTAATATCCTAGATTTTTAGAAAAGTAGGAAAATTGTTGGATCTCTAGCCCTCCTTCTGTGTTTACCTTTTTTCTGGAAAATGGAAAAAGGTTGAGTTTGTGGGTTGTCAGCAAAGCTGAACCCACTTGGTTTTTGGCAGTAGCCCTGGTGTGGGCCTGTCCTGTTCAGACTGACTGGAGAAATGACAGTTCTGAGATGTGTTTGGTTTATACCCCACTGTGAGTGAGGGTTGTTAAAGAAGGACATTAGGCATATGTCCAATTGACATATTTTCCTACCTATAAATTGATGAGAATTAAAATATGTGGGGGGGGGGGACCTGGTACTAATACTCCTCCCCTAGCAGTGTGCTTGCTCCTTGGAAAGAATTAGATTTGACAAAAGCAAAACATCTGAGTTCCTGGAAATTATCCTTGGATGGTTCTCTCTCTCTCTCTTTGAAATTCTCTCTCTCATTCTCTGCCTCCCCACCCTCTGCAGAGGTGGGGCGGGGAGAAGGGAAATCTTCCTTTTTAGAATTTCGAAACTCAAACCTATGTCTCAGATGGAATGC
The DNA here is from genome assembly GCF_037893015.1 of Macrotis lagotis. Classification (NCBI taxonomy): domain Eukaryota; kingdom Metazoa; phylum Chordata; class Mammalia; order Peramelemorphia; family Peramelidae; genus Macrotis; species Macrotis lagotis. Next base: position 417,638,941 of record NC_133658.1, on the reverse strand, counting down.
ATGCTTCACTGCAGGAAGGGTAAGACACCACCCCAAAACTTGTTTTAGAAAACAGGGGACCCCCATGCCTTCTTCCTGATTGGGGGTTGGGCAATGACCACATTTTTTTCTTTGGCTACAGGTGTTTTATCAATTTTAGGCCCCATTTAACTGGGCTGAGAAAGCCCCACCCTTGGAGAGGGAAGGGGAAATAGACTGATTGTCAGTTAAGAAAAAAAGGGGAAAGACTTTCTGGGACTAGGAAATTCAGATTTCATCTTTAAATTATTTTTGTAATAGAGTAACTGGATTTGAACTTTATAAAGTTACTTAAGAATGTATTCCATTTAACTATTGGTTGGCTATTTCAAAATCTTAATGAACATTTAAGAGGCTCCTCATGAAATTCTGATTGATTCTAAAAAGTTTATTTTTTTGACTGGTCTTAATTGGTACATTGAAAAAATATAATATAAATATATGTGTATGTGTATTTAAATGTCAATGGGATGTTTTCAAATCTCTCTGCTGGCCTGGAGAGGTGGGAAAATGTTTCTATATTCTGAGATCTGGTACTAGCCAGGGTATCCAATAATCTCACCTTGGTAAATTCTGTTGTTTATGCCTGTGTCTGTGTGTGTGTGTGTGTGTGTGTGTGTGTGTGTAATTCAGATCTGAAATAGTTACATGTTTATATGAGTTAAATGTTACTCTTTTTAATTTGGGTTTTGAATTTAATTGCTTAAAAAGGTCTAATTTTGAGGAATTAATGAAGTTGGGATCTGAGCCTATCTGCTTATACCATTTGAAAGTTTGTATGTGGCAACATTTGAAATGATTTCAACTGTGAGCTAAGTTTTTGTTGACTTAATATATTGATTGAAGACTATATCCTACTTGGGTTAATGGAGACGTTAAGGTTTAGGTTTAGTAAATGTAGCCAGACTCCCTGCCCTCAAAAAGCTTTGAAAAGAGGGTGGGAAAGGTCACCACCTTGTCTTTAAAGAAAGAGGAAACTATCCAAGAGTAATTTAGTCACCTAAGTTTTGTAACGTCTTGAGAATTTGTGTGTGATATTAACAGGGAAAATATAACTGGGATAAATTGTAAATCAAGGAATTTGGGAATATTGAATCATATAATTTACTGATTTCTTTTGGGAAAGATATTGTACTAAATTTTGTAATCTGGTTTATTTTGATGTTAAATTAATATACATTGTCAACATTCTCACAAGGTCTTTTGTTGGTAAAGGAAGAAAATTTGTTATCTCTGTCTCATCATTTATCATATGTTTATGGAAGGGGATATATATATATATATATGTATTTGTCAGTTATGTGATATTTTCTTGTAACTTCAAAGAAATACTCTTTCCTATAAGGTTCTTTTGTGAACATGTCAGCTATTTGAATACTATAATGTTAAAGCCTGGAATTAACATGTGATTGTTTTGAAGGAATGGTAAGGGAAATATCACAAATTATGGCCCCCTTCTGGGTTACATTTGTGGATTCATGCATAATATAATGGAAATATTATTTTATAAAATTTAATAACTCACATTGTTAATTGACTTGAATGCCTAGTTGTTTTTACTATTATTTAATTGCATTGGAATCAATAACACATGTTAGAAATTTAAGGTTACCTAAGATGTTCTAATGGTTTTTTAAGAATTCTGAAAGTAATAATTTGTATTTTTGAAGATGGCTAGTAGTTAAAAGTTTGTGTATAGAAATGTCTAGCTATATATGTAAACTGGGGCTAAACTGTGGTTATTTGCCTTGAGGGAAAAGCCCTTATATAACATGAAGATGATTTGAGATTTCTCTGACAATCTCTAACCAACTCTTATGTGAAAAGTATGGAGATGATGGGCAACCTCCTAGCTGGAAGAAGATATTTAGTTCTTTTAAATATAGTTAATAACTAAATGAGTTCATTGCAAAAAGTTGATTTTGTTAAAAAAAAATACATAATATATATGAATTAGGCTTATTGTTTTTACATCTCAAAATCTGTTTATTGCATTTCATTTGCAGCACTGTCCTTAGCTCCATGAGGAACAACTGAATTATGATTTTTTTTTTTCTGAATCTCTTATACCAAATTACAGCCTTGGTTCTCTTTAGTGCTCAAAACACCTGATGCTCTGGTTTATAGGTAATTGCTATGTTACAATATAATTGATCTGCCTGACATCAGTTATAATAAAATAGAAAGACAATATGCCAATGAAGTCATTTAGCCCTATGGGGTTTGATGTTCAGATGGATTAAGTGACCTTTGAAAGAACGACCCTAGCCTCAACTAGGGTAGGATTCTTTTAAAAGTTCCTTCACCTAGCCCACTGAAAAATATTGTCTGGGGGGCAGTTAGGTGGGCAGTGGATAAAGCACTGGCCCTGGAGTCAGGAGTACCTGGCTTTAAATCCGGTCTCAGACACTTAATAATTACCTAGCTATGTGGCCTTGGGCAAGCCACTTAACCCCATTTGCCTTGCAAAAACCTAAAAAAAAAACCGTTGTCTGTATAAAGGAACATGTCCGTGTGTCCCTCTCTCCTCTGTAATAGCAAATTGCCATGTTCTTTCCAGGTGCATCATAATTAAGTATGAGAGTGAGCCAGTGGATCAGGATAATGCCTATTGGCTTATTTAACAGCTTTATAGTAGAGATCTATTCTTCAACTAGAATTTTTGTTCATTCTAAGCCAAAGCAAAATAGAAAATTTTATTGCAAATTACTTTTTGGATATGTGCAGTTTTCAAAATGGTTTTTCAGTACATTTGTTTATACTATTTGAGCTTTTGTTTGCAACTTATGTGATATCCATCAACAAATCTGTGTTATATTGGAACCCATATTCTTATAAAATATATTTTGATACTTGCTTAGGATTATAAAGTATAATTCTTGCCCCTTATAGAACTCCTAGTTTTTTTCCTAAATTATTAGACCTCTGTTAAATAGCCTTTTTCTCTTACAATATCTCTGGTTTTTGCTTGTTCAATTTTTTTTCCTTGAATTTTGTTTCTCTTAGCTATATAGCTCCAAGACCAGTCTCTGCAGGATGCCAACCAGCTGTGCCAGCCAATCATTTCCTGGACCCTGCCTCAATGAAGCCCTCACTGTAATACATTCATCTCCAAATGGACTCTGAAAGGCCCAGAAGACTGGTCCTAAAATGACTGAGTGGGGAATGATGCAGGGAAAGAGGAAGAGAATTTGAATGTAACAGAATTTGGGTGCACATGTAAACTGACTCTTGGAATGTAAATTGACTTGAAGTAGAGAATTATGATTGTAACAGAAATAATTGTAATCTTGGGTGGGGACCCTCCCCATTCTTAAAGTACCATTGTTTAATGTAAAATTTGTACCCTATCTCCTTGGGTTTTACCCTCTACCTAATTCTAGGTCAAGTATAGGGGAAGGGAGTTCACCTTTTGCCCTCTGGATGAGAGGCAAGACATAAAAACCTGAACTGAACACAGGTTCAGGGCTGGTTCAGTCTTCTCTGACCATGGCCCAGTCAAGGATGCTTGGCTGTTCTCTCTCTCTCTCTCTCTCTCTCTCACCCTTCCTTATGTCTTATACCCTTTTTAATAAATTTTCATTTTATTTCCAAAAAAAAAATCACCAGATATATCAGTTCTTGGCCAGAGGGAAGAAAGTATCTCCTATACTTCTGATTCTCCTTGGTCATGGTAACAATTTTCAGGATGTCAGATGAAGGGGACCAAGGGAGTAATGACAATAAGTGACTGAACCTTCCCTCTATGCTTCCTCCTACATGAAGATGACATGGTGGCAACAAGATGGATGGCATTTTGATTTCTAAATCTGAGTTCTTTCTCCCTATGTTACAACTGTTTCCCCAAATACATCAAATAGACAATGGGATTGAATAATTTCCATGGGTCACATTAGTCATGAAAGGCTTCCAAAAGGTCAGTTTTCCTCTATCCTGACTTATTTGGTGGTGTCAGTCTAAGATTTTCTTCATTGTGTGAAAGCTTCTTGAGCCTTGTCTTTCTGAGAGAATCCTCCATAGCAGCATTTATCTGCTGGGTTTGGTGATGAATGGATTCTTTCCAATGGAGATTCTGAGTTCAATCTTGACTATTACAGCTTGTAATTTCTGAATAAAGTCCTTTCCAGGTCTAAATCCTATGTGCCTACTTTTTGATAGAATAAAGGCTATTGTATGACCACTAGATGGCTCTGAAGAGTAAGGAATTCATATCGACTATCATTAAGTTTCTGTATCATGTGTTTTCATTTCTCTTCAATTTTGGGTGTTAAAAAGAAGTCTTCTTAGAGATGCTCCATTTATATTTCTGTGAAGTACCATTAATCTCCTTTGCCATTCCAGAATGAGAAATCAGAGTAGTAACAATACTTTTCTATGGTTAGTGCTTTATAATTTATACAGTATAGTAGGAGGAAGAGGAAGAGGAAGAGGAGGAGGAGGAGGAGAAGGGAGTATTGTGAAGCAGTCAAGGAAAGGCTTTTTAATCTTATGTGACAGATGAAGAAATTGAGGTTCATGCAACTAGTAAGTAGCAGAGATATTTCTTGAATTTTTCTCTGATATTAAACCTTTGCAAAACCATCTACTGATCAGTTTCTTTTCTAAAAACAATAATGGTTTATTTATAAGAGTTGAGATCCTACAGGGATGCAACAGAACTAGGGATTGTTTCAATATTTTGTAGTTGTGTTTTCAGCCTCCAGCATAGGGCATTGTTACATAGAAAATACTTAGTAAATGCTTGTTGATCTGATATTACACTTTCATAACCATTAGTTTGGCAAAGAAAAAAAAGAGAGGAAATGACAAATATTGGAGGAACTATAGAAAAATAAACATACCAAGATATTGTGGTAGAACTGAATTAGTCCAGTCTTTCTAAAAGATAATTTGAAACTTTGCCCCCAAGTTCACTAAATAGTACAGATCTTTTGGTTTAGTTACCAAAGGGATATTTACAAAAGAGGGAAAAGACCCACATATAAAAATTATAAAATAGTTAACAAGTGGAAACTAAATGGCCACTACTGGGGAACACATGCAAAATATGGCATATGGTGAAATGTGGGGGTAGGGAGCCTTTTTTGCCAAAGATTATTTGGATATTTATAACATCATTTGCAAGCCATACAAATTATAAACTTAAAAATGATCCTGCAATATTTGGTTAAACATTCAATTAATTCACCCCCCCCCAAAGCTCCTAGCTTATTGAATTTCAAGTCCTGCCAGTGATTGTATTGGTAGTGACAGACGAAATGATTTGATGGGCATTATATGTCCAGCAGGCTGGATGTTCCCTGCCCCTTATAATAGGAATATTTTTGCCCATACAAAATGCCAGTATGGACAGTTTCAGAAGAAACTAGAAAAACCTCTGTGAACTGATACAGGGTGAAGTGAGCAGAACTAGAACAAATGATACAGTGACATTATAAAGAAAAATGACTTTGAAAGACTTTAAAACTCTGATCCCTGAAATAATAAACAATGAATCCAAAAGACTGAAGAAACATGCAAGAGATTGAAAACACAAAATAAAATGTATAATCTTAGATTTGGCCAATGTGGGACTTTATTTTACTCACATAGGCATATTTGTTAGGATTTTTTTTCTTTTTCTTTGTTGTTCAATAGAGGTGGCATAAATGGGAGAAAGAATTTTTAATGGTTAAAGAAAAACAAAAATTCTAGTTTACTCAGTTATTGTACATAAGATATAAAATAATTATAGCAAATCACAAAATAAGAACAACCTTGGTTATAATATTATGAATTAATACTGAAGTTGAAAGCTTGTGCTGTACCTATCCTAAAACAGGGATCAATGAAGTCACAGTGACCTTACCTAAATGAATTACATGAATTAGCAAATACTGATTCTGCTCCAAATGCTGAAGGAACAGGGGAGGAACTGGGCATGTTGAAAGCAAGGGGCTTCCTTAGGCCTCGGGCATATCAAAGATGTTTTAATTTTTTTCAGATCAATAAAGATTTAGAGCATTGTTCATATGAGTATAAATTGTTTTGATTTCTTCATCACAAAACTGTCCGTTCATATCCTTTGACCATTAATCAATTGGGGAATGACATAGTTTTAAAGATTTGAAAGAATTCTTTATTTATTTGAGATATGAGATCTTATTTGAGAATATATATATGTATATATATATGTATGTATATTCCACCCACCCCAATTTTCTGCTTTACTTTTGATCTTGTCTACATTTCTGTTGTTTGTACAAACCCTTTTAAAATTAATTTAATCAAAATTATCCATTTTATACCTCACACTTCTGTCTCTTGTTTATTCATAAATTGTTCACCTATCTGTAAATCTGTAAGTCTGATAGATAATATATTTATTTATGGATATAAATTATATGTCTATTCTGTTCAGCTGATCTACATTTCTATTTTTTAGCCAGGACCAAATAGTTTTGATAATTACTATCTTATACTTTGAGAACTGATACTGCTAAATCTCAATTGACATTTTTTATTAATTCCTTTGATATTCTTCAACTTCTGTGCTTTTAAATGAATGTTGTCATTTTTTTTTACTCAGTAAATTTTTTTGGGAGGGTTATGAATTTGAGATGGCATTTAATATATAAATTTACAAGTAAAATTATCTTTTATTATACTGTTCTTCCCTACACGTGCCTAATTATTTAAATCTGATTTTATTGTCATAAAAGTTTTTTTATAACTTTGTTTATATAGTTTTTGTCTTTATTTTGGCAGGTTTATCACCAGGCACTTTATACTGTTTAGAGTTATTTTAATTAGACTATATCTTACTATTTCTTTTTGTAGGGTTGTTTTGATGATATATAGAATTGCTGATGATTTATATGGGTTTACTTCATATTCTGCTACTTTCTTAAAAATGTGGTTTAAACTAAATTTTTAGTTGAGTCTTTAGGATTTTCCAAGTATATAATCATATTGTCTTAAGAGAGATAATTTTATTATCTTATTGCCCATTCTAATTCCTTTTATTTTTCTTCTCTTATTTCTATTTGCTTATTTTCCCAATACAATATTAAATAATACTGGAGTCAGTGGGCATCCTTATTTCATGCCTTTTCTTACTGGGAAGGCTTCTAGCTTATCTCTATTACAAATAATATTTGCTGATGGTTTTTAGGTAAATGCTTTAATAGAAAAATCCATTTATACCTAAACTTACAAGCATTTTTTTTAGTTTTTTGCAAGGCAATGGGGTTAAAGTGACTTGCCCAAGGCCACACAACTAGGTAATTATTAAGTGTCTAAGGCCGCATTTGAACTCAGATACTCCTGACTCCAGGGCCAGTGCTCTATCCATTGCACCATCTAGCTGCCCCTCTTCTTTGTTTTTTTCCAAGAGATGAGGAAAGGCTTAAATTTTAATTCACAGGTTACTGTGAAAAGTTCATAGATGACTACAAAATGTTCACAGGTTAAGTTCTTTGGAGAAGTATCAAGATAGTGAATTTCAGTAGAAGTAGTGGAGTTAAGTAAAGAAGAAACAGCCACCAGCTGGGCTGGTGAGAATATCAAGGAGGAAGAATGAATGTGAGAGGTTATTTTGGGGATCATGCTCTTCCAGAGCTGGATAGCTTCCCAAAGGGAAAAAAGCTATCAAGTATTAGCAGTAAGGAAGGGCATAGGGGCAGGAGAGTTAGGGGGATGATGCTCCCCCAGAGTGGATTCTTCCAAAGGAGGACAAGCCAAGCATTTTCAAAAGATATGGATGCTGTAATTTATCAAAAAATTTTTCTCCAAATCTTCATATAGTCATATGATATTTTGTTGATATGACATATCATCATATGATTTTTGCTACTTTTATTAAGATATAATCAATTGTGTTAATGGTATTCCTTATGCGAAACCATTCCTTCATTCCTGGTATAAATCTCACTTGATCACAGTGTATAATCTTTGTAATATATTGTTGCAATCTCCTAGCTAGAATTTTATTTTGGGCTTTTGTCTGTATATTAATTAATGAAATTCATCAATAATTTTCTTTTCTTTTTCCAGGTTTATATATCAATATTACATTTTTTTTCATTAAAGGAGTTTGGTAAGCTTATAACTTCAAATAGCTTTTCTAAATGTTAAAATTAGTTGATATTTGAATGTTTGATATAATTGACTTAAACATCCATCTGGTCCTGGTGCTTTTTTCTTTGGAAGCTCATTTATGGTTTGTTCAATTTCTTTTTCTAAAATAGATCTGTTTAGATATTCTAGTTCCTCTTTTGTTAATCTAGGCAGTTATATTTTTGCAAGAATTTTTTCATTTTACTTAAATTCTGAATTGCTAGCATATAATTTGGGTAAAATAACTTCTTATATATGCTTTGATTTCAAATTTGTTAGTGGTATACTCATACTTTTTATTGAACAGTAGTGATTTGGTTTTCTGTCTTAAAAATCACATTAATCAATGGTTTATCTATTTTACTGTTTTTTTATGAAACCAAATCTTAGTTTTATTTGCTAATTCAATGGTTTTCTTACACTCTAATTAATTATCTTTAATTTTTAGGATGTCCAATTTAGTGTTTAACTGGGAATTTTTGTTCTTTTTTGAATTTTCAAAATTTGCATTCACAATTCATTTTTATTTTATTAAAATATGAATTTAGAGATATAACTTTTCCTTTAATTAATGGATTTGCTATATTCCATACATTTTGATATGTTGTCTCATTATTATCATTCTCTTTAATGAAATTATTATTTTTATTGTTTGTTCTTTAACCTGCTTATTCTTTAACATTACATTATTTAGTCTCCAAATAGGTTTAGTGTGTGTGTGTGTGTGTGTGTATATATATATATATATATATATATATATATATATATATATATATATATACACACACACACACATTGCTTCATCATCTCTGGTATGTTTTTTTATAATGTAATTTCCATGTTTATCTCTTTTAATCAAACCACTTTAACTTTGACTTTGAGATCATGATTGCCACCCATGGTTGGGTTTTTTTTTAAACAGTAACTGATACATAAAAAATTCTGCTCCAGTCCTTCACTTTAATTCTATGTGTTTCTCTAATTTTTAAATGTTTCCTGTCTTCAGCATATTGTCAAATTCTGATTTTTAATCCATTCTACTATATTTCCATTTTGGAGGTTCTTCCTATTCACATTCAGTTATAATTTCTATTTGTGTATTTCTCTCCATCCTATTTTTCCCCACTATTGTCCTTCTCAGTTCCTCTATGTTCCATTGTTCCTCACATTTCTAATTTACTTCTTATCACCACCTCTCTAATTCACACCTTTCAAAGAATCCTTTCCTTATTTTCTTTCCTTACTATTCTGTTCCCTATTCTACTAAACCCTATGAGTCCCTTCCTTATCTTCTCCCCTCCAATTCCTAAATCTTAATCCACAAAACCTTCTAAAAGGCCCTTCCTTAACTTATCCCTCATCTTTTTATTTCTTTTATAAATTTAAAAGACTTTTATACTCTTCAAGATATATATATATATATATATATATATATATATATATATATATATATATGCTGTTCTCTCTTTAACCTAGCTCACCATCCCCATCTGTTTCTCCTGAATCACATTTTCCATTCACACTTCATTTATCTAAGATAATTACTCCATTTTTATCTTTTATTGTTCAGTTTTATTTTTATAGAATCACCCCAACAAAGTCAGCTCAGTTCCTATCTTTCTTCCAAACTACTTAAGTAATAATAATGATCTTAAGAATACAGGTAACATTTTCACACATAAGAAGTAAAGTTTGCTTTTACTGGGTTTCTTATAGTTAATCTTTAATGTTTATCTGATATCTCTTCTGAATCTTATATGTTAAATTTTCCATGGAACTTTGGTGTTTTTAATCACAAATATCCTTTTTTTTCACTCAACTTTGTTCAACTTTGTTGGTAAGTTATTTTTAGTTACAATTCCAGCTCTTTTGCTCTTTGAAATATAATGTTTCAAAAAGACCTATGTTCTTTTAGTATGGAAGCTGCTAGGTCTTATACAATTCTGAATTGGTTTTTTTCTTGTTGCTTGTAATATTTTCTCCTTAACTGAGGAGCTTTGTAACTTATGATATTCTTCTAAATTTTTCTCCTGGGACCTCTTTCAGTGATGATTGGTGGATTTTTTCTACTTCTACCTTACCTTCTTTCTTGAAGAACTTCAGGGAAATTTTTCTTATTAAATTTTGTAATACTATAGCAAAATATTTTTTATTGTAACCTTCAGACAATTCAACAATTCTTGTGCTGCTTCTCCAGTTCAGTTGTTTTTCTAATAAGATGTTTCACATTCTCTTCTTTTTTATTATTTTTATTTTTTCTACTTAATTAATATACTTTGGTTTGTTTCCAATTACATGAAAAGATAATTTTCAACATTCATCTTTCTGCAAACTTTTGAGTTCCACATTTTTCTACCACCCTCTGTTCCCTCTCCCCTCCCCAGGGCAGTGAGCAAATTGATATAGGCTGTATATGTACAATTGTGGTTAACTTGTTATTTTAGTCATGTTGTGAAAAAGAATTAGAACTAAAGCAAAAAAACCGTAAGAAAGAAAGTTTAAAAAATTTATTCTCAGCATTCAGATTTCATTTTTTTTCTGGATATAAATGGTATTTTCCAGAGCACGTCTGTCAGACTTGTCCTTAATCACTGAATTGCTGAGAGGAGCTGTATCCATCTTAAGTGATGCATCTCACAATATTGCTTTGATGTGCACAATGTTCTCCTGCTTCTGCTTCACTCAGCATCAGTTAATGTAAGTCTTTCCAGGCTTTCCTGAAGTCTGCCTGCTCATCATTTCTAAAATAATATGAAAGAAACTTGACATAGGCTAACATCTCACAGTTTACACCAAGATAAGGTTGAAATGTTTACAGAATTTAGACATAAAGGATGATAGCATAAGCCAATTAGGAGAATAGGGAATAGTTTATCTGTCAGATCTATGGATAGGGAGAAGTTTATGACCAAACAAGAAATAGAGAAAATTATAAAAGTGACATGGATAATCTTGATTACATTAAGTTAGAAATCTTTTGCACAAATATAATCAATGCAACAAATATTAGAAGGAATGCAGAAAACTGAGAAACAATTTAGCAGCTAATGTTTCTGATGAAGGACCCTTTCCTAAAATAGTGAAATGAGTCAGATTTATAAGAATGAATGCTATTTCCCAATTGATCAATGGATACATTGGAAATGAACAGGTAGTTTTCAGAAGAAAAAAATTAAAGTTATCTATAGTCATACAAAATACCCTAAATCATTATTGATTAAAGAAATGCACATTAAAACAACTTTGAGGTACCACTTCACATCTATCAGATTGACCAAAATGACAAAAAAGGAAAATGATCAATCTTGGGGGGGGGATGTGGGAAAACTGGGATACCAATGCATAGTTGGTGGAGTTGTGAACTGGTTCATCTATTCTGGAGAGCAATTTGAAACTCAGCCCAAAGGGCAATAAAACTGTACCTATCTTTGGTCTGGGGGGAAACCCACATATACAAAATTATTCATAATAGCTCTTTTTATAGTGGTAAAGAATTGGAAATTTAGGGTATGCTCATCAGCTGTGGAGTGGCTGAACAAATTATGGCATATGTTCTGTAAGAAATCTTGAGTGGTCAGATTTGCAAAAAACCTGGAAAGATTTGTGTGAACTAATGCTGAATGAAGTGAGCAGAACCAAGAGAACATCATACACATTAATTACGGCATTGTGTGATGATCAACTATGAAGACTTTGCTCCACTCAGTAGTTCAGTTATCAAGAACAATTCTAAAAGCCTTGTGATGGAAAATGTCCCTCATGCAGAGAAAGAACAATGGAGTCTGAGTGTAGACTAAAGCATGCTATTTTCACTTTTTAAAACTTGTTTTATGTTTTTTTTTCTTCTCCTGATTTTTCCTCCTTTGGTTCTTATTCTTCTTTCACAAAGACTAATATGGAAATATGTTGAACATGATTGTATATGTAGAGCCTATATAGATGGTTTGCTGTCATAGAAGAGGGGGAAGGGACGGAGGTAGAAGAAACTCAAATGCTTACAAAAAGATAAGTGACAAAGGCTAACTTTTCATGTAATTGGAAAAAGTAAACTAAAATAACATACAAAAATAAAAAAAAATAAATGAACATAAATAAACCTGGAAAAAACGTGAAATGATACAAGGTTAAAGAAGCAAAAATCAGAAAAATAATATAGAAAATACCTATAATAATGAAAATGAAAAAAGCAGAAACAACAACAAAACCAAAACTGAATGTTATAAAATTATAATGAATAAAATACCCTAAAGATGAGATATGACAAAGAATTGAGGGACCACAGGTGTGAAACATTGAATATAATGTTTTTGTATCTTTTCTTTCTTTCTCTTTTAAAATCATTTATTATAAGAGATGTTTCTTTAGGAAGGGTGAAATGTAGGTGATTAAAAAACAAAAAAAAACCCCTCAAAATGTATTTTAAAAACCAAAACATTTAAATAAATATATTGGCATAAAATAAATACAACTCAAAAAGGAAATAGGAAAGGGGCAGACAAGGAAAGGAATAATGCTGACTTGGGCAGAAGAAGATGGAATCAGGGAGGGAATAGTCACAAAGGAAACCTCAAGTTTGGAGGATGAATTCTGAAGTAGGAATTTCAAAAATGTAAAAATCAGTGATAGGTATAGGTTAAGTCAAATGTTTAATGGGGGCTGTGTAGTGAAAGCAAACCACTTCAATTATGAGTGAGCATTGTTGATAACATTCTTTAACTTTTACTACCTTCCTCATTGTAAAAGGAGACAGGGCAAAAGAGAGAACAAAGTAAAAATTGATATCATCAAGGGAAATACATGATTAATGATCACATACATAAACTTTCTCCCACACATCAGATTGGCAAAGGTAACAAAAAAGAGAAAATAAAATTAAGGGAGGCATTGGTGTTGGACAGTTAGTGCAGGTAGAATTGTGAGTTGGTTCAGCAATTTTGGAAAGCGACATAGACTTGTTATTAATTTGTGCCTGCCTTTTTGATGCAGTGATAAAGTATAAGACTTATATACACAAAGTAACCAAAGGAAGGGACAAAGGACATATATGTCCAAAAAATTTTTATGTTAGCACTTTTTATTACATCAAGGACTAGAAACTAAGGTTGGGAGCATTCATGAACTAGGAAATGGTTGAACAAACTGTTGCATCTGAATGTGGTGGATTATCACTGTACAGTTAAGGGAATGACTCAAAGAAACTTAGGGAGACTTTTATGAACAGATTCAGATTGAAGTGAGAATCAAGAGAATAATTTAGAAAACTAAGATAACATCATAAAGACAAAATCCCAACTGAATAACTTAAGAATTCTGCTAATTGTAGTAATTAACTCTCTAGAAGACCAATGATGAAGGATATTTCCCATTTCTTGACACAGCGTTGTGCTGCAGGTATAGTATGACATTCACTTTAAGATATGGGCAGTATGTGGATTTTTTGTCTTGAATATTTTTGAATGATTTTTTTTTTGGAGTGGGGGAAAGAGGAGAACAAAGACAAGAATAAGGACAATGAAAAAAGCAATTAACTGAACAATCAAAAATATTCATAAAATATTTTTAAAATGTATATAGGATAGTAGAAAGTTCAGATGGAGATGCAAATATGTAAGAAGAGCTTTAGAATTGTACTACTGTACTGAACTTTTTGTATGTTTTATATGCTTAAAACACATACCAAGATATAAATAAAAAGATATATTATTTCATATGTAAACCTCTTTCTCTTCACTTCTACTTGGAAAGTTGGAGCTTGGCAAATTCAGAAAGAAAAAATAAAATTCTGAGAAAAATTAAAGGATGTTGAAAAGAAAAGGTAGTGACAAAAGTCAGATGGGGACAGCTAGGTAGCAAAGTGGATAGAGCACTAGCCCTGGAGTCAGGAGGCCTTGAGTTCAAATTTGACCTCAGACTTTTAATAATTATCTACTTCTGTGACCTTGGACAAGTCACTTAACCCCATTACCTTACAAAAAAACTAAAACAAAACAAAACAAAAGAAAAATCAGATAGGGACTATAAGGAAACTCGCCCTACCAAGACAGGCCAGTATCTCCTCTGCTAGAAATTGAGAAAATTGCAAAATGCACTACAAAATTAAGTGATTTGTCCAGGTTATACAGCCAGCTTTTGTTGGAGAGAGGACTTGGATGCAATATCTTCCTGGATCCTGGGTTAGATCTCTATCATGGTGCCAAAAAGAAGAAAAGAAAAGAAAAAAGAGTTGGAGGAGTGGACAAAAGGAAAGATTTAAACCACTCAACTAGCTTAATAGAGATAAAGATTGGGCAAAAAAAAGGGGAGAACCAAACTATTTAAATAAAAGAATGATAAATTAATTATTTAAAGTTTTGAAAAAATCTTGGGATTGGGCAGGCAATTTAGAGAGGAAATATGAGAAGGCTTGTGAAAATAGACTATTCAAGAAGTATAAGTTAAAATAATTGAAAGACAGTGCAACAGAAATAATAGAGGAAAACAGAGTCCTACAAATCTAATTTTAATTTACTTTTCAGGTTTGTAACAGTAGATATAACAAAATTGAAAATATAAGGACCAAAATTTAGGGAAGAAAGACCATAAAATGTTTCTTTACTAAGGTGGGGAACTACTACAAATATGGAACACTACACTTAATGACAGATTGTGTTGACATATTGATTAATTTTGCAGATTGATTCCCCACTCCCTCTTTCTGAATTATTCTTTATTTTTAAAAAAAGAATAATTTTCAGGAATCACACAGGCATACTGTAATACATAAGGGATGTAAAAAAAACCCAAAGTACTATCAATAATTTTTAAAAGATTAAAATATTTTTGAAAACGGGAGCCTTATGAGAAGTGGTGTGCTGTTAAATGTTTAATAACAAGCTCTCTGAGGGGGGAAAATGTACATTGGACACAATTTTAAGCTAATTTGCATTTTAACATTTTCTCCATCACTTTATTAAGGCTTGATAATAAAAAACCCAATAAATCAAGCTTTGATTTGTGCCACTTGATAAATTCCACAGTATATTACTCATACTTGAAAATTCAAGTCTTCTGAGCCAGTAAGAGAACACCTCTGTGAGATGGAGCCAGGATGGTGGAGCAAAGGCAGGGACTTGCCCTATCTCTCCCCCAAACCACTCCAAATACCTTTAAATAATGACTCTAATAAAATTTTGGAGTGGCAGAACTCACAAAAAGACTGAGTGAAACAATTTTCCACTTCATGACAACCTGAAAGATTAGGCAGGAAAGGTTTGCACTAGGGTGAGAAAGGAGTGAGGACCACATTGGATCAAAATGAACCCAGCAATTCAGGAAGAGACAGTGGAGCACTAAATGGTTAAGTGACTTGTCCAGCCAACATGTCTTAGAGGATTTGGATCCCAAATCTTTCTGGATCCTAGATCAGATCTCTATCATGGTATCAAAAAGAAGAAAAGAAAAGAAAAAAGAGTTAGAGTACTGGACAGAAGGAAAGATTTAAACAATTCAACTAGATAGAGATTAAGAATGGACAAAAAAGTGGAAGAATTAGATGACTATTTAAATAAAATAATGGAGGGACAGAGCCAAGATGGCGACATGAAGGGATTGAGTCTTAGGAGCTCTCTGATGAAACTCATCAGCTAAGGACTCTAACTAAATTTTCGAGAGACAGAACCCACAAAGGGACCCAGTAAGGCAGTTCTCCTACTCAAGGTAACCTGGAAAAGAGCAGAAAGGCTCTGCTCCCCAGGGTTGGAGGGGTGGCCTGCCAGAGTGAAAGAACTTCAGCCTCCGGGAGGCAGCCCCAGGGCGCTGGAAGTCTCAGCTCACAGCAGCGGGGGAGTTTCCTGAGTTGCACCCCGAGGAGCACCGGGCACAAAGTGGGGGAACAGTGGGGGACCTCTGCCAGAGCGAGCACGTGGAGCCCAGCCCTTGGGGCACACAGGGAGCAGCTTGGTCTTTCTGCAGCCCAGAGCCTGAAACAGAAGCAGGTGGAGCCAGTAAGCAGGAGCCCCCAGGGCATGAGCCCATTGAACTGAGGGAGGGGAATAAAGAGAAACTGCGAGCTCAGTCCTCTGCCACTGGAACAGGACTCTGGGGCTCTGACCACATTCAGATCCTGATCTCAGTCTAGCCTCCCCAATAGAACAGCAGGGCCCCCCCCACCTCAGCCCCGTGGCAGAGGGAGGTGCTTATGGTCATTCACAGACCAGGAGGGAGGACAGAGCCTCACACACTAAGACCCTTGTGAGAGTGCCCCAAAAGCTCAGGAAGCACGCCCAAACCAGGCCCAGGCTGGGAAAATGAGCAAGCAGAGAAACAAAAGGAAGACTATTGAGAAATATTTTGCAAATGAGCCCAAGAAGGATCAAAATACTCAGTCTGAAGATGAGGAAAACCATGAAAATGAAGTCAGTAGGTTAGTCAAGGAAATCCAAAAAAATGCTGAAGAAGATAGCATGCTAAAAACCAGCTTAGGTCAAATGGACAAAACAGTTCAAAAAGTTATTGAGGAGAAGAAGGCTTTAAAAAGCAAAATTGGCCAGAAGGAAAAAGAGATAAGAAAACTCTCTGAGGAGAACAAATCCTTCAGACAAAGAATAGAATTCAGGGAGATTGATGAATTTACCAGAAATCAGGAATCAATACTTCAAAACAAAAAAATGAAAAATTAGAAGAAAATGTGAAATATCTCATTGAAAAAACAACTGATATGGAAAATAGACTTAGGAAAGTTAATTTAAAAATTATTGGAATACCTGAAAAGCATGATCAGGAAAAGAGCCTTGACATCATTTTCAAAGAATTACTACAGGAAAATTGCCCTGATATTCTAGAAGCAGGGGGCAAAATAGAAATAGAGAGAATCCACTGATCCCCCCCCCAGAAAGAGATCCCCAAAAACCAACCCCTAGGAATATTATAGCCAAGTTCCAGAACTCCCAAGTCAAAAAGAAAATATTACAAGCAGCCAGAAGAACACAGTTCAAATATTGTGTCCCTGCAGTCAGCATCACACAGGACTTAGCAGCAACTACAGTGGAAGCTCGTAGGGCTTGGAATACAATATACCGGAAGGCAAAAGAGTTTAGAATGCAGCCAAGAATGAACTACCCAGCAAGGCTGAATGTCCTCTTCCAGGGAAAAAGATGGACTTTCAATGAACCAGGGAAATTTCAAATGTTCCTTTTGGAATGGCCAGAGCTGAATAGGTTTGATCTTCCGATACAGGACTCAGGTGAAGCATGGAGATTGGAGGAGAGGGGGGAAATATGAGGGACTTAATGAGGATGAACTGCATGTATTCCTGCATAGAAAAATGACACTGATAATACTCATATGAACCTTCTCAGTTAATAGAGCAGGTAGAGAGAGCTTTTATAGTTGAAGCACAGGAGAAAGCTGAATTCGAAGATAAAATATGGTGTAAAAATGGAGTCAATGGAAAAAAGGGAAATGGAATGGGAGAAAGAAAAAGGAGAGGGGGAATAGTCCAAGATATTTCACATAAGATTTTTTTTATTACAATGAGCTATTGCAATGATATGGAAGGGGGGAGGCAAGGGGGAATGAGGGAACCTTTGTTCTCATCAGAGATGGCTAGGAGAGGAAACAGCATATATACTCAATGGGGTATAGGCATCTGGAGTAAGAAGGGGGGACAGGGGAAGGGGGGGATGTGAGTGATGAAGGAGAGGATGGACCATGGGGGAAGAGTGGTCAGATATAACATTTTCTTTTTTACTTCTTGCAAGGGGCTGGGATTGGAAGGCCTGCCCAGGACAATGGGGCCAGGTGGATGCTGGGCTTAAGGGGTGGTATGGGGACTCAGGGCTTCTTGGTCCCAGGACCAGGGATCTGTATGCTGGGCCAGTCAACGACCCTACAGCAGAGTCAGAGTGAGAGAGAAAATAGAGTACATGGTAGTGGAGAAATAAGAAAGGAGGGAGTTGTGATCAGCAATGGCAACGGTGGAAAAATATGGAAGTAGCTTTTGTGATGGACTTATAAAGAATGAGATCCACCCATGACAGAGTTGTGGTGTTGGAAGAAAGACTCAAGCACATTTTTTGTTATTATTATTTTGGGGAGGGTGCAGGGCAAGTGGGGCTTGTATGGCCTGCCTGGGGCCACATAGCAGGGTGATCTTTGGGTGTCTGGGGCCGGATTTGGACCCAGGTGCTCCTGGCTCAAGGGCCAATGCTCTGTCTGCCACCCAGCCACCCCTACTATTATTACTATTTTATTTTATTTTGGTTCTTTTTTTTCCTTTTTTGGGGGGTTTTTGCAGGGCAGTGGGGATCGGGTGGCTTGCATGCCACACGGCTGGGTGATTGTTGGGTTTATGAGGCTGGATATGGACTTGGGTGCTTGTAGCTCCAGGGCTGGTGCTTCGTCCATTGTGCCACCTGGCCATACCTACAATTATTACTATTATGTTTTTATTTTAATTTTTTCTCTCCCCTTTACTTTTTTTGCCCAAGCAAGTCTATCTATATTCATGGGGGAGGAGGGGTATTTTGTTTACTTGTAAACAAGAATATTTTATTAATGTAAAAAAAAATTTGTACAAAATGAGAATAAAAAAAATAAATTTAAAAAAATAAAATAATGATAATTTTGGGGTCCAGTCCCAGGAAGAACAGAAACACAAAAGAGTTTAGCCACAGCAGAGTAGGGACATATCTCACAGTTCCAGTGTAGAAAGGAGTGCTTGTAAGTCACCCATAGATCAAAGCAGAGCAGAGGTCAGAAGAGTAGTATTAATCTTTCCTTAGAGGATAAGACCTTGGAAGAATAGAAAACTTGCAAGTCCCTGGGAGTATCTTTGAAAACAACTGCAAAAATCTACAAAAGCTTGGGACAGTACATCTTCCACTCTGAAAGTATAGCACCATCTTAAAAAATAGTTCAATCAAGTCATAGATAGGGGAAATGTGTAAATCAACAGAAGAAAAAAAAATTCTAACCAGAGGCAATGACTATGGTCATGAGGAAGACCAACATACACACTCAGAAGATAACAAAGTCAAAGCTTCTATATTCAAAACCTCCAAGAAAAATATGAATTGGTCTCAGGCTGTAAATGAGCTCAAAAAGGATTTTGAGAATCAACTAAAGGAGACAGGGAGAAAATTGAAAAGAGAAATGAGAATGATGCAGGAGAATCATGAAAACTAAGTCATCAGCTTGGTGAAAGAGATACAAAAAATACTGCAGAAAATAACATCTTAAAAACCAGATTGTTCCAAATGGGACGAGAGATCCAAAAAGTCAGTGTGGATAAGAATGCCTTAAAAAGCAGAACTGGTCAAACAGGAAAGAAGATAGAAAAATTGCACTGAAGAAAATAATTCCTTAAAATATAGAATAGAGCAAAGGAAATCTGATGATTTTGTGAGAAACAAGAAACAATAAAACAAAACCAAAAGAATGAAAAATTAGAAGAAAAAGTGAAATATCTCACTGGAAAAACTACTGGCCTAGAAAATAAATCTAGGAGAGATATATAAAAATTATTGAATCTCTTTAAAAAACAGGATAAAAAAGAACCTAGACATCAATTTTTGAGAAATTATCAAGGACAACTGTCCTAATTTCTAGAAAAAAGAGGGTAAAATAGAAATTGGAAGAATTCACCATCACTTCCTGAAAGAGATCTCAAAATGAAAATTGCCAGAAATGTTATAGCCAAATTTCAGACTTCAAAGAGAAAATATTGCAAGCAGCCAAAAACAAACAATTCAAATATTATGAAGTCACAGTTAGAAAAACAGAAGATTTAGCAGTTTTTACATTAAGGAATCATAAGGCTTGGAATATGATATTCCAGAAGGCAAAAGAGCTTAGATTACAATCAAGAAGCAACTACTTAGTGGACATACAGCAACATATGGGACTTTCAAACTTTCCTGATGAAATGACTAGAGCTGAAAAGAAAATCTGATTCTCAAATATGAAACTTAAGTGAAACATAAAAATGTAAACAGGAAAAGCAAATCATGAAAAACTTAATGATTTGTACTGCTTATATTCCTGCATGGGAAGATAATATTGATAACTCATATGAACTTTCTCCTATATTAGGACAGTTTGAAGGAGCATATATAGACAGCTCACAGGTGAGAATTGAATTTGAAGGAATATTATATTAAAAAGACCCATGAGTAAGAGTGGAATTGGTCTAGGAGAAAGGGAAAGGGGAGGTAGAAGGAGCAAGTTACTTCACATGAAAAAGGCAAGAAAAAAACTTTTTCACTGGTGTGGAATGGGGGGAGGAATGAGGGGAAGTGAGAGAGCTCCACTCTCATCAAAATTGACTCAGAAAGAAAATAACATACACACTCACGGGAAGGGATGGAGGAAGGGTGATGAGAAGTGATAGAAGGGAGAAAAGATTGTGAAGGGGGAGTAGTCAGATGCAAAACACTTTTGAGAAGGGACAGGATTAAAGAGAAAGAGAATAAATGAGCGTGAATGGAATAGGATGGAGGGAAATACAGTTAGCAAAAATAACTGTGGAAAAATATTGAAGAAAGTTTCTCTGATAAAGGCTTCATTTCTCAAACATAGAGAACTGAGTCAAATTTATTAAAAATAAGAGGCATTCCCAATTGATAAATAATCAAAAGGTATAAACAGTTTTCAGAAAGGGTTATCAATGTTATCAATTTAAATAATTTTTAAAAATGTCCTAACTCACTATTGATAGGAGAAATGTGGGTTGTAACAATTCTACCTAATAGCTCTTGGATTCACCAATAGTGCACAAAGAAATGGTAACTAATGTTGGAAGCAATGAGGGAAAATTAAATTAATGTACTGTTGGAAGGGTTGTGAAGTGATACAACAATTCTATAGAGCAATTTGGAGCTATGCTCAAAGGGTTGTAATACTATATCTACCCCCTTGATCTGTATTTTTATAAAAGAAAAGATGTAAAACAGGAAGGAAAAGGACCTAAATGTATAAGGATAGCAACTCTTTTCCTGTATCAAGAAACTGGAAATTGAGGGAATGCCCAAGAGTTAGGGAATGGCTGAAAATATTATGGCATATGATAAATGCTATTCTAAGATATGATTAACAGGATGCTTTCAGTAAAAAAATAATCTTATATAGCAGATGCAATGGGAAATACACTATATATTAAGTAA
Organism: Macrotis lagotis; assembly: GCF_037893015.1. NCBI lineage: Eukaryota > Metazoa > Chordata > Mammalia > Peramelemorphia > Peramelidae > Macrotis > Macrotis lagotis. The sequence continues at coordinate 417,617,687 of NC_133658.1, read as the reverse complement.
TAGTGATGTTGTAGGATGATCAACTATAAACGATTTATCTTAGCAATGCTATGACCCAAGACATCCCAAAGATAGAACTGATGGTGTCTGAATACAGATGGATGCAATTCTTATTTAAAATGTATTTTCCTTTAAGTTTGTCCTTTCTTGGGGGCGTTATGTTTACTCTTACAACATGATTACTGTGGTTATTTTTTTTCATGACTACACATTTCTAACCTATTTCCTGATGAAGGGGATTGAGTTGGGAGGAAGAGAGACAATTTCTGGACTCAAGGTTATAAAAGTAAATGTTGAAATTTGTTTTTGCATGTAACTGGGGAAAATAAAATAAAAAAGAGCACACCTCTGCTTATTAGCCTTGAGTTCAGCTAAAATATGAGGACAAATTAGTTTGTTTTTTGATTTAAAATATCCATTTAATATAGGACACAGAAGAGGAAAAACTGCAACTAAAGAGAAGTTGGAAGATGCCAAAGAAAACTTTGTGCATGTCACAATTTTGCTGACAGACACAGATTTATAAATTAGAGTCATAAGGTATGTTTTCCACTTTGTGTCATGTGTCCTTATTTTGTAGATTGAAGATGAATTGTGCAGGATACATCTGCAACATTCCACTGGTGTTGGACTAAATGATCCTTAAGTTCCTTTCCAGACCAATAATTAAACAAAAAAAAATGAAAGACTAATATAGTGGAAAGAACAGAATTATAATTAGAACAGGTGATCAGGATTTTGTCCCAGCATGATGAAATTTAGAGATTGCTCTTGTAATCCTTCAGTTAGGAGAGTCAACTGTGAGTAGCACCTAGTTAGCAAGTATAATTACTTGAAATAGGAAATAATCATATGGCAGGTTTCTTCCCAAAGCTTACACTTCCCAGTGTAAGTCTGCTGAATTCTTCCCAGGTTCAGTCCTATTCCCTCAGAGAATTTTAAAGGAAGACAAAGCATGGAGATGGGAAATAGTAAATAGTGAATAGTATTGCTTCACAATTCACTCAGTTAAAGATGGGCTACAGTGGCTAGATTATGGGGGTGGTTGAAAAGGAGTAAAACAGACGACTGGACTGACAGAAAGAAGTAAGAATATAAAGAGATTTAAATGCTAGGTAGAGTTATATTTAATTCTGGACTTAATAAGGAAGCACTAGAGTTTAATGTGTGTTTGGCTGTGTGTGTGTGTGTGTGTGTGTGTGTGTGTGTGTGAGAGAGAGAGAGAGAGAGAGAGAGAGAGAGAGAGAGACAGAGAGAGACAGAGAGAGAGACAGAGAGAGAGAGACAGAGAGAGAGAGAGAGACAGAGACAGAGAGAGACAGAGATAGAGACAGAGAGATAGAAACAGAGAGACTGATGCATTTTAGGAAGGTTCATTTGGACTGGAACTAGGGAGACCAGACAAGAAGCCATTGCAGTATTCCAAAAAAAGGGGACAAAGGTCTATAACATGGTGGGAATAGATGACTAGAGAGAGGGAAGCTAGGTAAAGGATGATGTGAAAATAGAAATGACATTATTTTGTGATTGATTGCATAAATAGAATAAGTAACAATAAGGAGATGAATATGGAACTAAATCTTTGGAATCTGGTTAACTGGAATGATAGTTCTTTCTTTGAAATAGGAATGATCAGATGATAAGTGGAAAAATGAATTATAATTTGGACAAAAGTCTGAGATTTGTACAGGACATCTGTTTTGAAATTTTGACTGGCAATTGAATTGACTGGAGATTATGAAAGAGATTTGGGCTGGATATATAGATTTGGGAGTAGTGTTCATAGAAATAATCATTAAATCAAAGAGATGAGTTTCATTTGTTTAGAAGTATTTTTAATCTTTTTCATACAGTTTCTGGGTTTGTCTTGGAGGCAGATTCCCAAGTAACTTATGTTAGCCACAATTACTTAACATAACACTTCTTTTTCTGTCTCTTGCTTTTGGATTTTATTGGTATTTAGGAGAAATGTTACTGATTTATGTGGATTTATTTTATATCCTGTTTCTTTGCTGAAGTTGATCATTGTTTCAAGCAGGTTTTTTAGTTGGTTTTCTAAGCTTCTTTAAGAATATCATCATATCATCTGCAAAGTGTGAAAATTTTGCTTCCTTATTGCTGATTCCAATTTCTTCCATTTCTTTTTCTTCTTGAATTACTAAAGGTAACTTTTTTTTAGGTTTTTTGCAGGGCAAATGGTGTTAAGTGACTTGCCCAAGGCCACATGGCTAGGTAATTATTGTCTGAGACCAGATTTGAACCCAGGTACTCCTGACTCCAGGGCCGGTATCCACTGTGCCACCTAGTGCCCCTAAAGCTAACATTTCTAATTCAATACTGAATAGTAGTGGTGTTGATGGGCATCTTTGTTTTGCCCCTAATCTTATTGGCAATGCCATTAGTTTATCCCCATTGCATATAATGCTTGTTGATGGTTTTGGATAGATATTACCAATTATTTTAAGGAAAAGCACATTTTTCCTATGCTTTCTAATGTTTTTTATAGGTTTGCTTGCTGTATTTTGTCAAAGACTTTTTCAGCACATTTTGAGATAATCATATGATTAATGCTAATTTTGTTACTGGTATGGTCAATTATGTTGATCCTTTTCCTAATATTGAATCATCTCTGCTTACTAGGTATAAATCCTACCTGATCATAGTGTATCCTAGTTATGATTTGTTATCTTTTTGCTAAAATTTTTATTTAAAATTTTTGCATCAATTTTCATTAGTAATATTGGTCTATAATTTTCTTTGTCTGCTTTGACTCTTCCTGACTTAGGTTTCAGTACCATGTTGATGTCACAAAAGGAATTGGTAGAATTCTTTCTTTCCTATTTTTAAAAATAGTTTATTGGAATTGGAATTAATTGTTCCTTAAATGTTTGGTAGAATTCACTTGTAAATTCATCTGGTCTTGGAAATTTCCTTTTAGGGAGTTTATTGAAGGTTTCTTCAATTTCTTTTTCTGAAGGGGGATTAAGTATTTTGTTTCATCTTATGCTATTTGGGTAGTATATATTCTTGTAAATATCCATTTCACTTAGATTTTCAAATTTCTTAGCATACAATTGAGTAAAATAGCTCTGAATTATTACTTTAATTTCCTCCTCATTGGTGGTGAGTTCATTCTTTTCATTTTTGATACTGGCAATATGGTTTTCTTCTTTCTTTTTTAAATCAGATTTACCAAAGGTTTTATATGTTTAATAATTTTTTTCCTAAAACCAACTCAGTTTTATTTATTAACTCAATAGTTTTCTTACTTCCAATTTTATTAATTTCTCCCTTGAGTTTCATATTTTTAATTTGATATTTAATTGGGATTTTTAATTTGGACTTTTTCTACCTTTTTTGTTGTATGCCCACTTCATTGATCTACTCCTCTGTTTTATTCATACAAGCATTTAGAAATATAAAATTTCTCTAAAAACTTCTTTGGCTGCATCCCACAAGTTTTAGGTATGATGTCTCACCAAACCAAATGATGTTTCATCATTGTTTTGGATGAAATTGTTGAATTTTCCATAACTTGTTGTATAAGTCTTTATTTAAAATTACATTATTTAATTTCCAATTGATTTTTAGTTTATCTTTGCATGGCCTTTAATTACATGAAATCTTTTCTGCACCATGATCTTAAAATAATGCATTTGATAGTTTTGCCTTTCTATGTTTGATTGTGAGGGTTTTATGCCCTAGTATAAGAGCAGTTTTTGTGTAGGTACCATGTTCTACAGAGAAAAAAAGGTATATTCCTGCCTATCCTCATTCAGTTTTCTCCAGATGTCTATCTAATTAAGTTTTCTAAAATTCTATTAATCTTTTTTAACTTTCTTCTTGCTTATTTTGTGGCAAGATCTAACTAATTCTGAGAGAGATTGAGGTCCCCAACTATTATAGTTTTGCTATCTATTTCTATCTATAACTTGCTTTACTTCTCCACTAAGAATTTGGATGCTATGCCACTTGGTAAATATATGTTTAATGTTGATATAACTTTATTTCCTATGGTACCTTTTTCTTTCCTTATCCCTTTTAAAGAAATCTATTTTTGCTTTTTGCTTTGTCTGAGATCAAAATTGTTTCCCCTGCTTCTTTTGCAACTTCAGCCAAAGCATAATATATTCTCTTTTATCTTTACCTCTGTGTATTTCTCTACTTCAAATTTGTTTCTTATAAACAACCTAATGAAGTATTCTGGTTTTTAATCCACTCTACTCTCTGCTTCCATTTTATGAGAGAGTTCATTCCATTCACATTTACAGCTTTGATTGCAAACTCTGTATTTACCTCCATGCTATCTTCCCCATTTATATTTCTCGCCTTTCTTTCTCCTTATCCCTTCTCACTAATGTTCTGCTTCCAACTGCTGCTTTTTGATCAGCTCTTTTTTCTCATCAGTCCTTTTTTCTTTCCTTGTCCCTTTCTCTTTAACTTTTCTTTTTACCTTTACCTTTACTTTTTCCATCCCTTTTAATCAGTTCCTTTCCCCCCCCCCCTTTTTTTTCTGCTTCTCTCCTTCCCTCCCTTTCCCCTTTCCAATCCCTGTAGGGTAGAATAAATTTTTAAGCTCAATTCAGAATGTATGTTATTCTTCTTTGGGTTAGTTCCTCTAATGCCTCTCTCTCCTTCCAGTAAAATCCTTCTTTTCATTTCTTAAATTTTTTAAACCTGTCACACTCACAACCTCTGCCAAGATATATTCCTTTTATCTTTCCTGATAGGAGTATAATTATCAAGAGTTGATTGATTATTGGTTGATAAATTGATTTATAAGCATAATTAGCTCATAGTCACTTCATACCCACAGCCTCTGTCCAATTACATTCTCCTTAACTATCCAATTTGTAACACGATACTTAAGGGCCAAAAATATCAAATTATAATCAATTTATACCACACTCTGTTTCCACATACCCTCATGACTTAATGTATTATAGAAAGCAAAATCACTTCTTGATCCATTTATATCTACTCTCTTTAAGTATACATCCCTTTAATTATAGCTAGAGTTTAAGTAAAGCAAAATCACTTCTTCATCTATTTATATCCATACCCTCTAAGTATACTCTGACTCTCTAAGTCTAATCTTCCAATAGAAACATAACCTTCATGTTAAAATATCCTGTAAATCAAAATCACTTCATGACCCAGTTATATCCAGATTCTCTAAGTAGCTCCCTCCAACTGTTCTAATAGAAATATAATCCTCATGAGCTAAACCAACATGTAAAGCAAAATCACTTCAAACTCCTTTTATACCCCCTCTAAGTACACTCCCTCCAATTATATTCACTCCACATGAGCCAAAGTATCAACTAAAGCATATTTACTTTTCATGATGAATCTATACCTATACCATCTCTGCTATCCTAAAATATATGTAGTTTAACTATCCTAAAAGAAATACAGTTCTCAAGAGTTTCAAGTATTATGTTCCCATGTAGGGTTGCATCCAATTTAATGTTTTAATTAATTTTTCCCTTTCCATTTACTTTTTAATGCATAACTTGAGTCTTGTATTTGAAGACTGAATGCTCTGTTCAGTTCTGATCTTTTTATCAGAAAATTTTGAAATTCCTCTATTTCATTGAAAGTTCATCTTTTCCCCTGAAAGAACATACTGAACTTTGCAGGGTAGTTGATTCTTGATTGTAATTCAATGTCCTTTCCCCTCCAGCAAAAATTCTAAATCATTGCTCCTTTAATGTTGAAGTTGATAAGTCCTGGACAACCCTGAATGTGGTTTCTTGGCATTTAAATTGCTTCTTTTGGGCTGCTTGCAATATTTTCTCCTTTAGCTACACTATTTCTTGGAGTTTTTATTTCAGAATCTCTGGAGGTGTTAAGTGGATTTTGTCTTTCTGTTCTAGGATATCAGCAGTTTTCCATGATAATTTCCTGAAAGATAACTTTCAGGTTCTTTTTTTTTTTTGATTGAGGTTTTCAGGTAGACAATAATTCATAAATAATCTCTTCTGGATCTATTTTCTAGGTTGGTCTTTTCCCCCTAAGATAAACTTTATATTTTCTTTGATTTTTCATTCCTTCAGTTTTGTTTGATGGTATCTTGGTGTCTCATAGAGTCATTTGTTTCCATTTGTCCAGTTCTAATTTTTAGGGTTTTATTTTCTTCAGTTAACTTTTGTGATTATTTTTCTGGTTGGTTAAATTTACTTTTAAATAAGTTGTTTTTCTTTTCCAGTTGGGTAATTTTACTTTCTGATGAGTTACATTTCTCATCCTGTTGATCATTTTTATTTTTAAAGAAGTTGATTTCTTTAGTCAACTTTTAATCGTTCCCCTGTATGGGTCTCATATTTTCTCCATTTTCTTCTTCTTTTCTTCTTTGTTTCTTAAAATTCATTTTGACCTCTTCTAAGAAGTCCTTTTTGGATTCAAGGCTAATTCACAAACTCTTGTGAGGTTTCACATTGTCAGCATTTTAACACTGTTTTCCTCATCTGAGAGCATTTTTAGTGTCCCTATAAGATTTGTAGTTATTTATGGTTAGTGTTTTTTTTGTTTCTTTTGGGGTTTTTTGCTCATTTTGGTAGTTAGGCTCTGTTCCTGAGCACGGGGATATAGTCTCAAGATTTTTGTACTGGGGTCAAGATCTGGTCTCTGGCTTATCATTTGCCTATGGTGTTGCCTCTGCAAAAGTTTGTTCCATTCCTTAGAGTAGCCCTGGCTTTCTCCTTGCCAAGGTGTTGCCTATGTAGTATTTATTTCCTCCTTTAGAGTATTCCAGGATTTCTACTTGCCTATGGTAGTTGCTTATTTGGCATTTTGTTTCCCCCTCCTTTAGGATAGCCTGTCTGTCCATGGCAAATCTAGGTAGAAATGGGAGGGAAAGAGAAAAACAACTGTGACAAATGCTATTGAGAGATTAAGAAGGAAGGATTGGAGAAACACTATTAAATGACAATTAAAACATCATTGTTAATTTTGAAGTGATGAAATCTAATTGAGTAATGAGATCAGAAGCCATATTTCCAAAGGAGGAGAAATGAGTAAAAAGTGGAGACAACAAATGTAATCAACTTTTTCTAGGAATTTGGCCATGAAAGAGAGAAGAGATCTACAATAATACCTTGTGGGATTGGACCTTGGGTCTAGTGAATATTTTTTAAGGGAGATGAGATTTGGGGGCTTATTTGTAAGTTGCTTAGTTTTTGTCCTTCCTTATCAAAGAAGACCAAATGACATCACTATGTTTGAGACAAATTAGTCAAAAGGTTCAGGTCAGGCACAAATAGTCCAAGTGAACACCTGGGGGGCTTACTCTAAATTTATTTATATCACGTTTCCTTTGAGCTGCTTCATTCTGCCTTCCTTTTAGTGTGCTGCACCCTCATTGATGAGGACATGCCAAGCTGGGCAGTCTTGTGGCAGTGACTCTCATGCTGTACAGTCAATGCTTAAGTTCTTAAGAGAGACCTTCAGAGTGTCCCAGTATCACTTCTTCTGACCTCCCCCCCCCCCCCCCCCCCCCCAGTGAATGCTTGCCCTGTGTGAGTTCTCCATAAAAGTCTTTTTGGCAAGTGTACTGCTGGTATTATAACAATGTGCTCAGCCCATCGTAGTTTTAATCTCTGTAGTAATGTTGGAATTCTAGGCAGTTTAGCTTGAGAAAGGACCTTGGTGGTTTTTCAGAATCTTCCTAAGACAATTTAAATGGAAACAATTCCCTTTCCTGACATGGAACTGGTAGATTTTCCAGGTTTCACAGGCATATAACAATGAGGTCAGTGCAATAGTTCTGTAACCTTCAATTTAGTGGTTAATTTAATATCTTTTCTCTCCCAAATTTTCCTTAGGAGTCTCCTAATTACAGAGCAAGCTCTGACAATTCGTGAGTCCATCTCATTGTCAATGTGTTGCCCTACTGGAAAGGACACTTCCAAAATAAGTGAACTTCCAAGTCTATGGTACTCAAAACTTCCCCATTTGCTATAATCAATGGTTCTACATATGGATGATGTGGTGCTGGTTGATGGAGTACCTATGTTTTCTTGGTGTTAATTCTTAGACAAAAATTAGCACAAGCATCAGAGAATTGATCCATGCTTTGTTGCATCTCAACTTCAGAGGTTACATTGAGTACACAATCATCTGGAAACAGAAGATCATGCACCAATACTCCTTCTATATTGTTCTTGGCTTGTAGCCTTTTCAAGTTGAAGAATTTGTATCAGTGCAGTTGCTGATCTTAATAATGTGTTCATCCTCGGTGAAAGCATTTGATAACTTGACTGAAAAAAATATATTAAAAAGCATGGGAGCAGGGACACATACTTGTTTCACTCCATTGCTGACTGGGAAATTTTGAGAGCATCAACCACTATCCAGGACCTGGACATGCATGTCATCATGAAATTGACATACAAATTTGATGAACTTCTCTGGGCAACCAAATTTTGACATAATTTTCCATAAACCTTCATGACTGATGGTATCAAAATCCTTGATAAGATCTATAAATGTGTACCAACCTCTGTTTTATTCCTGGCATTTTTCCTGGAGTTGTCAGGCAGCAAACCCCATATCAACTATTCCTTGACCCTTTCTGAAGCCACATTGTTTCTCAGGAAGGTAACCATCTTCTAGATGAAAGATCAGCCTTTTGAAGACTCTGACAAGAATCTTAGCAGCAATGCCAAAAGAGATTGTATTTCCTTTATCTACATAGAGATGGATGATGTAGGCAGTCTTGAATTCTTGGGGGATAACCTCTTCATGCCATAAAACCTGGAAAATTCTAATCAGCTGTTGGATGACCAATGGATTCCCCATGTTGCAGATCTCAGCTGGAATAATATCATACCAGGTGCTTTATCACTTGAAAGGAGCCTAATGGCTCAGCTGGAACTTCAGTGAGAGACTGAATGACTTCAACTTGAGGTAAACAAACAGTGACTTCTGCATTGATTGATGTTGGGCTGTTAAGAATACTATGGAGATGTTCAGCTCATTTCATTGGCATTATGTCCCTATTGTTTTTTCTTTTTTTAAATTTTCTTTAATTTATTTATACATTACTAACATATTCTTGTTTAAGAGTAAACATAATACCCCCCCAAAAAATATAAAAATCTCATGAGAAATAAAGTGAAAGAAAGAGGAAGAAAAAAGTTTCAGTCTGTGTTCTGATATCATCAGCTCTGTCTCGGGTGGATTATATTCTTTATCATAAATGCATTATAGAAGTTACTTCCATATTTTCCCACAGTTAATGTTGCTGATTGCAATTCCCTCCATCCATTCGTCCCCACTGCCATTTGTTATACTTTCTCTTTCCTTTCACTCTGTGCCTCTTCAAAAATGTGCTATGGGGCAGCTGAATGGCACAGCAAACAGAGTATCGGCCCTGGGGCCAAGAGGCCTCAAGCCTATATCCCACCCCAGAGACCAGACAGGCCACCCAATCCCACCACCTTGCAAAAAAGTAAAGAAGAAAATGTGTTATATCTGACTATCCTCTCCTATGATCTACCCTCTCCTCTATCACTCGCATCACCTCTCCCCTCCCCCATCCTTATTCTCTCCTTTTTCTTCTAGATGTCTATACCCTATTGAGTGTATATGCTATTTTCTTTCTGAGCCATTTCTGATGAGAATGGAACCTCCCTCATTCTCCCTCATCTTATCCCTCTTCCATACTATTGCAAAAGCTACATGAAATATGTTTTACATGAAATATCTTAGCCTATTCTATCTCTCCTTTCTCTTACTCCCAATACATTTCTCTTTCACCAACTGACTACAATTTTATAATATATCATATCTTCAAATTCAGCTCTCTCCTGTGCCTCATCTATAAAAGATCCTTATACCTACCCTATTAAATGAGAAGGTTCATATGAGTATTATCAGTATCATCTTCCCATGCAAGAATACAAGCAGTTCATCATCATCAAGTCCCTTCTCATCCACCCTCTCTATGCTTCACCTGAGTCCTGTACTTGAAGATCAAACTTTCTGTTCAGCTCTGGTCATTTCAACAGGAACATTTGAAATTCCCCCATCTCATTGAAAGTCCATCTTTTCCCCTGGAAGGGGATGTCCAATATTTCTGGGTAGTTGATTCTTGGTTGCATTCCAAATTCTTTTGGCTTCTAGAATATTATATTCCAAGTCCTATGAGCCCTTAATGTAGATGCTGCCAAGTCCTGAGTAATCCTGACTGCAGCTCCATGATATTTGAATTGTTTCCTTCTGGATGCTTGTAATATTTTCTCTTTGACTTGGGAGTTCTGGAACTTGGCAATAATATTCCTGGGGGTTGTTTATTTTTTTTTTTTTTTGGATCTCTTTCCAGGAGAGATCAGTGGATTCTCTCAATTTCTATTTTACCCTCTGCTTCTAGGATATTGGGAAATTCTCCTGTAGAAATTCTTTAAAAATGAAGTCAAGGCTCTTTTCCTGATCATGACTTTCAGGTAGCCCACAGATCAGTTGTTTTTTCAATAAGATACATCATAGTTTCTTTTAGTTTTTCATTCTTTTGATGTTGAATTATTTTGTTTTGATTTCTCGCAAAGTCATCAGCTTCCTTTAACTCCATTCTGACATCTGTTTTCCTCAGAGAACTTTCTTATCTCCTTTTCCATCTGGTCAATTCTGGTTTTTTTTTTTTTTTTTTTTTTTTTTAGTCTTTGCAAGGCAATGGGGTTAAGTGGCTTGCCCAAGGCCACACAGCTAGGTAATTAAGTGTCTGAGGCCAGATTTGAACTCAGGTATTCCTGACTCCAGGTATTCTATCCATTGTGCCACCTAACCACCCCTCAATTCTTCTTTTTAAGGCATTCTTCCCCTCAACAACCTTTTGAACTATTTTATCCATCTGACCTAAACTGATTTTTAATATCTTATTTTCTTCAGTATTTTTTTGGATCTCCTTGACTAATCTGCTGACTTCATTTTCATGTTTTTCCTGCATCTCTTTCATTTCTTTTTCCAATTTTTCTTCTACCTCCCTTACTTGATTTTCAAAATCTTTTTTGATCTCTGTCATAGCCTGAGCCCAACTTCTGTTTTTCTTGGAGTCTTTAGATGCAGAAGATTGGACTTTCTTATCTTCAGATTGTGTATTTTGTTCTTCCATGGGACCAAAGTAATTGTCTATGGTCAGGTTCCTTTTTTTCCTGTTTACTCATTTCTCCAGCCTGTGCCTGGTTTGGGGGTGCTTCCTGAGCTTTTGAGTATAATTGGGACACCCCCACAAGGACATCAGTATGTGAGATTCTGACTGTTCTCCTGGTCTGTTGAATGGCCACAAGCTCACCCCTATGGGGCCCCAGACTGGGACCAGGGTCTGAATGTGATCAAAGCCCCAGAGTCCTGTCCCAGGGAACAGAGGATAGACCTTGGAAGTCTCCCTCCACACCCTTACCTTCCGTGGCCTGAGTGATCAGGGAGCAGCTGCTGGGTGGCTCCTTCTTTGCAGCTTCACAGACCTGCTTCCATTTTCTAGAATCTGGGCTGCGCTGAGGGCCATGGCTATGCTGAGGAGGGCCACGCTGACCTGAGCTTCATGCTTGCTCTGGCAGAGGTCTGCATGATGATCTTCCAAGTTATGCTTGGTGCTCCCTGGGGTGGCAGGTCAGGAAACTGCTTCTGCTGCCAGGCACCCTAGAGTTGTTCCCAGAAGACTGAAGTTCCTTCCCTCTTGTGTTGCTGGCCCTCCAACCCCATGGGACAGAGCCTATCCACTATTTTCCAGGTTACACAGGCTGGAGAATTGCCTCACTGGATCTTTCTGTGAGTTCTGTTGCTCAAAAATTTAGTTGGAGTCATAAGTTTAAAGTTTTTGAAGTATTTTGGAGAGAACACCTAAGAGAGGCTGTTCTGCTGCCATCTTGGCTTTGCCCACTCATTATATCCCTCTTGTTGATCAATATGGATCCATCAGCACTGAGCAGCTGAGATGCCCTATAGGTCTTTGGCCCATAAATAACCTTCAGGGTACCATAAAAGAATTTTGGTTTGTTGCTATCTATACAGAACTGAATTACATGTGCCTTCTTACTGAACCTTGGGGCCGCTGCTTTGATTGAATGTGGATATTTAGGATGAGTCTGTGATTAGTCCAGGACTCTGTACAACACATTGCCTTTATCACTCTCTCTCATGCCAATGTTTGCTATGAGGGCACATCCAGGAAGTTCTATTGAGTTTAGGCAAACAGAAGAAAGTGTTTTTGATGAGAAGGTTGTGATTGCAAAACTTACCCCAGCTTCACAGAACTCCCCTTCACTGTGGCCACTCCAGAAAAATGTGTATCCAGCTCAGACCTCAGTAAGATGGCTTTCATTTACCAGCCTTGCTTCACTCAGGGATTCTCTTTGAGTATGATACCTGCTGAGTTCTCATACAACAAGAGTTTTCCCATCTTTCAAGTTTATTGGATCTTGTGTTAGAAATATTAATGCACACACTAATAATAATATCAATGTGTGCACTTTCTGTGTACTGATGATGCATGGAATCTTCTTTGAAGAAGTTTGTGTAGATTGTTTTGTATCTCAACTGAACTGTGGGATCCCCACCTATTGGAGTAATCAGGCCAGGGTTGGATAAGCAGACGATTTTTAGGGCACCTTCATCACATCAGAAGGTAAGCAGTGCAATCCTTAAAAGGGCTGCTCAGTCACCCAGGGGACTGCTGGATCTCACTGCTGCTTTCCATGGATAAATGACCATATGGCCTGGGCCAACTGAGTGCTGGGTTGTGGCTACAGCTCCAAGTGTATCTGCTGTTGTGTCACTTGCCTGTCACCACAGAACTTTGCAGAATGGTCAAGTATGGGTGATGATTTTTTCCATGCATGTGTAAATTGGATTTAATGAGGTAGAGTTGCATGAAGTCATCTGCCTCACTCTCTCTTCCAACATGGTAAGACAGAGTCAAGACATCTGGTGATGGCTCTAGATGCAGTGGATGACCATGAAGCCTTTGATATCTAACCAAGCTCTAAGTGTTCCACAGCACCAACTTCAGCTGCCTTTATGACTGTTGGAATGAAGTGTTCTCATCCACCCATTTCATCACTGGAAGGCTTCACATGCTTAGGGTAGTCACCTCCTACCTAATAAGTTTGAGATTCTCTTGGTTGTCCTCAACCTGGTTTAGCTTATTGCCAAAATGATTTCCCAGGGTGTGACCACTGTGCATACTACAGTTTTTTGGAGCCATAGGTAAGACTTAAGTGGCTCAGATGGACATCAAGGGTGGAAAGCAGTCCTGAAAAGGGTTCAGCAGCCCTCATGTCTTCCTTGAACACACCCTATACCCCCATTTGTAAGTAGCAAGGAAGGAATCAATATATGTGAAAAAGAAAAGAGGGGAAATGATTATGGCAGAAATTTGTAGAAAAAAGAAGGGATAAGATTACTGGTATATAAAGAGGGGTTGAGTAGAAGGGCCACCTCATTATCAAGCACTGGAAATATTAATATATTGTTTACTATGCAAAAGGGTCCTCCAAAAATAAAATGACATCCCCACTGAATTTTGGCAATAAAAATAATAATTAGATTAAATATGTGTTAACTCTAATTTGCCCCTAATAAGGTCTGACTAGAGAACCAAACCCTCAAAGATACAGCTGTGAAGAGGATTGTTATATACCTTCCACTATTGGAAGCTGGGATCTGAAAAGCTACCTCTGATTTGTCCATTAAAGGAAGGCTGTGACCTTCAACCTTGTCTGGGACTGGATATCAGATACACTTACTAGGAGGCATGTCAAATGGGCATGCTTCCCAAACCCAGGATCTTTATGCCTTATCAAGTATGTCAAGACTTCTACAAATGCAAGATCTCTCAATATGTTAGTATACCCAGTGACCTTTGATATAAAGAGATTAGTTATTAGAGGTCAACAACTATGTACTAAGAGCTATACAATTGGTATCTCATTTAATCTTCACAAAATAGGAGGTAAGGGCATTATCCTATTTAAAGAGAAGGAAATTAAGGCAGAGTTTGAGTGATTTGTCCTGTGTTACACAATTATTGTCTGAGGCTGGATGCAGACCATCTGTCTACCATGTCACATAGCTTTCTCCTAAAAAAGATAATGGAGTTTGTGGTCAAGGGCTTTCGAGATGTAGAGAAGTAGAGAGGAGAGGGGTCATAGATAAACAGAACAAATGTATTACCACTTCTATGTGAGTACACTTTATATACTTGAAGACTAAAACCTTGTTTCTTCTAAGCCCTCTCACCTGCAGGTTAAACCTTCCTTGTTCCTTTATCTTTCCCATTTCTTATCATCTTCCTCTGAACATGTTTTAGCTTATCAATATTATTATTATATTCCTCAGAATAACTCAGAATCCTGGAACCATACATTCTAGTTTCTTTCAGTTCCTTGATGCATATAGCTTCTGGTTAAATGGATGTTTCACTGCTAAACTCATGCATTTCACTGGACATATTATCTTAGCCAAGATGGATGATTTATTGGTTGATTTCCCTAATTCTGCTTCCAAGATGTTTCTTTGCTCTACTGGACTTACTCATAAATAGTAACTATAGTATCAATCACTTTTTAGCTTCAAGCTTGGCTGATGCAATACAGAATTTATTTATTTATTCTCTCTCTCTCTCTCTCTCTCTCTCTCTCTCTCTCTCTCTGTCTGTCTCTCCTCATAATCATGGTTGATAAGATTGATACTTTCTTTGAATGGTCCTGTCTTATGTAATCAAATTTTCACCTTCTAAGTCAGATGAATTACATTTGCTATAAAATTACAGGAAGATTCTGATATCCATATATCACCAATATACAACAGCTTGTCACAGTTACTTAAGAATTCTACATTAGAGTATATACTTCTTTTAGAATTGATTATACAACTCAGCCATAAATTACTCCACATCAAAAGGAAGTACTTTAAACAGTTCATAATTAACATATTGTGCTTGTCTTCACAGAATAAATTAATGATGTTAAATATCCACTACATTACAATGTATCTCAGGAAGGCTTTTTCAGAGTATTAGTCTAAAATCTGTTGCTCACTAGTTTTATGACTGTACACAATTCACTTGACTTCATTGTTTTTTTGTGAATACATAAGTTAGAACTCCCTTTTCCATGTCCATTTATTTTATTTTATTTATTTATTTAAGGCAATGGAATTACTTAACTCTTGACTTGCCCAAGGTCACACTAGGTAATTATTAAGAGTCTGAGGTCACATTTGAACTCAGGTCCTCCTGACTCCAGGGCACAACCTAGCTGCCCCTTCCATGTCCATTTAAATACAACTTTGAAATCTTCCTGAGGAATTGACTCTTGCTCAGATCTAAACTCAAAAATGCTGTCTTATTGGCATAAACCTTTCTTCTTGCTATGTTATATCACTATCTCTGGTTCAATGCTGCTGAACTGATTAAATTCATTCTTCTGTCCACACTCTAATGATGGTCTTGAAAATACTCATTGCCAGTATAGCTGTTATCCAGCCTCAATACTCAACTCTTCTTTCACTTTCCCCCATCTACATCCTTTACCCAACAGGAATTTGTTTTTCTTTTTCTCTTTTTCTTTTTTAACTGAACCATGTATTTGGAGGGAAAAAATTATTTTAGAAATAATCATTAATCCAAAGCTATTCTGAAAATCTATCAGGGTAATATTAAACCTTCCGTATATGTAGCTACCATTAGGTTTTTTTATATTGATATCTTTTTTGATCTAACCTTTACTTTGAAATATAACCTTATACTGTCCTCTAATGAATTATCCTTTATAAAAATATTTTTTAAAACAACATGGAAAAAGGAGGCTAGATAGTATGATGGATAGAGCACTGGGTCTGAAAACAGGAAGACCTGAGTTCGCATCTGCTCTTAGAAACTATCTGTGTGACCTTGAACAAGACATTTAACCCTATTTGCATCAGTTTCATCATTTGTTAAACGAGAGAAGAAAATGGTAAAACACTTCAGTATCTTCACTAGAAAATATCAAATAAGTATCGGAAAGAGTAGACACAATTGAAATGACCAAACAACAATTACACAGCAAAACAAATCAAAATATCAAACAAGGCTTTAAGTATGTTCAGTGTTCCATATTCCTATTATTACACCTCTGGGAATAATGGACAATGAATTTTCTCATATATTTTTAAAGGTCAAGCCTAGTCTTTATATGATACATTTTAAGTTTCTTTTTTAATTCTTTTTTTTTAAAGTTTTTGCAAGGCAAATGGGGTTAAGTAGCCACACAACTAGGTAATTATTAAGTGTCTGAGGTAGGATTTGAACTCAGGTACTCCTGACTCCAGGGCCAGTGTTCTATCCACTGCGCCACCTAGCCACCCCCTTTTTTTAATTCTTACCATTTACAGTATTATCATGATAGTCTGCTTACTTGACTCTGCTTCAGTTTTATATATTTTCCCCCATAATTCTCTTAAATCTTAATATGAATGAGCACTATATGCTAAGTGCTAGGAATACAAGATAAAATGGGACAGTTTCTAATATGAAAGAATTTACATTCTAATGGGAGATACAGCAGGCTATTTTGTTTTGGGAAGTCAAAAGATCGTGAGAGAATCAAATAGTTCATTTACATATTTTTTTCCAGAAGCAATGGGAGAATTGATTTGATTACAATTTTCAAAGCAAGAAGTAGAAGTTGAGAAAAAGGCAGATTTATAGGAGTCAAGATGGCAGAGCAAGAAGTAAATGGCATAACTCTCCCATATTCATCTCCAAACAAACATAAATTAGTGCTCTCAAACAAATCCTAGAACAAAGAATCAGTAACACAATGGGGGTGAAACAAAATATGATCCCCCAAAACTTGAAAGGTTGGCAAAAAGATCAATTTCATTTGAGTAAAAGAGGAATATAGTCCAGGATAAAAAGCATCCCAGCAAGATAGCAGTAATCCCCACCTCAGCCAACCAGTCAGAGATTCTGAGTGCAGTGGAACAAGAAAATACCAACAGAAGGAATCCCCCTCTCACCATGTGCCTCAACTTAGTCAGGGGAAGAAACAGACTCCGACTCTGAGAATCCCCACATGCTTTAGCTTAGCCTCAAGCAAACAGGTAACCTCCAGTAGCCAAGTCAACACACAATTTAGTGTAGCTCCAGAGAAATACAGAAATATCCCACTAACCTCAGCACATGCCAGACACCACCACTAGGACTCTGGTTTACTACCAGGTAAGCAGAACACTTAAGGCCTCTGATAGTGCCAGTCACTCCCACTTCTTTAGTATAGTTCCTGACTCCGAGTGTCCCCTGTGGGCCTCAAGTCAACATCAATGCAGCACCAGGTAAACAGCTAGGGCCTGAAATCCCAGACATAAGAAGTCTTCCACGTTTGGAGCAGAGCTCAAAAATTATAGAACAAAAAGGGAAAAGGCCAAAAGAGATGAGACAAAACCAACAAAAATAGAATTTGACCTTAGAAAGGTATTATAGTGACAGGGAAGATTAAGTTGCAAACTCAGAAGAGGACAATACTGACAAAAAAAATCTATGAGTAAAACCCCAAAGAAAAATTAGAAGTGGTTTCCAGTCAAGAAGGAACTCATGGAAGAGTTCAAAAAACCATATAAGAGAGATAGATGAAAAAATGGAAAAATAATTGAGAGTGATTCAACACAGTTATGGAAAAAGCATAAACAGTTTGGAAAGAGGAAATAACTGCTTAAAAAGTAAAACTGACCAAATGAAAAAGGAGATACAAAATATACTAAAGGAAAGAGCTCCTTTAAAAGCAAAATTGGCCAAATAGGAAAGGAAGTATAAAAATTAATTGAGGAAAACATCTACTTAAAAATTAGAATTGAGCAAATGGAAGCTCTGAAACATCAAGAATAAATTAAACAAATTAAAAGAATGAAAAAATAGATCTAGGAGTGACAATGTCAGAAACATTGGAATATTTGAAAAACATAATCAAAAGGATGTCCTGGATACCATCTTTCAGGAAATTATCAAGGAAAATTGCTCTGATATCCTTGAATCAGAGGGCAAAGTATTCAGTTGAAAGAATTTACCAATCACCTCAGTAAAAAGATCTCAAATAAAAATTCCATAGAATATTATAACCACATCTAGAAACTTCCAGATCAAGAAAAATAGTCTGCAAATGGTCATAAAGAAACAATTCAAATGTCAGAGAGCCACAGCAAGGATTATACAGGATTTAGGAACTTCAACATTAAAGGACTGGACATCATGAAACATAATATTCAGAAAACAAAGGAGATAGAGCTACAAATAAGAATCACATACCTGGCTACTGAGTTGGAGTACCAGGGGCAAGTCTGCTGTTTCTTTGAGACAATTTTTATTTACAACAGCTTATATAGGGTAGTAATTGGATTTTGGGGGTGGAGCCAAGATGGTAGCATGAAGCTAACATGCTCCTGGAATTTTTCCCTACCAAAAATAAATGAAGTGTCTCTATTCTGACATTTAAACTACAGATACCACCAAGAAAAAGAGAAGATTTAAAGTTTTCAATTGTAGACATTGTGAAAGATATCAGTGAAGATCTGTCTCTTTGGAGGAAAAGGAGAAATAAAGTTCAAGAGGTGGAAGAGCTGGGAAAGCCAGTAGGAGACTTTTAACCACAGTGCAATTTGCGTACCAACAGCTTGACAACAGCAGAGGTCTTGGCAGCTAGATAGCAAGCCAGCAGGGAGGATCCCAAATCCAAACAAAGTCTGAACTCTGCATTGGGGCAAAAGACAGGACTGGGTTGGGAACAAACCACTGTTAAGTCAGAACTTGGACATAAAAGAGGAAACAAACCTCTGCAAAGTCAATGCCTGGACTGCATAGGCAATAATTTGGTCAACTACAAGCCAGAGATCAGACCCCAAACCCTAGCAAAAAAAAAATCACTCACAGGGGAAGTATCAAAGCAATCTATTGTACTCAAATACAAAAGGTCATTGAAGAGCTTATAAAAGAATTTAGAAACCAAAGAAGGGAGGAAGAAGAAAAATGGAAAAAAAGAAATGAAAGTCATGCAGGAAAATTATGAAAAATTGACCAAAGAAATCAACTCTGTTAAAAGTAAAACTATTTGGGGCACTTAGGTGTCACAGTGAATAGAACACTGGTCTTGGAGTCAGGAGGACCTCAAATCTGTGCTTAGATACTTACTAATTACCTAACTGTGTTCGTGCTTGGGCAAGTCACTTAACCCCACTGCCTTGCCAAAAAAAAAACAATCCTTAAAAAAAAGTAAAAATAACCAATTAGAAAAGGAAACACAAAAGCTAACTGAAGAAATAAAACCCTAAACAATTAGAATTTAACAGATAGAAACCAATGAATCTGCAAGACTACAAGATTCTATCAAAAAAAAATAAAAATGCTGAAAAAAATGAATAAAGTACCTTTTAGGGAAAATGAATGACTTAGAAAATAGATACAGAAGAGACAATCTATGGATCATTGGATTACCAGAAAGCCTAGATAAAAAAAAAAAGAACCTCGAAAACATCATGCAGGAAATTATAAGGGAAAACTGTCCAAATCTGCTAGAACAAGAAAAAACTATAACCATTGAAAAAATACTCAGAACCTTTCCAGAAAGAGATCCTAGGGCTGTTATAGCCAAATTCTGGATCAATTCTCAAAATTCCAGATAAATTCTCAAAATTCCCAAATAAAGGAGAGAATATTGCAAGCAGTAAAGAGAAAGCAATTCAAATACAACGGAAACACAATCAGACACACAGGAATTATCGGCCTCACCACTGAGAAGACTTGGAATAATATATAGCAAAGAGCAAAGGACCTGGGATTACAGCAGAGGTCTTGGCAGCTAGAATGTACTATACTGCAAAATTCAGCATATGTTGTCAGGGGAAAAGATGTATGTTCAACAACATAGAGGACTTTCAGAATTTCCTGAAACAAAGACCAGAACTGAACAGAGAATTTAATTGCCAAATACAGGACTCAAGAGCTGCATAAAACGGTAAATGAAAAGAGGAAGGAAGAAACAACAACAACAACAACAACAAAAATGTTACTTAGACCATCAAATTGTATACAACTCTAAAAGGGAAGACATAACACTTCTAATTCTTTTTTTTCCCTTAGGTTTTTGCAAGGCAATGGGGTAAAGTAGCTTGGCCAAGGCTACACAGCTAGGTAATTATTAAGTGTCTGAGATGGAATTTGAAAACCCAGGTACTCCTGACTCCAGGGCCGGTGCTTTATCCACTGTGCCACCTAGTCACCCCTTAATGCTTCTAATTCTTGAGAACTTTACTTCTCTCAAGATAATTAAAGGGCCTAATATAATTGAGGAGATTGGACATAACGGATATGGGTATAGTTGGATCTTATCTTTCCATTGAAGAGGTCCAAGATGACTTCACTATGTTTGAGACCAAAAGCCCTGAAGGGGTGTTAACTTTAAATTTAAGTGTCTCATTATTTTTTGACCCACTTTAACTCTGTGTATTGACAAAGCTTAGCACCTTGTGTAATGAGGAAATCATAAACTGAGAGGACCTAAATCAGTGTCTCTGTAATTTACAATCATTTGTAAAGTTCTCAGGTTACACCTTTCAGAGCCTCCCAGTACTTAGTGATCTTTAAGATTCTTGCAGTTAATTAGATCAGGGTTTGGTCAAATCTGTCCTTCACTTAACAAGGAGTTAAGTACCCTAGGTGTGTGTGTGTAGGGGGGAGTAAAGTGGGAGGGAGAGAAAATAAGTCCTGCCTCACTTAACTAGGGGTTAAGTACCCTGGATGGGGGGAGGGGGTTAAGTGTGAGAGAAAATGGGGGGGAGGGACATAAATAGTTCAAGAAATGATTTGACTTTGGGTGTTACCTTGATTCATGAGGAAGACTGTGTATCCTTAGAGGGTATTGAAAAGGGGGTAAGGTAAAAAAGTCTTGTTTATCAAGCAATCAAGCAAGTAATCTGTGATGATACTTTGATAACAAAATGAGTTTATCAAGCAATCAAATAATCAAACTGTGATTGATAATACTAGAGCAATAAATAATACCAGGTGAAGAGGCGCAAAGATTTATAATTTCAGATGGAAAGAAGGGAGAGTGTGAACTATGAGTAAATTCTATTCAACAGTTTGGGCCCAGAGAGGGTATAAAATATATTCCCACTTGGGTTTTAACATTTATCCTAATCCAGGGTGGCTAAGTGGTGCAATGGATAGAGCACTGGCCCTGGAGTCAGGAATACCTGAATTCAAATCCTTCACAACTAGGAGTTCTGATAAAGGTCTTATTTCTAAAATATATAGAGAATTGCATCAAATTTATAAGGTTACATTTCAATCTCTGATTGATAAATGGTCAAAGGATATGAATAGACAGTTTTCAAATGAAGAAATTAAGGTGATATATAATCATATGAAAAAATGTTCCAAATCACTATTGATTAGAGAAATGCAAATTAAAACAACAATGAGGTATCACCTCATACCTATCAGATTGGCCAAGATGAGAAAAAGAGAGAATAATCAATATTGCCAAGGTTGTGGAGAATTGGGATATTGATGCATTGCTGGTGGAATTGTGAGCAGATCCAACCATTCTAGAGAGCAGTATGGAGCTAGGCCCAAAGAACAATAAACTGTTCATACCCTTTGACTCAGTAATTCAAATTCTAGGTCTATACCCAGAAGAAATTATAAAAAAAAATAGGGGGGAAAAGTACTATATGCTCCAATATATTCATAGTAGCTCTTTTTGTAGTGGCAAAAATTGGAAATTAAGGGGATATTCATCAATAGGGGAATGGTTAAACAAATTATGGTACATGAATACCATAGAATATTACTGTTCTATAAGAAACTATAAATGATCAAACTCTAGAGAAGCATGAAATGAGTTACAGAATCTGAAGCTGAGTGAAGGGAGCAGAATCAAAAGAACAATGTACACATTAACAACAACATTGTGAGATGATCAACCCTGATGGACACAGCTGCTCTCAGCAGTTCAGAGAGTTAGGACAATTCTATTAGACCAGCTATGGACAATATTATTCCCATCCAGAGGAAGAAAAACAAAACAAAACAAAACATGTTCATGTATAGTTGAAATAACATTTTTTGTTATCTTATTATCTATTATATTTGTTCCAATGTTATATTTTTCTATTTTTAAACTAACACTAGATAGTTTTGATGATTACTGCTTTGTAGCATAATTTGAAGTGTGGAAATGTTAATCCTCCTTTATTTCCATTTTTTCTATTATTTCTTCGAGTCTGTTTGGTCATTTGACCATCCAAATGATCACCTTAATTATGTAAAGCAACCCCTTGGTAGTTTGTGTAGCATAGAACTAAATTTATAAATTAATTCTTGTAATGACATTTTTATATTCTTGGAGTGGTCCATATGTGTTCAACAAATATCCATCTTTTAAAATTTTCATCTATTTCTATGAATTGTAGTAGCTTTATAAAAATTTTGAGTATTACCTTGGTAGAGCTGATTTCTTCTTATATTTTGTAGTTATTTTGATAGAGATTTCCTTTCTATAATTTCCTCTGGGATCTTGTTGCTATATAGAAATTCTGACTTTGATGTATCTTTGATATTCTCTTCCTGATATTTCTAGAACTCTGTTTGCCCTTCATTTTCAAAGAAGACCACAACATCAGAAAGATGATGTCATGACAAGCACATAAATTAGATTTGAGTGAGGGGGTGCTGTGTTAAGTTACCAGCCTCACTTTCTCTTCCAGAGCCATCTGGGTCCAGTGGCCAGATATAAACCGGAACAACTGGAGATGGTCCTCCATGCTGGGAAATCAGGGTTAAATGACTTGCCCATGGTCACACAGCTAAGTACGAGTCAAATGTCTGAGACAGGATTTGAACTCTCGTGTTCCTGATTTCAAGACCAGTTTTCGATCCACTGCACCACCTAGATACCCCTTCAAGA
This sequence comes from Macrotis lagotis, assembly GCF_037893015.1. NCBI lineage: Eukaryota > Metazoa > Chordata > Mammalia > Peramelemorphia > Peramelidae > Macrotis > Macrotis lagotis. Next base: position 417,594,747 of record NC_133658.1, on the reverse strand, counting down.
ACTCTGTTAAATCTTGGTAGGAAGAGAGGGCATTTTTTTCTTTACTTCTAAGTTATCAGGGAAAACATTTTGGGTCTTTTTCTCTGCAGACAACATTATCTTTTGGTCATGTATGTATGTATATACATATATGCACATATATGCACATATACAAACAGATAGGGATAGGGAATAGATCTATGATTTCATTGTTATACAAAAATCTCAGGTGAGAAAACTTCCTCCTTTAATGCAGACTAGTACCTTTTGCAATTTGTTTAGAGCAGTGGTGTCAAACTCAAGTGAAATAAGGGCCACTAACTGCCACAGAAGGATCTCTATGGGATGTATATAGACTTAGTTTTTAAATATGTCATCTAAGTTTTATAGTATTTTTATGTATTTTTGTTATTTATATATATCCTAATTACATTTAAAATTAGTACTTTATTTTCCCCAAGTTATATTTAAAAAACAATTTGTCATTTGTTTTTAAAACTTTAAATTCCAGGTTACCTCCCTTCCTCCTGTCCCTAACCCCTCATTGAGAAAGTAAGTAATGTAATGTAGTTCATAAATGTGTCATTAAAAAAACAATTCCAGGGCACGACTAGGTGGCGCAGTGGTAGAGCACCGGCCTTGGAGACAGGAGTACATGGGTTCAAATCTGACCTCAGACATTACCTAGCCATGTGGCCTTGGGCAAGCCACTTAACCCCACTGCCTTGCAAAATATAAAAAAAAAAAAACAAAAACAAAAACAAAAAAATCAATTCCATAAAGAAAATAAACCCCCCTCCCTCAAAAAAGAAACCTCAGGGGATGATTATAGTGATCTGTTGTTTGATAAACCCAAAGAGTCCAGCTATGGGGATAAAAACTCTCTCTTTGATAAAAACTGCTGAGATAATTGGAAGTTAGTATGGAAGAAACTTAGATTAGACCAACACCTAACACCGTTTACCAAGATCCAAATCCAAATGGTTACAGGCGTTAGACATAAAAAAAAAATACTATAAGCAAATTAGAAGATCAAGGACTAGTTTACCTGTCAGATCTATGGAAAGGGGAGCAGTTTATGACTAAGGAAGAGTTGGAGAACATCACCAAAACCCAACTAGATGATTTCTATTACATTAAATTAAAAAGCTTTTGTACAGATAAAACCACTGTAACCAAGATCAAAAGAAATGTAGTGGGGCGGCTAGGTGGCATAGTGGATAAAGCACCGGCCCTGGAGTCAGGAGTACCTAGGTTCAAATCCGGTCTCGGACACTTAATGATTACCTAGCCGTGTGGCCTTGGGCAAGCCACTTACCCCCATTTGCCTTGCAAAAAAACCTAAAAAAAAAATTAAAAAAAAAGAAATGTAGTAAATTGGGAAACAATCTTTACAACTAATGATTCTGAAAAAAGTACCCATTTCTAAAATATATAGAGAACTGAGTCATATTTTTTTTTAGATCTTTCAAGTTCACAAACTGCACCAACAATGCATTATGTCTCATTTTCCCTACATCCCATTCCAACATTTGTCATTTTCTTTTTCTGAGCTATTAGCAAATCTAAAAGGTTTAAGGTAATACCTCAGGATTCTTTTAAATTTCATTTTTCCAATCATTTGTTAATTAGAACTTTTTTCAATATGGAAATAGTTACCATTGATAACCTCAACTGAAAACTGCTCTTATCTTTTGATCATCCATCATTTGGGAAATGTCTCATTTCCATAAATTTGACTCAGTTCTCTATATAGTTGAGAAATTAAGCCATTATCAGAAATCTGCTTCAATTTTTTCAGTTACTATTGTTAACTGTATTTCCCTCCATCCTAATGCCCCTGACCCTATTTATTCTATTCTTTCTCTCCTTTCAACCTTTCCCTTGTTTCTTATTAAGCTCTCCTTAATTTGCCCTCCCTTCTGCCACCCCTCCCTTTCTCTTATCCCCTGTGTGATCAGATAGATTTCTATACCCAGTTAAATGTGTATATTATTCCCTCTTATTAAGCCAATACTAATGAGAATAAGGTTTACTTATTCCCCCCTTTTCCACTTCACTGCAGGTTTTTTTCTTGTTCTTTTATATGAGATAATTTGCCACCATTCTATCTCCCTCTTTCCCTTTTTCCCAATACATTCTTCTCTGACCTCTTAATTTTATTTTTAAAGATATCATCCCTTCATATTCAACTCATATAGCCTCCTTCCAAAAGCCCTAATAACGAGTTACCAGTATCATTTTATGAGTTACCAGTGTCATCTTCCCATGTAGGAATATGAATATCTCAACATCATTAAGTCCCTTATGATTTCCCTTTCTGATTTCCTTTTATATGCTTCTTTTGAGTCATATTTGAAGATCAAATTTTCCCTTCACTCTGTTTTTTCATCAGGAAAATTTGAAAGTCCCCTATTTCATTGAATGTTCATCTTTTTATCTGAAAGATTTTACTCAGTTTTGCTGGGTAGTTGCTTCTTGGTTGAAATCCAAGTTATTTTGCCTTCAAGAATATCATTTTCCAAGTCCTATGATACTTTAATTTAAAAGCTGCTAAATATTGTATTTTCCTGACTGTGACTACATGCTATTTGAATTATTTCTTTCTGGCTGCTTGATTTTCTCCTTGATCTGGGAGGTCTGAAATTTGGCTGTAACATTCTTGGGAGTTTCAATTTGGTGTCTCTATCAGAAGTGATCAGTGTATTATTTCAATTTCAATTTGCTTTCTGGTTGCAGAATATCAGGATAGTTTTCCATGATAATTTCTTGAGTGATGATATCTAGGCTCTTTCTTTTTTTTGATACTGGTTTTCAAGTAGTAATAATTTTAAAATTATTTCTTCTGAATCTATTTCCTAGTTCAGTTTTTTTCCAATGAGTTATTTCACAGTCTTCTAATTTTTCATATTTATTTTATTTTGTTGTTTCTTGATTTCTCATAAAGTCATTGCTTCCATATGCTCAATTCTAATTTTTAAGGAATTTTTTCATCAGTGATCTTTTGTGCCTCCTTTTCCATTTGGTCAATTTACTTTTTAAGGAGGTTTTTCCTTCAGTGTATTTTTTCAAGTTGGTCAATTCTGCTTTTTAAAGTTTTCTTCTCTTTGGTTTTTTGAACTTCTTTTACCATTTGCCCTCATCTTGGTGTTTTTTTTTAAATTTTATTTATTTAAGGCAATGAGTAACTTGCCTTTAAGTCACTTTATGTGACTTGCCCAAGGTCACACAGCTAGGCAATTATTAAGTGTCTGAGGCTGGATTTGAGCTTGGGTCCTCTTGACTCTAGGGTTGGTGCTCTATCCACTGCACCACCTCACTGTGCCCCTTATCTTGTTTTAAAGGTGTTATTTTCTTCAGTATTTTTGTCTTCTTTACCAAACTGTTAACTTATTTTACATGATTTTCTTGCATCACTCTCATTTTTCTTCCCAATTTGTCCTCTATTTCTCACACTTGGTTTTCAAAATTCTTTTTTGACCTCATACATGGCTTGAGACAAATTCCTATTTTTCTTGGAAGCTTTGGATGTAGGAGTTTTGCCTTTGGTACCTTTTGAGGGTGTGCGTTTTGATCTTATAGCTATAGTAACTTTATATGGTCAGATTTTTTTCTGTTGTTTGCTCATTTTCCTAGCCTATGATTTGATTTTACCTCATTGTTAAAGTAGGACCTTTCTTCCAGGGTTTCCCAAACTTCTGGCATTTTGTGCAGCTGTTGTCAGAGATACTTCTGAAGATCTGTAAGTTTTCAGATTCTGCAGGGTGGTATGATCTAAGGAGAGGTGCTCTGGTCTGTGAGTAGTCTCAAAGCACTCTTTTCTGTCCTGGTCCTGTGAGGAGGGTCCCCATTCTCCTGAGGCAGCAAGTTCTGGTGTGCTAGTGTTCCTCTTCTCTCTGGGACTGTGATCCAGGATTGCAACCCAGATCCTAGTATGGATAAAACAACAGAATCCTGCTTCAGCACTAGCAAAGAGACCTCTGTAATCTCCTTCTCATAGGTTTTTTCCTTCCCATCTGTGGACTGAGAGCTCAGAAAGCAGATACCGGCACTGTTTATTCAGTGGTTCCTCCGGTCCACTCCTAGTTTGCTGGGGACAGGGTTATGCTGGTGTGACTTGCACTAACTGGACAGCACTCCCCTCTGACCTAGGTGGGAATGACCTTTTCTGCCGACCTTCTAAGTTGTCTCTGGCTTCTGTGGACTGAGGTCTGGAAACCACCACTGCTGCCACTAATTCAGGCATACCACTACCTGTTCTTGGATTGCTAGAGCACCCATCTTCTCTGGTGCAGGCTGCACCACTATGCTGGAGCAATGAACTTTTCCTACTGACCCTTCAAACTGTCTTGGGTTGGAAGATCGTTTCACTGTCTTCTTGCAGATTCTGCCACTCTAGAATCTATTTAGGATCATCATTTAAAGGTATTTGGAGGGTTTGGGGGGAGAGCTCAGGTGAGTTCCTGCTTTTACTCCTCCATCTTGACTCTGCCCTCCTCCCAATTCCATTTTAATCTGGTTGGGTCAATACTCAAAGTACATATGTGTTAAGATATGATCTGAACTGAAGAGGAAAGCTCTTTCTGGCTCTGATATCAAATTATCATATATTATGCTTCACTTTTTCTTACATACATGTGTGTGAGGATAATATGCACACATATTTCATATATATATATATATATATATATATATATATTATATATATGAAATATTAGATATATTAGTTTTGGGGAAAGGAATCCAGAAAGGTTCTAAGGACCCACATTGGTTTGTAGATGATTGTGAGAGAATTCATGTGAACAGGAACTTTATTACACATAAGTTCACAGAGTCAAGGAAAGAAGGGATTTAAGATAGTTAACTGACTGTGAAGGGGAAAGTGATTGCTTATTAAAAAAAAGATTTTAGACCTCATCCATACCCCTGGAAATTTTCCATTTGCAACATTTAGAATGATGGAGTTTGAGAGGAAGAGAGGGTAAGCAAGGAGCCTTAAAGATAGTGGTACAAAGTTGTACTCTGTCTGAGAAGACAGTCATACTGAGGTCAGTTTACAAAAACATACTTACATCAGTAATTCTCTGTCTGGGACCTCTTTCCCATATATATAGATCCTATAATATAACAAGCACATCAGTTAAACCCAACATCAGTATCAACATGAAAGTGGCATTTTATGTTTATGCTTTTTAAAGTTGTTGGTGGAGTTGTATTTTTTTCAAAGACTTTTCCACTGTGTCTATTGATATAACAAATGGTTTTGATTGCTTAGGGTTTTAAAATAATTTAATTGCATTCTTGATATTGAGCCATCTTTGCATCCATGACAAAAATTCACTTTGAAGCTAATGAGTAATTTTTGAATACACTATTTCAGTCTTTGAAAGTAAGTTTATTAATAATTTTTGCATCAATATTCATTATTGTAATTGAGTTATAGTTTACTTTCTCTGTTTCTAATGCCCTGGATTAGGTATTAGAATCACATTTAGTTCACAAAATGAATTGATAGGGTATTTTATTTTTCAATTAGTGAAAATTTGTTTGTATTAGTATTAATTATTCTTTAAATATTTGATAGAATTTACCTTACCTAAAAAATTTGAATTTACCTTTAAAAATTTGCAGAGTGGACTGACTGTAGTGTTCTTCATTTGTTCCTTGATGGTTTATTCTTTTCCATTTTCAGAGATTGAGATCTTTAGGATTTCAATGTCATGTTCTGTTATCATATATACTAATTAATGGATACTAATTGTTTTGTAGGTAATCAGCCATTTCATTAGAAAGCTTTTGTTTGTTAGTATGTAATTGGGCATAGTAAATTCTGATAATTCTCTTTTTTTTCTTTTGTGTTTGTTGCAGATTCACCATTTTTTTCTATCTTGGTAATTTTAATTTTATCTTTTTTTTCCAGTTTAGGTAAAGATCTGTCAGTTAATACATACATTCAAGAACCAACTTTCAGTTTGTTTAGCTGACACATACATACATACATTCATACATACTCTTTTGAGGATCAATTTAGCTGCACCCACCAAAATTTGACATGCTATTTCATCATTGCCATTCCTTTTTATATAATCATTAACTATTTCTATTATTTTGTCTTTGGCCACTTATTGTTCAGAATATTTTCAGTAAATCTCCAATTACATCTATGATTATTACACTTCACCTCTCCCAATGACTATTTTTATTGTATTATATCTATATGTAGTGAGATATTGTATTATATCTAATTATATTATAGTATGCATAATATGTAATTAACTTTGAAGTATATGGGTTCAAGTCCAGTTTGTGATACATAATGGATCTATGATAATGGACCAACCCTTAACCTCTCTGTTCTCTAAGCACCTCTCTGAAACTATGTTAGTAAGAAGATGCTACATTTGTTGAGGAAGTTTCCTTTTTGAGGAGTTTCCTTTACAAAAGAGACCACAGGTCCAGTTCTTGTCCCTACCTGTGAAAAGTAGTGGATATGTTGAGCACAAAAGAATGCAAAGAATGCAACTGGTTACAGACCATGCCAAGATTTTTCAGATAGGCAAAGATGAATGAACATGAACATTCTCCCCGAATTAGTTGTTTGTGCACATTCAGTTCATCAACTTGTCAGAACATCAGAATCTAGTAGAAGAAAAAACAATAATGATAAAAATATCACTTGTAATTAAGAAGTCTTAATTCTGAATTTTAAAGAAAACTACTAAAAATAACAAATGGGAAAGGGATAGCATGAAAAACATCAGTACCAGCTATAATAATTTCAGAAATTAAACCAATGTGAACTAATTGCCACAAGGAGACAAAAAGAACCTATAAAATGTCATAGAATGTAATTTACTTATTTGACAAATGGAAATATATGACTGACAAAGGCAATATCAAATTTGTATATTTTTTAAAATTTCATGAAAGGGATGGCTAGGTGGTGCAATTGAATAGAGCACTGGTCCTCAAGTTAGGAGAACATGAGTTCAAATCTGTTTTCAGACACTTAATAATTGCCTAGCTCTGTGACCTTGGGCAAGTCACTTAACCCATTACCTTGCAAAAACCCAAAATAAAATAAAATCAAATCTCATGAAGAAAAATAAAAATAATAGATGATTATAAACAGTATCATCTCATAAAGCAAAAAGAAGTAGTGGAAAATATAGCTAGTATATAAAAAATTTTCAATATATCCAAATAATATCAAGTAATGGTATTTAAAGATGACAGTGTACATAACTACTGACAGAAGAAACATGAAAAAATTTGCAAAACTTATTGCAATTTTTCTTTCAAGGATAGTGGAACTTCTACTATACCTGTATATAACAACATCACAATCTCGCAGTTTCTTTCAGAGGACCTTACAGATAAAAATCAAAATGGCATTAATGAGAATAAAGGTAGGTCAAGTAAATACTTTAGATCAAGTTATATCTAGAAAACTCAAAAAGGAGATAATGTAGTTGTGAGGTCATCAAGGAAATGATTTAAAAGATATCTGAAGGAGAGAAAGTTTAAAATGTCTGGAAAAAATCTTGCACCTTATTGATTCAAATTTAAGAAAATAATAATAAATATTATCCTTATGCCAACTCTCCCATGTATAGAAATCTTTATATAATTAATTTATTTAGTAATTGAGGATATTCCAGATGAGAGTATTAATCAAGATCAAGAAAACTTTTAGAAATGATATTAAAAACAGATCATATCTTGTTTATTCTTCAATTGAATGGATATAGAATTCTAATGTACTTTGTTATTTATTTAAAAAATGGTTTCAAAGAACAAAGTATTTTTTTCAATAAGTTTACATACAAAACATCTCTCTCACAGTCAGAATTCCCTGCTGCTTCCTTTGACCTATCAAGTGGAAGTAAGGAAAGGCTTCAGAACGTTTGGGAAATGTAACAATCTTTTGGGTTGACATGCCTGAGAATTACACACTATGGATGGGTATAGACAATTTGCAATTTGAACTACTGGAGGAATCTACTAAATTAATGAGATTATCAATCCATTTGAGTTACATTGGTTTATAAGTTTTCTCTGCTCTCTAGTATGTAGCGACTAATTTTGTAAGGGTACTGTGAGATTCTGAGATACAAATATTTATCAATTATCCCATTCAGAAAAATGCTTTATGTTTTCTAAAATCTAATTCTCTGACAGACTGTTCAGTTCTGTATTTCTTTCAACCATCTGTTAGATTTATCTGAATAAGAACGTTATAATTTTCTACAATTATTGTGCTATTTTTTATGACTTTTAGTAATTCTGTTAATTTTCCTCTATGAATTTATATATAATTCCATTTGATTAATGTACTTCTAATATTCATATTATAATATTTTTTGTGGTTTCCTTATCTCTCTTGGCATTAGTAATTTTTAATTTTCTTTTTTTCTAATAGGTTCTGCATTTTGGGGGATCACTTAATACAAAGTAAATTGTTTTCCATCTTCTCATTTTGATTCAGTCTGGGCTTTTTTAAGTGTTTCTGTATGCAGCAAATATTGTTATTTTCTTATCTATTTTGCCATTTTCTTTAATTTTAATGGATTTTTCCCAATCCATTCACATTTAAGGTTGTTAGGAGTATTAAGTTTTTGTTTCCCCTCCATTTATTTATGTTTTATCCACTCACAAGTTTTGCTGACACTTCTGTTAGTGTCTACTCCTACAAGTTCTCCCCACCAATGTAAACTTATGAACTTTATCTCAAGATACATGATTTACTTAAATTTTTACTCTCTCTGTTTCTCTGGCTTTATCCCGCTGTCTATTTCTCTTTCATTGTTTCTGCCTTTCTCTGACTCTCTGTCTCTGTATATATCTTTTCCCCCACTCTTATTCCCCCTTTTTTCTGTCTTGAGGTTCCAGCACAGTTTGAATCAGATTTTAGTTATTACATTTCACTTTATTGAATATCCTTCTCCTGTTATATACCTTTATTTTCTATAAGGATTTTATTCCATCACATCAAACCTGAAGTTTCTGAGCTAGTCCCAATCTAGTAGAATTGTAAAATGTCATTTGCAGAATTTGCAGATTTTGCATTTGGGAATAATTGCGATCTGTAAATCCATCTGCTTTGTTAAGACTGGTCCTTCCCTGAAGGCCTTTTGTTTGTGAAATATTTATGATAAATGGATTGCATGGGAGTTGTTATATGTCACTTGAAAAGCCATTCAGAACTGTGTCATATAGACTCTGTTGTGACTCTTTAGAACAAAGCTGAGTGGGAGTCACTAGAAAGGATAATGGACTGACTCTTTCAGGGGCTCTCAAAACCTTCCTCCAACTGCAGCTATGGAGAAATGTACAACTGATTTTCTGAGGTCATTTATATTCTATAACTTGTGAACTCTAATTCTCTCCATGATACTTTCAGTGAGGGTTACAGGTAGATTTTGACAGATTCATTCATTTTCTTTTGATTATTAAATTTATTGGTATATGATTGCATAAAACAGCACTGAATGATTGCTGTAATTCATTTTCATTGGCATCCTTTCCATTTTTGATATTGGTCATTTGATTTTCTTCACTATTTTTTAAAAATCAAATTAACCAAGAGGCTAGGTGGCTCAGTGCATAGAGCACTGGCCCTGGAGTCAGGAATGCCTAAGTTCAAATCTGGCCTCAGACACTTAATAATTAACCTAGCTGTGTGGCCATGGGCAATCCACTTAACCCCATTGCCTTGCAAAAACTAAAAAAATCAAATTAATCAATGGTTTTTCTATTTTTTTCCCATCAAAAACCAATGCCTAGTTTTATTCATTAGTTAATGCTTCCTTTACTTTCAATTTTATTGATCCTCTGATTTTTCTAGAATTTCCAATTTGGTATTTAATTGGGGATTTTTAGCTTTTCCAGCTTTTTAGTTGAGTATTCATTTCATTTATCTCCTCTTTCTCTATTTGGTTGATTTAAATGTGTAGGTACATAAGTTTTCCCCCTAAGTTTTGCTTTGGCCAATTCCATAAATTTTGGTATTTTGTTTCATTGTTTTCATTCTCTTCATTGAACTTACTGATTATTTCTATGATTTGTTCTTTGATCCATTAATTCTTTAAAAAATTAGATTATTTATCTTCCAGTTAAATTTAATCTATGTTTCCATGACTCTCTCTATTGAATGAAATTGCTATTGCATTATGATCTGAAAAGGATGCACTCAGTTTTTAGTTTTTCTGCATTTGATTGTGAGGATTTTATATTTTAATATAAAGTCAATTTTCATGTGGGTACCACATATTACTGAGAAAAAAGTTTATTTGTATATATGTGATATATTCAATTTTCTCCAGAGGTCTACCATATCTAACTCTTAAAAATCCTATTCATCTACTTAACATTTTTCTTGTTTATTTTTGGTTAGATTTATCTAGTTCTGAGAGAGGAAAGTTGACATTCCCCTCTAGTATAGTTTCACTGTCCATTTCTTACTGTAATCCATTTAACACTTCTTTTATAATTTTGATTCTATGTCATTTGGTGCATATAAGTCTAGTTTATTTTCTACGGTACCTTTTAGCAAAATATAGTTTTCCTCTTATCTCTTTGAATTAGATCAATTTTTGCTTTTGCTTTGTCTGAGATTATGATTGTTATCCCTGCCTTTTTTTTTACTTCAACTGAAGCATAATAAATCCTGCTTTAGTCCCTTATCTTTATTCTGTGTGTTTCTCTACTTCAAGTGTGTTTAAAATAGGCAACATATTATCAGATTCTGGTTATTAATTCACTCTATCTGCTTCCATGTTAAGGTTGAGTTTATCCCATTCATATTCACAGTTATGGTTAATAACTGTATATTTATCTTCATACCACTTTTCTCTTCATTCATCCCTGTCTCTTCTTGCACAACTCTCATTTTTTTCACATCTCCAATATTGGTCATTTTCCATTTTTGTATTGTGGTTGTTTTAATGTGCATTTCTCTAATCAATAATGATTTGGAGCATTATTTTCACATGTCTAGATAGTTTTAATGTTCTCTATCTCTTGTTTGGTCATAAACTTCTCTCTTCTACAAAGATTTGACTAATAGACTATTACTTGTTCTCCTAATTGGTCTGTGGTATCAGCCTTTATGACTAAATCCTGTACCCATTTTGAACTTATCTTGATAGAGAGTGTGAAATCCTGGTCTATATCTGGTTTTGGCCATACTATTGTCCAATTTTCCTAACTGTTATTTGTCAAATAGTGAGTTCTTATCATAAAAGTTAGAATTTGGGGGGTTTATCAAGCAGTAGATTACTATAATCATTTGAATGTTTGTTTTGTACCTAGTCTGTTTCACTGATCCACTTTTGGACTTAACCAGTTTTGATGACTGCCACTTTTTATTATAAAGATTTAGTATGACTAGGTGACCTTGTTTGCATTTTTTCATTAATTCCCTTAATATTCTTGACTTATTTGGTTCCCAATTGATTTTTAGTTTTTCCATCTGAAAAAGATGTATTTAATAGTTTTGCTTTTCTGCATTACATTGTGTATTTATGCCCTAATACATGGTCAATTTTTGTGTAGATGTCATGTACTGTAGAGAAGAAGGTATATTCCTTTCTAACCCTATTCAATTTTCTCCAGAAATCTATCATATCTAACTTTTCTAAAATTTTATTCACCTTCTTAACTTCCTTCTTATTCATTTTGTGGTTAGATTTAGTTAATTCTGAGAAGGACTTTGAAGTCCCCCCCCCCCCCCAAATAAAATTTTGCTATCTATTTCTTTCTGTAACTCATTTCCTCTAAGAATTTGGATGCTATACCATTTGGTGCATGTATGTCTACTGTTGATATTACTTCATTGGCTATTTCAGGAAGATGTCATTTCCTTCCTTATCCCTTTTAATGAGATCTATTTTTGCTTTTGCTTTGTCAGGAGCAGGATTTTTATGCATGCTTTTTTTTAATTTTATCTGAAACATAATATATTCTGCTCCAACCTTTTACTTTTATCCTGTGAGCATCATTTTAATTCAAATGTGTTTCTTGTAAACAACATATATAGGATCCTAGTTTTTAATCCACTCTGCCATCTGCTTCTGTTTTATGGGAGGGTTCATCCTATTCACTTCACAGTTATGATTATCAATTCTGTATTTACTCAGGTCTATCTTTCCCCATTTGTATGTTTCTCTCTTCCTTCGCCTTATTCCTCCTCAATAGTGTTTTGCTTCTGATCATCAACTCCCTCAATCTGCCCTCCTTTATAGCGGGACCTTTCCCTTTTTTCTCCCTTCCTCTTTTTTACTTTTCATTTCCTTTTTCCTTCCCCTTCTAGCTTTCTCTCCTTTTTTCTTTCCCCCTTCCCCTCCTATGTCACTGTAGGATAGGAAAAATTTCTAAATTCAATTCAAAATGTATGTTATTCTCTCTTTGAGCATTGAGAGTAATATTTACTCAATGCTCACATTGTCCCTTCTTTCCTTCTACTATAATTGGTCTTTTGTCCTTCTTCATGTGGTATTATTTATCTTTTGTCTTCACCTTCTTCTTCTAGAATAATCTTACTTTTTGCTGTCTTAATTCTTTTATATCTGTCTTAAACCCACCTTTCTATCTAAGTATGTTCCTTTCAAATATCTTAACAGCAATACAGTTCTCAAGGGTTATAAGTATTAACACAGTATAATAAATTTACACCCACAATCTCTGTCTGAATATATACTTTCAACTCTTCTATTAGAAATATAACTCTCAAGAGTTATAAGTATCATCACATTATAATTTATACCCACACAATCTATCAAAGTATGCTTCTTTCAACTGTCCTAATAGAAATTCAATTCTCAAAAGTTACAAGTATCATCACATAATACTTATCTTATACCCATACCCTCGAAGTATACTCCTTTCAATTGTCCTAATAGAAATGAAAATTTCAAGAGTTAAAAGTATCATCACATAATAATTTATATCCACACCCTCTCTAAGTTTGCTCCTTTCAACTGTCCTATTAGAAATACAATTCTCAGCAACATGGGGGTGATAGTCAACCTTAATGGACTTGCTCATTCCATCAGTGCAACATAATCAGGCACAATTTGGGGGTGTATCTGTGAAGGAGAAAAAATCTATATCCAGAGAAAGAATTGTGGTGTTTGAACAAAGACCAAAGACCTTCAATTAAAAAAAAACTTACCTTACTGTGAAATTTTACTCTCTCATACTTTTATGTTTCTTCTTTAAGGATATGATTTTTCTCTCATCACATTCAACTTATATCAATGCATTCCATGGAAACAACGGTAAAGACTAAAAGACTGCATTCTGTGGGGGGGGGCAAGATTAGGGGGAAAATTGTAAAATTCAAAATAAATAAAATCTTTCTTAAAAAAAAAGAAATACAGTTCTCAAGAGTTACAAGTATTTTCTTCCATTGTAGGGATGTAAACACTTTTAGTCTTACTGGCTAACTTTTTTTCCATTCCTGATACTTTTTTACATAACTCTTGAGCCTTGCATTTGATGATCAAGTTTTCTGTTCATTTATGGTCTTTTTATCAAGTAAGTTTAAAAGTACTTTATTTTGTTGAAAGTTCCTCTTTCCTCCTAAAAGAATATGTTGAATTTTGCAGGGTAAATTGCACTCTGTATTATCATATGCCAGGCCCTTCAATCCTTCAATGTTGAAGTTGACAAGTCCTGGGTATGTCTGTGACTCCCTGCTACTTAAATTGCTTCTTTTTGAAAGCTTGCAATATTTTCTCTTTTAACTGAGAATTTTGAAATGGGATCTCTTTTTGGAGGTGATTAATGAATTCTTTCAAGGACTGTTTTATCTTCTTGTTCTGGAATATCAGGGCAGTTTTCCTTGAAATGCTTTTTCTTGTTTGTTTGTTTGTTTTTTTGTTTTGTGTGACTTCTGTCTCTTAAAGGTTTTGTATAGAGCCTTCATTTAAAATTGTTTTGGGAAAAGTTCCAAGAACTTACTAGTTTCTCATCACCATCTTGTCTCTGCCCAGGAATGCCTCCTCAACTTTTCTTAAATTACCTCACCTCCATCTATTTTCCAGGTCAGATGATTTTTTAATGATATAGTTCACATTTTCTGTCATTTTCCATTCTTTTGATTTTGTTTTAATATTTCTTAATGTCTCATGGACTCATTAGCTTCCACTTTCTCAGTCTATTTATTTATTTATTTATTTAAGGCAGTGGGGTTAAGTGACTTGCCCAAGGTCCCACAGCTAGGTAATTATTAAGTGTCTGAGGCCGGATTTGAACTCAGGTACTCCTGACTCCAGGGCTGGTGCTCTCTATCCATTGTGCCACCTAGCTGACCCCCCCCCCCATCTAATTATTAAGGAATTATATTTTTCATTGAACTTTTTTTATCTCTAGTACTATTTGACTAGATGGCACAGTGAATAGAGTGCTGGGTTTGGACTCAGACATAATCAAGAGTTAAAATCTTACTAGCTGGGGCGACTAGGTGGTGCAGTGGATAAAGCACCGGCCCTGGAGTCAGGAGTACCTGGGTTCAAATACGGCCTCAGACACTTACTAATTACCTAGCTGTGTGACCTTGGGCAAGCCACTTAACCCCATTTGCCTTGCAAACCCCCCCCAAAAAAAAAATCTTACTAGCTTACTAGCATTATGACTCTGGTCAAGGTACTAAACCCTGTTTGCCTCAGTTTACTCAGTTAATCCTCTATGCTTGATAGACACTTTTGACCAATGCTTTGATGTCAATGTTGAGGCAGAGAATCTCCACCCAGTTGAATCAGTGTTATATCTTTACTGAAAATTCTTTTCAGGTTATTCTTAAATAAACATTGTAGTAGCTGCTAGATGGCCTATGAGTACTTCATTTCATTACAATTCTGAACCTGAACTCGCCTGGATCAAGCCTTTCCTAGTATAATTTATAGTCAGAAACTCATTTGTACAAAAGGAGCCACATTTCTCTATTTTTCAACTGTCCATCTTTTTCAAGGTTTACAAAATAATAGATGGAAGAAATCTTTGAGTTGACTTGTATTTTATTTTTTTTTTTGGCAAGGCAATGGGGTTAAGTGACTTGCCCAAGATCACACAGCTAGGTAATTAGTAAGTGTCTGAGGTCGGATTTGAACTTAGATCCTCCTGACTCCAGGGGTGGTGCTCTATCTACTGTACCACTTACCTTCCCCTTGAATACTACTTTTAATAAAATAAATTTTCTTACCACAATAGTTCTGGTGTCAGAAGAGGGCTATATTAAACATAAAGAGATGACGTCGGGGACTTTCTTGGTGGAGTCAAGATGGTTGTGTGAAGTTTGGAAACTCCTGAAACTCTTCTTGAAATAACTTTATTTTATTTTTTTAGGTTTTTTTTTTTTTTGCAAGGCAAATGGGGTTAAGTGGCTTGCCCAAGGCCACACAGCTAGGTAATTATTAAGTGTCTGAGACCGGATTTGAACCCAGGTACTCCTGACTCCAGGGCCGGCGCTTTATCCACTACGCCACCTAGCCACCCCTTGAAATAACTTTAAAGAAAAGTTTTAGCACAAACAAAACCAATGCAGTCAACTTTAGAAGAAATGCAGAGAACTGGGAAATAATTTTCACAAGCTAGTGTTTCTGATAAAGGACTAATTTCTAAAATATAAAGAGAATTCAGTCAAATGTGTAAAAATACAAGTAATTTCTCAAATGATAAATGGTAAAAGGATATGAACAGACAGTTGTGAAATGAAATTAAAGATATCTATAGTCAAAGGAAAAAATGTGCCAAATCATTATTGAGTAGAGAAAGTAAATTAAAGGAACTTTGAGATACCACCTCACACCTATCAGATTGATTAAGATGGAAAAAAAGGGAAAATGATCAATGTTGGAGAGGATATGGGAAAACTAAGACACCAATGCATTGTTTATGGAGTTGTGAACTGATCCAAACTTTCTGGAGAAAAATTTGGAACTTTGCCCAAGGGGCAATAAAACTGTCCATAACCTTGGATCCAGCAATACTACCACTAGATTTTTATATTGTCTACAGTTATTTTAAATGGAATTTCTTTTTCTATATATTACTCTTGAACTTTAGGGGTTTTATATATAGGAATGTGACTGATTTATGTGGGTTTATTTTATATCCTTTTTTTTTTGCTAAAGTGGTCAATTGTTTCAAGTAGTTTTTTGTTTGATTTTCTAGTGTTCTATAAGTATACCATCATATCATCTGCAGAGTGAGAGTTATGTTTCCTCATTGCCTGTTCTAATTCCTTCAATTCCTTTTTCTTCTCATTGCTAAAATTAACATTTCTAATACAATATTGAATAGTAATGGTGATAATAGGCATCCTTGTTTCACCCCTAAGTTTAATGGAAATACTGCTAGTTTATACCCATTACAAATAATGCTTGCTGATGGTTTTAGGTAGATATTGCTTATTATCTTAAGAAAACCTCACTTCATTCCTATACTCTCTAGTACTTTTAAATAGGAATGGGTGTTGTAA
The DNA here is from genome assembly GCF_037893015.1 of Macrotis lagotis. Lineage (NCBI taxonomy): Eukaryota > Metazoa > Chordata > Mammalia > Peramelemorphia > Peramelidae > Macrotis > Macrotis lagotis. The sequence continues at coordinate 417,578,285 of NC_133658.1, read as the reverse complement.
TTTGTCAAAGGTTTTTTCATCATCTATTGAGATAATCATGTTAATTTTAATTTTGTTATTGATGTCAATTGTGCTCTATCCACTGTGCCACCTAGCTGCCCCAGACCCTATTCATTTTTAATACTGGAAATTTGTTTTTCTTCTTTTTTAAATCAGATTAACAAAAGGTTCATCTATTTTATTGGCTTTTTCATAAAACCAACTCAGTTTTATTTATTAGTTCAATTTTTTTCTTACTTTCAATTTCATTAATTTCCCCCTTTGATTTTTAGAATTTTTAATTTGGTATTTAACTGAGAACTTTTAATTTATTCTTATCAAACCTTTTAAATTGCATACTCAATTTATTTATTTTTTCTCATTTTATTCATATAAGCATTTAGAAAAAATTTCCTCTAAAAGCTGCTTTGACTACATCCCATTAATTTTGGTATAATGTCTCATTATTGTCATTTTTCTTGGATGAAATGATTGATTACTTCTATATTTTGTTTCTTTTTTTTTTTTTTAGGTTTTTGCAAGGCAATTATTAGGTAATTATTAAGTATTTGAGGCCAGATTTGAACTCAGGCACTCCTGACTCCAGGTCCGGTGCTCTATCCACTGTACAACCTAGCCACCCCTATATTTTGTTTCTTGATCCATTCATGCTTTAAAATTAGGTTTTTTTAAGCTTCCTATTAGTTTTAGTTTATCTTTCCATGAGCCTTTTTGGCTTATAATTTTTATTGTATCATGAGCTTTCTGTCTTTTTCTTGTAAGGTTTTTAAGCTCTAACACATAATCAGTTTTGGCATTATGTGCCATGTACTGCAGAAAAAATAATATATTCCTTTCTGTCTTCATTCAATTTTCTCTAGAGGTTTATCATATCTAATTTTTCTAAAATTCTATTCATCTTCTTAACTTTCTTCTTGTTTATTTTGTATTTAAATTTCTTTTCTGAGAGAGGTTAGTTGAGGAATCCCTCACTATTATAGTATTGCTGTTTATTTCTACCTGAAGTTTGTTTAGCTTCTAAGAATTGGATACTAACCACTTGGAGAATATATATTAAATAATGATGTTACCTCATTTTCTATGGTATATTTTAGGAAGATGTAGTTTCCTTTCTTATGTCTTTTAATTAGTTTTTTTTTTTGCTTTGTCTGAGATCAGGATTGCTCCTCCTTTTTATTTCTTCTGCTGAAACATAATATATTCTACTCCAGTCTTTTATCTTTATTTTGTGTGTATCTCAGTTTCAAAAGTGTTTCTTGTAAACTACCTGTTGTAGGATTCTGGTTTTTAATCCACTCTGTTATTCACTTCTGTTTTATGGGAAAGTTCATACCATTCACAAATATTGTTATGATTTACTGTATTCCCTCCATGCTATCTTCCCCCCATTCATAGTTTTCTCTATCCTTTCCCCTTATCCTTTCTCACTATGTTTTGCTTCTGATTACTGACTCTCAATCAGTCTTTTATTTCTTTTATTTCTTTTTTTTTTTAGGTTTTTTTTTTTTTTTGCAAGTCAAATGGGGTTAAGTGGCTTGCCCAGAGTCACACTGCTAGGTAATTATTAAGTGTCTGAGACTGGATTTGAACCCAGGTACTCCTGACTCCAGGGCCAGTGCTTTATCCACTGTGCCACCTAGTCACCTCAGTCTTTTATTCTTTTATCAGCCCTTTTCTTTCCTTCTCTCTTTCCCCTTTAACTTTTCTTTTAAAATTGATCTTTTTTTTTTACTTTTATTCACTCTTTTATCAGTTCCTTCTTCCTGTTTCTTTCCCTTTCCTCTACTTTCCTGTAGGGTAGCATAAATTTTTAGTCAACTGGGAATGTATTTTCTATCCTTTGGACAAATCTGTTGATAATTGAGATTTGCTTCCTCCTTTCTCTCTATAAGTCTTTGTGTCTTTTCATGTTATGTTATTTATCATCCAATGCCTTGCCTTCTCCTGGTATAATCCTTCTTTTCATGTCTTGCTTGTTTTTAACCCTTTCTTATAACCACAATCTATCAACATATATTCCTTTTATCTGTCCTAATAAAAGTAATTCTCAAGGATTGATTTATTGATTGATTAATTTATAAGGAATATTATCTCATTGTAACTTCTTATCCACAGCTTCTCTCTATGTATGTTCCTCTCTTCTGTCACTAGAAATATACTTCTCGGGGCAGCTAGGTGGCACAGTGGATAGAGTAAAGGCCCTGGAGTCAGGAGTACCTGAGTTCAAATCTGACCTCAGACACTTGATAATTACCTAGCTGTGTGGCCTTGGGCAAGCCACTTAACCCCATTGCCTTGCAAAAACCTAAAAAAGAAAAAAGAAATATACTTCTCAGGCAAAATTGTCACCAAATTATAATCAAATTATACCATCCCCTCTTTCTACATATGCTCTATATAATCTTCAAGAATTAAAGTATCATGCAAAATAAATTCATTTCATTATTCATTTATACTCAATCCCTCTAAATACACTTCCTCTTATTATAGTTAATGTATTAAGTAATGTGAGACAACTTCATGATCTAGTTATTTCCAGACCTTCTAAGTATACTCCCTCTCTCTGTCCCTATAATAATTCAATCCTTGTTTGCCACACTATTAAGTAAAGCAATATCATTTCATGGACAATTTATTGTCCAAATCTTCTAAGTACCCACCCTCCCTCCCTTTGTCCCAATAGAAATACAGCCCTTGTGAGTTAAAGTATCATGTAAAGCAAATGACATAATGATCCATTTATACTCACACTCTCTAAGTACAGTCCCTCCAATTCTATTCAGATCTCATGAGTTATATCAGCTATAGCATCATAACTTTCATGGTGATGCTATACTCATATCCCTTTCTAAGATAAGCTTCTATTAACTATCCTAAGAGAAATACAGCTCTCAGGAGTTGCAAGTATTATCTTACAATGTAGGGATATATTCAGTTTAATGTTGACTAATGATTTTTCCCCTATTTACCTTTTTATGAATCTCTTGAGTCTTGCATTTGAAGACCAAAGTATCTATTCGATTTTGCTCCTTTTAATCAGGAAAATTTGAAATTCCTCTATTTCATTGAAAATCCATCTCTTTTACCCTGAAAGAATATGCAGTGTAATTAATTCTTAGTTATCATCTAAGTCCTTTGCTGTTTAGAATATCATATTCCAGGCCCTCTGATCCTTTAATGTTGAAGCTGATAAGTCAAGCATAATCTTGAATGTGGCTTCGTGGTATTTAAATAGATTTTTATTTGACTTCTTGCAGTATTTTCTTCTTTAGCTGAAAATTCTGAAACCTGTCTACAATATTCCTTGGAGTTTTGATTTTGGAGGTGATCTGGAAGTGATCAATGAATTCTTTCATAGACTGTTTTGTTTTCTTGTTCTAAGCTATTAGAATAGTTTTCCATGAAAATTTTCTGAAAGACATTTTTAGGCTCTTTTTTATTTTTGATCAAGGCTTTCAGATAGACCAATAAATTATAAATCATCTCTCTCTTGGATTTATTTACCAGGTTAGTCTTTTTTCCTAAGAGATACTTTACATTTTCTTTTATTTTTTTCAGCCATTTAGTTTTGTCTAATGGAATCTTTTTGCCTCATACACTCATTAGTTTCCATTTGTTCAATTTTAATTTGGTGGGTTTTGTTATTTTCAGTTGGTTAATTTTACATTTAAATGAGTTGTTTTCCTTTTCCAGTTGTTAAATTGCACTTTTTGATGTTTTACATTTTTTCCAGGTGATCAATTTTACTTTTTGATGAGCTACATTCTTTTTCTGGTTGGGTATTTTTACTTTTAAAGAGTCAATTTCTTCAGGCACTTTTTCATAATTCTTCTGCATGGTTCCCATTTCTTTTTCTCCATTTTTCTTCTTCTCTTCTTTGGTTTTTAAAATCCTTTTTGAGCCCTTCAAAGAGGTATTTTTTAATTTGAGGTCAATTCATTAACTCCTTTGAGGTCTCTCATGTAGGCACATGTAGAGATGGTATTTTTTTTATCCCTATCAGAAGAGTAGCATTCTATGGTTAGCACTCTTTGGGGTTTTTTTGCTCATTTTGATAACTGAACTCTACTCCTGGGATTCAGGGAGTAGAATCCCAAACTTCTTGTGTTGGACTCAGGATCTGGTCCCTGGCTTATCATTTTCCAAGATATTGCCTATGCAATGGTTTATTCCCAACCCACTCACATCAGTTGCACCAGTGTTCCTAGGGTTCCCACTTTGTCTTCTGAGCTGGGGTATGGACCCTCATTGCTGGCCTGCTGCCACAATGGCTTGCTGAATCTTTACCTGAGTTGTGTTGTGACTAAGAGTCTCCTGCTTATGCTGAGCTATACTTCCCTTTTTCTCAAAAGATACAGACCTTTACTGAAATTTCTCCATTATGTATTTTATTGAGAAGTTGTTTTACTCTTTTGTTTGATAGGATCTGTGGATTTACAATCTATGTAGAAGCTTCATTTAAATAGTTTTGGGGAAAAACTCCAAGAGCTTCTGAGCTTCATGTGCCATATTAACTCTAGTCTGGAAGTCCAGTTTGTCTTTTTTTTTTTTAAATAGGCACTAAATTCTTTTTTTTGTTGTTATATGTCCACCTGAATTGAATTCTGTCCTATTTATTTTGTGCTGGCCCAAGTCTGGGTTCCTGTTAGCAAGTATCTACTTTATTACCTCTATTAATTGTTGTAGGAGAGTTGGTAGATTTAATTAACTGTTTGTCCCCAGAGTATGAATATAGATTTCTTTTAGATTGGAGAGCTGTGGCAGGCTTTCTATTGAGAATGGACTTGTTCTTCCCCTCTTTTTATATATCTCTAGGTTTTCCCCTCAAAAGTAGAGAATATTTAATTGGATTCCCTAATACTGTCAATTAGCCCCGGTGGTATAGGTGTGTTTAAGGAAGATTAGTACCTAATATCTTGGTGTGAGGACTGCTTTCCATCTTTAATGTCTACCTGAGCCACCTAACTCTCATCTGCGACTCCAAGAAGCTGTAGCATGCACAGTGGCAATACCCTGGTAAACTGTTTCAGCCCAGGGAATCTAAAACTCATTGGTGAGTAGTGGGGAGTGTCTACCCCAAGCATGTGAAGTCTTCCACTGGTGGAATGGGCAGAAGAGAACAATTCATTCCAATGACCACAAAGCCAGCTGAAGCAGGTGCTGTGGAGCACTTAAAGCTTGGTTAGACATTGAAAATGCCAAGGTCATCCACTGCATCTAAAGCCAGTTGTCTTGACTTTGTCTTGCTATGCTAGATCATGATGATTTTGGAAGAGAAAGTAAGGCAGTTGATTCTGTTCAGCTCTACCTCACTTAAATCCAATTTATGCATGCAACAAAAGACATCACTCATAGTCATTCCTCAAAGTCCTTGGTTACAGGCAAGTGACAAAGTAGAAGATGTGGATTCACTGGAAGCTATAGTCACAACCCTGCACACAGGTGGCCCAGGGTCAGAGGATTGTTTCTCCACTGAAAGCAACAGTGGGGTTTGGCAGCTTCCTGGGTGACTGAGCATTCCTTTTAAGGATCATACTGCTCACCTCCTGATATGAGGAAGGGGTTAGTAATGGTGTCCTAAAAATGTTCTGCTTACCCAACCCTGGCCTTATTACTGTGGGAGATGAGGAATCCCACAGGGAGGTGGAGACAAAAAATCTACAAAAACTTCTTCAAAGAGGATTCCACTCACTATCGTTGCATGAAACATGTGCATACTCATAGATAACACAAGATTCAATAAATCTGAAAGACAAATATCTCTTCTTGCATGAGAACTAAGCAGGCTTGGCATCCAAATAGCAGCCCTGATTGTAGCAAGGCTGGCAAATGAAGGCCAGCTTAATGAAGTCGGAGCTGTATACACATTTTTCTCAAATGGTCTCAGTGAAAAGGAATGTTGAGGAGCTGGGGTAGGTTGTTTTTTTTTTTTTTTTTTAGGTTTTTGTAAGGCAATGGGGTTAAGTGGCTTGCCCAAGGCCACACAGCTAGGTAATTATTAAGTGTCTGAGACAGGATTTGAACCTGACTCCAGGGCAGGTGCCTTATCCACTGCGCCACCTAGCTGCCCCTGGGGTAGGTTAAAGAAAAATTTTATGAAGACCTGGAGACTCTTATCATCGATGTACCAAAAGAGGACAAGTTTATTATTCTTGATGACTTTAATTCTAGAGTAGGCTCAGATTACCAGACATGGGAGGGAGTCCTTAGGAGGAATGAAGTTGGAAACAGCCACAGCAATAGTTACCTTCTACTGAAGACTTGTGCATTTCATGGTCTTCTCATCACAAGACAGATCTCATTACAAGATCTTCTCATCATCAAAAGATATCACTGTCTTCTCTTTACTTAAACTTAATAGACTTCCTGGATACACACTCATAATAAACACTGGCATCTATTTGACTATGTGATCATAAGGGATCATAAGACAGGATGTGAGAGTGACAAAGGCAATGTGTGGTGCAGAGTACTGGACTGATCACAGACTCATTCTCTCTAAGTTAAATATTCATATTCAGTCAAAGTAGCAATCCCAAGGCAAAATAAATACTAGAAGAATTAATGTTAAGAGATTAGAGTGTCTCTCTAAGTGGGAACAGTTTGTTGCTAATTTAGAGGGAAAACTGAGCCAGTGCACAGTTGGCATCAGTGGAGCAGAAAAAGAGCAAGCAGCTTTCAGAGATCTGGTAGACAGCACTGCATTTGCTCATCAAATGATAGGGAAATGTAGAAGTTCATCCATTTATAGGAAGGCAGCATCTAAAAGTGCAGTACAAGCAAACTTAGGGAGATGCAGGTGTCTTGGCTCAGTAAGAAGGCAGATGAAATTCAATTTTATACAGAAAGTAATAAACCAAAATGCTTTTATGATATCCTAAAGGATATTTATGGGTCAAAGACATATGGTGTAGCTCAGTTCCTCAGTGCTAATGGATCCACATTGATTAACAATAGGGACTTGATCCTAGAGATGTGGGCTGAACACCATAGTGTTCTTAACAGACCATTATCAGTCAATACAGAAGCCATTGACTGCTTATCTCAAGTTGAAGTCAATCAGTCCCTAGCTGAAGTTCCAACTGAAGAAGAGATTTTGAATTTCATTAGACTCCCTTCAAGTGGCAAAGCACCTGGTACTGATTCCATTCCAGCTGAGATCTACAAGGTGGGGGGGTCCACTGATCATTCAAAAACTGGCTGAAATTTTCCAGGAAGAGGGGGTCGCTAGGTGGCACAGTGTATAGAGCACCGGCCCTGGAGTCAGGAGGACCTGAGTTCAAATCTGGTCTCAAATCTGGACATATAATAATTACCTAGCTGTGTGACCTTAGGCAAGTCACTTAACTCTACTGCCTTGCAAAAAAACTAAAAAAAAAAATGGCATGAAGAGGTTATCTTCCAAGAATTCAAGGATGCCTCCATCCTCCATCTCTATAAAGGTAAAAGGAATAGATTGTCTTGTGACAATCACAGAGGTATTTCTCTTTAAGTCATTGCTGGTAGGATTCCTACCAGAGTCCCTCTCAATAGGCTGCTCCTTCACCTGGAAGTGGTTACCTTCCTGAGAGCCAGCGTGCCTTCTGAAAGGGTAGAGGAACAGTCAATATGGTGTTTGCTGCCAGATAACTTCCAGGAAAATGCCAGTAACAGAACAGAGGTCTGTATACAACATTGTAGATCTGACCAAGGCCTTTGATAATGTCAGTCATGAGGGTTTATAGAAAATTATGTCAAAACTTGGTTGCCTTGGGGCAGCTAGGTGGCGTAGTGGATAAAGCACTGGCCTTGGAGTCAGGAGTACCTGGGTTCAAATCAGGTCTCAGACACTTAATAATTACCTAGCTGTGTGGCCTTGGGCAAGCCACTTAACCCCATTTGCCTTGCAAAAAAAAAAAACCTAAAAAAAATAACTTGGTTGCCTGGAAAAAAAAAGTTCATCCATCCCTTCTGTCTTTCCTGTTTAATGTCATTGAAGGGGAACAGATTTATTTAAGTAAGTTTTAGTAAGGTGACTCTAGTAAGCTATATGATTTTTTAATATTTAACTGGCATGGAGCTATACTTTTAAAAAAGTGTGTGTATGTATATATATACACACATGCAAACAAACATAGATATGTATATTGATTTGCTTTAATTGAATGGATGTGTGAAACTCAGAAAATGATTCTTCTCTGTGTGCATATAAACTTGGGGAAGTGTTTTATTGTATCTATGTCTCTTGGCATATGATGCCCTGAACTGGAATCTTAAATAAGGATAAAATCATTCTTATATATAAAAAAGTTTGTCTCTTTGTTTCTACCTTCCTATTTGTGCCTCCTCTTTCTTCATATGCTGATCTAGCTTTGTGAATATCAACTCAGTTGCTATCAATTTTAAAAGGAGGGATAGGTTTTTAGTTAGAAACTATTTTAGGCTTCCAAAATAACTAGGTCTTTAAACTCAATTTAAATAGCTGCCACTCATCTCTTTTTATTCCATGTTTGGTTCCTGAGAGTAAATAGAGAAGAAAACAAAAACATTTAGATAAAGAGGAAGCCTTTTCCCTCTGATTTTTAGAAATGTTGTTGGTCTGAAAAAAACAAGGAGGAATCAAGAATTATCATATATAATATTACTTACTCCATGGAAAAAGAAGAAAGAGTTTAAGAAAATTTAAATAGTTGGAGTAAGGTTAACAGAATGTGTACAATATTTAATAGCTTTATTGATATTGCACTTTCATAATGATTTTGTCAAGGAAACTGGATAAGGAAAAGTGAGGAAAAATTTGAAAGCATATACTTAGCCTTCATAAGGTCTTTTAAAAATGTTTTTTAAATTTTTTGACACTTTTGTATTACAGAGGTAAAAATCATAGAATTTGAGTTTCTCTACCCAACCCCTATTTGATAATATATGGGTTCAAAGTAAAGCTATGGCAAGATGGCAGAAAAAAGGAAGGGACTTGTCTGAGCTTTCCTCAAAATCCTCCCAAACACCTTTAAATAATATACAAAAAAAATCTGGATTGTCAGAACCCACAAAAGAATGGGATAATAATTTTTCAACCAAATGGTCAGCAGGAAAGGTTTGTCACACTGAGGTAAGAGTGAACTCACCAGGTTTGCTGGCCTCCAGCAAACCAGGAGCAGGTCTGGGGAATCCCTGAATCAGTAGCAACAGCTGCTGCTTCTTGAGTTCTTAACCCAAAAATGGCAAAGGATCAGAAGGCGATTGCAGGATCCTCTTTGTTGGCACCAGGGACAGGACTCTATTGCTTTGTCTATACTCTGCTCTGGGTTGAAATTCAAGGATCAAAAGGAACACTAGTATTATCACAATTTCACAATGGAAAAAATGCTTTTGGTTGCTTATAGATCAGGCACAGTACAGGAGAATAGCAAGCCCACCTCTCTTAGATCATAGAAGTTTGGAGGAATTGAAACTTACAGGTTCCTAGAAGTAACTCTGAAAACAGCTACACAAACCCCCTGAAACTTGGGACACTCCTATACCCTAGACATGGAGCCCCTCTTTAGCAGAAATGTAAAAGTCAAAAAATAGGTTGAAAAATGAGAAATCAACAGAAAAAAACTCTGACCATTGAAAGTTATTATAGTCACAAGAAAGATTAAAACACACACTCAGAGAAAGACAACAAAGTCAAAACTCCTACATCTAGTGCCTCAAAAAATATAAATTTCTCTAAACCCATGAAAGAGCTCAAAATGTTTTGAAAATCAAGTAATAGTGGTAGAGGAAAAATTGGGAAGAGAAATTGAGACAAGAAAATCAGGAAATAAGTATCAATAACTTGGTAAAGTAGGCACAAAAATACTGAAGAAAATATGAAATATTAAAAAAAAAACAGACTAGGCCAAATGGCAAAAGAGGTACAAAAATCCAATGAGGAGAAGAATGCTTTGAAATGTCATGAACTGATGAAATGGGAAAAAAAGGTATTCAAAGTGCATTGAAGAAATGAACTCCTTAAAAGTAGAATTGGTCAAATGGAAAAGAAGATATTAAAGAAAGTAATTGCTTAAAAATTAGAATTGAACAAATGGAAACTTTATGAGAAATCAAGAAACAAAAAAAGAAAAGAATGAAAAGTAGAAGAAATATGAAATATCTTATAGGAAAACGATCTGGAAAACAGGTATGGCAGAGAAAAATTAAAGAATTCTTAGACAGCCTGAAAGTCATGATAAAAAAAGTACCTAGACATTATCTTTTACAAAATTGTTATGTAAAACTGTGCTGACGTTCTGAAATCAGAAGGTAAAATAGAAAGATTACACTGATTACCTCCTGAAAGTGATTCCAAAATGAAAATTCCCAGTGATATTAAAGCTAAATTCCATAACTCCAAGGTCAAGGAGAAAATATTGGAAGTCACCAGAAGAAAACAATTCAGGTATCATTGAGCCTTAATCAGAATAATATAAGATTTAACAACTTCTTATCAGGTGCTTGGAATATGAAATGCAAGAGAACAAAGAAGCTGGGTAATAGCCAAGAATCATCTATCCAAGGGAAAAAAGAACATTTGATGAAACCAGGACTTTCAAGATTTTTTTTGATGAAAAGACAAGTCCTGAACAGAAAATTCACCTTTCAAATACAAGAATCAAGAGAAGCATACAGGGAGTGGAACCAAGATGCCAGAAAGAAAGCAGGAACTTCCCTAAGCTTTCTTGAGATTCCTTCAGAAACAACATTAATCAATCCTCTAAATATATTTTGGAGTGATAAAACCTACACAGAATGCAGCAATTACATCACATGAAGAGGAATAAATCACCTATTACAATAGAGGGAAAGAAGGAAGGGGTGAGAATTGCTTGAATCTTACTTTCATTGGTTTGGCTCAAAGAAGAAATAATATTTATTCACAGTAGGGTTTAGAAACTTAACTTACAGGGAATTAGGAGGGAGAAAGGCAGAGAAGAAACAAGGGTCAGAGAAAGGGGGAAAAAAAGAAGGGAATAAGAAATTTAAAAAGAAAAGAGAAAAGAAAAGGGAGGGAGGCTGATAGAAGGGAAGGTGTATTGAGGGAAGCAATGATCAGAAATAAAACCTTGCTAAGGAGGGATAGGGTGAAAGGAGAGAGAAAAGTAAAATGGACAAAATATAGGATGGAGGGTAATATGTCTATGTTAGTAATCATAATTATGAATGTGAATGGGATAACCTCCCTCAAAAAATAGAAGTACACAGTAGAGAGGATTAAAAACCAGAATTTTACAATATGTTGTTTACAAGAAACATATTCAAAGGAGAGAGACGCATACAAAGTAAAATTAAAGATTGGAAAAGAATATATTATGCATCAGCCGAAGTGAAAAATGTAGAAATAGCAATTCTGATCTTAGACAAAGCAAAAGCTAAAATAAATTAAAAGGAATAAAGAAGCAAACGATATCTTCCTAAAGATGAAGTAATATCAATACTAAACATGTATGCACCAAGTTATGGAAGATATAGACAGCAAAATGATAATAGTGGGGACAACCTCCATCTCTCAAAATTAGATAAATCTAACTACAAAATAAATAAGAAGGGAGTTAAGGGGGTAAATAGAATTTTAGAAAACTTTAGATATGATAGACCTCTGGAGATAGTTAAATGGGGATAGAAAAGAATATGCCTTTTTCTCTGCAGTACATGGCACCTACATAAAAATTGACCATATATTAGAATATAAAAACCTCACAATCAAATACAGAAATGCATATTTAACTCATCCTTTTGAGATCATGATAAAATAAAAATTATATATAATTATATGTAATATAGATTAAAAATTATTTGGAAACTAAATAACCTAATTTATAAGAATGAGTGGATCAAACAACAAATTAGAGAAATAACAAAGATTTTTCATCCAAGATAATAATAATATTGAGACAACATATTAAAATTTGTGGGATATAGCCAAAGAAGTTATAAGTAGATATTTTATTTCCCTGATACATGGATAAAATAGAGAAAGAGGGAATCAATAAATTGGGCAAGAAAAATAAAAAAAGTTCAAAAAGTACTAATCCCCAATTAAATACTAAATTAGAAATTCTGAAAATCAAAGGAGAAATTAATATAAACATTTAAAGGTTAGCAATTTATTTTCTTTCTTTTTTCATAATTGTTATTGTATTTTATTTTTCCAATTACATGTTCCTACTCATGCATAAGCATATTTATGCTATATAATTTCCTTCTACTTTCCCTTCCCATTCCTCTCCCCTCAATGGCTAACAATCTGGTGAACATTATTCATATACATTTGTGATTAACATGTTTACAGATTGGTCATTTTCTGATTAAGGATTACGATCAAGGGAAAAGAAAAAAAACATGAGATAGGAGAGAAAAACCATAAGAGAAAGTTTTAAAAAGGGAACATAGTTTTCATTCAGATTCTGAAGGTTTTTCCTTTGTTTTGTTTTGTTTTTCTTCCTCTGAATGCAGATGGCATTGTCTATAACAGGTCTACCAGAGTTGTCCTAGCTCTCTGAACTGCTGAGAGGAGCTGCATCCAACAAGGTTGATCACCTCAAAATGTTGTTAATGTGCACAATGTTCTCTTGGTTCTGCTCCCTTTGCTCAGCATCAGTTCCTGTAATTCTTTCCATGCTTCCCTAGAGTTTGACCATTCATGGTTTCTTTTATTCTTTTTTTTCCTTCTTTTTTTTTCAGAGACCATCAGCTCTGTTTTTAGGATGGATCACATTCTTTATTGTAATTCTAATGAGAAATTGCTTCAATATTTTTTCCCACAGCTGCTATTGCTAGCTGTATTTCCTTCCATCCTATTCCTCCCTATTCTCATTTATTTTGTTCTCTCTGTCCTTTTATCCTGTCCCTCCTCAAAAGTGTATTGTATATGATTACCCTCACCCATGATCTTCCCTCTATTCTATCTCCTACATCCCTCCTCCCCGCCCCATCCCCTTTCTCCCATTCCTTTCCTTTCTTTTTTTTCTTTTTTCTTTTTTAGATTTTGCAAGGCAATGGGGTTAAGTGGCTTGGCCAAGGCCACATGGCTAGGTAATTATTAAGTGTCTGAGGCCAGATTTGAACTCAGGTACTCCTGACTCCAAGGCCAGTGCTCTATCTACTGTGCCACCTAGCTGCCCCCTCCCCCTTTCCTTTCTTATTTTACTTTAGGGTAAGATACCCAATTGAATGTGTATATTTCCTCTCTGAGTCACTTCCAATGAAAGTGAAAGCTCACTCATTCCCCCTCACATTCCCTGCCTTTCACTCCATTGCAAAAACATTTTCTTCCCACTTTATGTGAAATAACTTAGCCCATTCTACCTCTCCTTTCCCTTTTTTCTCATCCATTGATTCCATCTTTATAATATATTATACTTTCATATTCAGCTCCCTCCTGTGCCTTATCTACATATGCTCCTAGCTGCCCTGATAATTGAGAACATTCATACAAGTTAACAGTATCATCTTCTCATGCAGGAATACAAGCAGTTCAACATTATAAAATCCTTCATTCTTTGCCTTTCTTGTCCACCCTCTTTATGGTTCACCTGAGTCCTGTACTCGAAGATCAAACATTCTGTTCATCTGTGGTCATTTCAACAAGAAAGTTTGAAAGTCCCCTATTTCAATGAATGTCTGTCTTTTCCCCTGAAAGAGGATGATAAGTTATTTCACATAAAAGAGGCAAGGGAAATATTTTACAGTGGAGAAGATGGGAGAGACAGGAAATAATGCTTGACCCTTGCTCTCACCAGAATTGGTTCAGAGAGGGAATAACATACACTCAGTTGCTTAGAGAAATCTATCCTACCTTACAGTAGGGTTGAGGAACCTGTTTTTCTGCCAAGAGTCATTTGAATATTTATAATATAATTCCTTGACTATAGTTGATCAAAATTTAATTAATTTACCACTAAAAAATTGCTGACTTTTGACTTCCACCTGTATACAGCCTGTTGGCTAGAGGTTTTCTGCCCCTGCCCTATAGGAAAATAAGAAGGGGAAAAGGATAAGGGAAGAGGGGGTGATAGAAGTGAATGGATTTGGTGAGACAGTAGTCAGAAGTAAAACATTTGAGGAGAAACAGTGTGAGTAGAATAAATGAGGGCATGTAGAAAAATTTTGGAGGAACATAGCAATCATAACTGTGAAAAAAAATTATGAAGTAAGTTTATCTGTTATCAAATATATTGATACCTGAGTCAAATTGAAAAAAAATGAGTTATTTCCCAATTGATAAATGAACAAAAATGTAAATAGTCAATTTTCATATGGAGTAATCCATCTATGGTCATTTGAAAAATTCTCTGAAACACTATTGATTGGAGAAGTGTTAATTAAAACAATTCTGAGGTACTGCTCATCCTTAATTATTAGCTAATAGTACAGTAAAGAAAAATGACAAAATGTTGGTGGTTAGGTGAGAAGATTGAGATATTAATGTGCCATAGGTGGTTGTCAGTGGATTTACCCAATGTGTAGAGCATGTTGCAACTATTCCCAAAGAGCTATAAAACCATGCAAAACCTTTGACTCAACAATATCACTATTAGGTCTGTATCTCAAAAGAGATAAAAAACAAAAAGGGAAAGAATCTATATGTGCAAAAATATTTATAGTAGCTCTTTCTGGGCAGCAAAGAATTAGAAATTGAGAAGATGGACATTAATTGGGAAATGGCTGAACAAGTTGTGGCATATGGTTGTGATATAATACTATTGTGCTATAAGAAAAGATGAGCAGGATGTGCTATAAGAAAAGATGAGCTCTCAGAAAAATCTGGAAAGATTTACAAGAATTGATGCTAAGTGAAATGAGTAGAACCAGGAGAATGTTTTACATAGTAACAGCAATATTTTAAGATGTTCAATGGTAAATGACTTAGCTATTCTCAGCAATACAGTGATCTAAGAAAACAAAATGCTATCCAAACTCAGAAAGAACTGATAGTATCTGAATACATGTTAGTATATACTTTTTTAAACTTTCTTTACTTATCTTGAGGATATTTTTGTCTATCTTTTTTCCAACATGACTAATATAGAAATTTGTTTGCATGACTACACATGAATAACATATCTAATTGATTGCTTTCTCAATGGGGGGGTAAGGGAAGAGGAATGGAGAGAATTTGAAACTCAAATTTTTTTTTAGTGTCAAACAGAACAAGTCTAATCTCTTTTATTCATTCAGATGTTCGAAAACAAATAACATATTTCTTCAATTTCTTTCTCTTTATGATAAACAGTCCCAATTCATAACCTGATACTCATAACATGAAGCCCTTCCCCATTCAGATTACTTTTGAGTATCCTCTTCCAAATGTTTTAAAGGTTACCAATGTTCTTCCAAAACTGTGATGCCAGTCCTTCCATAAATATAATACTGTAGAAATGATCTGACAAAAATAAATTAAGAAAGGAATACCAGGAAGAACAGTTATTTGTTCCTGAAAGCTATGAATCTTTTTTTTTTAACCATTGTAGAGACATTTTATTTAGACAACTGAAAACAGTTAGATGTTCAGAAGCAGTATACAATGAGAGAAATCAAACCAAATACTTTATCATGTACTCACTTCTTTACAACTAAAGCAAAAGTCTGCTTTCAGAAAAAAAGTAAAATAGGCCATTACATTTTTTTCTCCATAATAAAGTAAAATGGCTACAAGAAATCTAATTGAAATAGGAGAAATTGGATGTTGGCTTGCACATGTTCATTCAAAAAGGCAGTAGGATAGTGGACTAAATGAGCACAATTCTACCTGCCATTTTATGATAGTCTCAAGTTTTCACTTAGAGACAACACCAAGCTAGTTCCAACAATGGAGCTATAGCATTCCCCATCATTTACTGCCCATGTTTGCCTTATGGAGAGAGTAACTCAGTAAGGCTTCTGCTAATTGCTGCCTGTTTTAATCCACATGTGGCATAACATCCGTGGCATTTTCCAGGTGCTCAGGCCTTCACTTCAGGAGTAGAACTATAGATGGAATCTGAGTTTTCTGAGTTCTTCGTCTGTTGTTTCTGGAAAACTGATCTTCGGTTTTGCTAGTTCTCCACCCTCTTCTTCAGGAAGCACACATTTCCAAAGGCCATATGTTTTCCCTACCACAGTCTGCCATAGTCTCAATGTCCCATCCTTAGAACCACTAGCATATAGTTCTCCATCAGCACTAAACCTTACACAGTGAATAGGACTGAAGTGCCCTTTGTAGGATTCTAGCTCTTCTCCACTATTATAATCATATTTATAAAGCTTAAAATCTTCACCACCTGCAACAAGAAATTCTTTCTCAGGATGAAGAGATACAGAATTATGGGA
Organism: Macrotis lagotis; assembly: GCF_037893015.1. Classification (NCBI taxonomy): domain Eukaryota; kingdom Metazoa; phylum Chordata; class Mammalia; order Peramelemorphia; family Peramelidae; genus Macrotis; species Macrotis lagotis. The sequence continues at coordinate 417,561,971 of NC_133658.1, read as the reverse complement.
GCAGGAGTTTCAAAAGATTTAATTGGCTCCAGACTTGCTGCACTATGAAAAGCAATAGATCTCCCATAGGTTATTACCAGAATCTCTCCTTCAGGAATATATTCCATACTGCTAACTGACATACTAAAATTTAGAGACTTTACTTCTGTCAATGAAGCTCTATCCCAGAGGCAGACAGTTGTCATCTGCTGAAAGAATCTGTGTATCATCCCTGCACCATAAAGCCTTTTTTATACCAGAGGTGTGACCACTGATTTCCTTAGGTTCTGTTTCAGATTTGTTCAAATCATATATGCGTAAAAGTTTATCCTGACCACCTGTCAATAGATAGTTGCTATCTTGAGTGAAATCCACACTCTTTACAATGTGCTTATGAGCCAAGGTCATCAGTTCATCTCCTGAAATAGCATCCCATACTTTGGCTGTAAAATCTGCAGCTGCTGTAGCTGCTTTTGTAGCATCTTTATTCAATGTAGCACCCCAAAAGCACCCTTATGACCCAAAAATGTTCCGATCCAGTCTCCTGTGTCTCCTTGGTGTAGCATAGGTTTACCATCTTTGCAGGCGCTAATTAGGAAATAGCCGTAGGGGGTGATGCCGCCGAAGGCCAGGTCCACCACAGGCCGCGCGTGGCCGGAGCAGGTAAGCGGGGTCTGCCTCATTCGCCATGGCTGCGGCGGCGGCTCCTCCTCAGCGGGCCGTTGCAGGGAGGCGCCGTGGGCTCGTTGGTGTGCTCCGGAGGCCGCCCCGGCCCTGGTGCCGCCGCCCGGAGCTGGTGGTGGTGGGGGGGGGCACGAAGCTGACTCGGCGGCCTCCGGGTCAGCGCGGGGTGGGCTCTGGCCGCCGAGGGAGGGAGAGGAGGAGGAAGGGAGGGAGGGAGGGAAAGGAGGGGAGGGGCTATGAATCTTTTTTTTAAGGAAGATTTTATTTATTTTGAGTTTTATAAATATTCCTCCATTCTTGCTACCCTCCATCCACCCCCCACAGAAGACATTCTGTTAGTCTTTACATTGTTTCCATGATATACATTGATCTCAGCTGAATGTGATGAGAGAGAAACCAAATCCTTAAGGAAGAAAAATAAAGTATCTGAGACAGCAAAATTACATAGATAATGGTTTTTTCCCCTAAATTGAAGGTAATAGGTCTTTGGTCTTTGTTCAAATTCCACAGCTCTTTATTTGGATACAGATGGTATTCTCCATTGCAGATAGTCCAAAATTGTCCCTGGTTGTTGTAGTGATGGAATGAGCAAGTCCATCAAGGTTGATCATCACCCCCATGTTGCTGTTAGGATGTACAATGTTTTTCTGGTTCTGCTTATCTCACTTAGCATCAGTTCATACAAATCCTTCCTGGCTTCCCTGAATTCCCATCCCTCCTGGTTTCCAAAAGAACAATAGTGTTCCATGAAAGTACATATACCACTGTTTGTTAAGCCATTCCCCAATTGAAGGACATTCACTTAATTTCCAATTCTTTGCCACCACAAACAGGGCTGCTATGAATATTTTTGTACAAGTGATGTTTTTACCCTTTTTCATAATCTCTTCAGGGTATAGACCTAGTAGTAATATTGGTGGATCAAAGGGTATGCACATTTTTGTTGCCCTTTGGGCATGAAACTTAAAATTTTAAAGGAAATGCTAAACGTTATTTTTACATATAATTAGGAAAAAATAAAATATAAAAATAAAGTTTTTCTGTCGGGGGTCGGCCCTGACCGCCTGGGTGGATAGGACCTCCCCGGGAGTGAGGTCAGACCAACCCAGAGAAGACACGGCTCCTTAAGGGGAGCAGTGGCTTCGCCTGGTTGGCCTGTGTCCATTGCTCCAATCGGGTGGTAGGTTCTGCCCTCGGGGCGGATTGGGGTGGCAGCCCGGAAATAACTCCCTATATTATCCAGCGCCCTGAGCTATTCGGGGGATCCCTCTGCACCTAATAAAACATATGCCTCCTGAAGAAGTGTCTGCCTGAGTCCCTCCTCGCTGATCCCCGGGGGAGGGAAATACCAGGGACGCCTGAAGCAGTGCCCACTGAGGAGCTCACTCGGGAGTCCGGGGAAGAAGACCCCGGACAGAACTGGCCCCCGAACAGGGACACCCGAAGACCCCGCCGAGTGAGGTAAGCCTGTTTAAGTAAAAACAGAAGAAGCAGACACCCTAGGTCCACGGGACACCTAGAGGGAGTAAACATGGGCAAAGGAATGTCTAAGCATTTACAGCCAGAGGATTCAGGAGTATTAGCATGTCAAGTACATGCACTAGTAAAGACTCAAGCATAAGAGTCCGTATAAAAGAATGTAAGGATTGGGTGGAAAAAATATTGGTTGTCTCCCCTTGGGTCTCCCACACCGGCATTGACCCTCAGAAGTGGAGAGTGGTAGGAACTCAAATGGCCTCTTATAACACAGAAAAACCTGGCTTTCTATCGGACACAGACTTTGTGATTTACTCCGTGGTGGCTGCAGCTCTTGACCCGCAGCCTCCACTGGGAGCCGTGCCCGGAGAAACACAAACAGGGCCCTCGTTACTAGGGGAACCTGAATGGCCTCCGCCCCCAGATGAGGGGCTTGACGACCTGAGGGAACCAGCCCCCAAATACCCTTAAAGAACTAGGGAGTCTGCTGTAGATTTTACCAGCAGAGTGCAGACCACCGTGGAAGGGAAATTTGGGACAGGGAATGCAGCACAACCATTAATCATTCAGTTAATAAAGGGAGGACTAACTCATTCAAAGGGCTTGCTAGCTACTCTGCCTGCTGACCCCTCCTTAGAGGAGATAATTGATAAGGCCCTAGACGAGGAACCCCCCCCCCACCCTCTCCAAACCTCTATTAATCTCCTCGCTAATGCTTTACAAACCACAAACTTAGTGCCTAGATCAAAGGGTAAAGGAAATTGTTTCCGATGTGGAAAGACCGGTCACTTTCAAGCTGAGTGCCGTAATTCCCAGAAGAGTGCAATGAAGTGCTTTGTCTGTGGTAAACCTGGTCATATAGCAAAGCATTGTAGGCAGAAAAACAAAAAACAGAAGTATAGCAATGGTGGGCCACAGGGAAACGGGAAGAGGGGTCGAGAAGCCGAGGGCCCGACCCCAGGGCTGATCTGTTAAATCCCTCGGTTACTATTCCCCTCTCAGAGAGCACAGAATTGAGCCCATGGACTACGACTACTGTTAAAGCCTCCCCTAGGGACTTCCACCGTTTAGTGATTGGAACTGCTCTTGCTCCCCAGGTCATTGTCCACACACAGCTCCTAAGCCCAGGCCAGACTTCTATAACTGTTACAAATCCCCATCATTACCCAATAGAGCTAAAAGGCGGTGAGCCTGTTGCTCTTGCTATTTCCCTCCCCTGGATAGATAAGGATTGGAGAGAGCGTACCCATGAGGACACATTTGTGGCCTGGACACAGGCTATATCAGCCCACCGTCCCACTTTACCACTTATAGTGGAGGGAAGAGAGATTGTAGGTTTAATTGATACAGGTGCTGATGTCTCGGTCATATCCACAAAAGATTGGCAGCCCTGTTGGGAACTTTCAAAAACTCCCCAAGACATCACGGGAGTTTCAGGAGGTACTTTGGCGAAAAGGTCTCTAAGATTTCTAAAATGGAAAAGTGATGATATAGCAGGGATTTTCCGCCCTTTGGTACTTACTATTCCTATGTCCCTATGGGGGAGGGATGTTTTGCAAACTTTGGGCTTGTCTCTGACTACAGACACAGCTTTAAACCACTAGGGGTCACTGGAGGGCCGCAACCCATACCACTGACGTGGCGATCTGACAAACCGGTTTGGGTAGATCAGTGGCCCCTCACCAAAGAGAAATTACAGGCCCTTGCTAATATAGTACAAGGACTTTTATTGGCTGGACAAGTAGAGCCATCCACCAGCCCATGGAATTCCCCAGTTTTTGTAATCAAAAAGAAAAGTGGGAAATGGAGAATGTTAGTAGATCTAAGAAAGGTAAATGCCACCTTACAACCTATGGGTACCACCCAGCCTGGGTTACCTTCTCCAGTTGCCATTCCAAAGGCTTGGCCCATAACTGTTATAGATATAAAGGATTGTTTTTATAGTATACCCCTTAACCCTGTAGATAGACAGCGCTTTGCCTTTAGTGTACCTGCTGTAAATTATCAAGAACCTGCTCAGCGTTTTCAGTTTAAAGTCCTTCCACAAGGCATGGCAAACAGTCCCACTCTATGTCAGGTTTATGTTGCACAGATTCTGATGCCCATTAGGCGAGAACACTCGGGAGCCATTATTATTCATTATATGGATGACATATTAATTTCTGCATCCCACCGGACTGTTGTCTTGCTTATTTTAAAAAAGATTACCTCAGCCCTAGCAGCATATGGATTACAAGTTGCCCCTGAAAAGATACAAACAGAACCTCCTTACACATATTTAGGACATCAGGTATACAAGGATTTAGTGAAGAAATATCCTAAGATTGATACAGCTCAAGTTTCTACATTAAATGACTTTCAGAAATTAATTGGTTCAATCCAATGGCTAAGGAATGTAGTTCCTATTTCCAATGATATGATGTATCCATTGTATGATATCTTAAAAGGCTCATCTGATTTGAACTCGCCCCGTACATGGACCCCTGCAGCCATGGAAGCTGTTACCCAGATACAGGACTTGGCATCCACATCAACTGTTGCCTGATTAGATCCAACCGCTCCGGTTTATGTAACTCTGGTGTGTCATCCTTCATTGGGTAAGGCCGGAGTAGTGTTTCAAGTTACAGGTCCTTTATAATGGGTACATTGATCAAAATCCATGAAGTCTATACCCTCCAGGTTTGAAGTGGATGCACAACTCCTTTTGAAAGCAGCAGAAGCTGCGATCACTATTTTTGGCACCATTCCTATGTTACTGCTCCAGGAAGATCCTGCAATACTTACTCATTTAGCACAGAACTCCAAGGAGTGGGCCATGTTATTGTCTACTTATCCCACTTCTCAGGGTCATCCACCTCCCTCATTACGAGGATGGTTGCAACTCCCTTTGAAGTATCCCTCCAACCCAGTAGTTCCTCAACCAGTACAAGGAGTCAATGTTTTTACCGATGCTACCAAACACCATAGAGCATCTATTTATATTCCAGACAAGAAGATATTGAAGGTGTTACAAACTCCATATGCCTCAGCCCAAAAGAATGAATTGCAGGCCATTGTGATAGCCTTAGAACTGTATGCTTATGAGCCTTTTAACTTAATCACTGATAGCTATTACTGCTTTGTTTTATTGCAACAGCTAGCTCTAGCAGATCTTTCTTTGTCCAATTCTGCAGTCATAGATCTCTTACACCAAGCACAACGGTCTCTCCTACACCGCTCTGACCCCCTCTATGTCTTACATGTCAGATCTCATGTGTCCACTTCTGGCCCAATCTACTCAGGGAATGCCATAGCTGACTCGGCTCTCCTTGACCCTGATATCAAAAGTGAGATAGTCACGTATGCAGATCCTTCTATTGTTCATGACACATTTCATCTCCCAGCAAAAACACTTGCACGGCTTTATGGTCTTCCTAAGGAAGAGGCACGTCGCATTGTCTGACAATGCAGGTATTGTGTCCCTTTTCGCCCTGCCCCGACTGTACGTGCCACCAACCCCCGGGGCCTGGCCCCTAATGATATTTGGCAGATGGATGTCACCCACTTTCAGGCCAGCTTGATTCATGTCACTGTGGACACTTTTTCTAACTTTATTATGGCCACTTTGCAGCCTGGTGAGGCTGTACGCCATGTGATAGCTCATTGTCTTCACTGCTTTGCCACCCACAGGATACCTCGGTTGTTAAAAACCGACAATGGCCCGGCCTATACCTCCTCTGCTTTTGCTCGCTTCTGCCACCAATTCGGTGTCACTCATGTTACCGGTATCCCTTACAACCCCACCGGTCAAGCCATTGTGGAGCGTGCCAATCAGTCCTTGAAGCGCACTCTCATTAAACAAAAAGGGGGAGTGCGTGGTAGACTCACTGCAGTTCAGGTAGCAACTGCGGTCTTCACCAGGAATTACTTGATTGGTGATGATCAGGGCATTACCCCTGCTATGAAACAAATACTACCTCCACAAACTCCACTAACACAAGAAACACACACACAGACAAAAAACCTAACAAAAAATAAACCCACAACAGTATGGTGGAGAGATGAGGAAGGACAGTGGCATGGTCCCGCCCAGGTGATGGTATGGGGAAAGGGATTCTTGAGTCTCCACACAGGTGAAGGGACACCCTGGGTCCCCACCAGGTGGACCAGGACCTGTACAGAAGATAAAGAGAAACCACCAAAAAAGCAGACGGAAGCGCCTCAACAGGACGCAGAAAGCAAAGATGGCACATAAATGGCTAAGTATACTAGGAATATTAAGCAGATTAAAACCCATTGACTCCCGATCCATTCCCCTTCATTGGAAAAATCTTACTGAGGCCACTCATTTTACTTATTGGACAGTAATACCAGGGTTTCCTATGGTTGTTCCAGCCACATGGATAGGAGATCCAGTGGAATTACAGTTAGCAGGCTCTGCTTACCTAGTGCTAGGAGGACTTAAAGGGGCTCCTCCTGAAAAGAAACATGATCTGAAAAGCCCTGTAACTTTGACTTCTTTGCATCTTCCGATATGCCTTACTACAGGCTCTCACCCCCTCTGTGCTCAGGTGGTAAATGGAACACTTAAAGAAACCCCTCATGGACCAGATAGCAATCTTGGGCATGGTGACTTCTTGCATTTTTCTATGATCCAACATCTTATGCCTGTGGCCTATCTGACGCCAGTTGATAAGACCAAAGGAGATATACACTATGTCTCGTCACTCCCTCTGCCTAATAACAGTTTTATAGGGAGAATGGCTTTGAGCGAGTTCAATAAAACGTGGCATTGGATTCTGGGAGGCGGATGCAATACCACTAAACCCTCTTGGGAAAGTAATAAAACTGATGGCCCTTGTAATTTTATGGACAGGATTAGAGTGGCTGCAGGAATGTCCCCTAACCAAGAAATACCCCATTCCCCTCTACCACCATGCTCTCCTTCACCAACTATGTTTGAAGCCGTACAGGTTTGTTCTACAGGAGTTCCAGTCTACGGTCCCAACGTGAACGGCACTCAAGTGTATTTCCTGGATGGCGGCCCAGGCCCCTACTTCGCCGCTCCGGTCCCACATGTGATGAAAGACAAAAGTACCAGACCACAGACGCACCTTTGGAAAGCCGCAGCAGCCTTCGATGTCATCATTCATTCTACGGACAACACTGCCCCTGCCAAAGTGAACAACACCATCTGGAACCTTTGGGCTGAACTGTTTTATGACTTATATTGGGTGTGCCCCGAAGGACAGAGGACAGACTATTGGTGTAATGTCTTTACCACACAAGCAGTGACTGTCCTACCTATCTATCTAGATGAGTTAGACAAAATAATCAACACCATAAGGAATATCACAGATCAGTATAAGAAAGATATGGAGGATGATCACGGTCTATTCCCTGATTGGATAAATAAGATAGACCTTAATCATTGGATGCATTATTTGTTGATTCTTGGTGCATGGTGTTTAATGGCCTTATTGCTATGTTGCCTGTTTCCCCTTCTTTTTTCTCTGTTTATAAAAATGGGGCGTTGGGCCCTTGAGCAACTCAAGGCAGACATACTCATGTCAAACAAAAAGGGGGAGTTGTCGGGGGTCGGCCCTGACCGCCTGGGTGGATAGGACCTCCCCGGGAGTGAGGTCAGACCAACCCAGAGAAGACACGGCTCCTTAAGGGGAGCAGTGGCTTCGCCTGGTTGGCCTGTGTCCATTGCTCCAATCGGGTGGTAGGTTCTGCCCTCGGGGCGGATTGGGGTGGCAGCCCGGAAATAACTCCCTATATTATCCAGCGCCCTGAGCTATTCGGGGATCCCTCTGCACCTAATAAAACATATGCCTCCTGAAGAAGTGTCTGCCTGAGTCCCTCCTCGCTGATCCCCGGGGGAGGGAAATACCAGGGACGCCTGAAGCAGTGCCCACTGAGGAGCTCACTCGGGAGTCCGGGGAAGAAGACCCCGGACATTTTTCATAATTTAAAAACCTAGTAAAATTAATTGCATTGAAATAATTTGTAAAATGGAAAGCAGGATTTTTGATTATTTTGTTATGGTCCAATGATTGTTAAAACCAAATCATTTCTCATTTTCCATATACATATATATATATATATATATATATATATATATATATATATATATATATATATATATGAAGAGGTAGAGAGAGAGAGCACAAAGGTGTGATTTGAATGTGAAGGGTTGATTTTTTAAGAAATAAAGGGATAAAAAAGAGGCATATACTTGGGGAAAGGGAGAAATATAATATGATAAGTTATTTCACATAAAAGAGGCAAGGGAAATATTTTACAGTGGAGAAGATGGGAGAGACAGATCATTTCTGATCAATTATTGCTTGTTTTTAGTTAATCAATTCCTTCATGTGACCAAAGTATATTTTATTTCAGTGGCAGTAACAATAAGCAATCAAAAGACTCTGTTAGCTGAAAATGAGTGAGAATCAGAAATAACTTTATATTTAACAAAAATACTTGATCCATATGGTAATTAGCAAATTCATTTTAGATTTTAAAGTCTCTCTACATGGTATTGCTAAATTCTGGCTATTTAGGACACAACTTAATACAATGACACCAAACAGAGATATATAATGTAATTAATCGTAAAGAGGTTGCTTATAACATTTACAACAATTAATCTGATGATTTATTCTCTTGAAATCTCAACCTTATTATTATTATCTATCAAAATGATAGTATTTTTTATTACTATCAATGATATTTTATTGAGATAATCCTTTTGGATTTAGGCTTTTTTTTCTCCTACTTGTTTACTCTTGTTTAGAATTATCAAGGAAAAAATTCCAGGTAAATAATTATTGAATTAAATCTATCTTTTTAGACTTTGAAACATATACTTTGAATAGTATTATGAAAAGCATTATATCAAACTCAAATTTTTAAAAAAGGACTAAAAATCTGGTATAACAAGGGGATAACTGCAAACCAAATTATCTTGTGCAACTAAACATAATTCGTAAACAAAATGCTTGTCACTGATAAAGTGAACTAATATATATTGTTGCTTTTGTTTACTGATTATTAGCTATCAGTGATTGACTATTGATTATATAATTTTCACTTATCAATGGCAGAGCATTGCTTTGTGTTATTTTATTAAAATGACTGACATTTTGGATTATTATTGAATTTTTGATTACTAAAAAATATTTGCTCTGCCTTAGAGAAAATTTTTTTCTTATGCTACAGCACAAATTGTTACCTGATTTATATATTCTAAAACTTCTCACTTGATGCACTTGTAATTCATATGTTGATCAATATGTTAAAAATCATGAAACAGCAGATTACCATAATATATGATATACCTTATATAAGTTTTTAAATGACTGCTAATGACTGATATTGTGTAAAAATTTTATTCTCAGAGACCGATTGAAAAGAGAATACTATCCAGAAATACATTGTTAAAGATCCAGGTAAGTATCCTGGCCACCACTATTCCTAATTGAACAATAGGAACTTCAGTCTGGAAACAACAGATCCCATTCTAAAGATTCTGGAACTTGGAGAGTGACTAGGCTGGCACCTGTCATCAACTTCACAGAGAGAAAAGGGTTGTAAACCAGATAATGCAGTCCCTACAATCTTAGAGACAGTGTCATGTTGCTTAATATTAATCTGTACTGTTATTGTCCTAAACAAGCCCTTAACATTTCTCTATAAACTACTATGTATTCATTTCCTGTGTAAAGTCTCATATCATTATTTTATTCTTATGAATGTTATGTGGTTGTGTAGTATCAGTATCAAAAAAATGGATTTAAGTAAACACATTTTGTGTACCTGTAGATACAAAAGATATTTTCAATGTTATGTTATTATGTATTGTTACAGCTATAAAATAGCTCTAGTGCTATGAAACAACTTCAATGTTTACAATATTACTGTTAACATAGCAACAAGTTCATGTGGTTCTAAATTTTAAGCAATGAAATTGACTATGTGAGGTAGAACTTCTTGGGTACTATGACTCTGATTTGATCTTCATTTGAATTCAGGTGAAACTTTATTCTGCTAAAGTAGTACTCCATCATACAAGGGGGAAATACCAAAATCAGTGCAAAAAGAGTGATTTCTCAGACTTTTAGTTACAGTCATTTAAAGGGAACTGTAGATTGCTGGTAAGTTGAGAGTCTTATGAAGGCAAGGACAAAATCTTTTTGACTCAGTTTCCCCATGGTACAGTTGCCCTTTTAAAGGAGAAAGTTTTCAACATTGAAATTGGTCTAGTTCTTATTCATCATTATTAATGTAGAATTATAAAGTGGATTGAATTGATCAAATATTTATTAAGTACCTATTATGTACCAGCTACTTTATAGGAAAGTGTTAACAAATATTATTTCATTTGTTACTCTTAACAACCCTAGAAGACAGGTGCTATTATTTTCCCCATTTTATTGGCAAGGTAATTAAGGCAGACAGTGGTTAAGTGACTTGTCCAGAGTCACACAGCTAGGAAATGTCTGAAGCCAAATTTAAATTCAAGTCTTCTGACTTCAGGCTCAGTGATTTATCATTATGTCACCTAAATCAGTTGTAAATTGATTATCTGTAAGTATTTTCAGACATTTAACTAGGTCCAGAGTTGAGAAAATTTTGTTTCAACTTCCTTTATGAGTAGTATCTGTAATTTTCAGACCCAGATCGGAGAGTTTATTTCTGTCATAGCAGTCCCCCAATTCATTCCACACATTAAATCCCTCTGACAAGTGAATTATTTACTGTTAGAAATAAAAAACCCAACATAGTTTTTAAAAACAAAATAATCATTTACATTTATCCCAATTTTAGGTGTTAGCCTATGCTCAGAAAAGAATAAAGGTAAGTAATTTAATTAAGAATCAAGACCTTTTTTGTCTCTTGGATGAACTCCTTGGAAAATCTGGTGAAGTCTACAGTGTCTTCTCAGAATAATGCTTTTAAATACAAAAAAAGAAAACACATAGGAATACAAAAAACAATATATTAAAATAAATATGTAATTTTTTCCATCCAAATTCACAAGAACCTTTGAAATCTGACCATTGACACCTTGGGAGTTCAGGGACACCAGGTTTAAAATCTCTTCAATAGATAAGTCTTAGCTTTTGAACTTATTCCAGAACCCAAAACTTAAAGTCATATTTACTCTTATATATCATGAACAAAGAGGGAGAGGTGGGATTGAATAATATATTTGAAACAATTTGGAGATACTGGTTGCTCTCAACTTCCTGTGATAGGTCCAAAAGTTATTGTCTCTTGGAGTCAAATTGGAAAGCACACAAAGGTGAAACAAGCAGCTCATTTTCCTATCATCAGTGAATATATAGACTGATTTTTATAATGTTATATTTTTATAATGTTTGATAATATTTTGGATGGATTGGAATTTTGTGGCAGGTAGATATTATTATAATTATTATAAGATTTTAAAGGCATTTAGTCCAAGATTTTGTTCTCCCTTCTGTCTACAAATACCATCAGAAGCATCCAATTTAGAAACAGAAGAGATTCCCCAACTTTGTAGATTCAACAGCATTTTCTCTGTTTTTTAAGAGTCTAAAGGAAAAGTAGAATAACCAAATGTAATTGTTTAAAAAACACAAAACTGAGATTTGGTCTTAAGTGGTCTAATTATTCTCTTATCATTTTCATATTCATTGAATTAGTGTCTATTATTAAGTATCTATTATGTGGGAAGCACTATGTTAAGCAGTTCTCCAGTTAAATAAAACTTTGCTTCTATAAATATCTTCTGGAGCTCTCATCCTGTGCTAAAAAGCAGAATAGTTAATAATTTCTTCAGTTAGCTTAATAAGAATTTTATCCTTTAAAATATTGAGTAAACAATGAAGAAACTTCTCTTCTATATGCAATTCTAACCAAAAGTGAGGAACTAGTTTCTGGGATTAAAAATTAATGGGGGGGTGGGGAGTACCTGAGTTCAAACCTGGCCTTGGACACTTACTAATTACCTAGCTGTGTGGCCTTGGACAAGCCACTTAAACCCATTTGCCTTGCAAAAGCCTAAAAAAAAATTAATGGAATTTAGTGTGGTCCTTCTATCTAATCTAACTCGATATTTTACAAGTGAAGAAACTGAGGTACAAAGAAGGAAAATAAATAATGGCCTATGGTTGCATATTTGATCAGTAGTTATGTAGTTCCTAGGAAGCAGAAACATGATTCATACAAGACCTCTGACTGTTAGTTAATCTTGTAGTCAACAGATATTAATATAATCAATTGTGAAAACTGATCTTGGAAGTCATTGAGCTGACTTTGGACAAAGTCTGTACTCAAAAAATACACCTCTTTATCCCTCAGTATCTGTATCAATATGGTGGTAGAGAACCAGAGGTCCAGACCTTAATTTCCACATAATTCATTATAAATATCTACTGTTATCATCATCCCTGACCTAATGTATACTTTAGCATTTGGTTTGGGCTAAATATTGTAATTATGGTTGACTCTAAAGCTCCCTTGTTCATCATTGGTGAGGAAGTAGAGTTCACATTGAGGCTGAGCATTATTATTATTACATTCCAATTATTTAAAAAGTATGTCTGTTATTACTCAGGAAAAAAAATCCTCTTAGCAGTGCAGTGTTGGGGTGAAGGATAGATATGAAAAATTTAAAAGCAATGTATTTTAAAAATAAATGAATACATGAATAAATTAGCAAATTCAACATCACTCAAAGTTCTTAAATGAGGGACAGTGGATTTTTTCTAAATGAAATCATTAAGAAAATGCTTGCATTCAGTAGAAGGTGGGATGAGGATCTCTAAAGGCAGTTAGGTAATTCAGTGGATTGAGTAATGAATCTTAAACTAGAGAGAGCAGAGTTCAAATGTGACCTCAGATACTTATTAGCTATATAACCCAGTCACTTAATCTTTCTCAGCCATAGTACCTGCCTCTCACGATTATTGTGAGGATCAAGTGAAATAATATTTACCAAGTGCTTAAAGGAATCTGGAACATAGTAGGCAATTAATAACATATTTCTCTCCTAGTTTCCTCAAGGTCCCTTACAAATCTAAGACTAATTGTTCACATGTCTAAAGTGTAATGCAGCCTTTGAAGTTAGAAATCTCTTAAAGTTGGATAAATTCCTTTATTTTTTCTCTTGACAAAACTTTTAATTTTCAAATTATATTTTTAAATTTTAACTTAAACTTCAACAAAAAATTTTCTATCAACTCAACAAAACACTGAAAGAGGATTCTATATGACACCATGACTTTCACAATACTCACTTTTTAAAAATGCTTTTCTGTGCTTCAACTCTTTTATGCATTTCAAAAATACCACAATGGCCCTTTTTTTGTTGCATCAGTTTTTTCTACTCTCCCCTTTCATTCTTACAATTAAACCAGAGATAGAAAGGAAAAATAATGCCCTGTAAAAAATAAATATAATTATCATTGCTAAATGAATCCAGCCTTTCCAAGATTCCCATCAGAAACATCTAGCTAAAAAATATAGAGTTAGTTTATGACTCATCTATTCATTTCTGAAAAACTGAATTTAAAAGTTTCTACAAGGTTACTATATTTTGTTATATGTCTGTTCTGTTAAGAGAAAATGATAGTAAGTTATTCAGTGTTCTCATTTGTAAATAAGTAAGTTGGACTTCTAAGGTTCTTGCTAGTTCCAAATCCTTTGCCTATTATTCTAATCTAAAGTTGCCAAAAAGTTGCACTGAAGGAAAAGATTAACAACTCATCAATACCTGTTCTATCATATTGGAGAAGGGAAGTAGAAGAAAAAATTAACTGATTTCAAGTTCACTAGTGAGTCACTGTTTGCTTCCTCTTCTTTATCAGAGAAAAAGCAAAAGTCATTCTGACCCTTGAGGCTTATGGCCCTATAGATTCTCAGAATGAATTTGTGGTTCAATTCAATTTAGCAAATATGTATTAAGTATCTATGAGGTACAAAGCATTGTGATAAGCAGAGAAAGAGGTACATAGTTTTAAAAGTTAGAATTTGTTTAGTATGATATAAAGACATATACACAGAAAACTGCAAAGCAAAATTAGATATTGGAAAAATAAATAAGAATGGAACAACATACTATTTGAAGAAGAGTAAGGGGATTAAGGAAGGCATCCTGGAGAATGGGGCATGGAATTCAGTTTCAAAGAATACATAAAAGCATAAATAGTAGAATCCTAAGGGTCAGCTAGGTGGCACAGTGGATAGAACACCTGCCCTGGAGTCCAGAGAACCTAGTCTGGAGAACTTGAGTTCAAATCTAACCTCGGAAACTTAATAATTATCTAGCTGTGTGACCTTGGGCAAGCCACTTAACCCCATTGCCTTGCAAAAACCTAAAAAAAAAAAAAAATAGAATCCTAAGATCATAAACTTCAAACTAGAAAGATACTTAGAAATCATCTGCCCCTCCTTATACATATGAAGAAGCTGATGCTCAGAGAGGAAGGAAAGAAGAAAATTTTAAAAATAAAGGAAGGAAAGAAAGAAGGAATGAAGGAAAGAAGAAAGCAAACATTTATTAAGTGCCTATTGTCTGCTGGATACTCTGCTCAGCATTTTGTAAACATCTCATTGTATTTTCATCACAACCCCAGAAGGTGGGGACTATGATTAAATGAATTTGATTGATGAAGGAATTATAACAAAAAAGATTACATGATTTGCCTAGGGTCATATAGCAAGTAAATGAATGGTTATGAACTCAGTTCTTCTTAGCTCCAGGCTCAGTACTCAACCCACTGCAACATATAGCTGTGAATGGGATAAAGTCTGATATTTCTTCAGGAGAATATTATAGATTAGAATAAACTCAGCTAAGGGTATGTCTCTTCTGCCCCTCCTCCCCTGACAAACAACTTCTGGAATGTTGGTGAATGTTATCATGACCAGAATGCAAACTGATCTGGCTCCTTATCTACTGAGTCCAGATGTCTCCAGCCTCAGGGCTGGAGGAGAAACAAGTCTCTGTTTGGATTATATGCTTTTCTTTAAATTAGCTTTAGATTGTGAAGACCACATTTTTAACTAATGAGGATGGGTCAGTGGGGGGGGGATCACTTTAGGATATATTGTTCCTACAATTCATGTCTTCATGGCCTCACTCTCCCATCTGCATGGTGAGTTGAGGCCTGCTTCTCAAGAATCGAATAAAGACTTTTTCCTCTTCATACCTTGAGAAATCTCCAAAATTTATTTAAAAGGGGGTTACATACCACACAGCTGCTTTAAAAGTTTAATCTCAGAGAAACAAAATTACATACACTAGATTAAATAAATGGTAAGTGGCAGAGCAGTATTCAGATACAGCTCTTCAGCCTTCAAGTTCTGTCCATGTTCCATTGAGCCATATTGTGTCTTGAATTCAGTGGCAGAACTTGGGATAATATTGGAATTAAGAGAAAGAGAATTCCAATCAAAGGAAGATGAATAAGTAAAAGGAAAGAGAAAGGAAAATGTAAAACACCTGTGAGCATGAACCATAGTGTGAAAAGCAGAATAAGTCAGATTATGGAAGGTTTTAGCTAAAATTCATTTGGTAAAAATAATTAGTAATGATAATTATATAATAACAATACATCACACATTGTATATAAGGATATATTAGCATATATATGCATATTTAGCATATACATAAGAAAGATAGTACTAATAAAATAATTCATAACATATTGATTTAGAAGTTAAACAGTGCTTTACTCACCACAACCTTGTTATTGAATAATTATTGCAGGGACAAGGATCATTATTCCTTTTTGTGAATGAACAAGATATTTAGGGAAGTTAGATGATTTGGCCAGTGTTACATAATCAATAGAGTATAAGGAATTATTGAAAGATTTTGAGAAAATAATGGCAGTCATGACTAGATCTATGCAAAAGGTAGCTTATTCTGGTACCTGATTGATGAATCTGATAGCCAAAACCCTCCATAAGAAGATTCATAAGTTTTAGCATTGGAAAAGACCATAGAACTCATCTATTTCAATTTCTTCATTTTATGAGTGGAAAAATTGAGGTCAAAAGTGGTTTAATGACTTATCAAAAGTCATACAGGTAACAGAATGAGAATTAAAACCCAAAGCTGACTCCAAATCTGGCAGTCTTACAACCAAATCTTAGAGAAAAGCAGGAACAGAAGGATCTTTTAGGAGGCTATTGAAATAATTCAAAGGGGACAATGAAAGATTATATTAGATTGTGATAATAGAAATAAATATGAAGGAACAACAGTAAGAAATGGTACAGTGGTAGAAACAATAGGAAATAGTAATCAGTGAACTATAAGGGTAAAGGAGAAGGAGGAGTCAGAGATAATCCCAAAGTTATAAAGAAGGGAGATGAGGTGAATGGTAACACCATGAACATAAGTAGTGAAGTAAAAAGTTGAAGTAAATTTAGTAAGAAGGTAGGCTTAATTGGAAGATGTTAACTTGAATGAGTTCGTGAGACCTTCATGTGGAAAGGTCCTGTATACTATTGAAAATACAATCTGAAAAAAAATACAATCTGAAACACACCTTCATTGCTGGGTTTTTTCCCTTCTCAGGCATAAATATCTGAACCTAACCATATTAGGGTAATGGCCCCATATTTGTTTACTGAGAAACTAAAGAAAGATTTGGGTTAGGGACTAATGGCTATATCAGTTTCTATAATTTTCTATTGGATAACAAAAGTTTTGGATCAAAAGTGGTGCAGGCATTATTATTAAAGGTAAGGTTCATGAGCACTTAAAATGAGCCAGTATGGCTACCTCAATATACCAAGTCCTCATTTCTTTTTTGATAATATTATGAGACTGATGGAAATATCATGTGTACAGTAGAACTAGATTTCAACCATACATTAGGAAAAGTCTCTTATGATATTCTTATGGACAAGATGATAATTTGTCATTTAGATTGTCTTATGGTTATTCAAATTCCTAGTCCAATGTAATCCTATGCCACTATTTTAAAAAGATAGATTGAGAAAGGCCTAATGTCATCTTAATTCTGCTTTTAGAAATATAGATACGACATGAGTTGTAATTATAGCCCCAGAAAAAACTCCTTAACAATGGAGTTGGTGTTTGAGTTCCCACCCCTATACTGGGAAAAACTACTCTCTTCCATTTGGCTCACAGAGTTGTCCCCCATTCTCCTGTAATCCACTAAAGGATTCCAAAAGCCTTAAGGACAGGGTCATCCATAAGTGTTCATGCGAAATAAGATGAGATTAGTTGAATGTAGTTATCAACAGACTATTTTAAAGTTTACAAGGTCTGTCAGTTATATTCAAACAGGGTAAGACAAGGGGCAGAGGGTTAGAACTGTTAATTCCTTCAGGACTGGATTTTTTTTTCCCTTAGTAATTACTCATGGAAGTGAACACTCAAGATTAAGAGAAAAGCCATATACTTCTCCACTCTTTGTTTATTTAGTGTTCACCTCTCATAGTCTCCTATGGAGACTTAGCTTTAAAGAAATGAATGCCACCATGGTGGTATTGATGTTCCAACGTTGGAATAAAATCCTGACCATTTCCTTTTTTCCCCTCCTCTTAATTTCTTCTCTTCTTTCTCTCTTCTCCTTCTTGAGATGTCCTCAAAAATTTCTCATGCAGAGAAAAAACCCTGCTCTCTAGTCCTATCATGTTAGTTTCCTCTCTTCAAAATAGGGGGAAAAGTACACCTTCCAGGATTAGAACCTTAGAATCCCTTACAAATAGTCAACCAAAGCTTTATCCACAGATTTTTATATTCAGAAAATATTATAATATAAAACAAATAAACAAAAAATAGCCACCAGTTACCTGACATCTACTATGACTTTCCAAATTCTATCATTACATTATTTATGATGTGGAAGGGTTATTAAGCTTGCAATTGTAGTGAATCATTTAGCAAATAATTAATGAATGAAGAACAATCATGTCATTTCTTCTAAAACTGTTCTTTAATTTCATTTTACACTCTCAGAAATAAAACAAACATTAAGCTTAGTCGCTTTCAATGTGTCAGACATAAGAAAAACACTTTCAGTTAATTTTGTAGACAAAGTGCCAGATTAGACGGTTATCAGGGTCCAACTAAATCTAGTTTCTGTCAATTACATGCTTTCAGCAGTGGAAAATCTAAGATTCCATTGTGGTTTGGTACTTACTTGAAGATTTTTTCTTTACTTTGGCCCAGTGAATTATTCACAATATTTCCTTCTCCATAAGAGCACTTTAAACCTTTAGTAAGTGATAAATATCTTTGATGTGGATTTGGATTGGATGGGAAGATTCTTTTTGCTATCCAAGTTGGGTAAAGAGAAAAGAAACATTATTGAAAAAACTGATCACTTTCCAGTAAAGATGTAAATGTTACAGCTGAACTTGACTTTCCTCAGAAATTCCTCAACAACAATTAAAAGAAGCACAGGATGAAGCAATAATGAATAAAACCAAAATAAAAATATAAATAAACTTTTCCATCTGATCCAGGACTGAGCAAGAAAATAGTCAGAAGTCTTCATGTTCTCTGCTCAGAGGAATTCCAGAAGTGCTAAAGCCAACTAAATCTTAGATCTGTCATTCTAGAGCCTCAGCCAGAAACAAAGCCAACTTATATTCACTAGGAGACAGGAAACATATTCTCCAGGCAACCCACTTGGGTAGAGTACACTCTAGAAGGTTTGCAAGTGCTTAGTCTCTTATACTTAAATGATCAAAGCCAGGGAATAAAGGAACTAGATGTGGAGTAGAGGTGTTCTGGGTTTCTTTAGGAGTCCTGAAGTCAACATGATCAATGTTATCTGACCAGAACTTGTCAGAGCAGTAACAGGGGACAAAACTAATTCTTGGTGAGTGATTGTGAAAAGAGGAGGCCAGAGAGAGAAACAGGATGAAACTCACAGCATTGGTTCACAAAGAAAAAAAAGACAGAGGTTAAAGCAAAGGGCATAGTCTTATCTCAAGTCCAGATCAATTTCTCGACTCAGAAGAAGGCATAGAAGAGGGGGAGCAGCAGAAACCAGGTTCCAGTCATCCCACCCATTACTATGCCAAGGAAGTTCCTCTTGAATAAAATAAAAATTGACAAGAGGAAAAATGAGATAGAAAAAGCAAACAGCAATCAATGGTTGAATAAAACATCATGAAATATAAGAACAAAACCAAAATAACAAAATATTAGAAGATTATATGAAATATTTACTATAAAAAGCAACTTGCTTAATAAACATTGAGAAAAAAAAGCAAAACATGGCCACCCTATTTCAAGACATCATAGAAGAAAACTGTCTATGTCTATTAAAATAAAGGAAGCAAAGCTAAAATAAAAAAATCCACTATTCACCTCCAGTACAACAAAACAAAACAGTCTGAACATATCTAGGAATATTTACAGCCAAAATCTAGAACTTCCAGATGAATGGGAAAAAATTATATATATATAAATATGTTGTCTAATCTGAAATTCTTTAATTTGGAATGAATATTTCTGATCTATATATTTCTGATCAAAAAATCTAGTTTTTTATCCTTTAACTAATAGTTATATATTTCAGTGTGTTAAAATGTCAGTCTATGTAAGGCCTGTTTCCTAGATCCCAAAGGTTGACTTGCCTGTGTCAATACTACCTTGAAAACCAAATGATAGCACCAATACATTCCTTTACTTGATCAATAAATCTTAAGATAAAGAGACATCTTGGATGAAGAGAGAGCAATCCTATTGTTATTTGTTAACATTTCTCTCCTACTTAAGTGGGATTCTTATCAATAGGAATTTTAAGCAAATATTATGAGATATAAGAGAATCATATTGTAAAACCATGTCATGTATTATAAAATCTCATTGATTGCTTAACTCAGTTTTTATTATTCTTTATCCTTTCTGTATAAAATGTATCAGGGTTGGCATTTGTAAGGGTGCCATCCACCCATGGGTTTTTGGTAAGATCCTAGAGAATAAAACTTCATTTGCAATACTAACTTTGTTATTTCATTTTTAGAATAGAAAATTATGTTTGACAGTGCAATAACTATTATTATTATTATTAGTTTTTGCAAGGCAATGAGGTTAAGCGACTTGCCAAAGATCACACAGCTAGGTAAGTGTCTGAGGTCAAATTTGAACTCAGGTCCTCCTAACTCCAGGGCTGGTGCTCTATCCACTGTGCCACCTAGCTGCCCCTGCAATAACTATTATAAAAACGAGAACTCTTGAAATATGATATATCAAAAGGCAAAAGAAAAAAAGCTATCACCAAGAATATCTTATCCTTAAAAACCAAGTATAGTTTACTTAATAAAAAATAAATTTTGAACAGAAGGATTTTGAGAATCCCTGATAAAGACGAAAGCTAGACAGAACCTTTGAAACACAAGACAAGAGTAACCTAGAAAATTATAACCATTTGAGAAATTATAATGGGTCAAATGGAAATCAGGTGTTTTCATTTTATTTCGCATGGAGGAAACATTGCCTATCTTCTATGGTCACAAGAGGAAATAAACTCAGGGTCTATATATGGTTTTGTTCTATTTGGTCAGTTTCAAAAAAGGGAAAAAGGAAGCAAAAGGTAGGATACATTATGGTGAAAATGAGGAAAAGAAGGAAAGAAATGTTAATTTCTCATAATTGTGCTATGCCAAAAGAATGTATACAAGAATAAAATAAAATATTAAAAAGAATGTATACAAGCACAGGTTGGAGAAATGAACATATCATAACTGAAGAAGACAAAAGATGAATGATCTTATACATATTTTGTGTGTGTATGGACTCATGGGTATACAAACACAGATAAATTTGATATAGAACAAATTAAATTCAACACAGAAAGAACCAGGGATATGGAAAAAGTAGATCAGGATTTAAGATGGGAAGAGGTTTTAGAGGGGGAACAGTCACAAACAAAAACAGTTTTTGTTTTTAGGTTTTTGCAAGGCAAATGTGGTTAAGTGGCTTGTCCAAGGCCACACAGCTAGGTAATTATTAAGTGTTTGAGATCTGATTTAAACCCAGGTACTCCTGAATCCAGGGCCAGTGCTTTATCCACTGCGCCACCTAGCTGCCTCCCAAAACAGTTTTAACTATGGAAAGAAGATAATAAGGTGGGGATTAAAAGGAGAGAAAGAAAGCATTAAACTAGAGGTTTAGGTCCTAGGATGAATGAAGAGATGTGAGGCAGAAGAATGGGATCATATCAAATTATAGATTACTTATATTGGTTTCATTCCTTTCCTTTTCCCTTCTTTTCATCACAAAATGGAGGCAGGTGTTATAATGATTTAGAAAAGAGAATTCAAGAATATGATCTATAAAGAAAATATATTTAAAACATAAATATCCACCTAGAGTTCAAATGAAGGGTAGGAACAAAATAACTACGTCTCAGGCAATAGAAAAAATTAGATGTAGGAATATTGATCTCAGAAAAAAGCAACCCCAAAAAGACACATGGTTAAATTTTGAAAACTATGTAAGCCTCTTCACCTTACTATTTTCCAGATATTCTTTTGTTTATCAATAACCTTCTTAAGCTTTGGTGTCAAGAACTTAACACAATATTTCAGCAAGATTTGAAAAGGGCAAAATACAATGGGATTTTTACTTTTCTATTTCTAGAAGTGGTAAGTCTTTCTTAAAACAGCTCACCATTCCATTAACTTCTTTTGGATCCTGATTCACTTTCAGCTTGTAGTTCCCTAAACCTCTAGATGTTCTTTCAAATAATTCTAATTGCCTTTTCAAATTACAATTTCCTTGTAAAATAGATTTAAAAAAAATTATCCCTATTAAATTTTCTTATTAAATTTATCAGAATGCTTTAGCTTGTCAACAATAACAACAGCTAGTTTATATACATTAAGCATTGTAAGGCTCTTTATATATCTTAACTCATTAGATCTTTATAATAATCTTATTAGGTAGGTGCTATTTGTTTGGAATCTCACTGTGTAATCCTGTGTGTTAGGTATACCTCTTAGTTTTGTGACTTTTGAAAATCTGATAAATAAATCATTAATAAACATATTATATGGCATAGAATCAAGCACAGATCACAGTGATACTCCCCTGGAGACTTCTTGCCACATTAACACTAAATAAATTAGTAATTGTCTGTTGACCCTGGCTATCCAATCAATCACAAATTCCTTAAATTGTAATCTGGTCCACATTCTTCCATTTTCTCCACTAGAACTACTGAGATACTTTGTCAAGTGTTTTTTTAGACTCAAGATAAAATATACTTCTATCACCTATTAGATTAGAAATCCTGTCAAAAAATAAAATGAAGTTAGACTTACATGAACTGTTCTTGAAACCATACTGTTTCTTTGTAATCACCACTTACCTATCTGAATATTCACCAGTCATCTCCGTAATGATCCTTTCTTGAATTTTTCCAGACTTCAAAGTCAAGGTCTATGGATTGCAGATTCTCTCTCTCTCTCTCTCTCTCTCTCTCTCTCTCTCTCTCTCTCTCTCTCTCTCCCAACTCATTTTCAATGATCTTTCAAATAGTGCTGACTCTGAAGTCAGGAACCTTATCTCCAGTTCTTTCAGTACCAGAGTTCATTTGGAACAGGTAATTTCAATTTATCAAGAGAAATTAGTTGCTCTCTTGCTATCTCTTCACTTATCCTTAGTATCCCCGTTAGCCATTTTTGTTCTGTCATTTTCAGTGCAAAGATAATTTTCTTTGGCAGACAACATAAAACAAAATAAGAATTCATTATCTCTGCATTATCTTTGTTTTCAGCTGTCATCCACCTGTGAAAAAGTTTCTATTCCTTATTTGAGTCTCATTTTTCTCCCCATATCTTTTTTAAAAATCCCTTTATGTTGTTTCTCAATTTTCTTCACAACTCATTCTGAGATTTAGTATTCTTATTCTGTAGTTCCTGGCTAACCCTTATGCTTAATTTGTTTTCCCCTTGTTCATTATTTTTATTTTCACCTCCAAATTTTCTCTTTCCCCCTACTTTTTCTTCCACCCATTGAGAAGGCTTGAAATATACTAATCATTGTGCACATGGTAAGCATTATCAGCCATATGGCAAAAAAAGCAAGAAAAATAAAGTGGAAAAAAAAATCTGCACTCAGAATTCATCAGTCCGCTCTCTAGAGGTGGGTAACATTTTTCATTGTGAGTCCTTTGGGATTGTGGCATTATATTAACCAGAGTAACTAATTCTTTCATAGTTGATTATCATTACAATATTGGTCTTACTGTGTACAGTGCTCTTGTTTTGCTCATTACACTTTGCATCAGTTCATACGTCTTTCCTTATTTTTCCTTGAATTTCTTTTCACCTTCTAAAACTTTTTTAAAAAATCTGTATTTTTCTTTTAAATATAATTTGATTGATGAGTTCCTTATACATTTATTAATGTGTCTTTTAAGACATAACCCATTATTTTCTTCCTCATGGGAGTTGTTTCCCTTTGGGGACTCTCCCATCCCTTTGAGCATTTTTCATTCCTCCAGGGCTGACTTCTGCACTTTATTTCATTGAATCTTGCCTATCTTTCTTCTTAATCCTTTGAAATCTGATTTCCAAAAATCTAAGATGCATATCAGACTTTGCCTATGAAACTGGAATTGTAGAGAATTGTTTCTTATGCTTCCAAATGGCTATATATGCATGACTCATGCTAAGATGACTCTTGGCCTTTGAGATCATGAAGCAATCTTCTCATTGGTTGCTGAGCTAGAGAACCCACTGATACCATGAACTCAAAGGTGAGTGAATCCAATTGTTTACTTTTTTGTTTTTTCTCCCTATTAAAATGTGAAATCTATGAGTACTTTCATATTTATATCCCCAATGTTTAGCACAGTACTTTGAAAATAGTAAGCATTTATTAAATGCTTTTTAAAATTTTATCTTAAATTATTGCTAAGAAAGTCATTCTTTCAATCATCATCTTTTGAGTTCAAGAGGCTCAGAAATCCTGAGTTCTGTGGGTGACCTGGGAGATGATAGTCTGAGAGGGCAGAAGTGTCTGACTTCTTAGCTAAATCTTTGGGACCAGTGATGGAGATGATTAACCTCTGGTCACATAAAGATACCAATCCATAACTTAGATTTCCAAAAAGCATCAGGGAAAGTGAAAAAATGCAGAACCCAGAAGAAGTGTGAAATACCCAATCAGCAGTCATAAACATTTAGTCAGTTTTAGAAGGCTTTAAATATCAATCTCATGGCAGAGTATAGCAGAAGTTAAAATTTTAGTTTAATTCATGGAAATCTTTTTGTCAATGAGTGTGTTTTATGTTAAATAATTCTATTGTGAAAATGCCTTCTAATATCTGATACATATTGTACATTAAGTACCCATTCTTTTCTTCCTCTTTGAAAACCTAGACATGAACTATAACCTAAACTTTAACGAATTTCCCCAAGAGTTGTAACAAACTAATAAATATGACAAAAGGGAATCTATACTTTTCAGTTTGTAAGACTGAACTCACTCCAATTAATCTTGAAATACATACTTGAGTATGGAGTCCAGAGGAGCTTTTAATGGAAAGAGAATGGAGGCAGTATCAAACTCTACCAGACCCACTGTTTTTTAATGTTATCATTATAACATCAACAAGCCCTCAGTGAGCACCTGCTCTGTGATAGTACTTTGCTAGACTGGAGCTACAAAGAAAAGCATAATGGACTCTGCTTTGTGAGAAAGTCAAAGTCTAATGGGGAGGCCACATTCAAACAATTACTAATATTAGGTCTATATTTCTTGTCTCTGCCTAAATTCTAGGAGTATGTGATCACTGTTTTGCAGAGTTCCCATTATTTCTGCCCTAGCAGTCATTTTCTCACTATTCATGTGCATTAGATTCAGAAGAGAATTTTCCCATATTTAGATCCTCTTTCCTTTGAAGAATGAGATTAACACTAAAACAAGGCAGGAAATTATTAGCTATTTTACTTATGTTAGAGAGAAAGCTCCATATTGAAATCTCTCATTACTACTTAACCTTCCAATAGTGGCCCCTTACCTCACCCTTCTCACCAGAGGCCCTTGCCCTATATTTAAAAATCCAGGTTATTCACTGAAAAATCTCTTCTTGCCTTCTCATCTCATAATCCCTTGATATTATTCTCTACATTTCCTTCTTTTTCTCATTCTCTTATTTATTCCAGTCTTAGATGCAGTGTCACTTCCTTGGAAGGCTAACAAACAATCTGTGTGTATTATTTAGAGACAACTAGATAGCTCAGTGGACAAAGCACTGACCCTGGAGACAGGAAGACCTGGATTCAAATTCAGTCTTAGGTACTAATTAGCTGTGTGATCCTGGACAAGTCATTTAATCTCAATTTGTCTAAATCCACAGGAGAAAGAAATGGTGAACCATCTCAGTATCTTTGTCAAGAAAATTTCATGAACGGTATTGGCATATTATTATGGTCCATTGAGTCACAAAGAGTTAGACATAATTGAATAACTGAATAACAAACACGTTGTTCAGTATGTCTGCTTTCATTCTAATCTTCACCTCTCCTGGTCTACTGGATCTTTGCCTGATGCCTACAAATATACCCAATTACACCCTTCCTTTAAGAACAAAACAAAACACAAGAAAACAGAAAAAAACTTTTCACTCAATCCTACATTCCCATTATCTATTATTCTATATCTTTTCTCCCCTTCTCACTCAATTTCCTTAAAAAAAACTATCTATAATCTATGCCTCCACTTCCTTTCCTCTTACTTTTGAACCTTCCACATTCTGACTTCTGATATCATTGCTCAACTAAAATATTTCTCTCCAAAGTTACCAATGATCTTTTAATCACCAATTTTAATGCTGATTAATCCTCATTCTCTTTTATCTGTCTGCATCATTTGATCCTTTTGACCATTCTCTCCTGGATAATGCTTCTTTTCTGAGTTTATATAACTGTTTTCTTCTGGTTCTCTTTCTAACCATGCAATTTCTCATTCTCCTTTGATGAGTCATCATCCATATATCTATTTATTGTGAGTGTACCCCGAGATTTTGTCCTGTACATTCATTTTCTTTTTTCTATACTTGGGTGACCTCAGAAGTTGTCAAATATTTATTTTTTATGCCCATGTAGAAGAATCCATGATCTATATATGAAGTCCCAGTCTGTCTCCTTAGATACATCATATGTTTCACAAATTGTCTAATAGATATTTCAAACTAGATATCCTGTGAGAGCTCAACTTGAACATATCCAAACAAAACAATTATTTTCCCTACCAAACCCACTTCCCTTATGAACTTCCTTTTTTCTGTTTAAGACATCAAAATTCTTCCAGTTACCATATGTTTGCAAATTCTTTTGCCTTACATTAGAAGTATCAGACACACAGGAATAGGTACATCAGAGGTATTGCAGTTAGAGGATCCAATTGGGCTGCAAAACTCCCTAGGGCAATGAATTTAAAATATAACTATGAAATGTTTAAAAAATAAATAAAAAGACAACATGACATAAATAATTTAATTTTCTGTTTATAAATATGTAACCTGAAGGAACAAAAACAAAAACAAAACAAAACAAAACAAATCCAGTCCTTCAGCACTGGTACATCAAACATTGCCTTATATCTTTATTTCCTCTCTTCCATTCATTGTACTCTCTGATTCTGCAATTTATTTAAACAAAATACATTAATCCATATGGACTTTAGTCCAGAGTATTTCAGGTCTGTTTTTCTACTATTATTTCTTCTTTTTATTTAAATTCTGATTTCATCTTCAACCAGTGGTATATATTTAGAAAGGCATCTCTCTCTTTTAAAAAATCATTTATTTTTAGCATTCTCTTCTTTTAAATTTTTGAATTTAAATTCTCTCCTTAGTACAACCCTTCTACCACTCTTCTCCATCCATTGAGAAGGCAAGAAATGTGATATCAATTAGACATGTAAAATCATACAAAAGACATTTCTGTATTAATCATGTTGCAAAAAAAAGCATGAAAAAGAAAGTAAAAAGCATTCAGATTCCATCTTTCTTTCTCTAGAAGTTATTGTCTTAGATCATTGTATTGCTGAGAATAGCTGTCAGTTGCAGTTGATCATAATACAATATTGCTATTATAGTCTACAATGTTCTCCTAGTTTTGCTCTTTGCAACATTTCAGATAGAAAGAAATCTTTTTTTTTTAGTTTTTTTTTTTTTTGCAAGGCAATGGGGTTAAGTGGCTTGCCCAAGGCCACACAGCTAGGTAATTATTAAGTGTCTGAGGTCAGATTTGAACTCAGGTACTCCTGACTCCAGTGCCAGCGCTCTATCCACTGCGCCACCCAGCCACCCCTAGAAAGAAGTCTCTTAATGGTTCCTTTGCTATTATTTATCTCTCTTTTTTTCTATATCAGGAAGTACCTTTCTCCTTAGTTTAAAAGTTTTTTAATAGTCCCAAAACATCAAATAAATTATTTTTTCTATTTCTGCTTTCATTTGTAATTGCATTTATTTATTTTTGCTGTGTTTCTAATGTGTGCAAGTCAAATAACCAATTTTTACAAGAATTCTTTAAGTGACTACTTTTTTGAACATGTCTTTTTTTATTTCTTAAATGATTGGGCTCAGGTTTGCAGGATTTTATATATAAATAAATATATATATGTATATATATATATATATATATATATATATATTAGGAGCTTAACATATACTCTTTGACTTGGCTTGGTTTATCATACTTTGAACTGTATCTTGAATGCCTTTGTTTTAAGGAAATATATTATTGTGGGGGCAGTTAGGTGGTACAATGGATAGAGCTCCTGCCCTGGATTCAGAACAACCTGAGTTCAAATTTGGCCTCATACACTTAATATGTACTTAGCTGTCACTTAACGCCCTTGTCTTGCAAAAATCAAACACACACTCACACACACACACACACACACAAACACACACACATTAATCTGTTCTCTTCTAAAATTTCTGTAGGTCACAGAATTACTTTTTTGTAAGTTGAATTTTCTCCATTTTTTTATTTAAAAATTTTCTTCGTTGCTTGAAAAATTCATTGTTATTGGAAGTGTTAAATTTAATCACTACATTTTTGACACTAAAATCATAAGTTTTGTTTCTCCACTTTAAGGCAATCTGCCTTTTATATTCAAAAAGTTCTTGGCAGTTTTCTTGTATTATTTCTTGCATTATGTTGTTCAACTACAGTCAGTTCTGCTATCAGGAGTACATTTGTATTCCTTCAAAACATCAAGCTTTTAAAAAATCATCCTATAAAAACCAGAGGGCTTATAGGAAAAATGAGCTTGGAACAATGTTCATAAACTTCATCAATAAGGGATTAAAAGAAATAAGAACCTGATAAAAATGATAGTACACTTTTGTATGTATTAAAAAGTAAAGAACTTCACAAATATCATATTAAATAGCATTATTGATGGCAGCCTTGAGCAAGTGGCCCTTCTGTGGTTCCTATCGGGTGCCAGAAGCCTTGTCGGAGTAGACAGCTCTCCTCTGTCCTCAGTACCATAAGATATATAATAAATATGGCACTTTTCCTAGACAAAGACTTGAAATTTGCTTGGGGAAATGGGTGTCACCAGGGTTATAACATTCTCACTCTTTCTTGGTGTGTACAAACTGACTTTTGCATTGTGTTCAAATTGTTCTTGGAATAAATTCATGTTTTCAAAACAAATATTGTAATAGACCTGACTGTAATTTGACTTATGTTTTTCCAGTCTTTGCTATGAATGCCTTTTCTTTATATAGAGATCACTTGTTCTTTTAACATCATTTTATGTTTCTCTTCTTCCAGCTTAATCCCTACTTCAAAATACATTGTATCTCAATCTCTTCTCTCTTTTACTTTTGTGGAGAGATATACTTCTATGAATTTAAGTTTTTTTTATTGTGTTAATTTTTTTGCCATTATAAATTTTGCCATTTGTTCCTTAAAGTTTTGATTTCCATCTTGAATCATTCTAGAAGTCATACTATGATCCATTGTGAATCCATGGTATTCTGAATCTTCTGTGTTAATTTAATTGTGCTCAAGAATTTTAGCTGAAATCTATAGTTTTGAGATCTTTGATGACTCTAGGCTTGATTGAGGGCAGAGGATGTATTCTGGGCAAGGTTTCTGATTCTTGAGGCTTCCTATTATAAGGAGAATAATGAAATTTCCCGCTTTCTACATCTCTCTCTCTCTCCTCTGTCATGTGTCTACACTGACTTGAGATTTACTGCTTAGCCATCAAATGTTAGGGGAAGGGATGGTGAGAAGTGTATTGGCAGAGACTTCAGAAGGAGGAAATTTGTGACTAGATTCCAAAATATAAATGTACAGGTCAGTTTGCATGCCCTGATGAAAAATGGGTAGTAGAGGTTGCTGAAAAGAGGGGTGTTAAGTGGATAGTAAAGATTATCATTTTATAAGTTATAAATTGAGAGAGAGACTGGGATAATTTGACTTTTGGGAAAACAGAGTGAATGTGTAGATCCCTAATTCCATTTCTCCTTTTCTTTGCTTGACTCAGACCTTCCCTTTGAAAGCAATTACATCCTAATAGCCCCATTTATTAAGACAACTGAGACAGAAATTTACTAATAGATAGATATTTGTACTCATATTTCAGTTCAACCCCATCTGAATACTCCCAATGTGTTAGTGACAGTTTCAAGTTTGTGGGAAATGTTGGGCAAGTTCAAATTTTCTTTATCTAAATTTTAAACTTAAGCTGCCTGTTTTTTGGAACCAATGGTTTATTTTTGCATGTTTTCTGGACAATTCAGAGGAGAGTGCCTTAGTTTAACCAGAAATTTTGAGTGAGATAGAATTTATTTTGTTTCATCTGATTAAGGTCATGTTGATCTTGGAAATTTCTTTCCAGACTTGTGCTCTAAATGACATGCTTAATTTTAGCCTTGTTGAAAACAATGTTATAGAAGAAACAGTTCCTTGTACTTGAAATTTTACCGTGTATATCAAGGGTTGTATAGTGAAAAGATGAGAAAAAATTAGATCACTTTACTTTCATAACTGTTTTGTTCAGCATATTACTCTAGTGCTACTTTTTATTTGTTATCCCTTTATTATAATAGAGAAGCATAATGTTTATAACACTGTTTTTTGTCTCCTTATACTGTTAACTTTTCATGGTTTTACTAAGAGAAATAGATACTAGCACAAATGTGCTGGTAGTTACAAAATATTAAAGTCTTAGGGATAACTGAATAGAAGGCTTCTAAATAAAACTGTTTTTCCTTGGTACATAATTAAATTATTTTCTGTAATAGCCTATTTAAACTCACCATGTAACTTTCCATTACATTTTGATTTACCTACAATTTTGATTGTTTGGAAATCATATTGTCCCAAGATTTATAGGCATATGATACTGTAGGGAGAAAGAATATTAATGTTGAGAAGTTTGTAATAAAATGCTGCAAGAAATAGCATACAAAATCCATTGTCTGCCTTCTATTCAACTCTTGGCCCAATGCATTATCTCTTCTCAGAGAAACTTTATTTTCTTTTTTTTTTAAAGATTTTATTTATTTTGAGATTTACAATTTTCCCCCAAATCTTACTTCCCTCTCCCCAACCCCCACAGAAGACAATTTGCCAGTCTTTACATTGTTTACATAGTATTCATTGATCCAAACTGAATGTGATGAGAGAGAAATCATATCCTTGAGGAAGAAACATGAAGCATAAGAGATAGCAAGATCAGACAATAAGATATCAGTTTTTTCCCTAAATTAAAGGTAATAGTCCTTGGTCTTTGTTCAAACTCCACAGTTCTTTCTCTGGATACAGATACTATTCTCCATTGCAGAAAGCCCCAAATTGTCCCTGATTGTTGCACTGATGGAATGAGTGAGTCCATCAAGGTTGATCATTGCTCCCATGTTAGGGTGTACGGTGTTTTTCTGGTTCTGCTCATCTCACTCAGCATCAGTTCATGTAAATCCTTCCAGGCTTCCCTGAATTCTCGTCTCTCCTGGTTTCTAATAGAACAATAGTGTTCCATGACATACTTATACCACAGTTTACTAAGCCATTTACTTGATTTCCAATTCTTTGCCACCACAAACAAGGCTACTATGAATATTTTTGTACATTATGTTTTTAACCCTTTTTTATCATCTTTTCAGGGTATAGACCCAGTAGTGGTATTGCTGGGTCAAAGGGTATGCACATTTTTGTTGCCCTTTGGACATAGTTCCAAATTTCTCTCCAGAAAGGTTGGATGAGTTCACAGCTCCACGAACAATGTAATGGTGTGCCACGTTTCCCACAACCCTTCCGTTGATGATCAGTATCTTTTCTGGTCAAATTGGCCAGTCTGAGAGGTATGAGGTGGTACCTCAGTGAAGCTTTAATTTGCATTTCTCTAATAAGTAAAGATTTAGAGAAATTTTTCATATGACTATGGATTGCTTTGATCTCCTCATCTGTAAATTGCCTTTGCATATCCTTTGACCATTTGTCAATTGGGGAATGGCTTTTTTTTAAAATTTGACTTAGTTCTCTGTATGTTTTAGAAATGAGTCCTTTGTCAGAAACATTAATTGTAAAGATTGTTTCCCAGTTTACTACATTTTTTTAAAATCTTGGTTACAGTGGTTTTGTCTGTGCAAAAGCTTTTTGATTTAATGTAATCGAAATCATCTAGTTTGTTTTTAATGATGTTCTCCATCTCTTTTCCTTGGTCATAAACTGCTTCCCGTTTCATAGATCTGACGGGTAAACTAGTCCTTGATCTTCTAGTTTGCTTATAGTATTGTTTTTTATGTCTAAATCTTGTATCCATTTGGATCTTATCTTGGTATAGGGTGTGAGGTGTGGGTCTAATCTAAGTTTCTTCCTTACTAACTTCCAATTTTCCCAGCAGTTTTTATCAGAGAGAGTTTTTAACCCAATAGCTGGACTCTTTGGGTTTATCAAACAACAGATTACTATAATCCTTTCCTGCTATTGCACCTAGTCTATTCCACTGGTCCACCACTCTATTTCTTAGCCAATACTAGTTTTGATGAGTAATGCTTTATAATATAATTTTAGATCACGTAGGGCTAAGTCACGTTCTTTTGTACTTTTTTTCATTAAATCCCTGGAAATTCTTGACTCTTTATTTCTCCATTTGAATTTACTTATAACTTTTTCTAACTCATTAAAGTAATTTTTTGGAATTTTGATTGGTAGGGCACTAAACAGGTAGTTTAGTTTTGGTAGAACTGTCATTTTTATTATATTAGCTCAACCTATCCATGAGCAGTTGATGTTTGCCCAGTTATTTGAATCTGATTTAATTTGTGTGAGAAGTGTTTTATAGTTATTTTCAAAAACTTTCTGAGTCTGCCTTGGCAAATAGACTCCCACTTATTTTATATTGTCTGAGGTTACTTTGAATGGGATTTCTCTTTCTAGCTCTTCCTGCTGTATCTTTTTTTTAAGTTTTTGCAAGGCAAATGGGCTTAAGTTGCTTGCTGAAGGCCACACACAGGTAGGTAATTATTGTCTGAGGTCACATTTGAACTCAGGTACTCCTGACTCCAGGGCCAGTGTTCTATCCACTGCACCACTAGCTGCCCCTTTTTTAAAATATTTTTTTATTTTATTATTTTTATTTTTTTTTTTGCAAAGCAAATGGGGTTAAGTGGCTTGCCGAAGGCCATACAGCTAGGTGATTATTAAGTGTCTGAGATCGGATTTGAACCCAGGTACTCCTGACTCCAGGGCCGGTGCTTTATCCACTATGCCACTACGCCACCCCTTTCTGCTGTATCTTACTAGTCTTATACAGAAAAGTTGAGGATTTATGAGGGTTTATTTTATATCCTGCAACTTTGCTAAAATTGCTAATTGTCAGAGAAACTTTCTGATTGGCAAATGCAATGAACTAACTATCTAACTGCATGCTATTATCTGGGTAAAATAGTTTCTTCATTGACTTGGTTTTTCATATATATATACATATACATATATATATATATATATATATATATATATATATTTTATTATATATGTAGGCTGATCTGTCTTGAATTGTTTTGGATCTCATTAGAGGAGTTCCTAATTTTCTTTTTAATTTTATTCCTTTATATGAATTCTTGAGATTGGTTTTAATTATTTTTCTCTGAATCATATTTCCCAGTTTCAATAAATAATCAAAGTTAAAAAAGTTAGTGTTCTATTAATTTATAAGGTGATTACTTGTTGGACTTCTTGCTTCCTCATCATGTAAGAATAGCTAATTGCTCTATGTCAAAATATTCCTAGAAATCTATATTTACTATATTTTAAATTGTAGTACAGAAATACAAATCTCATCCTCATATACTTCCTTCTTAGTAACTATTCACTTCTCAATCTATTTTTTTCCCCTGCAACACTTAAGAACCAAACCTCTGACTCTTTGGTTTCTTGCCCAAGATTTTACAACTGTTGATAATGCTTTTTAGATCTTTTAAAAGTATCATTTGTGCCCACATGTATCACCAGAAACAAGTAATTGTTATTCATTTTGGTAGATCTTCAAAAGTTCTGGGCTGGTGAGTAGAGACTTCACATTGTCTCTGTTAACTGGGAATCCTCAATGGTAATAAAACAAGGAATTTTCTATTCTTAATCTGGGCAAGCCCCTCATGAGAAAATTAGTGATTGAATTCTGATTTTAAAAAATGATTGAAAAGGGAATCTGGGTACACAGTAAATAGAGCACTGACCCTGGAGTTAGGAGGACTTGAGTTCAAATCCTACCTCAGACACTTAATATTTACTTAGATGTGTGACTTTGGGAAAGTCATATAACCCCATTGGCTTGCAAAAACCAAAAAAAAAAAAAAAAAAGAATGACTGCAAAGGAAGGAACCAGTAAATTTTAGACTCAAGTTAAGTCCAGGTTCTAAAATTGATCAGGATCTAAAATTGATATTAACAAGGATCCAAGCAAATGCAAAACCCCCCCCAAAACGTATGATGGAAAATGCTTTCAGAGGAAGAACTATGGAAACTGAATAAGATATTTTGACTTTGGGTTTTTTTTTTTCCTGACTTTTCCCTTTTGTACTGTTTCTTCTTTTACAACATGACTAATATGGAAATATGTTTAACAATTGCACATTATAACCCATATCAGATTGCTTGCTGTCTTAGAGATGGGGAGAGAAGAGAAAGGAACAAAAATTTGGTACTCAAAATCTTATAAAAATGAATGTCAGAAGCTATCTTTACATGCAAGTAAAAAAAAATAAAATACTATTTCTAAAAAACTAATAAAATTGATATTGAGTAATAGTTAGAGAGGATTCCAGGGAAGAGTGAACTTGGCAATAAGAGAAAAGCTAAAGACAAAAGTAATGCAAGACTATTTCTTTTCTTTAAGGGCTCACTGACTTATTTCATGTTTAGCTCAAATCTTCAGGTTCTTAGACAAACAAAATTTTGTACTCAGAATGGCCTTAAATTACAGTTCCCTTGTAGGACCTTTGTTCTAAAGGAAATTATTTACCTTGCCTTAGAATCAAAAAATGGAACTAGAAACTATTAAGCTAATGCTTCCCTGTGACCATTATATGTCTGATATTTAGGAAATTTGTGAGTTGTTAGTTGGATTTTTTTACATTGGTAGGAATGGTAAGCATATCATGTGTTGACAAGTAAAATCAGGTGCCTTTCTTAGTAAGGAATCATGCACTTAGATACGTGATCAATTTGCAAGTGCCCAAGATTACTTAAGATATATTAGGGAAAAAAAGTAGTTATAAAAAGAAAAAAAATTTAAATTGATTTATATTCATATGATTAATTTCTATTTGAAAATTTTGAACTTTGTTATGTATGTTTGTTTTATACATACATATAGAAAGATAAAATCTACATTAAGTATATACCTTGAAATTTGTATAGTAACAATTCTTTGGTGTCATCTTTTTCTAGCAACAAGAAAAGAAATGCACAGTATCTATACTGCAGGTGCCTCAGGCAAGGAGTATGAGGAAATGGAAATAAGGGTCCCAATTCTTATCCTTAATATTCATAACTAACTTTTGATATTGTTTTAAGAGTTGCAAAACACTTTGCAAAATGTTATCCCATTTGATCCTCACAACAACCTGGGAGATATGTGATATTGTTATCCAGATTTTATAGATAAAGAAATGGAGGAAGGTTAAATAACTTTCCTGGATTCACACAGCTAGTAATGGTCTGAGGTCAGAATTGAATTGAGACCTACCCTCTTTAAAGTTTAGCACTCTATTCTTTGCACCACTTATCTGTCTACATCTTGAGGTTTGAAAGAAATCATTTTTATTTTCACTCATACCATTTGTGACATTCATATTACCAAAGTACTTACAACAGGTGTCCTAGATCCAGATGACCAACACTGATGTTGAATTTCAGAAACTTCAACCTTGAGTCCAAGGGTAGCACTTTAAAGACTCTTTTCCCTCTAGAGGTTAATATTGCAACAGAAAAACAGGATGTTTATGCTGATAATCACTTCTCTGTCTGAGAATAGAAAGGAAAAAAATGCCATCCTTGCAACTTCAGAGACATTGAGCCATGTTGCTAATCTTAACCAGTGCTTTTTTTGTTTGTTTTGAATGAGCCTCTATCATTTTATAAAAGATCACAATGTCATTGTTTTATTTTTGTGATTGTTATATTTGTTTGGAAATATATTAAGAAGAGCACGAGTGTGTAAATCATATTATATGTGCTGAGTGGACACAAAAATGTTTTCATGTCATTTATATTTTTTATTTCAATATTATATTATCATGAATTGTCTTAGAATTGTAATGTACTTCCCATAATCTTGTATTATTAATGCTAATATGGTAATGATCATATCCTGCTTTAAATTATAAGTAATTCTACTTATAGCATGAGGTAGAACTTCTTAGTACTATTTTTATTACTTAGCAATGTTCCCCCTCTAACTGTAAATCCCTTTGGCCAGGGAATGCTTTATGATGTTTCAATATCACTATGTATTCTTGAATTTGTAGCAAATGTTTTAAGTGATTCCACATGCTCAAGAATATTGTTATGGTACACAAAACTCATTAAAAAATAACTGAGCCTTAGTCCATGAGCAAGTTCAGAGGAAGTTAATAATTTTTTTCTTTCTCTTTGAATACCAACTTCTAGCATAGGAGCTGGAAAAATAGTAGTTTAAATCCTTTATAATTCTGCATCCAAGAACTGATACACAGAACTTAAAAATTAATCATTGTTTAATAGCATAAAACTGAAGTCAAAGCATAGGCATAAAATTTCCAAATAATTGGACCTTAATCAGTCAAGCAGTGAAAAGGAATTGTGGGAGGAGCTATGAAATCAGGAATTGGTTGAAGAAACAAGTGACATCCCCCTCTGTGACATCAAAGAGTTTAATACAATTTTTTTCTTAAGGTCTCTCAAGCAATTGGTCTTCTCCTTTCCCCTTGCATGTTATGTCAAATATTTATGCAACTCAGAAAGCTCAGAACCCTCTCTAGTCACTGAATAGAGATTGTCATCTCTGTCCCCTAGAAAATCTCTACTAGACACTGCAATTCTTTCTCTTACCGCTCTTCTGTTTCAATAATTGACTCAGAATTCAATAAAAGTTAGGTTATCTTACCTAGAAACAAAGCCCACTATAGAAGTACAATCAACAAATAAATTAGGTTTAGAAAAGAGAGGAACTTCAAAGTACTAGGTACATTTGTTTTCCCAGGTTGTCCTAAGGTAGAGGAAAAGGGTGGGGATGCAAAGTAGATAAATTCACCAGTCCTAGCAGTGCTGTAAGGCAAGAACACTCAGGCATGCATGAAACTTGATAGATCACTCCTTGGGTGAATCTTAAAGCTAGATTAAAGCCCACCTTTCATTTTTAATGTGATTTCCTTCTGTTGCTTATATCTATACTCTGCAAATTTCTCCATTGAGCTCCCACATTTTTGTGTCTCCTGCCTCTTTATGCTCCTTTATTTTCTCCTTTAAGCAATACAACAGTTCTCAGTAGCTTTTGCTGCTGATTCAGTACAAGATAAGAAAACGAAGAAGTGAGAAATTATATTGTGGACTATAATGAAGTCCCTCAGTGATAGACACCTATTATTTTTGCTCAGTTCACTTGCACAACAGCTATTCATCCTGCACTGTTATGTTCTGATCACTTCTACTTCCTCCTTCTTTCCACTACTCTTCATCAGAAGGTGTGAAGAACTATTTCCTGCTCACTCTTTCTGCATGAGCATTTTGAACCTCTCCAGTAAC
Organism: Macrotis lagotis; assembly: GCF_037893015.1. Classification (NCBI taxonomy): domain Eukaryota; kingdom Metazoa; phylum Chordata; class Mammalia; order Peramelemorphia; family Peramelidae; genus Macrotis; species Macrotis lagotis. Next base: position 417,524,594 of record NC_133658.1, on the reverse strand, counting down.
AATCTTTCATTTTCCATTTCACATTCCACAAAGTTCCTTTTCTCTAAGAATTCTGTCTTTATCCTCCAAACCACTAAGAATTAAAAGCAAATGAAAGCTTACAAAACCTATTCATCTCCAGACAACCAATTCTCACCAGTCTGGTAAAAAAAAAGTGTAATATTCACATGCTATTTTCTACTTTACAATTCTTCTCAGATATACCACTGATCTTCATAGAAGATAGATTAACCTGGTTTTATGAGTTGAAGGTTGAGGGTTTTCTCTGAGAGAAACAAAAACCTGTTTGTAGAAAGTATTGATCTGCTGTGGTAAATTAACTAAAATCTATATCTTTTCTTTTAGAATTAACATAGACTGGACCTCTGTGGCATATGGGTCACTGATATTCAGTAGTCATCCATTAATTATCTGACATAGGCAGAAAACTATGCTAGATGCTGGGGATAAAAAATTAAATAAGATACAGACTATGAATTCCTGAAGTTTATAATCAAATCAGATAATAAAGCAGATATAATAAGCAAATATAAAATAAAATGTCAAGGGCATAAAAAGTCTAGAAGATGATATATACTAGGAGATGATATAGTAATTATATTTTTATTTTTCTATAGCACTTTATGATGCTTTCCTCACAAAAATACTGTGAAATATCCTCATTTTTTAAAAGGAGACAATGAGATTGATGGAAGGTAGTTTCAGGTTGAGCACAGTGAAGAATTCATGAAACTCAAAGACTCAGAGTTATGGGTCACAGAATAATTTATTTATTCTTTTTCCAATTGGTCTCAGTTCTAAGAATTCACAACATGGAAAGATAAACAGAACTGTTAAAGGGAAAGTCAAGAAAGGGAAGATGAGCTGTGATGGATTGGAGAGGACTTGGGGGAGTGCTTACTGTGTAGAAGTAGTTTAGGGAATCACATCAGAGGTAATCAAAGATAGGTTGCTCCTTATTTGGGCAACATTATTATCACAATATTGTTTGTATGCTTCTTTGGCCAGATACTACTGGTCCATGTCTGGGGAATGAGCAATTTGGCATAATGTACAGGATACAGAATATATAATATATTGCAAAAGTTTCTGACTAGATACAAAGTTTGTGAGATAGTTGTTATCCATACAAGGATAGCAGAAGACACAAAATAATTTTTTTTCAGGGATGTTGGAAAAGTACAAGTTAATTATTTGTTGGCATAATACTTTTCACTGCCTTGTATTTCACAGCATAAAGGTTTGGGTTTGTTTTGGTTGTTTTTTTTTTCCCCTGGTCAAAAATACTGCATCTAAGCAAGAGGGAGTGACTGCTGACAGATATGCATAACAATTTTAAGATAAGCTAGGTAAGTGGAGAACAATGACTTTGTCCTAGCTGAACTTTTATTCTGGCTCAAATTTATTTGCATGCTAAACTAAAGAGGAGTTTGGGAAACTCTAGCTCCAAGTTATATGGTTATCTTCAAAGGAGAGCTCTAGGCTATGTGGGGGTTTTAAAGAAAAGACTAACTCACCCTGGAGGTTGTTTGGTTTTTTGGCTCTTTCACAGTCACAGACTATGACTAAAGTTTTCAGCTGACTGGTGCTGATATCAGCAGAGCAAAGCCTAGCTGAGAGCATGTGCTCAGCACTTACTAGGAGTCATCATGAGACCCATGGAGACTATTAGAGTGATGCTCCCACTGGGGATGCCACACACCAAAGAAGTCAGGTCCAATGAGAATGGAATATTAGCAGCAAAAGACATAGTTGCTCCTGCAATGTCAGATATATGAGTTGTTTCTCCATATATGTGTCTTGACCAACTGTTTTCCATATATATGTGTATCTCATGAGTGATTCCTATTCATGTACATCTTCCACACTGATAGTGAATATAGAACTGGGAGTGTGTACTGGGTTTAGGAGAGAATGTTCTATTGAAATTTTTCTTATGATATTTCATTAAATGCCTTTGCTTTAACCAATTATTTTCTGATTGACTAAAAGTGCTATGACATTCACTCAGAGTATCATTGGAATTTTCATGAAGGAGGGATCATTAATCAGGATTGCAGAATTCAGAACCAGATCTTGAGAGGTCATCACTGCATCACTTCTTAAAATTTATTTTTGTCTTTTCTTTCTCATGTTTTTTTTTCTCTTTTATTCTGATTCTTCTTTCACAACATGCCTAATATGGAAATATGTTTAAAATGATTCTTTAAGTTTTAAAAAAAAAGAAAAAATAGACACACTTATGGTCCTATGTATATAAGAGGAATACTTTAAAGGACACGTATAGACCCAGCAGTAGCTATATAGACTATCTCACTATACTAAAAACTTCTGGTTTTGGTTTAATTCCTATAATGTGGTAGTGGAAGTAGTGATGACAATGACAAGAATATAAAAAGGTTATGATTCATAGTTCAACTCCAACTAATGCAACTAACAAAGTGTTCCATACTCTGAAAACATCATTCAAGTATATTAGATACAGGGAAAAAATCATTCGAAAGAGTAAGATAAGTAGAAACAATTTCTAGATACCAATCAGTCAACAAATCCAGTCTAAGTGAAAAAAAAAACAGTTTATCAATTTAGGAAGCAGTGACATGTTAGAAGGCTTATGCTGAAATCAAAAAATGGAATCTATTGGGATTCATTGAGTTAGGCACCTTCATATCCAGAGAAAGTATTATGATTAAAGCATACTATTTTTCACTTTTTAAAAAATTTATTTTGTTTTTTCATTCTTATGAATTTTCATTTTTGTCCTAATTCTTCTTTCACAATATGATTAATGTAGAAATATGCTTAACATGATTCTGCATGTAAAAAAAAGAAATAATTTGTCACACTTCTGGTCCCATGTATATAAAAGGAAATTCCAGCAACACTAATACTAGAGATGAAAGGATTTGCCAGTCTTCTAACTTTATCCTGAGCTCTTTCATGCAACCAGCTTTGCTTATCATTGATCTCTGATAAACCCAAAAAGTGAGTGAGACATTTCTTCAATCTGCTAGATGAAAATTCATGGAATGGCTACAGTTTCCCTTCACAAAAATAAAACAGAGAGACCTGAAGATATTCAAGATTTTTGAGGCACTTTTTAAAATTAAACTTTGATTTGAATGTTAGCAGGCATAGTCAATCCACCAAAGTGAACAGAAAAGTTGTATAGGTATGCCTACATTTGTTTCCTGTCTATATGTAACTAATGACAGTCATGTAAGATATGCCAAATTATTAGTGAAACTTTAGCACATCTGGTCAGACTAGGCCATAACTGTTTTTTGTGGCTAGCTTGTCCCTTTAAGCTTGCCTGCCTCTCCTTCAGGATAAAGGGAAAAGAAGGAGCACCATCCCTGAAGATGATAATAAGCAACAAGGTTCCCAGTTCCCAAAGAATGGCCCTGAACAGAAGATATAAGGACTCTATCCTTCCCTGTGCCAGATAAATGGAAGGGTTAGTTAGATCCTTCCACAATCTTGACAGAGATGTATAAAAAGGTGTGTGTGTGGGGGGGAAGCATTGATTTTTAGAGAGGAAAGACGCTAACACGAGCTAGATGAAGTCACTTACCTTTTGTGGGTTTCAATTTCTTCATCTGCAAATTAAAGATGATAGGTACTACTTACCTCTCCAGATTGTTATGAGCAAAGTGCTTTGTAAATCTTAAAAAGTGTGATTAAAATACTAGTTGTTTATAATAATGTTTCTTAGGAACAGAAGAGTCAATCAGTGTGTCTGGTTTGTGATAAATTTTACTACAATTAAGGACATGGTCTAAAATTGTGTGTGTTTGTGTGTGTGTGTGTGTGTGTGTGTGTGTGTGTGTGTGTGTGTATGTGAAGGATAAAACAAACCATGATGGAAAGAGACTAATGACTCTAGTCTCAATTCTAATATTGATGAAATGTTGGGGAAGTAATTTTTCCTCTATAAGCTTCAGTTTTTTTAATTACCATCAAAGGGTGATTGTGTGAAATTGCTTTATAAAATGGAATTTACCACAATAATGAGCAATTGTTATTATAGAAAAATTATTATTGGACATTCTCCTATAATTGGTCAGTCAGTACTTTAGGTAAGACAATTTCTTTATCATAGACTCTTCAGATAGAAGTAGTATTTTTCTGGTTAAAACCCCCAAACAAAAAATAACCTCTCCCAAATTAAGCTTATTAAGTCTTAAATTCTTCTGATTGAAGTGAACAGAAAGAAGCCCTCCCTGGCCCTCAACCCCTCAACACTTAATTTAAAAAGGGTCACTCAATTAACAATTGAAATTTTCAAAGGAAAAAGGAAAATTGAAACCCATGTGAGAATGTAAGTTGAAATTGAAAATCATTATCAAATCAATAGCAAAGAATGTTAGAGGTCATCTAGTCCAAATGCCCTGTGTTTGAGATGTGATTTTTTCCCCTACTACAGCCCTAATATTGCTGATCTGACCCATGAGAGTTGTGTGGAAAAAAAAATCATGATATGCATAGTTGTTATTTTTTCCCATTGCACCTTTATTTATTTTTTTCTGTAGTTTGCTGTTCAGCATTTTTACATAGACTTTCCATAATCATATTACATGTCTCTCCTCTTCTCATTCAGTCCTATTTCTAATCAGTCTTTTTTGAATGCTGCTGCTCATTTTCATACTATTCTTCTAATATTTATATTGTTCCCTGGGTTTGGGTTGGAGGTTGGGTTGGGAAGTCAGCCCTTGGTAAAATTGTGAAGTAGGTGAAGTTTGTTTTTTAAGCCTGTCACATCCCCTTTCTGGATCTTTTCCTCTACTACATTTTGAAGGATGGATTTTTTTGTTTGTTATTGTTGCTGTTTGTTTGTTTGTTGTCTTTTTAGTTTGTTTTATATCACCCAGGCACTTGTTAGGAGAAAAATCACTAACACTTTAGTATATGAATTCGTTGAAGACTGAATCATAGAATCTTAGAGTGAGAGATTATTTAGTTCAATCCTTTTCATGTGCAAAATTTCAAGAGTATTTGCATTTAAAAAATCTAGCCTAGGGAAAGAATCCAAAGGAAAAACTGCCTCCCAAGGTAGAGTAGCAGGCATATAATATGTGCTGAATGAGGTTTTTTTTTTTTTGAGCAGAAGCACTTCCTTATTGCCTAAAAATTTCACTATGTCAGTGATTGCCAATTTCACCTATGTGGAAGACAACTTTAGGCGCCAATCTTAGGGAGGCATTTATATACTAGGAGAGATGAGTCAGTTAGTGTCAATACATATAAATTCTATCAGAGAACAAGTTTTTGGGATGTGAAATCAGGTATTTTATAAGTGTATGTCAGGGCAATAGTGGGTACCATTTAATGCAATGGAAGAGAATTTATGTAAATGGTCCCCTGAGTGAGATAATATATGCCCCATGATGAGTAGAGACCTCTCAGGGAGATTATTGGCAGGGTCTGGCTGACTACCTCCATTTTAAAATTTGCCTATTTACTTTTGCCATTTCCTCTTGTACTTGCCTGAAACATCTGACTGACATCTCAATTATCTGTCATTTAAATCATGATATGATAAACTGATTGTAGCAATAATGGAATTGTAAAAACTCTGTTAGGAATTAGATGTTCTATGTGATTATTCTGTCTCTTTTTTAAATGTCCAATTAAAGATTGGCTCTTCAAACACAATCATGTTTCTCCCACCAGTCTTCAGTGTTTTCTCTGATTGACCCATCATACAGGCCTTGTTCATGCATAATCCTCAGTCAAGATAGCATGCATTTCAGGTCTGCATGCCCATGATATTTTCATATTTCTGACAGTTCCACAAAAAGCCTCACCATAGACTGTTTTATATGAATTCATGCACTAACAAAAACTGAGGTTGATACTATTTAAAAATGATTTGGAACAAAAGAAATAGCAGAGATTAAAGAGGTAATAAATAGGGTCATAATTTCTAGAGGAAGAGACACTTGTCATCAAAGAATCATTTCATAAAACTATATCAAGCTTTAGCCATCCAAGGGGAACCTCTCCAGATATTTGGTCCATGCTAAAAAAAACCCACACATTTATTAAAAATAGAGATTTGTAAACACCAGCATGAACTGATACATATGTCAGGCGAATGAAAAAAGAAAAATAAATTATTCCCCCCCTCCTCTCAGTATCAAAGCCTGGGACACATGGTTAATGGGATTGTTGATAAATAGTTGCTCCAAATTCACTCCTACTAAATGGGCTTCTCAGTTATGGGGCAAAGAAGCTCAAAAAGTTTGACCAGTAATGAAGACAGTGTTGATTTTTGGAAGGACACAATCTCTATTCACATGGTCCTTTGTTGACATGCTCTCCTCTTTTCAACTATTATTAATGAACTGTTCTCCTTGACACCATTAATCTCATGAGGCTTCTTCTTTGATCCATCCTCACGCAGAAGTTTTTCTTAATGCTGTTCAGACAAGTTTCACTGAATCCATTGTGCTTTTGTGTCTGCTATTTGCAGATTGGTGTGTTCTGTTGATAACCTGTTTGAAAAATTCAAAGCATCATCTGATCTTGCAGTATGTGGACAGCTATGGTGCTTAAGCTCCACTTCACAGCCAATTTCTTTCCCTGCAGGAGTCTGTGGTGTCTCAGCAGAAAGATTTCTCCCTTTTCTGTCCTTCACAAAGTTGTATAAATATACACAAAGATGATGACAATGAGATTTAGGATGGTCCCAATAATTCCTAGCATTGCTAGGATGCTTTCTTCTTTGTTTTCCTTTTCTTGGCTGCCTCTGTCTTCTTCATTACCACTAGTGATTACCATCTTGGTGGCAAATGTCTTTATCCTCCTCCTTAGGCTAACCTGGAATTATAAAGAAGCATCAAAGGACATTACTCTTTTGCAAAGGATATTACTTGGCTAAACATACTTCACAATTACAATTAGGCCTTGTAAGGATATTGGATACAAAGGTATATAGAGTGGCTGAAAGTAATGGTGGAAGCTAAGAGAGGAAGGAGGAAGTGAGTCAAGTTGGGAGGAATCGATACTGGAGACATATATTTCTTGGCCATACATAGAGACACACTCACACACACATAGTCTTGAACTTATCACTTCTCTGGTATAGAGAAGTATCACTGAGAATTCATATTAATGGTTCCCACTTTGGAATTGAGAATTGAACTCAAGTCTCCTTAATTTTGTAGTCAACCATATATCTACTCTTCCATTCTCATGCCATGTTTCATAAAAAACATATAATACTAAACAAACAGTGGTTTATTAAAATTATATATAATAACTAATCAAACATTCATTCTACTACTTCACTGTTCATATGACTATGGACATGTCACTTGAGTTAAGAATCTGACCTCAATTTTGTCATTCCTGAATGAGAAGACTAAAATATCTAAATGCTATAACACAGTAAGTCAGATACTCCTCTAAAGTTGTTTTCTCAGGAGTTATGTACTTATGTACTTATGTACAGTCCCTTCATTAAATGTCACTATATAAATAATGTTTATTTAACATGTCCTGGCCACAGAAATTGTTAAAAGATTAGGGTACTGACGATTCAAGTCACAGGTCATTGATAGGTTTATATTGGGAACACCCCTTTAACTATCTTGGGAGTAACTATAGCAGGGGTAGTAAGGCCTTGACAACAAGACTGCTTATACAATATATTACTCCTATAACAAAAAACAAATGGGGAGTGACTTGTGTCTGAAAATATTTTCAATTTACTGTGATTCAACCGAATTTAGTCTGTTGAAAGTATTTCCATATAATTCTTTATATTGTGCATCTCTAACTAAAATGTCTTATTTATTGGAATGAAAGCATCACTCTTCATACTTGTTTATTTTTCTACAGTTAGTACTTCATTCCTTTTGCCTGTATACTAGTCATATTCAGCTAGTATCATTTAATTTACATCTTTCAAAACTTCCCCTGAATTTTTGAGCTTATTCCTTTCTCTTCTGTTTCTGTTTCCTTTCCTGTTTTGATAAAACTATATCTAGAAGGAACCTCAGTGTTCATATAACCTCCCCTTAATTTTTTTTTAAGTTTTTGCAAGGCAAACAGGGTTAAGTGGCTTGCCCAAGGCCACACAGCTAGGTAATTATTAAGTGTCTGAGACTGGATTTGAACCTAGGTACTCCTGACTCCAAGGCCAGTGCTTTATCCACTACACCATCTAGCCACCCCTACCCTTGATTTTTAGGTGAGAAATAATCAGTTTTATAAAGAATAATAAATTCAGAAGGTTGACCTGTTGATCAGTATTCAAAAGACTAAAAAAAGTTCTGCATTGAATACTTAATAAATATTAATTAAGCTCCCACTATTTGCATGCATTGTGTTAAGTGCTGGACATCCAAATAGAAGGCCAAAGACAATTACCACCCTCAAGAGGCTAACAATCTGGGCAGCTACATGGATAGAGCACTCATTCTGAAGTTAGGAGTTAGAACCTAAGTTCAAATCCAGCCTCAGACTCTTACTAGCTTGTGTGACCCTAATCACTAGGCAAGTCACTTTACATTAACTGCCTCCAAACACCCCCCTCCCCCAAAGAACTAACAATCTAATGAGAAAGTCAAGGTCAAAATTAATATATACAAGATATATTTTATAAATATATATATTAAATAGGAATAGAGGGAGGGCACTAGAATTGAGAGGTTAGGGAAGACTTCCAATAAAAAAGATATTTTAGTTGGAAATTAAAGGAAACTGGGAGTCAGTAGTAAATGAGAGCATTCCAATCATAGGAGAAAGCCAGGAAAAAGATGTCAGGGATCATAATGAAAAAAATGAAGGCCTTTAAGAAGTCCCTATGTACTTTCAAAATTGTCCCTAAAGGGTCAGAATGATGAGTACTCTTTTCTATTATTTCTGTTGAGACAAGTGACTTCCATTCCAAGTACATTTTATTTCCTATCAAGTTACTCCAAAATTTTGCATGTGAAACAGGAAACCTGGAATAAAACATTTTCAGCTCCACTCAAATCTTACTCCAATGCCTCAAACAAGTAAAAATATAAATTGGCCCTTAATCCTATCTACAAATATCAGTAGCACCAGGAGGAATGGGAATTCAGGGATGCTTGGAGGGATTTGCATGAACTGTTGCTGAGTGAGATGAGCAGAATCAGAAAAGCACTGCACACCCTAACAGCAACATGGGGGTGACGATCAACCTTGATGGACTTGCTCATTCCATCAGTGCAACAATCAGGGACAATTTGGGGCTATCTGCAATGGAGAATACCATCTGTATACAGAGAAAGAACTGTGGAGTTTGAACAAAGACCAAGGACTATTAACTTTAATTTAGGAAAAAATACTGATATCTTATTGTCAGACCAAGGACTATTAACTTTAATTTAGGGAAAAAAACTGATATCTTATTGTCTGATCTTGCTATCTCTTATACTTCATGTTTCTTCCTTATAGGGATATGTTTTCTCTCTCATCACATTCAATTATACCATGGAAACAATGTAAAGACTGTAAAATTGTTTCTGTGGGAGGTGGGGGGAGGGAAGTAAGATTAGGGGGAAAATTGTAAAACTCAAAATAAATAAATTCTTTAAGTACAAAACAAAAAGAGTATCAGTAGCCTGCTGGACTACTAAAGGAAGAACTCAGATAAGCCCAAATCCCTCAATTCAGGCTTTAAACAATGACCTAAAATCCTCCTTTACTTTATGGTAAATTTCAACAAGTATAAATTAGCAGCAATCATGAACCTTGACTTGCCCAATAGATCCCATAATTGCCACTCTCCTCTTATTGCTTGGTCTGGTTTGACCCAGATAAGAAGAACCCTATCAAATCCCAGCAAAATCTTTTCTACCAGGGATTCCAGGTGACATGACCTATTTCCATCCACCTGATTGTTTCTCAGACTGTGACTATTTTCCCTTCAATAAGTTATCTTCCTTCTTGTCTTGTGTCAAGTTGTGGAGTACTCTACATCCTCCCAGGTCAGCTTCCTTATTTAGATGTATCTGCTATTGTCCAGGGTTGGAACTAATGATCTTGGAAATCTTTTATCTTTCCCAAACTCAGGTGGGGGTCCAAAAGTAGTATCTACCTCCTTATCCCTAATATCAAGATTGTGACTGGGGCCAGCCTAGAAACACTTACCATGAGAGCTCTTTCCTTAGCAAGATTTTAACTCCCTTAAAATCCCTAATCTCTTTCAAGTTACATTAATAACCCCTTCTCCTTAAGAAGACATTGAAGGGGCAACTAAGTGATGCAAGAGATAGAGCACTGACCCTGGAGTCAGGAGGACCTGAGTTCAAATTTGACCTCAGACACTTAATACTCACTTCATTGTGTGACCTTGGTTAAGACACTTAACCCCATTGTCTTGCCAAAAAAAGGGGGGGGATGGTAATATGGTAAAAATGTTAGCAGAGGATGCTAATATCAACAGTTCTTTATCCATGAGTAGATATTAGCTGAAATGGTGATACCTTTGACGTGATATTCTTGTCTGGTGATTAACAAGGGATATCTTGGGAAACTGTATCATATTAATGTTGACATAAATATGAAACTAGAAAATGGAAAGAAATTGCTGCTAAATGGAAGGATGGCAGATGGATTCTCCTCAGAGTGGCATACAATGGAGTTGGTTTTGTTATCCATCAAAGGTACCTATCTTGTAAAGGAGAGGTTTTGTAACCTTGCATCTCGAAGCCTCCAAGGAGAGTGGATAGATTTCAAAAGGTCTATGAACTTAACTGGGGAAAATACTGCATTTTTATTTTCAGTAACTTCTAAGTGAAATCTGAAATTCAGCATTTCCTTCAAGTATTTACTCTGAGATGGGGTCCTTAGACTTAATTACAATGCTCATGACAAAAAGTTAAGAAGTTCTGTTTTAAAAACCAGGAGAACATTGTATACATTATTAGCGACACTGTGAGATGATCAGCTATGATGAACTCAGCTCCTCTCAGCAATTCAGAGATCAAGGACATTCCTAAAAGACTTGTGTTGAAAATTATATGCAGGGGCGGCTAGGTGGCACAGTGGATAAGGTACCGGTCCTGGAGTCAGGAGTACCTGGGTTCAAATCCGGTCTCAGACACTTAATAATTACCTAGCTGTGAGCCACTTAACCCCATTTGCCTTGCAAAAAAACCAAACAAAACTAAACTAAAAAAAAAGAAAGAAAATTATATGCATATCCAGAGGAAAAAAATTACAAACTCTAACTGCAGAACAAAGCATTTCATGTTCATTTTTAGGAACTTCTTTTATGTTTTTTTCTCTCTTTCTCATGTTTTTTCCCCCTTTGGTTCTAATTCTTCTTTCACGGAAATTTGTGAAACAAGATTGTACATGTAGAACCTATATCAGATTACTCACTGCCATGGAGAGATGGAAGGGAAGGGAAAGTGGTAGGAAAATGTGGATCTCAAAAGCTTACAAAAAGATGAATGTTACAGGTAATTTTTTTAAAAAAAATTCTTCTTTAAATCCTGTTTCAAATTCTGCTTTCCTTGATCCCCAAATCTGGTAACAATCTTTAGTCTCAGATCTCAAATAACATTTCATTATGTAATTCTAAAAATCACTTATGTTGCATATTTATAGTGATCTTCCCTGTTATCTTATGAACCACTCACATTATTTTTAGTATATAATCACTGAATTACAGCCTATGCAAATTCAGGAGATGATAAATCACTTTAAGATAGTTCTAGTCTTTCTAAAAATTAACTTCAAGAATTTAAGTGGCTATTAAAACAGGAGAAGCCAATGTCATCTTCAAGTTGTAGATATGTTGCTGTAAGGTTTGATGAGAAAAAATTGGAGGGCAAAGAGTCTGGGTAATTTCTCATCTCTGATCATAGCTCTTCTATTAATTTCCTAAGTGACTTTAAGAAAGTCATCAAGCTCTTCTCAGTAGTACAAAGATCAAAGATAATTCTGAAGAAATTGTGTTGGAAAATACTATTCACATCCAGAGAAGAAACTATGGAGTCTGAATGCAGATCAAAGTAATAGATTTTTAATTTTTAAAATTTCTTTTATGCTTTATGTTTTTCCCCTCTCATGATTTTTCCCCTTTTGTTTTGATTTTTATTTCCCAACATGTCTAATATGAAGGTAGGTTTAACATGGTTATGTATGCATAACCTTTATCAAATTACTCAAAGGTAAGGGGAAAAAAGGGAGGTAGAGAAAAATATTGTGGGACTTAAAACCTAACAGAAGGATGATGAATGTTGAAAGCTATCTTTGCATGTACTTGGAAAAATAAATAATAATAAATTTAATTTTTAAAAAAGTGGCCAAAATCAAAAAAGAAATATCATGGGTTGGAGTGTTCATTCATTCAACTTCCTCTGAAATCATTAAATTCAACTTCCTTATTATGCTGTTTTACATAATAGAACAGACTCTCAAAGAGAAGTGACATCCTCTTTCTTACCTTAAAAAAATAGCCCATTTAACCCTTTTTTGTAGGTAAAGCAACTAAAAGAAAAAACAATGCTATGAGATAGGTAGTGTGTGTATAATTATCTCCATTTCACATATAAGCAATATTAGACTGACATCAAAGAAACAACATTAGAGAGAGAAAGACCACGAGGAGGAAGATCAAGTTTTACTTTTTTTATGGAACAATACCGATTGCAGAAGTGAATTAAACAAAATGAGCAGCTTTGTTATATTCTGATGAGGCCCAAAATTTTCCTACTGAAATACATCTGGAGTTATTATATAAGTTACTAAGGCCTTTTAAAAACCATTTTGTTAATGCATGCTATGATTTTCCAAGAATTAACAGTCTTTCTTTTCAAAATTTCTTCTTTTTTGTGGAACCCCACAGATTTTTGAGTCATAACTATTACTATATTTATGAACTTTTTTGGCGACTGTAGTGATGAGGATCGTGTGTCAATGACTATGAGAATGGGGAGTCTAATACCCTGAGAAACTTTTCCAAACTTGAATCTGAGTAACCTCCAATTGCTGGGAAAATGTCTTATTCTTTTTTGGTATCTCCTTCTCCTCCAAATATCTTGTATATTAATCTTTCAATGCCCTCATTATGGTTTTGCTTCCAATACCAGTCTATTCTCTCCATACCTAATCTAATTTGGCTATCTTTCCCAATCTGTTTCATTTAGTACTATTTCTTTCTTCTCTGTAAATTCTTCAGAGACTGTGATGTTAGGATTCAAATGGTTTTATGATTCTTGATAGGAACCTATGACATTAAATCCATAAATTAATATTATTTTGTTATAATGATGTGATCATCTTGCACAACACAGAACTTTAGATCAAGAGATCTTTAGATCAAGGAAGACCTCAGAGGCCATCTAGTTTAGCCCTCCTCTAATTTATAGATCAAGAAACTGAAGGGAAAACTTGGGTCACAAAATCAGAGGTGACATTTAAACTCAAGATTTTGACTCCAGAAATGATAATCTTTCAATTATATGCTTTCCTATCTATAGATTTACTTAAACATTGTATTAAGGCATATAGAAGGCACTTAATAAATGCTTATTGATAGTCTAAGCATAGACAGGGCATATCTCTCCAAATATTTAAATGTTCCTTATTTCTATAAAAGAAATTTTGTTTATGTCTTAACTTTCAGGTATTAATGCATTTTTTAGTTATTTTGAAAAGGAGTTTATTTTTTATGTTTTCTCCATCTGGGTTTTGTTAATAATAATGATAGGAATAAGGACTGCATTTGTGATTTCATTAGCTTAAGGATTATCTGAATGTGCAACACTCCACTCCCGCCCCCCAGCCCCCCTATCAATTTAGGTCAGCTCCTTTTTTTGGACTTTAGTATTTTAGAGAGGTATTTGGGCCACTGACTTGCTCAGGGTCACGAAAATCATCATGTGTCAGAGACAGAACATCATTTTAATTATAACAAACATTTATTTGGTGCTTTAGTATTCATGATATGCTTAATACATTTTATTTCAGTTGCTTCTTATAACAATTCTGTGAGGGAGGTACCATTATTATTCCCATTTTACAGAGGAGAAACTGAGGTTAAAGGGGTTACGCCTTATTTAGCTAAATGACTAGAAACTCAAACTCTGGGGTTTTGTTGCTTTTATTGTTGCTTTTTAATTTCAATTCCAATACTCTATCCACTACAACAGGCTGCTTCCTAATATGCCCAAAGGTCACTTTTTGCTATTTTTCCATCTGACCATGATTAGGTGATTTCGAAGAGCCTTTCTCGATCTGCCATTCTATAATCTTAGTAACTGAACCGGAGGGCTTTGCACAAAGTTTTCTATACAAAAGGTGAAATGCTTTCTATTGTTGTTCTCATCCTATTTTTTTAACGTAGGAAAGAGGATAAATCACTTCTCTTTGAGAGTCTGTTCTATTATGTAAAACAGCATAATAAGGAAGTTGAATTTAATGATTTCAGAGGAAGTTGAATGAATGAATACTCCAACCCATGATATTCTTTACTCAATTTCTAAATTCCCTTCTAAGTCTTTTAACCTGAGGTTTTGCGATTTTCATCCATAAATGAAGATGGGGGGCAAGGGTAAGACTAGATAGCTACCAGGATTCCTTCTAGAATCATTGATTTTGAACTGTAAATAGCATTCATGATTATTTACTCCAATTCTCTCATTTTAAAAATGAGAATACAAGAGTTCCGGAGAAGGGAAGTAGATAGTCCTCAGAGTCAGGAAGACCTGGTATGTGTAGTGACTTATCCTTGGGTATGCAAATGATTTAGCTTCTCACTACCCCGGGAACCTATGGCTATAAGGTATTTAGAATGCATTTATAGTGTTCCCTCAACCAGGAGTCTTCTATACCAAAATTCAGTTTCTGTCTCTAGACCCGTTAAATAACAGCACATTGACAGAGGCTGTGAACATTTATGGCCAATGCTATGAGAAAAGATGTGCAATAATACACTGATTGTGGACCTGTGAATTGACCCAATTATTCTGTATATCATTTTGAAATTACTCAAGAAAAATCACTAAATTGTTAATGTCTGATCCAATGTGCCCAACATTGGGCACTTATCTATAGGAAGTCAAATACAGAAACAAATACTAATTACACTATATATAAAAATTTAATACATGATATGTAAAAATGGTTATATAAAGCAAATAACTAGGAATAAAGAGGGTACTTAACTGGAGAATGATTAAAAAGGATTCCTTTAGTATATGAAAGTAATAGAATTTTTTATTCTGTAAGCAATGACAAATA
Organism: Macrotis lagotis; assembly: GCF_037893015.1. Lineage (NCBI taxonomy): Eukaryota > Metazoa > Chordata > Mammalia > Peramelemorphia > Peramelidae > Macrotis > Macrotis lagotis. The sequence goes on along the minus strand of NC_133658.1, from coordinate 417,509,363 downwards.
TAAGGAATTCTGAGGGAGGGAATGGGAAATTTGTAAGAATTGATACAGAACAAAATTATCAGAACCTCTTCTCCCAAAATAATATGTGCATTGTCTATGACATTAAAAATTAAAAGAAAAAAATGAAGGCTCAGAAGAACATATCTTCCTTCTCAGGGAAATATTTGATTACCAGTACAGAAGGGTGTAGATGATGTTAGATATGGTAATTATATGGGACATTATAACCTATTTTCTTATACAAAAAGAAATTCAGTCTGGAGAGGAACGATGTTCCCTTCCCCCCAAAGATTGCAATTTAGAGACAAAATGAATTTTTTTAAAAAAGATAATTTTTATTGTGCTTTTTTATTATTAGAATGACTCTCTGAGAGAAGGTGGAAAATATACTGAGAAATGAAAGTGATGTAGAAATAAAACACACCAATAATATTTAAAAAAAGGAATTTGTAAAAAAGGAAGAAAAAAGAGAAAAAGATCTTGACTTTTTTAGAGCTATGCAATTAGCCATAATGGAAATGTTCAACTCAGTTAACTTCACTGAGCCTCAGTTTCCTAAATTAAGAAAGGTGAAGTATATAATATTTAAAGTCCTATATATTAAATTTTCTAAGTCTAATGTCATGCTTCTTATACATGTTAAAAATATGATGCTGGTGGTGATGATGTTGATGATAATAGCATCCTTAAAGTTCCACTTATCCAAATCATTTATTTTATTCTTTGTGTTATTTTGATTTTTGCATTAATCTTAATCTATTAATTTTAATGAACATATTGATTAATTCTTGTTATTTTATTACTTTTAGCTTAATCTATAAATTAACTTTTGCTGCCAATAGTTGATTAAAGGAATCCAGAATTTCTATCCAGATGTGTTTCCTTAGATTACTCTTTTATTGTTTTTAATTAATAAATATTTCATTGTTTTCAACTTTACATCACAGGTTGATATTGTTATAGTCTTTCAATGCCTTTATATGACTCTTCAATAGCTCTCTCAAGACAATCCTATCATACTGAGTGGGATTCCTGACTTTATTGATATTTATGAAAAATTCTGCATTTTCTTCCACGTTTCTTACTTAAGCATGGCCACTGAATATACTATATTATGTGCAGGCCAGGATATTATTCACACTTATGTCAAAAAAATGTAGAAGTCTTTTTTATATATAGACCACAAAATATCTGGAGAAAATTAACTAATAAACTATATGAACTCACTGTTATTATAGACTGAATTATAATTATTACCCACAATCACTCAGACATAACATTTATCCATAAAAACTTAGGAACATTATTTAAAGAGATATTGCCACAAATCACAATAAAATGTGGCAAGTCCTCAAAGAGATGGAAGTACTAGAGAGTATTTTATTTGTTTCCTGAGGAACTTGCATGTGGGGCAAGAAATAACAGTTAGAACTAAACATGGAACAATTGATTGGTTTAAAATTGGAAAAGTAATATGATAAGGCTTTATATTGTCAAGTTATTTATTTTATTTACATGTGGAGTATATCATGAAAGATGACAGACTGAACAAATCAAAACTGGAATTAAGGTTACTGAAAGAAATATCATCAATCTCAGGAATGCAGATGATACCATTAGGATGGCAGAAAGTGAAGAAGAATTAAGAAGCCTCTTGATGAGGGGTGAAAGAGATTTATAAAAGCTGATATGAAGCTTAACATTAAAAAAAATGATCATGGCAACCAGTCTCATTACTTCCTGACAAATAAAGGGAGAAAAAATGGAGGCATTGTCAGATTTCATAGTCTTGGACTCAAAAATCACAGCAGATGGCTACTTCAGTCTTGAAATTAAAAGATACTGCCTCTTGGAAGGAAACTATGACAAAACTGAACAGCATACTAAAAAGCAGACACATCACCTTGCCAGTCAAGGTCAAGATAATTAAAGCTATGGCTTTTTCAGTAGTATTGTGTGACAGTAAGGACTGGATTTTAAGAAAAGGTGAGCACCACAGAATCAAAGTTTTCTTATTGTGATACTGGAGAAGACTTTTGAGAGAAGTGCAAATCAGTCAATAATTAAAGAAATTAATTCAGACTATTAATTGGAAAGAAATACTAAAATTGAAGCTTAAATACTTGGTCACATAATTTAAAAAAAATAGACTCATTGGAAAAGACTCTGTTGTGAAAAAAATGAAAAAAAAAGGAAAAGTGGATGTAGAGGATGAGATGATTAGAGACTGAAAATAATGAACATGAGCTTAGACAGATTTCAGGTGATAGTGGAGAACAGAAGGACCCAGTATGCCATGGCTCATGGGTTTATGAAGTCAGACATGACTGAACGAACGGACCACAAACAATAGCATACCATTTCCACAAAATCTCTGTGCAACATACAATCAAAAGTTCTCAAAATGTAAAACTAGAGGAGAGATCAAAATCATGGAACAATTAAATTGTGCAATGGATAGAGTGCTCAGCCTGGAATCAAGGAAGACCCAAGTTCAAGTCCTGCCCCCTGACACTTACTAGCTGGTCATTAGTAAATCAGAGTTGATCACTTAAGTAAATGAAGACACTTAAGTCTAGCACTTAGCATAATGCCTCACCCATAGTAAATACTTAATAAATATTTATTGGGTGACAGTGACTTGCCTTAAACTTTCTGTCTAGCTTAGTTTTCTCCATTTTAAAACAGAGGTAATAATAACACTTATTGTACAGGAATTTTATGATGAGGAAATACATTAACATTTGAAAAATGTTTATTATAACAACTTAGACTGGATCATAGTGGGTGTTTAATAAATGCTTCTTGAAACATTTAAATGTGAGAACCAGGGGCGGCTAGGTGGCGCAATGAATAGAGTACCCACCTGGAGTCAGGAGTACCTGAGTTCAAATCTAGTCTTAGATACATAATAATTACCTAGCTGTGTGGCCTTGGGCAAGCCACTTAACCCCATTTGCCTTGCAAAAACTAAAAAATAAAATATAAGAACCGAATGAACTCTCTGTCCAGAATTAAAGATCTGTCTGTGACCATGGGCATCGATTGGTGAGTGTTCACCTTAATATGCCTGGTCTACCATCCCCCCTTCCCAATCCTCTGTATGTCATGTTATAAAATACATTTTCATTTATTCATTCATTCATTCATTCATTCACTTGTTCATTCAGGAAGGGCAAATAGGTGGCACTTGTGGGTAGCACATTGTTTGACCCTGGAGTCGGAAGGACCTGAATTCTAATCTGGCCTCAGACACTTGCCATTTACTAGCTGTGAGACCTTGGGCAAGTCATTTAACCTGATTATCTCTCATCTAAGGCCATCTCCAGTTGTTCTGATCCATATCTGGCCACTGGACTGAGAGGACTCTGGAGGGGAGAGGCTTAGCCCAGTAGCCCCTCACTCAAATCCAATACACTTGCTTGTCATGGCATCACTTTGTCAAGCATTATTACTCATTCATGAGGTGCAAATCATTTCTGTCTGCTACTACAATTGTAGCAATGATTTTTTTTTTCAGTGAGCCTAAGGAAAATGAATTTATTTAGAATACTTCTATTAAACTACAAAGAAGCAATTAAGCTATCCAGCTGTACCATAGTTCCTAGAACAGTTAGCCATAGTGGTACATCCCTGCAAGCCAAGTTGGTAGGAAAACTGAGGCTTGTGCATTGCTTGAGCTCAGGAGTTCTGAACTACAGTGGGATATGGATCATTTCAGGTCTCCCATGCCAATTCTTAGAGAGATGAAGAGACATAGGTTTAAAAAATATTCCCTATTTTAATTTAGAGCAAAGGAAAAATAGTTGAACAGTAACTTACCCTATGTATGCATATAAGTACTTTTATAAATGTATATGTATGTATTTATATGTGTATATATATATATCTATCTATATCTTTATGTATTTAGTTTTCCAACTATATGAAAAGATAGTTTTCAACATTCATTTTTGTAAGATTTTTGAATTCCACATTTTTCTCCCTCCCTCCTTTTCCTCCCCTCCCCTTGACAGTGAGTAATCGGATATAGATATTCATATGTATATATATTTATATATAAAACTTTGTTAAACATATTTCCATATTACTCATGTTGTGAAAGAAGAATCAAAACAAAAGGGAAAAAACATGAGAGGGAAAAATAACAAGGCATAAATCAAATTTTTAAAAACGGAAACTAGTATGTTTCAGTCTGCATTCAGATTCCATAGTTCTTTCTCTGGATGAGGATGGTATTTTCCATCACAAGTCCTTTAGAATTGTCTTTGATTGGAGCGGCTAGGTGGCACAGTGAATAGAGCACAGCCCTTGGAGTCAGGAGTACCTGAGTTCAAATTTGACCTCAGACAATAATTACCTAGCTGTGTGGCCTTGGGCAAGCCACTTAACCTCATTGCCTTGCAAAAAACAAAAGAAAACAAGAATTGTCTTTGATCATTGAACTACTGATAAGAACTGTCTATCATAGTTGATCACTATGCAATGTTGCTGTTTATATAATATATATATATACATATATATATGTATATCTATATCTATCTATCTATCTATCTATCTATCTATCTATCTATCTATATATATAGTGTTCTAGGTTCTACTCATTTCATTCAGCATTATGTGAGTCTCCAATTTTTCTGAAGTCTGCTTGTTCATGATTTCTTCCAGAACAATATACTCCATCACTTTCACATACCACAATTTGTCCTGCCATTCCTCAATTGATGGTCATTCCCTTAATTTCTAATTTTCTAGAACTATTTCCAACTAAACTCCATCAAAAAAGAGAAGAATGGAATAATTATATGTAATTGCATATAGAGTTCTGTATTAGTCATATGTATTAAAGGATAATTATTAATGATAATTTAGTGTTTAAAGATTTGTAAATTACTATATATATGTATATATATACATATATATAATTTCAGTCTCAAAACAACCCTATGGGGTGGGTACCAAAAGTATTATTATTATTACCATTTATAATAAGGAAATTATGACTCAGACAATTTAAGTGTCTGTCACATGGCTAGTAAGTTTTAGAAGCAGGAGTCTAAACTATTATGTCTTGATTTTAAATTCCTCATAACTTTAAACCCTATTATCTATTCATATGAAGCTAACTTTCTTCATCTTCAAGTGATTTAAACTAAATGGATTTGAAGTTACCACACCAGGATTTGTACTCTGTCTAATCTAATTTTATACATCCCATTTATTTTCCCAAGACCTCAGTTTCCTTATCTGTAAAATGAAGGGTTGAATTGGATGATTTCTAACTTCCATTTATAATCCCATTATCTCTAATCTGTTCCTATTACTACTCCTTCTCTATATGTTCTCTTCTCTCTCCCTGGCTTTGCTTTGTTATAAACTCTCAGTAAGGTCTGTTTCCTATTTTCCTTTTTTTTCAAAGTCCAATTAAGAAAAAAAAATTATTTTATTCATAGAACACTAACATCATTGTCCTTGGTTGTATTAGCATTATAAGTGTTTGAAGAAGGTCCAAGGGAAACAGCTCTTGGAAATGGATTAATAAAGGGCACGATGGACTTGGCCAGTTTCCCACCATCTATCATCTAGAATATGAAACATTTGGAAATGACCTAGCAGTCCTAGATATAGTTGTTTGTACTTTCTTAATTAGGCCATAGTTTTCATCTTTTCATGTTTTCTTTGGTGAGAGATACCATTTCAGAAAGGAAATAGTATTAAATTTGGAGTTGGAAACTTTGGGTTTGATTCACAGCTTTCTATTCACTATTGTTGTGACTCCTTAGACAAATTACTTCTGGTCTTTGCTCAATTCCCTCTTCTTTTTCTTCTTCTTCTGTTTTTTTTTTTTTTTTTTTTTTTTTTTTTTTTTAGGTTTTTGCAAGGCAAATAGGATTAAGTGGCTTGCCCAAGGCTGCACAGCTAGATGATTATTAATTGTCTGAGGCTGGATTTGAACTTAGGTACTTCTGACTCCAGGTCAGGTGCTCTATCCACCTTGCCACATAGCTGCCCCATAATTCCCTCTTCTATAAAATGAAGACTAGGTGATCCAACAAGGCCCTTCTAGCTCAATATATAAATGAATCTCTATGCTTTCAGAGGGTACAAATATAAAATGAACCCATTTTCCAACCTTGAAACACATTTTCATATAGCACTGGAACCACAGAATATCATGTCTAGAAGTAACTCTGAGATAATATAAAAGTCCAAACTCCCTCATTTTATAGATGAATACTAAGAGAAGAAAAATATCATATCCAAGTTCAAATAGCTAGCCTAGTAGTAGAGCTGGGACTTGGTAGTCAATTTCTTATGCCAAGCTCTAATTTTCTTTCTATAGCATCAGTAATTGCAAGTTTTACAGTTTTCAGATTTTACTGACTAACCCAGATAAGTCCTACTTGCCTTGAATAAGCAGCCTAGATTTCATAAATATTTTGCTTTGGAGTATTATACCCATCAAAACTTACTCAGAAGTATTTACGTTTTTATGTGATTTTCATTATGACCAGAAGGGTGAGTTTTTACCATACCTTGCCTACAAAACTCTCATCATCTCTGCATATGGAAAATTCAAACTGAATCATAGAATCTCATTTTTGAAAGGGACCTCAAAGGTCATATCTAGCTCAACTTATTTTTGGATAAGAATCCCTTCCTTACATCAAGCTCAAAATTATCTATCAAAATATTATTGTTTGCTTTTTCTTTTTCCCCCCTCTATGACCATACAATAGAATAAGTCAAATCTTTCTTCCATGATAGTCCAATTCCTTCAACTAAAGTTTATAAGTGATGATGTTAAGATTTTTTTACCATTCTAATTGCCTTCATCTGAATACTCTTCAAACTATCAATAACTTTCCCAAAATACAGGACTGCTAAACAGATATGATCTAATGAGGATACAGTTCAATGAGATTATAGGTCCTGAAGTTCCTAGACATAGAGTAGTATCTTTCTTAAAACAGTCTAAGTTTACAGGGGCAGCTAGGTAGCACAGGTTTGGAGTCAAGAAGACTGATCTTAATGAGTTTAAATCTGGTTTCAAACATTTACTAGCTGTTTGACCATGGGTAAGTCACTTAATCCTCTTTGCCTCCATTTCTTGAGCTTGTGAAAAAAATATGCAAACTGTTCCAGTAGCTTTGCAAAGAAAACCCACAAAGGGGATCACAGGGTGTAAAACAAAACTGAAAAATGATTGAACAATACAAAGTTTCCAGGAGTTCTCTTGTTTACCGTAGCACAACACTGAGCCCTATTTAGTTTGCAATCTACTAAAACTCCTCTGTTCTTTTTCATATGAATTTCTAACTAACATAATTTGCTATTTTATACTGAAAGAGTTGATTTTTTGAACCCAAATATAAATCTTTCCATTAATCCTTATTAGATTAGATTATTTTATTAGATTTGGTCTGGTGGACAAACTAGGCAAGATATTTTAGGATTCAGATTCACATCATTCAATGTGATAGCTATGCCACACAATTCTGCATCATTAGCAACTCTGAGAAGCACAGCAATTATAACTTTATATGTAATTGAGTTCAACTTGGAAATTGTATAGGTCTGAATGATGTATGTCTAGAATAAAAACAAGAAATCTTAAAGAGCTATAGACCATGAGGGAAGTTGGACACATGGAGACTGTGTCTTCTATCTCCAAACAGGTAGAAGTTCATCTGAAAATCTTTGAGAACTGTCAGACAGAATTATATGGATTATACTAAAGCCTAGACAGTGTTGGTATCTTGCCCTTTAACTACATAAGAACCTGTGCTCTGTCCCCCTATTTTCATTTCTTATTTAAGGAATAATAATTACATTACTATTACATTGCTACTGGGAAAGAAGCAACAATCTATTGTCCTATGACTCCATTCATAATCCTTGTGATTGCCTAAACCAAGTCACAACTCCCTGATATATGTCAAATCCCCCCAAAAGAATATAATTTATTTGCAGGTAAAGACTGTTTTACTTTTATATTTGTACCCATGTTACCTTAGCACAGTATCAAGAACATAGTAAGAATTAAATAAATGCTTTTTTACTGATAATGCTCTCAGTATCAGAAAATCTAGGTTCAGCCCACAGCTCTAATAACTTTATTTGTCCTTGGGAATGTCCTTTAGACTAGTCAAGGATCACCTTCCTCAGCTATAAAAAGGGAATAAGACCAACAAATTTATTTTACAGGGTTATTAAAAGAAAGATTTTGTAAACCCTAAAGTGAAATTTAAAGGAAAACTATTTTAGATCCATTTATTGTATAGTAGATGGATAAACATACATACACACACACACACACACACACACACACACACACATATACATACACACCCCTCTACCCCTTTATAGGTAACTCACACTAAAGAATTATTTTTTCACATAGAAAACCTATATCCTGAATTATATAAATATTGTAGAATCATAGTGATAGCATTACTTATGGTTCATAGTCCCTGGTCTAGATTTACATAAATTTTAGTTCAATCTTAGGAACATCACAGTGATCATAATGGTCCAGTTTGGGAATTTATCTGTGATCACTAATTTACATTCTAGACCAAGACCTTATGCATAGCATTGGGAGTTTATCTGTGATCACTAATTTACATTCTAGACCAAGACCTTATGCATAGCATTGGGAAAGTTAAAATAAACTCTTATAAGGGCAAATATTATACAATTATTCGTTGAAAGTGATTGTAAGCATCAGAGATTAATGAGTGGGACACATAATAATATTTGATGATTAAGTACCTATGGACTGTGACCAGAAAACTATTGAATGAATCTAACCAATTGCAGTGGATTCATCAGGAAAAAGGTTCTTCACCTGCATTCTACATGGGGTCTGTGGTGAGATCACAGGAAGACTATAATTTTTTAAATTATTTTGATAGTTTGATTTCCTTGATAATTCTATTTTATTTTACTTTATTCATTTAAAAAACATTATTCTAAAAATGGGATCAAAGTTTCCTGCCTAAGTTTAAATGTGTATTCTTTTATCATCTGCAGTCAATAAGCTGGATCTGTACCAAGTCAATTCTTCCCCAAGGTAATAGTTCTATGACAACTATTTTAAAATTTCTAATAATTATATATTTTCCACTATTGCATATCATTTAACTTTAATATTATATCCCTGGGAAGTAGTGAGGGAAAGTGTTATTATCTTTATATAGTCAGAAGATCTAGGCTTCAATATTATATCTCCAGATGAAAGTCTATTATTTCCCCACTGTGATCCTCAATTCCCTTCTCCTGAAAAATTAGAGAATTATAGAATGATTTCTACATCCCTTCCATCAAACAAATTTAGGACACTTTGGGGATGACAGAACAAGGTACTAATTGTGGGAAAAGGATGATAATATCCTGTTATAGAGATATTTGAATGAAGCTCCTGACATGTGCGATTGATAAGGAGAAGAGTGATGGTCAGTCAATAAGAGTGCTAATAAAACTGAAACTGTAGCATCCTTTCTGCTCTAATGAAGTTCAAAGCAACTCTTAAAGTTCCCTTCTAAGTCAGCCAAATCATTAGGACCAGAGTTGAGAAACTTTTCTTAATGGTCGAGGTGGGATGACAGAAGGCCATATGTCTGAATCACAGTGTCTTGAAAAGCGGGGGGGAAAGGTTACCAAATACTTAAGAAAAATATATTTCTGCTTCTGACACATATTAGCTATGTGACAAAGGGCAAGTCCTTTAACTTTCCTGAGGCAAGATGAACTGAGATAACCTCTAAAACCATAAGTTACAATTTACTAAATTCCATTGTTGAGTGAGTTTCAAACCAGCAGTTCTCCATACCCAAGTCAAATGTCTGGGCCAAAAATATTTAATTCACCCAACTAAATTTTTTTGGTAACTATTTACATGTAAGTTAATTCATTCAATATAGGAAATAACATAACAACCTCCTCTCTAAGCCCCTATCAGGATTCCTTAAAAAATTTTATTCAGAATGTGACAAAACCAATAAAAATTAATATCTCCATATTCAAAGAACAGAAAATGTCAATTTTATATGAACTCACAAATCTCTTAGGTTTGTTTTTTTAAGTATAAAGCATATTAGTTTCAAAGCTATTGTACTCTTATGTCTCTATAGCCCTTTGTCCTATTCATTTGGCTTCTCTTTTTGAGTAATTATTTCAAATATCCTTTTATGTATTTTGCTTCTTTTCTTATATCACTATCACAAATACCCTCTGTTCCCATGCTTACATTTAAAAAATTTTCCCTTGTTACAAATTAATATTGTCAAGTAAAACAAATTCATGTATTTTCCATGATCAAAATGTATGGATCACTCTTCATCATCATCCCTCTCTCAGGAGGTGGACAACATGCTATATCACTAGTCCTCTGGAGTCATAATTGATCATTTAAATAATCAGAATCTTGAAGTTTTTCAAATCTATTTTTATTTACAATGTTGCAGTCATATAACTTGTTATTTTTATTCTAATCACTTTCACTTTTATCATTTTCTACATTCCAAATTTTCTTTGAATCCATTCCTTTCATCATTCCTTTTTTCAGTGCAAGACTTCTTACTTTTGACAAACTATAACACCTATTTCTGTTCAAAATATAAAATAATATAATGATAAATAAAGCTTTCCTGAATTTGTTAATATCTATTTAAAAGTAAGAATAGAATTATTGTAATGGAGAAATGCTAAGGGTCTTGCTACTAAAATTAATTGGTAGACAAGGATATAGATTATTAGCATTGTCAGTTTATGTCAGATTATCAGCTCTTATGACAGCATTAGAAATGCTAGTTATAGGGGCGGCTAGGTGGAGTAGTGGATAAAGCATCGGCCTTGGAGTCAGGAGTACCTGGGTTCAAATCTGGTCTCAAACACTTAATAATTACCTAGCTGTGTGGCCTTGGGCAAGCCACTTAACCCCATTTGCCTTGCAAAAACCTAAAAAAAAAAAACCAAAAAAAGAAATGCTAGTTATAGCAATAATAATTGTTAGTATTTAGTAGAATTTAACAGTTTATACAGTAATATATATAGATACATACATACAGATTCTATCTATCTATCAATCATCTATCTATCTATCTATCTATCTATCTATTTCATCTCATTTCATCCTTACAAAAATCTGTTAAGATATATGCAATTAATATATTTTATAAATATATTTTTTATTAAAAAGAAAATTAATATCTAGCAATGTCACAATTCTCATATTCCTGTCTAGGGCACCAACCTGCTTGCAACTGAGGTTTGCAACCTAGGTATTATTACTGATTCTTTACTTCTCACTTCCCACATATAATGTGCTGCTAAGGTTTATTGATTTTACTTTTGTAATATCTCTAATATATGCCCCCTCTGATATTTTAAAATCCTCATTGCCTCACTCTTGCACTATTGTAATTGCTTTCTGGTTGGCCTACCTGCTGCATGTTTTTCCCTAGTCATCCTCTATTCAGATATTAGAGTGACCTTCCTACAACATAGGTCTTACCATGTCCCTCCTCCTAATGTCCCATCCCCAAACTGAAGAAACTCCAGTAACTCTCTATCACCTCCAGAATCAAGTAGAAAATTCTTTATTTGGCATTCAAAGTCCTTTATATCTTCCCTCTCCCCTCTCCCACATACCTTTCCAATTTTCTTAATCTTTACATCCTGCACATTTATCTTCAGCCCTTTGTGAGACTTTCCATCTCCTGACTCCAAGAACTTTCCCTGATTATTCCTTGAAAATCTGTAATGTTCTCCCTCTTCATCATGTTTCCGATCTTCCTTGTATTCTTTCAAATGACATTAAAATCCCAACTTCTATAGAAAGCCTCCCTCAGTACTTAATTCTAGTGCCTTCCCTCTGTTAATCATTTTCAGTTAATCCTTTTTATAGTTTTTTTGGATACATAGTTGTTTTGATGTTGTCTCCCCCATTAGACTGTGAGCTCCTTGAGAGCAGGGACTATTTTTTACTTTGCTCTAACTTCTAAGAGATTAGCATAGTGCCTACAACAGTACATGTTTAATAAATATTTACTGTCTGATTGATAAAGAGTATGGGCATCTTAGTCATTTTATTTATATAATTCCAAACCACTCTAAAGTTCAATTACTTACTAGTTTTGAACTCTAAGCAAATCATTTCCCTTCTGTGGGTCTCAGTTATGGTAATCATAAGCACTATCTAATTGAAAATGTGTTTCTGTGTGTGTGTGTGTGTGTGTGTGTGTGTGTGTGTGCACAGAGACATATTTGTGAAGAAAGTGTTTTGTAAATCTTTCAGAGAGAAGCAGTATGGCAAGAACTCCTTATCCATTTGGGCTAAGCTTGTGTATGTTGTGAAAAAAGAATTAACTTGAGAGTCAGGGAGCCCTGAGTTCAAGTTCTACCATATCCTGATTGTGTGATCCTGGTCTCCTTCTACTTATCTAGCAGAATGTTCCTTTACAATCTTTATCACTGGTGATCCTCCTCTGCCATGCCTTCTAGTGTCCCACAGATTCTTTTCTAGACCTTCTCTCTCTATTCTGCTTCATTTGATTAACTCATTAGCTCACATAGATTTAATTATAATTTCCATGCTGATGATTTCCAAATCTGTCTATCCTGTCCTAAACTCTTTGCTGAACTAAAATCTCACATCTCCAATGGCCTTTCAGACATCTTAACTAAAACATATCAAACTCAACATGTCTGCTGCCTTTCCCAACTTCCTTCAAGTTTCAACAGAAATCCCTTTTTTATAGGAAGACTTTTCCAACCCTTCTTAATTCTAGACCCTTCCATCTCTTATTTATTTCCTACTTTTTAAATGCATAGCTTGTTTATAATATATTTGCTTGTCGTCTCCTCCATTAGATTGTAAACTCCTGAAGGTAATCAGTCAGTGAATAAATTATTAAATGCTTCTTAAATGACAGGTATTTAACATTTTGCTAAATGCTAGAGAAACAAAACAGAGGGAAAAGATAGTCCAAATAATTGCCAAAATAATCTTTCTAAAGTTTAAATATGTTTGGAGCCTGAGTTGGAATCCTGATTTTGCTAATTGCTGCCTATATTCAATCTTTGGTAAATGACTTAACCTTTTCCCACCTCAGGTCATTATATGTACCATGGAAAGACTAGAGTAGATGACCTCCAGAGTCACTTCCAGTTCTAAATCTATGATTTCAATCCTTTAATATAAACCACAAACTCTTAAGATTGGTATTTAAAGGCTCCATTAACTCAAACTTTTTAGTTTCATTTAACATTTATTTTCTTTTATTCAGTTCTTGTTTCAGGCACTCTGGACTTCTTACCTCATCCTAAAACAGAATTTGTTCTTCTGTTTCCCTTCTCTTCCAATAGTCTTCTGTACATTGAATCTATTTTCTCTTCTTCATCTCTAGATCAAGATAGTTCTCTCTCTCCTTAAATTACCTTATTTTTATTATGTATACATATTGCTCTCCTCCTAGCCTGATAAAATGTGAGATTTCTTTTTTTTTATTTTTGTATTTCTAGTCTTTTTAACAGGGGTAGAGTAGATAGAGAACTGGACTTAGAATTAAGAACAGGATAATCACTTAACCTCTCAAGGCTCAAGGCAACTCTCTAAGACTATAAATTGCAATGAGCATTGATTGGATTTCTCTCATTGGATTTGGCTCAAAGGGAATCTATAATATGTTGTTTATAGGAAACACATTTGAAACAGAGAGATATACACAGAGCAAAAGTAAAAGGCTGTTGCAAAATATATTATGCTTCAGCTGAAGTTAAAAAATATAGGCGTAGCAATCCTAATCTCATACAAAGAAAAAGCAGAAATAGATCCAGTTAAAAGGGAAAAGAAAGGAAATTACATCTTCATAAATGAAGTAATATCAATACTAAATATTTATGCACCAAGTGGAGAAGTTAAGTCACAGGAAAACGTAGACAGGACCTCAACCTCCCTTTTTCAGATTTAGATAAACCTGTTGTTTGTCTTCGGTTCTTGAAGAACACCATGACATCAGGGAGTTGATGCCATGGCATACAAGTCAGTTAGATTTGAGTGGCAGTGCTATGCAAAGTAACTAGCCTCACATTCTCTTCCAGAGCCATCTGGATCCAGTAGCCAGATATAGGTCAGGACCAACTGGAGATGGAACCAGATACAGTGGGAGACTTTGACTTTTTAAAAACTAGTCACAATTTGACTGGAGCAATGTCCATTCAGTCATTAAGATTGGGTAGAAGAGGGGTGGCTAGATGGTGCAGTGGATAGAGCACTGGCCTTGGAGTCAGGAGTACCTGAGTTCAAATCCAGCCTCAGACACTTAATAATTACCTAGCTGTGTGGCCTTGGGCAAGCCACTTAACCCCATTGCCTTGCAAAAACTAAAAAAAAAAACAACAAAAAAAGATTGGGTAGAAGAGAGATGAGTCAAAGAGTTCAAGATTAAGCACTTCCAAAAGAAGAAGGAGAAAAAGTGTTGGGAGGTTACGATGCTCAAGGTATCTCAGTGGTTAAGGCAGAAGATGAAAAAGGAAAGAATCAAGGAACCTCTTTTGTATAGTCCCCCAAAACAACAACAGCAACAATATAACCACAAAATAAATGAGAGAAGTTAAAGAGGGGAATAAAATTTTATAAAACATAGACCTCTGGAGAAAATTGAATGCAGAATATAGATAGAAAGGAATATAACAGACACTATCAGTGATACGTGGCTCCTACACAAAACATTAATCATGTATTAGGTCATTAAAAATCTCAAAAACAATTGCAGAAAGGCAGAAATATTAATTGTATCCTTTACAAATCATGATGTAATAAAAATTATGTGTAATAAAGGACCTTGGAGAGATCGTCTAAATTTAATTGGAACCTAAATAGCCTAATACTAAAAACTGAGAGAGTTAAATAGCACATCTTGAAAACAATAATTTCATCCAAGAGAATGACAATAACAACATACCAAAACTTATGGGATACAGGCAAAGCAGTTCTGAGGGAAAATTTAATATCTCTAAATGCTTACATGAATAAAATAGAGAAAGAGAAGATTAATTAATTGCACAAGCAACTAAAGAGATAGAAAAAAAGAACAAATTAAAAATCTCCAATTAAATGCCAAATTAGAAATTCTGAAATCAAAGGAGAGATTAGTAAAAGAGAAAGTAAGAAAGTTATTAAACTAATAACTAAAACTGAGAATTGGATTTGTGTAAAAATCCAATAAAATAAATCTCTTTGGTTTGATTTTTAAAAAAAGTAAGAAGAAAACCAATCTACCAATATCAAGAATGAATAGTATGAAATTACCACCAGTGAAAAGGAAATTATAACAATAATTTAAAACCATTTTGCCAACTATATGCCAATAAATCTGACAATCTAAGAGAAATGGTTGAATATTTACAAAATATGAATTACTCAGATAAACAGAAGAGAAAATAAAATATTTAACCCCATTTTAGAAAAAGAAATTGAATAAGCCATCAATGAAATCTTTAAGAAAAAATCTCCAAGAGAAGATGAATTTATAATTGAATTCTTCAAAACATCTAAAGAAAAATTAATTAAATACCATATAAGCTATTTTTAAAAATAGAGTATTGTAAAATTCCTTTGATTATACAAATATGGTGCTGATACATGAACCATGAAGACTCAAAACTGAGAAAGAAAATTATAGACCAATTTCTCTAATGCATATTGAAACAAAAGTTTTAAATTAAATAGTAGCAAAGAGATTACAACAAATTACCATCAGAATAATATTCTAAAACCAGGTAGTAATTATACCAGGAATGCAGAGCTGGTTCAATATTAGGAAAACTATCAGCATAACTGACCATATCAATAACAAAACTAACAGAAATCGTATGATTACCTCAGAGAATAAATAAGATAAATAATAAATAAAAAAGAATAAATGGGGGTTTCCTTAAAATGAAAAGGAGTATCTATTTTAAACAATCAGCAAGCATTATCAGTAATGGGATTAAGCTAGGAACTTCTCCAATAAGATCCGGGTGAAACAAGAATGCCTGTTATCACCATTATTATTCCAATAGAATTAGTAATGTTAGTTTCAGCAATAAGAAAAGAAAAAGAAATTGAGGCACCTAGAATAAGCAAAGAGGAAACAAAACTTTCACTCTTTGCAGATGATATGGTAATATACTTAGAGAATCCTAAAGAATCACCTAAAAAAAACCCCTTGAAACAACTTTAGAAAAGTTGCAGGATATAAAATAAACTCATATAAATCATCATATTTCTACATATTACCAATAAAGCCCAGCAGCTAGAGATATATTTATTTAAAATAACTGTAGACAACATAAAATATTTGGGAGTCTATTTGCCAAGACAAACTTAGAAACTGTATGAATACAATTATAAAATGCATTTCACTCTAATAAAGTGAGATCTAAATAAGGGGGGAATATCAATAGCTCATAGATAGGCCCAAAAGGCAATTCTAAATTAATCTTCTTTTTCAGGGTTATACAATCAAATCACAAAAAAATTATTTTATAGAATTAGAAAAATAACATGGTTATTATGGAAAAACAAAATGTTAAGAATATCAAAGGAATTAATGAAAAAAATTTAATGGAATATGGACCAGATCTAAAACTATATGATAAAGCAATAATCATCAATAGTATTTAGTACTGGTTAAGAAACAAAAAAGATAGGGGGGCAGAGACAAGATGGCAGCATGAAGGCAGCATTCCCCAACAACTCCGACCCCCCCAAACCCCCCAAAACAAAGGATGGCTCTAGCCAAAATCTAGAGGGGCAGAACCCATGAAAAGACTGAGTGATTCATTTTCCCAGTCCAAGAGAACTTAGAAGTTCCATGGGAAAGGTGTGTTTCACCAGGACCAGGAGTTGGAAAAAAAGCCCAGCCCAGCCTAGCCTAGCCCAGAGATCACCAGCTGCACCTGGGTGAGCATGGAGTAAGGAGCACTGGCAGTAGAACCTGCAGCGAGAATCAGGAGAAAGCAGCCTGCACCCCCAGAGACAGTAAGGGGTCAGGGAAGTCTGCAAAGATTTCTCTGCTCTCCCTAGGGTAGAACTCTGCTGTTTGCCTACCCTCGGATCAGCCCCAGGTTGTGGTTTGGGCTTCCATACTAAGATAGCTGGATCCAGCCTTATAGCCTCAGGGCAGAGGGCAGTGCTGTGGTCATCTACATATCAAAGCACTGGCTAGAGAGCCTATGACCTTGTAGGAATAAAGGTCCTAGTGGGGTCCCCCCCCAAAAAAACAACAACCTCAAAGCCTTGGAAGTGTTGTAAATTAGTCTTGGATTGAGGAAATGAGTAAACAACAGAAAAAGAAGAATCTGACCACAGAGAATTACTTCAATCCTATGGAAGATCAAAACGCATACTCAGATGATGACAAAATCGAAGCTTCCATATCCAAAACCTCCAAGAGAAATAGAAAATGGGCTCAGACTGTGGATGAGCTCAAAAAAAAAAGACTTTGAAAAGGTGGAGGAAAAATTGGGAGGAGAAATGAGAGCAATGCAGAAAAATCATGAGAATTAAATCAAAAGCTTGGTGAAAGAAATACAAAAAAATACTGAAGAAAATGATAAAAATAATATGTTAAAAACCAGTTTGGGCCTAATGGAAAAAGCAAAACAAAAAAGCAAATGAAGAGAAGAATACCTTAAAAAGCAGAATTGGACAGCTGGAAAAGGAGATAAAAAAATTCTCTGAAGAAAATAACTCCTTCAAATGCAAAATGGAACTAAAGGAAGCTGATGACTTTGAAAGAAATCAGGAAGAAATAAAACTCTTCCAAAAAACCCCCAAATTAGAAGAAAATGTGAAATATCTCATTGGAAAAACAACTGACCTTGAAAACAGATCCAGAAGCAACAATTTGAAAATTACTGGACTATCTGAAAGCTAAGACCAGGAGAAGAGCCTAGACTTCATTTTTCAAGAAATAATACAGCAAAATTTCCCTGAGATCTTAAAAGCAGAGGGTAAAATAGAAATCAAGAGAATTCATCAGTCACCCCCTGAAAGGGATCCCAAAAGAAAAACTTCCAGGAATATTACAGCCAAATTCCAAAACTCCCAAATCAAAGAGAAAATTCTAAAAGCTGCCAGAAACAGACAATTTAACTACTGTGGCTCCATAGGATTACACAGGATCTGGCAGCAACTTTATTAAGGGCTCATAGGGATTGGAATATGATATTCCAGAAGGCAAAAGATCTTGGTTTACAACCAAGAATCAACTACCCAGCAAAACTGAAGATCCTCTTTCAGGGGAAAAAATGGATTTTTAATGAAACAGGAGACTTTCAAACTTTCCTAACAAGATGACCAGAGCTGAACAGAGTTTGATCTTTAAGTAGAGGATGCTGGTGAACCATAGAGGAAGTGGAAGAGAAGGACTAACTATGAGGAACTTGATGATGTTGAACTGTTTGTATTCCTGCATGGGAAGAAGATATTGATAACTCTTATGAACTTTCTCATTTATAAGCTGTTAGAAGGAGCATATATAGACAAGACATAGGAAGGAGTGGAATATAATGGTATGATGTGGTAAAGGGATGGAGTCAAAGTACTGGGAGGAAGGAAAAGGAGATGAAGAAGTAGCTGAGAGATCTCACATGAGTCAAAAAAAAGCTTTTTCAATGGAGGGGAGGGGGAAAGGCAAGGGGGGATGAGTGATCCTTCATTCTCATTGGAAATGGCTCAGGGAGGAAATGACATGCACACTTAATAGGGTGAGGAAATCTGTCTTGCACTGGAGAAGGATGGGAGGAAAGGGATGGGATGAGGGGGAATGGGGGGGAGGGAAGGGGGAATAAGTGATAGAAGAGAGGGAAGATGGAGGGAGATAGTACTCAGATGCAACACACTTTTGGACAGGACCAGGATGAAAGGAGCAAGAGAATAGAATAAATGAGAGTAGGGAGAAATAGAGTGGAAATACAGCTAGTAATAGCAACTGAGGGAAAAATATTGAAGCAACTTCTCTGGTGGACTTATGATAGGAAAAGCAACTCACCCCAGAGACAGAGCCATTGGAATCTGAACACAGACTAAAGTATATATTTTTTTCTCTCTCTCTATTCTTGAGGTTTTCCATCTTCTTGGAGGGGAGGGGGTTTGTGTTTGTTCTTATGTTTACTCTTATAACATTCAATTTACATCAGTGTATGGCATGGAAACAATGTAGAGACTGTCAGATAGCCTGGGGGGGAAGGGAGGGGGAAAATTATAGAATTTAGAGCCTTGCAAAAAATGATGGGTACATATTACTATTGTATACAATTGGAAAACAAATAAAATATTAAAATCATAAAAATACTTTTTGGAAGATACAGGAATTAAACTGGATCTTGATAATCAGTAAAAGTTAGAGAGGCAGAGGAAAGGAAACAGGTCCTTCTTGAATACATTTCTATTAAAACAATTAATTTAGAAATTGCTAAGAAAGGAGGGATAAATCTTCAAACTTGACAATATGGTATTAACATTGATCATTGAATTTCACCCATATTGTGCTTTTTCTAAATGATTTTTCTATTGCCATAATTATTTTATTGTATTTTCTTGTCTCTGCTTTCTTTAGTTTGCATCTTTTAATAAAAATCTTTCCACATTTTTTGCTACTAAAAAAAAAAAAAGAAAAACCCCAAAAAGATAGATCAGTGGAATAGGATAGGTTCATAAGGCATAAAGATAAATATCTATACTAATCTAATTTGGGATAAGACCTTAATATTTGATAAAATCTGCTGGGAAAACTGGAAAATACTATACCAGAAATTAGGCAAAGACCTTCATCTCACATCCTGTATCAAGATAAGGTTGAAATGGGAACATGTTTTGTAAATCACCTAAGCCAATAGGAGAACAAGAAACAGTTTATTTGTCAGATTGATGTAGAGAAGAGTGTATGTCCAAACAAGAGATAGAGAACATTATGAAATACAAAATGGATAATTTTGATTATATTAAATAGAAAAGTTTTTGCACAAACTGAATCAATGCAATGAAGATTAAAAATGCAGAAAACTGGAAAACACTTTTTTAGTCAATATAGTGAATGTAATAGGAACTATATTGCTCTAAAAGAAATAATGAGAAGGCAAATATCAAAAAAAAAACCCTGGAAAGACTTAAATGAACTGAAAATGAATGAAGTGAACAGGACAGTGTGTGATAAGTAATTAAGATATACCTAGCTCTTCTCAGTAATACAGTGATCAAAGACAATTCTAAAGGACTTGTGATGGAGAATGCCATCCACATCCAGAAAAACAACTATGATGTCTGAATATAGATCAAAACACGCTATTTTCACTTTTTTATTTGTTTGTTGTCTTTTCTTTCTCATGGTTTATCTGTTTTGTTCTGATTCTTTCACAACATGATATTATGGAAATATGTTTAGCATGACTATGCATATATAACATATTAGATTGCTTGCCATCTATGGAAGGGGGGAGGAAGGGAGGGAAGAAAATTTTTTACAAAAATGAAAATTGAAATAATGTTGGTTGAATGTGAAAAAAATAAAATGAAGAACTGGAGAAAAAAGAAAAATAAGTTTATAAATTGTAGAACAGTTACCAATCTGTATAGATAGAAAGATTTTTCTCACTAGAGGCAGAAATAAACTCTAAATGATTGATATTGGCTTACTAATTCAATCACTGTTTATTTTTTTTAATTTTATTTACTTAAGGCAATGGGGTTAAGTGACTTGCCCAAGGTCATATAACTAGGCCATTATTACGTGTCTGAGGTCAGATTTGAACTCAGGTTCTCCTGACTCCAGGGCCAGTGTTCTATCCACTGTGCCACCTAGCTGCCCCCCAATCACTTTTTAATAATCACCTTTTACCCATCTAATATCGAGAGATAGAAGAGAAATATAAAACATGGGACATAATCCTTGTGCTCAAATTGTTTAGGGGACTAGCTATTGATATAAGGCTAATACATGAAACAATATTGAATATATGAAAACAGATAATTAAATGTTAAATTGTGTGTTAGAGACATAAAGTGCAATGCAAATTCAGAGGGAAAGCTGCTGTAAAATTTAAACTATACCCTTGAGGCTTCTCATCAATTCTTTTAATCTGCAGTGTCTTGTTATTGCCTTGAGCATAAATTATAAGCTAATATATGTAGACTGGCAAATTGCCTTTGAGCTCCATGCTCTAAGCCCAACTGGAGGACTAGATATTCTCCAATTTCATCTTATTCTATTTTGTCTCCAGGAATTAGTTCTGGCTGCGCCCTATTTCTGGAATACTATCCATCCATACTTCAACCTATTAAAATCCTTCTCTTTCAGTATCTACTCAAGTGTTCCTGCTCCATAGATTCATCTCTTGATCATCCCAGACCAAAAGCTTTATCCTATTTAAACTCACATTATGGTGATATACGTACAAATTCCGCTTCTGCTATGAGAATATGTAGTCTTTTAGGACAGAGATTACAGCTCTGATCATTTCAGTGAAAATAATGAATTCTCCTGAAATAGTTGCATTACATGATCTGCACTGCATATTTCCATTGGGATGGAACTAATCATCACATTTTACAAAATTATAACTTTGAATAGTGAAAATCTGAATATATGCAGCTATTTCAGAGGACTCATTACTTACACTAATTGGGACCTGGCCATATCATTTTTCATCTTTATTTCTCTGGTACCTAACACAGATCTGGCAAATAGTAGATGCTTAACAAATTTTGATAAATTGAATTATAGTTTACCTTCTTTTTCTTGTATGTTTTCTACTGTGACTATTACAGATTATAATGGCAAGAGATAGGGACAACAGACAGATTGCCCCTGTGCTGCACTTTTGCCTATGAAATGTACAAAGATTTGGAAGAAAGTTTCCAACACATTCAATTAATTGCTTTTATTGTTTTTCATTATTTTTGGTGGGGCAATGGGTTCAAGTGGCCCAAGGTCACACAGAGAGTTAAGTATAAAGTGTCTGAAGCTGGATTTGAATTCAGGTCCTGACTCCAAGGTCTGTGCTCTATCCACTGTGACACCCAGTCACACCCAATTAATTCCTTTTAGAGAATCTATAAAAGAATTTCAGAAATTAAAAAAGCTTTGAATGATCTTGAACTTTGATGGAATGGATATTCATGTTCACTCAGACTACAGTAGAACTAATTATCTTTTTGGTAAGATCATAAGAGGAGTTAGAAACATTAGCAATGGAGAATATGATGAAAATTAGATCTAGTGTCAACTGGACTAGGCTTTCTGAGACTCTTTAGTCTCTCAGAATGACAGCACTCTGGGTAAATGGAATAGATATAAGAAAGTTAGAAGAATAAGGATGCCTTTCACTATAGACTGCTATATTTGTTGATATAATCATGTAATTTGGGGATTTTTTGTTTTTAATACAATTAAATGTGCTGATTATTTTCATAATTTTGAATCACCTTATAACTCTGGTATAAATCCAACTAGATCATGATAAGTTATTTCTTGGCTGAATTTCTCTAATATAATAATATTTATACAAATGTATTGAATCAATATTCATTAATGATATTGGTCTATAATTCCTCAAATTTGCTTAATCTGTCCTGATTTAGGTGCAAAGTCTATATTTATTTCATAAAAGGCATCTGGTATAGTGTTTCCTTTCTCAATTTTTGAGATTTATTTGTATAATATTGGCATTATTTGTCCAAGAGTTTGATAGAATTTTCTAGAGAATCTATCAGGACCAAGAGTTGTCCTCATCCCCACTGCAATTTTCTTTTCTAATATTCACTAATTTTAACATTTCTCTTTGGTCCTCTGTTAGGTTGGACTTTTATTTCAAAATTCTTTTATTTCTTTTGTGGTTTAATTTTATTAGAATTTATCAAAATTCATATTCAATTTGTTAATCCCTTTTTACCTATTTTGTTAATACGATTTTCCCCTTGAAAACTGTATTAGCTGTATCCCAAAAGTTTTTGACTTATTATTTTTGTCATTATAATTTTCTTTCACATAATAATTAATTGCTTATATTATTTGATCTTTGATTCACTGATGAATTAGAATTCCATTGTTAAATTTTACCTGGGTCTCTGTTTTTTGTTTTCATTGTTTGAATGTATTATTATTATTATATGATGTCTGTAAAGGATTTTCAAATCAGCAGAAAAAAGGTAGAAACTTTTTTATATTTATTTGCAGCAACTTTTTCATTAACATATGATAGTCCTATATTCCTTAGCAATTCCACTTAGAAGACATCATAAGACTTTTTAGTTTCTCCAGTGATTATTCAATTATCTATTTTCTTTGTTGTTTATCTTTCTGTTGTACTTGTCCAACAATAAATTAGTGTTTCAGCTTTTCCATATCCCCTTCAATATTTGTCTCTATTTCCTTTCATCATTTTAGCCAATCTTATAGCTGTAAAATGCTATTTTTAACGTTTTTAAATTTACTTTTCTTTAATAATTATTAAATTTACTTTTCTTCAATAATTATTATAGCATTTTTATAGGACTAAGAATTATTTGGATTTCTTCACTGAAAACTTCATGTTCATATCCTTTGATCATTTATCATTTGGGGCATGATTTGTATTCTTGTAGATTTGACAAAATTTATGTATTTATATATAATATATATATATAATATATATATTTGAGATATGAGATCTTTATCTGAGAATCTGTCTAAAAATATAAGCAAAGGAATTTAGCAGAACCAGATCTTATACTCTATTTATTATAAAGCAGTAATTATCAAAGCTATTTGTCTAAGATATAAAAAAGGTAGATCAAAGGAATACAGTAGACATGCAATTTTCAGCAGCAAATAAGTATTTGACATAAGTCAAAATTTAAGATTTAGGGATAAAAATAATTTATTTGGTAAAAATTAGTGGAAAAAATGGAAAGCAGTATGGCAGAAATGAGGCATAGATCAATATCTTACAACATTTGCAAAAATATGATCAAAATGGATAGGTGACCTAGTTATAAAGATAGATATTACAAGGCAACTAGTTAATGCAGTGGATACAGCAGTGATGCTGAAGCCAGGAGGAAGAGCATTCAGATTCAGCCTCAGACTTGTGACATTTACTAGCTGTGTGACTTTGCATATTTATTTCTGATTGCCTTGCATTCAATCGTCCTGATCCATATCCAACCCCTGAACCCAGATGACTCTGGAGGAGAAAGTGAGACTGGTGTCTTAGCACAGCACCCCCTCACTCAAATTCAATTCATGTGCTTGTCATGGCATCACTTTCCTTAATGCCATGGTCCTCTTTGAGAATGAAGGACAAATATCTTCTTTATTATAAGAAAATTAGAAGAACATGGAACATATTACTTATCAGACTTATGGAAGTGGACAATTTATGAATAAACAAGAAATAAAGAGTAAGATTAGGTGTAAAATGGATAATTTTGGGGAGGATTATAATGTTTTATTTTGTTCTTTTTTTCATTCAAGAAAGATTTTATTTATTTTGAGTTTTACAATTTTTCCCCAATCTTGCTTCCCTCCCCCCACCCCCACAGAAGGCAGTCTTAGTCTTTACATTGCTTCCATGGTATACATTGATCTAAGTTGAATGTGATGAGAGAGAAATCATATCCTTAAGAAAGAAAATAAGTATAAGAGACAGCAAAATTACATAAAAAATAAGTTTTTTTCCTAAGATAAAGGTAATAGTATTTGGTCTTTGTTTAAATTCTACAGTTCTTTCTCTGGATACAGATGGTATTCTCCATTGCAGACAGCCCCAAATTGTCCCTAATTGTTGCACTGATGGAATGAGAGAGTTCATCAAGGTTGATCATCACCCTCATGTTGCTGTTAGGATGTACCGTGTTTTTCTGATTCTGCTCATCTCGCTCAGCATCAATTCATGCAATTCTTTACAGGCTTCCCTGAATTCCCATCCCTCCTGGTTTCTAATAGAATAATAGTGTTCCCTGATGTATGTGTGTATATATATATATATATATACATATATATATATATATATATATGTATATATATATATATATATATGTCACTGTTTGTTAAGCCATTCCCCAATTGAAGGACATTTACTTTATTTCCAATTCTTTGCCACTACAAACAGGGCTGCTATGAATATTTTTGTACAAGTGATGTTTTTGCCATTTTTAATAATCTCTTCAGGGTACAGACCCAGTAGTGATATTGATGGATCAAAGGGTATACACATTTTTGTTGTCCTTTGGGCATAATCCCAAATTGCTCTCCAGAAAGGTTGGATGAGTTCACAGTTCCACCAACAATGTATTAGTGTCCCAGATTTCCCGCATCCCTTCCAACATTGATCATTGTTCTTCCTCATCATATTGGCCAGTCTGAGAGGTGTGAGGTAGTACCCCAGAGATACTTTAATTTGTATTTCTCTAATAAGTAATGTTTTAGAGCAATTTTTCATATGACTATGGTTTTTCTTTGATTTCCTCATTTTAAAAATATCCTTTGATCATTTGTCAATTTGGGGAATGGCTTTTTTTTTTTGAAAATTTGATCCAGTTCTCTGCATATTTTTAGAAATGAGTCCTTTGTCAGAAATACTAGTTGTAAAAATTGCTTCCCAATTTACTACATAAAATGGATAATTTTGATTGCAGTAAATTAAAAAGGGTTTTATATAAATAAAAGAAATATAGCTAAGATCAGAGGGAAAGCAAAAGTATTGGCAAAAAATTTTCATAATTTATCAGATAAAGGTCTCTCATTTTATAAATTTCTTCTCCCTTTTTTATATAACCCTCCATTATACATCTTAGGCTACAGGAAAGATGAATTGACCTATAAGGAAAGAGGTTATGATATTTATTATATAATTTTTCAATTGTTATTTTCACCATCACTTCTCTTATTTAGTTTAATTCTTAATCCTTTAGGGGGAAAACTCTTAATAATTCCTTTGTTGTGTTATTGTAGTTTTAACATAGGTATCATTTTTTTCTTTCTAGTTTTCTTCCTTTTAATACTCTCTAGAAATGGGATTATCAATTTCATTTTTTTTACTTCTCTAGGCAGCTGTATTTATCTTTCTTGTGTTTCTCTTATGAATAGTGTTTGCAAAACATAATCTGCTCAATTCAATTGTGTTAGAAAGCTTGAAATGCTTCTCTTGTTGCATGTCAATCTTTTTTCTTTTATTGATGAAGAGGTTCATAGTTTCAGGCTATGCTATATTGAGTTTCATATAAAACTTTTGTTTTTTAAGACATAGTATTTCAGGATTTTTTGTGGTTTCTGATGGGGCAGAAAAATCTTTTGTTATTAAAATTTACTTTCCTTTATATGTGAAGGTCTTTCTCCTGTTCACATGTAGAATCTATTATTTGTCCCTGGAATTGTGAAATCTGATGAATATGTGTTGGAGTTTGTACCAGTTCTATTTTCCCCTAGAGTCAATCTATGAGGGAAAAGCACTTATTTGTCCCAAAATATTCATAGCACCTCTTTTTGTTGTGGCAAAGGACTGATAATTGTGGATATGCCCACCAATCAGGAAATGACTCAATATGCTGCAGTATTATGATTGTAATAGAATACTTTTGTGCTATAAATAAATAACAAGCAGGATGATTTCAGAAAAATCTGGAAAGATTTATACACACTGATGCAAAGTAAAATGAGCAAAACAAGGAGAACTTATTTACAATAATAGCAAAAATGTAATGATGATCAACTGTGGATGATTTAGCTATTCTCAGCAAAACAATGATTCAAGATAATTTCAAAAGATTCATGATTAAAAGTGTTATCCATATTCAGAGAAAGAACTAAAGGAATATGAATGCAAATAGAAACTGTTTACCACCTCAGGGAAAGGTGAGATGGGAGGGTGGAAGATAATTTGGAATTCAAAAATTTTAAAAAGTAATGCTAAAAATTGTCTTTATGTATTTTATTTTCCAATAAAATACTATTTAAAAATCAATTTGTCCATTCTTTGATTGCATTATGTTTTCTGTCTTCAGAAATCCTGAGCAGTTCTTTTGTATTATTTGTTACATTACATTGTTCAATTTTTTGGATATGTTCCTTTGGGAGACTGATAGTCTTAAAGCTTATGGTATAACCTATCAACAAGATAAATGTGTTTTGCATTTGCTGGGATAAATTTATTCTTTGAACAGTATTGCATTTTGCTTCTCTTCTTCTAGATTGTCCTTTACTTCAGTATTTTTTTTTGTATTTCTAATCTGTTATTCCCTTTTTTCTTTCTTTGGAGAAATTTACCAGTGTTGATATAAATTATTCTATTCTGTTAACAATTTAGGTTCTACAGGTCATAAATGATGCCCTTGGTTCCCATTTAATTTCAGCTTTCAAGATTCTTATTTCTTACTTGAAGCATTTGGGAACATCCTGTGATGCTTTCCCTTTAAAATTCAGAATCCTCTGCAATGGTCTGTTTTCTTTGTCATGCAATATTTATATAGAAAAGTTTGTACTTGTTTAGATTTCTTGGGGGCTATTTTCACTGATGATTCAACTTCTTATGCTCTGGATTTTTAACTAAATTTTATTCTTCCTGAAAACTTTGATAATTCCATTCTTTCTCCACTAATGTTCTCCTAATATACACTTTTTTAATTGATATTTTATTTTTTCCAAATACATGTTATGAAGGCTTTTCAACATTTATCCATATGTATATGTATATGTATATGTATATGTATATGTATATGTATATGTATATGTATATTTTTAATTTACAAAATTTCCTTCCACCCTCCCTTCCCACCCCCTTCCCTCAACAGCAAACAATCAGGTTAATATTGTATATACACATTTGTGTTAAGCATGTTTACCAATTAGTCATTTCTGGCATGACTAATTAGGATTAGAGGAAAGAAACAGGTGATTTTTTTTAACAAAGTGAATTCTGAAAATTTTGAAGGATTTTCTTTTTGGTTTTGTTAATATACACTTTTTGACTCTGCTTTTGCAGGTGACTATCTCAGGGGTTGGATCCCAAAACTGTTTTCTTCTCGTGTTGTGGAATTTACCGTTCATGAACCTTAGACCCTCTACCTCAAGTAGCTTCTGAGGGACTGAATGATGGAAGTTTGACCCGTTTCTTTAAACCTGGTGCAGTACAGAAATATAATGGCAAATTAGTTCAGTTATCTTTATTTTTTGGTTCTCTGGATGAAGATCGTTTTAGTGATCTACTTCAAGAACATGTTCTTCAAAACAAAAAAAGAACATGTTCCCCTTATCCTATTTGAATACCTCTTCCACAAGGGGAAATGCAGAGTCGAAGACTGCTGCTTTTGCAGAATGTTCTGATAAAGACTATGACAATAGCAAAGAAAATAAGTTCATGAGATCTGGGGAATTTACCTAGGCTACCATCTTGTTGATGACATGACCTGGAAAACTTCCACAGTCTCCTATTTTAAAGCACTAGTAGACACAATGTACTTGGTGATTTGAATTTAATTAAGACCTTTTTCTAATCATATAATACATTTAAATGCAGGCAGAGTGACAGCCCTGATATACAAAATATCTGAAAAGTATTATGTTAAGGCCTAATTGCACCTGATTCCTTCTTTAGGAGAATAGCATCATCTCCCTCATGGAGATGTATAATCTCAGTATTGGAAGAAGCAATCATATATTCCAATTCATAACTGAAAAAGACTTCTATCTATTATATGCCTGATAATTGATTGCTCTGTCTGTACCTGAGGACCTACAATGAAGGGTTGTACATTACTTCTCAAAGTAGCTGTTCTCTTTTTGGATAGTTACAAATATTTTGGGGGAGTTTTTGCTAAAACTCTTATTTTTTATTTTTTATTTATAGATTTTTGCAAGGCAAATGGGGTTAAATGGCTTGCCCAAGGCCACACAACTAGGTAATTATTAAGTGTCTGAGACCAGATTTAAACTCAGGTACTCCTGACTCCAGGGCTGGTGCTTTATCCACTATGTCACCTAGCCGCCCCTTGCTATAGGCTTTAAAAGACAACAATAAACATTTAAAAAATAAGGCATGGCTTCAAGAACTGAACAAAATGTTTTGCTCAGTCATTATTTAATATTTTGCAATCTAGTCTTCTACCTTATTCAAATGAAATTGCTCTCTTAAAATTTGCAGTGAGTTCTTATTTTTCCAATTTGATGGTCTTTTCTCAGGCTTTATCTTTCTTGAACTGTTTCATTGACATTGTTGTTTACTCTGTCCTCTTAGATATTCTCTTTCTCTAGGTTTTCATAACACTCTTTTCTCCTGTTTCTCTGGGACTGTTACTTCTTAGTACCTTTGCAGAACACTCAACAATGTTATGTGAATAATGTGGGCATTATTCTGACTTTCCCTGAGTCCTCTTTTCTTTCTTTTTGTGTATGATTATAGTAGCTCTCATTACATATACATGCATAGGAATCACAGATTTAAAAATCTATCTCCGTCCTCTTTCCTAAACCTTCTTCTTGTCCCACCAATAGCCTGCTGAACACTTCCAAATGGATATAATCTCATTATTTTATGCCCAAATACACCTTCCTAAAACTTTCCTATTTCTGTAGAAAGTATCACCATACTTACAGTCTCTTAGGTTCATAGCCTTGACATTATTCATAGCTCCTCATTCTTCCTCACCTCACATACCCAATGAATCGTCAGTGTTGGACTTGAAGTCAAGAAGACTCTAAAATCTGGACTCAAACTTAACAACTTCATGATTTTGGGAAAATTATTTAACTTTTGTTTACTTCAGTTTCCTCATCTACAAAATGGAGAAATACCATCCTCCTCATAGGGCTGTTGGGATGATAAAATACTTATAAAGTACTTTGTAAATTATAAAATATTACATAAAATTTAACTATTATTAATATCATTTTACCAATTCTTGCTATTTCTACCCCTACAATATCTATCACACCCAACTCTTTCTCTCTATTGACACAGTCATCACATGAGTTCAGGGCCAAATAGCCTTGCCCATAGATTATTGCAATAGCTTTTTTCTTAATCAGTGACTGACTCTGTATCTTCAAAAAATCATCTCCCATACTTGGAATGAGGTCAAGGACATGCTGGAGCCAGCTCTAAATGGCTTGAAAACAATTTTTAAATTTCCATTGTGGTCATTTACCTCTCAGAAACCAGAAATCCCTATAAAGTGGGACTTGATTTATAGTTTTGTTGATTGTCTGGAGTATAGAAAGCATTAACAATGCAGATAAACTAGGAAGTATATATGTCTATATTTTTCTCATTTGTTAAAATTTACCAGCACATCCCTGTATTGGTCTGTAAACATTGTTTGACCTCATCAAGAATGCAAGGGAAGACTCGATGAATTAAGATATCACCACTCTGTAGAATAATGCTAATACCTACAATAAATGATATTTATGTAGTACTTTAATGTTTGTAAAGGGCATTATATCAATTATCTCATTTTAAGCTCACATCACAGGATGTGCGTCTTCACCTCCACATCATACAATTATGCTCAAAGAGTTATAATACTCTATATACCCTTTGATGCAGGTCTATTTAGAGAGGTAAATCAAGGAAAAAGGAGAACTTACTTAAAATATTTATAACAGCTCTCTTTGTGGTTGCAAAGAACTGGAAATTGAGGGGTTACCCATCAACTGGGGAATGGATAAATAAGTTGTAATGTATAATTGTGATGGAATACTAGTGCTATGATATAATGAGTTATTTGATTTTAGAAAAATATGGAAAGATTTACATG
Organism: Macrotis lagotis; assembly: GCF_037893015.1. Classification (NCBI taxonomy): domain Eukaryota; kingdom Metazoa; phylum Chordata; class Mammalia; order Peramelemorphia; family Peramelidae; genus Macrotis; species Macrotis lagotis. Next base: position 417,478,579 of record NC_133658.1, on the reverse strand, counting down.
AAATAATGAAGAGTGAAATGAGCAGAACCAAGAGAATATTCTATACAGTAACAACAATAAAGTTTGAAAAACAACTGTTTGGTCTTTGCAAGGCAATGGGGTTACTTGACTTGTTCAAAGTCACACAGCTAGGTAATTATTAAGTGTCTGAGGTCAGATTTGAACTCAGCTCCTCCTGACTTCAGGGCTGGTGTTCTATCCATTGCACCACCTAGCTGCCCCTGATTATTTATTTTGAGTACTATAAATTAGAAAGGACCAATGAAAGGAGCTATAATCCACCTGCAGAGAAAGAATAGATAAATGCAAGTATGTATAATATGGTTTTGTATATATACATACATACAAATATATTTACATATGTATACATATGGACACACACACACATATATATTTTATATATATATATATATATATCAATCATTATCTAATAGTGGGTGTGTCCTCTAGAGTTGAGTGAGGAGGAAAGGAAAAATGCACAGTGGAGAACAAAAGAAAACTCAGAAAAAAGTAGAGTAGTTTGAAAGCGATGTGTAGTATTTACATATATACCTTGTAGTATATATGTACATATATACTATATATACCTTATGTATATTTTTAAAGTAAATAGTATGAAATAGATTCATAGTTTCATATTAAATCTTTTTTGTGATGTATTATATACATGAAATGTTTTGTCTTTTTATATTTAAGCTCAAAATGAATAAAAAAAAGAAATAAATCAAATGTGAAAAAAATATTCTATTTACCTGTCTATATTGCCTGATATTTCCAGAAAGGAGAGATAAAGTTAGATATCTTGCTATTAGATTAAAGTACCACTATTCATGAAACACCTTTGGTACATCATGCCACTGGGAGATTTCTTGACAAGCTTGAGTGTAAATTTTGGATTAAAAGGATGAATCAATGAAATCTATTTAGAGCATTTGGGAAGAATAAATATGAAATAGAATGGATGTATTTTGAATGGGGGAAAAGTATGAATCATTAAAAATACATAGTTGCCATTTTTGTTTATACATCCTATCCCATATCCCTACCAAGAGGTCATTCCTTAGTAAGTTTTTCTTTTTAAAAAGAAAATAAATAATTCATCCAAATTTACACATTGGGAATTTTGGTATATTCAACATAACAAACTCAGAATTTTCTATTTCTGAAATAAAGTATGGTTGAAACATTTTTTCAGCTCTTTTCTGGGGTCAATCTTGATGACTATAATTGCACAGCATTTTCTCATTTTATTAGTCTTTTCATTTGGATTCTGTGTATATTCTTGTTCTTTTGTTCTACTTGCTTCATTCTATATCAGGTCATAAGCGTTTCCTTGTTTCTCTAAATTTTAAGGCAGGGACATCAAATATATCATCGCAATAGTCTAAGCAAGAGGTGATAAAGACCTAAACCAAAGTGGATGCTGTGTGAGTAGTGAAAAGGATAAGAACTCAAGTGATATGGAGGGTGTTATGGAGGGCAAGTGGAGGATAATGCCAAAGCTAAGAGTCTAGGAGTCCATTAGGATGATAACCCCCTTGACAGAAATAGGGAAGTTTAGAGGGATAGAGGAAGATGTGTTCTATTTCAGATGGAAGAATAGTTTTGTTTGAAGTATTTATCAGACATGTGGTTTGAAATGTCCAATTGGTTGTTGGTAATGTGGAATAGAAATTCAGAGAAGAAATCTAGAGAAGTGATAATTAAATTTATGAGACCACAAAGTGTCATTGAGAGACCAAAGAAAGAAAGGAGAGAGTGCAAGACAGAACCTAATGCTATAGTTAGTGGATGTGATACAGATACTTATCCCCACAAAAATACAGAAAAAGTGATCAGACAAATAGGAAGAGAAATGGGAGAGAGTGTTATTCCTAAAACCCAGATGACAGAGAATATCCAGGAGGTATCAAAGTATAAAATCCTGCAGAGAGATCAAGGAAGATGAGGACTGAGAAAGAATTAGATCTGGCAATGTAGAAATTAGTAACTTGGGGGAGAAAAATTTCAGTTAAGTGATGAGATTGGTAGTCATATTAGAAAGAGATGAGAAGGATCATTATCTTCAAAACAGGAAATTCAAGATAAAAAAGCACCTTTTTTTATTTTTCTAGCCATGCTCTATTCCCTGCCTTTTTTCAATCTTCAAAGAAACCTATTGTCTAAGATTTGCAGGAACTAGATTCAATGCTGGAAAACACTCTAAAATTCATCTCTCTGTGGGGTTCATTTTCCCTCTGCTAAAGTTGCTTCTGACAATATTAAAAGTCCAGTTTAAAATAGCTCCTTTAAAGGTATATGTATGTACGTATTTATTCATGCATATATACATATATGTATGTATATACATATACATACAGGTGTGTGATGGTTTATCCCATTGTATCCTCAAATATAATAATATTTATCAGAGATAGGATAATTTTCTTTCTATGTCACAGGAAATATGAACAACAAATACAGAACTAAAGTTAGCCTACAAACAACAAGTACAATTCTCTTGCTTCTCCTATGGTCCACCAGACTCATAGCACAAACCTATGATTCACTTCTAGATCTTTTAACTGATCATACTATGTGATGGACTCGAGAGTTTTTACTATCACAGATGAGTCTTCCTCTTTACACTATCCACTTTGTTAATGTCCTTATTAAATAATGGTATTCAGATTAGAACACAGTAATCCAGACATGTTCTGGCCCTTTTCAGAGTAGAGTGGCAGAGTAGTCCAAACAGAAACTGAACTTTGTCAGAGTAGAGTGGCAGTATTATCTCTCTATACCTAGGAAGTCCATCCCTGTTGAGGCAGCTAGATGGTACAATGAATAGAGCTCTGGGTTTGGAATCAGGGAGACATTTTCATTAATTCAAATCTGGTCTGTCTTATTTACTGTGTGATGCTGGAGAAGTTAATAATATTTTTCTCAGCTCCTCACCTGTAAAATGAACTAGAGAAAGAAATAGCAAATATCCAATATCTTTGCACAAAAACAAATAAATAAACCCAAAATGGATTCACAAAAAGTCAAACATGACTGGACATCAACATGTTTCTCTTAATATATCCCAAGATTCTGTGGTCAAAATTTTTGATCATTATACTGACTATTCACTAAAACCTATGACTTTCTTTAGCACAATAGTTGTCTAAATCATGCTTTTCTCCTGTACTTCTGAAAGTGACTTTTGTAACCAGTGGAGGTCTTTAGACTTAACCTTTCCAAATTTTGATTCATTAGATTCAGTCCAATTCTGTAGCCTGTTAAGATCTTTTGGGATCTTGATGTGTATAAGTATATGCAAAATAAATGTAAAATAACTACAAGATCATTTGGAAGGGAACTCTAGTAGTTAGTGGAATCAAGAGATATTTCATGTAGAAGATAGTGATTGGGTAGAATCTTAAAAATGAGACCATGAAGTATCATTGCTGCTGCTATCTTTCCTTCATTCTCAAAGAAGACCTTGACATCAGGGAGGTGATGCCATGATAAGTACATGAATTGGATTTGAATGAGGGGGTACTATGCTCAAGGACATAAAGAAGGAATGAAATAAAGGCATGAGGATCAGCCAGTGCAAAGATGAGGTAGGAGATAGAGTGTCTTGTAGGAATAACAGCAAGAAGACCAATTAAGCTGAACCATAAAATTTGAGAAGAGAAGCAATTTATAATAAAGCTGGAAAGATATATTTGGATCAGGTTGTGAAGATCTTTGACAGCTAAAATAGCCATGTTGCTGGTCAATATGGGCTATTTTTTGGTTTAAGTTGTTTGTGCATTTATTTTGTTCTTACTTATCATTAGGTAATGGGGTATAATGAATATAGTACTAGTTTTGGAATTAGGAAGACTTGAGTTCAGGACTAGTCTTTGGTATATGTATGTATGTATATATGTGAGTGTGTGTATATATGTATATATATGTATTTTTGTGCATATATATATATATATATATATATATATATGCATAGGCTGTATGACACTTGGCATGTCACTTAATTTCTTGTTGTCCCCAGCATATGGTATTTTTTAATACCATAATTTTTAAAGTAAATGCCCCTCCATGACAGTAGTAAACCCTTAACAAGTAAAATCATAGGCCCATCTCTCCCATCCCACATTAATATGGTAAAATTTTTGTTGAGGATAAAGAAAGGTGTTCATAAATGACATCTATTGTACAAAATGTACCACATTTTCCCCTCCAAAATCCAACTTTTTAAAAGAGAATATAGTCCCATTCCTCTGCCAAGCTCTTCGTGGTCCTCTGTCTTTGGAATCACTGCACTCAACACTTCATTGAACCAGTCTTCTTAACTACAACCACTCAAGATGTCTGAAGGAGTACAAATATCATGAAGAGGAGGAGACTTTTGCCTTCCAGACAGAGGTTGCCCAGTTTATGTCTTTGATCATCAACATCTTTTAATCCAATAAAGAAATCTTCCCTTAAGAAATCATTCCCAATGCCTCTGATGCCCTGGAAAAGATCCTCTATGAGAGTTTGGCAGATCATTCTAAATCAGACAGCAGTAGAGAACTGAAAATTCTCATCATCCCCAACTCTCAGGAATTTACTTTGACCTTGTTGGACATTGCCATTGACATGACAAAAGCTGATTTGGTCGATAATTTGGGAACCATTGCCAAGTCTGACAACAAGAATTTCATGGAGGTTTTGCAGACTGAAGCAGACATCTCTGATTGGTAAGTTTGGTGTGCAGTTATATTCTGCTTACTTGGTGGCAAAAAGTAGTTGTTATCATTAAATACAATAATGATAAATAATCTATCTGGGAATCTTGTCCTGATGGCTCATAGTCCATGCTAACCATGGTGAGCTTATTGGTAGGGGCACCATGGTAATCTTACATCTGAAAGAAGATGAAACAGAGTATCTGGAAGAAATTTGGGTCAAGGTGGTTGTAAAAAAGCACTCACAGTTAATTGGATATCCCATCACACTTTATTTGGAGAAAGAAAGAGAAAAAAATCAGTGGTAATGAGGTTGATGAAGACAAAGAGAAAGAAGAATAGCCATCTAAAAGTGAAAAGAAACTGAAGATTGAAGATTTGATGAAGGAAATGAAGGTATGGACCAAAAACCCTGAGATAATGAAGAAATTCATTGAACAGCTAGAAATAAACAAAACCAAGCCCATCTGGACATCTAATGACATCAGCCAAGAGGAATATGGCAAGTTTTGTAAGAGCCTCACCAATGATTGGGAAGATCACTTGGCAGTAAAGCACTTCTCTGTGTAAGGTCTGCTGGAATTCAAAGCTCTGCTCTTCAAACCCCCACCAGGTTCCCACTGACCTCTTTGAAAACAAAAAGAACAACATTAAGCTGGATGGATGGATTGTGTTCATCATGAACAGTTGTGATGAACTTAATGCTGAGTATCTTAATTTTGTCTTAAGTGTGTTGGACTCTGAGGATTTTCCCCTTAATATTTCCAGAGAGTTGTTCCAACACTGTAAGATCTTGAAAGTCATCCATTAGAACATTTTCAAGAAGTATCTAGAATTCTTCTCTGAACTGGCAGAAGACATAGAATTACAGAAAGTTCTATGAGACCTTTTCAAAAAACCTGAAACTTGGAATCCATGAGGACTCAATCCATGAAGTGCATTTATCTGAACTAATATGTTAATACAAATCTCAGTCAAGAGATGAGATGACTTCTTTGTCTGAATATGTGTCTAAAAGCACATCTACTATATCACTAGGGAGAGTAAAGAAGAAATGGCCAATCCTCCTTTTGAGGAATGGGTATGGAAATATAGTTTTGAAGTAGTATATGTGACAGAGATAGTTGATGAATACTACATGCAATAGGAAGGCCCTTGTCTCTCTTACTAATGAAGGGTTAGACCTTCTAGAGAATGAAGAAAAAAATGGAGGAAAGCAAGACAAAATTTGAGAACTTGTGCAAGCATATGAAAGAAATTCTGGATAAGAAGGCTGAGAAAGTGACAATCTCTAACTGACTGATATCTTTTCTCTGTTGCATTGTGACTAGCACATTTGACTGGACAATCAACAAGGAATGTATCATGAAGGCACAAGCATTGAGAGCCAATTCCACAATGGGTTACATGATAACCAAGAAACACTTGAAAATAAATCCAGTTCACTCATTGTAGAGACTCTCAGGTAGAAGGCTGAGACTGACAAGACTGTGAAAGATCTGGTGATGCTGCTTTTTTAGTCAGTTCTGTGGCCTTCAGTCTTCTCCTTTGAAGATTCCCAGATCCCCATAAATCATATTTACCAATGATTAAGCTAGGCCTTGGCACTGATGAGGATGAGGTGACAGCAGAAGACTCCTGTGTTGCTAGGGGCAGCTACAGGTGGCGCAGTGGATAGAGTACTAGCCCTGAAGTCAGGTGGACCTCAAACATTTAATAATTCTCTAGTTATGTGACCTTAGTCAAGTCACTCAATCCCACTGCCTTGCAAAAAAAGAAATCCAGTACTGCTATTCCTGATGATATCCCTCTACTTGAAGGAGATGAAGTAGGTAGATTAGACAAACTTCTGCATCAGATCCCACCCTCTATATAGTTCCTTGTGTTTTCCTAAAGGAGCAGTAGAGATCTTGTCCTTCCTGACTCAATCTCTCACTGTCTAGTAGTGATTTTTTCCCCTCTGCTTTCCCATGTATTAGGGCAGGGCTTACAGGATTCCTGTCCCCCCACCCCCCCAATCTGGGGAGTAGGTTTCTCTGTATTGGGTGCTATTAATGGTTTTTTTCTGAAATAAAGTTTCAGAATATAGAGAATGAAGTTTTATATAAAGAGACTATATAATCTCATTGTCAGTTGTAATAAGTACTAACTGATTAGGTTATAGATTTAGAGCTGAAAAGGACTACATGTTTCTCTTCCACTTTGATGTTCTTGCTTTCTTTCTAGACTCACCCCAATGCTACCTTCTACAGTAAGCCTTTCTAGTTCACCCGGTCACTTGAGTCTTCCTTCTAAGATTACTCTTCTTCTATTTTATGTTTATGATGTATGTATCTATTTATCCATGTGTTGCTTCCCCCATTTCTTTGTATGTTCTTTGAAGGAAGGGACTATTTTTGCTTTTGTAGTCCTAGCATCTAAGCATGATGTCTGGAACATAGTAATTGTTTTATCATTGTTTTTTATCTAATTGATTGAATCCAACATACTCACTTTCCAGATGAGGAACCTTAGGAATTGAGAGTTTAAGTGGCTTGCCTTACACAGTCAGTAAAATTTTCTGAAACAGCATTTGAACTGAGGTCTTCCTGTATACAAAGCCAACATTCTAGCACTCAATGCTTTTAAGTCCCATGCAGTTCTAGCAACATCATTTTCTAAGCTTTCTTGACTTTGGTGTAGTTTTGTCCTGTCTTATTCTATTATTATCTATTTTCTATCCTTTCACAAAAATACTTATTGATATTGTAAAATTTCTTCATGTTTGTCCTTCAGACTCCTGATAGAACTCTACTAGAAATCTCCAAACTGAATCTTTATCTACCATTTTGATTCTCTCGGGTCAGCTGTCTTTGAGTGTATGTTTCAAAAATAAATTTGACTCCTTTACATCTTCTGAAAACACTTTAGATATGTTTCAGCTTCCATTTTCTCATGCCTGCACTTGGCATGTTTCCTGTTCTTAAGTTTTTGCCTTAAAGCCCAGCTCAAATGCCACTTTCCTCATGAAGCTTATCCTGATTTTACATCTTTGTCAACTTTCTTCTTTGGATGTTATGTTACACTTGGATTGGGCCTCTTTGTTGTCATTATCCTGTAATATCATGAGGGCAGCTATGTGGGATAATAGATAGAGTTCTGGGCTTACAGTCAGGAAGACCTGGGATCATTTATAATCTCAAACACTTCTGTGTGACTCTGGGCAAGTCACTTAGCCCAGTTTGCCTCAGTTTTCTCAATTGAGAAAGGAAATGGCAAACCATTACAGTATCTTTGGCAAGAAAATCCCAAATGGGTTCATAAAGAATCAGTCATGATGGAAACAATGAAAAACAACAGTCTTGTACAACAATTATCTATGTGCGTTATCCTTTTATTATATTGTAATTTCTACATGAGTAGGAATTATGTCTTGACTAAACTTTATCGATATTTTCCATTCTCCAACTAACAAATACCGGAAAATTTTATAAATATGCCATTTATGCCTAAAGTATATGTTAAAATATTAACCTTTATATGATACTAGACAGATCCATGTGGAACATGTATCTGCCAGTAGTCAGTCAGTCAAAAAGTGCTGTTTAAACCCTTATTATGTATCAATCATTATGCATATCTATGTCTCGGGCTAACCCCATTTATTATGCTTGTAGTATTCTCTTTAATCTTCATCTTTTCTTTTTAAAATTCTACTATGCTTCAAGGCCTTGCTCTAATACCATCTCCACAATGATTTCTCTTCACAATAACCCTTAATTTTCCTTCTCAAATCTCTCTCTCCTTGGATTCCACACAACCCCTTCAGTTAACTCAATGTACTTATGTTCCATTTTGAACAATAATTATTGGTATCCAAATAGATAGAAAGCTCTTTTGATACAGTGGGACTATTTAATTTAATTTCTTTCAGAAGTCCAGAATATAGCAGTGTAGAATTATAGTAAGACCACTGGACTTGAAGTCAGGATTTGATTGAATTTTAATTCAAAGTTCTTTCCTACCTTTTTGATGCTGAAAAAATCTCTTTGTTTCTCTGAGTCTTTTCTCATTTATAAAATGGGGAGAATAATACCTGAATTGCTGCCTAGCAGAATTGTTGAAAGGAAAACATTATGCTGTAGAACAAAGTAGAAATGTAAGCTTTTATTAAGGTAGTTGTTTACTGTTCATTAAACAATGAATTGTGTTGTACTGAAGTGCTTAGTCCTGAGTGAGACTTTTATCTACTGAAAAAGATTTTGCAGTTCCCCCCAAAATGTTTAATTGACTTTCAGAGATTATATCATCTGGTGAGATAATCTAGTCCCAAATGTTTCATTCTTTAGGTAAGAGGTCGAGGGAGATAAAAAGACAACCCTTTTCAATATCATCATATTTTTCTACCAGTCCTGCCTTAATATTTCTTGAGGGCAAAAGATAATTCAGATACTTGAAGTACTGATTTTTATGAGTCTCATGTTTTAAAAAGAAATAGTGAAAGAATTTTTTTCTTTAGTTCTGTATTTTCAGCAAAAAAAGCACTTGTGAATAAATAGATCTGAGCCTGCTTTCACTTGTGGGTTTTCTGTGATCTTCACTGACCTCTTTCAAAAGTCGGTCATCTCCCCAATGAAGTAAAAGAGAACAACATGCTGTTAATGATGTGCCATTCTGCAGTCCAACAGAGCACACAAGAAGTGGCATAGAGGAAAAAGCACTTTATAGTAGATCACTTGTCTTCAAATCAAAATGCCAGTGTTTTTGCCACTAACTGTGTAAACCTGGTAAATCCATTCTTACTCCTTGGCCTTAGTTTCTTCATCCTTAAGATATAGCAGTGAGATAATTAGGATTGATTGTTTCTAATGCCCCTTCTTATTCTAACGTTTTGCTATTCAGTACTTACCAGTAAAGGAAGCATGGTATAAACAATAGAGAGTTGACTTCAGAGACAGAAATAATCTTAGTGCAGATCCTGCTTCTGACATATCTTGGTTATGTGACTCTGGGAAAGTCAGTTAACTTTACAGTGTTTAAATTTATGATAGAGGGAGTTTCCTCACCCATGATGAGAGTTCCCTATACCAATAAAATCATAAGTCCCAGTCTTTTCCTTCTTTCTTGTGATTATTTGCAGAGTTCCATGGGAAAGGCTTTGAAAAAATTCAAATAATGAAAAAAGAAAAACACTTAGCATTTTTAAAGAAATCCTTACTGATCTATTAGACCACTATAGTTGTTAATGGCTGCCCCAGGTATTTCTCCTTTTCTACAGGAAAAATAGATTTCAAATCACCTTTGCATGAATTAAGAGAGAACCACAAAATTTAGAGCAGGGATTCTCAACCTGGGGTTCACAGACTTTTTGTCTATAATAGATTTGTAAGGGGGTTGAGAACCAGGATAGGAAAAATATCTTTTTTTGATTGACCTCTAAGTGAAATTTAGTATTTTCTTCTATTATAAATTTTAAAAATAATTCTGAAAAGAAGCTCATAGGTTTCATCAGACTGCCAAAGGGATCTATGACATAAAGAAGGTTAGGATCTCTGATCTAGAACACCTCCTTTTTAAGGTAGAGAGAGGAGAATTAACTTGTCTATGGTTACAACATCAGAGATGGGACTAAAAGTCAATCTCTTAAATCTCTGGCATTCTTAGACTTCATGCTCAGTCTTTAATTTTAATGACAAGCTAGAAATAGTAGCTGCCTTTACCCAGAAGAAAAACTGGAGACCTAGTTCTTGATTTCCTGTGGTGACATAGTGTCTAGAGGAGAAGGCAAGAAAACAAGTTTCATCTGAAGTAGAAAGGATACTTAGATGGAACATTAGAGCTCAAAAAATCATTTGAGGGGGTGGTTAGGTGACACAGTGGATAGAGCACTGGCCCTGGAGTTAGGAGGAACTGAGTTCAAATTCGATTTCAGACATTTAATAATACCTAGCTGTGTGGCCTTAGGCAAGCCACTTAACCTCATTGCCTTGCAAAAAAAAAAAATCCTTTTAGACCAATTATATTCTAGTTCATCCCCGTCATGTTATAGACAAGAAAATTAAAATCTAAAGGGAAGAAACTATTGGAATGGGCAAGACTAAAGTCCAGATTTCCCTAGATTCTCAGAAGATTTCACTTATCACATAGCAAGTCACTGGTCTAGCTATGATTCTAATAAAGTGTTTCTGGTTTTAATTCTTGAGCTCTATATACTACACAATTTTCTAAGGTACCTGAGGATTTTTCCTTTTCCTTTTCTTTTTTATTGTTTTGTTTCATTTTTTCCATTAAAATAATAGTAAACAGGGTAGGTGAAGCCTGAAATTTTCCAAGAGATAGATTAATTCTGTCCAATAGTATGGTAATTTATGAGTCTCTTAAGGAACATAAAACCTATGTTCATCAAGTTTAGGAATGACAAAACTTGGAAACTTTGCTGCCATTTCTTCTACATTAAGCACAGCAAAGACAAGTATTTTATATGAGAATGCTGGCAGGACTTCTCCAAGAAACTAACTATTACAGCTTCAGGGTTCCATTAAATGTCTAATGTCTAATGGACATGCACTAGACTCTATGTTATGCACCCCATTGTGCTTAAATATAACAAAAATACTACAGTGCCTGGAATTAAGGAAACTTTAAGATAGCAGAAGATATTTATGCACATATGTAATAAGGACAAAGCAGGAATTCAGACAAAGTGTTTTTTAAAAATTTGTTGAGGGTTTCATATTCAGCTGAGAAATCTGAAAAAGACTGATTTAGATTGCAATATCAGAGCTGAGCCTTGAAGACAGAATTTCAAGATAGCATATTTCAAGTATGGAAAGTCACCCATTTGCTTGTAGAGAGTTGGAAGATGGCAAAATGAAACTAGGCAGCAAGTTGAGGGAATTTTTTTAATGAGTTAGTTGCATTTTCATCATACATAATAGGCCACATATATAGCCACCCTGACTGCTTCTACTTCTCACAGGAAGTCGTAGAATTACTTGATGTCACTAGGAAGACTGAAGAAAATTAGATATTGGGGAGGAATCAATCCCTTTTCTAAAGGTCCTCAAGTTATCAGTCCCTTCTGGATCACTGCCTTGTCATGGCAGAAGGACTTGTCTTGCTCAAAAGAGATAAGAATTATGTTGAGTAGGATTATCCAAGATGGATAGGTCATAGTAGAGAGTTCTAACAAAAGTTGATCTACTAGAGAAAGAAATGGCAAAACCATGACACTATTTACACCAAGAAAGTTCCATGGACAATATAAAAATGATAGAAAAATGAAATCAGAAAATGAGCCCCACAGGTGTGAAGGTGTCCAATGCGTTTTTGGGGAACAGGAAAATACAACTACAACTAACTCAAGAAAAAATGAAGCAGTTGGGACAAAGCCAAAAGGAAACTCAGCTGCAGATGTATCTGGTGATGAAAAGGAAATCCAATACTCTAAAGATTAATATTGCATAGGAAACTTGAATGTAAGATCCAAAGTAAACTGAATGTGGTTAACTAGATGCAAACATCAAACATCAACATTTTGGATGTCAGTGAATTTAAATGTATGGGAATGAATTAATTTAATTCAGGTGATCAGTACATTTACTATTGTGAGCATGAATCCCTTAGAAGAAATGGAATGGCTCTCATAGTCAATAATAGGGAGAGAAAGGCAGTACTGGGGTATAATCTCAAAAAATGACAGAATAATATCTGAATGAATCCAAGACAAATCTTTCAGCATCACAGTAAAACAAACCCATGCTCTAACCACAGAAGCTAAAGAGGTTAAAATTGATCAGTTCTATAAATAGAGACAATATCTAAAATTTATATCAAAAGAGATGTCAAATTCATCACAAGGGATTAGAATACTAAAGTAAGAAATCAAAAGATAACTGGAGTACCAGGAAAGTTTGGTCTTGGAGTACAAAATGAAGCAGGGAAGAGACAGAGTTTTGTCAAGATAACTTGCTGCACATAGCGAACACTCCTTTTTCCCAGCAGCCCAAAGGGTGGCTAATACACATGGTCAGTCTTAGATGGTCAATACTAAATCAGATAGATTATATACTCAGCTGTAAAGAAGCTCTATACAGTCAGTTAAAACAAGATCTGGAGCTAACTGTGGCTCAGATTATGAGCTTCTTATTGCAAAATTCAGACTTCAAATGCAAAGGTATAAGACTTCAAATAAAGTACATCAAACTGTATGGTTGACCTAATATGACCTAAATAACATCTTTTATCAATATTAAGTGAAACAAATTAAGAGATTTAAGGGATTAGATCTGGTGAAAAGAGTGCCTATGAGACAGAGGTTCACAATATTGTACAGGAAACAGCAACAAAAAAAACTACAAAGAAAAAAAGAACAAGAAAATAAAATGACTGTCTGATAAAAACTTTATTAATAGCTAAGGAAAGAAAGTAAAAGAAAAAGATGTACTGAATGCAGAAGTCTAGACAGTAACAAAAAGCTATTGCTTAAATAAACAATGCAAAGAAATAGGGGAAAACAAAGGAATGGTAAAGACAAATCTCTCCAAGAAAATTAGAGATATCTAGGGAAAATTTCATGCAAAAATTGGCATGATAAAAGGCAAAAGTCATAGGGATTTAACAAAAGTAGAAGAGATTAAAAGTGGCAAGAATAATCAGAACTATACAAGATCTAACATCACCAATAACCATGATGTTGTGATAACAGATCTAAAAGCATACATCCTAGAGAATAAAGTCTAAAGGTCCTTAGGAAACATTGCTAACAGTAAGACTAGTGAAAGTGATGCAATTCCAGTTGAGCTATATAAAATTCTAAAAGATGAGCAAATCCTAAAAAAATTCTAAAAATTCTAAAAGATCTTTTAAAGGACTGCACTCCATATGTCAACAATTTGGAAAACACAACAGTGGCCATTGAATTGGAAAAAGATCAATTTTCAGTACAATACTTCAAAACTCTCACAGACTTTAGGAGATTGTGGAAAGCAGAAGGGCCTGGAATGCTATGGTCCATGGGGTCATGAAAAAATCAGACATGACTGAACAAAAGTGCAGCAAATTAAGTCATCAGTTCTGCAAATTCACTGGACAACAAGAGGGTTTCTTTATCATTCTTCTAAAACTTAAATTTTTTTGGTACTCAATCACAGTGAACAGGAGGCAACCAAAGAATTCATCTTCCATAAAGTGCAACAGCAGTGAATTAGCACAATTGGTTGGTCAGAAGGAGACAGGAAGGCTCTATGCATTTGATGCGACCTATAGAATCCAAGCAATGTTGTCCTGTTGGCATAGAATGTCTAAAGCTAGAAAGTAACTAACAAGTAGTACTCTCATTTGGCTTCTTTCAGTTCCAGCTCTCTAAAGACCCTAGGGCTTAAGGACAATGTCCATTTGACTGACTCTGAACTAATATCCTCAAATTTTGTTAAACACATGTACAAATAACAGAACAACTGGCAGAAGGTAGTGCATTTTAGAGGCAAGTTCTATTCCTAAAAATTCCGTTCATCTTTAATATCTGTCACAAGATCTGCTTTTGAAAATAAGAAAGTTTGCTTCCCCCCCTTATTTAAAGACAGGCGGTAACTATTCTAGACGGTAATTGGAGTTATGCACATAAAATAGTTAAAATATCCCAAACCTTTGACCCAGAAATGGTGAAACATACATCCCAAGGAGATCATAGAGAAAATAAAGGTCCAATATGAATCACAATATGTATAGCAGAACTTTTTGTGACAAAGAAAAAAACTAGAAACGAAATAGATGTCTGTCAACTAGGGAATTACTAAACAAATCATGGTACATAAATGTAATGGAATATTACTATGCTGACATAAATATCTAACACAACAAATACAAAGAAGCATTAGATGACTTGCATGAAACAATGCAACAACAATTGCAAAATAAAAATGAAACTGAATGTTGCTGAAATTACAAAGAATAAATTACACCCAAAGAAGAGATATTAGAAGAAACTTCTTTTTACTCCTTTTTGAAGAGATAGAAGTCTTAGGTGTAGGATATTGCATGTAGTGTCAGATAACTTTCCTATGTATTAACTGGTTTTGCTGGATTTTGTTTTCCTTCTTCCTCTCTTTTAAAAAAACATTATTTGTTATAAAGGAAAGCTTTCTGTGAGGGGGCAGAGGTAATCAAAAAAAAAGGAAAGTTAGGCCTTATAAAAAACAAAGATATCAATAAAAATATAATTTTAAAAAATGAAGCAATGTAAGAGATAGAATTTCTATGAATAGCTGATTTCCAGGCAAATAGGCTGCTTTTCCACATTTTATTCAGATGTCTTTTACATGCCATAGTGTTAACAACATTCAAAGGTCATATCCAATTGAGACAAAGCACTATCACAGGACTAATTATTAAGGTAGACTGACTCTTGGCCAACTTAATGACCCATCTGTAGCATGTGTTCAGTTGGGCTGCAGCAAAAATTACAGTATAGGCAGAATTGGAGCAAATCAAATATTTTGGTTCATCCATATCATGGTTCAGTGGTTTGCCCCATATGAAAATAGACAATGTAAAAAAGATGGTATTTCTGTAAGACCAAATTTCTTTAGGGTGGGGGGTACAGTGGGAAGGGGGGACAACAGAATCCTTACCCAGTGATCTGGGGAATCCCCCTTTTTTTCGGTGGTTAAAAGGGAGATAAAATGAAGTTTGTCCTGATCTGCAAAACACAACATACTGATTTTAAAGAAAAAAATTTGTGAAGTACAATATAATATTTATTACCATACCTGGAACTCATAGCTCACAGATGCTCATTTGAGTTATTATTGGAAGAGACCTTAAAGGTCATCTAATCCAACTTTTATTTCGCAGATGAGGAAAGTCAGCTCCAGAAAAAGGATTTGCCGAAAATTGCACAAACAGTAAGGAGCATATTTAGGAATAAAGTCCAATTCCTCTGACAGAAAATACCTCAAGGATCTTGCTATTATACCCTGTTGCCTTTGTTATCTGGTTAAGAAAGTACTACTTCACCTTCTTGTCACTGTGAACAACAAACCCCATAGACAAGAGTGTTGGATATAGATTGATGAGCTTTTAGAGCTCATGATGTTAATTTTATGGATGAGTGACCAACAAAAATCCTAAGGATCTGAGGACCTCCTTTTCCCTAACACAATCTAGTCATTTATGAGAGGCAACTTCTTTGATTTTCAAGAGCCTTCCACATCGTAGTATTGGGGGGGTGACTTTATTATTTTCTTCCATTAAATTATATTCTGGGCAGAAAATTTGCAATGTTAATGTTCACCCCTTGTGCTTAGCACAATAAGATAAAACCCATGGTAAGTATGCTTAATGTCTATTTCCAGACTGTACATAATTATTCAACTTTTAGAGAGACTAGACTAGAGAAAGCAGCACAGAAGAGTGAGAATAGCTAATCTGAAATTCTGGGTTCCAGTTCTATCTAAGCTATTAGTTTTGTATATTTATGCAGGTGACTTCCTCCTTAGGGGACTTGATTTCTCCCATAAAGTGAATGGATAATATTTTATCCTATCTAAAGTCTCTTTTGGTTCTATGTGTGTTTTTATTATTGTCCAGTTATCCGTTTATCTCTCTCTCTCTCTCTCTCTCTCTCATCAAATTCAAGTAAGGGGCTACTTTGACAGCATTATTATTAGTTTGAGACTGTACCAAAGTGTTTTCTGAAAAAACTGGATGCAAAGTTCTATGAATCATGATGGGGTCAATGCCTGCCTCATTTTTACATTAGTTGCACTCCTCATAGTCATGCAGGCATTTTCAAAACAATTAGCTCTATTACTCTCTCTTGAAAGTCTTATAATATCCTCAATAGCTGAAATTAAGGGGTGGGAAGAAGTCTAGAGGACAACAAACAGCTCCGGGGAATTGGTCAGCTAATTCAAGCATAAATCTTTTGACAAGTGGAGACCTGTGTGGAAGTTGAAAGCATTTGGGGAAGAGATATGACCCAAAGGCACTTGAAAATGAAGAAGATGATCCATATTTACAAACATTTCTCCTCAGTATTTATTACTGTGCATATTACATAAGCAGAATGCACTCTAAGTGAATCACAAGCAGAATTTGAAGTTATTCTGGTCTAAGACTGATTCAGACCATTCCCCTGGTAGTTAAGGTTTGATATTGCAATGAGACACTTAAAGGCTATCCAACAGTTAACAAAAGTATATTTACTAAGTCATGGCAGGAAGAGGATATTATAAGGAGGGACATCTAGAGCCCCTTGAGTTGATTCAGCTGAATGAAGCTCCTAATGCAGTCTCTTAGACAAACATCAGAGCACCCCTGAAACCTTGTGGCTATTTTGTTCTTGGGTGATGAGGAAATGACATCAATTTTCTTAATTTGTAGTCCTCTGAGCCAAATAAATCTCCAGGTTGGGCTCAATACCTTTTAAGGGAAAGGTAATATATAACCTTTATGAGGGAGGGGATAGAGAAAGAACGTAAAGGTTAGGATATTCCTCCTAATATAGAAAGTATTTAAAAAATAATTTTTTTTGTGGGAGAACAGGGAGAGCACAAGAGAGATAAATGATGGGAAGACCACAAGTATTAGAGGCAGAAGACCTGAGTTTGTTCATTCACTAGTTCTGTGATGAGGGACATGTCACTGAATCATTTTGAGTTGCAATATTCTTTTAAAAATTGGTTATAGAGTGGTCTCCAGAAAACCAAGAGTAGGTTTCAAGGCAACTGAATCAATAGCTGCAGACCTCTCCATCCATAGACACCAAAGTTAATTTAGAAGGTCAGCAGGAAAGGTTTGTCACAAGTCAGCACAATCAAATGTAGACCTGGCCCCAGTAAACCATGAGGAGAGACTGCTTTGGGAGTTGTCAGTCCTCAAATGGAAAGGGGGTTGAACAACTGGTCAGAAGGAGACAACAGTGATCTTTTCACTAACATTGAGGCAGGACTCTTGTTTTGCCTATACTCACAACTGGGTCCCAGGATGAGGAAGAGCACTAGTTCATCGGATCTTGGGGCCACAGTGTAGCTGGGACTCTCCTCACGGTTGCAGAGCAGAAAAGAGTGATTGTGGTCATTCAGAATATAGGTCAGAAGAGTAGTAACCCCCTTTTCTTTCTATATACCATCTTGGAATAAGTGAAAACTTACAGTTATCTAGTGTTATCTTGAAAATAGCTGCACAGAACCCCTCAAGTACAGGGGGACAGCATACCTTCCATCCTGAAAGCAAAGTCCTACATTAAAAGAGCTAAAAGTAATAGATTTTTTGCAATAATAATTGTAATAATTCAAGTCATAGGCTGGGAAGTTTAACAAAAAAAAGAAAAAAAACCTCTGACACATAGGAAGTTACTATGGTGACAAGGAAGTTCAAAACACACCCAGGATAAGATAACAAAGTTGAAACTCCTATGTCCAAAATATAAATTGGTCTCAGACCATGGAAGAGCTCAGAAAGGGATTTTGAAAATCAAGTAAGATAGGTAGTAGAAAAATTGGGAAGAGAAATGAAAATGATATAAGAAAATCTGGTAAAAAGAGGTATAACAAATCGATGAGGAGAAGAATGCCTCAAAGGGGAAGGACCAAAATGAAAAGGAGGCATAAAAATCTTACTGAAGAAAATAATTCCTTAAAACTTAGAATTGTGCAAATGGAAGCCAATGACTATGAAAAATCAAGAAATAATTAAACAAAACCAAAAGAATGAAAAAATAAAAAACAACATGAAATATCTCATTAGACAAACAACTGACCTATTAAATAGACCCTGAAGAGATATTGAATTTCCTAAAAAACAAAAAGCCTAGACATCATCTTTCAAAAATTGTCAATGAAAACAGTCAAGATATTCTAGAACCAGAGGGTAAAATAAAAATTGAAAGAATCTACCAATTACTTCCTGAAAGAGATCCAAAAGTGAAAACTCCCAGGAATATTAGAGTCACATTCCTGACCAGGTCAAAGAGAAAAATATTACAAGCAGCCAGAAACAATTCCAGTTTCATGGAATCAAGATCAGGATAACACAATATTTAGCAGCTTCTTCACTGAAGGATCCTGGACTTAAAATATGATATTCCAGAGGTCAAAGGAGCTAGCATTAAAACCAAGAATCACCTATCCTGCAATACTGAATAAGTCTTCAAAGGAAAAAAAAGAATATTTAATGAAATGGAAGCATTCTCAATGAAAAGTCCAGAGTTGAATAGAAAATTTAACTTTCAAATATAGGACTAAAAATAAACAGAAAAAAGATAAACAGAAAATGGAAATCATATGGAACCTAATAAGATTAAACTATTTACATTCCTATACTGGAAAATGATACTGGTAATTCATAAGAACTTTCACAGAGCAGTTAGAGGGAGTTTATACAGAGTGCTAGTTGAATATGAAGGAAAGATGTCTAAAATATAAAATTAAGGGGTGAGAAAAGAATATACTGAGAGAAAGGGAAAGGCAGGGGGAGAATAGGTTAAATTATGTCACATAAAAGAGACAAGAAAACCTTTTTAGAGTGGAAGGGAAGAAGGAAGAAGATGGGGGTGGGAGTGGTAAACCTTAACTCATCAGAATTGACTCAAATAGGGAATAATATACACACTCATTTGGGCATAGAAATCTATCTAATCCTATTGGATAGTAAGAGGAGAAGGGGATAACAGAAGAGGGAGTAATAGAAGGGAGGGTAGATTGGGGAAGGAGTAGTCAGAAGCAAAACACTTGAGTGGGGTCGGGTGTAAGGAGAGAGAAAAAAGAATAAATGGGGGAAATAGGATGGAGAGAAATAAAGTTGACAATAATTAATATGAAAAAAATTTGAAGCAGATTTCTCAGATAAAGAACTCACTTCTCAAGCATATAGAGAACTGAGTCAAATGTATAAAAATAAAAGTCATTCCCTAATTGATAAATGATCAAAAGATATGAACAGTTTTTGGATAATCAAAATTATCTATATAGCCCTATGGAAAAATGCTCTAAATCACTATTTACTGGAGAAATGCAAATTTTAAAAAAATTTGGGATACTACCTTATACCTATTGGCTAATAAGATAGGAAACTGTCAAGTATTGGAGAGCATATGGGGAAAATAAGTCATTGATGCATTGTTGGTGTTGTGAATTGATTCAACTATCCTATAGAGCAGTATGGAACTATGATTAAAAGACTGAAAATGACCTAATGCTACTGCTAGATCTGTATTCCAAAAAGAAATAAAAAACAAAAGGTAATAAGGGACCTAAAAGTACAAAAATATTTATTGCTGATCTTTTCTGGTAGTAGGGAGTTGGAAATTAAGAATGCCAGTCAATTGAGGAATGTTTGGACCACCTGTATGTGATTGTGATGGAATACTATATTGCTTTGGGAAATGGTGAACAGAATATTCTTGGAGAAACCTGGAAAAAAACATACTGATGCAAAGTGTACTGTGTATAAAGTAACAACAATATTGTAAGGTGATAAGCTGCGAATGATTTAGTTATTCTCAGCAATAAAATGATCCAAGACAATGCTGAAGTACTTATTATGAAAAATACTATCCATCCCTAGAGAAAGAACTAAAGGAATCTGAATACATATTGAAGCATACTATGTTTATTTTCTTTTTCTTGAGGCTTTTAATCTTTTTCTTTCACAACATGACTATTATGAAAATGTTTTGCTTGATTTCATATGTATATCCTATACTGAACTGCTAGCCTTCTCAGTTGGGGGGGGAGGTGGAGAGGGAGGAATGGAGAGAATTTGGAAATCAAAGTTTTAAAAATGATTGTTGAATATTTTTACATTGAAAAATAGGATACTAAATTTTAAAAATGGCCCTACAGCAGAACTTCAAGGAAAGTGCTTTATAAACTTTTTATTATTACCAAGTGATGAGCTATTAGCATCAATTTACTCTATTCAATATAACATCTGTACACATAATAAACAATAATAATAGCTCACCTTTCTCTAGTACTTTAGCATCATCCCACAACTCTATGAAGTATGCAGTTAGAGTAATAGTAGTAGTAGTAATAATAATAATGATGATAATGATAATAATAATAATAATAATTGCATCAGAGATATTTAGTGCCTTAATTTTTGCAGTAATTTACAGGAATAATTCCTTCTTTTGGTTCTCATTAAAATGCTGTCAGCTAAATGCTAAAGATAATTTTTTACTGGATCTTTGCTATCATCATTAGAGGTCAAGTTGGAGAACTTTCTTTTTTAATGGGGCTTCTTCTTTCATTGGTATCTCCTCTATAATTGTGAAAGGAGATGTGAGAATTGCCTGGGACCTCTAAGAAATCAAATGACTTTGCCTTGGTTTGCAAAGTAAGTTTTTATCATAAGCAAGGCTTCAACCTAGAGTGTTCTAACTCTAAATCTAACACTGGGCCAGGCTGCTCTATATATTGTTTTCATTTTATAGTTAACAACTACAGCCACTGTAAATTGGCCAGGAAAGCACAGCTATTAAGTGGCTGTGGTGGCATTAGAATTCAAGTCTTTATGATTCCAAGTCCAGTGATCTATATGCTTCAAATAGGTATTCTTTTCATTTTATAGATGAAGAAACTGAGTAATAGATGTTAAATGTCTTAATATCATAGGATTTGAGGCTAGAATAAAATTTAGAAATTGATCCTAATCAACTCAGGACATTGAGATCCATGGAAAAGAGGAACTTTCCAATGTTAACTGCTAAGTAATGTCATCAAGATTCAAACTCATGTCCTCTAATTCTCAATCAAATATCTTATCCACTAAATCATTCTCCCTGATACCTGGGGATAATACAGTAGCTAAAATCTATTCCTCTCTACATTTAAAATTGATCTTATCACTGGTTTTGCCAGGGACCCATATAGTCCTTAGGTACTTATTGAAAAGTTTGAAATTCAATGCCTGTTCTTTAAAGATTGCAAAATCTCCATGAAGTTAGTTGTTTTTTTTCTTAAAAGGTAGTGAATCCATCCTTGAAGTCCAATTGCTCCAGGAGGGTAAGGCTTGAAATATTAGTGGAATTTGTGGTCACCTAAACTCAGAACGGGAGTCCTCCTATATTCCAGTCAGATTATTCTCAGTTACATGAGATTCCATCTCCTGCCTAATGTTTCTTTGTTCATGCTCTTCCCTACACCTGGACTATTGTTTATCCTCAGATCCACCTTTTAGAAGACTTACCTCCAATTGAGGCCCAATAAAAGTGTCAGAGAACACCTCTTTGGGTTTGAAAATTTCTTTATGGTTTGCTAAGGATTGAAATCCCCTCCTCAGGAGATAGGCAGAAAAGGTAGTTAAGATCAGTTGAATCAAAATGTCTCCTTTACATACTTATAAATATTAATTTGGTTAATCATTAGATGATCTAAGACAGTAGTATCAAACTCAAATTGAAATTAATTCCAGCTGGCCCATATAGGGATCTTGAAAACCACCAATTAACATAATTTATGTTGTTGTTGTTTTTTTTTAAATTTATTTTGTTAAAGATTTCCCAATTACATTTTAATCTGATCTGGGGGTAACACTCTGGACATTTGCTGGTCATGGATTTTACTATACTAATTTAGTAGTAAATTATTTCAGTTTCAAATCCAACCTTATGCCACTGTACCAAGGCAAAGTTGGAAAACAGGATTAATAAAAAATTCTCTTTAACACGTGAGACCTAGTTGAGTTTGGAAGTAGTCATCTTTTTCACATTGATGAATTGCTCTGTGACCAGAACCACCCCTGGTTTCATGGGTTGTACAGTATAACTAAAAGGCTCTATTTATCCTTCCCACAACTCACTTAATTTACTTCACTGGTAAATCTAGGCAAAGAGTTTGCATTTCTTTCCTTTCAGAAATAGTAAATATTTCCATGCAGATTCATCAAACGAGAACAGAGCAAAGAAATATTCACATCTTTTACTCAGAAACCTGACACAGTTTCTCTTTTATTCAGTGACAGCAACAACAAAATGGATCCAAAAATGTATAATATTTGTCAGTCTCTATAATTCTACTTATTTGGAAGAGATAAAACAGTAGGGTTATAGTGGCAAAAGATGACTTAGATGATCATCTAATCTATGTCCCTGCAGAAAACTGCCTAAAGCAAACTGAGAAATAGAGCTTTAGTCCTGGAATATTTTTTTAATCAGCTTTAGTGGTCTGTCTTTTCCCCCCTTACTTTTGTATTCTTTATTAAAAGGGATAGTGTACTGGATAATGGATGGGGAGAGATAGATTCAGAGATAAAGTTGATAGGAAAAACAAAAGTTATTATTATTCATTTTTAAAGTCATCCAGAGATTCCCAAACCTCTCTAAAGTAATCCATTTTTATGTTTAACAACCCCCAATAATGCAATGTCTCGGATTTAGAGGCTTGCTCTCAGTAGCTTTTAACCACATTTGGTTGGAAATTCTGCAGTAGAAAAATCCTTGGTTTTCCCTGGAGCCTATTCTTCTTCATTTGCTTTCTCTGTCTGTTAGGCAAAAAACCATTTTGCCAGCCAAATTGGTTCATAGTCTCTATATCACCATCAATTCTTTTTTTCCTCACTACCCCTTGTGATCCCCTCTCCCTTTATATTCAGTAATTTGCCATTGATTCTATCCCCACAATATCATTTTCATTTCTTTTTTTTTCTCCTCTCACATGGCCACCATCCCATTTCATGCCCTTAATCATCTCCAATAAGAACTCTTGAAGTAGTTTTCGTACTGCTAGTCTCTCCCTCCTCAAATTCACCTACCACAAGGCAGTCAACCTGAAATTCCTAAAGCACCACACCAGCTGTATCACTCCTCTGCTCATGAAGCTTCAATGGTTCCCAAAGTCTTCTAGGACAAAACACAAACTAACATTTAAATGTCTTCATAGTTTGACTCGAACCTATCTTTTCAGACAAGTTTCACATTATTTTTCTTTACATACCCTATGGTCCAACTAGGTTATGCCTTGAATGTGAAATTAAATTTTCTTCCTACTAGTATTTGAATGGGTGCTTGTCCATAAATGGAATGTTCTTTCTTTCCTTCAGGTGTTAGAAGCCCTCACTTTTTTCAAGGCTCAGATCAAATGCCATCTCCTTTAGAACTCTTTTCTTGGTAGTTTCATTGTTAATGTTCTACCTCTTATCCCTAAATTACATTGAAGCATTCATATAGCAAAAAAAAAAAAAGATATTTGAACCTCCTAATCCTATATGTGTACAAATACAAAACAAGAGAGATATAAACATTTATTCAGCTAGGTAGGTACTGTGTTAGGTGCTTTATAAATATTATTTGCTTAATCCTATCTTGTGAATATTGTTATTCTTATTATCCCCATTTCACATTTGAGGAAACTGAGGCAGAGACTAAATGATTTGTCCAGAGTCACACAGCTAGAATGTGTCTGAGGTTTCAGAGCACATGCAATTAATTGAATTGTCACATATTCTGGCATCCTAGGACACATTATATGTGTGTTTGAACACAGATCCCATCCTATAATGGGATAACTTTTCTGAATTCAACTGATTTAAACTATTTAAAGGATTAAGGTGGGAAAAGAAAACTACTCACATCTAGATTTTGCCTTAAAGTCTAAAAAGTATTTTGCCCTTCCACAACAAAGTATAAACATTTTTATCCCCATTTCACAGATGAGAATATAAAGATTTAGAGGGGTTAAGTGACTTGCCAAGGTTCATACAACTAGTCCGAACAAGATTTGTTAAATAAAAGTATTAGACGAGGTTTGACCTCCAAAAACATATATGTAGAGCACACTTTTAAGTTTAATCTTCATTAGTAACATTTTTTTTTCATTAGTTTCCTCCATCTAAACAATCAGTAATGTAATGAACCAAGCCCAAGTTTGTAGCATTTACTGAATTCTGAATTATAAATGCTCACAAGGACAGCGGGCTCTTCAGCCAGTAGTAGCTGCTATAGTGCATTACTGGGTTAGGCCAGATGACATCTAGTGTTTCTGATTCAGACCTAAATCTATAAAGATGCTACAATGACTCTAAATCCATCACTATTTTAATTCTGCTATACTGACTCTACAAAAAGGATTGCATTAATTCTGATTATCTCTAAAGGGAGGTAATCCCTTATTAGATGTTACATAGAGGTAGGTTTCAGTTCATTCTAAAGAACATATTACATTAAAGAGTTGTATAGTAAAGACTGCATTGGAAGGTAGTAAGTAAGTTCCCCCACAGTAGAGACCAGAAGCAGAAAAACCATAAGAAAAGAAAACTATTCACAGGACAATAGACTAGATACCTTCCCCAATTCTTTCTAACTCTGGAATCTGATGAAGCCGAGGGAAAGGGGTTGTTCCTGTCTTTGCCACATCAATGTTAGTAGCATGATTGTCTATCCCTGAAAATTCCATCATAAAATATGATCAAATCAAATAGACAAACAAAAACAATGACTGGCTACTATGGTACATGAGTCAGGAATTAGTCACAAAAACACAAACATGTGACTATTGCTAATTCCTGATTCACATATGATGGTAACCAAAGCATTTTGTTGTTTTTTAGATGTGTGTGTGTGTGGGGGGGGGGGCTTCTGTTATAGTTTATCAGGACTATTTTCTGTTCACCAGAAATGAAATTGATAACACTAAAAATTTTATATGGCTCTTTAAGCTATAAAAGTGCTATATTTATGTTTTTCTTATTTGATCTTAACAAAAATGCTCTGAAATAGTAGCACAATGACCAGAACTGAATAAGAGGATAGCTTAAGGACCATATAATCCACCCTCTCATTTTACAGATAAGAAAAATGAAAGTCAGAAAAAAGTGAGATATCCAAAGTCACATAGTAAATATCAGAGCCATTTTACAGCACCTGAGGCTCAAAAAGGTCAAGTGACTTCATCAAGATCCTGTAGTAGAGGGTAGTAATTGGTTAAAGATACAGTCTGATATCAAAGGCATTTTTTTTCTGGCTGCAAGCCTGGTACTCTTTGAAATAGTCTACTTTACCTAACCCTCACCCCTATTCCACAGAAATTTTCTGTATCTTAAATGCTATCCCCATTAACTCCATATGTTTTTCCTAATTTCCCTAGCTACTTTTGATTTTTGCCTCATCTGATCTCCTAAGTTTTTAAACCCATCTTATAAACCTAAATATTATATATATATATATATATTTAAATAGGTTAGATATATACCTATCTTATTTCTCCCCACTAGAATATAAGTTGCTTGTGGACAAAGTACATGTCTTATTTTTATTATTCTCTCTTATAGTACACAGTACAGTAAATGGCATATTGTAGATCCTTAATAAACATTAGTTGAATGAATGAAAGTTCAAAAAAATTACAGAATACATCAGGAATCATGTAGAAAGAAAGAACTCTATTCTTTTTATAGATTATGTCAATTACATTTAGAACTAAAGTAGAGTTTACAGTAAATACTCCCTTTCAATTATTTCATCATTAAACTGTTTACTTTTTTTTATAAATCACTGAAATTAACATAACATTACACAAACTCATAATTTTAATCTATATCTTATGCATGAAGGTGTCAGTATAGTTGTACTATTTAACATATAAATTAGCTAAACATGGATCATTAACACAAGAGCAACAACATCAACCTCTGCAATTAACCTTTTAAAAAACACAGAATTAATCAATCTGAAATTCTATGGCTCATTTAGCCTAAGACCCTTAAATGCTCCAGTGCCTCATTATGCTACAGAGGTGATCTAGAGTTCTCAAAAGGGCCATGCCAAAGGAAGACTAGCTCATCAAAGTCCCCCAAGTTAGAAAGACTTTGGGAGAGTCTTAGTAATGGACTTGTCACTAGAAATTTAGTCATTAGTTGACGAAGTTTGGGGGCACAGCAACTCATAAAACTCACCTACCAGGAGCAGCTAAGTGGTACAATGGATAGAGCACTGACCCTGGAGTCAGGAGGACCTAGTTCAAATAAGACTGCAGACACTCAATAATTACCTAGCTGTGTGACCTTGGGCAAGTCATTTGACCCCATTGCCTTGTAAAAAAGAAAAAAAAATCACCTAGCAAGGTGTGGTGAGAATTGGCAATTAGGGTTACTTAGTAATGGCAGCAGGAACAGTCAAACTAATAAAATCATTGGCCTTTTGAGGTATTAAAACAATCTCAGATTTTTTAAAAGTGATTTACAAAAGACTATAAGTTGCAGGGGGAAATGACAAATGAACACAAATTGGTAATAAATATACAAACCTCTTAATTGACAGGTTTTGTTTGTTAATAGCTATGAATGATATGTGGCCAGCCTGTTTGCTAAGCCCATTTGCAAATATCTCATTTTTATCCTTACAACTCAGGGGAGGGAGGAGGGGGGGGATTAGGTGCTCTTATTATTTCTATTTTATGGATGTGAAAACTGAGGCAAATAGGGGGGAAGTTACATCCAGAGTCACATGCTTAGTAAGTTTTTGAGGCAGTATTCAAATGCAAGATTTCCTATTCACAAGCCCTGCCCTGTACCACCTAACTACATCCAACTCTAATTTTTACTGCTTAAAGAAAGTCAGGGTTTTTTTATTCCTGTATGAATCATATATTTGACATTTATTTTAATTCCCCTACTACAACTTGAAAGAAGTATAGGCAATCCAACTCCCTTTTCCTAACCCCTCTTAAGTCTAATGACTTCCCTCTGTTAAATCATTTTTTTTTATTTATCCTGTATATAGCTTGCTTTGTATATATCTGAATATTAGATCAAAAGCTACTTGAATTTTTTGAGGTGAGGGAAGTTTTTTTTCCTTTTTCTGTATCCCCAGTGCTTAGCACAGTGTCTGGAACAAACTAGGTGCTTAATAATTGTTTATTGACTGATTGAAGTTTTAGAACTGAAGTAATCTATGCTTCTTGAAGCTTGCATTACCTCATTTCTTTGCTATCCTTACATCTATTTAGCACTTCACATTTTTCATATCCTTATTTTTTTGGCCCTTAAAAACTTTGTGAAGCAGGCAAGGAAGGTTTTATGACTTTAATTTTATAGATTAAAAAAATGAGGTTCAAAATTTATATGATTTTTTCAGGAAGTCATGTAAATAGTAAATTGTCAATTCAGGACTAAATTTCAAATGTCCTGATTTCTAAGCAATTTGCTTTCTAGTTACAAAATCATTGCCCAAATAAACTACTGGGGTCAAAATTTCTCTAAAATTATTCCTCAAACTGATGCTTAAAAACCTTAAGTGTTTGGAAATTTACTATCTTCCAAGGTAGCCCATTCCGTTAGTGGACATCACTAAATTTCAAGAAGTTTTCTTCTATTGGAGGCCCAAATTGACCTCTATACAACATGTATCCTTTTCAAATATTTTAAGATAGTTTTCATGTATCTTAATCTCTTCTTTATAACACTAAACATTCCAAGTTCCTTCACCTAAACTTAATATGTCATAGTTTCCATAACCCTCCCTGCTAATGTCCTAATTCAAATTCAGTGTCCCAAAATTGAACACATTACTCAAGATGTGGTATGACTAAGGTGGACAGCAGGATAGTCACCTCCCTCACTGGAAATTAGAGATGCAAACCTGTTAAGCTCTAAATGTATTTATTTCCCTACCACCTATATCAGGAAGCTTGTTCTTGAATACTAAAATTACATTAATAAAAAATGTCTAAAGCATTTTCTAATAACTCCTCCCTTTTTTGATAACATAAATAGCATGTCTCATGGAGAAATTTGTTATCTACCATGTCTCAAATAATTAAACTCATTAGCTAAGAAAACATATTTATGATTTGAGCTTCTGTGAACTTGCAGTATGTCAGAGATCATCAAATATTTGAAGCACAGAATGTCAGAAATGAAGCAGACTTCAGAAATCTCCTAAACCCAACTCTTCATTTTTGGAGAGAAACAGAGACCGAGATAAGGGAAATGACTTGTTTAAGGTCACAAAACATATTTGTAGAAGAGCCGAGCTTTAAATTTTCTTCAAGTGTCTTATTTCTCAAACTACTGTTCTATTTTCTTTTCTTGTCTTTTCATGGTCTTAAAAACATTTTTAAATCTATATTTTCTTCCACTGTGATTTGAGTTGTACATGAATTTATAAATGCCTTTCTGCTCTTCAAGTTTTTCCTTTCCTGCTTCATGTAAAAGGAATAATTTATAAATCTCTTAAAAGAGAAAACATACAGTATTCTTTGAAGGGGCTTTGTTATGTAATATGGCCTATGCTTAAATATGCAAACCAGGTTGCATTATCTATAGAAAGCCTTCCAAAAAGTCTCACTCATCAACATGCCCCAGAGAATCATTGAGCTAGAAACAGAGCTGTACTCAGGATTTTTATACCAAGTAAAGTCCCAGAAATTGCTATGAGGCACATTTAAAAAATAAGAGAATTAAAACTCATTTCTATAGCTCTTGTAAAACATATTTCTCATAACCTTCTTTTTAGGAAGGTATTGTTAGTATTTTTGTTCTCATTTTACAGTTGTAGAAACTGAGATTCAGAGAGGTGAGTCCATCCAGTGATGGAAATCAACTATCCCAAAGAAAATTTCTAACAATTTGATTGTTGATTTCTTTTGTCCTTCATTCTTGAAGAAGACCATGACATCAAGGAGGTGATACCATGATAAATACATGAACTGGATTTGCGTGAGGGGATCCTGTGCTGTCACCAGTCTCATTTTCTCCTCCAGAGTTATTTGTGTACAATTATGAATCAGATATGAATCAGGACAACTGGAGATGGTCCTGCATGCAAGACAGTGGCAAGTGCCAAAGGTTGCATTTGAACTCCTGTCCTCCTGACTTCAAGGTCAGTGGCTTTATCCTCTGTGCCACATAGCTGCCCTATGTCTATAGATATATCCAAAGAAATAACATGACTTATTTTCTTGGATGTAAATCTTCAGCAGTCACCTATATTAAAGCAGTTATACTATGGAGTAACTATTTTTATTACACTAACTTGTTCTGTTTGGCCACTGAGGGTTAGGTAGACTTTGGAGTATTTGTGGAAAAGGCACATTTAGTCTTGTTGTAAGG
Organism: Macrotis lagotis; assembly: GCF_037893015.1. Classification (NCBI taxonomy): domain Eukaryota; kingdom Metazoa; phylum Chordata; class Mammalia; order Peramelemorphia; family Peramelidae; genus Macrotis; species Macrotis lagotis. The sequence continues at coordinate 417,448,847 of NC_133658.1, read as the reverse complement.
AAAACTTCTTAATAATTAAGATCTAGGGGAAGCTAGGTGATGCAGTGGATAGAGCCCCGGCCCTGGAGTCAGGAGTACCTGATTTCAAATCGGGCCTCAGACACTTAATAATTACCTAGCTGTGTGGTTTTGGGCAAGCCACTTAACCCCATCGCCTTGCAAAAAAATAAAAAATGAAAATAATTAAGATCTTTTCCAAAGTGGAATGATCCATCTCCAGATGTGATGAACTCCCACTTCCTAGAGGTTTATAACAAAAGGTGTATGCCATAAAAGATATTTTCTGTCAGGTATTGAGCTGTGTTAGATACCTTGTGAAGTCCCTTCCAACACTGAGATTGATACTGTAATGATACTTATAAGAAATTATAGTATTGTTCTGATATCTAAGCATATACTATCCACTACCAATTCATTGTTATCCATTAAGCTTTAAAAGCTTATCATATGTATGTAAGATGGTATAACATTTATCATGATCTTTTTGCCATAAAGCTAAAAGTTTTGAGTAGCTCTGATATGTTTTTCAAATTGTATTTGTAATATTGTTTGTATGCTGTTCATCTTCCAAAAAATTGTGCATATTAACAAATGATGTGTCATCTAGGAATAAAGTAATGTTGACATAAAAATCATTAAGTTTCCTGGATAGATGTGTCATCTCAACATAATGTTCCTTACTTATACCTTTATTAAATCAAATGACTAGGATTCCTATAAGTCTTGCTTCATAGGTCTCATCTGTAAAGTTATCTGATTTATAGCATGCAACATTATTCTATTATATGATTATATTCTCTTGGAATATCCCACATACTGGACAATAATTTCTATTGAAATGAAACTGCTAAGGGCAAATAGTCATAGACTTCAGAATATTAGAGCTGAAAGGGGTCTTAGAGCTCTTCTTGCCCAATCCTTCTAATTCCCATCATACCAGAGGATGTTCAGTATACTTCAAAAAACACTGTATTTTCAAATAATTGCCAAAATCATCTTCCTAAGGCATAACTCTATTTCACTCTTCTACTCAAAGACCTTTATTGGTTCCCCATTGCCTCTAGGATAAATACAAATTCTTTAACTTAGTATTTACAGCCTTCTACAAATTGACTCCAATGCACCTCTCAAGTCTTACTTCATGGTGATTCCCTTCATATGCTCAACATTCCAGCTAAACTGAATTGCTAAGCTGTTCCCTAAATTTGGCATGCTATCTTCCACATTATTGTTTTGACTTGGAATGCACTCTCTTCTCATTTTTAATTATCAGACTCTTCTTATTTTAGGTCTCAACTCAAATGCCACTGCCATGAAATTATCCCTGATATACTCTGTTGCTAATGTTCACTCACTATTCACCTTAATTTATATTAATTGTACTGATCTTTGTATATACTCTCTTCTTGCTCTTTGGGGGCAAACTGTTTAATTTTTGATTTTTCTCTTGTCATTTCCCAGTCAGCATCTTGCACATAGTAGGCAATCAAAAGTGTTTGTATAATTTAAACTTATCTATTTGGAAAAGCTATATGGGCTTAAAGATGTATGCTTTAATGGCATTTACTAATACATTATTTGTATTTGTATGACTGAAAACAATGTAGTAAATGGTGAGGTATAGCAAAGAGAAGATTGCTTTTACCAGGAGAGTTAATAATTGGAAGTCAGCAAATTCAAGATAATGATGAAAAAAGTTTTTTTTTTTTCAGAGTAATGGGCTAAGGCCATTTAATTCTATATTGGAGTCTTTTTAGAAGAAGTAGCTCTTAAAGAAAAGTAAAAAATTGCAAAGGGATGAAGTATAAAAAAGGAGAAAGGACATCCAGGAATGGGAGTAAGTTAAAGAAAACATTCCTTTAGAAGATGAATATTAGAAGCTTAGTACATTGAGCAATGGGACATCAGGACACTAACATTATTTAATATCAAAGGATAAAATGTCTCATTTTATAGTGACATGACCTTATTATTTATATTTTTTCATAAATTGTTATCCCTATCCTAATATTTACTTAAAACACAAATGATTTATATTAAAAACCAAACTGTGTCAAATAATTTGTGTATGTGAATAAAATGCAAGATTTTCTATATGCAGGACTTTTATGTATGATAGAAGGTGTAAACACAGGCCCACTCTACTGATTTTTGGAGGTGAAACAATTATATAACATGTCCCAGCTAATATTTAGCCTTTGGGAAATGCATAGGACATTGTGTTTAGAAGTATGATGTTTCATTTATACTTCAATAATTCTTCAAAGGGTTCATTAACTTAAGTCTTAAAACTAGCTATGAAATCAACCTTAATTTCCATAGGTCAAATTGATTAATTTAAATATGATCAACAACTAAGGAACAAGTAAAACTAAAAGGTTTTTATCTTCAATTTTAAGATAATCAGGATGCCTCTTTATATTTGGTAGAATAAATTGATCTATTACTAAAGTAATTAAGAAATAATATATTTGGAAATATTTGAAAAATTAGCTTTTTTTTTAATACTATTTGATCAAAGTCTGACCCTGTGCAAAGAAAATTAATTGTCATTGGAAGAAAAACTCAAGAGCTATATAGTTATAGCTGGACTTCATTGTCACAGATATATCTCCTTCTGAAGGATCACAGTGGCACACAATTAGACAGACTCAAAGTATATAACCAATTTCATTTAGCATCATGATTTGCTAAATTGAACACCTTGAAGTACTGAATAGTTACCCATGTCTCCTAGGATGGGCTTTTAAAATATATTTGGCTTTGAATCTTCTCTTGTTGTATCATATTTGACTCCTGCAATCCCTATTACATTTACCCTTCTCCTTGGAAATCAACCACCTCTTTGTTTTGTGACTCCCTGGCCCCAACATGCCCCCATTGATTCCCTAGCACAGATCAGTACAAAATACATAACTTCTTCCCATTCCCCCAAAATGACATGCAAATTTCACTTATTGAAATGAATATGACTCTCTCAGACTCCATAGCTATCCAGTCAAAACTTGAACTAGGGATTCTGCGTATAAATTGCCTTAGCTTTACAGACCAGGATCTAAAAAAACTTTCTATATGACCTTGCTTTCTTATCTACCTAAGAATAATCCAAGAATGTATATGAAAACATTTAGAAGCTACAAAGTAGAAAAATTGGGGACCAAATGTTATATTAAAGTGCCCTTTCCCCTCTGAAAAGTAGGAAGTGTCACTTGCAATAGGGAAATATATGCATTGAGGGACCATTATCAATAGATCAATAAACATTATCAAAATGTTTATGCTTCTATTTATGATCACAATAATTGCCAGAGATGATTAATTGCAGAATAGCAGAATCAGCTGACATGAAGGATTTGATTTTTCCAGCTGAGATCCTTTAGACGTATCCAGCTTGAGGACAGAAAACATGTAAAACAAAGCTAACATAAACTTCACATGCTAATTACACATTAAGAACATAGCACAAACCAAATGTTACATGTTACAGCATTCAAAAGATTTATAGACAAAATTCTAAGCAAAGCCTATGTTGATTAAATATTAAATATTATATTCAACATTCATACTTTAGAAAGGTTGTTATATTTTTTTTAACAAAAGGAAGGAAATGCTGCTTGTTCAATATTCATTAACTAACCATTCATTTGATCAGACATACACCCCCCCACCATACAAAGTAGCTATATCTAGAAAAGATAGACATACCTGTGTCTACCGGGGGGCCAGGATATAGAAGATTATTCATTCCAGTTTGAATCTATTGTTGTTCCCACCAAAAAGTCTTTCTCTTTTTCTTTTTGGTGGATTGTGGGTGATTAAACCTGGTTCTGTATACCAGGTGTCTTCAAACACGCATTAAATATGCAGGGGTATGAAGGAAGCTACAAAATGTTAGTAGAAACTGTGCTGTCAATCAGGTGTCCTCAGCCTTGGAAAATGACAACTCCGGAAAACAAACAGGTTATGAGGCTGAGGGTGGAGGGAAATAAAAAGGGAAGCCTTAAAATTTTTTTTTTTTAAGCGAAGGGACATTATTGCAAAGGGAGAAAAGGGCCTTACCATGCAGTGCATCAGGAAGAGGAGAGGGGCAGGGAGCATTCTGCAGACATTGGGCTGAGCATGGCATCCAGGTATCCTGTGAACTGGGCAGGCGTCTTCAGCACCATTCTCCTGGATAAAGCGACAAGTTTTCAGCGGGCTTCAGATGGCCACTGGGCGCCAGATCTCCAGAGCTCATTTTATTTTCTTCTCCTGGAAAGGTTTTTCCTCCAATGAAGTCTCAGGTCAGCACTATCATTTCCCTGCTGCTCCCAAGGGATCCTCATACCCAGATTCTGGGGTCATCACACGGACTTTGGTGACGCTAAAGAGAGAGACCTTATTGAAGCCCAGGTACTAACTCTAGTCCTAAAGTGGACAGAGAAAGGGTGGGCGGGGAGGCCTTAGTAGGCAAAGAAGAGTAGCCTTAGAAGAACCATCCCCACCCATAAGGGCTCCTAGATTTTTCTGACGCCCGGGCAATCTTCAGAAAACAACGAAAACTTTCCCACGCGGTGAGTTGGTATGGTTGCTCCTCCGGGTGCGCCAATAGCCTACAATCCATTAAAGAAATTTGGGAACCATCTTACCGACGCCAACAGCAATGGCAACAGCATCAGCAGTAGCAGCAAAGGCAGTAGCAACGGCAGCAGTGGCACGGAAGAAGCAGGAGCGACCACCCTAGCTTCCAAGGGCCCAACTAAGTTGGGGAATGGGGAGAGCTGGAGCTGGCAGACGGCATGGGAGGGTGGTTTGCAATGTCAGGAATCCTCCCCCTCCCAATCCCCGGGCTGGGGATAAGGGTGGGTGGAGGGTCCTCTCTTGCCTTCTCTCCAGAGGGTTAGGGGAGCGGAGCAGGTCAGTGTATCCAAAGGAAGGTGGGGAGAGGGTGCATGCTTCTGTGTGTGTGCATGTGTGCGTATGTGCGCGGCGTGTGTGTGTGTGTGTGTGTGTGTGTGTGTGTGTGAACGCGTGTATCTGAGGTGGGGGCAATTCCGGGAGTGCCTTTCTGGAGATGGAGGGCGCGGAAGAGGGGTGGTTCCTGCTCCCCCTCCTGCCTTCAGGGTGACGAGCAGCTCGGGCTTCCCCACTTCTGGGTCTGCGGAGCTCGGTTACCTAGCGACTCACTCCGGGGAGCCCACGCTGACGCCTGTTAGCTGGAGCTGCGGCAGCCGCCAGCCAAGAGGAGGGGGAGATGCGGGTGGGGGCGGGCTCAGGGCCTCACGATCTTCTCGGTTCCTTTCTCCCGCTTGCCTCCCTCCTGCCTCCCCACTTCGTTTCCCTTATCCTTCTAGGCTAAGGGGGATGGCAGGTCCTCATCCCTAAATCGGGAAGGGGAGAGGGCAGACGGGGCAGCAGAGGGCATTAAGGCAACCTTATGCTTCATCCTCTCCACCGCACACCCTGCTCTCTCCACCACCCTCTCCCGGTACTCCCACCCCACTCAGAGCTTTGCACAGGCTAGATGTGGCCAAAATGGGGGAAGGGGAATTAAGAGGACGGGGTAATTGGGAAGGGGGCAGTCATTGGACAAGGGAAACAAGGGAAGAATCGGGCTGAAAAGGAAGGGAATTTCCTTTATTAGGAGGATAGGCTTTCTTCCAACCTTGGACTGGCACTACTGCATCGATGTCCTCACCCAGGGCCCTCCCAGGGTTGGGGAGGTAGAAGGAAAGGAGCAGCAGGTGGCCGCTCTCCTGGCCGGGGAGGGGCGGGAGGGATAAACTGGGTGATGGGGAGGAAAGGGGTTATCTTCCCCGAGCTTTCATTGCATCTGGGCAACGGGAGCAGAGAGCGATGGGCCCAAGGCTAATTTGGAAGCTTGCAGAATGAAGGCACGTGGGTGTGAGTGTGTGACACACAAACACCCAACATCCACGTGGGTTAAATGGGGACAGTTCTGTTGCTGGGAACAGGCCTCCAATTTGTCCACTCTTTTTCTCACAGATATAGGGAGGGTAAGGAGGTTAGGACCGTGTATACTTCCACATGGGCCGACCTCTTCCTTTCCTTTCCATCTTCCTCCTCTCTCTATTCGGGTTCTGTGAGAATACCAGTGCTTAGTACAGGACCTGGAACATAGTAGGCCCTTAATATATACTTGTTGACTTTACTTTCTAAGCTCTTGGTCCAAACCAAAGAATACCCAAGTTTCTTACCAATGACCTGTCACAGTCAATTTCTCTGAAACAAAAACTTGCTCTTGACAAAGGAGATTTTATCTTCTGGCCTCATCAATCTTGATCTTAGAAAAATCTTCATTCGAAGTGATGCTCTTTTCCCAGTCCTTTCACCTTATTCTAGGCCTTGGCTTCTTATTTTCCCTGCTGTGCTTGCTCATCTTGCTTTTTCCTCTCCCTTGTGGGCTATGGGAGTGCCAATGGGGAGATTCACTAAAGAATCAGGGAAGGAATTAACTAAATTGGGGATAAAGTCAAGTCACTTGTATCACAGTTAATCAATCAGCATTTATTTAATACCTAGTATGTGTTAGATATCTGAGAATGCATTAGACTCTATCCTCAAGATGCTTTCTCAGGAGAAACAGAAACAACATGTGTGTTCTCATGATAAAGAAGAGATTGTTTCCATTTTGTTTTTTGCCATTATAGTCTTATCTTCTCACCCAGCACTTGGTACATGGAGGCCTTTAATAAATGCATATTAATTGATTGAAGTATATACAAATATATCTTTTCTCCTTGACAGCACTAATTTTTGGAAAGGTTGTGGGTTTTACACCATGTTATGGTACCATACTTGTAATAAGTTTTGCTACATAAAGCCCAAATCCTATTCAAAGCATCTCTGGATCCTCATAAGTAAGCATACATGTGTGATTTGACCAACCTACAAAGAGTTTTTCTTCTAGACCTCCTCCCTGACATGTGTGTCATTGGAGAGAGACAGAGACAAAACAGAGAAAGGGAATAAGCTTTTATGTAATTCCTACTATGTACCAGCTACTGTCAGAAATAAAATTTCATTTATTCCTCACTATCTCACTTTGTTAGATAACTGATATCATCTCCATTTTACAGCAGAGAAAACTGAATGAAACTGAATGAAAGCCAATAAAGGTTAGTGACTTTCTCATGGTCACACAACTAGTAATATTTGAGGCTAAATTTGAACTCAAGTCTTCCTGACTCAGGCTCAACATTCTCTCTGTTTCACCACCTAGCTGTGGAGTGTATATAAAAAAATATATCAGATTCATGTTGTACATTTGACTACTTTTCTACTTTTGCTTTTTTTTTTGAGGGGAGATTCTAGCTATAACTCAATACTTAAGCTATGCATATTTTTCCCCTTGTGGCTGTTGGGTAAATGAGTTGGATATTAAGAGCCAAAGAATATGAGAAAAGGGAAGCCTAACCTCCATCCCTCCCCAGGAAGGAACTTGATCAGATTCATATTTCTCATTCCAAAGCTGATGAACAATTGGAGAAGGGAGTAGTTGCAATGCTCAAACTGGTTGATCTCAGAAATAGTTCTTAGTATTAGAAAAGAATGAAAGAAGTCAAATATACTGGAGAATACTTTTGTGAGATCCACTGTGCCTCTTGACTTGGGAAGAGAAGGATCTATTGTTAAAGTGGGAGATTATATTATATCCCAGAAGAAGAAAACATAGACACATCACCTGAAAAAAAATGGTATCCACTTATGTGGGGGGATAGGAATAGGGATTTCAAAGCATATGCAAGCTGGAAAAGACCTTAGAGATACTATAATTCAGCCAACATTTTAGAGAGAAGAAAAATGAAGTTCTACATAATAAGGTTACTTATCCAATATGACACCTAGAATATGGTTGAAACAGGTTTTGAATCTAAGACATGAGGATACAAGTTCAATATTAAGAGTCAGAAGACCCATCTTTCTCATTTACTGTTGTGGCTAGGAAAATCCCAGTTTTTCTGAGTCTCAGTTTCCTTATATGTAAAATGAGAAGTTTGTACTAGAAGTACTCTAATCTTGCTTCTAGCTCTAAATGTATTATTCTTCAAACCATGCTTTCTCTAGTCAATATTTTAAATTTAAGGGAAAGTATCTTTAAGATAAATTTTGCTTATGACATTTCAGTTGATTTCAAAATGGTAGCTAATATCAGGAATTCAGAATTTTCCCTCAGCACAGAAATAGCACAATAGGTACATTTTGGGAGCTGCCTTCCAAATATGTCCTTATTAATCACACTTATGGTTTGCTAGGTAAGTCCAGAGTTTAGAATAAATAGAAAAGCAGAACTCTCCCTGAATTTCCAGTATGATCTACTATTTTGCTGAGATATTCCTTAAAGAAATGTATTTCAATAAAAATGACATTTGACAACAAAAGCACTTTATACACACAAAGCAAAAATTGAATAAACATTAGTTCATGAAATTTATGGCAAATATTATCCAGCAAAATATTTGAAGCATTTTGGGATCCCTCCATCTATCTCAACAATTGCATTCATCATTGCCTTTCTTTTAAAAAAATGAATCTGAAAATCAATATAGAATTGAGAAATAAGCAAAATGTATTATCTACAATGGCTCAATACATTTATGCAGAATATAATTTTGATGTAACTATCACTTGTGCCTAGGTTAAAATTATTCACAAATAAAAGAATACAAAAGAACACTTTTGCAAGATCCACTTTACCCCCTCAGCTAACAGTATATGTCTGTACCTTTAGATGGAGTTTTTACCATAGGAGAAAGGAACAAGAAATAATCACATTGCTTGGGAAGAAGTACTCTCTGTAGACGTAAGATCCCAGAAAGTATTCCAGTTTCACTTTCCTCAAAACATAAGATTTTTCTAAGTTTCAGATGAAAGAATATTTATCATTTGAAAATAATAATAACTAACATCTATATAGCACTTATATGCCAGGCACTATTTTAAGCACTTTGCAATTATTAATCTTATTTGAACCTCACAATAAACCTGGAAGGTAGGTGCTACTATTATCTCCATTTTAAAAATGAGAAAGTGAAACAAACAGAGGTTAATGACTTGCCCAGGATCACATTAGTAAGTATCTGAGGCTGGATTTGAATTCAGGTTTTCTTGACCTCAGGCCCAGAACTGTATTAAGACCAAACCTGGCAGGAATCATTTTATATGTTAGCTGACAAAAACCAAGATTCCCAAATGCATATAGTAAGACCTGAAAGATTGACCTAATTGAATAAGACAACTTAATAAGGCTAAGTGCAACATTTTTGACCTAGGTTCAGATGACCAATGGCATAAAAATGAGATTGGGAAAGTGTGCCTAAATACCAATACATGAAAAAATCCTGAGGGATTAAGGAGTATAAGTTTGCTGTGAGTCAACAGTGTTACATCCAACCAACAAAAGTTAGTACAGACTGAGGTTGCCAGAACAGAGGGATATAGTTCAGAATGAGACATTTAATAGCTCAGTTACATTGTACCCTAGTCAGATCAAAACCGTAAACTTTGTTTAACTCTAGGTGCCAGAGTTCAGGGGGTCCATGGACAAGCTGGAGAAGGTCCAGGAAAGGGAGTTCTGGGGAGAGAGGCAATGGTGAATAACTCATGGGGCAAATAGTTCAAATGCTAGCTAAGAATCATTGTAAATATGGTTTGGTGTGCCTGTGAAAAAAATCATTTCATTTTCAAAAACAGAGGGAGACGTGGACAAAACTTTGTTGTGTTGTCATAAGGATAGTTTCAGTCCCCATGAAAGATGAAGCTACTTCAACAGAAGAGTGAGGGATTGCTCTACAAAACCCATTGGAAAAGTCTCATCTGAAGGCAGGTATAAAGAAGGCAGAAAATAGATATTTCATTACAGAGAAGCAACACAAATCAAAATTATAAACTTTCTCAGCAAAGGACTTTTTTTCTGGATAACAATCATAGAAAATCTTATTATACCTGCATCATTGAAATTACAGAACTGGAAGCCTTCTGACAAATTAAAGGGCAGTATGATGAAAAGCCTGAGTGGAAAAGCTTATATGAGGGTTGGGGTGGAGGAGATGTGCTGATGGCTACTGATCCAGATATAACATAGCAAACTTGTTTAAAAAAATGTAAAAATAATTTTGGGGTGGTATAAAGCAAAGTATGCATATTCTACATACATACAAACTACATTTGTAGTATCTACATTTCATTACAGAAGTAAGAAGCCATATGGCTTTATAATTCCAGATGAATATCAGATTATGGAGAATGATAGAGACGGAACATTAAAGACTAAAGATGAGATTAGTATCATATTGGGGAGAGTATACAAAGTGCTGAAATGCCACAAAATAGTAGAAACAGAACTGAGTAGCTAAGACTATGTGGAATCCACTTTAGGAATTGCTAGACTTAGTACATAAGATGGAAAAGAGATCCAAAGATGTTCAGAAGAATTCTCAATGGGAAGATCCTGTTGAAAAAGCTAAGGAATATTTGACCAAACATGGGTTAACGAATTGTAATAAAACAATCAAAAAAGGCATCTAGAGCCTAAAGCAGAAGCCTGTAAGAAATAACTTAAAGGCATATACTATGGACAATAACTATCTTTGGACAAGTAATGGCAAACAGGAATTGAAACTAGATTGATACATGAACATTATATCTGGGTGGGGGGAAACAGTAGCCTTGAGTATAAAGATGATGTCTGTCTTTCATTCTTGAAGAAGACCCTGACAAGTACATGAGTTAGATTTGAGTGAGGTAGGTGCTGTACTAAATAAGTCACCAGCCTTTCTCCTCCAGAGTCATCTGGGTCCAGTGGCCAGATATGAATCAGGATGACTAGAAATGGCCCTGAATGTAAGGCAATGTAAGGGTAAATGACTTGCCCAAGATGACACAGCTAGTAAGTAGTAAGTGACTGAGGCTGGATTTGAATTCCCATCCTCTTGACTCCAAGTCCAGTGCTCTATCCACTATGCCACCTTATATAGTCATACAAAAACTATATGGAATTAAGCGATCACTCAGGTGCCCATAAGCAATGATCAGGATCTAATTAACAATTCCTAATGGACTTTTTAAACCTGGAATCATAGGACCTCATATAATGGTTACTGATTGAAAATCTGTGTTGTGCAGGGAGTGGAGCACAGCTAACCATTTTCCCTCAATCATTTAACAAAAGATGTATGAAGAAAATACTTTTAAAGGGTCTTGAATACTTTAGAGTACTAAATGCCAAATATTATCCATATTTAGTATACATTGCAGCAACTAGCACTTAGTATTTTGACATTACCTTCTCACTACCTGGCTTGTATAACTTGACACAGCAGTCCTTCAACCATTTGTCAATTTTGGCAATCATCCACAAAACTGAGGCAAAGAGGATTGGTGCAATGAAGTGAACATCACATAAACTCTTGTCATAAACTCATGGATATCTCAGACTCTTAACTATATTACAATTTGCTTATAATCTATTTTTGGCTGTTAACTTTGGTCTTTACTTCTTTAAATATCTCCATAGCTTCATGTTTCATATTCTTCTGGAATGAGCATCTGCATCACCATTTATTTTCCTTGATGAGAATTGAATTCTGAATTCACATTTGCCTGGTGCTGCAACTCATCTCTAGCAAATAGCATTTAATTTGATATACTGGTTATGATATGTTGGATGATTATTGTCAGTTCACACCTGTAACTTTGTTCCATACATTTGTTCTTTGAATTTCTGTGAAACAACTTCCTTCAAAGTTAGAAAATCTAGGTTGTGAATTTAGTAAAGGATCTTGCTGTTAATTAAGCCTCTGCTTATAAATAAAAATGGTTTCATGAAAACATCGGCACCTTAGATAATGTTCATCCTTCATAATTGAAGTGGATCAAGATATATATATATATATATATATATATATGATGACATGAATTACATAATTATGTTTATTGTTGTTATGCAAAAACATTCTTCTCACATGTCTTTTCCAGAACCATTCCACCCCATGACCTAATTGGTAGGAAACAGGACCATTGATTATGGTTTGGATGCTGTGGGAGTCTCTTGGACTTTAGTTTCTCTTTCTCCCATATCGCAAGACATTTCAGTGCATCATCAACATTGGACAGCTACCAGTTTGTGATTTATGGCAACAGAGTGAGATATATATCCAAACCTGTATCTCAATGGACTAATTTTCAATATGGCCTTTTCTCTCAGACCGTCTATCTTTTAAATATTCAAATATATGATATGATTGATAATGATTTTAATATTAATATTAATGTCAGTTTGCCACTCATAGGTCTATGCTGCTCTGTTCTCCCGGTATATTCCCCAGAGCTCAAACTCACTGGATGCTTCCAGATTCATGATACTTTCCAAGGTGCAGGCCCTTCTTTCAGGCAAACCCATTCCAATGTAGCCCTGCCACTCACAAAGTTGAGCATGAGTCAGTTGGTCCTGATAGGCAAGCACCATTCTAAAGGAATGAGAAGTTGCCTCCAATGCCCTTGGCCAATTGAAAGGGAGGCAGGTTCAAATTCTTGATTTTTGAAGTGGTGGAGACCAGCACTACGAGCTACACAGTGCAGTAGACCAATCCTGTAGAAACCAGGCAGAGCCCCGGGGAGAGAGTTTTCAACAAAGATATCTCTATTGAGAGAGAAGCTAACAGAAATAGTTTTATCTTAAGCTTGTAGGAATGCTGAAATAAAGAAACAATAGCATGATAATGTTTATTTTTTACAAGACCTTAATGGGTTGTCAGAATAGAGACATTTCTGTAGAGAAATGTTGGTAGCAGATTCATGGAAAGTTACTTTATGCCTAATTGGTTCATTAGTGACAAGGGAGGAAGAAAAGAATGGACTTTACTTCTTCCTCCTATGTGAATCACTGTGGTTAAGCAAGGGTCTTTTTCTTCTGTCACTTTCTTAGTTTTTCTTTTTTTCTGTTCTTTCAGATACATACTTAAATGCTACATATCAGATTTTTTCAATAAGTTTCTTCCTATAAATAGAAATATATAAATAGAATATAAATAGAATAAATAGAAATACATTTTATTAAGTGTTTATATGTTTAATGCAATGTTAATTTCTGTTACTGTTTTTAAAAAGCATGAGATGAGAGCAGCTAGGTGGCTCAGTGGATAGAGCACTAGCCCTGAAGTCAGGAGCTCCTGAGTTCAAATCCTGCCTCAGACACTTAATAATTGCCTAGTTGTGTGACTTTGGGCAAGTCACTCTTAACCCAATTGCCTTAAGTAAATAGCATTTTTTTTAAATAAAAAAAACATGAGATAGCCCTCAAGGCACTCAAATTCTAATTGGGGGAGACTATCTCTCTCTCTCTCTCTCTCTCTCTCTCTCTCTTTCTCTCTTCATATATATATATACATATACATATACATATATATATATATGTATATATATATATATACATATATATATATATATATATATGTATATATATATATATGAAAGTTGAGCTATTGCATAGATAGAAACGTCTGGAAACTTAAGGGTATAGGAGTGTACCAGTAAGTACAATAGGTAAGACTTAAGGGTCCTCTAATTACATGAGTGGGTAAGATGAGGGATTGAAAGGCATAGAATCATGAAAAATTTTAAGGTATGAAGGATATTCAGAATAAGAAGCAAAGCAGATGATAAAGATTGTGAATCACTGAATCTCATTGAAAGGAACAGAGTTGCTGAGTTTCATCAAATTTAAGCCCAGTGAACAGTCAAGCAACCCAGGAGAAAGAAGAGGGCAGGGCAATCCCAATGGTGGCATGTCTTCCTTGCCCGAATGAGCTATAAGACATCTCAAGATGGAAAGAATTGAAGAGGAAAGCAAGGTGAAGAGGGTACCTAGTATCAGTGGGTTTTCCTAAAACCCATATAGATGAGTTATATGACTTTTTTTTTTTAGATTTTTGCAAGGCAGTGGGGTTAAGTGGCTTGGTCAAGGCCACACGGCTAGGTAATTATTAGGTGTCTGAGGCCGGATTTGAACTCAGGTACTTCCTGACTCCAGGGCCGGTGCTCTATCCACTGTGCCACCTAGCCACTCCTATCCACTGCACCCCCTAGCTGCCCCATATATGACTTTAATAATATTATGAGATCTAGTTCCTTTGGGTAAGAGATTGGGCTTATTCCAATTGTTCCTTCTGTATATATATATATATATATATATATATATATATATATATATATATATATTTTCAGTTGTGTGCAGAATATGTGGGTGATACAGCCTCAGAGAGGGTTTTTATTTCACTGTGATAATTAGCTAGAAGTCTCCTTTCTTTCTATTTGTGACTTAGAGATCACTAGAAGACAAAAATAAGTGAGTGATATTGATGTATTTTATTTTATTTTTTGCTTTTAACCCATCAAATTGAAAAGACAGAGATAAAAATGAAGCCAGGCTTTTCTTTTCTTCTGCTTTGATGAAAGGAGACAGTCTTCTTTGTGATTGTACCAAAAATGCCTAGAGCTAAGTTATCTTCTTCAGTTCTTAACTAGAAGGCAGGGGAGGGGAAAGCTGCAGTAGAAGGTTATGGTTAGGTAGGAACCCTCTCTGTGTGATTTTAGAGGTCATCAAGCAGGTGCTGTCTGGGTACATTCTGTTCCTTTTTCCTGTTAGGAGTGCAGACAGGGACAAAGTGAGGCGTGCTTAACTAGCTGACTATCATTTACTGATTTCACCTGGACAACTTGTTTGTGAAGATTCAGTTGAAGTAGATGTATATGTCTAGTATGGAAAAGAGAAGACTGAGGGAACATAATTGTCTTAGGTATTTGAAGTGCTCTCAAATGGAAAAGGGACTAGACTTCTCCATAGCATTTAGAGGTATTATTAAAAGTTTTTAGAAGGACAGCTAGGTGGCGCAGTGGATAGAGCACCGGCCCTGGAGTCAGGAGTACCTGAGTTCAAATCCAGCCTCAGACACTTAATAATTACCTAGCCGTGTGGACTTGGGCAAGCCACTTAACCCCACTGCCTTGCAAAAACCTAAAAAAAAAGTTTTTAGACATGAGTTGAATTAGATTATTTCTGATGTCCTCTCCACATCTGATTATTAGAATTATAAAAAACTATGCATGATATACTATAATCAAATATGTGTATATAGGAGAAATTGTTCAGTATAACTACTCTACCAAAAGCTAGTGAGAAAGCCCCCTCCCCACCACCTCTTGTAATTAGTTGGCTGCTTGCCTTAAAAAGAAAAAAAGGAAAACAAGTTACTGCATGTAAAGCTGATGGAACAACTCATTCCATTTGATATATCCTAAGCACCCCAGAAAATGAAGTCTGGGATAATGGGAGTGTCTAGACATCAGACACAACCAGACTGATACAACAGCAATGGTAAGTGTGCAGTTCACTGCTGCCCATATTCTAAAATTCCTCCAGATGTGATGCAAACACACTCACTGCATGCAGATGGGTTGTTTAAGAAATTGTTGAAACTGAATGCTTTGGATATTCTATGGCTCATTGAATGAAAAGCAATGTACTATTTCCTTGCCCAGGAGAGGTATTAAATATTCTTTAATAGAATCTCAGAGTTGGAAGGGCTTCAGAATTCCTAGTCAATATTAGCAGGAATCTCTTGTTTCTCTCCCCTAATAAACTACCTTTCTTTTGAAGACTACCATTGATGGAGAACTTATTACATATTGTTATTCTTTCCAGCTTTTGAATAGCTCTGGGAAGTCAAAATCAACACATAACTTCTGGCTCTCTAAAATATCCATCTATTGCTCTGAGTAAATCAACAGGTATTTATTAAACATCACTGCTAATTGCCAGTCTAATGCATGACCCATTCATCCTCATTCTAGTATTTTGGCTTTAGTTTTATGACCTAAGATTTCGTTAGGTATCTGTTTTACTGTCATGTCATACTTTTCATTCATATTGACATTTATTGTCCATCTGATCCATTGAGATAACTCTGTAGAAGAAAAACTAGTTAGCACCATGCCTTGCACAGAGGAGTTAGGCAAGTTCTTCTCCCTTCCCTTATCCCCAATGATTTTGTCACTTGGAACTATTGACTAAATAGGCATCCCTCTACTTAGACCTGGACATCTGATTTTTTTTAATGTCAATGTAGGATGCTAAATTTATCTCTATTACATTATATCATATCAGATGACCTGTTTTTCCAACTTGTATAGTTCTTTTGGATGTCTTTTCTTTCATCAAATGTATTAGTTACTATCCCAGCTTCATCTACATATCCAAAAACCATTTTTGCCTTTCCCCAAGTCATTGACAATATCGTTGAACAACAAAGGGCCAAGGATAGAGCCTCATCACATGCTACTCTATCTCCCTTAATCAACACATTTTGGGTCTTGCAATTCAATTGAATTCTCCCAAACACTCTCCTTCAGCCCACATTTCTCCATTTTGTCCAGATGTATATTATGAAAGATTTTACCAAACAACTTGCCAAAACTGATGAAATGAATTTGGAAGTCCAGGAACTGAAATATGTCTTGGCCTTGCCTAGATTAATATTACTTGGAAAATAACCAATACCTCTGTAAAATGAGGGAAAGAAAATTGGTTGAAAAACAATGAAACAATTTCACTTAAAGAATAAAATATTTTAAGCTGGACTTGAAACTTGCCTTTCAAATATTAGTAGGGTACTCTTGGGGAAAGATGAATAAGACTAGTCCCCATGCTCCAGGGAAGCAGAAGTAACCTAACATAAGGGAAAAACTGATTCATTTGATCAGTCACTTCATCTCTGTGAGATTCAATTTCCTCATCTTTCAAATGAAAGGTTTGGACAAGCTATTCTTTAAAGTTCTTTCCTGTTTTAACAGGATTCTAGTTTAATCAACTAGGATTCCAAGTTAATCTACTTTTTATTCTGCCTTATTAGGCACAACCACTTTCTTTTGACTGACTGCCTAGGTGTCATAATCTTTGTTTTATAATACCATCATTAGCCTTGCAAGTACAAAAGGCAACAATTAAGTTTAGAATTGGAAAAAGTATGGGTGGAAAATTTTTTTTAAAAGGTGGGACAGAATTGAATTTAGAAAGACATGGTTTAACACTTGTCTCTTACACATGCTGGTTGTATGACCATGAATAAGATATGCAATTTGTCATTGTCCCCAGGCAATTTTCTAATATAAATTTACAGATGAATGACCTGCTGATCTGCATTGGTAGAGGGAGTTCCCATACTAGAAGTTGCCCTTATTGATGAAATAACAGGTTCAGACTCTCCCCAAAATGAAAAGTATATTAGAATCCTATTTTATAACTTTTTAATCAGTCAGGATATATGATATGCAAAATTGAAGAATCTCAAGGGTAAACATCTGCTGAAAATACTTTAATCCATAAGCATGTTCCCACTAGGAAAGGAACTTTGGCATGTATGCTTTGGCAAAGAAGCAGTAACTGCTGATGAATAACTATCTGTATCATTTCCGAACCAGTCTATACCCATAGGGCAAGAGCATTATAGCATGTTAAAAAAGGATTAGACAGGCATCAGCTAAATTAGCCTTATTTGAGTTCTGTTAGTCTCTCTGGTGTATATTTAATAATATTACCATGGAACAACATTAACAGACATTTCCTTCTTTCAAGTGTTATTGCAATGGAAAGGAAAATGGTTTCCTAAAAAAAACCCTACCATTTTACTTTCTTAAGCAACAGAACATTACTAAAATAGGTTGAATTTTCTCTCCTTAAAGTATCATTCACACAAAATAAGGAGTTGACAAAACTGCTTAAGATAATCCACAGCCTGTGCACAGAAACTTCTGCTAAGGTTTATATAATTGCTTTTCACAGATAAAAGTGCCAGGAAACAAATCTTAGGAATCATGTCTGATTCATTTGCATAAAAGTTCCTTGTGGTTATCATGTAGTCCAAAGTACATTTTAACAAATACCCCCAACATTTTTAAAGTGAAAGTAATAAATTTTAATGTTATGCCTTCCAATATCAGAGGGGTTCCCCCCCACAGGGCCTTAATTCATTTCCTACTTTGCTATTTTCTCACAAGAAGCAGGTGTGTCAAATTACTGAACCTTAGGTTGATGTCTTCAGACTTCTCCAGTCCATAGGAAGCATGTTTTTACTACATCTCTCTAAGAGAATCATAAATCTTTTAGAATCTGAAATGCCACCATCCCGGGGACTCCATCATTCTTCAAACCCATTAGAACTCACATTATTCTTTTATTCAGACTATGTAAAATATTAGTCCTCTGTTAGGTATTCAAAGAGATTTAAAATAATCTGCCAAAGTCTTTAAGGTCGCTTTCAGATCTAAGACTATGTATATGTAATTCTATGATGCTTGATGAGGTTCCCTGGACAACAGTCAAAGAAAATTTAATAAAAATTATCCCTGTGATGTTTTCACAGGACAATACAAAGCAACAATTCATGCTATACACTTTAAAAATTAATTCTAGATTCTTTCCTTTCTCTTTTCTTTCTATGTTATGCACAAAAAATAAAATTCTTTATCATCAAACTGGAGCTCTATTCATAGATTTTCCCAGCACTTCCTACCTCTCATATTTTTAATTCATAGAAATCTATACCTATCTTACACTCTTATATTTTAATAGATCCCTCATTTGTAGATTTAGCTATTTCGAGTTTTCAATGCAAAGTTGTTTCAGACTTTATTCTTAATTTATAATCCAGGGGTTAGGTAACAATATTTATGTCCTAAGTTAATTGTAATTAAAATTATTCACATTCTTGATGAGTCAAATACATAAGCATAAGTAATGTAAGTAAATGGATATTTTGTTCTCATAATAAATTAAGAATGCAGTTTTTAAATGAAGTGTCCCATGTATACTAAGGCACATGCTACCATATTCAAAAGATCAGTATTAATACATCAACTCAAATCTGCTTGGGATCAATCACAAAAATGCTAAAATTTTAAAGAGTGCCCAAGTCATGAATTCTTTTCCTTACTCTCAACTATTTATAATATTAATTGCTTTAGAAGTTAGTGAATATTCTCAGAAGACAGGGGAAGCTATAGTAAATAAGAGAAACAAAAATGATTTATGAACAAAGAGATTTCCTTAACACATTTTTCTCCCTCCCCACACTTTCTGTTAGCCTGCTTACCTTAGAAATCAGGAACTCTAATGTCAACTCACTAATGGAAAATAAAGAATCTCTTGACTAGATGGCAGAAAGGAATTCTCCCTCTCCTTGCATTTCCAGGAGAGAGCCTTTTGGAGAGCTTTGTTTGCTACAGCATTTCTGCCAGAGGCAGACTTGTTTGAAAATTTGTGGAAGAAAATTCTAGTGCAGGGAAGCTAGTTTTTCCACCAAGTCATCAGATTTTTAAAAATGTTGTAAAATGTTCATGCACTGGTCACGTCATAGAAAGTACATTAACAATGAATTATTTGGAGATTAACATTGCCAACTGATGTGGGTAAATTTCCAAAGAGACCTTTCAGAGAATAGAGAACTGACTTAGGGTAAGAATCACCAGGATGTTTATTATATCACATTTCTGCTATAATGTCCTACTATATTTTGTCTTTGAAAGGAGAACTTTAATTAGAGATTGAAAGATCATTTATTAGAAAAGATGCATAGAGCACAGTGCTGATCAGGGAGTCAGGAAAACCTGGTTTCAAATTCTAATTCTGACACTTCCTTACCAATGAGTTTCTTGCAGTGGAAATTGTAACCCAGTAAGAGATCATGACTTGTAAATTTTGGGGACCCAGAGAAATTTTCAGATACAGCAGTTTAATTTATCAATTTAATTGAGGTGACTTTCAGTCATCCCCATACATCTTGGGAGCATTGTTGAAATGCGATTATTCCCTCTGAAGAATGAAACTTGATTTTCTTTTATCATGTTTCTTTCTTTGTTGTTTCTGCATTAAAGAGATTATTTGTAAGCATTAAATAGGTGGAAACTCTGAGAATATTGTATAATATGTTTACTAAATTGTGTAGAATCATATATTTTAAAATAAACGTATTCTCCAAGTTCACCCACCAGCTATGATATTCCTGGAACCTCATATAATATTATTGAATTTTGAATTGTATAAGACATTATCATAAGTAATTAAATGAGATACTTTATTATGAGACAGTGAAGAAGGTGCTTTAGTGGATAATTCTGAAAATTCCTAATTCTGAATAGATATTGGGAGTAAGGACAAATAGAACAAAGTCATCTCTGTTGATTTACTGATTTGCCAACAAATAAGTTTACTCTTGGGAGAATATAGTGAGAAAAAGGAAATTTATCAATTGAGTTCCCTCTTGCTCAAACCAACTGATAAATTGTAGAGTGCTGAATATAGGGGAAGATACAGTTAACAGGTACAACTCTGTTGAGAGTTGTATTAGAAACAAGAGTGAAAGAGGAAATAGTTGGGGGAGATGTTTTAGTAATATGAGATGGTGAGGAGGGAGTAGCTTCTTGAAAATGACCTCAGTACTTTCAGTGAAATATGAAACAAGGCCTCCAATTGAAGGGTGGAAGAAATTGAAGGGAAGGGAGGAAAGTGCAACCAGTGTAAGTAGGATAGTCTCAGAAAGTACTGAGGGATGGGGTAAATGGAGGTAATAGTGAAAATGAAGAATAGTTAGAGGAGTTTTAAAGAAAAAGAAAAGATGTGATGTTTAAAACAATATAATCAGATAATGGAATTGCAGAGTCCATAAAAATCTATGTAAAACACTTGCAAGTGATGGCAACATCGATATCATGACCTTGAATGGTTGGGTTAAAGAGAAAAATGAGGCAAGCACTTATTTCAATGAGGAGGGAAGGAAAATGTCCTTGGAGAGTGAGAAATAATGACTGCCAGAGTCTGGATTCGGTCATAATTTGGTATAGTATTAACCTCAAGGAAGGAATTGTTATTTAGTGATAGTGGTAGAGAAAGAGTCTATAAGTGGCAATGGGGAACAAGAAGTATTCAAATTTCCTTACCATGACCAGTAATGGGAGTGGGGAGGAGAGAGGAGGCAATATGATTGAAAGTATTAACTAGTGGTAGAAAGGATAGTCAAGGATTCAGTGTTAATAGGAGAGAGCACTCAATTAGTGTTAGGAGATAGAAAACATGAGAAAAACTTTTAAGTTTTTAAGAAAATGAAATTGGTTCATCATGGAGCAAGCAGTCCTGAAGAAGGCAATGAAATACTGAAAAGTACAGTAGAAGAGGTAGGAAAATCCAGATTGGGACATGGGGAGGAGAAGGCTGAAATATATGAAAGTAAGAAAGCAGGTAGAGGAGGATGAAAGGTGAGATTTATGTCTCAACAGCCAGAGGTTCAGAATCACCGAAATGGGGAGAGAGTAAGGAAGTTTCAATATTCTAACCATTGAGGAGTGATTCCAAGAAGAATATCAAATATTTTGTACTGATATCCTTGCAGGACCAGTTCATTAGAAGGCATGAAGGTCAAATCCCAGGGAGTCTTTTCAGGGGAGAAATGAGCTAACTAGAGGTTGGGGATCAATTAGAAAAATCTCTAGGAATAAAGTTGGAGGCTAGGAGACAGATGACTAGAACTGGCTGAGAAGACCTTTGCACAAAGATGACAAACAAGAGGTAGGTAGGTAGTGAAGGGAAATTTTTTGAAGTGCCCATTCATCAAAACTTGCGATTATAGAATAAAATCTATTGAATCAACTAAGATCTCTTAACAGAGGAATATAGAATATGAATTTCTGGGTTAAATTCAATATTCCAAATGGCCTATGAATCATATTCAAAGGCTATGATCTGTATTTAGAGTTATGTATTATTGAACGGGAATCGAAAAAATAATTTTTTTTACTATTTTGGGAAAAGGTTATTCTAAAGTAATATAAACTATTCAATATGTTTTATAACTGAGTTGAAGGTATAGCTGTAATACTTGATACAGAACTTTCTAAGAATTCTACATACTAAGGAACTAATTTCAAGCTGTAAAAACCCTATTATGATCTCTAGAAGTTTTCTCGTTTGATATTGGTCCAAAGGAATTTCTGTGATAATTTCCACTACCATTGTAGAATTGAGGACAAAGAATTTTAAAGCTCTAAGCAACCTTAAAAAAATTCTCATTTTATTGAAAAAAGGAATAGAGGGCCAGTACCCCAAAATTTGAAAAGTTAACATTTGGAAAAGGGATTTTTGCTTTCTCTAATTCCCAGAAGAAAAGGAACAATAGATAAAAGTTGCAAAGTGATAAGTATAGGTTCAATATAAAAAACTTCTGGTCCCAATAATACTCAAAAGCACAGGCAAAGGCTGGAGAAATGAATAAACAGAGAAAAAAGAGGAACACCATTGAGAAATACATTGTCTATGATTTCAAGAAGGATAAAAATACTCAATCTGAAGATGAGGAAGTACAAGCTCCTACATCTAAAGACTCCATGAAAAACAGAAGTTGGGCTTAGGCAGTGACAGAGCTCAAAAAAGATTTTGAAAATCAAGTGAGGGAGATAGGAAAAAACTGGGAAAAGAAATGAGAGAGATGCAGGAAAAACACAAAAAAGAAGTCAGCAGCTTAGAGTCAAGGAAATCCAAAAAAATGCTGAAGAAAACAATATGTTAAAAACCAGAATAGGCCAAATGGATAAAACAGTTCAAAAAGTTATTGAGGAGAAGAATACTTTAAAAAGCAGAATTGGCCAGATAGAAAAGGAGATAAGAAAGCTCTCAGAGTAAAGCACATCCTCCAGATGTAGAATGGAGCTAAAGGAAACTGATGATTTTATGAGAAGTCAAGACATAATACTTCAACACCAAAGAATGAAAAATGAGAAGAAAATGTGAAACATCTCATTGAAAAAAAACAACTGATCTGGAAAACAGAATCAAGAAAGATAATTTTAAAATTATTGGGATACCTGAAAGTCATTATCAGGAAAAGAGTCTTGACCTCATTTTTAAAGAAATCCTACAGGAAAATTGCCCTGATATCTTAGGAACAGGGCAAAATAGAAATTGAGAGAATACACCCATCTCCCCCTGAAAGAGATTCCCCCAAAAAACAACCCCTGGGAATATTATAGCCAAGTTCCAGAACTCTGAAGTCAAAGAGAAAATACTACAGGAAGCAAGAAGTACACAATTCAAATTTCATAGACCTGCAGTCAAGATCACACAGGACTTAACAGCAACTACATTAAGAGCTTATAGGACTTGGAATATCATATTCCAGAAGGCAAAAGAGCTTGGAATACAACCAAGAATCAACTGCCCAGCAAAACTGAACATCCTCTTCCAGGGGAAAAGATGGACTTTCAATGAGATGGGGGAATTTCAAATGTTCCTGTTGAAACAACCAGAGCTGAACAGAAAGCTTGACCTTCAAATACAGGACTCAGATGAAGCATAGAGAGTAGACGAGAAGGAAAAAATATGAGGGACTTAATGGTGATGAACTACATGTATTCCTGCATATAAAATGATATTGATAATACTTGTATGAACCTTCTTATTTAGTAGAGCAGGTAGAAAGAACTTTTATAGATTCAGCACAGGAGAAAGCTGAATCTGAAGATATAATACATTGTAAAAATGGAGTTAATGGCTAAAAGAGAAATGCACTGGGAGTAAGAGAGAGGAGAGATGGAATAGGTTAAGATATTTCATATAAAATGATTATTTTTTATTATTTTTTTACAATGAGCTTTTGCAATGATATGGGAGGGGGGAAGGCAAGGGGGAATGAGGGAACCTTCACTCCCATCAGAAATGGCTTAGAGAGGAAACAGCATATACACTCAATACAGTACAGATATCTAGAGTAAAAAGGAAAGAAGGGGGAAAGGGGGAAGGGGAGATGTGGGTGATAGAGGATAGGGTAGATCATAGGAGAGAACAGTCAGATATAACACAGTTTCTTTTTTACTTCTTGCAAGGGGCTAGGCTTGGGTAGCCTGTTTGGGACCAAGGGGCCTGGTGGTTGCTAGGTCTCAGGGGTGGTATGTGGGCTCGGACTCTTTTGGCCCCAGAGTCACTGATCAGTCCTCTGTGCTACTCAGTCACCCTACAGCACATTTTAGAAGAGGGACAGAGTGAAAGGAGAGAGAAAATATAATATATGGTAGCAGGGAGTAATGGATGAAGGGAATTACAATCAACAGCAACAGTGCAAAAATATGAAAGTAATTTTTATGATGGACTTATCCTAAAAAATGTGATCCTCCTGAGACAGAGCTGATGGTATCAGAACACAGACTGAATCATTTTTTCCCTTTCCTTTCCTTTCTTTCTCATTAGGTTCTATATTTTTGGGGGGAGGGGGTATTGTGTTTACTCTTAAACAAGAATATTTTAATAATGTATAAAAATCACTTGTACAAAAATATGCATAGCAACTCTGTTTGTGGTGGCAAAGAATTGGAAATTAACATAAATGTCCTTCGATTGGGGAATGGCTTAATAAAATGTGGTATATGTATGGGACTGAATACTATTATTCTGTTAGAAGCCAAGAAGGATGGGAATTCAGGGAAGTCCAGATAGATTTGTATGGATTGATGCTGAGCAAGATGAGCAGAACCAGAAGAACATTGTGCATCCTGGCAGCAACATAGGGAGTGATGACCAACCTTGATGGATTAGCCCATTCCATTATTGCAACAATCAGTCACAATATGTTCTTTTTATTCCTTAGAGATATGATTTCTCTCTCATCACATTCAACTTAGATCAATGCATATCATGGAAACAATGTAAAGACTACTAGACTGCCTTCTGTGGAGGGTGGGGGAGGGAAGCAAGATTTGGGGAAAAATTGTAAAAAATTAAAAATAAAAATAAAAATTAAGAAAGGAAAAATCTTCTCATGATAATTGTCATAAAAAGAGAATATACTACCTTTGGAGATAGTGATTTCTTTGTCTTTGGAGGAATGACATTTAAATGATCCCTTATCATGGGTAATTTGTAGAGGAATCATGATACCAATAGATGTTGAATTAACTTTTCAGAGCTTTTCAATGCTGATTGATTTCTGATTTACATTTTATAGTTGAGGAAACCAAGTGAGAAAAGTTAAGTGAGTTGCTGAAGTCCTATAGTTAAAAGGGGGCACTTGCTCCAGTGCTTAAATATTTTGACTCCTAGTCCAAAGCA
Organism: Macrotis lagotis; assembly: GCF_037893015.1. Classification (NCBI taxonomy): domain Eukaryota; kingdom Metazoa; phylum Chordata; class Mammalia; order Peramelemorphia; family Peramelidae; genus Macrotis; species Macrotis lagotis. Next base: position 417,423,706 of record NC_133658.1, on the reverse strand, counting down.
CTATTCCATATTAACTTTTCAAATGTATATCAAGGAGATAATCTGTATAATTAAAGATGACATTGCACTGGAAAGGAGTGCATGCATCCACGTATGGTATAGTATAGTATGGTATAGTATGGTATAGTAAAATTTCCTATTGCTAGCACCTACCTCCTGTTTGTCATCTTTGTGCAAAGGTCTTCTCTAGTGCTCTATAAGTAGCTATTCCTCAACCTGTTCAAATCATCTGCCTCCTAGCCTCTGACATCATTGCAAGAGATTTTTTAGTTGATCCACCACCTCTAGGTAGTTACTTTCTGTCTCTGTAAAGACTCCCAGGGATCTGAACTTCTTCTGTTCATGTCTTCTAAGAACTGGTCCTTCAAGGATATCACAGTTACAGTAAAATTGGCCAATTATATAACCATCATGTCCACTATAATGGTGATTCTTTGAACTTCCATTTCAAAGTTGAGACTCTCAAGAAAAGAAAAACAGCTCAAAGGAGGGACATTCAGCAAGTTATCATCATGATCAAGGATCAAGTGAGTGGTACAAAATGCAAATGATGTTGCAATAGAGAAGAGATTATTTCAGGAATGAGTTGGCTAAGGAATGCTTCTTTAAGTTAAGACTTGATTTGTACCTTGAGTTCTGTGAAAACTCTGAATGAAATTATAAAAATATTTGAATATTTATGGTAAACATACTTCTAATTTTTTCATACTTCTAATTTTTAAGGTACATTTCACTAAAATTAATAGTATCTAGCTAAATATTAATAATTCCACTCATAGAATGCCTAATAGTTTACAGAGCATTTTGCTCTGTATATAAAGCCCAGAGAAATTTAGAAGTAGGATAGTCAGATACCTGGAGAGGCATAGAGCCAAGGTGAAAATACAACTTCTGACACTGAGTCCCTTACTCTCATCTTCTGCCACATTCCCAAATCAACCTTTTAACCTTTGAAAATGTTTTTTTCTTTTAACAAATGGGTCTGGATTTAATAGTCAAAAATAAATGAATTTTAGGTTAGGTCTAAATTGAGCTAGAGGATTCCTGTGGTCCTTTTTTAACTCTGTAATTATTTCTTTCCTACCTTACTAGCAGTTTGCTTATTTTTAATGCAAATTTTATTTTAGCTTTCATATTTAAGTGTACATATTTAAATATATAAATCTAATGCCTACCATAAATATATAATCTTACTTCCTAATAAAGATGAATAAAATCATATTTACCTTAAATTCAATCTAGTCAAAAGGACATTACAGCTATACTAAAAAGGAAGATGAAGGAAATTATGAATAAATTATTTATAACCACCAAACTAAGTATTATAAAGAGAAACTATCATGTTAGAAGAAGAAAAGCACAAAAAACATCCAGAAACTCACAGCTTACAAATTCCAAGGAGATAGTAAAAACGAAATGTCAAATGTGAAGAATTCATAAAGTTGTTGGAAGACATGAACTAGTTTAACATAAAGTGAGTAGTCACAGGAAAACAATGACTTTAGCAATGTAAATGGAAAGAACAATAAAATGAAACAGGAAATTTTAAATTATGGTGACCAAGTTTGACCAGAGAGAAGAGTTTTAAAAATTCATCCTTCTCCCCTCATTGTGGAGGTGGGGAGCTATTGGTATGAAAAATTGCATCTGTGGTCTCAGATAACAGTCATTTTGCTAGCTTTGTTGAACTGCTTTTTTTTTCCCTTAAAAAATCTTTATTACAAGGAAGGAGATATATATTTAGAAATGAAAGTAATATAAAAATAAATGAAACCAAGCATTGCCTCTATACTATGATGATAAACTGGAGTAGCATTGAAGAACATTTTCCTTTACTTCTTTCATTTAAAAATAGTTTTTTACAATACTGTCATTTAATAATACTCCTTTCCATAGTAGAAAAGAAGTGCAATTAAGCCAAACAATTGATTTTTATCTTTTAGTATATGCCTTTTTCTACTCCTGTTTGTCTCCTTCTTAATATAAATGTTCCTTCATTGTTAGGAAGTCTTATTGAAGCACCTGCAATTCATTCTACCCATTTTCAGCTCTTTCCCCCAAATAGAGACTATCTTGGAAGACCTCTCATTATTTGATTTATCTCTCTTTTTTTCTGGGTATACTTCCTCCTAAATTGTTTGCTGCCAACTGCATACCTAAAAAGTACAACTACAAACCACTGCTTTTGGTGAATACTGTTTGTAAAGAAATTTTTATTTATTTATTTTGAATTTTACAATTTTACCCCTAATCTTTCTTCCTTCCTACCACCCCCCACAGAAGGCAGTATGTTAGTCTTTACATTGTTTCCATAGTATACATTGATCTAAGTTGAATGTGATGAGAGAGAAATCATGTCCTTAAGGAAGAAAAATAAAGTATAAGATTTAGCAAAATTACATAACAAGATAGCAGTTTATTTTTCTTTTCCAATCAAAAGTAATAGTCTTTGGTCTTTGTTCAAACTCCACAATTCTTTTCCTGGATAAGATGATATTCTCCATTGCATATACCCCAAAGTTGTGCCTCATTGTTGCAGTGATGGAATGATCACGTCCATTAAGGTTGATCATCACCCCATGTTGCTGTTAGGATGTACAGTGTTTTTCTGGTTCTGCTCATCTCACTCAGCAACAGTTCATGCAAATCCTTCCAGGCTTTTCTGAATTTCCATCCCTCCTGGTTTCTAAAAGAACAATAATGTTCCATCACATACATATACAACAGTTTATTAAGCCATTCTCCAATTCATGGACATTCACTTGATTTCCAATTCTTTGCCACCACAAACACGGTTGCTATTAATATTTTTGTACAAGTGATCTTTTTACCCCTTTCACAGTCTCTTCATGTTTTAGACCCAGTAGTGGTATTGCTGGATCAAAGAGTATGCACATTTTTTTGCCCTTGGGGCATAAATCGAAACTGCTCTCCAGAAAAATTGGATAAGTTCACAACTCCACCAACAATATATTAGTGTCCCAGATTTTCCACATCCCTTCCAACATTTATCATTCCCTTTCTGATCACATTGTCCAGTCTGAGGGGTGTGAAGTGGTACCTCAGAAATGCTTTAATTTACATTTCTCTAATAAGTATTGATTTAGAGCAGCTTTTCATATGACTTTGGATTGTTTTGATTTCTTCATCTGTAAATTACCTTTGCATATCCTTTGACCATTTTTCAATTGAGTAATAGCTTGTTCTTTTGAGAATTTGACTCAGTTCCCTGTATGTTTTAGAAATGAATTCTTTATCATAAATACTAATTGTAAAAATTGTTTCCCTATTTACTATATTTATTTTGATCTTGGATTTATCTGTGCAAAAGCTTTTTGATTTAATGTAATCAAAATTATCTAGTTTGTTTTCAGTGATGTTCTCCATATCTTCAGTGGTCAATGTTTCCCTTTCCATAGATTTGACAAGTAAACTATTCCTTGATCTCCTAGTTTGCTTATAATATTGTTTTTTATGTCTAAATCCTGTATCCATTTTGATCTTATCTTGGTATAGGGTGTGAGGTGTTGGTCTAATCCAAGTTTCTGCCATACTAACTTCCAAATTTCTCAACAGTTTTTATCGAAGAGAGAGATTTTATCCAATACCTGGACACTTTGGGTTTCTCAAATAGCAGATTACTATAAGCATTTCCTACTATTGGACTTAGTCTATTCCACTGATCCACCACTCTATGTCATAGCAATACTAGATAGTTTTGATGACTGATGCTTTATAATATAATTTTAGATCTAGTAGGGCTAAGCCACCTTCTCTTGCACTTTTTTCATTAAAGCCCTGGAAATTCTTGACTTTTTTAGGTAGAATTGTCATTTTTATTATATTAGCTTGGCCTATCCATGAGCAGTTAATATTTGCCCAGTTATTAAATCTGATTTTATTTGTACGAGAAGTGTTTTGTAATTTTTCAAAAAAGTTTCTGAGTCTGCCTTGACAGGTAGACTCCCAAGTATTTTGTACTGTCTGAAGTTACTTTGAATGGGATTTCTCTCTAGCTCTTTCTGCTGCATCTTGCTAGTTGTATATAGAAATGTTGAGGATTTATGAGGATTTTGTTATATCCTATGACTTGGTTAAAGTTGTTAATTATTTCTAGTGTTTTTAGATGATTTTTTGGGATTCTGTAGGTATGCCATCATTTCATCTGCAAAGAGTAAGAGTTTTGTATCCTTCTCAATTTGAATTTGTTCAATTTCCTTTCTTCTCTTATTGCTGAAGCTAACATTTCTAATACAATATTGAATAGTACTGGTGATAATAGGCATCCTGGTTTCACCCTTGACCATATGGGGATGCCTCTAGCCTATCCCTGTTGCATATAATGCTTGTTGGTAGCTTCAGGTAGATTCTGCTTATTATTCTAAGGAATAATCCATTTATTTGTAATCTCTGGTATTTTTAGTAGGAATGGGTGCTGCATTTTGTTGAAAGATTTTTTTTTTATTTTTTCTTTATTTTATATTTATTCTCTTTTTGTACAAATAATGTTTTTTATACATTAATAAAATATTCTTGTTTAAGAGTAAACAGAATACCCCTCCCCCAACAAAATATAGACTCTCCTGAGCGATAAAGTAAAGGGGAGAGAAAAAATTAAAATTAAAATTAAAAAAATAATAGTAATAATTGTAGGTATGGCCAGGTGGCACAGTGGATGGAGCCCCAGCCCTGGAGCCAGGAGTATCCGAGCCCATATCCAGCCCCATACACCCAACAATCACCCAGCTGTGTGTCATGCAAGCCACCCCAACCCCAATGCCAGGCAAAAACCAAAAAAGAAAAAAAAGACCCAAAATAAAATAAAATAGTAATAATAGTAGGGGTGGCTGGGTGATGGACAGAGCATTGGCCCTTGAGCCAGGAGCACCCGGGTCCAAATCCGGCCTCAGACACCCAAAGATCACCCTGTTATGCATCTACAGGCAGGCCACCCAGCCCCATTTGCCCCGCACCCCCCCAAATAATAATAATAATAATAATAATAATAATAATAATAATAATAATAATAAAAAATGTGCTTCAGTCTTTGTTCCCATACAAACAACTCTGTCACAGGTGGATCACATTCTTTATGGTAAGTCCATCACAAAAGTTACTTCCATATTTTTCCACCGTTGCCATTGCTGATCACAACTCCCTCCTTTTGTATTTCTCCACTACCATGTACTATATTTTCTCTCTCCTTTCACTCTGACTCTGCTGTAGGGTAGCTGAGTGGTGCAGCAGACAGATCCCTGACCCTGGGGCCAAGAGGCCCCGAGCCCCCATACCACCCCTTAAGCCCAGCATCCACCTGGCCCTATGGTCCTGGACAGGCCATCCAATCCCAGGCCCTTTCAAAAAGGGAAAAAGAAAATCCGTTATATCTGATCACTCTCCCCCCATGGTCCATCCTCTCCTCCTTCATTCACATCCCCACACCTTCCCCCTGTCCCCCCTTTCTTACTCCAGATGTCTATACCCCATTGAGTATATATGCTGTTTCCTCTCCTAAGCACCTCTGATGAGAGTGAAGATTCCCTCATTCCCCCTCGCATTCCCCCCTTCCATATCATTGCAATAGCTCATTGTAATAAAGAAAAAACTTATTATATGAGATATCTTGGCCTATTCCCCCGTCTCCTTTTTCTTCCTCCCATTACATTTCCCTTTTTTTTTTCTATTGAATCCATTTTTGCACCATATTTTATCTTCAAATTCGGCTTTCTCATGTGCTTTAAGTATAAAAGCTCCCTCTACCTACTCTATTAACTGAGAAGGTTCATAAGTATTATCAGTGTCATTTTTCTATGCAGGAATACATGCAGTTCATCATCATTAAGTCCCTCATATTTTCCCCTTCTCCTTCAATCTCTATGCTTCACCTGAGTCCTGTATCTGAAGGTCAAACCTTCTGTTCAGCTCTGGCCATTCCAACAGGAACATTTGAAATTCCCCTGGTTCATTGAAAGTCCATCTTTTTCCCTGGAAGAGGACATTCAGCCTTGCTTGGTAGTTGATTCTCAGTTGCATTCTAAGCTCTTTTGCCTTCCGGTATATTACATTCCAAGCCCTACAAACTTCCAATGTAGTTGCTGCTAAGTCCTGTGTGATCCTTACTGCAGCTCCATGATATTTGAACTGTGTCCTTCTGGCTGCTTGTAATATTTTCTTTTTGACTTGGGAGTTCTGAAATTTGGCTATAATATTCCTAGGGGGGGCTGGTTTTTTGGGATTTCTTTCTCGGGGGGATTGGTGGAGTCTCTCCATTTCTATTTTGCCCTCTGCTTCTAGAATATCAGGGTAATTTTCCTGTAGTAATTCTTTGAAAATGATGTCAAGGCTCTTTTCCTGATCATGACTTTCAGGTATTCCAATAATTTTTAAATTATCTTTCCTAAGTCTCTGTTTTCCATATCAGTTCTTTTTTCAATGAGATATTTTACATTTTCTTCTAATTTTTCATTTTTTTTTGTTTTGAAGTATTGATTCCTGATTTCTGGTAAATTCATTAATCTCCCTGAATTCTATTCTTTGTCTGAAGGATTTGTTCTCCTGAGAGCTTTCTTATCTCTTTTTCCATCTGGCCAATTTTGCTTTTTAAAGCATTCTTCTCCTCAATAACTTTTTGAACTGTTTTATCCATTTGACCTAAGCTGGTTTTTAGCATGCTATTTTCTTCAGCATTTTTTTGGATTTCCTTGACTAGGCTGCTGAATTCATTTTCATGTTTTTTCCTGCATCTCTCTCCTTTCTTTTCCCAGTTTTTCTTCTAACACTCTCATTTGATTTTCAAAGTCTTTTTTGAGCTCTGTCATAGCCTGAGCCCAATTTCTGTTTTTCTTGGAGTCTTTAGATGGAGGAGCTTGTGCTACCTCATCTTCAGACTGAGTATTTTGATCCTTCTTGGGCTCATATGCAAAATATTTCTCAATGGTCTTCCTCTTGTTTCTCTGCTTGCTCATTTTCCCAGCCTGAGCCTGGTTTTGCGGTGCTTCCTGAGCTTTAGGGATGCTCCCACAAGGGTCTCAGTGTGTAAGGCTCTGTCCTCCCTCCTGGTCTGTGAGTGACCATATGTGCCCCCCTCTGCCATGGGGCTGAGGTGGAGGGGGCCCCTGCTGTTCTATGGGGGGGCCTAGACTGTGATCAGAATCTGAATGTGGTCAGAGCTCCAGAGTCCTGTTCCAGGGGCTGAGGACAGTGCTCTGCAGTCTCTCTTCACTCCCCTCCCTAGGTTCAATGGCTTGTTGAAAGATTTTTCAGCATCTATTGATATAATCATATGATTTCTATAGGTTTGTTATTGATATAATTAGTTATACTAAAAATTTTCCTAATATTGAACTAATCCTGGATTCCTAGGATAAATTCTATTTGGTCATAATGTAGTATCCTAGTGATAACTTTTTGTAATCATTTTGCTAAGATTTTATTTAAGATTTTTGCATCTATATTCATCAGGGAGATAGGTCTATAATTTTCTTTCTCTGTTTTAACTCTTCCTGGTTTAGGTATCAGCACCATATTGATGTCATAGAAAGAGTTAGGCAGAGTTCCATCTTCAGCTATTTTTCCAAAGAGTTTAAATGTTTGATAGAATCCACTTGTAAATCCATCTGGCCCTGGAGATTTTTTTCTTAGGGAGTTCAATAATAGCTTGTTTAATTTCTTTTTCTGAGATAGGGTTATTTAGGCATTTACTTTCCTCTTCATTTAATCTAGGCAACATATTTTTTTGTAGAATTTTTAATAAAAGAAAAATTTTATCTATTTTGAATTTTACAATTTTCCCCCAATCTTGCTTCCCTCCCCTCACCCCCACAGAAGGCAGTCTGTTAGACTTTACATTGTTTCCATGGTATACGTTTATCCAAGTTGAATTTGATTACAGAGAAATCATATTTTTAAGGAAGAAAAATAAATTATAAGTGATAGCAAAATTACTCAATAAAATAACTTTTTTTTAAAAAAAGTGATAGTCTTTGTTCAAACTCCACAATTCCTTCTCTAGGTATAAACATGGTATTCTGCATTGCAGATACCCTAAAATTGTGCCTGATTGTTGCACTGATGGAATAAGGAAGTCCATTAAGGTTGATCATTACCCCCATGTTGCTGTTGGAGTATACAGTGTTCTTTTGGTTTTGCTCATCTCGCTCAGCATCGGTTCATGCAAACCCTTCCAGGCTTACCTGAATTTCCATCCCTCCTGGTTTCTAATAAAAAAGTGTTCCATCATATATACCACAGTTTGTTAAGTCATTACCCAACTGAAGGGCATTCACTTAATTTCCAATTCTTTTCCGCCACAAACAGGGTTGCTGTGAACATTTTTGTAAAGGTGATGTTTTTACCCTTTTTCATAATCTCTCCAGGGTATAGACCAGTAGTGGTATTGCTGGATCAAAGGGTATGCACATTTTTGGGCAACTTATAGTTTTGTAACTATTGATCCATTTTACTTAGATTGTCACATTTATTGGCATAGAGTTGGGCAAGCTAACTCTGAATTATTACTTTAATTTCCTCCTCAATGGGGGTGAGTTTACTGTTTCATTTGATTTTCTTCTTTTTTTTAAATCAAATTAACCAGAGGTTTTTTTCCATAAAAGCAACTCTTGGTTTTATTTATTAGTTCAATAATTTTCTTGCTTTCAATTTTATTAATTTCTCCTTTAATTTTTTGAATTTCTAATTTGGTATTTAATTAGGGGGGTTTTAATTTGTTCTTTCTAACTTTTTTTAGTTGTATGTTTAGTTCACTGATTTCCTTTCTCTAATTTATTTATGAAAGCATTTAAATATATAATATTTCCCCTGATATCTGACTTGTCTGTGTCCCATATGTTGTTTCATTATTGTAATTATCTAGGATGAAATAATTAATTCTTTCTATAATTTGTTGTTTGATCCACTCATTCTTTAAAATGATGTTATTTAGTTTCCAGTTAGTTTTGGTCTATATTTCCCTTGCCCTATATTCATGTGATTTTTCTTGCATTATGATCTGAGAAAGATGTATTCACTATTTCTGCCTTCCTGCAATTGATTATTAGGGTTTTATGCCCTAATACATGGTCAATTTTGTGTAAGTTCCATGTACTGCAGAAAAAACTATATTCTTTTCTAACCCATTGAGCTTTCCCCAAAAGTCTATCATGTCTAGGTTTTCTAACATTTTATTTACTTCCTTAAATTCCTTCTTATTTATTCTATGGTTAGATTTTTCTAAATCTGAGAGCAGGAGGTTGAGCTCTTCCACCAGTAGAGTTTTGCTATCTATGTCTTCCTGTAACTCATTCAACTTCTCTAAAAATTTGGATGCTATACCACTTGGTGCATACATATTTAGTATTGAAATTGCTTCATTGTCTATGGTATAGTTTCCTTCTTTATCTCTTTTAATGAGATCTATTTTTAGAGCTGCTTTGTCTGAGATAAGGATAGCTACCCCTGTTTTTATTTACTTCATGTGAAACAAAATATATTTTGCTCCAACCTTTTTACCTTTACTCTCTATGTATCTCTGTGCTTCAAATGAGTTTCTTGTAAGCAGCATATTGTAGGAATCTGGTTTTTAATCCACTTTGCTATTCACTTACATTTTATGGGAGAGTTCATCCCATTCACATTCAAAGTTATAATTACTAACTCTTTATTGCTCTTCATGCTATCCTCCCTCCATTTTTTTCACTTTATCCATAGTACCTAGTATTTTGTTTCTGAATAATACCACCTTATTTGGGCAAATGGAATTTGCCCCTTATTTCCAACACCCCCTCCTCCCCTTCCTTTCCCCTTTCCCTTTGCCCATTCTTTCTCCTGTTAGTTCCTCTTTTCTTCCGCCTTCCACCTTTCTCCTTTTAATAATTGAAAGGTAAGATAAAGTTCTCAAATTAACTGAGTGTTTGTATGTTAACTTTTGGCCTAATCTGATGTGAGGACGATTCAGGCAATTCTCATCTCCTCCTTTCTTCTCCTCTATTGAAATAGGTCCTGTGTACCTCTTTATGCAATGTGATTCATCCCATTCTATTTTTACATCCTCCTGTCTCTTTACTGTCCCCCCTTTTTAGGGAGATATTGTTCTTAAATCATTCTATCAGAGTCACAGATAAGTCATGTATGGCCATCACTTCTGGCTAAGCACATTCTCTCTAATAAGAGTTACAATTTTCAAAAGTTATGAGAATCTTTCTCCCAGGTGGGATATAGCCAGTTTCATCTTATTAAATAGTAGTTTTTCCTTTACCCTTTTTATTACCTTTTCATGTGTCTATTGAGTCTCCTATTTGATGTCCAAATTTTCTATTTAGCTCTGGTCTTTTCATTAGTAAAAGTTGGGAGTCTCCCATTTTGTTAGATGTCCATCTTTTCCCCTAGAAGAGAAGGCTCAGTTTTGCTGGATAGTGGATTCTTGGCTGTATTCCAAGCTCCCCTGCTCTTCAGAATATCTCATTCAAGGCCCTTTGATCCTTTAATGTTGATGCAGCCAGGTCCTGTGTAATCCTTACTGTGGCTCCTTGGTATTTAAATTGTTTCTTTCTGGCTGATTGCAGGATTTCCTCTTTTATCTGATAGTTCTGGAATTTTTCCACAATATTCATTGGTGTTTTCATTTTAGGATCCCTTTCCAGAGGGAATCTATGCATTCTTTAAACAAATATTTTTCCCTCTGGTCCTATGATATCAGGGCAGTTTCCTATCACTAAATCATGAAATACTAAGTCCAGAATTATTTTTCTCTTCAATGTTTTCAGAAAGACCAATAATTCTTAAGTTGTCTCTTCTAGATCTATTCACAAGCTCAGTGGTGTTGCTGATGAGGTATTTTACATTTTCTTCTGATCTTTCAATTTTTTTGTTTCATTTAACAGAATCTTGTTGTCTCATGAAGTTGTTTGTTTCCACAGGTTCCATTCTTTTTTTTAGAGAAGAATTTTCTTCATTTATCTTTTGCCACTTCTTTTCAAATTGGTCAATTCTATATTTGAAGGAGCTTTCCATTTGCCCAAGTGTAGTTTTGAGAGAATTATTTTCCTTTTGAGTTTGCCCAATTGAAGATTTGAGAGAATTATTTTCATTTTGTATTTGTTCAGTTGTATTTTCCAAGGATTTATTTTCTTGTGTGAGATGTCAATTTTGTCTTGCAAGGTGTTAATTTTCTCTTGGGTTTCTTTTCCTAGTTTTCCGAATTGATTTTTATACTCCTTCCTGATTTCTTCTAGGAAGTCTTTCTGGGCTGGAGACCAATTCATATTCTCCTCAGAAGTTTTAGAAATCTCGGTTAGTATCTGTGTATTCAAAGTAATTCTCAATGGCCCCCCCCCCCCACTTTGTGCTGGCCTTTTATCATTTTCCTAGGATATTGTGTTGTGGGAATGGCTAGTTCTCAGATGTTTGCTTTTGAAAATCTTAGAGGCTTTGCTCACTTGGCTTAGTAACTCTCAAGTGGGCCGGCCAGCAGGGGCCACTGGTTGGTTTCTCCAGATTGTTTGAGGCCCTCTCTTTAGGCCTGGAGGGAGTGAGGGGTGGCAGCAAGGTCTGAATTATCCTGGAACAAAGTGGACTGGGCCTTGGGGGAGGTAGTTAATTTCCTTTTTGGCTGAGGGAGCTCTGTTGCCCACACATGAGCCTGGGGGAAGGGGGAAGTTGGTTACTTTTTGTTCTGGGAAGAGGGCTCCTAAAAGTATGGAGCTCAGGCCCCCAAGTCCAGTGGGCGATGTCTAGCCATGCTCTGCAACTCTGTGCTGGAATTCATCATCCAGCCTGGCTGGGACTCCCTAGACCTCTGCTCCCCCAGCTCTCTGCTCTCCACTCCCAGTTTGGCCATGGTCCCTTGAGGCAGACCTTTTGGTAAGTGTTCTCCTAGCTTCTCTTTCTGGGTTTTGTCAATCAAATTTCTGTTTAGAGGTATTTTCATGTTATTTTTGAGGGAAAACCAGGAGACCATAGCAATCCTGTGCCTGTCTTCTTTCCACCATCTTGGCTGGAAGTCCTCCTAGAAAAATGACTGGAAGTCTGCCTAGAAAAATTTAATTTTAAACATAGATAAGATTTTTCAGAGGGAGAGTCTAAAGGCTTTCTTGAAGTCTAAATCAAGAAAAGACATATAGAATTACTGCTTTGGGATGTGTAGTGGGTTGGAGAAGAATCTGCAAACCAGCATCTGGCTCATCTCATAGATCTTCACTCCCAGAGACCTAGTCCTTTTCTCTGTAGTGGCAACTTCTGCTAGTATATGTGACTTCTTAAAAATATTCCCTTCTTTGGCTCCATGTGTCTGATCTGAAACTGGGCTTTTCTCTGACTGAATTGTCTTTTAAAGATCTTTTGAGTGTTTTTTTGGTTTTGTTTTGACTATACCCTTGCTTTACTTCTCATTCACACAGTAGATTGCTTAGGTCTTGTAAGGGTTTACATGAAATGGCTGCAATTTTACAGTTTACTTAGAGTCTGTTTATTTTTTCCCCCTTCCTTTTTTGGATAATCAAGTTTTCAAGGAACTTTTTTATATGTTCAAATACACAATTTGTTCAATAATTTTCCAATTGATTGGCTCCTACTTTGCTACCCCAAACATACTTATATGAATATTTTTCTCCTAACATAGTAGGATCAAAGGGAACAACTAGAATAGTTGCAAATTGTTTTCCAGAACAGTAGCTTTAAAACAGAATATTTATGTGGCTTTATATATTTAACATCTAAAATGGAATATCTTCATCTATCTGTAATTTCTATTATTACTGGAAACTTGGAGAATTTTAATATAATTTCGATAGTTTTCATTCTTTGTTTTTGAAGGGTTCAAATATTTTGACCTTGTATCAGTTTTTCTTTTTTCTTTTTTTTTATTTTAAGGCAATGGGGTTAAGTGACTTGCCTCTTGTATCAATTCTTGATAAATCTTTGATATCAGACTATCATTAGTGATATTTAATGTTCTTTTCCTTCTAATTCATAACTGTTCTAATTCTATATGACATTATTACTGAAAAAAACTTTTAAAAGTCCATATCATTAAAACTTCCTATTGGTATATTGCAAATAGCTTTATTTCTTTTTGACTGTCATTTTCCCCCAAACTATTACTCTTAGACCCTTCATTTTCCTAGTTTTAAAAAATGAATATCATTAAACCAATTCATCAATTGATTATTTGTATGAGTACATCCAATACAACACAATAAACATTGATTAAACTTCTAGTAGATTCCAGGCACTATTTGAAGTTCTAGGGGTACAATTTTTTAAAAAAGACAGTTCTTGAGGGGCAGCTAGGTGGCACAGTGGATAAAGCACCGGCCCTGGAGTCAGGAGTACCTGGGTTCAAATCCTGTCTCAAACACTTAATAATTACCTAGCTGTGTGGCCTTGGGCAAACCACTTAACCCTATTTGCCTTGCAAAAACCTAAAAAAAAAAGACAGTTCTTGGCTCTAAGAGCTTAAAATCTAAAGGGGAAGACAACATACAAAAAGGAGGAAGGAAAGGGAGGGGACATATAGGACATCCTAGTACAGGACCATCTTCTTCTCTGGAATTTAAACCAGGAAGAGCAGCAGATGCCAAGTGGAATGAGCTAAAATCCAGCTAAGCATCCATTTGGATTTTATTTTGATATTTTAAAAAATATTTTAAATCCAATTTTTATCAAGTATTTTTAAGTTTCTCATAAATTCTTATTCAAAAAGTAAATCCTTCCCCTAATAGTTTTTGTTCTTGTATGTACTGAAGATTGGGCTCCTAAGTTCAATTGCTGGTTTTTTGCTTATCCAGTCTGTCCCACTAATCTAAATTTTTAGTAACTTTATATTATTTTAATTAATATCTTGTGTTTTCACATAACTTTTCATTTCTAGATATATACTTTCCCTCTCTTGCCTAGTAAGCTATCCCTTGTAAAAAAAAGAGAAATATAACAACCTAAACCAAGCAATTATCTGAGATTAACAATATATACAGTATTCATATACATAACAGCATAAGCAATATTCCATTCAAGGAATGTATATTTTCTTGACTCTTCTTTAGGACTAAACTTGGTCATCATAATTAGTCTCCTTTAAAAAAATAAACTTTGGATTTTCTTTGCTGTAGACATGATATATAATGTTTTTTGGTCCCTAATAGTCTTTGCTACACCAATTCATATAACTTTGTTTACGTACCACTCTTCTTTGCACTTTTAAAATTTTGTATTTTTATAGCATAGTAATAGCTCATTACATTCAACAGACTAGAGACCATGCCCCAGAGGAATTATATAGGATACAAAGTATACAAAACCAATCCATGAACAACAGATTTAAAGTTTACAAGGGAACTCACATGACATCCATTAATATCCCTTCATTTTACACCTACGGTGATTTTACACCTGAAGCCAGAAAAAAACACTTGCTCTAGTTCCTCCAATTTACACAGATATCATTTTACAGACAGTAATCAAGGCCAGATATTCTGGCTCAAAATCCACCACTTTTCCCACTGCACTAACACTGGCTCATCTGGATTTCCAATCAGCAATTACAAAATCCAAGGGGATATAATGGAAAGAGAAATTCCATTCTGAAAAACTACAAATTGCATAAAATATTTGTCAATCAAAAAGACACTCAATTCTTATACAAAAATGCTACAAGTATTTTGTACTACCTGGTAGATCTATAGAAACAGACAAAAATCAAGGAAATTGAAACCAGATAAAAAGCCATTGAATTTGGCAACAAAGAGATCATTAAAAACATTTGAGTAAGTAGTGAAATAATGTCAGAGGTCAGATTGTAAGAAGAGAAAGGAGAGAAAGTATAGTTTAGTCTCCCAGGGTAGAAGTGATACAAGATGAATATAATGGGGTTAGAAGAATCAAATGAGGTTTTTTCACAAGATGGAGGAGACCTGAGTATATTTTTAAGTAGTAGGGAAAGAGCCAATAGACAGGGAGGGGTTGAAAATAAGTAAAAAATTGAGGATGACAGAGGGTGATGTTGGAGGAGAGAGGATTAATGGTATCACTTAAACAAGTACATACTTTGCCAGATATCAGGTAGAGCATCAAGTCAAGAAGGTCTGAATTCAATTTCAGTTTCAGATTTACTAACTCTGTCAACCCTGGGCAAGAAACTTAACCTTTTTTGCTTAAGTTTTCTGTCCTGTAAAATGAACTGGAAAAAGAAATGACAAAGCATGTCAATATCTTTGCCAGGAAAATCCCAAATGGGATTGTGAGGGGGTGGGGTTTGATGGGGTAGTGAATAGCATATCAGGTCTGGAGTCAGAAAGACTTACTTTTCCTGAGTTCAAATGTGACCACAAATACCTATTAGCTATGTGACTCTGGGCAAGTCACTTAACCCTGTTTGCCTCAATTTCCTCCTCTGTAAAATAAGCTGGAAGAGAAAATGGCAAACCACCCAATATCTTTTTCCAAGAAAATTTCAAATGGGTCATAAAGAGTTAGACATAACAAACAGGTTCACCCAGATAAGCAGTAAGGTCATTTCATCACATGAGATAGGAGTGAAGGAGGAAATAGTGATAGAAAGCATCTAAGTGATATGAGATGAAGAAAAGAGAAGAAGGAACTCACAGCAAATAGCCACAATTTTCAAATCAAATAATAAGACTCATAGTCTTAGAAAACCAATTTTATAAAAATAGTTATCAAAATTGCTAACACTTCACCTACTCCAGGTTAAAAATGTTATTTAACTTACTATGTAATAGAGTTTTGAAATACTGAAGTGCTATTATTTCTTCTTCAGTTCTTAGTTTTTCCATTATTTCTTTTGATAATCTAGAGCTTTTGTTTTCCTGTCCAAATGAAAATTCTTATTTCATCTCACTTTATAAAGTATTCATCTGTTATTATTTAGTATTCTGGTTGTATTGTTATTTTTATTATATTGGTATGGATTAACAACAAACACTAAATAACCTTCTAGCTGTCTGAATTTTTTTATTTTTTTCTGTGTCATTTTTGTATTTGAATCTACACAGCTATTGAATGAGTTGATTCTATTGAGTAAGTTTTATTTCTACTACTTTATGTATTTTTAGCTATTTTGATTAGAACTTATCTTTTTTTTATAATTGCTCTTGAATTTTGTTATGATTATATAGAATGGGTTTCTTGTATAGTTCAAAATTTTACTTTGTTCACTCGTTTTTTGGCAAGCAATGGGATTAAATGACTTGCCCAAGGTCACACCACAAGGTAAGTGGCAAGTGTTTGATGTCAGTTTTGATCTCAGGTCCTTCAGGGTAGATGCTCAATCCATTGTGCCACCTAGTTGCCAGTGCTTGGGTTCATGATTTAAGCTTTTCTAAATAAATCATCATGTCATCAGGAAAAGGAGGAAATGGCAAACCACCCTCTTTTTCCACTTTTATGATTTTAATTTCTTCCTTTTGTCTCTTTACTATGGCTACCATTTCTAGATCTAGTCAAATAACTGGCAAAGTGGGCAGCCTAACTTTACTCTCATGCTAATTGAGAAAAAAGATAATTCACCAATGCATATATAATGTGTCTTTGTTTTTAGATGGATGCTCTTTTATAATACTAAAAATATTTCCCTATTCCTATAGTGTGTATAATTTTCAGCATGAATAAGGTTTGAAATTTCTTAAAGGCTTTGATTTAGAATGCTATTATTTTATTTTCCAATATGATCATTATTCTTATGCTTTCAATATGATTATGATTTTGATTGTTCAATATGATATGACTGTTATTTTTTTAATGTTGAATCATGCATCCATGGAATAGATCTAATTTGGACATAAAGAATGATTTCTTGGATAAGTTTTTTTTTGTTTGCCAAGATTTTATTTAAAAATGTAAACCAATAAGTAATCATAATATTGGACTATAGTTCTCTTTCTTTGCTTTATCCTTCCATGGTTTAGGCATACATTTTTCTCATAAAAGAAATTCAATATGAAAATTTGTCAATTTTTATACTACTTTTAGCATAAGTATTAATTATTCTTTAAAAGTTTGATAGAATTATTCTTTAAATCCATTAGGAGCAGGAGGATTTTTTTCTTTTGGTAATTTTTTTTTTACAGTTTCATTTCCTTTTCTTTTTTTTTTAGTTTTTTTTGTAAGGCAAACAGGGTTAAGTGGCTTGCCCAAGGCCACACAGCTAGGTAATTATTATGTGTCTGAGACCAGATTTGAACCCAGGTACTCCTGACTCCAGGGCCGGTGCTTTATCCACTACACCACCTAGCCACCCCTCATTTCCTTTTCTGAGACAATGTATTTAAGACCTTTATTTGGAGTCCTATTAGTCTGGACATTTTAAATATTTTAGATAAGTATTCCTTTTCTGTTCTCAGTTTTGCTAGTGTGTAACTATCTATAGTAAGTTTTATTATTTATATGTTTTCTGGTTTTGTTGTGCTTTTATCTTGTTCATTTTTTGTTTTATTGGTTTGATTTGTTGCCTTCTTTTTTAACAAGTTTCTATATATCAGTTTTCTGTCTTTTCAGAGTACCCAGTGCTTTGCCCCCAAAAAGGAATCCAATGGCACCTCTTCTTTAGTTGGAACTTTAGCTAGAGAGGGATTTACTTCAACTTTGAATAAACAGTCAATGACTTCAGCATTAATTGATGACAGAGTGTGAAGAACACTAAGGAAGTGTTCAGTCATTCTCTTTATGATAATGTCCTTATCATGAATCAATGAGACTATCAGCACTGAGTAGTTGAGATGTACCATGGGTCTTTGGCCTATAAATAGCCTTTAGGACATCATAAAAATTCTTTGTATTGTTACTATAAGCATAAAACTGAATTTCACCTGCCTTCTTATTGAGCTAAGAATCCTGCATCTTTCTAAACTTACAATTGTACTTTTCTTTTGATGGAGTGAAATGCTGCCTTCTTAGAGATGGATGAATCCTGCTGGTAATCTCTGTGGAGTTCTCAATTTTCATTTGACACCTTCTGCATTTTCCCATCATTTTTATCATAGCAGTCATGATGATTTCCAGTGTTGTGACCCAGATGAGTAACTGCGGGGATATACATCAAATGTCTGAAAACTGCCCTCTTCTTTTCTTCTTCACTGTTGGCAACTGTGTGTTGGCTCAACTGTTCTTTTAAGTTAGCACCAAGCTATTTGTGCTCAGAGAAGTACTCTAATATGTTGAAATTCTTCAGATAGTCAATGGGGTCACCACCTCTATTGAATAGAAGGTTTATTTATTTAGCTTTTAGAGGATGTCTGTGATCAGTTCAGCATTCTTAACCACACGTTGCCTTTGTCACCCTCACATAGTGTCTGTCTCTTCTTACATTCACATAATCTATTAACTGTTAATGTATGTTGCAAATGTGCATCCAAGAAGTGTTGTTGCATTTAAGTAAATGGAAAACAATGTTGGTGATGAGAAGGTCATGAGGTGCACAATTCTTCAGTAGTAAGTGACCACTTCTTTTGTTGTTTCCAAGTCCATTCCTTTCAAGTACTCGGGTCTGGTATTCTGAGCCTACTTTAGCATTAAAGTAACCCAGGATTATAAATTAGTTCTGTTTTGGCATATCAATGATAAGGGTCTATGGTTCCCCATAAAATTTTTCTTTGAACTCCTCAGGGTTTATCATGGTAGAAGCATAGGCACAGATGATGGTGGTAAAGCATTTTCCTGAAAGTGGCAATTACATTAAATAAACAAGAAGGAAGTTAAGAAGGTGTGTGAAATTTTAGCTATGATAGACCTCTGGAGAAAACTTAATGAGGATAGAAAAGAATATACCCTTTTCTCAGCAGTACATGGTACCTACACCAAAACTGACCATATACTAGGGCACAAAAACCTTATAATCAAATGTAGAAAGGCAGAAATAATAAATACACACTTCTCAGACCATGATGCAATAAAAATTACATGTAAAAAGGATCATGGAAAGATAAAACAAGAACTAATTGGAAATTAAATAACTATCTTAAATAATAAGTGGATCAACATACAAATAATAGAAATAATCAATAATTACATCCAAGAAAATGATAATAATGAGACATCATACCAAAATTTATGGGATGCAGCCAAGGTAGTTTTGAGGGAAAACTTTATATCTCTAAATGCCTATATGAATAAAATAGAGACAGAGGAGATCAATGAGTTGGGTATGCAACTAAAAAAGCTAGAAAAAAGCATAAATTAAACATCCCCAATTAAATACCAAGTTAGAAATTCTGCAAATCAAGGAAGAGATTAATAAAAATGGAAACCAAGAAAACCATTGATCTCATAAATAAAACTGAACTGTTTTTTTTAGCAAAAGTCATTAAAATAGACAAAACTTTGGTTAATTTGATTAAAAAAAAGAAAGAAGACAACCAAATTACCACTATCAAAAATGAAAAGGATGAACTAACCATCACTGAATTGAGGAGGAAATTAAAGATATAATTTGGAGCTACTTTGTCGAACTGTATGCCAATAAATTGGATAACCTGATTGAAATAGATGAATATTTACAAAAATAAAAACTTCCCAGATTAACAAAGAGGAAATAAATTACTTAAAGAATCCCATTTCAGAAAAAGAAATTGAGGAAACCATCAATAAACTCCCTAAGAAAAAAGTCTCCAGATGGATTAAAAAGTGAATTCTATCAAATGTTTCTATCAAAATTCTATCAAACATTCAAGGAACAATTAATTCCTATTCTACATAAACTATTTTTAAAAATAGTAGAAGAAAGAGTTTTGCCAAACTCTTTCTATGATACTAGCATGATGCTGATACCAGGAAGAACCAAAACAAACTATAGACCAATCTCCCTAATGAATATTGATGCAAAAATATTAAATAAAATTTTAGCAATGAGACTACAGAAAGTTATTGCTAGGATAACACACCATGATCAGGTAGGATTTATATTAGGTAAGGAGGGATGATGCAACATTAGGAAAACATTCAATTTAATTAAACATATCAATAGCAAAAACTAACAGAAATCATAATATTATCTAGAGATGCTAAAAAAGCCTATGATAAAACACAACATCCATTCCTATTAAAATCACTAGAAAGTTTAGGAGTAAATGGAGTTTTCCTTAAAATAATAATCACATCTATCTAAAACCATCAACAAATATTATACATAATGGGAATAAACTTAGAGCAATTTCCAGTCAAATCAGGGGCAAAACAAGGATGCCCATTATCTCCATTACTATTCAGTATAGTATTAGAAATACTGGAAGTAACAATAAAAGAAGAAAAAGGAATTGAAGGAACAGAATTGGCAAAGAGGAAACAAAACTTTCACTCTTTGCAGATGATATGATGGTATACTTAGAGAACCCAAGGAAACCATCTGAAAAACTCTCTGAAATAATTAACAAAT
The DNA here is from genome assembly GCF_037893015.1 of Macrotis lagotis. NCBI lineage: Eukaryota > Metazoa > Chordata > Mammalia > Peramelemorphia > Peramelidae > Macrotis > Macrotis lagotis. The sequence goes on along the minus strand of NC_133658.1, from coordinate 417,403,329 downwards.
TCAGCGAAGTAGCAGGATATAAAATAAACCCACATAAATCATCAACATTTCTATGTATGAACAACAAAACCCAAAAGCAAGATATAGAAAGAGAAATTCCATTTAAAATAATTATGGACATCAAATTCTTGGGAATCTACCTCCCAAGACAAACCCAGAAACTGTATGAACACAATTATAAAACACTTCTCACTTTCCAAATAAAGTCAGATCTAAATAATTGGGAAAATGTCAAATGCTAATGGTTAGTTCAAACTAATATAATAAAAATGATATTAAATTAAATTACTTATTCATACTTGTTTCATGCATTTTTATATGAAAATGATATCAAATTAAATTACTTATTCAGTGCCATATTAATCATACTACCAAATAACTATTTTACCATGCTAGAATAAATAGTAACAGAATTCATCTGGAACCACAAAAATGTAAAAGAAGGTAGCCTAGCTCTACCAGATCTAACACTATACTGTAAAATGACAGTCATCAAAACTACCTGCTACTGGTTAAGAAATAGAGTAATGGATCAATGGTTAGGTTCAAAAGGATAGGTTCAAAAGAAGTCACAATCTACTATCTGACAAACTCAAAGACATCAGATTCTGGGATAAGAACTCACTATTTGACAAAAATTGTTGGGGAAACTGGAAAATATTGTGATAAAACCTAGGCATAGATCCACATAGATCCACACACCCTATACCAAAATAGGGTCAAAATGGGTACAGGATTTAGACATAAAGAGTGATATTATAGATAAATTAATAAACCAAGAAATATTCTATCTATCAGTACTATGGAAAGAGGATAAATTTATAACCAAACAACAATCAAAGCACATTATAAACTGAAAAATGAATTATTTTGACTATATTAAATTTAAAAATTTTGCACTAATAAAATCAATGCCGCCGAAATTAGAAGGAAAGTAGAAAGCTGAGAAACAATATTCACAACTAGGAGTTCTGATAAAGGTCTCATTTCTAAAATATATATAAAAATGCATGAAATTTATAAGGTAATTCTCCAATTGATAAATGGTCAAAGAATATGAACAGTTTTCAAATGAAATTAAAACTAGATAAAATCATATGAAAAAAATATTCCAAACCATTATTGTTTAGAGAAATGCAAATTAAAACAGCAATGAGGTGTCATCTCACACCTATCATATTGGCCAAGATGAGAAAAAAGGGAAAATGATCAATGATGGAGAGGTTGTGGGAAGATTGGGACATAGATACATTGCTGATGAAGTTGTGAATGGATCCAACCTTTCTGGAATGCAATATGGAGCTATGCTCAAAGAGCAATAAAACTGTTCATACCCATTTACTCCAAAATATTTATAGCAGCCCTTTTTGTAGTGGCAAAGAACTGGAAATTGAGGGGTTGCCCATCAAGTGGGAAATGATACATGAATACTATGGAATATTTTTGTTCTATATGAAAATATAAATAGTTGGACTCTAGAGAACCATAGAATGACTTATAGGACCTGATGAGGAGCAAAGGGAGTAGAAACAAGAGAACAATGTATACAACAAAATGAACACTGTGAGGTGAACAACCTTGATGGCAGTAGCTCCTCTCAGTAATCCAATGAGCTAGAATAACTGTATTAGACTGACTAGGGACTATATTACCCCATCCAGAGGAAGAAAAACAAAACAAAACAAAAAACAACCCCTTCAGAATCTAATGAACACTTTTTAAAAATTGTCTCTTATGTACATCTTTCCCTTAATTCTAATTCTTCATACCAAAAATTACTAATCTCTAAACATGTTTAATCAAGATATGTATGTATAATGCTATCCTAATTGTTTATCACTGAGGGGAGGGGGCTGGGAAGGGAGGATGGAAGGAAATTTTGTTACTTAAGAATATTCATGTGCATATGGATGAAAATAAATAAATTAATTTAAAAAAATTTTAAGTGGCAATTGCATTGTCATGAGCCTGTCATTCCTTTTGGTAGGCATGTAGCCTGTTGACTAGATTAGTTTAGATTAGATTAGAGTCATGACACTTCCCTTCACTGGCCATTCTAGGGAAAAAACCTTTTTTATATCCAGCTCTAACTTCAGTAAGCTGGCCTTCATTTGACAGTCTTATTTCACTCAAGTCTGCTATTTGGATGCAATACCTGCTGTGTTTTCTTATAACATGAACAGTTTGTCTTTCATGCTTACTGGATTTTGTGCTATGAGTGTATGCATGTTCCATGTACTGTGGTGGGTGGAATCATCTTTGCAGAAGTTTTTAATTTTTTTTTTCATTTTGACCACTGAGTAAAGTTATTGGACCAGAGTTCAATAAATAGAAAATTTTTAGGGTACCTTTTCTAACCCTTCCTCACATCAGGAGTTGAGCAGTGAGATCCTTAAAAGGCTATTTAGATAGCAGGGAGTGAGAAGACAACCCTATGACCTGGTCTGTTGTGTGCAAGATTGTGACTACAGCTCCTATTGTATTACTTTCTTGTTGCCACAGGACTCTGAGATTGGGGAAAAATGGTAAAAAAGCCATGAGTTATATCTTTTGATTCATGTGTAAATTAGGGATTTAAGTGAGTCAGAGTTTTATGACATCATTAACCTCAGTCTCTCTTCCAGTGGCAAGACAGACTGAAGAAAACTAGTGATGGGTTGAAATTCAGTAGATGACCTTAGCATCTTCGATATCTAACCAAGGTCTAAGTATTACATAGTCCCTACTTAAGTAGCCTTCATGTCCATTAGAACAAATTGATCTCATCAACCCATTCCACTAGGCAAAGTCTTCACATGCTTGGAGCAGATACCCCTCAACTCACCAATGGTTTGAGATTTCTTTGTTATTTTCAGTCTACTTTAGCTCTTTTGACAAAAGAGGTTTAGTTGGGTGTGGTTATTTTGCATGCTACAGCCTCAAATGAAAGTTAGGGGAATCAGGTGGACATCAAAGGTGGAAAGCAGTCCTGAAAATGGCTCAGCAGTCCTCACACCATAGATGCTAGGCTTCCCTGAATACACCCTACAGCTTGTATGTAAATATGTAAATAAATATGTATATGTATGTATGTATATGTATTTGTATGTGTATGTATGCATATATAGCTCATTTATATATGTCTCTATACTTCTTTCTTTGAACCAATTCTGTTGATAGTGACATTCAAGCATAACCCACTCCTCCACCATAAAATCTTTTCCTTGTGCATTTCTTTGCTTTGTGAGAAAATTTTCCTCATACTACCTCTCCTTTCCCTCATTCCCAATTCATTCCTCTTTTACAACTTTACATTTTTGGGAAAATCATCCAAACATAATCAACTCACCCCTGAGCCATTAGTCTATATATACTCCTTCTCTCTGCCTTACTAATGATAAAGTTCTTAAGAGTTACATATAATATTTTCCCATATAGGAATATCAATGATTTAAGTTTACTGAGTGCAGTATGATAACTCTTTCACACTTACTTTTTTATGCTTTTTTTGATTCTTGTATTTGAATGTCAAAATTTCTATTCAGCACTGGTATTTTCAGTGGGAATGCTTGAAGGTTCTCTATTGCATTAAGATGTCCCTTTTCCCCATGAAGAATTATATTCTCAGTTTATCTGAGTAGGCTATTCTTGATTATACCACTTCTAGAATATCATATTCCAAGTTCTTAACTCTTTTAACATGGAAGGTACTTCATCTTGTGAGTCCACAATATTAAAATTATTCTTTCTGGTTGCTTGTAAAATTTTCTCTTTGCCTAGGTATTTTGGAATTTGGCTATAATATTCTTTAAAGTTTTAATTTTTAGATCTCTTTCAAGAGTTGACTGGTAGATTCTTTCAATTCCTATTTTACCCTCTGGATTTAAGATATCAAGGGAGCTTTTCATTATTAATTCTAATAATATGATGCCTTGTTTTTTATTATGATTTTCAGGTAGTCCAGTAATTAAATTATCTCTTCTTGATCTATTTTTTGTGTTAATTGTTTTTCTGATAAATCATTTCACACTTTTACTCACATTATTTTTTCATTCTTTTGACTGTTGTTTCTTTTTTAATCTTATTTTTAATTTGTGAAATAAAACAAGCATTTCTATAATATACAATAAAATGTATACTACATGTATACCCATGATAGTGCAAATCTCTTATGCACAACTTGCTATTCCTTTCAAATATACAACAAAATAGGCATATACATATTTCTGTATATATACATATGTATGCATATTCATATATATATATATAATTAATCCACAAACTTCTGTTTATTGGTTCTTTATCATTTTTATGTGTCTTTTATAGTTATTTGGGTATTCATAATAGTGAAAATAATTTATTGTTCAATGTTGCTCTTTAAACTATATTGCTGTTATTATATTCATGTTATCTTAGTTTTGCTTAGTTCAGTATTCATTATTTCATGTCTTTTCATGTTTTTATTTTTTTCATGTTTTTCTAAAATTATTAAGCTCATTATTTCTTAAAGCACAGTGCTATTCCATCATAAACATATGCTACTATTTGTCATTATTAATGGATTACTTTCTTCAATGAACTTTTGCACCTCCTTTTCCATGTGGCTTATTTTATTTTTTTTAGAAGCTCTTTTCCTCAGTGAATTTCTATGCCTCCTTTATTTAGGCAGTTCTGTCTTTAAAATGTTATTTTCATGAATTTTTTGCCTTATTTTTTAGCTATTAATCTAACTCAATAATTTTCTTATGTCACTTTCCATTTTTTCCCCACTTTTTCTTCTGCCACTCTTATCTCATTCTTTCCCACTTCCAGTAATTCATACCACCTTGAATCCAAGTAACGTTTTTCTTTGAAGTTTTAGCTGTAGTTGTTTTCATATTGTTTTTTGAATTTATATCTTTGACTTCTGTGCCATCATAATAATAAGGTTTTTGTTGTTGTCTGCTCATTTTTCCAACTTATTTCTTGATTTTGACCTTGGACAAATCACTTCACTTCTGCTCTTCTCAGTTTCTCCAACTCTAAAATAAGAAAATAATAATACCTACCTCATAGGGTTGCAATGAGGGTCACATGAGAGAATATTTATAAAGTGTAAACACTATGCTAAAGCAAAGTGCCTGGCACATAATGCTTGTTTCTTTACTACCCCACCCCACTATTTTGGTAACACATGAAGAAACTGAAACCAAGTCCTATTAATTTTCTAAGATCACACAAGTGAAACTCAGATCCTCTAAGTCCATGCTCATTCCATTACACCAAATTGCAAAAGCATTGATGAGATCCTAAAATAACAACAGCCTCACTATACAGACTCTCAAAGGCACAAAAAATTTCACTCCCCAGAGCAAAATACTTCATAAGAGTTGTTGCAATTCCATATTTTATAGGAAAGAAGCATGCATTTTCTTAATTAAATTATAATTTGTAATATCTAAGATTGAGAAATGGCTGATGATCCTCTTTAGAAATATTATTAACACTGGGAATATAGAAATATTCATTTATTTTTGCAAGTGGATTATGACATAGACCCATAGTAGAAAAATGTGCAAATAAGAGTGGGGAGAGAAGAGCTTCCTGTATTATGTGCACCAGTTTGTTCCTCTTGTGGAGTTAATAAATCACTGTATCATATTTATTCTTTCTCTTCTCCCACAAAATTAGTACCTGTGGCACTTGGAACTATGTGTGCTGACTTTCCAATAAGAGACATTTCCCCTGGCCTAAATTTTAAAATTCCAGCATAGTGGTGTCTCAGGCATGCAGCAAGGCTATGTAATTTATTGGTTGAGTTCTTGGCCAGGAAGTCTTAAAATAAACACAAAAATATAAAGCAATTATATGTGTAACAGTTGAAAGGTTCAGTGCTATAAATGAATAATAGTAAATTAATTCATTCATTCAATAAGAACTATAAATAATGAATAAAACAAAATCGAAGCCTTCCCAAATCTTCCCATAGAAGCACAGGATGTCAGATTCAAAAGGGACCTTAGAATCATAAAATATTAGGGCTGAAAGGGACCATAGAATTGTACAACCATAGGATATTAGAGGCAAAGTGACTTTTAACATCATTTAACCCAAATACCTCTAATTTTATGGATGAGGAAACTGAAATCCAGAAAGAAGTTCCAACTATTATGGTTGCATAGCTAGTAGATGGTAGAGCCAAAGCTCAAATCCAAATCTAAACTCATTTCTCTCCCCCTTCCTTCTCTATTTCTATCCCCCTTTCTCTCTCTCTCTTTCTCTCTTACTTTCTGTCTGTTTGTATGTTTGTCTTTTACACACACACACACACACACACACACACACACACACACACACACACACACAAACACACAAATACTGTGCTCTTTCCTAGTAGGGAAAGTGTTTCATGCTTTCCAGAGCAAATTGCTTCAAAGAACAGTTATAATTCTGTGTATTATAGACAAAAAGCATTCATTTCCTTAATTGTTATAATTTGGTGGTTTTCTTTCTTCTTATTCTCCGTGAAAGTCCCCAAAGCTCTGAAATTCCAGAAGAAGACTAATTAGAAATAAACCCTACTTACTTTCCCTTGCTGGATCACTGCCTTGTCATAGTGATGGGGCTTGTATAGCTAGATGAAACTATGAACTATGCCATGCAGGGTTACTCAAAACTGTCAAGCCACAGGGGAGAGTTCTGACAAAAGGTGATACACTGGAGAAGGAAATGACAAACCACTCCAGTATCTTTGCCAAGAAAACCTAAAGTATAATCTAAAACTGCTAAAATATATGACACCAGAAGATGAACCCCTTAGGTTGGATGGTGTCCAACACATTAGTAGAGGACAGAAGGGCCTATCATGCAGGTCATGAAGAATCAGACACAACATATTTATTTTGCAAGAGGTAGAAAAAGAGAAATAAAAACTAAGAGTAAATCAAGTAGTTACTTTGTTATTATGACATTTTAACATTTAATTAAAACTTTAATTTAGAAAAACATGCTTCAATGCTTCCTGTTCTTTCTTCCAAAAAGAGGACATGACTTAGAAGGTGAGTCACAGTAATGATTTCTATTCGTTTTAAGAATTTTAATGTAAGAAACTGAAGTTATATAAAAATGATAATCATCTAAAATGAAGGTTTCTGGATATTGATCCATATGTGACATGATTCGAAAATTCGTGCCAGATTATATCTCAGTGATTCAGGAGATTGATTTTACAATTTGTAGATTATCTGGGGCCTTTGCTTTCATAGTATCCTAAATATAGATCTAGAAATTACCTCAGAAGTCTGACTCATTTTACAGATAAAGAAACTGAGGCTAAGAGAGCTTAAGTAATTTGGCAAAAGTCACACAGGAAATAAAAAGGGGAGTCAGGGTTTAAATGCCATGTTCTTTCTCCAAATTCAGGACTCTTCTCATTCTAGATCACAGTAAGACAATAAAAATGCCATGATTCAAGGAAGTAGAGAACAGTTGAAGAGTTTCTAAAACTTTTCTAAGAGGCTCCCAATATGCCATAGGTTACTGAGTGAACCTAGCTCCAAGGAAAATAAATGTTATTCGCTTCAGAATAATATTCATGAGATCCTTGATTTGCAGAGTATATTGAGGATGAGTCAGTACCATGGTGAGGCATAGTTGGTCAGTGGAGATTCTTAGTGTGTCCTTTGATATAGCCTTTAAATGTACTCTCCTGAATGAATTCCCTTTAGACCTGGAGACATGAAAATTGTTAGGTCTATGCCCTTATGGTACCGTGTGTTTGTGACAGGCTGTTCATTGTTTGGGTGAGTATGGGAGGAGTGGAAAATGAACAAGAATAAGGGAAGATTCTGTGATGACAGGAAGCAGCCAAGACTAATAGGTATGGGATTCATCAGAATGTCTTACTGGTCTACTGCCTTTCCATTTTTCATAGTATTTATAACCAAGAGTACAAAAAATCTAGTAAGTATGGAACTATTACTGGTTGGTTGCTCGGAAGCACAATATGAAGGTATTGTCAGAGTCACAAAGTATTCTGTTAGTTTAGATTAGGGAGAGATTACTTTCCAGTGTTAGATAATAGAACCAATGTTTGAAGAGTAGATATAATTGTATGGATAGAAATAGTGGCAGTAGGCACTCTAGATAGAGAGAACTGGAATGTGTTCTGGAACTGGTAAGAATAAGTATAATCTGCCCATATACTAAATGAAGGAAGTAGTGTAAATTAGTCTAGAAAGGCAGACAGTGTTAGATTGATTATAAATGTACTTAACTAATTAAAAAAGGTTGCAGTTTATTAAAACTGGATCAATTAATAATTATTTATTAAATACCCTCTAGGTGTCAATCTATGGACTTGACAGTGCTATGGGCAGAGCTTCAGACAAAAAGTGTCACAAGGACATATTGATTTAGAACCTTAGAACTCTAAAAGAAAAAGTTACACATATGAAAATAATACTCAGAAGAAAAATGTAAATCATTAACAATCATAGAAAAGACTTCTCCAAATCAGTAAAAATAAAATAAATTTCAAAACAGGATAATTGAAGTTTTGCCTCATACCCAGAATATTGAAAAAATAGCAAATGGAAATAGCAGTTGTTGTAAGATTGTTGTAAAGATGGTCAATCAGTCAGTAAGTCAACTAGTGTTTATTAAGTGCCTACTATATACACTGTGTTAAGCAATGGAGATTCAAAGGAAACAAAAACAATCCTTGACTTTCAAAGAGCTCATAATCTAATAGAGGAGACAACATATTCCTAAATAAGTATGTACACGATTTATACAGAGTAGATAGAAAATAATCTTAAAGGGGAAGTGGCTGGGGTTGGTGGGAGACTTGGAAAAGCCCCCATAGCTATAATGTTTCTCTATTAGTGTAATTGTTGACTGAAAAATTTTTAAAAGTAAAATGGAATTCTACTAAGGAAGTGACTATCAATTTATCTTTATCCAGAGATCTCACTGCCAGGAATATATTCCAAGGAGATCAGTGTCAAAAAGAAAGGGGAGGGGCGGCTAGGTGGCGTAGTGGATAAAGCACCAGCCTTGGAGTCAGGAGTACCTGGGTTCAAATCTGGTCTCAGACACTTAATAATTACCTAGCTGTGTGGCCTTTGGCAAGCCACTTAACCCCATTTGCCTTGCAAAAACCTAAAAAAAAAGAAAGAAAAGAAAGGGGAGCTAGGGAGCACAGTGATATTTTTCTGAATTAAAATCTGATCTCAGACTCCTATCAGCTGTGTGACCCTGGACAAATCACTTTATCACTTTTGACTCTTATTTTCTCTTCTATAAAATGAGCTGGGGAAGGAAATGGGAAATCACTACAGTATCCTTGCCAAGAATACTCCAAAGGGGGCCACAAAAAAGTCGGATACAATGGAAAATGACTGAACCAATGTTATACTTCAAAAAGTTATGCCATCTCTTTTTGTTGTAGCAAAGAATGAGAAACAAAGTAGCTGTCCATAGATTGGGAAATGGTTAAATAGTGGTAACAAATTTCCAAGACAGGGAGAGTGAGCACATTCTTCATCTGTCCATTACACCTAACACTTTAAACATAGGGTTTTAGAAACTATCAAGATGTAGACAACCAGAATTGTGGAGTTTATGTCATGTGAGAATCAGGTGAAATTACTCAGGATGCTTACTTCAGTAGGTTATTTTAAAAAAATTTTTCATAGTTGTGACAAACTGTATGATTCAGGCTTTATCTTTCTCTAAGAGAAAATAAGTGTTTTCAAGGTCATGCTAAAGATGGTTTTGAGAATCTGAACTAAACAGATTATGCACTCTTAACCTGGGAGGCGGTTTGTTGATGTGTGTGCCAAGATTGACTTGTGCCAAAGGAAGAAAATTTAGAAAAACTGTTCATAATCTCAAAGACCTGTACCCTGGCAAGTCAAGACCTCAAAAACAAATCAGATAGATCAGGACTCTCCAAATTCTTTTCATAACCACATTTGGAATTTTGAGACAAAGCCATTGGAGTGTTTTGCCATTTTCTTTTCCAGCTCATTTTACAGATGAGGAATTGAGGTAAACAGACTTAAGTGATTTGCCCAGGGTCACACAGCTCGTAAGTGACTGAGACCAGATGAGTCTTCTTGACTCCAAGTCCAACTGTGCCATCTAGCTGCACAACTTATTTTTGTAGGTTTTTTTAAAGATAATTATTCTTTATTTCAAAATGAAAAATCCATTCTTATCTCTAGGAGACACACAAAAATAGACTTGAGGATCAGATATGGCTCATAGGCATTAATGTGCTGATCCCTGGACTAGATTATCACCTATATCTGAAAGGAGGTTTTAATTCTATAAAGTCAGAAATTATTTAGTAAAATTGCCTTGCTTGAAGATTCACTACTGGTTGTTCTTCTCGGACATGAGAACTCCCCATCTTCCTGCATGTGGATTTGAAGATCTTGAATATTCATGGGAGGAAATCTGGCAGCAATAGGCTTTTGGAACTTTTTTTTAAACCATCTTAGGTCCCAGTCATTTGTGATATACTTCTCCATTTGGTTAAGTAATTTATGACTTAGACTATCTTTAATTTTTTCTTTTGGTGGGCCAGTGTTAACCCCTTATCCTAGAATCATTCATTTAGATAGAATTGAAGAAGAATGAGCAAGAGAGACTGAGTATCTTTCTCACCTTTGAAATTTATTCTTTGTATCTAGAACAACTGACTAAAATTATTAGTTTAAATGAATGATCCCATTATTTGAGGGAATATTAGAAGAAAACAAGAAAAGAGTGATGGAGATATAAGACTGAAATGTCAAGTTCAAGTTCTGGGTCACCCAGTCACCTTAGAAGAAAGAAACACTCACCAGATGTTATGTGCAGAGACTTATATAGGACTTAGTGGAAATAATCCAGAAATAATCCCTGTTGAAGAACAATGTTAAGCTGTAAAAATCACAAGCAAAATTTTCTCAGTGAAAGGGATATTAGTAGACATCTAGGATGATCCATAGCCAAAAAAAGTATTTCCAACAATTATAACATGTTTACATCACTTGAAGACTTCCAAAGAGGGTGAACCCTCCACCTCTCAAGGTAGTTCATTTCTCTTTTAGATATCCTTAATGATTAGGGAATTTTTCTTGACATAAAGCCTAAATTTCCCCTTTTTTGTGATTTCTATCTCTGTTTCTTTTACTGCCTTCTCAAACAAACTAGAACAAGATAATTCCTCTTCCAAATGACAGACCTTAAAATATTTAAAGGTACTATCATTTCTACTGAGAGTCTTCTCTTTCCCAAGTCAAATAACTACACCTTTGATTAATCCTCACAATAGTCCGATTGTGGTACAACTGAAGGAAAATATAGAAGGGTTATCATTCCTTTATTCTTGGAAGCTTTGTCTCTCTTTTTTTGGATAACAAATTTATTTTGTCTTTAACTCACAGAACAAAACAAGCACTTCCATAATACAGTACAAGAAAAAATATGATTATACGTAAAACTTTCATGTGCAACTTTCTATTTTTTCCAATCATATAACAGTTGTCATGTAAATTTCTCATTTTTAGTTTTTGTTCTTCCCTTCCTCTCTCTCGATGTGCCCCAAGACTATATTAAAATTTTTGATAGTCATTTTACAGTACTGACTATATTTGAGATTAAAGTTCACTTAACTTGGATCTTTTTCAAATTGCAGTCCTGTATTATACCTACAAGGGCAAGTAAGTGGCACAGTGGATAGATTGCTGGGGCTCAGAGTCAGAGACTCCTCTTCCTGACTTCAAATCTGATCTCAGACACAAAGTTTTGTGACCCTGGGCAAGTAACTTAACCCTACTTGCCTCAGTTTCTTCATGTAGTTGGAGAAAGAAATGGCAAACCTCTCTCATATCTTTGCCAAGAAAACTTGTGTCATAAATATTCTAACATGACTGAAAAACAACTGAATAATTATAGCGACATATAGAGTGATCACTTAGTTGCTAGCAGAAATACAAACCATAACCAGTGCAAGTCAAATTAAAATTAATTTACTCTCAATACTGAATAATAATCTGAGTCTTCTTTTCTGAACTGCATATGGTTGTTTACACTTCCCTCATAACTATTTATGACCTTTAAAATCTTTTTACAACCTTTATAACAAAAATTACCTATTAATAGCTCACACATATTTGAATTTTCTAGCTTTGTCTCCACAAAGGCATTGGAGCCTCATTCTACTTCTTCTCTCATTTAGCATCTCTTTGTTTTACCAATTGTTTCACTTAACTTTTCTTATTTTGCATTGATGACTACTTCATTCTTTTCTTTCTCTCTGTCCTTTTCTACCTTCATTCTCTTGTTCTTTCTCCTACAACCCTGTACCATAGAAGATTGAAAAATAATCCAGACCTGAGCATTTTCCTTGAACTATTTTTTTTCTCCTAAATTTTCACTCCCCAGATTCAATTACTGACCTTTTTATCAAGTCAAAACTCCTGCAAATCATTTTCTTCCTATTTTCCCCTCCTATTTATCTGAGGTCCTCCCTTACCCTCCTCTTCTTCCTTCAATCTTTTCCATAAGATACTAGAAATAACATGACATCCCTCAAATGTACATGCTTTCCAAATACTAGAAGCAAAAAAAAAGGAAAAAACAATCTGATCTGAACCCTCTGGTACCATATTGGGACTATAAGGGCTAAGAAATCTAAACAAATTTTGAGGATTGGCCAGTGACTTGTTATAAACACTACTATAGACATATTCACATTCAAATATACAGTGGATTGCATCCCAAAGGATATGGCTAGTGATAGACCTGGCAATTTTCAAGGACATATGTGGATCAATACTAATGCTTTGAGATGATGAAGCAATCCTCTTATTGGTCACTGAGTAAAAAGAACAACTGACTCAGTAGATCTTTTTGTGTCTTTGCTACTTGTTAAACTTACTATAGGCTGAAGAAAAATTTATACTAAGCCAAAGTTCTCATTTGTACACAAAATCTTATTTTCTGCTTTTTTTATATTGTTTTTTCCTTATTATAAAGCAATGTTCTCCTTCCTTCCTCCCTCCTAAAATTTATAAATAATTATTTAAAATTTTAAAGATATAACTCACTGCCCAAAAACTGAATGGTCAATAGATAGTATTTTGCAGTTTCAAAGAAAGAATTCCAAGCTATTATATGAAAATACTTCAAATCACCAAAAAATTAGAGGAATGGAAATTAAAAAAAACCTTGAGTTTCCACCTCATTAACATCCATCACATTTGCAAAGATGACAAAAGAGGAAAATGATAAATGTTGCAGGAGCTGTGGAAAGACAGTAACATTAATACTGTTGGTAATGTTGAGAATTGTTATAAAAGTTTTGGAAAATAATTTGAAATTATGACTGAAAAATCACTAAACTATGTATAGACCCTTGACCCAGCAATAATAGTATGAGGAATGTATTCCCAAAGACATCAAGGAAAGAAGAAAAATACAAATATGTACATAAATACACACAACAGCTCTTTTCTTCTTTTATTTTAAAGTTTTTTTGTAGTTGTCAAGCATTTACTTTTCTTCTTCCAACCTCACCCTAAATGAAAAACTAATGCAAACCCTTTTTTTTTTTTTTAACAAATAAGCATTATAAAGCAAAACCAATGTCCATGTTGGCCATATCCCAAACTATGTGAACTATTTTATACATGTCTGAACAACTCACAACTTTGTTAGCAGTATATAAAAAATGCTTTCTTGTACTTCCTCAATATTTGCTGGTCTTATGGCTACTCACTGGAACCTAAGAGTTGCTTTAATTTGCATTTCTCTAATTATTAGTGATTGGGAGAATTTTTTCAAGTAGTTATAACTTGGATTTCTTCCCTTGATAATTGTCTGTTCCTATCCTTTGGCCATTTGTCAACTGGGAAATGGCTGTTAGTCTAATAATTTTGAGTTTGTTACTTATAAATCTTGAAAATGAGAACTTAATGAGAGAAAGTATCTGGGTAGATTCCCCCCCCCCCTTAGTTAACTGTTTCTCTCCTAATCTTAGATTCATTGGAATTTTTTGTACAAAAGCTTCTTAACTTTATGTGACAAAATAGTCCATTCTATCATCTTTTATTGTTTTTATCACTTATTTATTCATGAACTCTTCTTTTTTTGAATCATAAAATATTTGATAAAGTATAATTTGGGGAAATATAAAATTTAAGATCACAATATGAAATCATTTCAATTCTCTCCCAGTTAGTATTGCCCCTGATAACAAGACCTACTAAAAGGGAAAAAGAGGGGGAGAGAGAGATAAATTTGGATCTCAAATGAATGTTGAAAAATATCTTTGCATGTTATCAGAAAAAAAGTACTATTAAGATATAAATGAATTAGATCAGAATATTTCCCTCAGTTTTGATTTTTATCTTGTGTCTTTTATATGTGTGTGTTGGGGGGGTCTCAGAAGGGAATATCACATTTAAGACTAGGATATTTCTTTTATAATAGATAAGCTAAAGGCAAAGTATTATGTAGCAATGACTCCATAAGAGCTTTGAAAGGGGAAAAACGATAACAGAATGTTTTAAGTCAATATAAGGAATTTTAACAAGGGGTAGATTCCTGCTGTCAAATATAAAATTGGGCAACCTGACAATCTGCAAAATCACCCTAGATATTAGTTATAATCCTGCAAATACCCTATATCAATATTTGGTTTTCTTGAAGAAAAGGAATGATTAAGAACTGATCAAGTAGACTCCAAGATGGAACCATAGACCAGATAGAAATAGACTATTAGAGGTGGATAATAAGGAAATTGTTTGGAAGATTACATAACACACTAGGAAAGCTAGTCAAATTGGTCTCCTGCAGAAAAAGATCCCTGTTATGACAAGAAATAATACTGCACCAGGGTCTACAGTTTTCCTACTACTACTACAGTGGTAGAGATCCTTAGTGAACAAAGACCATCCATAGTAGCTGGTATTGTCAGCCCAAGTGATTCACTAGTTCAGGAATAATAGTATAAAATCAACTGGGCCTGAAGATACTTTTAAAATAATTTTAGAAAGGTTTTATTTATTTTGAGTTTTACAATTTTCCCCCCAATCTTGCTTCCCTCCCCCCATCCCCTACAGAAGGCAATTTACTAGTCTTTATATCATTTCCATAGTATGCAATCTAAGTTGAAGGTGATGAGAGAGAAATCATATCCTTAAGGAAAAAACATATAGTATGAGATATAGCAGAATTACATAATAAGACAACTTTTTTTTAAATTAAAGGTAATAGTCTTTGGTCTTTGTTCAAACTCCACAATTCTTTCTCAGGATACAGATGGTATTCTCCATCACATATATCCCTGAATTGTGCCTGATTGTTGCCCTGTTGATGTGAGCAAGTCCATTATGTTTGATCATTACTCCCATGTTGCTGTTAGGATTCTGCTCTTCTTGCTCAGCATCAGTTCATGCAAATCCTTCCAGGCTTCCCTGAATTGCCATCCCTCCTGGTTTCTAATTGAACAATAGTGTTCCATCACATACATATACCACAGTTTGTCAAGCCATTCCCCAGTTGATGGTCACTCCCTCAGTTTCCATTTCTTTGCCACTACAAACAGAGCTGCTATGAACATTTTTGTGCAGGTGATGTTTTTACCCTTATTTATAATCTCTTCGGGGTATAGACCCAATAGCAGTATTGCTGGATCAAAGGGTATGCACATTTTCTGTTGCCTTTTGGACATAATTCCAACTTGCTCTCTAGAAAGTTTGGATGAGTTCACAGCTCCACCAACAATGTATTAGTGTCCCACATTTCCCACATCCCTTCTAACATTGATCATTGTCCTTTCTGGTTATATTGGCCAGTCACTTTTAAGTCATTTATAAGATCAGAAATAAAATTATAGTAGAACAGTAAGACTGAGAATATCAAAGACATAGAACAGCAACAGGTCATGATAAAATTACCTATTCAACATATGGTGTGCAAGTAAAGAAATTACACATGTAATGAATCAGGATGTAATATATAATCAACACAGGGCAGCTAGATGATATATTTGGTAAAATGCTGGACCTGGAGTCAGGAAAAAGCCATCTTTCTGAATTCAAATTTGATCTCAGATACTTACTAGCTGTGTGACCCTGGGAAAGTAACTTAATCCTGTTTGTCTCAGTTTCTTCATCTGTAAAATGAGCTGGAGAAGGAAATGGCAAATCATTTCAATAGGTTCACCAAGAAAACCCCAAATGGAGTCAAAAAGAGTTGGACACAATGAAAAATAACCATACAACAACAAAATGATCAATACAGTACTATCTTTTCTGTCAGAAAAGTAACAATCTTGTTGTCCACTAGAGAAATATCATTTTCTCTTCTTATTCCCTTTCCATGGAACCTTGAACCATTATCAAATAAACTGACATTTTTTTCTGTATGTCACTGTCAAATCTATAGCTCCACTCATTGCCCCTGTAACTTTTCAGACCAAAGTACCTGTTCCTGGTCACCATTTCAATGATATCTTTTGTTCTTCCATAAGAATGTTACCTCTTTGTAGAAAAGGACTGATTTTGCTCTTCTATTTGTTTTTTAATTGATATTTTATTTTATTTTTCCAATTGCATCTTATGAAAGTTTTTCAACATTCATCTACTTATGTATATTTTTAAGTTACATAATTTCTTTACACATTCCCTTCCAACTCACCCTCCCCTCAGCAGCAGTTTGGTGAATATTGTACATACATATTTGTGTTTAACATTTTTACAGATTAGTCATTTTCTGTATGAAGGATTAGGATTAAGGGAAAAGAAAGGAAACCATGAGATAGGAAAAAAAATAAGAGAAATTTTTATAATATGAATGTAGTATACATTTAGATTCTCTAAGTATTTTATTTCAATCTTTTAATATGGGTAGTTTGTATTTTTGTATATATTCATTCATTTCACCCAAGTTAACAAATTTACTGGTACACAGTTCAGCAAAATAGCTCCAAATTATTTCTGTAATTTCCTCCTCATTCCACCCTTTTCATTTTTGATACTGGTATTTTGGTTTTCTTCATACTTTTTTTTAAAAATCAGCTTAACCAATTTTTATCTATTTAATTGTTTTTTCCCCATAAAACCAACTCTTAGGTCAATGGTTTTCTTGCTTTCAGTTTTATCAACCTCTGCCTTGATTTTCAGAATTCCTAATTTGGTATTTAATTGGGCATTTTTTTAGTTTTTTATATTGCATACCAAATTTGTTGATCTCCTCATTCTCTATTTTAATCATATAAGTTTTTAAAGATATAAAGTATCCCCTAAAATTGATTTTTTTGCATCCCATAAATATTGGTATGTCTCATTGTTATTTTCTTGGTTGAAATTATTTTTTTAATGTTTGAAAGTGACTAATACACTTTATTTTTTGACATAGAAAGTCCTTGTCTAGCTTTCTTTTTTTAACTTTTTAAAATTTATTTATTTTCACATTACTACATTAGTCTTATAAAAGTAACCATAACCCACCCTCCCCCACAAAGATAGAGAAACCTCAAGAAAAATAAAGTGAGTGAAAACCAGAGTGTACTTCATTCTGTGCTCAAATACCATAGGTTCTGGGATGGATCACATTCTTTATCAAAAGTCCATCAGAGAAGTTACTTCAATTTTTTTCCCCTACAATTGCAATTGCTAGCAGTATTTTTCTCTATCCTGTTCCTCCCCATTCCTATTTATTTATTCTATTCTCTCATTCATCTTTCACCCTGTCCCTCTCAAAAGTGTGTTGTATCTGACTTCCCTCTCCCATGATCTTCCTTCTCTTATATAGGCCCTCCTCCTGTCCCCTTTCTCCCATCCCTTTCCTCTCCTTTTTTCCTGTAAGGTAAGATAGGTTTCTATACCCTATTGACTATTTCTCATTTCTTCCCTGAGCTACTTCCATTGAGAATGACGACATTCATTCCTCTTCACCTCCCCCGTTCCATTCCATTTCAAAAGCTTTTTCTTGCTTCTTTTACATGAAATATCTTAGCCCATTATACCTCCCCTTCCCTTTCTCCCAGGACATTCCATTGACTCCATCTTTGTAATATATTATACCTTTTTATTCAGCTCTCTCCTGTGTTTTGTCTATATATGCTCTTTCTAACTTCTCTAATAAATGAGAAAGTTCATTTGAGTTATCAGTATCATCTTCTGATACAGGAACACAAGCAGTTCAACATCATTAATTCTCTCATACCCATCCACATTATCTGTGCTTTACCTGAATTATGTACTTGAAGATTAAACTTTCTCTTGAGTTCTGGTTGTTTTAACAGAAAAATTTGAAAATTCCCTATTTCATTGAATGCCATCCTTTTCCCCTGAAAGAGTATATTTAGTTTCTCTGGGTAGTTGTTTATTGATACTTGTAATCCAAGTTCATTTGCCTTCTAGAATAATATATTCCAAGTCCTCACCCTTAATGTAGATGCTGGTAAATCTTGTGTAATCCTGACAGTGCTCTATATTTGAATCATTTCTTTCTGGCTACTTGTAATATTTTTCTTTGACTTGTGAGTTCTGGAATTTGGCTATATTATTCCTGGGAATTTTTATTTTGGGGATGTCTTTCAGTAAGTGATTGGTGGGTTCCCTCAATTTCTATTTTACCCTCTGCTTCTAGGATATTTGGACAATTTTCATGCGGAATTTCTTTATAAATGAAGTCTATGGGGCAGCTAGGTGGTGCAGTGGATAGAGCACTGGTCCTGGAGTCAGGAGTACCTGAGTTCATATCTGGCCTCAGAAACTTAATAATTACCTAGCTGTGTGGGCTTGGACAAGCCACTTAACCCCATTGCCTTGCAAAAACTAAAAAAAAATGACGTTTAGGCTCTTTTCATGGTCATGACTTTCAGATAGCCCAATAATTTTTAAATTATCTCTTCTGGATCTGTTTTCTAGGCCAGTTGTTTTTCCAAAGAGATGTTCCATATATTCTTCTAGTTTTTTCCATTCTTTTAGTTTTGTTTTATTGTTTCTTGATTTCTCACAAAGTCACCAACTTCCCTTAGCTCCATTCTATTTTGAAGGAGTTATTTTCTTCAGAGAGCCTTTTAATCTCCTTATCCATCTGGCCAGTTCTAATTTTTAAGGCATTCTTCTCCTTATTGACTTTTTGGACTACTTTTTCCATAAACTGTTTTTAAGATATGATATTCTTCAGTTTTTTTATATCTCTTTCACCAAGCTGCTCAGTTGGTTTTCATGGTTTTCCCTGCATCGCTCTCATTTCTCTTCCCAGTTTTTCCTTTATTCCCCTTACTTGATTTTCAAAATCTTTTTGAGCTCTTCCATAGCCTGAAATCAATTCATAATTTTCATGAAGGCTTTGGATACAGAAGCTTTGACTTTGTTATCTTCTGAGTGTATGTTTTGATCCTTCCTGGAACCAAAATAATTGTCTTTGGTCAGATTCTTTTTTCTATTGTTTATTCATTTCCCCATTCTATTACCTGATTTTAACTTTTTTGGGGGACTACTCCCCCCCCCCAGAGAGCTCAATTCCTTCAAGGTCTTATGAGAGGCTCTGACTGCTCTCCTGACTTCTGCTGTGGTATGTGAATGACCACAAGCACTCTCCTCTACCCTGGAGCCATGAGGAGGGTCCCTGTTCCAATATGGAAGTATTGGGCCCCAGATTGCGTCCTGGATATGAGTATAGTCAAAAGAACAGAGTCTTACCCCAGGGATAGCAGTGACCTTTGTGATCTCCCCCAACCTCCTTACTGTCCATGGGCTGAGAGCTCTGGAAGCAGCTGCTGGGTGACTCTGCAGGTTCTTGAGAGAGACACAAACCTGTGCTGGTTTGTGCTCTGCACTGACTTTGATGTGACAAGAGTTTTCCTGCTGACATTCCAAATTGTTCTTGTCAATCTCTGGGCTGAGAGGTCTGGAAATCCCCTGTGCTATCACAGACCCTAGTGCCTCCAGGGACCCACGTCCACCATGGGCTGTTCCTGGAAGGCTGGAACTGGTTTGCTCTGGTGCAGCAGGGCCCAGCTGTTCTGTGGCCCTTTACAATCTCAGTGGAATAGACCCTTCCCCTGGATCTTTCAAGTTGTCTTGGGCCAGAAAATTGTTTCCCTCAGTCTTTCTGTGAGTTCTTCCACTCTAGAATTTGGTTAGAGTCATAATTTTAGGGCAGTTGGAGTGGTCTGGGGAAGAGTTTCTGGGAATTCCTGCCTCCACTCTGTCATCTTCATTCTTTCCTGGATGAAATGATTGATTATTTCTCTGATTTGTTGTTTGATCCACTTGTTCTTTAAAATTGAGTTATTTCATTTCTAAATAATTTTTTGGTTTATCTTTCCATGTCCCTTTATTACATAAAATTTTTATTGCATTGTGATAAGAAAAGTATGCATTTATTATTTCTGCCTTTCTGTATTTGATCATAAAGTTTTTAATGCCTTAGTAAATGGTTAATTTTGGTATAGGTGCCATGAATTGCTGAGGAAAAAAGTATATTCTTTTCTATCCTCACTTAGTTTTCTCCAGAGATTTACCATAACTTAGTTTTCTAAGATTTTATTCACTTTCTTAACTCCTTGTTTATTTTGTGATTAGATTTATTTAGTTCTGAGAGAAGGAAGTTGAAGTCCCCAATTATTAAAGTTTTACTTTCTATGTCTTATAATTCACTCAGCTTTTTTCTTAGGAATTTAGATGCTCTACCACCAGGTGCATCTATGTTTAATAATGATATAGCTACTTTACCCATGATACCTTTTAAGAAGATGTAGGTTCCTTCCTTAGCCATTTTAATGAGATCAATTTTTGCTTTTGCTTTATCTGAGATCAGGATCACTACTCCCGATTCTTTTTTTTTTTTTACTTCAACTGAAGCATAATAGTGTGTATCTCTACTTCAAAAGTGTTTCTTGTAAACAACATATTGTAGGATTCTGGTTTTCAATTCATTCTGCTATCCACTTGTTTCATGGGAGAGTTCATCCCATTCACATTTACAATTAAGATTACTAATTCTGTATTTCCTACCATGTTATCTTTCCCCATTTATATTTTTCTCTTTCCTTTCCTCTTATTCCTCATCACCCAAAAGCTCATTTTAATTATACCTTCATGCTACCTTTTATCACTCCCTTATTTTTTTTCTTTCCTTCCCCCCTCCCCATACGTCCATGTAGAGTAGGATAGATTTTTAAACCCAAGTGGGAATGTATCTTATTCTCTCTCTGGGTCTATTGAATAGAATTTACTCAGTATTCACACCATCCTTCCTTTCTTTCTATTGTAATATGCCTCTTCACCTGGTGTTATTTATCCACTAATGCTTAGCCTTCTCCTTATTTTTGTATTTTTATTGTTTTAATTTGTTCTTGTACTTATGTTCCTTTTATCAAATTATACTCTTTTTATCTGACCTGGTAGAAATACTATCAATCAAATTACTATCAATCAAGGGTTGATTGATTGGTTGCTTGGTTGATTGAAAAGCAGCATTGCCTCATAGTCACTTCTCAAGAAACATTAATTACATCAAATTATAATCACTTTATACCTTACCCCTTTTCAAGTACCCTGTATGGACATACAATCCTCATGAGCCAAAGCATCATGTGAAGTCAAATCAGTTCATGAGTCATGTGTACCACCACCCCAGCATACTTTCTCCCACATTGCCCCCCACCTTAGCTCCCCAACCATGGTACTTAAACTATCATTAAATAAAGTATGAATTAAGATAAACTCACATTCTAATATCTTTATGTCCACCCTTTTTAAGTTGGTTTCCACCCTATGGCCCTATGATACTACAAACCTTTAAGTATTTAGTAAAGTTATTTCTGATTTAATTAACTATAAAGTCTCCAAGTACTGTAAGAACTGGGACACTCTGAAGGACTATCTTATGAATTTTGCAATTGATTGTAAGGTGTGGGAGCCACTGGCTCAGGACTGCCCAGCATAAAATGTCCTCATCAGAGAAAGTGCTAAACTCTATGAACAAGACAGAATCAAAGTGTCAAAGGAAACTGAGGCACATAAATTTAGACTAAACACCCCAGCTTTTCATCTGGCCTATTTGTCTCAAACATAGTAATGTCATCTTGGTCCTTTTTAATGGAAAAACAAGAACCAACCATACCAATATCCTCTAAATCCAATCTCTCCAATTATATTCAACCCTTTAAGTATCCTAAGAGAAATACAATTCTCAAGAATTACAAGTATTATATCTTCCCTTGTAGAGCTGTATACAATTTGATGTTCTTGACTAACATTTTTATGCATCTCGTGAGTCTTGCATTTGGGAATGTGGTGTGATATGTTTCCAAGGAAAACTAGTACCTCTGGTATGAGGGCTACCAAGTCATTTACAGGTCTACTTTCCACCTTTGTTGTCCACCTGAGCCACCTAATTCTCACCTGTGGCTCCAAGAAACTATAGCATGCACAGCAGCCACAGACTAGTCAAACATTTTGGCAAATGGTCTAAAATCAGACTGAGGGTAAATAAGGGGACTCAAACCCATCAGTGAGTTGGAGGGGTTTCTTCCCCAAGCATGTGAAGTCTTCTACTGGGAGAAGGGGCAGATGAAAACAATTAGTTCCAATAGTCATGAAGACAACTGAAGCAGGCATTGTGTTGTGCTTGGAGCATAGTTATACATCAAAGATGTCAAGTTCTACCACTGCATCTAGAACCATCACTAGTTGTCTTGACTCTGTCTTGCCACTGGACAATGATGACTTTGGAAGAGAGAATAAGGCCAATGACTTTGTGCCACTCAGTCTTATTTAAATCCAATTTTTGCAAGTATTAAAAGACATCAGCCTTGCTATTTTACCGTCTCTATCTAAAAGTGTATGGAGATAAGTGATGAAGCATCAGGCACAGATATATTGGGTGCTGTAGTCACAATACTGCACACAGACACCCCAGGTCATTGGGTCATTTCCTCACAGGAAGCAGCAGAGGGATTCAGCAGCCCCCTGGGAGTCTGAGAAGCCCTTTTAAGCATTATACTGCTCACTTCCTGATATAAAGAAGGGGTTGTAAAAATTTCCCCCAAAATTGTTGGCTTACCCAACCCTGGTCTGATTGTTGTGACAATTACTGTGGCAAGTATCAATTACTGACTACCACACTGTAGTCAAACCTTTTTCAAAGAAGATTCCATTCACCATCAGTGCATGCTCATATTGGTCTGATCAGCCACAATTAGACACACTTTTACTCATTTCTAACACAGTGATGTCATTTTGGTCTTCTTTGATAATGTCCTTGAAGGACAAGGATCTACCAAGAAGTAGTGGACCAGTGGAATAGGTGAGGTTCACAAATCAAATAGTAAATTACTTTAGTAATCTACTGTTTGATGAATCTAAAGACTCAGCTTCTGGGCTGTGAGCTCAGTAACTGACAAAGCCTGCTGGAAAAAATGGAAAATAGTATGGTAAAAACTAGGCCATACCCTATACTAAGGTTGAAATGGGTACATGATTGAAATATAAACCAATTAGAAGAAAAAGGAATGGTTTACCTGACAGATTTACAGTGAGAAGAATTTATAACTAAAGAAATTCAAGCTGGATAATTTCAATTACATTAAACTCAAAAGTTTCTGAACAAACAAAACTAATACAACTAAGATTAGAAGGAAATCAGAAAGCTGAAAGACACTTTTTTGTAACCAGTGTCTTCAGTTATAATTTTAAAATATACAGAATTAAATCAAATTTATAAAAATACAAGTCATTACCCTATTGATAAATTCTCTATTTTTTTTTTTAGTTTCTTTTGCAAGGCAATGGGATTAAATGGCTTGCCTAAGGCCACACAGCTAGGTAATTATTAAGTGTTTGAGGCCGGATTTGAACTCAGGTACTCCTGATTCCAGGGCCTGTGCTCTATCCATTGCGCCACCTAGCTGCCCCAGCACTACCTAGCCACCCCGATAAATTCTCAAAAGATAATGAACAGGCAATTTTCAGATGAAGAAATTAAAGTTATCTGTAGTCACAGGAAAAATGCTTTCACTAGCTATTAGAGACATACAAATCAAAACAACTCTGATATACCACCTCACACCTATAAGACTGACTAATATAACAGAAAAGGGAAATGATCAATATTGGAGGAAATGAAAATGGATTCACTAATGCACTATTGGTGGGATTATGACCTGATCCAACTATTCTGGAGAGCAATTTAGGACTATGTCCAAAGGGCAGGAAAACTGTGCATACCCTTTGACCCAGCAATACCACTACTAGATCTGTGTTGTAAAGAGAGCATAAAAAAGTGGGAAAGACCTGAAACTCTTTTTGTTACAGCAAAGAATTATAAATTTGGGAATGGGGGAAAGCAGAGCCGAGATGGCAAAGTAAAGCAGGAATCCCAGAAACTCATTCCCTAAAAGCCTCCAAAAGTCATCAAATTATGACTACAGTCAAAATCTAGAGGGTTAGAACCCACAGAAAGATTGAGTGATGCAATTTCCCAGTCCAAGATTACTTAGAAGTTATGCAGGAAAGGTCTGTTTCACTGGGACAGGGGGTTGGAAAGAGCCACAGCTGCAGTGCAGCACAACCAGGCCAGGGGCATGGGTCTGAGGCAGAGGGGGCAATTTCCAGACCTCTTGGTCTAGGGATCACTGAGGACAGCTGGAAGGGGTGGCAAGAAAACTCTAGCACTCCAGAGTGGAGGTTAGACTCAGAGCAGCCCTGCGGTGAGAACCTTCAATGGGAATCAGCGGAACCACCCAGCATTCCCAGAGCCCTCAGTCCACAGCCAATAAGGGCATCAGGGGAACCTGCAGAGGTCTCTCTGCTCTCCCTGGGGCATGACTCTGTTGTTTGCCCACACTTAGATCCAAGTTGCACTTTTGCCTTCCATACTACCATAGAGTAGCAGGGACCTTCCTCATAGCTCTAGGGCAGAAGAGAAGGCCTGTGGTCATCCACATCCCAAAGCACAGGTAAGAGAGCAGTCAGAGCCTCTCATAAGACCTTGGAGGAATTAAGGTCTCTGTGGATTTTATGTCCATGGAGGTAACCCCACCCTCACACCAAAGTTTTTTTAGTGCAGTAAATCAGTCATAGGCTGAGGAAACGAACAGACAACAAAACAGAAGAATCTGACCATAGAAAATTGCTTTAGTCTCATGGAAGACCAAAATATATACCCAGAAGATGACAAAGTTGAAGCTTCAGGATCCAAAACCCCCAAGAGAAATACAAAATGGGCTCAGGCTATGGAGGACCTTAAAAAAAGACTGTGAAAAACAATTAAGGAAGATAGAGGAAAAACTGGGAGGAGAAATGAGAATGATGCAGATAGATCATGAAAACAAAATCAACAGCTTGGTGAAAGAAATACAAATAAAACCTGAAGAAAATAATATGTTAAAAACCAATTTAGGCCAAATGGAAAAAAGCAACACAAAAGGTAAATGAGAAGAATGCCTTAAAAAATAGAATTGGCCAGCTGGAAAAGGAGATAAAAAAAAACTGTCTGAAGGAAAAAACTTATTCAAATGCAGAATGCAACTAAAGCAATCTGATGACTTCACAAGAAATCAGGAAGAAATAAAACTATTCCTCCAAAAAAAAAAAAACCTCAAGAAGAAAATGTGAATATCTCCTTGGAAAAACAACTAACCTCAAAAACAGATCCAGAAGAGGTACTTTAAAAATTCTTGAGCTACCTGAAAGTCATGATCAGGAGAAGAGTCTAGACCTCATTTTTCAAGAAATAATACAGCAAAATTGCCCTGGGATCCTAGAAGCAAAGGCTAAAATAGAAATTGAGGGAATTTACCAATCACCTCCTGAAAGAGATCCCAAAAGAAAAATGTCCAGGAATATTATAACCAAATTCCCAAACTCCCAAGTCAAAGAGAAAATTCTAAAAGCTACCAGAAACAAAACAATTCAACTACTGTGGTTCCATAGTCAGGATTACACAGTCTCTGGCAATATCTACATTAAGGGATTATAGGGATTGGAATACAATATTCCGGAAGGCAAAGGATGTTGGTTTACAACCAAGAATCAACTACCTAGCAAAACTGAACATCCTCTTTCTGGGGAAAAGATGGACTTTCAGTGAAACAAGGGACTTTGAAACTTTCCTTTTGAAACAACCAGAACTAAACAGAAATTTGATCTCCAAGTAGAAGACTCAGGGGAAACATAGAGGGATTGGACAAGAAGGACTAACTATGATGACCTTAGTGATGTTGAACTGTTTGTATGGGAAGAAGAAATTGATAACTCATATGAATTTTCTCATGTATAAGAACAATTAGAATGAGAATATGTAGACAAGGCACAGGAAGGAGCATTGCATATCATGACATAATATAGTAAAAAGATGGAGTCAGTGGGTGATAAAGGAAAGTACTAGGAAGAAGGGAAAGGAGATGAAGAAGGGACTAAGATATTTCACATGAGTAAAGAAAAAGCTTTTACAATGGAGTGGAATAGGGGAAGGAGAGGGGGAATGAGTGAGCATTCATTCTCATCAGAAATGACTCAGAGAGGAAATAACATACACACTTAAAAGCATATAGAAATCTATCTTCCCCTAGAGAAAAATGAGAGGAAAGGGATGGAATAAAGGGGAATGGGGGGGAAGTAGGTTATAGAGGAAAGGGAATATTGTGGGAGAAGGTACTAAAGGAGAGAGAGAGAATAGAATAAATGAGAGTGGGGAGGAATAAAGTGGAGGGAAATACAACTAGTTATAGCAACTGCGGGAAAAATATTGAAGCAACTTCCGTGGTGGACTTATGCTAAAGAAGGCAAATCATCTCAGAGACAGAGCCATTGGAATCTGAACACAGACTGAAGAACATTTTTTTCTCTCACTATTCTTGAGGTTTCTCATCTTCTTGGGGGGGGGTTGTTTACTCTCACAACAAGATTATTGTAATAATATAAAATAAATAAACAACAAAAAAAGAATTTAGAGGATGCCCATCAATTGGGGAATGGCTGAACAAGTTGTGGCACATGAATATAATGGAATATTATTGCTCTATAAGAAGCAATAAGCATGCAGATTTCAGAAAAACTCGGAAAAACTGATGCTGAGTGAAGTGAGCAGAACCAGAACACTGTACACCTTAACAGCTCCAATGTTTGATAATCGATTATAATGAACTTAGCTCAATTCTAAAAGACCTGTGATGAAAAATGCCATCTATATCCAAATAAAGAACTATGGAATCTGAGTACAGATAAAAAATACTATCTTCACCTTTTTAATTTTGTTTTTTTTTCTTTATGTTCTAATTCTTTCATTGTCCAATATAGAAATATGTGTGATACAACTGTCCATGTATAATCTATATCAGAGTCAGGGGAAGTGAATATAGGAGGTTGAAAAACTTAACAAAAATGAATGTTGAAAATTATCTCTGCCTATAATTGGAATAAATAAATTTTTAAAATTATACCTAGAGAGGAAGTGATCCATTTCCTTGGGGAATGGTTGTAATCTCAGACCCCAAAACTTGGCTCATGGACCCTAGCCCTAGGCACTAGGAGAAAGTGAACCTGAGAAAAGTGGTAGTCTTGACATTAGACCTGGCCTGCTTGACAGTTTTATAAAAAAATCACCAAAAATTAAATTCTGAGGTTCATGTAATGAGGAAGTATGAACAGTAATAGAGACACCTTAGGGCAAAGTCATTCCATCCTATTTACAGTTCTGAGCAAAGGACACAATCTCATGGTTTCTCTACTGGAAGAGAAGGGAACTTTTCTGACACAAAAAGGTTTAGAGTCCCTTTTTCTGGAGCCTTATTTTCTAGAGAAGATATTAAGGGAACTAAATCTTACTGCCGTCTCCTAGAGGAAGAATTTATCTCTATGACTTAGCTTTCCCTGTAGACTTTGTGAGTCATGGATCCCTTTGACAATCTGATAAATGCTATGGATTCCTTCACAGAATAATGTTTTAAAATGCAAAAAAATAAAATATTTAGGATTATAAGGGAAACCAATTATATTAAAATGCAGTCATCAATTTTTTAAATTTCATGAACCCCAGTTTAAGAACTCTGTTTAAAGAGAAAATGCCTTTTGATGTAAAAAGGAAACAAAAACCATAAAGAAATCTCTTTCCTGAGATGGAAATGGAAGAACTATAGTAGGCTCTTAATGAAACCCTATTCCTAGAAGCTTCAACAAGGAAGAGGAGCCCGAGTCCATTGTTATCTAGCATATTCCAGCATCAGGAATCTGCTTTGACATTTTTACAGAAATGAATTACTTTTTCTATTAGTTTTAAGGCAGAAAAGAAAAGATTATAGAATTTCTTCTGATCCTTTGTTCATCCTCTGGTCTGGTCACTGAGTAGCCTACTGTTCTGAATCTGTATGGATTTTATAGTCATTTCATCCTGGCACAGTTCTGTGTTCTATTTATTTTTACAATAGATAAAAGTTGCTCTTTCCTAAACATCAGCAGGTTTGGCATAATTCTAGAAAGCTTTATCAGATCCTTCAAAGTGCTGAAGCAGCAAGGAGACCATAGAGAAAATACTTACCAAAGGGATCCATGACAAAGACAAGTTTCTGGGATCTTCTAGAACAAGGTCAGGGAATGTATGACCTGCATGGCTCATGGTCTGGCACTGCCATGGCAACCATAGGCCAGACTCCAAATTCAATAAATCTAGGAAGTTATTTAGGAGTGAATTAATTAAATGTTTGATCAAATGTAGGGTCCCTTGACAGAAAAAAGGTTCTTCACCCCAGTTCTAGAGATTTTATTTTAGAAGAGGCCAATTCTTTATAGTTTATCTTTTGCATCAAAGAAAGTGAAGGGCTAAAACTATCTCTGTGATACTGAGTGCAAATTCATTTGGAATGAATTGGAATGGAACACAGAGGACTGTCCATCCAAAAGTCTTTCATTCAAGTTAACAAAGAGAAAACTCAACTCCTGAAATTCAGTCCTTCCTGTCTGTTAAACAGTTCAGAAATTGGGGAAGAGACCCTGCATTGAATGAAGATTACTTTCAGATTCTCCAGGGATGCCCCATATATTTATCCAGGGAAATTCTACACAGTATGAGGGATGGAGGTCTGCTGCTGAAAAACAGTACATCACTTGAAGCCTGGTTCCCTGGGAAAAAAACAGAAGTTACCCCAACCTAATAATATTTCTATTTCTAAATCTGACATTTTATGTTCTACAGTCTCTCCCAGTTCTAAAAGTGTATTGCCTTGTTAGGCTCATTCTCATTATTATTTTTATTATTATTATTATTATATATTATAATTACTATTATCTTTTTTAGTTATAGTAGTAAAACAACTACTTTTATAGAATACTTTATAGATTTAGCTCATTTTATAGACTTAGCTCATGGAACAACCTTGTGAAGTAGATAATACTATTATTCCCATTTTACAGATGAGGGATCTGAGGGAGTTTAAGGAATTGGGCTAGTAGGGTCATGTAACTAGTAAATGTCTGAGACAGGATTTTAACTCAGGGCTGCTCCTTCTATGGTGCCATCTAGATTCTTTAAGTCTCATGAGGGAAAAAATAATCATAGATTTAGGAACTTTTTTCAAGGAACTCTATTCCAAAATGAGTAGAGGACAAATTTAGGGCAAAAGAGGTGAAGAGATCTGGGGTTAAAGAGCGTTCAGGGACAACTGCACCTCCATATAAGGACCATGCAATTCAGACCTGTAATTCACGTTTTTTCTACTTATCCAGAAAACCAGCAGAGCTGTCTGAGCTCATCTTATTTCCCTAAGTCTATTTTTAAAATTCCTAGGTAGGAGTTAGCAACATTTTAGCTATAAATAGAGGCCACAGATTTTATGATCAGAGAAAATGAGTCCATCATATTTTTTAAAAGCACACACATACTATTTATAGTGTAAGAATTTTTTACAGCTGAAACATAGTCTGAAAATTCTCAATTATTTTCCTCTTGACCTTATAAGAAAACTTATCAGGCAAGGGGAAAGAATGTCACTTCAAATCACTTGTACTCTGAAAGCCCACCTTGCAGAAGAAGGGATAATTCAAAATGTATGAAATTGACAATTCTTTGAGAAAAAAAAGGAAATCGCTCTAATGGAAATTGAAGAATAAATATTTCCTATGATCTTAACAATTGTTTAGATGATAAAATCATTTTAAGTAATTCATTCTAATATCCCCAATGCATTTCAGAAGATAGCCCAGGAAAAAAAGGGCTTACATCAATGAGCAGATGTCAGATCTGACATCAAAGACTGGAGTCCTGAGAAATACATACTTTGTTCACATGCCTGGCTTTCAGGGAGCCACATGATACAACCCCTAGCCCCCATCCCACAACCTCATTCAAACACAGAAAAGGGGAAGGGAGGGGCTCAGGTGAATTGGAAGATGTATTCCCTATCAGGTCTGGATAAGTTGAAAAACAACTATAGAGTCATTATAACTCTTGATTTATCTGAGGGTTATTAAGAGAACAGAGAACATTTGTAGGCAAAGTCTATAAAGGAAAAATAGCAAACATTCTTGAGTTAGAAAGGAGTAGAGAAAGGGAAAACTTGAAGAGGGAAGAGATCATGAAGATTATATGACCTTACCTGGGCATTCTGGAAAGGGAGGGACTGAGGTCCAGAAAGGATGAGGACAAACTGGCTGCAGGGCAGGCTGGACCCAGTAACAAGACGTGAACTGAAATTTTAGTTCTTTTACTCTGGATCCAGGATTCCTTCAATCACATAATGTTATGCCATGTTCAGGAATTAATATATTTTTTGATTTAATTGATTAATATGGCAAAGTGAAGGGACCTAAGCAGATTCAATTTCCCTTATAACACTTTTTAACAACAATTAGAAGTTCTATATGAAATATAGAAGAAAAACACAACAGCTTATCTATTTCATAAAGGATATCACAAATAGACAGAACCTGAAGTAAAGTCTGCTCAGGGAATATAGAGGCCTCTATAAGGAGATGGAGCAAGGAAACTTGCCAAAACCAACATGCCTGGGGCCTGAGGCTGCCCCAGGAGATCACTCTGAAGCCAGCACCAACTCTGGTGAAGCCAAGAGACAGAGCTTTGGTTCTTGTTATATCCTTTCAGTAAATATCCCTTAATAAAAGCTAAATGATATGAATTGGCTAGACCAATAGTGATGGGAATGAGGGATTATTGACTGGTAATTTATATTGGATTTGATTTGATATGCACTATAGAAGAGCCCACTTTCCCATGGGAACCACTGAAACCCTATGGGGCAGGAGTGGCTAGGTGGTGCAATGGATAGAGCACCAGCCCTGGAGTCAGGAGTACCTGAGTTCAAATCCAGCCTTGGATACTTAATAATTACCTAGCTGTGTGGCCTTGGGCAAGCTACTTAACCCTATTGACTTGCAAAAACTGAAAAAACAACCTTATGGGGAAGAAATAGTCAGGTAGACCTCTGGGGAACCAAGTTGTTACTGGAAGTAGGAACTGGTATTAGGATTCCTAGAATTTTAAAGACTACATATATACATATGTATGGGTATTTATATAGAATAAATATATTATTTACTTATAATGCAGCATAATATATGTTATAGATATATGTATATATTCATTTGTGTATATTTATTGCATGTATTATGTATATAAGTAATAAAAATTATCTGAACCTAGAGTTAAAGAGGAGAAGCAATAGTTTTTACAATGGCATCCAGTGGTTAGAAACTTATTAGGAGTCACAGAGATCAGATCCTACCTCAACCATTTAGTAGCTATATAAACCTAAGGAAATCATTTATTTTCTATTAGCCTCAATTTTCCTATCTATAAAAAGCAGTAAGGTGGTGCAGTGGCTAGAGTCCTAGCTATGGAGACAGGAGGATGGGAATTCAAATCCAGCCTCAGACAATTGACTTTTACTAGCTGTGTGACCTTGGGCAAGTTACTTAATCCTAATTGCCTCTCATCAAGGACCATTTCCAGTTGTCCTGATTCATATCTAGCCACTGGACCCAGATGACTCTGGAAGAGAAAGTGAGGCTGGTGACTCAGCATAGCACCCCTCACTCAAATCCAATTCATGTGCTTCTCATGATATCACCTCCCCGATGTCATTGTCTTCTTTGAGAATGAAGGACAAACATCATCATCTTCAAAATGGGTATAAACACAGCACCTACCTCTCAGGGTTGTTTGAGGATCACAGGAGATGTGTATAAAGCACTTGGCAAGTTTTTAATAATATCTGCTACTTAAATGCTAGTTATGATTAGGAGATGATAAAAATTTACAATGATCCATTTTGCTCCCTGTTGTTGATTTTGTCTAAAATGTCTATTAAAATATAGTAATAATTTCCTGGAGATTCTTTATATATGAAAATTGTGATAAAAGAATCAAACCATAGGCAATACAAAAGGAATTAGAAAGACTCAACAGAGAGCTTATAAAACTATGGCATCTTACCAAATGATGAATTGCACACAAAAGCATTTTAAACTATATCATTTATGATTTTATGACCAGAAAAGAGGGCGTGCAGTGATAGAAGCAGGAGTAATTGTGAATGCATGAACAGAATCTGTATTAAGGTGTGCAATTAATTAATTATTAAAAGAACTAGAGGGAGATCTCTGATGAATTGGTAGATCCTCTAGAAATGCTTTAGAGAAGGATATGCATAAGAATCTCAAAGTGTAAGGAAACATGATTGAAGGTACTGCTATTGATCAGAAATCCACTAGAATATTCTTCACAGGTCCATACAAAATGTGAAGTATATAGAAGGTTTATATACAGTATGCAGGACATAGCAAGTATATACATAGTTAAGTGATACTTTTTAGATTGTAATACATATTAAACTTCTGTAATTAATAAAATGAGTGAAGTGGGGCAGCTAGGTGGAACAGTGGATAAAGCATGGGCCCTGGAGTCAGGAGTACCTGGGTTCAAATCTGGTCTCAGACATTTAATAATTACCTAGCTATGTGGCCTTGGGCAAGCTACTTAGCCCCATTGCCTTAAAAAAAAAAAAAAATCTAAAAAAATAAATAAATAAAATGAGTGAAGTATAGCTCAAAATCTTAAAACAATTTCTCTAGGTCAAGAAGCAGAAAAGATATAAGGTTTTGAGAAGGAAATCTGTTAGTGTCAAGATGTTAATAGAAACATCCACCTATCTGGATCTCAATTTTCTGTTATAAATAGGAGTTAAATTAGATGTTCTTAAAAATCCCACCTAACATAAAACGGTAATTAGTATTTGCTAAATGTCTACTTGATACAGAACACCAGACTAAAAACTGGAGATAGATAGAAAGAGAGCACTTTGGTCTTCAAGAACTGTACAATATATTAGGAATATAATATATGTATACAAATAACTATAATACAAGATAGAATATTTTAAATGACTATGTGAACAGAACAAGTTAAAAAAGAATGACTTTAAAGAGATCATAAAAGTTTTCATATAAGATGTACTTAAGCTGAACCTTAAAAAACCTGAAGGATGGAAATAGGGTGAGATGGGGAGGGGAGGGACGTGAGGTGCAGAAGTTTATTCTAGGCTTTTGGGGTAGAATGTGCAGTTGTATAAAGGTGAATGAAGGCAAGAGAAGTTTGAAGAATGGCTTGGCTGTTGAATAGTTGAACAAAGGGGAAGATGCAAGATGGCTGGAACCATAATATGAAGGATCTTGATAACTAGTTAAAGAGTTTGTATTTTAGTTTAGGATCTGTTTTGTAATATATGTTATGGATGACCATGAAAAAAATTGTAATATATGTTATGGAGATGAGACTCAAAGAGATACTACCCCATAATCTACCAGTTATTGACTTTTTTTTTAACTTGGCTTTTTCCTCCTTCTGAGAAAAAGAAGCTGGAAGAAAAGATTTTACTACTCATCTTGTTCCCAATACTCCACAAAGAAGTAGGAACACAGAGCACCATTCTGTGGCTCTGCACACTCCAGTTATGGGAAATAGGATTAAGGAGCTTAAACATGACTCCTCTCTTTGAGAAGTCATGAAGTGTATTTGTGATATTGCATAACAGTCACAATGAGTTTGAGGGATAGTTCAGGGCTTGGGTGTTACCTTCTTCTTTATGGAAAGGGTAGAAAGTTGAGAAAGAAACTGATCTTATTCCCCACTGTAGACAGGTCAGGAATCTGCCTCCTTACAAGTTTTGTTTTTAATTGCTTGCCATTGTTTTCATTAATTATGAACTGGTTTGTTTTTTGGATTTTTTGTCTTTGAATAAAATAAAACAAAGTGATCCCTAATCTGGTATGATTAATTATGAGAGTATATAGAGATTTATAGAGAGGTTTTGTTCCTTATGAAGGGACCAGGATCACATCCTTACCTCACTGAAGTGTGAGGAAGAAGTGAGAGGAAGAAGTGAGAGGAAGAACTTAACTGATCCTATTTGGAAGACTCAAAGGCAATGGAGGAATATTGACATCATACTCCTAGATAATCATGTTTCCATAAACAGGAGAGTCTATAAATAGGGAGATACACAATACAATTAATATATATATATACATATATGTGTATCTTATATACACATACATATATTTATATATGTATGTGTATATATACCCACATACTTAAATGTAATAGACTCCCTGAAGGGAGTCATACTATCCTTGTACTATAAGGAAAATATTCTTTTTCCTTCCTCATATACTCTACAATTGTGTGACTATGTATATGGTATGATGGTGTGTGTGTGTGTGTGTGTGTGTGTGTGTGTAGTATGTGTTTGTGTGTGTATGTATGTAGATTAGATCTAGAGTAAGGCAACTGGTGGCTTAATGGATATAGCACTCAGCCTGGAGTCAGAAAGACTTGAATTCAAATCCAACCTCAGAATTTTCTTCCTTTGTACCCTTGGGAAGTCACTTAACCTCTCATTGTCTGATAAAAGGATCCACTGGATCTACTGGAGAAGGAAATGGTAAACCAATTCGGTATCTTTGTCAAGAAAATCCCTATAGTCCATGGAGGTCACAAAGAATCAGATACCATTGAACAACAAAAGACAGAATAGGTTACATTATTACTTCATTAATATTAACAGTGAAAGTGCCCTTTAAAGGAAAATGTTTTCCTGTTGCTCAATCATTTTTCAGCCATGTCCAATCCTTCAAGATCCAATTTGGGGTTTTCTTGGCAAAGATTCTAGAGTGGTTTGCAATTTCTTTCTCCAGCTCATTTTACAGATGAGTAAACTGAGACAAGCAGGATGGTCACATAGCTAGTAAGTTCTGACCCAGATTTGAACTTATTAAGATGAGCACTCTATCCAATGCTGCCCTAAAGAAATATAATTCCCTTCAAAATATTATATTAATATGGGAATGCTTTACATGATTGTACATTTATGATATATATCAAATTGCCTTCATTCTCAAGGAGGGAGAAGAAGAGGGAAGGAAAGAATTTGGAACTCAATTTTTAAAAAAAAGATGCGCATGTAATTGAGGGGGGAAATTAAATAAAGGTTTTAAAAAATCTTATTGTGGAGATCAGGCAATCAGAGGTTAAGTGACTTCCCAAGGGTACAAATCTCCTGATTCATTGTTACTATAGAAAATAGTCACTGAAAATGTTTCAGCAGGTTAAGTAGTGTGATTGAAATAGTATATGAGAAATGAATGAAGGAAGCTTTTATTTTTTATTTGGTTTTTGTTTTTTTTTTGCAAGGCAAAGTGTTTAGGTGACTTGCCTAAGATCACACAGCTAGATAAGTATTATGTGTCTGAGGCTGGATTTGAACTGAGATCCTCCTGACTCCAGGGCTGGTGTTCTATTCAATGTGCCACCTAGCTTCCCCTAAGGGCAAGAGTATTACAGTAATGATGAGTAGGGAAGGTCAAAGTAGTATAATTGGGAAGAGGGACTGGGTGTATATAGATAATTAACTTTATGCTGTCATATACCCTGAAATTCCATTCCCCCTTAGAGTCAGCTGGTAATACTATGTGTGCTGAGCCTAAAATTAGGAAGTATTAAAAACTTGCTAATTGTGTGACCTATTTTCCTCAGATTTTTCAGTTGCAAAATGGAAATAACAGCATTTACCTCCCAGGGTTGTTGTGAGAATCAAATGAGATAATATTTATAAAGCACTCAGCATAGTGTCTAGCACATAGTAGATGCTTATTTCCTTCCTTTCTTCACTTGTCCTACCATTATTATTCTTCATCCCTTTTCAAATCCCTTTATTTCTGAATGATCTCCCTCCACATGCCTTCTGTACTCCTACTTGCCCCTTGCTGAACAGTACTGAAAAAAGTCTAAAAATTTTTGTTGGATGGTTCCAAAACAAGTTTTATCATGTAATCTCAACTAGGTCTTCCCTGTTGCTCAGTAATCATTTTAGTCTTCTTTGATTGATTTCCTATCTGTTCCTACTGTTTCTCAGTCAACCTATACCATGTCTCCCCATTTCTCTTCAAAAGATATCATCTCTTAATTTACCAAGGAACTTGTAGAATTTCTTCATTTTCCAATCCCTCCATCATTTTCTATTTTCTCTTACTTTGCTCTAGGTTTTAGAGGAAGAGATCTTCTTGTCAGAATCAAGACCTCTATTTGTGCCTTTTATCCAAACTCTTTTCATGTCCTCTAGAAAACTGATTCCTCATTCAATCATTTCCTAATTTAGACTCTTTTTATATGTTGACTCCTTATCTATTGCCTATAAACATGCATAAATTTTCTCCAACCTTAAAAAAACTCTTTCCTTGATTCTTCCATTCCCTTGAGATTACTCCTACTTTACCTCTTCTTCTTTTTTCACTGACAGAATATTTTTTTAAGAAGAAAGTTTTCTATGCTCATTGGTTCTCTTGCTCATTTGGAAGAGGAAAGAGAAGCTCTTATTTTGTTTTTTTGGATATAGGTTACCTGTTATGATAGGATGTACATGGAAAGGTTTTACCTAAAAGAAAGGATAGTTCTCCTAGAATTCAATTAGTCTAAGATTAGTCTAATCATCTAAAGGCAAACATTCCCAATCACATGGAGTCTAGGTCCCTCAGAGTTGATGAATTTA
The DNA here is from genome assembly GCF_037893015.1 of Macrotis lagotis. Classification (NCBI taxonomy): domain Eukaryota; kingdom Metazoa; phylum Chordata; class Mammalia; order Peramelemorphia; family Peramelidae; genus Macrotis; species Macrotis lagotis. The sequence goes on along the minus strand of NC_133658.1, from coordinate 417,366,296 downwards.
TGAATCCCACTCAAGAAAACTTCCTTGCATTAAATTCATAATGACTAGTGTGAATTTCATTTAGTCCTAAGAAGGAATTAACTGCCTTAGATACCAATGATGGTTTGATTCTTTCCCCTCTTTCTTACTTCTCATATTCAAGGAGTACTCCTAGAAAGCAAATTATACCATTTACTTCTTTCTTCTGCCATACTAGCCTCATTAACTTGAAATTTATCTTCTTCCTTCTGCCCTCACCTTGACTAAAAAGTCAAGGTTACTCATGATTTTTTAAATTCCTAATTCTGATTCTCTTTCTTCAGCCTTCAGCCTTCTTGAGCTTTTCATCTTTTGTCACTGTTAAAAAGTCCTTCTCTTGAATCCTCTGTCTTCCATAGTTTTTGGACTAGAGGCCAAGAGCTGTTGACTCTATTTCCCTAGTATCTCTAAATTAAACAAGTACTTCTTAAGTACAAAACACAAAATTAACACTTCTGATTTTCTTCTTAGTTTTGCATTCTTCTTCTTTAAATAGTTATTAGTGTCCCACCTCTTGCATAAGTATACCTAGTGTCCTCATCTCTCTGTCTAATATAATATTGAAATAGCAATAATTACTCAATTTTCTATACTTTAGTGAAGGTTAAGTCTTAAAGTCACTTGAGCTTGTAGAAGTCACAAGTTTACTCCCACTCCCAAGGGTCACCCAACTTAAAGAATGCCACAAAACACGTTTTCCCTTCATTCCTTAGTGACTCCTGATTGTCTCCCAATCTTCTTCAATCAACCCTAATGAACACTTCATGGTCTCCTGAAGCCCTCCTCCTATAAGAAACCAGGTGTTTTAATGCTTTTATTCTATTTTTTTCCCTCCAAAGTGAATATTAACTTGATAGAGATCAAAATAGTTCTCGTCTACAGAGAGTCTTGGACCTGGTTTGTTTTACAATTACATGCAATGCAAAATAAATTGTTTGTCTAGGTTATGCTGTTATTGATTTTAATGTATTTCAATCTGTCTCTCTTTTTTCCATTTTCCTTTCTTGTATCTTTGTGTCCTCTTTCCCTCCCTCTCCCTCTCCCTCCACAACACTAAATTTTCATTTATGTTGTCCCATATCTCTCCATCTAGCCTTCATCTCTCTCTTTAGATCCAACTCTGCATCACTAACTGCCTTATAGATATTTCCCCCAGACAACCAAAGTATATTAGGTTAAAAATGCTCAAAACAGAACTTACTATTTTCCCACAACAAGTTCACCTCTCTTCCAAATTTTCCAGGTGCTGTCATAGATGCCCCCATACTCTGAATCACTAATATTTGCAAACTCTGATTCATCCTTGACTCTGTATCTTCCCTCACCATACATATTCAATCACTTGCCAAGTTTTGTCAATTCTACCTTCATAACTTTTCTTATATCAACTCTACTCACAAGACCACCACATTTTGGCAATCATTACTTCTCACCTGGATTATTCCTGCCACAACTCTCTTCTTCTTCTCATACATCTTCCATAAAATTACAGAACTGGTCTTCCTCAAACATAGGTCTGATATATCACTTTCTCCTGTTCAAAAACTTAAGTATATGATGGAATAAAATTAAAAAAGCAACTTTTCTGCTTAGCATTTAAAGTCTTAAATGATCTGGGTTCACCATTTCCTTCTAGATCAATTTCATATTACTCTCTCTTAACCACTTTATAATTTAGTAAAAATAAGACTACTTGCTACTTCTCATATGGAAAATTCCATCTGCTTCCTCCAAGCATTTGCATTGGAAAGAAGGAAACAAGAATTTATACAGACCCTGCTATTATAACTAATTTATAAATCTTCACATCATCCTAGGAGATAGATTCCACTTTTATAAGGAAGCAAACAGAAGTTAACTGAGTTTTCTAGGGTTATGCAGCTAATAAATTCAAGGGTAACTGTAAACTCAGATCTTCCTGACTCCAGGTCCTGTACTCTATCCATCATACCATGGCTGTCTCACAGATTTAAAATTCTGTCCCTATTTACCTCTGCCTCTAGAAAACCTTAGCTCATTTCTAGGTTTGGCTCAAGTGTTACTTCTTATGCAAGGGCTTTCTTGATCTTCCTTGTAGTTGGTGATTTCCCTCTTAAAAATTATATTCTCTTTTCTTTGTACATATTTTTATATATCTACCTTTGCATTTTTATTTTCTCTTTTTTGTTGCTCTTGTTTTTTTAGAGGCAATCAGAGTTAGGAGACTTGTCCAGAGTCCTATAGTTAGTAAGTAAGTTTAAATGACTGTATTTATTTTCACAAAGAAGAATGTAAGCTACTTGAGGACCTGATATTATATTTGTTCTTCATGCAATACAGGTGAAAATAAGCTCTTTCTCTAGCACCCCCCCTCTCCATGTACACTTCTAGCTTTGGAGGAAAAATCAAGTTCACACACACACACACACACACACACACACACACACACATACACACACATACACACACTACCATTCTGCACCAGCTCTATAACTTCTCAGTTCAAAAACACCATTTCTTGGATACCAATACCTTATGTATATTGTTTCCCTTTATTATAAGTTCCTTGAGGGCAAATATTGTTTTCCTTTCATGTTTCCTCAGAGCTTAGCCCAATACCTGATACATAGCAGACACAAAGCACTTAATGAATTTTCATTCATTTATTCATTTTTGTCTCAGTATCATCAGTACCTAGTATGGTGCTTGACATAAAAAAACTCTAAAAATCCTTTCAACCTGAATCCCTTTGTATATTCTAAGATCCCCAGACCTCTAGGCAAAGAATTTCCCAACATTCTGCAATCCTTACTGGATTGCAGCTACATTTCCTGTGTGGTAAGTGGAAGCTAAAAAAGTGATAAGTGGTGCAGGCTGCTCCTTCCAGTATGCTTTAATATATGCTTTCTTCTTTAGTAAATACTCACTCCCTAGGGAGCTAGCAGAGACCATTAAGTCTTTCATTAAAGTGTCTACTAGATGAAAGGTGCTAAAGCCTTGAGGATGCCAAGGGGTCCTGTGAATAAGCAGTGAAAACTGAAAGAAAGTATGGAAAGAGTCATTTAGGAGGCAACCAAAGGGAAAGAGAACTCTCCCATGGTTATTTGGGAGAGAATAAGAGAATAAGAAAACTTGAGGAAATGAGTGCTCCTGTCTCACCACAAAGCAAAGAACAGCACCAATGCATTTTTGGAGTAGATAGGATAGAAAAGGTGAAACCCATAATTAGAGCATAATTGGCTATTAGGTAGTGAAGGGGGAGAAAGAATGCATGGGGTTTTTTTTTTGCCTGCTGGCTGTTTTTCTCCAAAGTAGGCTATCAGAACTAAAACACTGGCACTGGCTGTCTTCCCAATTCCAGCTCCAGAACTTGAAAATGAAAGGGTCTGTATGGTGTAGTGAGAAGAATCCTGGATCAAAACTGGCTCTATCCTTCAATACCTGTGTAACTTTGGGCAAGTAATTTAACCTATCTAGGTTTTAGTTTCTTAAACCTGTATAATATGGGGTTTTAGTAGATGAGCTTGTCTTTCCCCCCCTCCACATATTTGGTAAAAGTTAGAAAGGACGAAAACCAAGATATTCAATATTGACATTTTATAGATGAGGTATAATTAAAGAGGTTATGGAGGAGTCTCATGACTTTCCTATGATTTCTTTGGAGGCATCATCGACATGGAATTGATTCATTCAATAATCAACTATTTATGAGCCAGACACTGTACTAAGCTTTTTACTTAGAAGACTTGGTTCAATCTCAATTCTGAAATTTAAATGCTGTGTGATCCTGGGCACATTAGTTAACTTCTGTGATTCTGTTTCCTTATCTGTGAAAAGAAGATTAAAAATAATGATGATGATGATGATGATAATAATGACAACAACTAATATTTATATGGTGCTTAAAGAAAGAAGACAATTCAGTTGACATAAAAATTTGCTCAGTTCTTCAAGGTATTATTGAATTCTGGTATCAGCAGCTAGTAGATAGAGCAGCTGATAGAGCACTGGTTCTGGAGTCAGGAGGACCTGAGTTCAAATTTTACCTCAGATATTTTATAATTGCCTTAGCTCTGATTTGACCTTGGGCAAGTCACTCTTAACCTCACTGCCTTAAATAAATAAATTTTTAAAAAAATTCTGGTCCTTGTAGTATTTTGCAAAGTACTTTACATGTTATCTCATTTGGAACTCTCAACAACCCTGTAAAAGAGGTACATCATTATGCCCATTTCACAAAAAAGAAAACAGAGGCTGAGAAAAGTTTTACAATTTCAGGATCACATAGTTACTAAATATCTAGAAGGATTCATTCAAACTCAGATTGTCTTGGCTCCAAGTCCAACACTATCTATCCACTATGCTATCTAACTGAATGATGATAGCTCTTCTACATAGGATCTGCCTAATATGCTGGAAGCTATTCTAATATTGTGAAAATACTGGTAGAGCACTCGGGCTGATAATAATACTTGTCCTTCATTCTCAAAGATGAACAAGACATCAGGGAAGTGATGCACTGACATGAATGTGAATTCCATTTAAGTGAGGGAGGGTTGTACAAAGTCACCAGCCCAACTTTCTCCTTCAGAGTCATCTGAATCCAGTGGTCAGATATGGATCATAATGTCTACAGATGGCCCTGAATGCAGTGAGGGACATTGATCTTTTAAAACAGCATCATTGGGCAGAGCCAAGATGATGATGTGAAGGCAATATTTCCCGGGGGCTCCTTCCTCAAAAAACTCCAAAAGCCATCAAATTATGACTCTAGCCAAAATTTAGAGGAGCAGAACCCACAGAAAGACTGAGTGATACATTTTCCTAGTCCAAGACAACTTAGAAATTCCATGGGGGTTGGAAAAAGTCTGGGTCACAGTGCAGTCCAGAACAGTTTGAAGGGGTGGGGAAAGATTTCTGCTACAACAAAATGAGTGTGGAGTGAGGAGCATTGGACACAGAATCTGCAGTGAGAATCAGGAGAAACCAGCCTGCACCTCCAGAGCACAACCCACAGATGGGAAGGGGGTCAGGGGAGACTGCAGAAATTTATCTGCTCTCCCTGGGTCAGGACTCTGCTGTTTACCACCACTCAGATCCAGGATGCAGTTTGGGCTTCCATATTAAGATAGCTGAGTAGGGCTCCTCCTTACAGTTCCAGGGCAATGATGAGCGCTGTGGTCATCTACATATCAAAGCACAGGCTAGAGAACATAAGACCTTGGAGGAACAATGGTCCCAGTGGGGTGTCTCCCCCCAAAACCCCAAAGCTTTGGAAGTGCTGTAAATTAGTCTTGGGCTGAGGAAATGAGTAAACAACAGATAAAGAAGAATCTGACCAAACAAAATTACTTCAGTCCCATGGAAGATCAAAGCACATATTCAGATGATGACAAAATCAAAGCTTCCACATCAAAAATCTCCAAGAGAAATAGAAAATGGTCTCACACTATGGATGAGCTCAAAAAAGATTTTGAAAAACAATTAAGGGAGGTGGATGAAAAATTGGGAAAAATGACAGTGATACAGAAAAATCATGAAAACAAAATCAGCAGCTTGGTGAAAGAAATACAAAAACTACTGAAGAAAATAATATATTAAAATAAGTTTAGGTCAAATAGGATAAAAAGCACAACAAAAAGGCAAATGAGGAGAAGAATGACTTAAAAAGCAGAATTGGCCAGCTGGAAAAGGAGATAAAAAAGCTCTTTGAAGAAAATGACTCCTTCAAATGCACAAAGGAACTAAAGGAAGCTGATGATTTTGCAAGAAATCAGGAAGAAATAAAACTCTTCCAAAAAAAAAAAGCCAAAAAGTTGAAGAAAATGTGAAATATCTCATTGGAAAAACAACCAATGTAAAAAACAGATCCAGAAGAAATAATTTAAAAATTATTGGGCCACCTGGAAGTCATGACCAGGAAAAGAGCCTAGACTTCATTTTTCAAGAAATAATACAGCAAAATTGCCCTGAGATCCTAGAAGCAGAGGGTAAAATAGAAATTGAGGGAATTCACCAATCATCTCCTGAAAGAGATCCCAAAAGAAAGGATTCCAGGAATATTATAACCAAATACCCAAACTCCCAAATCAAAGAGAAAATTCTAAAAGCTGCCAGAAACAAACAATTCAACTACTGAGGCTCCATAGTCAGCATTACACAGGATCTGGCTGCATCTACTTTAAGGGCTCATAGGAATTGGAATATAATATTCCAGAAGGCAAAAGATTTTAGTTTATAACCAAGAATCAACTACCCAGAAAAAGTGAACATCCTTTTTCTGGAGAAAAGATGGACTTTCAGTGAAACAGGGGACTTCCAAAATTTCCTATTGAAACAACCAGAACTAAACAGAAAGTTTGATCTCCAAGTACAAGACTCCGGTGAACCATAGAGGGGGTGGACGAGAAGGCTTTAATGATACTGTACTGTTTGTATTCCTGCATGGGAAGCAGATATTGATAACTCATATGAACTTTCTCATTTATAAGAGCTGTTAAAAGGAGCAGAATATAATAGTATAATATAGTAAAAAGATGGAGTCAATAGGTAATAAAGGAAAGTACTGGGACTAAGGGAAAGGAGATGAAGAAGCTAAGAAATTTCAAGTAAGGGTCAAGAAAAAGCTTTTTCAGTGGAGTGGAATGGGGGAAAGCAAGGGGGAATGAGTGAGCTTTCATTCTCATCAGAAATGGCTCAGAGAGGAAATAACACACACATTTAATAGGGTATAGGAATCTATCTTAGCATTGAGAAAAATGAGAAGAAATGAATGGGATAAAGGGGAATGGGGGAAGGGAAGGGGGAATAGGTGATAGAAGACAGGGAAGATTGTGGGAGAGGGTACTCAAATACAACACATTTTTGGACAGGGTCAGGATGAAAGGAGAGAGAGAATAGAATAAATGAGAGTTGGAGAGTTGGGAGGAAAAGAGTGTAGGGAAATACAGCTAGTAATATCAATTATGGGGAAAATATTGAAGCACCTTCTCTGGTGGACTTAAGATAATGCAAGCAGCTCACCTCAGAGACAGAGCCATTGGAATCTGAACACAGACTGAAGTATAGCTCTCTCTCTCTCTCTCTCTCTCTCTCTCTCTCTCTCTCTCTCTCTCTCTCTCTCTCTCCCTCCCTCCCTCTCTCTCCATTCTTGAAGTTTCTCATCTTCTTGGGGTGGGGGCAGGGGGGTTATGTTTACTCTTAAAAAATTATTGTAATATGATGAAATAAATAAATCTAGATCCTTCAAAAAAAATTTAAAAAACTGCATCATTCTCAGGTCCAGTTCCTGAGTCAATGCCCATCCAGAAAATAAGGTGAGATAAGAGAGAGAGAGGAGGAAAAGAGACTAAGAATAACCAATGCCAAAATAAATTAAAATTAGTGTAAACTTTGGCAAAAAAAGAATCTGAAAAAGTATCTTTTGCATAGTCTAACTTTCATCAAATGCAAAAACCTACCTCTTTTTTGCAACCATACTTTCTTGAATGACATTTTGCATATGATATCTTGGGTGCAGGTCATCAATGAAAATATGCTGAAGTCTCTTTGCATTGCTATTATGTCCCTCACAACTTTCATTCTTGGCTGATTTATCACTATTATTGATCAGACAACCATACTAAAATGACAATTAAGTCAAGAAGATGGGTTTCCTGGAGTAAACATTCTCTTGTTTCTCTGGGAAGTTGTAACAAAAGGAACTGAAAGTATTTCTATTTTCCATGCTCCTAGGCCCTAGGAAATAGTGCTATGACAAAACACCTCCATGTTACATCCATCTATCTTCTCCAGGGATTTTTCCTTTTCAATGTCCTCTTCCTTATTTCATTCCCAGTAATTAAACTCATACTAGTAAATACACTTTTTTATAAAGAGAAAGTAGATATTTAGAATAAATAAAGGTAATGATACTTTTCCTATGCACTGAGAAAAGATTTCAGGTTGCCCTGAGGAAGAAATGAGATGCTTAATAACCATCTTGGGTTCTATAGTCTAGGAAAGGGGGTGGGACAAAGCCTATCTTAACTTTGTCTTTAATTGACCTTTCCAATTTTCCTAGAGTCAGGACCCCCATATCATGTGGCAGTAATCTTTGTCTCTTTTTACAGATAGTCTCTCAAAGCTTCCCTTTCCAGTTCTTGATTAGGTGCAAATGTTGACTCCTTTCAAAAAGTGCAGGAACTCTTACTTTAAAATGACTACAGCCGTGCTAATTCCTCTTCTTTAGAGCCTACCCTCTATGGTCTAATACTGTCAAAGTAGGCGATGAGAAAGGAAGTTCATTTTGGCAGGCAAGTACTCTTTATCCTTAAAATGGACATTCCCTTATACAAAGAAGATCATAGATCAAACTTCAGATCTCTGCTTCTTACTGCTTGTTTTTCCTTTCAAGTATATGAACTCAGCATGTAACTTTCAAAACAATCCTGTTTATCTATACATCTTTTTGGATTTCTGTACATTTAGAAATACTTGAATGACACTCTTAGTTTTCTGGGAGGAGGAGGAAGGATACTTTGTTACTCTATTCTCACCTCCTCTATATCTCTCCCCAATTGATAAAGAATAAAGAAAATCAAACTTTTGAAACAAATATACAGTCAAACAAAGCAAAATTTTACATTCTCAGTACCTGAAAATATATATCTTATTCTGCACCATGAATCCATCACCTCTCTGGTGGAAGCAAATAATCTAATAATATGACTTATCATTTGTCTTCTGGAATAAAAGTTGGTTATTTCATTGATCAAAGTTCTTAAGTCTTTCAAAGATATTTTTCATTACAGTTTTGAAGTTGTTATGTTTTACAATTTGTTGCTATCTCTTGGAGCTTATTTTCCATTTGGATAAGGAGTTCAATTCTTTGGTAAGATTTCAGTTCTGAACTGTTGCTTCCTTCCCATTCTTTCCATCATATCTATCATTTGATTCAGCAATGTCTTTCATATCTCTTGCTTCATTTCTTTTGGATACTCTTGTAGTACAAGTCATTCTTCTCTGACACTTGAACTGTGTGTGTGTGTGTGTGTGTGTGTGTTTGTGTGTGTGCACACACTTGCATGTGCACATGCGTGCAGTTGGGGGGGGTCTTGGGTGTTCTTTTCTTGTTCTCTTTTTTAGGCTTCTTCATTGTGTTGAATATTTTCTTTTGCTTATTTATATCTCTAGTCTCTGATTCAATATTGTTCTTGGGCCAGACTTTACTCTTGTCATATTCCTAGATAGTGTGGTCAGACCTTGGATAGTCCTTGATGAGGTGGCTAAGATAAGGCCCCACCCACTACTGAAATTCATGGGTGTTTTGCCTCAGTCTCCAGGTGGTTTAACTTATGATTTAGTCTTGTCTCCTTTTCTGTCTTTATTCTTGCAGTGTTAAAACTGTAATTGCCTCAGTTCTTTGTTAACAGTCACTAACAAGATAAAGCTTATTGTCACTAGTATCCAACCTTCTGTAAGATACTTGGTGCTTGGTTTCTCACTTGCTGCCTGGGATCTTATTTCTTGTTATTTCTGATAGTGTGCCTGAACCCTGCTCTAGTCCTATCTCCAGCTGTGGTTTGGGAGTAGGTTGCTTGGGTACTGGTCCATTTGACCATTTGAGTGCTGGGTTGGACATGGGCTGCCTGAATACTTGTCTGGTCTTATCTCTTGCTCTAGGATCTCCTGAGCCTCTGCTGCCTGAAAACTAGCCTTGTCTACCTTCTATTGTGAATCATGGGCTGCCTCTGTCCTCTACTGTGCACTACTCTGTTGTTGTGCATATTCAGTATCTTCTGCCAGTAGCATCTGGTTTGCCTCTGCTCAGAGCTGCTACAATTCTCTAAGAGTCTTTATATGCTATTCTGTATTACTTGGAGAAGCTTATAGGCATTTTTCCTCAGTTACTTTACTATTTTTCTTACTGGTGCATTTTTAAAGCTTCAATGGTGTGTTTGTAGGAGAATTGGCTTCCTCTAGGTTCTCACATGCCACCATTTCCACTGGAAGTCTTTAACTTTTCCTTTTACCAGATGTTCTGGTTATAGGCCTAGTTTCCTTGGTAAAAGACTTCATCCTATCTTCTACTGACTATCCAACTCAGTCTCTAAATATTTATCTCTTCAGGCTAATCCATAACCTGGTAATGACCATTTACCCAATAATCATCAAACAAGGTTCTGGGTTACAAAATTTCCCAGTTCTTTAAACTCTAACTCTATCTTGCTAGTCCTTGCAAAGGAGTGAGCATAGAAGCATCTGTGTCCTGGAGGCAAATCCCTCTTTCATATACAAATGAATAGTCAAAGCTCCACATGCTTTACAAAGTCAGAATGACTACTAAAAGTTTCACTTTGGGTTCAGAATTATCTCTTCTTATCTCCACTTTGAATAGGTATCATCCTTTATAAAGTTCCCAGGAAGTCTGAATGGGAAGTATCTTTTCAGAAGATATATTTTGGATATTCTCTTCATAGGCTTATGAAAGTATTGATATCATAAAGTATAAATTTTATAAAATCCATTTAGCTATTTTGTCATAATTAATTTGAAGTTGTAAAATCTTTTCTTTTTCCCACTGTTAGAGAATCAGGAACTGAGAGCAATATTTTGGGATAATAGTTAATGTCTGTTACACCTTAAATTTTTTCTTTCTAAAATTTCTTGTGCTGTTTGTCAAAATCAAATTAACTCTGGAAGTGCCAGAGTATATTCCTTTAAAGTCTCTTGATAGAGGGAACATCCTATCTTCTAAGCAATATTTTTACTATGTGAACATCCAGATCACAAAAGATCTAATCCCTTAATGCCTCCCAATCTAAATGTCATTCTCATCTATCAACTACAGAGCTTTATAATATCCTCTACAATCACCATGTATGACCCTCATAAATGTAACCTTATTGTAAAACAATATCATAAACAATTAAAACATAGTAATGAAGTAGAACTTATTGCCAACAATCTGATAACCTTAAGTTAAATGCAATTCCAATTTATTGATATGACTGAAACTCCATGCAAGTCTCTTCCAATTTGAACATTACATACTTGTTGCATTCAAAATCCTAGCACAAAGTATCATGGCTATGAAAGTGTACAGTACTGTTCATAATCTATAACCTAGATCAACCATACCATGGGAAAAATTGTCACCATCTAGACTATCAGATTCAATATATAATGTTACTCCACAATTCTAGCTTTTTTTCTAAAACTATACCACCATAGCAGCCCTTGCAAAGTTAATCATGATAATTATTGGAGATTTTTCCATCACAAACAGTTCTAACAGTCAGCTGCTCTTCTATGCATGTCTTCTGTTATTGTAAGGCAACTTTCCAGATCTTCAATAGTTTACAAATACACCAGTGTGAATTTCTTAAGATTAAAATTTTCTGCTTTAAAATCGAGTTCCATGTGTTTCAAATGTACTCAGGTCTAGTTTTTATTTTCCTACTATTTCTTTTAAATTTAGCATATTAGACTGATTAGTTCTTTCAAAAATTATTCTTTACCTATTCACCTTTAAGGACAATTAGATCTATACATTATTCTTTGTCAAATAATTCAATTCAACAAATAACTTACTCAAACTGGCTCTAATGGACAATTTTTACTTTCTACCTAAACAAAGGATTGATATTCTAAAAAAAAATGCTTCCTTCGTTTAGTAACAATAGTTGCTAAGAGTTAGCAGAAGGTCCTGGGGGGAAGTTAATTTAAAACATCATCTTCCAGGATACATACACCTACTATTCCTCACTGAAGCATGGAAGATAAAGTCAATACAAGGCTTTTGGGAACCCCTAGATTCCACAAGATGGATAGATGTGTGGGAAGGGGTTCAGAAGGAGGGAGGGAGAGAGGGAGAGAGAGAGAAAGAGAAAGAGAAAGAGAAAGAGAGAGAGAGAGAGAGAGAGAGAGAGAGAGAGAGAGAGAGAGAGAGAGAGAGAATATGGAGGAATAAAGGAATAATGGTGGTTACAAATGTTACCTTTTTTCAAATTTTGAATTTAACAGTCTGAAACAAACTCAAAGATTGCTTACTATTAAAGTCAGCATAAGATCAAATTTTGTTCTTATTATAATGAGCAGATTTTTTTACCCTATCACCTAACTGGCCAGATCAAGGGAAAAGAAGGTCTCTACTCAAATTAGGAAAAATTCTTATTTTGTTTTTTATACCTTGAATTTTTAATCTTTATCATTTAGGGACTAATTTTATACACATAAACACATACATCTTCCTTAGGCATTTATAAAGGGATATATATATATATATATATATATATGTATATATATGTATATATTATATATATGAAACCTTCATATATGTATTTTTATAATATTTACTCACATATGTCTTCTTATAGCTAAGAATTGATTTAGATAGAAATGCAGATGTAGAATGTAGAAATATAGAAATATGCCTGAAAGTGAAGCCAACTCTTGCTAGGATTTAGCTTTAATAATAAAGTCAAAATCATACCTGGTAACTCAACTTAAAAAAAATTCCCTCTGGGATCAATTCCAATTTTACTCTTGACAAACTCTTAGTATTAATTATTTTTTGTCTTTCTTTTACTTTGGCACAGAGATTTAAATTTTCTATTTAAGAAAAAAACATTCCCATTCCCCAACAGGTGTCATGTTGCCAGGGCACTTTTTGTTCCTTTTCTCTAACTTATTTAAAGAGACTCCTGGAATCTGAAATAAGTAGCCTTGCTGAAGGAAATTGCTAGGTGACTTGTAGACAGTGTATAGGACTGGGATATAAAAAAAGTATGACAAGATTTATGTTCAACTCCTTCTTCAGATACTAGCTGTCAAGTCATTTAATCCCTTGAAACTTGATTTTCTTATCTCTAAAATGAGGAAAATGATAGCAACTACCTCACCAGGTTATTGTGAAGATCAAAAGAGTCAGCATAGATAATATCTGCTGTAAACCTAAAATTATTGCATCAATGCTATCTGTTATTATATCTTCAACTATTACAAGCAGCTTCTGGCTTCAAATAATTGTGTGTGTGTGTGTGTGTGTGTGTGTGTGTGTGTGTGTGTGTGTGTGTTGTGTTGTGTTGTTTTAAGAGCAGGGAAGGCAAGAAAACAACTTTTTAAATCTGGAATTTTACCAATGACAAAACAGAGAAATGATTGTCACATAGGACAACATGTTGGCAAAACAAAATAGATACTGCTGGGATCATGGAGAAGTCTGAGATGGTCCATCATTTATGTGTCTTTAAGAAGAGAAGCCAAGTGTATTCATGTAAAGGCAAAGTTTATCTAAATATCTAAAGAGAATGGGCATTGAGGGAGAAAATAGTCAGAGCCCTTCTTTCAGCTAGTCATCCACTACCTTCACAATCTGAGCATGTTTGGGACTCAGTGTCTGAAAGAGTTAGCCATTGGTTCTCCACAAACCATCTTCCATGTTTTCTTCCTTAAAACAACGTGATTCTCTCATGGGAGGAGAAAAGAAAAGAAAAAGGGAAGTGTGAAGGTAGGATGAGGTGGATAGTAGAAGCACTGAGGGTGAACATAAGAGGAGGTTGCTACAGATAGAGGATAGAGTTTTATGACTCCAAGAAGGGAGTAGTCACAGGAGTGGAGAGCAATATTGTGTATGGAAAACTATGAAATCTTGAAAAAGTCAACCAGAGCTGGTGGCAAGTCAAAACATGGGTATTTTCATCAACTTACATCAATAGTGGTCAGGAACAATGTGGTCGAGGGTAACCTGGACTCTATGTATATCCTTACCTCACTGGGCAAGGAGTAGCAAGGAAGTATGCTAATGAAACCCATTGTAGAAGTGGCAAGACAGTACAAAAATCACTAGTTTGACCCCAGAACTGGAAATATTTGAATGCACATAGACCCACTGAAAGCTGACTGAAGTATTACACACTCAGGGACTCTTCATAGATATCTCTCCACAGCTTCTTTGCTCACACTGAGCCAGTGATTTTGGCCAAATGTGGTGAAGGTCCAGTTTGAGGTGAGATTGTTCTACTATGAGACTCAATTCAATCACAGCAACAACACACTCACTTTTCTAGAGTACACCTTGGAGGGGGAAAAAAATGTATGAAACCCTACCCCATTATCTCCCTTACAATGCTCATGCTGCTAGCTACACTTGGAAATTTAATAGTATCAACCTTGACATAGACCAGACCCTGAAATAAAATGGAAGTGATAACATGGACCCAGAGCTGTACACATCACTCTTGTATAATGGTAAACTCACTGAACCATAAGAAGTTAGTATATATAATTTTTAGATTAAAAAGAGAACAGGGTGAATAGTTTAGGTTCTTTGCTCTGAGGAAAAGAGGAAGCCTAAATCTAGTTATTCATTCTACTCTTGAACTCTTAACTCTCAGCCTCTGCTGTCCACCAAGGTCCCCTATCCCTTGGGAACTCCCCTTAACCCTTTATAATACATTATAAAATGTATTTTATAAAATACATTGAGGATATTGGGGTCTTTTGAAAAATCAGGTTCAGACAAAGTAAGATTAACTTCATACACATAGTTTCATTAATCTATTGAGAGTACAGGAAGATCTAGAGTCTTCTTTCTCTGCTGTGAAGTAGTGAGGTAAGTATTAGGGAAACACTAAAAGAAATCTTAACTCAAGTGAAACATGGAGGCAGGAAAGAATCAAGCATGAACCTTAGGAGGACTAGAATCCAATAAGAATTTAATCATCTGTGCCCATAACTGGCACACCTCTTTTCTAGGATAATAGTGGGAACACAAATCACCATGGGATTAGAGAAAGTTAAAACAATTTGAAATTTGGACATGAACAAAAGTACCTACATTTTTTAAAGTTCCTACACTAGATATAGACAAAAATGAAGCATCTTGATTTTAAGCAGCTTACATTTTGACATCAACCAGTGTAGAAGCACTTAACTATTCCACTTTTTCTACCACTCTATCAAATACTGTATTCTCTCTGTCTCATACACTGAGACTGGGCTTTTGAGCAAAGTCTTAGATGCATCCTGGGGTTATGCCTGTTTTACATTGGGAACTGTTAGGTCTGGAGTCATCAACTACTTATTTGTCTTAAATTCATTATTAGAAAAAAAGGTTAGAATAGTCATTCAGAAGCCTGTGGGAGCTGAAGAAGGAAAAGGTTTCAGTTAAGTAGTAGATGAAAGGAAACAAAACCAGAAATCACTGGAGAAACAAACCTGCAAGCAACCTTCCATTCCCTTTGCATTGAGACTTTACTCCAGAGACATGATGAAGTGGAGATTTTTCCCACTTTGGAGAAGGGTTGAATGAATGTTGGAGACATCATCATTAGTGGAGAAATTTGAGAGTGCCTAGAGACTGGGGAACATACTACTGGGAGGGAGAAGTACTAGAGAACAAAGTTGTCTTTCCCATGGGAAACTTTATAGGGAATTTCTAACATCCATTAAAGAGTCTTCTTTCTAGATTCCCAAAGAGGGAATCAGATTAAAGTAACATGCCCCATAGTAAACTGTCCCCTAAAAATCAAGAGTGGAGGTTATCTAGTTGACCCAAAGGAGCTTCAAGGTAAAATGAGATAGAGGACTTCCTCCCAGAGGTAGAAGTTGGTTGTTACAGAAACATGAGGAGAGTCAGTTCATCTCCTGTCAGATCTGGATAGGAGTTTTAAAAAATTGGTGGGGGGGGGAGGGTAAATAAAGATAGCTATATTGTCCTCAGTAATCTCTTTGATACTCAGCAGTTTCATAGACTCTATTCTCAGCTCAGCAGAAGCATTTAAGCCATACTATCCATTCCATCACTTCATCGAATACTATAATCCTTACATGTTTTATATATTTTATATTATAATATTTTATATATACTCTTAACTAAACTGTAGGAAGCTCCAGAATATAAATTATATTGGAATAGACTCTCATTTTGTATCCCACTCACCCTATTCTGAACACACAGTAAGTATTGTGGACTGAGCATGAGAGGTGCTTCCCTTGTAGTTTAGGTCTAAAATTTGAACAAAAGAAATGCTTATCAAATTCTTCTAAAAATTATCAAAAGATTTATTTAACCAAGGTAGAAAAAATACATTAAATGGATATTCAGGATATAGCATTGATTCATCTGAGAATAGCCTTTCTGTTCTTATTTATCCTGCTAGCCTTTGGTCCTGAGGGAGGAGCTCCAACCTCTAGAGTCCTGACTGTTTTGTACCCAACTGACCAGGAATAGCTCAAGTCTTAGGTGTTATTCAGTCAGTGCCATTTTTTTGTGAACCCATTTGAGATTTTCTTAGCAAAGATACTGATGTAGTTTACCATTTACTTCTCCAGTTTCATTTTACAGAAGAGGAAACTGAAGAAAACAGAGTTAAGTGACAATCCCAGGGTCATAGACCTAGTGAATGTCTGAAGTAAGATTTAAAATTGAGTCTTCATGACTTTACATTTCACAATGCTCTTCTTTGTCACCTAGCTGCCTTAAGCCTTAGTATCCTAGTCAATCAAATGTAGAGGACAGCTTCAGTAAATTTTAATGAAACACTAACTTAACTTGCCTAGAAAGTGAGGGGGTCTAATGATATTGCTCTTACCATGGTGTTCAATACTTTCTAATGAATGAATCTTTGTATAAATTGGAAATTGGAGAAATGGAGGTAAGATTGGGGGATGAACAAACATGAATTCTCTTTTCCAATGTAACTTTTAATTTCTTCTGCTTATAATGTTTCTTCTCCATCTCATCCCCAAACAAAGGAAACCATGGTTGAATCTCCTATTCAATGAACTTCAGGGATAACTTGCTGTTATTGCCTGTCTTTGGTCATTAATTGGAGACTTCTCTGAGGTTGGAGAAAGGAGAAAGAGAAGAATCCTCCCAATAGCTCAACAGAGTAACTTTTATAGATAAGATTCAAAGAGAAAAGAGTATGGAAGAGTACACAATAAAAGAAGGAATGCGTATGTTGGAGGCTTAGAGAAGGGTGAGTTTGGGCATGAGATCAGAGAAAGGGGGAAGACAAGTTCAGAAATATATTAAAGCTCATGGGAAATAGAACCTAAAATGGATTTTTTTAAAAAAAAAAGATTTATTGGATGACAGTATATACAAGGCACTTTACTAAGAGTTATGAAAAATGAAGTAAAAGATTATTGTCTCATTGTAGAAAACAAAATGTATATACTAGTGAAAAGGGCAATGGATTTAATTTTTGCCTTTGGGTTACCTCAAGTAAGTTATAACCTCTCAGGCTCGGTTTCTTCATATTAGATGGAGTTGAATTGTATGATCTAAGTTTTCTTCCAGTACCAAATCTTTCATGCCAGGGAAAAACAATAAATGAATAATGCAGATAAATAAAAGAAATCTGTTACATGTGAGAAAATGAAATAAAGGGGCAACAGGTTGTTAAATGACAAGTGAGTAGTATAAACTGAGTTTTCAAACTTAGTTGTCATGCCTCCAGCAAAAATCATTCTTTGGGAAGAAGTGGTATCAGTACCAAGGAAACTGCCATTAAGAGGACAGATGAGTGAGAAGACAAAGTGATGTCCTTGGAAATTCACACCAACAGCACCAAGTTAGTTGGAGAATGCTCATTAGGAACGAAAGAAAAATCTTTGAGTATCAGGATTGTTTTATTCATCTGTAATGACTAATCCAGAGTAGCAATCTAATAAATATTTTCCAGTTTATTGATATAGTTTTACATTTCAAAAGGAAGTCTCTTGATCCCCAGTGGAGCTGTGAGAATGTCTCCTGTCTTCTTTTCTTCTTTTCATTCAACCTTGGGAAAATAACCTAGAACACAACAGTCTTTGAATTGAGAGAAAAGCAAGAATGGGAAGAAAGTTTAAAGTAGTGTTGCAGGAGTAATTACACTAAGTTACAGATCTTTAATCTTCCTGGAATATATCTTTTTTTTTCCTTTCTAAATAACATACTAGTTATTCATTATCATCTTTATAGGATCATAGATTTGAAATTGAAAGGTATTTTTGAAGTCATATATTCTAATCTCTTCTTATAAGAGGTGAGAAAATTAAGACAGAGAAATTGAATAATTTGTCCAAGGTGTTCCACATAGTAAGTGGCAAAGATCCAGGAGAGGAGGAATTAAAGTTACGATGGAATCTTTTTTTTTAAGGGTTTTTTTTTGTAAGGCAAACGGGGTTAAGTGGCTTGCCCAAGGCCACACAGCTAAGGTAATTCTTAAGTGTCTGAAACCGCATTTGAACCCAGGTCCTCCTGACTCCAGGGCCGGTGCTTTATCCACTGTGCCACCTAGCTGCCCTACTATGGAATCTTGATGATGACTTTTAGTTGGAGAAGAAATTTCTGGGGTCTCTCATACCTATATACGAAGTATAAGTAAACACTAGCATTTTTCTATGAATTTTTGTTAAGGGAATTCAATTTTCCCTTTGATCTCCATTTTAAAATGAGGTGTCTTCAATGGAAAATAAATCTTTAGAATATTAAAATG
Source organism: Macrotis lagotis (assembly GCF_037893015.1). Classification (NCBI taxonomy): domain Eukaryota; kingdom Metazoa; phylum Chordata; class Mammalia; order Peramelemorphia; family Peramelidae; genus Macrotis; species Macrotis lagotis. The sequence continues at coordinate 417,347,829 of NC_133658.1, read as the reverse complement.
GGGTAAATTATCAATATTTTAAAGGAAACCAACAAAAATTAATAATATTCAAAATAATGATAATGCTGTGTTGTTACTGCTATAGTACTTTTATGAAGTTATAATTTCAGCAGTGTGGGTACTTTTAGCCATACAGATCAAAACACAACCTTATCTACCTATCCTCCATAACTCTAGTTCATTCTTTTAGATACAAAAGATGGAACACTTACAAGGAAAAATAAATCACAAATTTAAATATTTAAGAGAAAACAGAGTAGTGTTAACTCTAGCAGTATACCTTATCTTACCCTGTCTTAAATGGCCTATCTACTTATCAACTCATGCATTTCCTATTTGATATTCCTTTTAATATTTCTGGCATTGTTGAAAACAAGTTCCATCAAAGTTTTTAAAATGAATGTTAAAATGAATGTTAAAAAGTTTAAAATGAATATTAAAAACATGTAAGAAGAAAAACGGAGAAGTAGTAGTAGTAGTCGTAGTCGTAGTCATAGTAGAAATAGTAGATGAAGATGAAGAAGAAGAATTTAGAGAGAGTACCATAAGGTTTGCAAAACATTTTATATACATTTTCTTATTTGATCCTCACAACATTCCTGTGGTGTACAGATGAGGACACTTGAGACAGAAAGAGGGGATTTATCTTGCTCAGTGTTTGAGACAGAATTTGTGGTTAGGTTCTTTTTGTTAGCTCATTTTTCCAATCTACTTCTTGACTTTGGATTTTATGTTGAGTTGGACTCTGTTCATTTTGGGAGTGGGAGTAGGGAGTGTAGATGACTATTCTGAGCTCTTGTCCTTTTGCCTTTCTGCTACTTCCACAGCTCAGTGTGGTATGTGCAATGGTCCTTACTCAGGTAGGGACTTTATTCCCTCACAACCATGACTATTCCTCTCTGCCAGAAACTATGATCCAGATGGGATCCAGATAGGGGATAGGGCTGCCAGATAGTACACATTTGTGCTCCCTATATTAATATCAGAATGCTTAGGGATCTCTCTCTGTCCAGGTTCAGTCTTTTCACCATTCCTGGGTGATGAAGTGCTCCACACTACTTACTACTTCTGCTGCTGCCCAAAACTGCTTCCTCAGCTCCAGTGTGCTCCTTCCCAACCATCACCTCAGTGTCTTCAGATTTCCCTATTTATATTCTTACATTGTCCTTCGCTGGAAAAAATGACTCACTATGACTTTTGTTTGTTTGTTTTATTTCCTGCTCAAAATTCAGTGTGCAACATTTTCTAGGACATTATACAAAAAGTTTTGAGGGAATGAAGAAAGTTGTCTCTCATTTTGCCATCTTGACTTTGCCTTCCTTGTCACATAGCAGCTTCCTTGAAACACTTGAAGAATTCACTTTTGGATAAGAGCAGTTAGCAAGATTCCTAAGTATTTTATATTAACAAAATTGATAAAGAAAGGAAAAATTAAATATTCACTTTTCAGGATCCTTTTCAAAAAGAAATTCCTGAGAATTCCAGCACTGGAAAAGCAAAACTTTTTAATCTTCTTTTTTTCCAATTTAAAAAATGTCAATAAGAGGTTAAACCACAGCACCAGAATTGTTGAATTACTAATTCAGTAGGTAGAGTGCAATCTTCTGATTTAGCCAAGACATGTTTATTACACGTGTACACAAAATGAAAATCTCCCGTGGTCAAGCAAGCAAGTTAGACTCCAACATTCTTCAATAAGATGGAGTCCAATCAATTTATATATTTATGTAGTTTTATCATGTATTTATATAAACTTACAAAAGTATGGAGAAGACAAGGATAAAGTAAGGGTTGTGCAATACTGAAAAAGAAATGGAATAGATAATGAAGTGCTAGGAAGTTTAATGTTAGGAGAGTTAATGAGACAGAGTTGTGATTCAAACATCCTAGGAACATTTCTATTTTCCTAATTAGGGACAGCAATTTTTCTTACAGTTATATTTCCCACATAGCTTCTTTAGGTTCACAAAACCTGCTCTACCTATAGCCCTTTGTGACAATGTCTATCTCTTCAGAAGCACAGGAAAACATGATAGCTTGATTCCATATTTGGAAGTATACATAGATGACGTTTCATTTTCTTTGATACTTTGTTTTTTCCATTTAACAAGGATGAATGGATAAGGTGAGGGAACTTTAAAAAGTGACCCCCAGAACTGATTGTTTGACTTATGAAGAGCTGATCAGTGTGGTTCCTTCAGGGTGAACCATGCATTTTCCCAACTCCTAGGACAGGAATCACATAGAATATGTTTGTTGGATTTTTTTCTTTTTTGGACTGGACCTGTGATTTTCTTGAAATAGAAAATTCCTGAGGAAAAAACCTATATCTATCCAATGAGTTTCACAACTGCTTTGCCTACTGAATCTTTGAAAGTTATGTAAGGTTCTGAAAAGTTAAGTGAGAGTCACACATCCAGTATGTGTGTGAGAGAGGCAGCACACTCAACATTATTTGGCTTGAGGATCCCTTATAATTCTTGACCACTATGCCCCACAGATTCTCTTGAATGTTGTTAACTAATAAAGACAACTCAAGATCTATTATCTTCTCTAGTATCTGAGTTGGAATTTTCTCCTTCATTTTAAAGAAATGGACAATTTCCCTGAGATAGGATCTTCATAGGTTCTCAAATTGGCTCATTCCAATGCACTACTCTTCAGAAAATCCATTTTATTTAACTTAAATTTTGAGATTTTATAACATCACTTTGTATGCAGAAGAAATAGAAAGGTCATCTACTACCTTCTGTCAGATAATCCTTCATCTCGTGCTCTCATGGAAATACCTGCTCAGATGAAGTAAACAGTGAATCTGTTATTCCCTAAAGAAAGTCTTGTGGTATTAATAATGCAATAAAATACAGAACCAATTTATTATTAAAGTTTATTTTTAGCAAGTGTTATTTCAAAATTATGCCTGCATGGTTCAGAATATTTTTCTAATTTATTTTCCAAATGAGGCAAACAGTTTCACTTACATTGCACAATGAGACTTCAATTCCATTTAATATAGCTTCAGAAATGACTATTTCCCTTTATTTGAAATTCATAAATGGCAATATTTGGAACATGCTTTGCAAACTTATGCTTAAGTACAGATAGATGACTCCCTTATTTCATTTTAAGGATGCTAGAAAGTGACATATTATTAGAAGGACAAAGCCAAGTAAGAGAAGACATGCAAGGAGACAGATATTCATGAAAATGTCTTTTAAATGAAGATGCTCATAATCATACTGATATTATTTCATACTTAAATATTGCTTTATTGTTTACCATCAATTTTTACTTCAATAGTATAAAGTAGATAGTGCAAGTATTATTACTATTCTAAATTTATAGATGAGAAATTAAGATGTAATGTTTTAAATATTTTTCACCTGTGATAAATTTTTTTCCTTTTTTGGGGGGGCAAAGATATTGTCACAGGACAATCACATTACAGGTGAACTGAGTCTGAGAGAGTTCCTGGGACAGGAATTACCAGAGATAGAAACAAAGAGAAAGGTAGGCTGGGGACCAGGCAAGCAATTTGGATATGTTACGGAAGTCTTTGTAGCATGGGTATAGAGCCTTCTGAACTGCAGGAGGAGCTGCAGCCCCATCACTCTGACCAAGCCTATATTGGACTGGCATATTCAGAAGCTAATGACAGAATTCTTGGCTTTCAGGAAACATAAGGGACCCTAACCAGGATCTCATCAAATGGTCATTGACCTAGAGATTCTGGTTCCTCCTAAGAGGAGCCATGAGACTGAAGGAGAGAACAAGATTGACAGGAAGAATCTTCCACTTTTTTTTAAAGAAACTAGAAAACCACGGGGAAAATCTTTTGAAAGTATTTGATCAGCTAGAAAACACTATTCTGAAATTCGCAACTGACAAAGTAGGTCACATAATATTTCAAGAGAATATAAAAATTGTCCTAAATTTTCAATATACATTCATTTTAGATTTAAGAACTTCTAGGATTTGGTGGCTAACATAGACTCACTAAGAATCTTGCTGCTATTTTTCAACATATGAATGACTTTACTCATGCAACACAAGTTTAAAGAAACAAACAGAGGGAGAAAAGAAAACAAATTCCTCTAAAACCAACAGAATCAAGCAGCAAACAATGGATGGATGAATATGCTTACCTCTTAAGTGCATTAATATAAATTGGTATAGATCCAAAGTAGTCATTTGTCCTGCACACGGATCCTGGCCTGGATGGCTTGGGAGTAGGGTGTTGGATAGTGGTGGTGATGGTAGTGTTTCACCAAGAGGGAAAAAAAAGTCATCAGAGACCAATAGGATTTCTAGTAGAGGACTTACTGATGGTGAGACTTGGTCCCTAAATGTAAACCAGGGCTCTTGACCTCAAAATTGGAAATTGCTGGAAACTACAGTATGTATGGAGTCAGATTCCAAATGTGAGCTGACAACAACTTACTGACCTGTATTTTGTTTAGTGATAAGTTAGTGTTAGACTATCTACTCTGAATTCAGCAAAAAACAACTGACCAGAGAAGATTACTATCATGCAAATGCTTTGTTCTGGAGATCACATAGCATCAGGTAGCTCCCTCCCCCACAAAAAAAAGAAATGAAACTTATATGTGACATTCAAGTTGCTCAATAGCATTGAAGTTGCTAAGGAAACTTCATACCCACAAAGGGAGTGAATTCTTGAGTACAGAGGTCCTCTTTCTCAGGGGATGGTTGACAATTCAGCCTTCCTTGCTTGCTGGTGCCACCTAGTGGACATATGCATGATAAGGCTGGAAAGTTGAGTTGGAACCAAATTGTGAAGAGATTTCAAATATAAACCTAGGAGTTCTTATTTTATCCTAGAAGTAATATGTAGTCCCTCAAATTACTCTTTATAGTCTTCCTTCTTCTCCTTATGTAGTTTCATACCAATGTTGACATACTGATCACGTGACTTAAATCTCTATTTTCTTTTATGATTTATGTTTTTGTGAATATGCAGCTGGTATAGTATATGGAGATATTGCTTTGAAACCGAGAAGACCTGGTTTCAAAGAATTCTTCTGACATACTAGCTGTTTGACCTGAGAAAAGTCATTTAACCATTCCATATTCTAGTGCACAACCTGAATGTAAGTTGCAGAGAAGATATTGATCTACACTGGTAGAGAGAGTTTCCTCACTGAGGAACTGCCTAGCCTAAGAAAATGACAGGTCTAGTACCTATAATAAAGATGAATATCTAGATGATAGACAGATAGATAAATAGATAAAGATATAGATAGATATATCTAAATCTCTCTCCATATACACATATACATATATATTTATATATGTTTACAGGACCAAAATATTTCATTTTATTTTTAAATTTATAATAGTTGTGAACTTTTAAGTTTGAAGAGCACCATTGTCATATACTTGCACATTATGTTCATTGTAGTGAGGGGAGTGTTGTGCAAAGACACCCTTCTCATGGCCTTTTCCAGAACTGTTTCACCCCTGGTCCAATTTGAAAAGAAATAGAACCTCTGGTGATATCTGGATACTATGGGAATCCTTGACTTTATGTATTTGATTTCCCTCTCATGTCAGTGAGACACCATGGCACTCCAGCAACACCAGGCATAATACCAGCATGGTGATCTAAGTTAACTTGTTTCTCAATGGTCTAATCCTCAGAATGACACATTTGCAGTGTTTTGACAATGCAGTATAGCTAACCTGTCTCTTGAATCACCATAATTTATTAAAATTGTTAATAATTAAATAAATTAATAAATAATTTAAATAATTTAAAAACATTATTTAGCAGTGGGACATCATTGATAGAGAGCTGGTCTTGATATTTAGTAGATCCTGAATCAAGTGCTACCCTAATACACAGTAGCTGAGGCATCCTAGGCAAATCACTTATCCTCTCAATGCCCCCAGGTAGCTCTCTAAAACTATAAGTTGCAGAAGAATCATCAGTTTCCATGGAGACTGATCCAGTGATCCCAAATTGGGAGCTCTCCTCTGCTGAAATCACAGATCTAAAAAAAAAAGACCATTCTTCACTTCTTGAACATAACTGTTGCTTCCAGGTTTTCTCTTTTACTACTACAAATAGAACAACTATGACCATAACTTCCCTCTTTTTATTATTTTTTGGATAGAGTCCTAGAAAAAGAATCCCTGGTTCATGAGCTATGATCAGTTTTTTGATTCACATTGCCTTTGCTGCTCTTCAAATGCTTTCTTTGGTGCTACCAATAATGTATTAGAGTATCTATTCCCTTATAACCCTGCAAAAATTGGATTTTATAATTTTAATATATTTTTACTATTCTAGTGAGCATAAGAGAATTTAAATGTGATTATTAACAGTTTGCACTTCTTTCTTCATAAAGTGATTTCTTCTCCTCTGACTATTTATATATCAGTTCCTTATACATTCTTGGTGTCAGAGCTTTATTTGTTAAATTTACTTCTTAATCTGTTATTCTATTTTAATTTCAAGGATTCTTGTAGTCCAAATATTTTATCTTTGTGAACCCAAATCCATAAATTATATGATGATTTATTAACTTCATTCATAAAATGCACCTTCTCTTCAGAATTTAGAAAACTTTCTTATTCTCTTTCTTTTTAATTTGTGATCTAAAAATATTTTAGACCTCTGATACAATTAAGAGTTTATTGTGGTGTATGGTGTAAAGTATTGATGTAAACCTTGTGAAAAATTGTTTTGCCATGCTATTGTCTAGTTTTCTTAGCAACTCTAATTGACTAATTATTCTGTTCCACAGTATGGGGGGGGGGGAGTTGAGTGAGGATTTACTAAACAATAGTCTTTTATAAAAATTTGAGTCTATTTCTGGGTTCCCTCTTCGGTTCTATTAATCTACTCCATTTTTGAGTGTTAGGTATTATAATTACTACTTTATTGATATCTAATACCCCTTCATAATTTTTCATAGATCTTGATTTTACCTGCCTATTTTTCATAAGAATCTTATGATTTTGCCTAATTCAAAGAAGTAACCTATTGATGCTCTCATTGTTCCTTCCTTAAATCAGTAATTAGATTGAAAAATATTTTTATTTTTATTATATCTGGACCTTCCTTTCCCAATATGTTGCACTTCCCCAAATTTTTCCATTGTTCCCAAGCAACCTCTTCATTCTAGATCACTTCAGCTGATACCCAGACTTCAGAAGTTCCTTCCCCCCATGGGGATCCTGCCTCTGATTAGAAGTCTCCTAGAATCTCTATTTAAGAAGTTTTCCTAGATATTTTCCACTGGGTTACACTCCTCCAGACTTCACCATCATAGCCCAAAGTTGTGTGCTTTCTTCACCACAACTCAGCCTTTCAGTTTGTTACATGGATTGTTTTCCCCCTTAGAGTATAAGCTCCTTGAGGATAATGATTGTCTTACTTTTTGTTTATATTGTATTCCGAGTAGCCCAGATTCCTGTTATGTAATGATCATTTGATAAATTCTTGTTGACTGACTGACCTAACAATTCTTTTTTAAATTTCTGTAAAAATCATTTAATTATCTCTATGTAGATCATTAGTTTATCTTGATAAGTTGCTGTCCATATATTTGATATATTTTTTCATAACTATAAAGAGTTTTTTTTTTCTGTAAGCTTTTCAAGATTCTTGGTGGTGGGTTATTCTTATATCCTGAAAATTTGTTAAGACCATTTCTTTCAGCAAACATTTATTAATGTAATCTATTATGTATAGCCTTGCTGTGTGTACTAAGGATACAAATCTCTTCCCTTAAAAACAAAAACAAACTCTTGACTTAAGGAGCTGACCCAAGGAAAAAACACAATACACTCACAGATGCAAAAATTCACATATACATACACACACATACATAAAATAGTTTAAGAAGGGAAAATTGTAACAGTATAATTACTAGATCCTAAGACATCTTATTGTTTAAGTATCCTAACTATGGAAACTCAGAGTTCATGGTCTGAAATAATATTACATAGCAAATCTGAAGTATAATAATTAATTGATTTGGTGATATAATTAAATATAGTATTTAGCAAACTACCTCAATCAAGATAGTAATTAGAAGAACATAATTCCAATTGTTTCCCCTGAACAACTATTCTCCTCCAGCTGTATGTTCTGCAGCAATTTCTGACTCCTTTGACTGTCACTTCATGAACAACCTCAGTCAAGCAGTATTTTGCTTACTTACCATACTTAACCTGCATTCAAATGCTGCAAACCATTTATTTGATGCCAGCATCAAAAATTCAAACCATGAACATCAATAGTCACAGTCTGTGTGTGATAACATAATGAGAATGGAAAGACTACTAGATTTTGACTCAGAAAACCCTATCTCTGCTACTGATCAGTCATATGACTTTTTTCAATGAAAGATTTTATTTATTTTGAGTTTTACATATTTACCCCTATTCTTGCTTCCCTCTCTCCACCCCCCCAAAGGCAGTCTGTTAGTTTTTACATTGTTTCCATGGTATGCATTTATCTAAGTTGACTGTGATGAGAGAGAAATCATATCATTAAGGAAGAAAAATAAAGTATGAGATAGCAAAATTGCATAATAAGATAACGTGTTTTTTGGTCTTTGTTCAAACTTCACAATTCTTTCTCTGGATACAGATGGTATTCTCCATTGCAGACAGACCAAAATTGTCCCTAATTGTTGCACTGATGGAATGAGCAAGTCTATCAAGGATGATGATCACCCCCCTGTTGCTGTTAGGGTGTACAATGGTTTACTGGTTCTGCTCATCTTGCTCAGCATCAGTTCATGCAAATCCTTCCATGCTTCCCTGAATTCTCATCCTTCCATGTTTCTTTTTTTTTTGTTAATATGACTTTATTTATACATTACTAAAATACTCTTGTTTAAGAATAAACATAATACACACTCCCCCACAAAAATATAGAACCTCATTAAACTAAAGTAAAAGAAAGAGAAAAAAATGTTTCAGTCTGTTCTGATACCATCAGCTCTGTCACAGGTGGATCACATTCTTTATCTTAAGTCCATCACAAAAGTTACGTCCATATTGTTCCACAGTTGCTGTTGTTGATTGTAGTTCCCTCCATCCATTCCTCCCCTCCACCACATATTATATATATCCCCTCTCCTTTCACTCTGTCCCTCTTCTAAAATGTGCTGTAGGGTAACTGAATGGCACAGCAGACAGAGCACTGGCCCTGGGGCCAAGAGGCCCCAAGCCCACATACCACCCCAGAGACCACCTGACTCCATGGTCCTGGACAGGCCACACAATCTCAGCACCTTGCAAGAAGTAAAAAAGAAAATGTGTTAAATCTGACTACTCTCCCCTATGATCTACTCTCTCCTCTATCACTCACATCCCCCCTTCCCCCTGTGCCCCTATTCTCCTTTTTACTCTAGATGTCTATACACTATTGAATTCATATGCTAAGCCATTTCTGATGAAATTGAAGGTTCCCTCATTCCCCCTCACCTTCCCCCTTCCATATCATTGCAAAAAAAAATATTTTATATGAAATGTCTTAGCCTATTCCACCTCTCCTTTCTCTTACTCCCAGTACATTTCCCTTTTAGCCATTGACTCCATTTTTACAATATATTATATCTTCAAATTCAGCTTTCTCCTGTGCTGAATCTATAAAAGCTCCTTCTACCTGCTCTATTAAATGGGAAGGTTCATATGAGTATTTTCAGTATCATTTTTCTATGCAGGAAATGCATGCAGTTCATCATTAAGCCCATCATAATTTACTCTTGTTGTCCACTCTCTATGCTTTACCTGGGTCCTGTACTTGAAGGTCAAAATGTCTGTCTAGCTCTGGTCATTTCAACAGGAACATTTGAAATTTCCCCCATTTCTTTGAAAGTCCATCTTTTCCCCTGGAAGAGGATGTTCAGTTTTGCTGGGTAGTTGATTCTTGGTTGCATTCCAAGCTCTTCTGTCTTCCAGAATATTATATTTCAAACCCCATGAGCCCTTAATGTAGTTGCTGGTAAGTCCTATGTGATTCTGACTGCAGCTCCACGATATTTAAATTGTGTCCTTTTGGCTGCTTGTAATATTTTCTCTTTCACTTGGGAGTTCTGGAACTTGGCTATTATATTTCTGGGGGTTGTTTTCTTTGGATCTCTTTCTGGGGGACATAGGTATATTCTCGCAAGTTCTATTTTGCCCTCTGCTTCTAAGATATCAGGGCAATTTTCCTTCAGGAATTCTTTAAAAATGACATCAAGGCTCTTTTTCCTGATCATGACTTTGAGGTATCCTAGTAATTTTAAAATTATCTTTCCTTAATCTGTTTTCCAGATCAGCTTTTTTCAATGAGATGTTTCACATTTTCTTCTAATTTTTCATTCATTTGGTGTTAAAGTATTGTGTCTTGATTTCTTGTTAAGTCATGAGCTTCCTTTAGCTCCATTCTACATCTGAAGGATTTGTTTTCCTCAGAGAGCTTTCTGATCTCCTTTTCCATCTGGCCAATTCTGCTTTTTAAAGAATTCTTCTCCTTAATAACTTTCAAACTGTTTTATCAATTTGACCTAAACTGGTTTTTAACATATTATTTTCTTCAGCATTTTTTTAGATCTCCTTGACTAAGCTGCTAACTTTGTTTTCATGTTTTTTCCTGCATTTCTATCATTTCTTTTCCCAATTTTTCTTCTATCTCCCTTACTTGATATGCAAAATCTTTTTTTGATCTCTGTCAAAGCCTGAGTCCTACTTCCATTTTTCTTTAGATTCTTTAGATATAGAAGCTTGTACTTTCTCATCTTCAGATTGAGTATTTTGATCCTCCTTGGGATCATAGACAAAGTATTTGTCAATGGTAAGGTTTCTTTTTTATCTGCTTACTCATTTCCCCAGCCTATGCCTGGTTTTGGGGTGCTTCCTGAACTTTTGAGTTTTATTGGGACACCCCCACAAGGACCTCAGTATGCGAGGTGCTGACTGCTCTCCTGGTCTGGTAATGACCACAAGTATACTTTTCTACCTCAGGGCTGAGGGGGGGAGGTCCCTGTTCTATGGGGTGTTGTCTAGACTGCAATCAGGATCTGAATGTGGTCAGAACTCCAGAGTCCTTTTCCAGGGACAGAAGTCTCCCTCCTCTCCCTTACCTTCAGTGGGCTGAGTACTCAGGGCACAGCTCCCTAGAGGCTCCTGCTTGCTGGCTCCATGGGGAGCCATTTCCATTTCCTGGATCTGGGCTGCCAGCCATGGTAAGTGACACACCCGAGCTGAGTGCACTGAATATTGTGACCACACTCAGGTCCTGGGCTTTGCACTCATTCTAGAAGAGTTCTCCTTGCTGATCTTCAGGAGCCACAGCTCCCAGGCACACTGGGGCTATTCCTGGGAGATTGAAGTTTCTTCATTCTGGTGGGAGCCACCCCTCTAACCCCATGGAACAGAGTTTTTCCACTATATTCCAGGTTACCTTGGACTGGAGAATTGCCTCACTGGATATTTCTATGGGCTCTATCTCTCAAAAATATAGCTAGAGTAATAATTTAAAAATTTTTTAAATATTTTACAGAGAACACCTAGGAGAGGTTCTTCTTCTGTTCTTCTTTTGGCTCTGCCCCCTCCAGTCATATGACTTTAAGCAAGTTACTTTCTGTCTTTGGACCTTAGTTTTCTTCTCTGGATTTTCATCAGTGTTAAATTTAAATGAAAGATCTTAGAGGATGAGTACTGAAAAAGACCATTAGATTTACTAATTTGGTCTTTGGCAGTCTCAGAAGCATGTTGTGGTAGGGTTAAAAACTATTCTATAGTGGGACCAGATGATCTCTACAGCCCCTTCCAGAACAAAATTTTTTATATTATACGAATCTAAATTTCCTTTAAAAATTTGAAATTCTATAATTCCAGGATTTTAAGCTTTCTAAGGATTCTAATTGAATCCAATTCCAGATTTGAATATAGGTGTTCGATGAAAGATAAATGTTCAATAAAAATTCTGGTTGATTTTGTTGTACCACTTTTAGTTTCATTACTATTTCAGAGGATTCCTTCCATTACTTCTACTTTGAGCTCAATTTTTGACTTAAAAAATTCCAAGCACTTGATTCTATCATTCAAAGTCCTTTACAAACTGATGACACTTTACCTTGGCAGTCTTGCAGTATTTTCTAACATATATCCTAAGTTCAAAAGACCCAGGTTGAGGGAGGAGCCAAGATGGCAGCATGAAGGCAGCATTTCCTGAGAGCTCCTTCCTCAAAAAACTCCAAAAGCTGTCAAATTATGACTCTAGTCAAAATTTAGAGGGACAGAACCCACAGAAAGACTGAGTGATACATTTTCCCAGTCCAAGATAGCTTAGAAGTTCTGTGGGAAGGGTGTGTTTCATCAGACTGGGAATTGGAAAAATGCCCTGGCCCCAGCCCAGCCCAGCCCAGCCCAGCCCAGCCCAGCTTAGGGATCACCAGGAACAGCTTTAAGGGGCAGTGAGAGAATTCTGCTATACCAGAATGAGTGTGGAGTAAGGAGCACCAGCTACAGAAGCTGCAGCGAGAATCAGGGTAAACCAGCCTGCACCTCCAGAACATAACCCACAGATGGTAAGGGGGTCAGGGGAGACTGCAGAAATCTCTCTGCTCCCCCTGAAGTAGGACTCTACTGTTTACCACCACTCAGATCCAGGTGGCAGTTTAGCCTTCTATAATAATATAGCATGGACCCTCCACACAGTTCTGTGGCAGAGAAGAGTGCCTGTGGTCATTGACATATCAAAGCACAGGCAAGAGAGCACAAGACCTTGGAGGAATAAAAGTCCCACTGGGGTGTCCCAAAAAATTCCAAAGCCTTGGAAGTTCTGTAAATTAGTCTTGGACTGAGGAAATGAGCAAACAACAGATAAAGAAAAATCTGACCATAGAAAATTACTTTAGTCCCATGGAAGATCAAAACACATACTCAGATGATGACAAAATCGAAGCTTCTGTATCCAAAACCTCCAAGAAAAATAGAAAATGGACTCATACTATGGAAGAGCTCAAAAAAGATTTTGAAATGCGATCAAAGGAGGTGGAAGAAAAAATGGGAGGAGAAATGAGAGTGATGCAGAAAAAATCATGAAAATAAAATCAGCAGCTTGGTGAAAGAAATACAAAAAAATACTGAAGAAAATAATGTGTTAAAAATCACTTTAGGCCAAATGGGGAAAAAAGCAACACAAAAGGCAAATGAGAATAAGAATGCCTTAAAAAGCAGAATTGGCCAGCTGGAAAAGGAGATAAAAAAGGTCTCTGGAGAAAATAACTCCTTCAAATACAGAATAGAACTAAAGGAAGCTGATGATTTTGTGAGAAATCAGGGAGAAATAAAACCCTTCCCCAAAAAGCCAAATATTAGAAGAAAATGAAATATCTCATTGGAAAAACAACTGACCTTGAAAACAAACCCAGAAGAAATAATTTGAAAATTATTAGTCTTCCTAAAAGTCATGACCAGGAAAAGAGCCTAGACTTCATTTAATACAGCAAAATTACCCTGAGATCCTAGAAGCAGAGGATAAAATAGAAATTGAGGGAATTCAACAGTTACCTCCTGAAAGAGATCCCAAAAGAAAAACTTCCAGGAATATTATAGCCAAATTCCAAAACTCCCAAGTCAAAGAGAAAATTCTAAAAGCTGCCAGTAACAACCAATTCAATTACTGAAGCTCCATAGTCAGGATTACACAGGATCTGGCAGCATGTACATTAAGAGCTCATAGGATTGGAATTTGATATTCTAGAAAGCAAAAGATCTTGATTTACAACCAGGAATCAAATACCCAGCAAAACTAAACATCCTCTTTCAGGGGAAAAGATGGACTTCAATGAAACAGGCTACTTTCAGACTTTCCTATTGAAACAACCAGAGCTGAAGAGAAAGTGTGATCTTCAACTACAGGACTCTGGTGAACCCTTGAGCAGGGTGAACGAGAAGGACTAACTATGAGGATCTTAATGATGTTGAACTGTTTGTATACCTGCATGCGAAGAAGATACTGATAATTCATATGAACTTTTTCATTTACAAGAGCTGCTAGAAGGAGCATATATATAGACAAGGCACAGGAAGGAGTGGAATATAATGATATAATATAGTAAAAAGATGGAGTCAATGGGTGATAAGGGGAAGTACTGGGAGGAAAAGAAAGGAGATGAAGAAGCTAAGAAATTTCACATAAGAGGCAAGAAATAGCTTTTTTCCATAGAGTGTAATGGGAAAGGCAAGGGGGAATGAGTGAGCCTTCATTCTCATCATAAATGGCTCAGAAGAAATAACATACACACTTAATTGGATATAGAAATCTAACTTACACTAGAGAAAAATGAGAAGAAAGGGATGGGATAAGAGGGAGTGGGGGGAGGGAAGGGGGAAATAGGTGATAGAAGAGAGGGAAGATTGTGGGAGAGGGTACTCAGATACAACACACTTTTGGACAGAGCCAGGATGAAAGGCAAAAGAATAGAATAAATGAGAGTGGGGAAAAATATAGTAGAGGGAAATACAGCTAGTAATAGCAGTTGTGAGAAAAATATTGAAGCAACTTCTGTGGTGGACTTATGATAAAGAAAGCAACTCACCCCAGAGACAGAGACAGAGCCATTAGAATCTTAACACAGACTAAAGTACATCTCTCTCTCTCTCTCTCTCTCTCTCTCTCTCTCTCTCTCTCTCTCTTCTTGAGGTTTCTCATATTCTTGGGGGGTAGGGGGGTTTATGTTTACTCTTATAACAAAATTATTGTAATGATATAAAATAAATGAACCAAAATCATACTTCAAAAATTTTTAAAAATTTAAAACCCAACAAAATACCCAAGTTACTCACTCTCTCCACTTTCCTGATCCTTACACTTGCTCATCTTGCTCCTACTCCCTTGGTGTTGTCCTCTGCTTTTATGGAATAACATTTACAATTGGAAAAGATCTTATCCATCATGTAACCCAACTTCCTCATTTTTAAGATGAAAAAAGAAACTGGTCATCACATGGTTTGCCTAAGGTCACATATAGGAAACATGTAAGAAGACCAAAATTAAAGTCCGTTTCATCTGATTCAACACCTAGTGCTTTTGCACATTATATATATATATATATGTATGTATATATACACACACATATGTGTGTGTGAACTTTGTAGTTTACAAATTGCTTCCACCAATATTATTTTGTTTCATCTTCACCATAATATCATGAAGATGAAAGGGGCAGATATAAATCTCCATTTTATAAATAAGGAAAATGAGATATTACTCAAAGCACTTTGATCATTTATACACATATTTCAATTAAATATTTGTTAAGCATTATTTACAAACAGAGCATTGTGCTATATGATGGGGAAGAAAAGAAGTTCAGATTAAGACATATTTCCTGCCCTCTTGGAACTTATAGTGTTCTAGAGGAATAAGACACAAAAATTGATAATAATAGCATGTACACTATAAGATTTACAAAATGTTTTCTTCTCAATATCTTCTACAAGAAAGATTGTGCAAAACTATCATACCCATTTCACAGGTGATGAATTTAAGAGTATAAAAGAGCCAGGATGCCATAGGTAGGATGTCTTATTCAAGTTCATCATTTTTTCTACATTAGAGATCATGTTGCCTCTAAGATAGTTTGGTATCATACATATTATAAGAATTGTCTTTCCATTAATTCTAGCAACTTCTTGGCTTAACTTTCATAACCTGTCTTAATTACAGTCTCATCCATGCCAGAAGTGTCAGATTGAGTTAACATTTTATTCAAAAAGATTTCTGACCCTCTCTAAAGTGTCTTGTGAGATCTGGTTAGAAGGGTATTAAGCAACAGGGTCACCATTGTGGAAGCCTTCCTGGAAAAAAAGTGATATTGAGTTAGGCTTTAAATTTAGGTTTAGGGTAACAGCCTTGGGACAGTGACAAGTCCCCTATACAGGGAGATTGGAGATTCAGCTTCAAGTTCCAGCTCTGTCACCAATTTGCTATGTTCCCTGAAGAAAGTCCCTTAGGTTCACTGGGACTCAGGTAGCCAAAGTTACACAATTTAGTGGAAGAATTGACACCTGCACACAGGTCCCCTGATTAAAGAACCAGTGATATTTCCTCCACATAATACTCCACTGATATTGCATTCTGAGGGTCATCACTTTTATCTCTTCATGGTCATCAGGGTTCTGAAGCAGATTACAAAGCATGACAGAAACATAGACACAGTGACTCACCCCCATAATAGAGTGAGACAAAGTGTCGGGATTTTCAGATGCCTACATTGTTAAACATGATTTCACAGAAGTAAATTGTTTATCTGGTCTTTCTTGTTCCTAGCAAGAAAAGTGACAGGAAAGGAGAAACAGAAATATAGGCAAAGTTGTTCCTCCAATACTGATTATAGAATAGCGTACGTATTTTCTCCAAACCATTTTTCTTCATCTCCCTTCACACATACCTTTTTAAATTTCTTGATTACATGGGATATACTGGAATGAACTCTGCATTTGTTTTATTTAAGACATAAATCAAAGGCACATTTTATAGATATTGGAAGTTGGAAAATGCCAAAAGGAATGGTTATGATTGATGATGACAGCAATAATAATAACTAACAATACTAATAACTCATGTTTACATAGCATTATTCAGTTAAATCCTTGAAAAAGGATTATCATTCTCTCCACAATTTTATAAATGAGGTACCTAAGAAGAAGTACTAAGGAGTCAAGACCCTTATGATCTCCAGTTCCGAAACTAACTCTATGACCTCCTCAAGATTCAGTTTCTTCACCTGCAAAATGAAAGAATTAGTTTTTATCCTTTCTGATGATGCTTACACACCTTTAACATTCTCAGAGACACTGACAGATTCAAAAAAGGCTTAAATGACTTGACTGAAGTCTCACAGGCAGTAACTAAGAGGGCAAAGAGTAGAACACTTGTCTGTTATCTTCCTAATTTAGCATTTTCCTCCAGTACAATGAGAAAGCAGTATGGTCTACTGGAAAAAGTTGGGTTTTTGCAGAATTTCAACTTTGCTGTTTTTGACCATAAGCAAGCAAGATCTCTAAGTTTTTATTTACTTTTTACAAGGGAATGAGTTTTGTATTGTCTATATGGTAGGATTGTTTTGAGGAAAGTACTTTGTGACCCATCAAAAGCTATAGAAATATAAACTCTTATTATTACACTGAAATTATGGAAGGAGTTAGACTTTGGGAACCATGGAGTTAATTTTTCTAAGTTGTGCAACCTTCCTAAAATTCCTTATTCTTTTTTTGTTAGTTTTTTGGTACTTAAAGATTTTATTTATTTTGAGTTTTACAATGTTCCCCCAATCTTACTTCCCTCCCCACAGAAGGCAATTTGCCAGTCTTTACATTGTTTCCATGGTATATACTGATCCAGATTGAATGTGATGAGAGAGAAATCATATCCTTAAGGAAGAAACATAAAGTATAAGAGATAGCAGGATCAGACAATAAGATATACGTTTTTTTCTAAAGTAAAGTTAATAGTCCTTTGTCTTTGTTCAAACTCCACAGTTGTTTCTCTGTATATAGATAGCATTCTCCATTACAGACCACCCCAAATTGTCCCTGATTGTTGCACTGATGGAATGAGTGAGTCCATCAAGGTTGATCATTGCCCCCACGTTGCTGTTAGAGTGTACAGTGTTTTTCTGGTTCTGCTCATCTCACTCAGCATCAGTTCTTGCAAATCCCTCCAGGCTTCCCTGAATTCTCATCCCTTCTGGTTTCTAATAGAACAGTAGTGTTCCATGACGTACATATACCACAATTTGCTAAGCCATTCCCCAATTGAAGGATATTTACTTGATTTCCAATTCTTTGCCACCACAAACAGGACTGCTATGAATATTTTTGTACAAGTGATGTTTTTACCCTTTTTCATCATCTCTTCAGGATATGGACCCAGTAGTGGTATTGCTGGATCAAATTTTTGTTGCCCTTTGGGTGTAGTTACAAATTGCTCTCCAGAAAGGTTGGATGAGTTCATAGCCCTACCAACAATGTAATAGTATCCCCAATTTCCCACAACCCTTCCATCACTGATCATTATCCTTTCTGGTCATATTGGCCAGTCTGAAAGGTGGGAAGTGGTACCTCAGAGAAATTTTAATTTGTATTTTTCTAATAAGTAATTATTTAGAGCAGTTTTTCACATGACTATGGATTGCTTTGATCTCCTCATTTGTAAATTTCCTTTGCATATCCCTTGGCCATTTGTCAATTGGGGAATGGCTTAAAATGCCTTATTCTTGCTTTGAAGATTACTATGTCTCTAAATCAGGGGCAATTTAATAGAATTTTGAATCATATGAAGTTAAAACTATTTCAGAGAAGAGTATATTTGACAATTCTTATTGAGGAGAAAGGACTGGAATCAGCATGTTCCCTAGTCATCTAGGTTGATTTCATCCTCTCTCTTAGTGTCTGGCATACACTTTAAGTTAGTATTTTATTTGGATTTTCCCCCAAAGGACCACTTGCCGCAAGGAAAATGCAGGCTGTGAGATGCTTACAGGGAAGTTTTCTTTGGAATCAGAAAGAACAAAAAAAAATCCTATCTAAGAAATTGTCTCTAGGTAAATTAGAAAAAAGGGATGAAATGAGTTTCCACAGACACAATGTGAAAAGAATTACAATCTGGCAATCCCTAGCTAAATTCTAATCCTGCTTTTGCCACTAACTTGTGTGATTTGGGAATATGCTGACTTTTCTGCTCATGATTCAATTTGATAAAATAATTCTTCCACTTCTCTTCCATGATATTTTATTATCTAAGAGTCCTTTCATTTCTAAAATTCTGTGATAACAAGGTTCCTTCCAACTCCAAAATTCATTGTTCTATATTTCTAAATTCTAGTTTTATATCAGTTTATAATCCTAAAATGATTATCCTGGTGCATTTGTATCTACTCTTAGAAAATGAGGAAGTATATTGGTGAAAGGAATTGATCTTTGCTTTCTCTGTGAGGAGGAAGGGGACATTGGAAATGTAAATATGAGTTTCCCTCTATGAAGCAATGAATATTAATTTGGAATTTTCTGAGTCTAAAACTCCATTGAATATCTATTGTCATACCCTATGGCCTACAACTTGAGACTAACGTGTAGAAAATTTAAGAGATTTACTTTTTTTCTCCATATCAAAGTGTGCAGCATTTTTTATTTGAATTTTATAGATGTACATACTTTTCTGTTGTGTGTGTAGAAAATATCCAAGACTGTTCATTTGAAAATAATGGGTAGCTAGATGGCATGGTAGATTGGGCCTAGAGTCAGAAAGACCTCAGTTCTAATCCAGCCTCTGTATGTTCAATTGTTTCAATGACATCTGATTCTTTGTAGCCCCATTTTGGAGTTTTTCTTGGCAGAGATCCTAGAGAGCTTTGCTATTTTCTTTTCTAGCTTATTTTTCAGATGAGAAACTGAGACAAACAAGTGATCCTCCCTCCCATATGGCTAGCAAGGGAGGCCAGATTTGAACTCACTAAAGTCTTTTTGATTCCAAGCCCATTTACTATGCCAGCTAGCTGTTGTCCTATCTGTGTGACCCTGGACAAATCTCCTCCATTTGCCTCAGATTTGTCAACTATAAAGTGAGGATAATAATAACACCTTCCTCATGAAATTATTGTGAGGATTAAAAGAAATAGTATTTGTTAAAAAAAAATACTTAGCACAGGGCCTGGA
The DNA here is from genome assembly GCF_037893015.1 of Macrotis lagotis. Taxonomy (NCBI): domain Eukaryota; kingdom Metazoa; phylum Chordata; class Mammalia; order Peramelemorphia; family Peramelidae; genus Macrotis; species Macrotis lagotis. Next base: position 417,328,137 of record NC_133658.1, on the reverse strand, counting down.
GCATGGTAAGTAATATGTAAATGCTTATTTCTCTCCCCAAGTTCATGACAAGGGAAAATATTTAGCCAATTCATGAAGTGGATCTCTGTTAGTCTTCCTTTTTCCCACTGGGTTCAGCTAGGTCCACTTGAGCCTATTCATGCATGAATGGGCCTAATCAAAGCAAGGAACATGTACTTAAACTGTTAGCAGTGAAAGGTTCAATAGAAGCAGCACTCATAAATTTGACAAGTTTTTCATCATTTGGGACATGATTTCATATTTAGATTTTAGCTATATATTGGGGATTATATTTTTGTCCCAGCATTATGTTAGGTCTGATCCTGCTCATAAAATTTGTGATAGGGAGACATAGCCACTAAGCTTCAATAAATGAGTCTTAGCACAAGAACCTTTACTGGGAAATACTGACGTTGTTGCTTATAGTCTAGGAAGTAATGAGAGCAACCAGTGTGCATGATAGCTATTTTATTATGTTTTTTGATTCCTTTTTGTTTCTATTGCAATGAGTAATGATTATATATTTAAATATGCCTGTGTATTCAACTTTATTATGCTGCAGTCTTTGATAAAGTCAATTGAAATGCAGTAATAAGAGAGAAAGACAGAATTTGCTTAGTTAGTAGGAAATGGATAAGGATACTAATAAGAAAAAAAAAGACATCAATACCATTCCTAGTCCAAGAGAACCCTACCACCACAAGAGAGGTGGAGTTTAGGAACAGCAGCTCTCTACTTCCTGGGAGGACCATCTGACATTAAGTGGAGTACATGACTGCCAAGGTTAATGTGGAATTGAAGACACTTAAGATTTTATCATTAATAAGAGTCTGGTGACTGGACAGCAATGATAGTATAGGAGTTGTAAACAAATAGAAAAAGATCCGGGAGAAAACAATATCATAAAAACCCAGGAAGAAAGGAATATCCAAGAAGAGAGTCTGCTCAAATGTGTCAAATGATACAGAGATGTCAAGAAGGACGAAATCAAAGGAAAAAGAAACATTAGATTTGCTGGTAATCTTGGAGTTAAAAGTTTCAATTGAGTGGTGACACCTGAAGTCAGATTGCAAGGGTATAAGGAAGTGAATAGGAAGAGACAAAAAATAAATATAAACAGGTTTTTCTACTAGTTTGATTAGAAAGGAGATATAAGACAACTGGTAGAGTAAGGTGAAAAAATTGTTAAGGATTAGAGATTTTGTGGACCAGGGAATAGCGTTGTTTGTGGAAAGGAGCCAACAAATAGAGATTGAAGCTTAGAGATAAAGAATAATGATAGCATAAACTCTTAGAGAAAGTGGTAGAAAACTAAACACAAAAGAAGAGGGTTGATCTTGGTGGAGAGGAGGGTTAACTTATCCTTAAAAACTAGAATAACATAAGAGATGGGGGAGGGAAACCTTTCTAAAATTAAAAAAAAATATTTTGAGATGTGAGGTATGGGAGAAGGGAAAGTTCCAGATATATGACCTTTTTTAAATTCTTAAAAATATTCCATCAATGTTTTTCTTTTTATTATTTTGGACATTTACATATATGTATATCTATACATATATGCATGTACCCAATTATGCTTCCTTGTAACAAAACAAACACAAGTAAATTGATACAATAGCATATAAAGCATTGTGAGCTCAATTCTCCCACCTTTACAAGGGAATATGGCAAGGTTTATTTCTTTATCTCTCTTCCTGGACCAATATCAGTCCTTAGAATTACTCTGAATTCAGTTTTATTTTAATGAAGTTTACATTATTGTAACCATTACACAAATAACTCTGAATATATTCATTTCTTCTTGTGGTATAAAAAATATGCATTATATTAATATACCCAATTTGTTCTACTATTTACCAGTTGACTTCTACTTTTTTCTGCTACAAAAAATGATACTATGATAATTTTGTTTCATAAAACACTATTCCTTTCTTCGTTGACTTTTTTGGGATATATGGACAAGGCTTGAACAATTTCATGATTTTCTCACATAATTCCAAATTATTTTCCAGAGATATTGTATTCCAGTGATATTGATATTATATCAACTTTACCAAATATCTATTAATGTGATAACTTCAATTTTTCTAGTAAAATAAGAGAGATGTTCTATCAAGAGAGATGGGGAAGGAGTGATGTTAGGAGTGTTAAGGAGAGAAAAGATGATATGGAACAGTCCATGAAGAGGGGCATGCTGAAGTCACAATAAGGTAAAAATGCTTAAATTCTTGAACAAATGGGGTTCACATTAGATTATGATCTATTCTATTACAAATTCATATAATAGTTTCAGGTAAAATGGCTGAGGGAGGGAGTTAACCTATCGTTGGGTTTTGGAAAGTTATGACTGACAGATGACAGTCTAAAGTTGGACTGGTTACCTAAATGACCAGAATTGTGAAGAGATGAAAATAATATAAAAGGAATAATGAACCATAAGTAGAAAGAAGGATAGAAAGGACTAGAAGTTTTAGATAGGATGCAAAAAATAGGTTTTTGAAGAATTAGGCATAGAAAAGTTATGTTTAGAAAGAGGAATTTCAGTCCTTAATTTTGGAGGCAATGTACTTAAGGGTAGTATACATTCTTGAGTGTGGCTAAGAGAGAATGAAGATTTTAAATCTTGGGAGTTGAGAACACTGATAAATCCAGGGCATTTGACCAGAAATAAACTTGTATAATAAGGTTCCCAAGTGTAAGTATGGGATTGGTACAAACAGAAAGACTTTCAGTTAAGTGCAGAGGTACTTTATAAAGGAAGAACAATAACTTGGGGATCCTGTAAGCAGAAAATGAATCAGGTAATAATAAATGCATGAAATGAACTATACAAGAAGAGAGGTTGCTGAATAGAAAGGTACAGTACTGAAGATGAAGGTCACATGTGTAGCATCTTTTACAGGGAACTAACTAATTGTTTATTAACAATAGAAATTTCAGAGATCTCATGGAAGGGCAAGACTGAAAAAACAGGGATTCCAGACCAGGTAAGACTAAGGTAGATGGGTATGAGAAACTGGTGAGTTGTAGGAAGAAAAGGGAGTTCTCACCTCTGAAGTCAGCAATTGAGCACATTTTAGGAAAAGTAGAAGGCATTTCTTAGCACTTCGGACAAGAATAAGAATCATTTTATGAGGGTTCTTACTCCTGAGTGTCCTGTCAGGATGGAGAGTGCCTAGTAGTTCACTCTCAAGCACCAGAGAGGAAAGGAGCTTTGGTCTGGCACCTGGGTTTCTACCCAGGTACCAAGGCTCCTGGCTGAGATTCACATTCACTGATATTTCCTTTGCCTCCTCCAGAGGTGACAGGGGAAGACTAAAAAGTGGATATGAAGTCATACATTGAACCTGGAATACCAGATACTAGAGGTATTGATAGTGATAGATTTGATATCTGAGTTTTGATTCTGGGCAGACTTTTAGAGATTAGAGAAATGGTGTTTGAGGCCAAGATCCTGGGCAAGTTCTGCTCAGCCTGTGGTAACTCCTTTCCATCTTTGCTAGTAGACAGTGCACTGGTCCTGGAGTCAGGAAGGCTGTAGCTTAAATCTAGCCTCAGGCACTTACTAGCAGTATAATCCCTGGCAAATCACTTAAACTGTTTATCTCAATTTCCTCAATTGCAAAATGAGTATAATAATTGTACATAAGATACATGGTTTTTGTGAGGATCAAATAAAATATTTGTAAAGGACTAATCTTTGTAAATGTGCCTGCCATATTGTAGGCACTTTATAAATGCTTATTCCATTCTCTTCCACCACCACCCCCAATAGACAGTTATAATGCTGTTTCAATAAATCAGAGCAAATCAGAAATGGCTCCCAGGGCAGTGGGAATGAAAGGGAAGAAATTTCCAAACCTAGCCTCTGAACAGAAAGCCAGATGATATGGGATTGGCTTCTGGTTCAGTCAAGGTCACCTGGGTGACCTTGGGGAAAACTAATCCTAGTCTTTAGTCTTCAATTTCTGGCTCTGTAATGCAAGGTGTGTAAATGCTGGCTAAGCTTCCTCCCACTTCTATTTTTTATTGTCTAGTGATTCCAAGGCTCCTTGTTTGACATTCTCTGATTTTATGATTTTCAGGATGTTTTGGCTCTAATATTCTGAAGTTCTGTGATTTTAAGACCTACTCCAGCTCTAAATTTAGTTGATTCTATGAAATAATCTGTCAAAAGATGTATGATTTATCAAGTTTGGTAAACCATGGGGTGTACCAAGGTCCTGCCTTGTCAAAATAAATATTGGTTTTCCATGCTTAACAGTCTCTTGGACATTTCACAAAACCTAGTATTTTGAGGCACTGTCCTGTTTAAATCTCACTAAAGAGGATGAAAATTCATTCCTGTGAAAACCCATAGTCATGGGGGAAAAATTTTCAAAAGCAGATACTGTCAAGTAAGTTTAAAATTATCATTGAGTGGCAAGATCATCTAAATTGCTTCAGTGGGAATGCTGTAGACATTGTTGATTAGAAGCTGTTGGAGCTCAGAGGACTGCACCTTCCTTATCCTTGGAGCAGCAGGTCACAGCATGTGAGAAGTTATGCTGGGTGACCAGCTCCTGGCACTTTACCCTGGAAACCATTCATCATGAGGCAACCTTTGCTGATCTGCTAGGCAAGCTGTTTCCTCAGCTATCACTAGTGAATTTGGTCTTTGTACCTTCTTGCACAGAGGGGAGGCCCTTGGCATGGGTTCATGGGGGATTTTTATTCAGAAGAAAAACATAATCAGCAAACCCTAGACTTATTCTCAATACAGTGAAGTTCTTCCATAGTGGTGAAATGAATTGAATGTAGACTCAGAAGACCCAGCTTAACCATTCTGAACATAAAATGGGAATAATACTTATAATATTTATTACTCAGGATTACCCCTCCCTGACACTGACTCAAAGGAGAAGCAGGAAAGTGACCAGCACTATACTCCTAGCCCTTGTCTAGCAATAACACCTCTTAGGGATCAGGTACTATTTTTTTTCATCTACCATTTCCCATTTCCCCAAATGACTAAATTTTCCTACTCTTTGTTTCTTTCCCCATTCCTCTATTAATCAATCAGTGTGAATTAGAAAAATGTATCCCCAATCCCCCACTATACCCTCTGGATTTCCTATTTAGTACTAAAAAATTCTTTGTCCTGGACCTCTTCTTTCTCACTTCTAAACATTGGGATGTTTCTTCCTAATGATGACATTTAATACCTAGTCCTTCTTCCACCACTAAAACTCCTTCTACTCTGTTCCTTGAAGGGGTAAGTCAGAATATTCCTTGCTCTACAATGAAACTTCCATATTCTGTCTTTACTACTATAATTTAGTAATAAGTTTCAATGAAACTTCATCCTTTGAAACTTATAGCATCAAAATTTTACTTTATCCAGCTAATGGTGGGGGATAGTATCCTGGTGCTTCCATCAGATTTTTCTTCATTTTTCTCTAGGAGTTCAAAACCTGGATTATCATATTTCTTTCCCTTCCAATACCTGCCCTTAAACATCCATGTTGATATACCATCAAATTCCCTGGCCTCCCAAGTCCTCAATCTTATTAAATTCCATAATCTACTTTTTGCTTAATCTCTGCCATATATAGAGATAGTCACCCACTAGATTTTACCATTTACCTATGAGTGCTCCATTTCACTGAATAAAAATTGACATTCCTCTGGCTGACTATAATATTCTAGTTTTCATCTGTTTTTATTCCTCATCCAACTAAACCTATTTTTTTGCCACACCAGATCTCTATTCCTTCTATTCTATTACCTTCTTTGTTAATTTCCTCTGTTCTGACTTCATTTACCTCTTTGATTCATTTTTTAAAAATATTTTATTTATTTATTTTTCCAACTACATGTAACAATGGTTTTTACTAATCATTTTTTGCAAGACTTTGAATTTTATATTTTTCTCCCTCTGCCCTTCCTTTCCCTTCCCTCACCCCTGCTCCTGAAGAAAGTGATCTAATATGGGTTTTATATTTATAACCATGCTAAACATTGATCTATATTGATCATATTGTATACCTCTTCCATTCCTGATCCTACAGTTAGACAATTCAATTCTACATTGTCTTCGACTCTCAAATTCTTGACTTGTTACTTAATCTAATTGCTTAATCTCTTGTCAAACCTTAGTTCCATAATACCCTCACAATATGAGTTCTTCACTCCTAACATACTGCTAAATAGAGTTAAGGTCACAGAACTGTGCTGATAGGGTGCATTATAAATTTATATATCCAACTTTAACTGTGCCCTCACAGCAACAAGACAGTCTTTTTATTTATCTGTAATTGTTTCTCTGTCTCACCACTCATAGAAACTATTCCAAAACAATTGTCGTTTCAGAAAACTCTCCCTATTTCTTGCTCCTTGATCCTCCTGTTGGGAGTCATTGCACTTTGTTGAGGTGGGGAGCACCTCCAGGATCAAATATAAAATCTTATGTTTGATTTTTAAAGCCATTAAAAACATGATCCCTACTTACCTTTCTAGTCTTGTTACACTTTAGTGCTCTCCACATATTCTAAGATCTAACAACATTAACTTTTTTCTGTTCTTTACATAGGATATTCCATCTCCTAACTTAAATGTCTCATTGACTGTGTCTCCTATCTGAAATGCTCTCTCCCTTTCTCCACCTCTTGGTTTCCTTCAAGACTCAGATCCAATTCTATCCTAGACAAGACATCTTTCCTGAGTTCCCTCAATGCAAGTATACCCCTGACAATAATCCCTTTAATTTAGCCCATAAATATATTTTATTATATAAACTTATATACACATATACATAAATGTGTTTATATATTGTCTTGAATATAGTAAGTGTGCAATAAATGATCATTGATCAGATTTCCTGAATAACTCTCACCTTAGAAAATTGTTTTTATTTTAATAGAAAAATTGAAGACATTCAATTTGAGCAAAATCTTCTTTCCATTTCAAAACTCTTTAAAATATTTTCTCACACTCTTCTCTTCCCCTACAATGTCTGACAATGAGATGAGCCTTTTCCTTGCCAAGGACAACTACTTTACCTGTGACCTTGATTCCATTCATTCCACTCTTCTCCAGAAGATTTCAACCTCAATCACATGTCCTTCACTAATTTTGAACTTCTCTCTATAATATTGGTTCCTTCCATATTGTCTTCAAACATGCCAAAATCTCCTTTAAAAACCCTTAATAGACCACATACCATTTCCTCAAACTTGTCTTATCTCTTTATTTCTCAGTCCAGATTCCTAGAAAAATTTTATAATCTCTGCCTCTACTTTTTCATTTCTCATTTACTCCTCAGCCCTTTGGAATATGGCTTCCTAAGTCATAACTGCTTTGAAATTTCTCTTTGCAGCATTATCATCAATGTCTTAATTGCCAAATCTAATGGTCTTTTTTTCAGTCCCTGACTTGTTTGTTTCAATTTACACTGTAAACCACATCCTCCACCTGAATATTCCCTCCTCTCTCATCTTTCTACCTGCTTATCTGCTCTCAGTTTCCTTAATGCAGATCACACCATCTAAGAGTGGATATTCCCAAAACCCTGTTATAGGTTCTTTTCTCTCCTTTCATATTCTCTTTTGGTAATCTCAACTACTCTCATGTGTTTAATTATCATTCCATGCTGATGACTCCCAAATCTTTATATTAAGCCCTGAGCTTCAGTGTTCCATCATCAATTCCATTTTGAGTATTTCAAGCTGGATGTTCTAATTACATCTTAAACTCATCATCTCCAAAAGTGAAATCATATTGCCCTCTAAACTAATGCTTCCTCATATCACTATTTTTGTAGTCTCCCAAATCTATATCTCAGCCTCATCTATCTATCTAATTGTTAGAGATGCCCAGAACTATATTTTTAATTCTTAAATAAAACAAGGAATGGTTTGATTGAGGAAAAAACAAACATGGGTCTCAAGTATCAATAATAACTAAAGAATCAATTACCAGACCTCCATACAGAAGGACCTACCTACCTTCTGTACAAGAAGGATCATCCTCACCATGGAATACTTAGACCAGCTTATATGGAAGCAATTTCAAGTATTAGTGGCTTCACTTGCTACTTTAAAGAGATTATTCCAAAGACTCAGTGTCCACTTTTCCAGCAACTATTCATCCTGAAATTTCATTTACTCAATTTCATTTTATTATTCCTCAGTTAAACTGTTTCTCTTTGTTTCTCACCAACTTTGTCTATGTGTTTGTCATCTTTCTATCTGTCTTTGTGTCTCTGAATATGTCTCTAGACCATCCTTACTAAATTGTCTTTCCTCTCTGACCTTAAAATATTAAAATTCACATAGTTAGGACAAACTTCTAGAGTGAAATGATAATAATAACTCACATTTCTAAAGTTATTTAAGTTGCATAAAATCCTTCTTTATAACAACCCAGAAAGACAGATAGTCCACACACTATTGAGTCTCAAAGAGGTGGAGTGGCTTGCTCAAAATGACACAGAACTTGAACACAACACTTTTAACTGAAAATCATGACTCATTCCATATACCAGCTCTCATATATATTGCATTTACTATATAATTTACATATACATTTGCATACACATAAATGTAATTTACTCTTATTATGCATTTACAAACATTCACATTGATCAGTTCAATAAAATAAAGTCTTCTAAGAGGTTGCTACTTTGAAAATCTCCATTTCATGTAAATTATAATTGCTTATTCTTTTGCCAACCAATATGAGGGTAAGACTGAGCCAGAAATAGATTCTAGTGCTATATCAGCCACTAAATAGGTACATGATTTAGACATAAAGAGTGATATAAAAAAGTAAATAAGGAGATCAAAGAATAGTTTAGCTATCAGATCTATGGAGAAGGGAAGAATTTATGATCAAACAAGAGTTAGAGAACATAAAGAAATTCAAAATAAATAATTTTGATGACATTAAATTAAAAGATTTCTGCATAAACAAAACCAATGCAACCAAGATTAGAAGGCAGAAAACTAAGAAATACTATTGAAAACCAGCATTTCTGATAAAGATCTCATTTCTAAAATATATAGAGAATTGAATCAAATTGATAAATGGATATAAACAGTTTTCAGATGAATTAAAATGGCATTAGAGGAAATGGAGTTTGCAAAATTTGAGGACAATATCATGACCATCTACAGTCATGTGAAAACTCTATTAATTAGAGGAATGCTAATTAAAACAACTTTAATGTACCACCTTATACCTATCAGACTGGTTAATGTAACAGAAAGGTGAATGTTAGGAAGTGGGAAAACTGGGACACTAATGCATTATTGCTGGAATTGTGAACTTATCCAACCTTTTTTGGAGAGCAATTTGTAATTATACTCAAAGGACTATAAAACTGTGTATGTCTGTTGATCAAGCAATACCCCTACTATGTCTGTATCTCAAAGAAATCATTAAAAAGGGGGGGAAATGACCCATATGTACAAAAATATTTATAGCAAGCATTTTTATGGTGGCAAAGAATTAGAAATTGTGGGGATGTACATCAACTGGGGAATAGTTGAACAATAAATGTAATGGAATACTACTGTACTATAAAAAATGATGAGCAGGAGGGTTTCTGGAAAGACTTACATGAACTGATGCTGAGTGAGGTGACAGAACAAGGAGAACATTGTACATAGTACTAGCCACATTGTGTGATGATCAATTATGATTGACTTAGCTCTTCTCAGCAATATAATGATGCAAGACAATTCCAAAAGACTCATGATGAAAAATGCTATTCATATTCAGAGAAAGAACTATGAAGCCTAAATGCAGATAAAAGCATACTATTTTCACTTTTTTGTTTTGATTAATTTTTTTGTTTCTTTCTCATGGTTCCCCCCTTTGTTCTGATTCCTCATTTATAGCATGACTAATATAGAAATATGTTTAACATGATTGCATATATATAATCCATATCATATTGCATGTTGTTTTGGGGAGTAGGAGGGAATGGAGAGAGGGAAAAAACTGGAACTCAAAATCTGACAAAAATGAATGTTGAAAACTATCTTTGCAAAAGTAACTGGAAAAAATAATATTAAATGCAAATAATTGGGGATACAAAAATCACAAAAGGAACAATCTCTGTGTTCAAGTAATTAAAATGGTATTAGAGGAAATGGAGTTTGCAAAATTTGAGGACAATATCATGACCATCTGAGCAAGAGGAAGTAAAATGTTTCATTCAGATTGTGGCACAACTGAAGTTGAGAAAAGGGAACAAATTCAAAACTGAGAAGAGAAAGGAACTCAGTACCAAGTGTAGAACTCTTTCTAGGGCCACTCCCTTCAGATTTGTGCTCATTTTGACTAGTAATTTCTCCAGATGATTATTTCAATTGCTCTCAGGATTCTATAAAATAACCTAAGGAACTGGGTTTCTAGTATCATCGACAATGATACTAGACAATGACAATAAACTTTTTAGTAAAAGTATTTACTAAGTTGGTATAGCAAGAACAATTTGTACAAAATATCCCCCTCAAACTGAGGGACCACTTAGAGTATAATAGCAGTGAGATATGTGTTTATGGATATCAGGGAAAACCAATTCTTCTGGTGTGAGAGCTGCTCAGCCCTTTTCATTAGTATTTTCCAGTTTTGATGTTCATTTGCCACCCAACTCTCACCTGGCATTCCTGCTAAAAGAGTTTGAAGTAAGAGGGTGAGTGTCTTTTCCAAGCTTGTAAGACTTCTCCAAAGGGAATAGGTGGATGTGATTGATTTATTCTAGTGGACCATAAAGGTATGGACATAGGCACTATGAAATGCTTAGAACTTGTTTAGAGAGCAAAGATGTCAAACTTGTCCACTGATCCCCAGTTGTCTTGACTTTGTCTTGCCACTAGATTTCAATGATTCTGGAAGAAAGTGAGACTAACAACTTTATACAAATATACCTCATTTAAATCCATTTACAAGTCAAAAAATATCACCTATACCATGTTGCCATTTTTACCTACTTCAAAGTCCTTTGGCAACAGGCAACTAATGAAACAGCAGGTACAGATACACTAGAAGTTGTACATAGGTGACCCAGACATAGGACCATCTTCTCATTGAACTGAAGCAGCACTGACATTTGACAGGCCCATGGATATCTGAGCAGCTTTTTTTAAAACTCCTAGGATGAGGAGAGAGGTAGAAAAGGTGCCCTAAAATTGTTTGTTTCATCAAACCTAATTCTGACTTGCTTACCAAAGATACCCTGTGGTTGAAGCAAACACACATAAACATGTTAGATGATGAAGTTGCCAGAACTAGCTCAGTGTATGGGAAGGAAAATATGGGAGATAAGAGGTACACCTTCCAAACTTCAGAGTCATTGTGTGAACTTCATGTGTGTATATCTGTGAAACCTGTAGAATCATCTAGCTCTATGCCAGAAAATTGAATAAATTCTATTTGAATTGTTTTAGGGAGATTCTGAAGTTCAGCTGGAAAGATAAGGTACCAGACATTGAGTTGAACTTCCAAGCATTCAAATTCTACTACAGAGAGCACAATTCCAATGGCTACATTGTTCAAATGCCAATCACAAATTTTCCTAAAGGACTATTTTTATGGAGAACTTGTAGGAGGCAAATGCTCACAGGAGGGTCAGAAGAAATGATACAAGGACATTTTCATAGTCTTGCTAAAGAAGCTTGAAATAAATTGTGACACAGAAGAAACTGCCATAGTACTGCCCAGCATGGCTTGCCTGCATCAAAGATCTTGTATCCTATGAGTAAAGTAGAATTAAAGAAGCTCAAAAGAAATATGATATGAGCAAATTTAGAGATATCTCTACTACTAACATTCATATAGACTATTTGTTCCTGACCTTTGGTATAGTCTTCTTTGCATTGGTCTAATAATCCATGATGGAACATACTATACCTTGACCCTAATATAGTGATGTCATTTTTATTCTCTTTGAGAATGAAGGACAACAATCAGAGAGATATATGTAGAGAATATATGTGGTAAAGAGGTAACATACAATATCTAGTTATAAAAGTTCTTTTCTCCCATTGTAGAGAAAAATCCCTTTGAAGTTACCCTTATGTGTATCCTTATTATGGATTCAAAGGGTCAGTGTCTTCCTTTGTAGAGTCCATAATGGCTACCTACTTCTCTCTGCACAATGGGCCACACTTCCTGAAGATGCTTTTTTGGAATGACTATCACACTAGTCTGGAAGTTATATTTCTTAAAAATCTAGCTTTCCTGGTCCTATCTCCTGTCTGAATATAATGTCTGATACTGGTCCAGTTCTTTGATGACATGGGCAATGAAAGAGAGGGTGGTAGAAAGAAGGGAGAAGGAGGGACAGTGATAAACAGTCTCTCTCTAATCCAGTGAAAAGTAAATCTCTCTGGGCTTGGTTCTAATTCTCAAAATGGAATCCTCTCAAGGGGAACTCTTTCAACACTAAACTGGTTTACCAAATGACTGACTCACCACTGGACTGACTTATATTTTTAGACAGAGGCCTAGAGGGATATCTGATGCTTTTAGTCAGTCATAAGATATTTCCCATGTGGTTTCATCTGTCTGACATCAAATGACCAAAACTCTACAATCACTTCAAATTGATTTAGGATTTTAAACTCTGTTTAAATTTTTGTTTGAATGATTCAATTGAGATGTCTGGGTCTTCTCTGATTAAGGTAATTATGGTGAGAATATATTCACACTTTTATGTAGTCATGTACAAGACTAATGGAAGAAGATAAGACAAGATCAGGGCAGATAAGTGGTCCAATTTGTTTGGAATGTATATGAAGTAGAATAAAGGAGGTAAAGTTGGAAAGGTAAATTGGATCCAGATTGCAAAGACTGTGGAATGTCAAGATGTGTCTCAATTTCCTCTTCTATATAATGAGGAAGTTAGATGAGTTCATTATTATAACTTACATTTTATTGAACTTGGTCATCTATGATATGTTTTCCTTGACTTTCAGAAAAAAAATAGTATAAGTGTTATCCCAAATTTATAGTGAAAGGAAGAAATCTAAGAGGTGAGGTAACTCAAGGTCATCCAGCTTGTAAATGACAGGATTGGGCATTTTATCCCAGGTCATCTGATACCAGAGTCAGTGACCTTTGGCTATATATTCCATTGATGATTGGAATCTATCATCTAGATGAACAAATGTTGTCAATAAACATCAAAATAACCAGGCAAAATTGTAACAGCTTCTACTTCCCTAAGTAGACTCTCACTGGTTTTATTCTATTGGTCTTTAAAAATTAGAAATGATTCATTTGGTTGCCAAGAAAGCTTTTGTCCTATAAATATGACTCAAGAGCTCAGGTCAAACTAGTTTGTGTCATACCTTCCTAATAAATACAGTGCTTTGTTATAGTTAAAATTCCAGGACCATACTCCACATGTCACTTAAATTTATTTGCCATGATCTCACCACCAGACTGCTATTAAAATATGGAAGGCAATCCAGTCAATGTTATTGAGGTCACTTTCAGAAAAAGCCACAGCGAATTGAACTCTTTCTGATCATTATGATTTGGAAGCATTAGAAATTTCCATGTTGCCACTGCTCAGATCATCCCAAGCTATTTCTATTTGAAATGGGCATTAAGAAATTTAATAGCACTCTCTAAGAAATAGGTTAATGTAACACAAAGAATGTGATATCATGCAAATGTCACAAAGTCAGACGGGGGTCTGAGTACAAGCTCTGACACTTACTACTGATGACTTATGACTTGGAAATCACTTCATCTTTATGTATTAAATTTTCTTCATCTGTAATACTGTAATAAATGTTTCATAGGCATCTACTGTGAGAAAAATGATTTGTAGTCCTTAAAGTGCTACACACATCCAATCTATTATTGTGACATTATAATAATTTTTGTCATGGATTATTTTGTCAGGATCCAGAACAGCGTCTGACACATAGTGAGTGGTTAATAAATTCTTGTTGATTGTTTGAAAAAAATTTTTTTTGGTTGAAAGAGCATTGAACTAAAATCAGAAGACCTGATTTCTAATTCTGGCCCTACAGTTGGCTGGCTATTTGACCTTAGCCAAGTTGATTTCTGGATTTCAATTTTCTCATCTTCAATTCATCAAATATCTCCTGAATTACTATTGTGTGCAAGACCCAGTACTATGTATGGACATTAGAAAGATGGCAAATAACATGATCTCTCTCATCAAGGATCTAGGAATTTAGTAGGTTCACAGTGAGAGTTGAAAGATGTATACATGAATAAGGAGACAAGTTGAAATGAAAAAAACAACTGCATAGGAGAAATAGGAACCCTTAGAAGTTGAGGAAACAAGATTTTAATCTAGTAGAAGGGATGGTACCTGAGTTATGCCTTGAAGGAAGATAAAAATTTCAGCAGATGGAAATATGGAGCTTGTTCATCTCAGGGATATGAGAGACCTAGTCATGTAGGTCAATATTCTGCATCTGATACAATGGACCACTAAGAAGGTTTAAACAAACAATACATTTAAGAAAAATATATTCAAATTCCCTCCTCACCATTGCTACCCCCAAGCAATTTCTAAGATGGATGAAAAGAAATGCAGGAAATCAAAATTGTCTGGCAAGAAGATTCCCTGGGGTTTTAGGAACTTCACATTTAAGTTTTTTAAATGCCTTTATATTTTGCTCAAAGAATCCACAGCTGTGCTCTGGATCAATCCTTTTTTCCTTCTGTGAAATGGGGTCAGAAAAGAGTGTGAGAGATGTAGACCTGGCTTACACTGACCAGTGAGGTGAACTTGCCTACTTATTTAGATTCCTGGAAGCCTTTCATCATTATGCCTGAAGATGGGAGGCTGATAAATAATAATAATAATAATAATAATAATAATAATAATAATAAACAAATGATTAGTTAGTTGTCCTTCACTATCAAAAAAAAGACTAAAATGACAACACTATGTTGGAGTCCAGTTACAGTGTGTCTTACTGTGACTAATCAGAACCACACAAGTTTGGAATGTTCTGCCACAGGACAGACACAAATAGTACATTTGAACATCTGAGGTGGATTCTCTAAACTTGTGCACCTCACATTTCCTTTAAGCTACTTCAATTCTGCTTTGAACACAGTATCTTCTCTGATGATAACATGCCATGCTAGGTGCTCCTATGTCAGTGTCTCCCATGTCCCACAATCAATTCCAAAATTCTTAAGAGAGATCATGAGAGAGAGAGAGAGACAATTAGGTGGCACAGGGAATAGAAAACCACCCCTGGACTCAGGAGGACCTGAGTTCAAATCTGACCTCAAACACTTAATTACTCCCTAGCTGTGTGACCTTGGGCAAGTCACTTAACTCTAATGCCTTGCAAAAAAAAAAGAAAAAGAGAGACCATGAGAGTGTCGTTATATACCTTTCTCTGACCCCCTGTGAGTGCTTCACTTGTGTGAGTACTCCAAAAACTAGTCTTTTTAACAAGCCTACATTTGGAATTTGAATAATGTGGCCAACTTATCAGAGTTGTATTTTCTGTCATTGAGTTTGAATGCTTGGCAGTGCAGCTTGAGAAAGGACCTCAGTGTCTGGTATCTTCTCCTGCCAAGTGACCTTCAGAATCTTCCTAAGACAATTCAAATGGAAGTGATCAGTTTCCTTATATGGTGCTCATAGACTGTCCAGGTTTTACAGGAATACAGCAATGGGGTCAACACAATGGCTCTGTAGACCTTTAGTTTGGTAGTCAGTCTAATACTTTTTCTTTCTCACATTTTCCTTCAGAGCCTTCCAAACACTGAGCCAGTTCTGGAAATGCATGTGTCAACCTCATTATCAAAGTATATATCCCCAGAAAGTATACTGCCAAGGTAAGTGAACTGCCACAGTATTCAAAACTTTTCCATTTGCCATAATCAATGGTTCCACATAGGAATAGTGTGGTGCTGGTTGATGGAGCACTTGTGTTTCCTTGGTTAGGCAGAAATTAGCACAAATAACAGAGAATAGATCCAATATTTTATTGCTTTTCAATTTCAGAAGCTTCATTGAGTGTATAATCATCTTCCAACAGAAAATCATTCACCAATACTACCTCCATTTTGATCTAATTTTGTAACCTTTTCAAGTTGAAGAATTTACCATCAACATAGCATTTGACTGATGTATTTGTTTTCAATGAAGGCATTTGACAACATGATTAAAAACATCATGCTAAAAAGAAAAGGAACATGAACATGGCTTTATTTCATTCCATCTGATGGGTGTAAGGTGGTACCTCAGAGTTAGACCTATTTTATTTTGCATTTCTCTAATCAAATAGTGATTTGGAGCATTTTATATGTTTTTTGATAACTTTGATCTCTTCTTCTGAAAATAACTTAGTCATATCCCTTGACCATTTATCACCTGGAGGATGGCTTTTATCTTTAGAAATTTGACTTAGTTCCCTATGTATTATAGAAATGAGGCATTTTCAGAGAGCCTTGCTGTAATATTTTTTCCTAATTTTTTGTTTTCCTTCTGATTTTGACCATGTTTGTGTAAAAGCTTTTTAATTTCTTGTCATCAAAACTTCCTATTTTACTTATCATCATCCTATCACTTGTTTGGACATAAATTCTTCCCTTATGTAGTACCAGATTATTTTGATGATAGACTCTTTGTAAAATAGTTTGACATCTGGAACTACTAGGCTGACTTCCTTGACATTTCTTTCAGTATTTCCCTTGGTATTCTTGATGTTTTGTTCTTCTAGATAAATTTTAATACTATTTTCCCAAGTTCTATAAAATAATTATTAGGTAGTTTGATTGCTATGGAATTGAATATCTAAAACAATTTAGGTAAAATAGTAATTTTTATTATATTGGCTCAGCCTACCCCAGAGCAATTAATATTGCTTCAGTTTTTTAAACTTGAATCTGTATGAAAAGTAATTTTGTTCATATAATAACTATTTTTTTCTTGTCAAGTAGACCCCTAAATATTTTATATTGATTATATTAGTATAAAATAGAATTTTCAATTTTTCCTGTTGGATTTTGTTGTATTTACAATTATCAATGATTTATATGTGTTATTTTATATCATACAACTTGGTTGAAGTTGTTTCAACTAGGTTGTAATTAATAATCTAGGATTCTTTAAGTATACTACCATATCATTTGCAAAAATTGATAGTTTTGTTTTCTCATTGCATGTGTTTATTTCTTCAATAATTTTTTCTTGTCTTACTATCAAAGTTATCATTTCTAGTATAATATTGAATAAAAGTGCTAATAATTGACATCCTTGCTTCACTCCTGATCTTATTGGGAAGGCTTTTAGTTTATCCTCATTATAAATGGTGCTTGTTTTTATTTTATATAGATTTTGTTGTTGTTATTGTTGCTCAGTCATTTCAGTCATATCTTACTCTTTGTGTCACCATTTTAGAGTTTTCTTGGCAATGATACTGAAGTAATTTTAGTTAAATACTGCTTTTAATTTTAATAAATGTTCCCCTTTCCCAAAATAAAACAAAAAGCACTATTATAAAATAGAGGTGAAGAAGATGGAGAGCATTAAAATATAGAAAAAAAAGAGGGGAATAGGCACTTTCATCTGTACAAAACAAAGGAAGGTTTATCAATTTGAGAAGAGGAAAGGAATGACTAATATTACTAATCTCTTAAAATTTCTACTTGGTTGTAGGATTTTTATTTGTTGTCACTTTAATGCATATTAAATTCATTGTTATTTTTATTTTTCTCTGTCTTTAAAAACTGAAAATATTTTAGATATTAATTTTCCTCTGAGAACTTCTTTAGCTACATCTAATAAATTTTGGCATGTTGTCTTATTATTTTAATTTTATTTGATGAATTTTTCTATTGTTTCTATCACTTTCTATTCCATAATTGGTTCTTTGGCTTAACAGTTCTCTAGCATTATCATTAAATTTAATTACTTCTTCAAAGGTCTTTTAATTGATATAGCATTTTGTATTGTGGTCAATAAATCATATTTTTAATATTTCTGTTTCTTTGCATTTTTAGTGGTCTTTATACTTTATTGCATGTAAAATGTTTCTAAAGTTGCCACATGTGAGTGACAAAATGTAAACCCTTTCACCATTTTTCAAAAATTTGACTCTTCTCTTTAAATTCTTTAATGTTTATATTTCTGAGTGATATGTATATATCTAAAAGAAGTATACTGAGGTCCCCCCTTAATCTTGTTTTACTATTTCTTTGCAATTTGGTCATTTTTTTCTATAAACTATTATTTGCTATGCTATTTAATTCATATATGTAAAGTTTTGCTATAGACTAATAATCTAACATTTTGACTTTGAATATTAAATATATGCCTTTTGTCATAGATTATTTACTACAACCTGAAGTCATAACTGCTCATGTTTTGTTTGTTTTACTTCAGCTGATACATAATAGATTTTGTTCCAGTTTCTTATTTTAACTCTAAATAAATCTTCATGTCCAAGTGACTTTCTTGAAAACAATATATTTTGAGGGTTCTGCTTTCTTTGCTCCCATCCCCTCTTTGAAAAATGAGAAATACACTTAGGGTCTATAAATAAAATATTCTGTTCTTTTTCTTCTCTTTTCCTTTCTCTGCTTCTAATGTCAAGTTCTTAATTTTTTCCTTTCCTATTAATCTCTACATCATTCTCCCTTTCAACATTGGAGTTTATTTTGCTAGAAACTATTTTTTAAGCTACACATCTCTCCCTTTTAAAATTTTCTTTCCATATCCTTTCACCCTATAGCCATTCTGAGTGTAATGTTTTTCAATAAAAAAATTTATATTTATGATGGTGGATGGGAGGTAGGGACAGGTGAAAAAATTGAACTTTTTTTCAACTGTCCTTTGTTTTGTACTAGCTGTGTGACCCTGGACAAATTACTTAACTCCGTTTGCCTTAGCTTCTTCACCTATAAAATGAGCTGAAGAAATAAATGGAAAGTGCCTATTCCCCTCTTCTTTCTCTATATTTTAATGCTCTCCATCTACTTCACCTCTATTTTAGGGGGCTGGGTGTGCTTTGCTGATAAAATTATTTTATCCTTAAGCCATAGGACTCTGAATACCCCCCCCACCATACACCCCGCTCTTGGCACAGTGCTCCAGAAATCCTCTCTCCCTTTTCTCTTGATCTTTAACTCACAGTTCTTACTGATAGGCTATTTTATGGGTCTTTCTCCTATGCTGAGGGGGTAAGAATCAGGAGGTTGCTTTATAGCATTACTTTCACTTATTGTGCCTTTATCTTTATTAAAAGTTTCTGTGGGATTCTGGCAGTTTCTTTTTTGGTAACCCTGGATAGGATGAAAAAATGTACAGCTGATTCTGCTTATTTTCCTTTTTCTGATCCCTTTTCAGAGCTCTACTTGGATGTTTACAAGAGGATCTGAGCTCCTATCAATTGTATCATGCCTACTATTGTGCCACAACCCACACCTCTAGAATTATGATTCTTCTGAAATTGTGGATACTTGTCCCCAGGAACTTAAAAAACTACTACTACTACTACTACTACTACTACTACTACTACTACTACTACTACTACTACTACTTTCTACTTTCATAGTAGATTAAAACTAGTGGGCACCTTTAGGACATAGTTAAGAATTAAGAGAGAATTTAGCTATAATCTAGTCCAACTTTCTACTTTTACAGATTAGACAACTGATAACAGGAAATAGGAAGTAATTTGCCCCAGTATATACATATATAAATAATCTATTACTGATAGAACTGGGACCAACAATAATCCAGACAATGATGATAACATTTCATATATTTGTAGAGTATTTCAAAGTTTAGAGTGCTTTTCTCTCTTCATTCTAAAGGTAGTTAGTATAAATTTTATTATTCCCAGTTTTCAAATGAAGGAATTGAGTCTGAGAGCAGCTAGGTGATGCAGTGGAAACAGCATCTACTCTGGAGTCAGGAGAACCTGAATTCAAATCTGGCCTCAGACACTTAATAATTGCTTAGCTGTGTGGCCTTGGGCAAGTCACTTAACCCCATAGCATTGCAAAAAAAAAACAAAAAAGAAATTGAATCTGAGAGAACTGAAGTGACTAATCCAAGGTCACATTGTTAATAAATGTCAGGGCAAAATTTTAACACCAAAGGTCTCAGGCCACAAACTAGTATATTTAATGCCTGATCAATAATATCTCCAGCAGAATAGAACTGCATTCCAAGAGAATCTAATTGCACATACCACACAGAATTGAAATTTTCACCTGAGTAAGGAGTTCAGGATTAGATCCACTGACAACACTAAGCACTTAGAAGCAAAAAGGGCTAAAGGTATTTTTGTGGTGTGTGCTATAAACAAGTGACAACTGCCGGGGGGGAAAGTTGATTTTAAGCCAGCTAATGCACAAGAATATACTCACATCTGTCTTCATGTAGTGCTATATCTCTCTTTCCAGTGCCACAGTGTTATTAAATGCTAAGAAGAGGTAGCATTAAAAATTTTTTTTCTCAGCTTTTATTTCAACACTGTCTGCCAAAGTCTCAAGGATATATTAGGTACTTTCTGAAATTTGGCTGGAATTCAATTTAATTTAACAAACATTTATTAAGCAAAGGTACAAATATTTATATTTGAAATCTTGCATTCCTAGAATAGACTTCCTTCCCTTTTTCCAGTTTTCACCTATTAATGTTGCTTCCTTTATTTAGAATCCAACTCAGCTGCCACTTCTGCCATGAACTTTCTCTCATCCCTTCTACGTGATCTTTCTCAGGACTGCCTGAACAACATCAGATACATCATGCTGTCTGTGTATTTCTCCCATTATATTAACATTTCTTTGAGACCAGGAGTTGGAAATTAATTTTCTGTGTATCCTTTTTTCAAAGCACAGAACTTTGTAGATAGGAAGAGCATAATAAATATTAAATGAATTAATGTCCTTCTGCTAAGTGCTAGGGATTAGAGATAAATACACCATGGACTCTTTAAAAATAGTCATACTAGTACCAGGCTTTGTCACTATTGTGTACCATGGCAAAGAGAAGTTGAGGGCTGGTGTTCTAGTTTTTGAAGATGAGAATCAGGTAGAAAAAGTATAAAGACATTCTTTAAATTTAGAGAGCAGGAATTCCCTTGTACTAATGATACCTTCAATACTAGTGGATTCCTAACAACTATGCTTTCACAGAATTAGAGAATCAGAATGACAGGATTTTAGTGTTGGGAATCACTATTCAATTTCAATATAGGGACCCATATTTGGCCTAAGTCCTTACAAATCAAATGGCAAAATATTTCATTAGACCAATGGATAATGACATCAAACAATTTGATCATTCTCAGAAACACCTTCTATAAAATGACTTCAATCTCCAGCAGACTACTGTAAGGAAATTCATGCTTCAAAGCAAGAAAAATTTGGATTTTGAGCTGGAATATTTTTCTAGTATGAATTCATATAATTCTAGTTTCTGCAACTGACTTCACCTTCATTTCATGCAACCTCCTTCTTGCTGTAATTCGTTGCTACTTTCAGCCTTGCCTTCATCTTCTGTATGACTGACTTTGATGGCTGCTTTTCATCTCTGAAGCTACTGTTTGGTGCTTTTTTGCCAAGCTATTGCTGCCATCTGCAATAACTGTCCCCTGTTTTCTCCATGACCTAGCACATCCTCCCTTTCCAGTCTTCCTATCCATTGCCCACCATCTCAGAAAGAGTCACACAGTGACCCTTGTTCTCCTTGCTGTTCCTCAAATAAGATTCTCTATTTTCCAATCCAGTGCATTTTCAATGGCTGTCCTCCATACCTGAAATGCTCCACTTACAGTAAATTAATTCCTTTCACATCTACCAGCCCCAACCCATTCCCCCAAAAGTCTGTAACTTCCACAGAGTTATCTGAAGATTGAGGATGAAAACACTCTATTTTTCATTTATTTTCAGCTCCTATCATACCTCCAGGTACTAGAGCAAATTAACCTCCAAAGAGTCACTTAACAATTCTTAAGGAAAGATAGAACCAATGAACTTTGTCCAGCACTCTTGCCAAAAAAGCGTCCCTGTTCCTCTTACATAAAATTGATTTTAATATTTCAAGGATAAAAAATTTCAGTAGGATCCATCAATTTCACATTCCCTTGATTGATTTCTTCCTTTCTATGCATTAGCAGACAGATTTATTCATTTCTGGACTCCCTTCAAATCATCCTGAGGCCAAATTTCTAATTATTAGCCTCTTTAAAAATAGGATGGTCTTTAGGATGATAGACATATAGGTAGTCAAAATCCTTCCCACCTTGGTTCCACCAGAGGTTTTATTGAACTGGACTAACCTTTGAGAATGTAGAGTCATCTCCACATTATAGTATGATATATAAAGATGATTCAGATGGAGTACATACATAGCTGGTACCCTATGAATATTTATTACTGATGAAAACATGAAAAAAACATGAAAAGTTCAGAATGGTGCCTTGAGTCCTGAGAAGTAAATAGCATTGATATTACTAGCCCGACTTTACAGATGAAGGAATAAAGCTTCAAAGAGGCAAAAAGATTTCTCCATAGTCATAAGACTGAAAAATAGAACAACTGGGATTCTAGCCCACTTCCTCTGACTTCAAGTCCACACTTCAATATGCCTCCTGGCAAGAGCAAGGCAATGAGTCATTCATTCATTTAATTCAATTTAACAAATATTATTATGTGCCTTTTAGTATATGTGCAAAATTCTATAATAAGAGATAGGGATAAAAAAACAAAAAAAGAAACAATCCCTGCCTTTTAGTAATGGTTCATACTCTACTGAGTCTATATAATATGTACATAGATGATGTGGTAACTACACTTTTTCCCACCTGGGGTGTGTGCTATGTAAAGAAGTAGGCATGCATACTGATTGAAAGAATGCTGAGAAGAATGCTATGTATTTGCAGAAGGCATTTAATGAATGGGTTCCAATAATTTTTAAAAAGATACATGAATAGATGACACTTGAAGGAGGTTATGGAAAGAGACACTGGCTTTCAAATGACAGTCATGCATGAGAAGGCAGTCTCATCATTCCTCTGGACTTGCTTGAAATTCTAAAAACTCCAGATGCTTCAATCATGATAATGAAGACTTGGAAAAGAAAGTTTTGGCACTGCCAAGTGCTCCAACTAATGTGATTTTTCATTAGAAATGACAATAAAAATCTTTTGCATTTGAACTGCAGTCGAAACCTTGCAAGTGTGTTGTCTCCTCCATCAGTATAGGAACTCATTTAAAGCAAAGAATGTTTATATTTTTATCTATTTTATCTCCAGTATTTAGTACAGTGCTTTGAAACATAATAAGTAATAATTTTTTTCATCATGCTTACATGCAAAATTAAATTAGCTCCTCTGGGTACAATTTTGCTCTATCTCTGTCTCTGTTTCTTTGTGTTTTTCTGCCTCTATCTCTCTGTTTCTCTCACTCTATCTCTGTTTCTGTGTCTCTGTCTCTCTTTGTCTCACTTTCTCTGATTTTCTGTCTCTATTGCTGTCTCTGTTTCTCTCCATCTTTCTCTCTGTCTCTGTTTCTCTCTCTGTGTATCTCTCTCTCTTTGTCTCTGTTTTTGGCTCTCTCTGTGTCTCTGGTTTTCTCTCTCTGTCTCAGTCTCTCTATGTATCTTTGTCTCTTTCTTTCTCCTTGCCACTCTGTCTCTGTCTCTCTCTGGCTCTCTCTCTCTCTGACATTCTGACTCTATCTCTATCTTTCTCTGTGTGTGTTCCTCATAGTTTCTATAGCCATGCCTTTATACTGACTATCCTACATATAAAAGTGACTATTTGTTTACCTCTTCCTTAAAGAATCCTTCCCCTTCTTTACGTCACCTCTCAATAACCAGGTTCAACATGAAGCTTTTCTCGATCTCCTGTTGGTGCCCTCCTTTCCAGGTTACCAAATAACTTTGTCTTCATTATCTTTATATTTGTTGTCTTTATTATCTTTATCTTTGTATATATACATGCATGTACATATACATGTTGTCTCCTCCATATATGCTCTTTGAGTGTAAGAATTATTTGTATTATTTTGTTTTAGTTTTGCATAACTGGTACTTATAATGGTTCCTGGCATAGAAAAGATACTTATTAATTCACAGATTGACTCCAAAATGTTTTGATTGGAAGTTACCTTATATTATCTATTCCAGAGACCTTATATTTCATTTGCTGAAAATGAGACCCAGAGATA
This sequence comes from Macrotis lagotis, assembly GCF_037893015.1. NCBI lineage: Eukaryota > Metazoa > Chordata > Mammalia > Peramelemorphia > Peramelidae > Macrotis > Macrotis lagotis. Next base: position 417,303,954 of record NC_133658.1, on the reverse strand, counting down.
CTAAGTGTCCTGCAAAGGTTTACGTATCAAGTTAATTCCAAGGTCAAGTTTATGGCCCCAACTCCTAGTCCAAAGTTAATTTTATTATGGCATGTCATCCCCAAAGCCTATGTCTTTTCTTACTCTGTTTTTCAGTTCCTCAGCTGAATTATATAATAATTCATCTACTTGGCTAGAGATTGTTTTACATTGGATAAATGGATCAATCTTCAGCTGGATATGGATAAGCCCTGGGAGTTTATAAGTTGTATGTTCTTCTTTTATGACCTATCACAGAATGTGCAGGAAGTATAATGACCACTTCACGAAGATCTTTTTCCTGCAATCATTCCCAGCTTAATTTCCTCCATTCCATCTGGTGTTTATTTTCATAATGCTATTGGCTTCCAAGAAGCCTAGTATCTTGCCAAACCTTCATTATCTATTGCCCCATTCTAAATGCTGGTACCCAGAACTCTTTGCTGTCAGTTAAAATGTATGTTTAACAGCTCGTTGGATCTGAAAAACAGGATGTATCTTTTGGCTTGATGCCCTTCTAATAAACTCATCTGGCCTATAAGAACCCAATTTCTAAGGTTAATGCTGAAAGGATGAAAACAAAGGGGAAGTCCAACACCATCTTCCCTATGGGCAAACAGAGCATCAGGGATGATTTGAGTGCTGAAGTAAATATATCCTTTTACTATGTCAAGAGAACTGAATTTTGGAATCATCTTTCTTATAGATTAGCTTTATGTTCTTAGGTTATTTATTTTCTTCCTTTATTCTCAAGTCTTTATATTTTTAAAAATAAGGGAGTTAGAGAATGAAGTAAAATCTTTGAAATATGAAAATCTGAGAGAAGAGAAACCTAAAAAGATAATACATTTGAGTAGCTGGAAAGGGCTTAGTGGTGATCCAGCACCTACATTCAAATATGGAGAAGAGAAAGAAGTAAGTATTCATTCAGAATGCCACTATCTTCAAGGCTCATGGGCATAAAGAAAAGAGTAAAACAACCAATCAAAGGGTGATTTTATTGTTTTGTTTTGTGGTTTTTGAAAGAAGAAAAAAGAGAGAAGAGAAAATCAAGAGAAAATTGAGGAAGAAATGAGAAAGAATGAGAAGGAAATTATTATTTCTCAAAATTGAGATATTCCAGAAGATATATACACATGAAGGAGAGAGTGAATGAACAATGATTTGGTCTAGGTGAAGACAGAAGGAGAAGGAAGTTACATTAGGTTATTTCAATTGTAGATTATAGGTTTTTAGATTTATAGAATTTTTTTCTTTATTCAGCTTCTTTTGCTTTTTTTTTTTTAGGTTTTTTTTGCAAGGCAAATGGGGTCAAGTGGCTTGCCCAAGGCCACACAGCTAGGTAATTATTAAGTGTCTGAGACTGGATTTGAACCCAGGTACTCCTGACTCCAGGGCTGGTGCTTTATTCACTGTGCCACCTAGCTGCCCCTTTCTTTTGTTTTTTAGAGAAGGAAAAGGTAACAAAGAGGAAAAATTAAAGATTATGTGACAGAGGAGAAAATACAATTAACAGTCATTACTATGAAAGTGAATAGAATGAACTCATCCATAAAACAGAAAGTAGAAGCTAATAGGGTTAGAAAGTAGAAGCTAATAGTAGGTTTTTTAAATATTATTTAATTTAAATTTAATTAAATTTAAATTAAATTTAAGTATATTTAAATATATTTAAAACATGAAGATTTACTGAGTTAAAGAACTGGAAAAAATTTATTTTGCCTCAGGTAAACTTTTTTATAATAGCAGGTTTACAATCTTGTTCTAAGCAACCCTCTATAATTATCATCTTTCTGATATCAGGAAATTAAAATATCCATTAAGTAAAAGTCAAGAATGTCAGAAAAAGGCATTCAAAAGAATGAGGGGATATTTGAATTTTTGATCTCCAATCTAATGATATTAGTGATATACACCCATATAAATATATACATACATTTACATGCAAACACATATGTATATATTTGTATCTATACCAATTGTCTTTTCAAATAATTTTAATTTCATATTAGAAGTCATATCTTTCAAAAATATTTATTTTGTTCTATATTCATAAGCTTGATCTATTTTTCTAAAGCTGATTACATATTTTTGCTCTGTCTTGGAATAGAAACTAAGGGATGTGTAATTTATCTTCAGAAGCTGTTTAGGTTAATTTTGTAATGTAATAACTTACTGCTTGAATTATTTATTTTTTTATAAATCATCATCTGTGAAGACATCTACTAATGTCTTAACTGTGATTCAGAATGACAGGATTCTTATCTCATATTATCTCTTCCTTTTTTGTCAGATTGTCAGCATTCGGCAGTTTGAGCAATCCTGAAATAGTCAAATTCTAGTTTAAACAGCCTGGGGAAATATATGTGTTTCTTCTTTTTGCTGGTGTTTGTAGTTTGTTTTATTTTGTTTGCTGAATTCTGTTTAAAAGAAAATAACTAAAAAAGAAGAGGATAACTACAATTTCTATTATTGTATAGGGCAATAAGGTTAAAGGAATTAATTTCTCTATATATCTCAGGATTAGATAATAGAAGTAGGAATCAACTCAGAAATGCCTAATTTTGACTACCTGGATGGATTACCATGTTGCCAGTTATTGATTTTCTTGACATTTATGGGTTTTTAACAACTGAAAGTATAACCAAGAGAACATTCTACACATTAACAACAACTTTTTGAGATGATCAACCCTGATGGATGCACTTATTCTCAGGAGTTCAGAGAGCTGACCAGCTGTGAACAATGCTATCCCCATCCAGAAGAAGAAAAACAAAACAACCCTATAGAATCTGATGAACACTTTATAAAAATTATCTCTTTTGTATCACTTTCCTTAATCCTAATTCCTCAGACCCAAAAATAACTAATCTGTAAACACGTTTATAAAATATATATATATATGTATATATATATATATATACACACATGTACAATGCTAACGTGACTGCTGCTGAGGGGAGGGGGTGGGAAAGGAGGGTGGAAGGAAATTCTGTTACTTAAAATTATACATTTGCACATGGATGAATGTTGAAAAAGTTTTCATAATATGTATTTGGAAAAATAAAATATCAATAAAAAGCAACTAAAATATAATGAAACTGTTAATATGTAAGACTTTTGTTTCAAGGTCTTTAACTGATCTTTCAATTCACTTCAAGATTCCTTTTGTTTTATAGAAATTTCCTCATATCGATGTACATCCCACTTTTTAGTTTCTAGAGACTTAAATACTCATTTAAAAAGAGTAAGTTTATCAAAGTCAAAACTACCTTTTATGAGTTACTAAATATAAAGATGACTATATGTGAGAGAATTCTGTGTAGTTATACATCTCTGCACATCCTAGAATCATTGTGTACCTGACATACATAAACAGGTCAAGGGACCTTGTTCTGGGACTGATGAAACATTAGAATTCTGGTAACTATTATACCACTAAGTTCATTTGGATTTACATAGAGGAAAAACAAAGAACAAAAAGGTTAAGGGAGTCATTTATTTTTCCTGGATTATAGGAGAAAGACAAAAGGAAAGTGGATCAGAGATTCTCTTTACCTCTACCTTTCAGGATAAGATAAAGGTATTTCAAATCATATTCAAATAATAATAGATTATAAAAATAGTCAACTTTATCTGGTGATAAAAATAGGACAGAGAAGTGACTAGAGAGCTGGCCCTGAAGCTAAGAGAACCAAGAAGCCAAACCGACTCCTGACCCAAATTTGTTGTGTGATCCTGAGCAAATAATTCAATCTCTTTATACTTAGGGTATCTTACTAAGACTATCAGTAGCAGAAATTATACTTAAATCTGCAGGAGAAGTTTCCTTTTCTGGGAGTTCCATATACCAAACAATCACAAATTCTATATCTATCCTATATATTTTTAAGAGTTAGTATTTTCTTATAAAAACTTAAAGGCTTAGCAAATTTAGATAAGTCCTATGCCTTACTTATGTAACCAACAAATCTTGCTGTAAGACTTTTCTTAACTTTTCCTTCCCACAGGTAAATGGACAGGAACAGAATGCTTACAGATGACACAATTCTCCTCCAGTTCTGTGACTCAGTGTGATATGGTACTCCCTTTGTTCATATTTCTCTCCCAACCTCCACTTAGAGATTTGCCTGAGGTATCTGTTTTATAAGATGCCAGACTGATTATTCATAGCTCACTTTCTGTCCTAGAGCAAAGATACTCCCCTTTCCCAATTCAGTTTAGTTTTCTATCTTTTCAAGTTTATTGAACAATTATTTAAAAATCATTACCATATGATACTCTCCTATGCATAGCTCATAAAATCCTTAATTAGGAAAAAAACTAATTTTTAGTCAGAGATATAAACCTCTTATCTGTTTAATTCTATGTACTTCCTCTAGTCACTGTTACCCTCCATTTGCTACACAGAAATAATATGCAAATATCACATCACAAAGAAATCATGATGAACCATAGTTATTTTTATATGAAACAAAATCAGGAAATATAAAGTTTACTCAAACAAAAAAATTAAAATATATTCAAAGTGACTTCAGAAACCTATCAAAGGACAACTGAAGAAAAATACAAGTTTTGAATCACTAAAAAAGTTAGGTAAACAGTTATTCTCTGATATGAGAATATTCATTGCAAGTGCTTTTCTCTTCTTATCTGATACCATTACAATCACTATCTTGGTTGTCATATACTTTTTTTCTCTGAATTTATCAATTTACAGAAAGAGAAAGTGTTAAAGACAGAGATAGAGAGACCAAAAGAGAAAAAAGGGAGACGAAGAGAGAGAGACACAGAGATAGAGACAGGAGGAAGAAGACAAGAAGGAAAGTAAGGCAGGGGCAAGATAATATTTTTTCTCTGAACTTCAATTACCAGAATTTAAAGTTTTCCTTAACCACCCTCTGCCAAAGAAGCCAACCTAAACAAATCTAAATACCCAACTGAATTTAATTTCAACCTTCTATACATTTTTAGATAAACATTTTTGCTTCCACAGATAAGATATAGAAAAACAATGAAAAATCCCATATAAATTTGTATGTGAAGTAATTTAGAACTGTAATAATTTATATGACTATAATAATTTTTTTAAAAAAAACTTTTAAGTTTTTTTTAAGACTTAAAAATCCTGATCAATGCAATGAACAATCATGATTTCAGAACACTGATGATGAAGCAGGTTTCCCACCTCTTGTCAAAGAGATGGAAGATCAGAAATGTAGAATGAGATATACACTTTCAGACCCAACCAATGTATAATTTTTGTCTTGCTTGATTATATTTATTTGTTATAAGAGAGGGTTTTTATTTTGGATGCTGAAAGTTATAAAGACAGGAGCTAGATAGTGCAAGAGAATAAAAAAAAAGAAGAAAAGGGGACATCAATCAATTATTTAAAAATTCACATAAAAGCAGAATGAAATTCAGAAGGGATAAAGACCAGCAGTGTAACTTTGTTACCATTATGTAAAATTTAATAGATGATTTTTAAAAAAACAAATTGTTCAAAATTGAAGTTAATATTTTTAAATGCAAACTTTTCTGTCATTCCTTTTATACACTGAAATGTTCATGTTTCATGTTTGTCCAGTTTTTAGTTGAAAAATGAAATTCATCAGCTAATTAAATAAATTTTAAATAAAATTAAATTTGCATCCTAAAGACCCTTTGATTTATGATATTCTATGTTATAATAGTTTTCTATGCTTCCAATTCTGACATTATATTCCCACAAGGGTAGCTAGGTGGTGCAGTAGATAGAACACTGACTTTGGATTCAGGGGGATGGGAGTTTGAGTTTGACATCAGACACTTAATTCTTACTAATCGTGTGACCTTCAGAAAGTCACTTAACCCTGATTACCTCACATCCAGGGCTATATCCAATCATCCTAATTCATATCTGGCCACTGGATCAAGGTGACTCTGGAGGAAAAAGTGAGGCTGGTGTCTTAGCCCAGTACCCCCTCACTCAAATTCAGTTTATGTGCTTGTCATGGCATCACCTCCCTGATGTGGTTTTCTTTGAAAATTAAGGGCAAACATTATTATTATTATTATTATTATTATTATTATTATTATTATTACTATTTCCACATAATATTTTTCAAAGACCATTTTCATCATAACATTGTTTTATATTATCATATACTATGGTCTGGGACAAAGATTTCAATGTTCTATATTGAATTTTTTATTTTCTATTAATTTTAAGCATCACTTAATCTTGCTCTATAAGTCCATGATTGTGAACCTTAGCATTTTCTTTATATTTGGTCAGCATAGACTATCCAGGACTGCACATGAAGTCCATAAATTGAGCTCCTGACCTTTAATTGTCTTATTGTGAAGGTTTTTCATATTAGAAAAATGCGGGCAGAGCCAAAACGGTGGCAGAAGAGCCTCTCTTAGGTGCTCTCTCTCTCTCTCTCTCTCTCTCTCTCTCTCTCTCTCTCTCTCCATATATATATATATATATATATATATATATATATATATATATATATATATATATATATTTCAAAACTCATAAAATAACAACTCTAAATTTTCGAGAGACAGAACCCACAGAGGGATCCAGTGAGGCAGTTGTCCAGCTCAAGGTACCCTAGAAAATAGTGGAAAGGCTGTGCTCCATGGGATTAGAGGGACAGCCTGCCAGAGTGAAGGAACTTCAGCTTCCCAGAGGCAGCTCCAAGGTGCCTGGGAGCTGCAGCACACAGCAGTGGGGGCAGTCTCCCGACCTACATGCTGGGGAGCACCAGGAACAACGTGGAAGATCAGCGGGGGGGGGGGGCTCTGTCAGAGTGAGCCCATGAAGCCCAGTCCTCAGGGCACTCAGGGAGCAGCATGGCCGTGGCAGCCCAGGTCCAGGAAATGGAAGCAGGAGGAGCCTGTAAACAGGGTCCCCCAGGCAACTGAGTCTTGAGTGCTCAGCATAACTAAGGTAGGGGAGTGGAGAGAGACTTCTGAGGTCTGTCTTCTGTATCTGGAACAGGACTCTGGGGCTCTGACCACATTCAGATCCTGATCACAATCTAGACCCCACATAGAACAGCAGCCCCCCGCACCTTAGCCCTGTGGCAAAGGGGTGCACTTGTGGTTATTCACAGACCAGGAGGGAAGACAGAGCTTCATACACAATCCTTCTGGGAGGGAGGTGTCCCAATAATACTCAAAAGCTCATGAAGCACCCTAAAACCAGGAACAAGCTGGGGAAATGAGTAAACAGAGAAAAAAGAGGAACACCATTGAGAAATACATTGTCTATGGAGGATCAAAATACTCAATCTGAATATGAGGAAGTACAAGCTCCTTCATCTAAAGACTGCAAGAAAATTGGAAATTGGGCTCAGGTTATGAGAAATCTTAAAACAAATTTTGAGTATCAAGTGAGGGAGATAGAAGAAAAATTGGGAAAAGAAATGAAAGAGATGCAGGAAAAACATGGAAAAGAAGTCAGCAGCTTAGTCAAGGAGATCCAAAAGAATGCTGAAGAAAATAACACGTTAAAAACCAGCATAGGTCAAATGGATAAAAGAATTCAAAAAGTTATTGGGGAGAAGAATGCTTTAAAAAGAAGAACTGGCCAGATGGAAAAAGAAATAAGAAAGGTCTCTGAGGAAAACAAATCCTTCAGATGGAGAATGGAACTAAAGGAATCTGCTGACTTTCCAAGATGTCAGGACACAATACTTCAAAACCAAAAGAATGAAAAATTAGAAGAAAATGTGAAGCATCTCATTGAAAAAACAACTGATCTGGAAAACAGATTCAGGAAAGATAATTTTAAAATTATTGGGATACCTGAAAGTCATGATCAGGAAAAGAGCCTTGACCTCATTTTTAAAGAATTCCTACAGGAAAATAGCCCAGACATCCTAGAAGCAGAGAGAAAAATATAAATTGAGAGAATACACCAATCTCCCCCAGAAAGAGATTTGAAAAAAACAACCCCCAGGAATATTATAGCCAAGTTCCATAACTCTCAAGTCAAAAAGAAAATATTACAAGCAACCAGATGGACACAATTCAAATATCATGGAGCTGCAATCATGATCACATAAGACTTAACAGCAACTACATTAAAGGCTTGTAGTGCTTGGAATATAATATTCCAGAAGGCAAAAGAGCTCAAAACGCAACCAAGAATCAACTACCCAGCAAAACTGAACATCCTCTTCTAGGGAAAAAAGATGGACTTTCAATGAACCAGGAGAATTTCAAATGTTCCTGTTAAAATGGTCAGAGCTGAACAGAAAGTTTGATTTTCAGATACAGGACTCTGGTAAAGCATATAGAGTGGAGGAGAAGGGTAAAATGTGAGGGACTTAGTGATGATGAACTTCATGTATTCATGCATAGAAAAATGATACTGATAATACTCATAAGAAACTTCTCATTTAATAGAGCAGGTAGAAGTATATAGGTGTTTATATATATATATGGATGAAGCACAGGAGAGACTGAATTTGAAGATATAATATATTGTAAAAATGGAGTCAATGGCTAAAAGGGAAATGTAATGGGAGTAAGAGGAAAGGAGAGTTGGAATAGGCTAAGATATTTCATATAATAAGTTTTTTTAATTACAATGAACTATTGCAATGGTATGGATGGGGGAAAGATGAGGGGGAATGAGGGAACCTTCACTCTCATCAGAGGTGACTCAGAGAGGAAACAGCATACATACACAATGGGGTATAGACATCTAGAGTAAAAATGAGAGAAGGGGGACAGTGGGAAGGGGGGGATGTGAGAGATGGAGGAGAGGATGGAACAAGGGGGGGAGAGTTGTTAAATATAACACATTTTCTTTTTTTTACTTCTTGCAAGGAGCTGGGATTGGATGGCCTGTCCAGGAACACAGGGCTAGATGGTTGCTGGGCCTTAGGGGTGGTATGTGGGCTTGGGGACTCTTGGCCCCATGTCTGTTGATCAGTCTGCTGAGCCACTCAGCTACCCTGCAATACCTTTAAGAAGGGGGACAGAGTGAAAGGAGAGAGAGAAAACATAGTATATGATAGTGGGGAAGTACGAACGGAGGGAGTTGCGATCAGCAATGGCAACAATGGTAGCTTTTGTGATGGACTTATCATAAAGAATGTGATCCACCTGCAACAGAGCTGGTAGTGTTGGAATCAGAGGTTATGAGGTATATTTTTATTATTATTATTATTATTATTATTATTATTATTATTATTATTAGGGGGGTTGCAAGGCAAATGGGGTTGGGTGGCTTGCCTAGGGATGCACAGCTAGGTGATTGTTGGGTGTATAAGGCCGGATTTGGACCCGGGTGCTCATGACTCCAGGGTCATTGCTCTGTCTACTGCGCCACCTAGCCACCCCTACTATTATTATCATTATTGTCATTGTTGTTGTTATTATCATTGTTATTATTATTATTATTATTATATTTTGTTTGGTTTTTTGGTTTTTGCAGGGCAATGGTATTGGGGTGGCTTGCCCAGGGTCACACAGCTGGGAGATTGTTGTGTATCTGGGCTGGATTTGAGCTCAGGTGCTCCTGGCTCCAGGGCCAGTGCTCCATCCACTGTGCCACCTAGCTACCCCTATTATTATTATTTTTTGTTTTTCTTTTTTCTCTTTCCTTTACTTTATTGCTCATGAGGGTCCATATTTTTTTGGGGGGCGGGGAATTATGTTTACTCTTAAACAAGAATATTTTAGTAATGTATAAAAAATCATTTGTACAAAAAGAAAAAAATATATATATGTAAAGAAAAATTCATTCTCTGTTTCTGAGAGGTGGGAAAAATAATCTCTAAAGTAAGTTAGGTCTTTTGAAAGGGATGCAGCACTAGCTTCAGAGTCCTCCATTTTATAGCTAAAAAAATTCCCTTTTGTTACTTCTTGAATGACCTGCAAATCTATTATTTAATTTCAATATCATAATTAATCTAAAAGATCAGCTTCTTTAAGGTCCAACCTATAACACTAATCTCTAATGAAACTAATTAGCTTTTAGGTTTTCAGAGCATCATTCTTTCCTAGTTTTCCCTCATACCTATATGACCACTTCAGTCTCCTTTATTGGATCCCTATCTAGATCACAACCTCTAACTATAGATGTTCCTCCAGATTCTATCCTAGGCCCTCTTCTTTTCTCCATCTATACTGCTTCACTTCGTAATGTAATCAGTTCCCATAAATTTTATTGTATTCTCTATGTAGATGGTTCCTAAATTTACCTTTGCTTCCCCAAACTCTGTGCTGGTACCTCCAATTGACTTTCAGACATCTTAAAGTGGATGTCCAATAGGCAAATTAAACTTAATATATCCAAATCAGAATTCATTTTCTTTCCCCCTAAAATTTCCCCATTTCCCTTCTTCCCTATCAATGTAGAAGGTAACATCGTCCTCCAAGTATCTCAGGTTTGCACATTAGAAGTTATATTTGATTTCTCAGTCTCTTACCTCACCCCATCCAATTTTTTGCCAAGGTCTCTTGATTTCACATCTGACATATATCCCATATAATCCCCCTTGGGGTGGTCAGTGAATTAGGAAGAAGTCTTCCCCAGAAAGAAGAATTCCCCCAGAAGACTAGGTGGATGAGAGCAATCTGTTCCAAAGACCATGAAGGTAACTCAAGAGGGTGCCAATGGAGTTGTCAAAAATCAGTGATTCCAAATCATCCACTGCATCCTAGGCCACTGGACTTTGGCTGTCTTGAAGAGAGAATGAGACCGATGGTTTTGTGCAACTCTGCCTCACTTAAATCCAATTCAAACACAATTCAATAGAAGAAAATGTGGAGTAATTCACTAGATAAACAGGTTACCTGGAAAATAGATTGAGGAGAGATAATTTAAGAATTATTGAATCACTTAAAAATTATGATAGAAAAGTATATCATATATCAAAAAAATTATGAAGGAAAAATGTCTTGGAAAGGACACATAGAAAGGGAAAATAGAAACTGAAAAAATCTACTAACTTTCTTTAGAAAGAGAGCTCAAAATAAAAACTCCAAATTTCAGAACTCTCAGGTAAAGGAGAAAATATTGCAAGCAACCAGAAAGTAACAATTTTGATGCCATGGAATCACAGGACAGACAAGACCTGATAGCTTTAACTTTGAAAGAGCTAAGGATTTGGAATATGATATTCTGGAAAATAAAGGGGATAGAATTATAACTAAAAAATCACCTACCCAGCAAAACTAAGTATAATCCTTAGGGGGTTGGTGGGGGAGGAAGGAATGGATAGTTAATGAAAGAGAGGACTTTCAAGAATTTCTGATGAAAAGAGTTGAACAGAAAATTCTGTTCTTTAAACACATGACTCTAAGTAGGCATGGAAAGGTAAAGAAGTAAGAGAAATCATAAGAGATTCAATAAGATTAAATTTTTTGTTTAATGTTCCCTACATGGGAAGATGATACTTGTAATTCTTAAGGACTTTCTCACTGAATGGAGCTAAGATGGAGGAGTAAAAGCAGGGATGCCCAAGCTCTCCCCCAAACCATTTCAAATATCTTTAAATAAATATTCTAATCAAATTCTAAAGTGATAGAACCGTCAAAAAGACTGAGTGAAATAATTTTCCAGCCCAAGAGAACTTGGAAGATCTAAAGGAAGGATCTGTTACTGCAGGTTTAAAAAGTACCTACAGCACAACCCAGCCTATGCCAGAGCAAACCAGCTCTAACCATCCAGGAATAGATTATGGGGCACCTGGGTCCCTACCAGCAGGGGTGGTTTCCAGACCTCTCAGCCCAGAAAAACCCTGGCACAACAGGGTGAGAGAGGAGCCCAGTCCAGCATACGTCTCAGTGCAGACCTGATCCCAGGAGTAGGTCTCAGGAACCAGTAGCTGCTTCCATATTTCTCAGCCCACTAAGGGTGTGTGTGTGTGGGGGGGGGGGGGGTCAGGAGAGATTACAGAGGTCTTTTTGCTATCCCTGAGGGAGACCTATGTTTCTTCAACCATACTCAGATGTGAGTTACTACCTGGGACCCCAGTCCAAGAAGAGGAGGAGAAGCACAATAGAGCTTATTGCCATAGCAGAGCAGGGACCCTCCCCACAACTCCACGGCAGAGGGGAGAGCTTATAGTCATTCATAGACCACAGCACAGGCAGGAGAGTAGCAGAATCTCTCATAAGACACTGCAAAAACCCTCAAAATATTGGAAACTGAGCCAGAGCCTCCTTAACAAAGAGTTATAATCAAGTCATAGGTTGGGGAAATGAGCAAACAACAGAATAAAAAATCCTACCATTGACATTTCGATCCTATAGAAGATGGAAATACACACTCAGAAGAAAATAACATAGTTAAAATTTCTGAATCCAAAGCTTCCAAGAAAAAATATGAATTAGTCTTGGGCTATGGAACAGCTCAAAAATAATTTTATAAGTCCAATAAAGGAGGGACAGGAAAAATTGGTAAAAGAAATAAAAGTGATGTAGGAAAATCGTGAAAACCAAGTCAGCAGGTTAGTGAAGGAGATTCAAAAAATAATGAAGAAAATGACAGCTTAAAAAGCAATCTGAGTCAAATGGAAAAAGTAGTCCAGAAAGGCCAATGAGAAGAAAATTGTCTTAAAAAGCAGAATTGATCAAATGGGAAAAGGAGATACATAATCTCTCTGAAGAAAATAACTCCTTAAAATGCAGAATGGAGTTAGGGAAGCTGATGACATTCTGAGAAATCAATAAAAATAAAACAAAACTGTGGAAACACAGGCTATTCTAATGGTCCCACCACCTGGACAATCTCAGGAGCTGGTATGCCACCCTGAGAGATAAGGTGCACCGGAGTCCTTGGGAGCTGGTCATTCCACCCCACAGCCCAAGGACACAGGGGCACAGCTGTGTTTTACCACCTCCCCCCTAATGTACTCCCTTATCCTGTAATGCAAAATGCTGCACATACACCCAGCTTGTGCAACCCCCATTACCTCATTTTCTTTGTTCTACCCCGGAAGACCTAACAGTATATATGTAATAGCTAAGCAGTAATAAAATTGAGCCGGAGGCATAAGGCAGTGGTGGCTTGACTCCTTATTCTCAGCTCCCCCTCTGGGAGGGAGGTCATTGCGGTGGGCCCCAAAGTGAAGCAAGCCACAGCACAAAACCAAAAGAATGGAAAAATTAGAAGAAAATTTGAACTGTCTCATTGGAAAAACAACTGATCTGGAAAACAGATCCAGAAGAGAAAATTTAAAAAATACTAGACAACCTGAAAGTCATGACCAAAAAAGGAACCTAGATGATATTTTTCATGAAATTGTCAAAGAAAACTTTCCTGCTATCCTAGAACCAGAGGGTAAAATAGAAATTGAACAAATCCACCAATCAGCTCCTGAAAGAGATCCCAAAATGAAAACTGTCAGGAATGTTATAGTCAAATTTCAGAACTCTCAAGTCAAGAAGAAAATATTACAAACAGCCAGAAAGAAACAATTCAAAGATAGCATAATATTTAGCTGCTTCTTCATTAAAGAATTATAGGGCTTGAAATATGATATTTCAGAAGGCAAAAGAACTTGGATTACAATCAAGAATCAAATATCCAGTAAAACAATATATTCTTTCAGGGGAAAAGATGTACATTCAATGAACTAGGGGACTTTCAAATTTTCCTGATGAAATGATCAGAGCAGAACAGAAAATTCAATCTTCAAATACAACACTCAAGTGAAACATAAAAAAGGTAAACAGGAAAGGCAAACCACAAGGAATTTAATGATTTTGAAATGCTTATATTCTTGCATGGAAAGATGATACTGATAACTCATATGAACCTTTTCATTTATTAGAACAATTAGAAGAAGCATATATAATAGACAAGACACAGGTGAGAGTTGAATTTGAATGTATAATACATTAAAAATCAAGTTAATGAAGAAGAAAGGGATGTACTGGGAGAAAGGAAAAAGAGAGGTAGAATGGGGTAATTTATTTTACATAAAATAGACAAGAAAAGCTTTTGCAGAAGAGTAAAAGAAGGAGAGGGAAAGGAATAGTGAGGGAGCCTTACTCTCATCAGTAGTAATGGCTCAGAGAGAGAGAACAGCATACAGAATTAATTAAGTATAGAAATCTATCTTACCCTAGAGGAATAGGAAAAGAAAGGAATGGAAGAAAGGGGATGGGGGGGGGAGTGTAAAGGGGAAAAGGGAGTTGTAGGTGATTAAAGGGAAAGAAGATGGGGGTAGCCAGATGCTGTGTTTTGAGGAGGGACAGAATGAAAAGAGAGAAAGCATAGAATAAATGGGGGTGGGGATATAGGATGGAGGAATATACAGTTAATAAAAACTGGGGGAAAATATTGAAATAAGTTTCTCTGATAAATATCTCAAACAGAGAGATCTGAGTCAAATTTATAAAAAATAAAAGCCATTCCCAATTAATAAATGATCAAGAGATATGAACAGTTTTCATATGTTATCAATATCATCTATTTAAATATTGTTTTTAATAAATATCTTACCTCGGGGTGGCTAGGTGGCGCAGTGTATAGAGCACCGGCCCTGGAGTCAGGAGTACCTGAGTTCAAATTTGGCCTGAGACACTTAATAATTACCTATCTATGTGGCCTTGGGCAAGCCACTTAACCCCATTTGACTTGCAACCTCCCCTAAAAATAAAAAAAAATATCCTACCTCATAATTGACAATAGAATTATAGGTTGGAATAATTCTAAGGTACTACCTTAAACCTATTGGATTGGCTAATAGGTCAGAAGGAGAAAATGACAAGTTTTGGAAAGGATGTAGGGAAATTGAGACATTAACACCCTGTTGGAAGAGTTGTGGAATGATTTAACAATTTTGTATGGCAGTTTGGAAGTATCACCTAAGCGCTATAAAACCACACCTACCCTTTGGCCTAGCTCTTCCACTCTATATTCCAGAAGAGATGAAATATGAAAAGAAAAATGATCTATATGTATAGGGAAGTTTAATCACAGCTCTTTTCTGGTGGTAGAGAGCTGAAGATTGAGGTAATGCCCAAAAGTTGGGGAATGGCTGAACAAATTGTGGTATGTGATTGAGATAAAAAGCTGCTCTGTTATGGGAAATGATGAACAGGATGCTCTATGTAAAAAAAAATTATATGTATATATGTAAATATATATGTAGGTATGTATGTATGCCTGAGCAGATGCAATGGAAAATTAGCTTATACAAAGTATAAGGATGATCAGCTGTAAATGTCCTACCTTTTTTCAGCAATCTGTGACCTAAGAGAGCTCTGAAAGACTTATGCTAAAGAATTCTATCCATCCCCTTCCCCCCACAAAAGAACTTTATCACTGTTAGAGCAATTAAATATTATTCATAGACAGAGGGTATGGGTATAAGTTGACTTTGATGGAATTATATAAAAGAATTAAGGGACTATCTCAGATAAACATAGACATGATCAGGACTAGGGAAAGGTCAAGCTATGAAAATCAATGAATTCTTGTAAAAAGAATTCATTGCCTGGAAGCCAATTGAGATAGGGAGAGCAAGTGAGTTATCTCAAACTCCCCAAGAAAGAGTTAGTCAATCAGTGCTCTGAATAGTGGTGTCACATCCAAGATCAAATCTATCAGATGTCTAAAGACAGATTCCAACAATGGAGTATAGGAGAGAAATGGGGCTCCTCCTTCCTGACTGATCGTATTATATTGACACAACAAGGATTACTATAATTCTCCAGGTGGAGAAGGGCCTTCTAACAATTGAAGTTGATATGAAGCATTGAGCACATAGTCCTGCTGACGCTGAGAGTAATAATCATAATGATGGTAATGATGGCAGTAGCATCCTTCTTCTATTTGCCTATATCCCTACCTGGACATTGCCATGTGACCCATGATTGAATTGCATGAACTATTGAGTATGCTTCTGTTAAAAGTTTTTGCTTTTAAATGAAGGATTAACAGACTAGGATGAAGCAAGACTCCAGAGCACCAGACACTAAGCAGCAGACATTAAAGTCAAGATCAAGTTTCCATCTGTTAGCACAGCCCTAAGTAGTAATCATAATCCATTCTAGCAGTGGATGACCCTAGAGTCAAGATATAGGTTTCTACATAAGGAAAGAATTCATCTATTATCTTTATGACATTTGAAAGTAAATTGATAAGGAAAATGTTTTTTAGAAACTACTTTAAGCTTCTGGCCACTCTCCCTAAGGACTAAGGTGATGTAATCCTCTAGTTGCTGGAGATAAATGTTTGTACTTCTTTTATAAGTATATCTTCTTAGTTTAAAAAAATCTCTTTGTAAAAGGTTTTTAAGTGCAAAAGAAGGGGGTTTAGCCCTATCTGATCTAAAATTATATTATAAAGCATCAGTCATCAAAACTGTCTGGTATTGGCTAAGAAATAGAGTGATGGACCAGTGGGATAGACTAGGTGCAATAGCAGGAAACAATAGCAATCTGCTGTTTGATAAACCCAGAGTCCAGCTATTGGGATAAAAACTATCTCTTTGATAAAAAAACTGTTGGGAAAATTAGAAGTTAGCATGGAAGAAACTTAGATTAGACCAACACCTCACACCCTATACTAAGATAAGATCCAAATGGATGCAGGATTTAGACATAAAAACAATACTATAAGCAAATTAGAAGATAAAGGATTAGTTTACCTGTTAGATCTATGGAAAGGGAAGCAGTTTATGACTAAGGAAGAGATGGAGAATATCACTAAAAACAAACTAGATGATTTCGATTACATTAAATTAAAAAGCTTTTGCACAGACAAAACCACTATAACCAAGATCAAAAGAACTGTAGCAAATTGGGAAGCGATCTTTATAACTAATATTTCTGACAAAGGACTCATTTCTAAAATATACAGAGAACTGAGTAATATTTAAAAAAGCCATTCCCCAGTTTACAAATGGTCAAAGGATATGCAGAGGCAATTTACAGATGAGGAGATCAAAGTAATCCTTAGTCATATGAAAAATTGCTCTAAATCATTACTTATTAGAGAAATGCAAATTAAAGCTTCTTGGAGGTACCACCTCACACCTCTCAGACTGGCCAATATGACCAGAAAGGATAATGATCATTGTTGGAAGGGTTGTGGGAAATCTGGGACACTATTACACTGTTGGTGGAATTGTGAACTCATCCAACCTTTCTGGAGAGAAATTTGGAACTACACCCAAAGGACAACAAAAATGATCATACCCTTTGACCCAGTAATACCACTACTGGGTCTATACCCTGAAGAGATGATGAAAAGGATAAAAACATCACTTGTACAAAAATATTCATAGCAGCCCTGTTTGGGGTGGCAAAGAATTGGAAATTAAGTAAATGTCCTTCAATTGGGGAATGACTTAGCAAACTGTGGTATATGCATGTCATTGAACATTATTGTTCTATTAGAAACCAGGAGGGATGGGAATTCAGGGAAGCCTGGAGGGATTTGCATGAACTGATGCTGAGTGAGATGAGCAGAACCAGAAAAACACTGTACACCCTAACAACAACATGGAGATAATGATCAACCCTGATGGATTTGCTCATTCCATCAGTACAATGATCAGGGACAATTTGGGGCTATATGTAATGGAGAATACCATCTGTATCTAGAGAACCAACTGGAGTTTGAACAAAGACCAAGGACTATTACCTTAAATTTAGGGAAAAAAAGCTGATATCTTATTGTCTAATCCTGCTTTCTCTTATACTTTTATGTTTCTTCCTCAAGGATATGATTTCTTTCTCATCATACTGAATTTGGAATAATGTATACCATGGAAACAATGTAATGACTGACAAATTGCCTTCTGTTGGGGGTGGGGGGAGGGGAAATAAGATTAGGGGAAAATTTGTAAAACTCAAAATAAAAAAAAAGATGAGGAAAATAAAAACTTCTTTAAAAAAAGAACAAGGAAGAGGCAGAAACACCACTAATACCAGTTCCCATAGAAGAATACAGCAAAATCATGAACACTTTAGAGCACTGATAGTGATATCAGAAAACAGTTAAGAATGTGGGCACCAACTCTGGAAGGGTTGGGCAGGAGGCTTCCTCTCTCTTATCACACTGGGGTTTATAAGAGCCACAGCAGAGAATGGAAACTTCTCCTAGTTGATATTTGTGTCAATAGTGGATCAAAAGTGAAATCAGTTATTGAGTATGCCAGTGAAGTATAAAATATACACCTCATCCAAATCAATAGCAGCAACAACCAAACTGTAGAAGACAGAGGTCACAAAAGGGTCCATCTAACACATCCAAGAAAACCATAGGGGATTGTTCAGAAGACAAAATCCCAACACAAAAACAGAAGCTGAAAATATGAGTAAATAGAATATACCAAAGAAAAAAAATATAATGGAATAAAAGAAATCCAAGATGTAAACCTAGAAGTAGACTCAAATACAATAATTATAGTTCCAGAGGGGAAAAATAGTAACATAGCCACAAGGACTCCAAAAGTAGGTGGAAAAAATGAAGATTTGGGGAGGTAAAAAACAAAAGAAGAAATAGAATATGACAGTGGAAAGGTATACAAGTAGTAGACTTCAAAATAGAATGGAATGAAAAATAATTCAGTTATTCCATGAGTTAACAAGAAATATTAGAATAAAGTCAAAGATTTAAGAATGAAGAAAATGTAAGGTATTCACAATAAACATCAAGAAACCTAGAAAACAGATGACCATTAAAATAGTCAGATCTATTAGAACAAATGAAAAAGTGAATTAAAAAAAATCACTTTCTGAAAGGAACTCTGAACTAAAAATAACCAGAAATATCATGGTCAAAACCCAGAATTTCCAAGTCAAAGAAAAAGACTGTAGATAGCCAGAAAGAATTCAATTAAGAAACTCATTGTCAGGATCACATGAAACTTCGTAGCAACTAATATAAACATACAAGAAAATTAGAATATAATATTCTGAAAACTAAAAAATAAAGACTTTTAACAGATATGACCTTCCCTGCAAAAAATGCTGAAAATTCTTAAAGGAACTAAAAATGAACCTTTAATCAAGTATATGACTTTTAACAATTCTTAATTGAGCTCTCTTGACTTTTTGTGATGTCTATTTCATTCTCTTCTGTGGTATCTCATAGGTATAAAATAATCTTTCATAACTCAAATTTCCCTTACTTTATTCTGGAAGGTCCTTTTTCTAACCAGTGTAGAGTCTGATGTCAAATTTTCTTCCAATGTGGCATTTTTGTGCTTTTCTCTAAAATGTGGACTAAAGAAGATAAACAGTACTTCTCTAAGGGCAAATATAGAGATAAGTGCATTGCTACATGTAGAGCAGTATAAGGGGGAAAAAAGCAACTGTACTTTGGAGTCGAGTCCTAGGATTGAAGCTTGACTTTTACTATTGCTACCTATGTGATTGAGAAAGTCCCTTAATTTCACTTTTGCTCAACTTCCTCATTTTATCTCATTTCTTTTCTCCCTCTAAGTTCAGGATATAATTATAATATAATCCTTTCCAGTAGAAAATAGATCTTTTTTCAATATCAGATTTTTTCTTTTTTTTCTTATAACAATGGTGAAGATACAAAGTGAACAAATACAGGTAAGGCCCCTTTTGTTATAATGGAATGAATCAGATTCTTTGACAGATTAGCATTGCCTATGCCGAGGAATTATTGGGAGGCTGTCATTCTTGGTTGCAGATGTATTTCTTTTTATTTTATTAGAGATTTTATTTATTTTGAGTTTTACAATTTTCCCCCAATCTTACTTCGCTCCCCCCCCCACAGAAAGCAATTTGTCAGTCTTTGCTTTGTTTCCATGTTGTACATTGATCCAATTTGAGTGTGGTGAGAGAGAAATCATATACTTAAGGAAGAAACATAAAGTATAAGAGATAGCAAGATCAGACAACATGATATCATTTTTTAAATAAAGTTCAAACTCCACAGTTCTGGATACAGATAGTATTCTCCATTGCAGACAGCCCCAAATTGTCCCTGATTGTTGCACTGATGGAATGAGCAAGTCCATCATGGCTGATCATCACCCCTATGTTAGGGTGTACAGTTTTCTTCTGGTTCTGCTCATCTCACTCAGCATCAGTTCATGCAAATTCCTCCAGGCTTCCCTGAATTCCCATCCCTCCTGGTTTTTAATAGAACAATAGTGTTCAATGACATGCATATACCACAGTTTGCTAAGCCATTCCCCAATTGAAGGACATTTACTTAATTTCCAATTCTTTGCCACCACAAACAGGACTGCTATGAATATTTTTGTACAAGTGATGTTTTTACCCTTTTTCATCATCTCTTCAGGGTATAGACCCAGTAGTAGTATTGCTGGATCAATAGACACATTTTTATTGCCCTTTGGACATAGTTTCAAATTGCTCTCCAGAAAGGTTGGATGAGTTCACAATTCCACCAACAGTGTAATAGTGTCTCAGATTTCCCACAACCCTTCCAACAATGATCATTATCCTTTCTGGTCATATTGGCCAATCTGAGAGGTGTGAGGTGGTACCTCCAAGAAGCTTTAATTTGCATTTCTCTAATAAGTAATGATTTAGAGCAATTTTTCATATGACTAAGGATTACTTTGATCTCCTCATCTGTAAATTGCCTCTGCATATCCTTTGACCATTTGTAAACTGGGGAATGGCTTTTTAAAATATTACTCAGTTCTCTGTATATTTTAGAAATGAGTCCTTTGTCAGAATCATTAGTTGTAAAGATTGTTTCCTAGTTTACTACATTTCTTTTGATCTTGGTTACAGTGGTTTTAGCAGATGTATTTTTTAAAACAACTGAAATTCAACCTGAATAAGTCAAACTTATGGAACTGGTATATTCTGAGCACTCTTTCTGAAGTGATATTTTCAAAGGCATCACCAAAGGTGATTATATCTGGAACTATTAATAATGATTTGGAATAAGATCAGAATCAAATAATAATTGCTCACATTTATAGAGCTTTCTTTTCCTTCAGGATGTATTAAGTACCTATAGTTTGTTACTGCCACAAGTATGCTAGGGACTAGGAAGATGTCATCTTTGCCATCAGGAAGCTCACCAGAATAAGACACAATCAAAAATAACTAAAATTATAATATATGTGTATATTTTATTAAAGAAGCATAAAATAAAGTGCTGTGGGAAAGCAGGATAATACTGAGAGGGAAATCAGGGATGGCTTTATGAAGGACTTAGTTTTAAAATTGGGTTTTAAATATCTTAATTGGAATAAGAGGAGAAGGGGGATATTTAAATAATATAAAATATCATGAGCAAAAGCACAGATAAGCAGGAGGGGGGGAAAAGCATTTTCAAGGCAGAGAATGATCCAATTTGCCAGGAGCATAGTATTTGTGGAGGAGAATAATATGTGGCTTCTGGAAGACCTTAAATATGTTTTGAAATCATTTGAACTTTATTGGATTAGCAATAGGGACATAAAACGGATTTCTAGTGGAGGAATGATAAGACCAAATCTATAATTAAAATAATTATGCCAGCAGTATGAGGGATGAAGTGAAAGGGGTAAAAAGTAGACTAACACAGTCCAGATAGGTAAAAGTGATGAGGGTATATGAAATGAGAATGTAAGATTATAACAATGGGAGTATGAGGGAGAAGGTAAATGTAAAAGATGTTTTAGAGATGGAACAGATAGGAATTCATAACTCATTAAAACTTCATGGAACCATAGTTCCAAGAACTAAAGTGAGTATCTCTCAGAGGAAATTTTCATGTTGGAAAAATAAGGGTTAGTGAATGATCAGTTCATTTTCTCCATTCCAAGCCTCATGATTTTAGAGGAAAATGAGGAAGCTCCCAGAATATCAATTGGACTGACCTTCTGTGACAAATACAAGGAAGATCATGCTTATGAGTTACATATGGAGAAAAGGCATGCTTTATTGGAAGGAATTTCCACATTAATAAGATCTGTTATTTTTGAATATTTGTATGTAAGCAGACTAGGCAATCAGTGTAGCAGTAGTTGAAGAAGGGCAAAATTTTCCTTGTGATTGTGCCCAGAGAGACTTCGGGAGAAAGGAAAATTTATTGATATATTTATGTTTTGACCCCTTTACAATGTACATTCCCAGTTGGGAGACAATTGAAGGATACTAATAGGGAAAAAAATGTTAAGTTGTTTAACATTGGCAGTATGACAACAATATAGATTGTTGTTTCACCAGAATTTCTTAAACTTCCATGTTATTTGATTTATGCTGTGTTGGTTATTGCATATGATCATCTTTTTATTCTGCTTTTCTCTCTATGTATAATTCCATAGAAGCTATCCTATATTTCTCTGAATCTTCCTATTTATCATTACTTAAGGTAGAAGAATATTCCATTACTTTCAAATACCACAAATGTTTGACTATCCCCAACTATTGGAAACATTTTCATTCCCAGTTTTCTTTTATCCAAAGATTCTTCCATGATCATTTTCATATACATGGGTCTTTTCTTGCTGTTTGTAGCCTCCTTGGGATGGAACTGATGACTGGGATCTGGTCAAAGGATTTGAATACTTTCATAACATTTCTTGTATAATTTATAATCATTTTCCAGCTTTAATGAACTAATTTACAGATCTATCATCAGTAAGTTAGCATGCTTCTTTTCCAACAGCCCAATAAACCGTGACTTTTCCCATCTTTTAATATCTTATAGTTTATGAGCTTGTGGTAGTCCCTCAGCTTTATTTTAATGATTATTAGTAATTTTGAATATTTTCAAGTGGTTATTGGTGATTTATACTACTTATTTGTCAGAAAATGACTTTCATCCCATATATTTTTGTTTATTGCCAATAGATTTTATATATCAGACTTTTATCAGAGATTTTCCATGAAAAGATTTCCTCAATTCATAGATTTCCTTCTTATTCTAACTGCACTGAAAATATTTATACAGAATCTCCTAAACTTTTAAATAATGATATTGCTTATTTTTCTTTTATTATCACTTAAATTTCTTCTGTGATTATGATATTCAATATTATAGCCACAATAGACTATTATGAAGTAATCATAAAATATATTAGAAGTACAATGTTATAGATGCCCCAAAACTCCTCACTAGAAATATGAACCATGACTAAGAAGCAAACCATTTGAATTTCATAAATTAGATTTAGGGAATTTCTTCTAAATCACTCTCCTTGGCTTAAGTCTAGCCCAAGAACACATGAATTTTAGTTTGCTATCCCAATTTTAACCTTAGAATAAGACAACATTGGAATTTGGCTTTTCTCTAAGTTTTTGCCAAATCATTAGATAGCCCTCAGCTCCATGCAATTTGTGCTACCAATACATCAAATATCAGATAGACTTTATTTCACTAAACAGAAAATATAAAACAAAAAAGATTTATAGTTGGGTCAAAGTAACTCCTGTCTCTAGTGAATCTCTGTTCCTTGGGGCGAAGGGTAGGGGTGAGAGGCAGAGAGTGGAATAAGTCTCCTTAGAGTTACACATTGTTTCCTCCTTCCTAAGGAGAAAATCTTCAGAGTCACTATTTTATTGCTCTTCTTCAAGTGAATTTATCCTTAAAGTTATATAGTCATTATACAGATTTATAGTACTATCCTGGTTAGTCCTTCTACCAAAGGTGGTTCAATAGAGAGCTAATTTCCCTTCTCTAAACTTTTGTAGTCCAGACTTACATGCCAAAGAAATCAAGGTTTTGGCTTTCTTCTGTAAACCTTAGTTCTTAATATTTCTCTGTTGGCTCTTGGTTATTCCTGAAACTTCTCTGCTTGGTCCAAGAATACATTGAAAATTCATGAGCTCCTCTTTGCATAAGGGAACTTAGTCACAGAATTTCCCTCCTAGTCCAAGAACTTTGTTTCACCATTTTGCCATAACTGTCACCTCCCATACCTGTGGCTATCAAATTGACCAAGAAAGTCTTCACCACTCTGCCACTGCTTCTAACCTCTGTCTTCTATGTAGTCACTCAGTTCCTCCTCTTCTGGTACTATGTCATTCCCTAGAGGATCAGAACAAATAGAAAATTCACACAAGACAAGAGGCATTCATCAATGGTAAGTGGCTAAAAGATGAACAAACAGTTCTGAAAAGATGAACTGCCAATTGTAAACAATCATATAAAAAATTGTTCCAAATAAGTAATAATAACAGAAATGAAAGTTAAAACATTTTTGAGTTTTCACCTCATTCCCAGTAAATTAGGGAAATAACAAAAGATGACAATAATCATTTTGGATTGGGTTCTTAAAAGACATTGCTATTGATATACAATTGAAATATTGTCAACAAGCATTTATTAAGCATCCACCTGATGCTAGGCACTATACCTGAGATTGAAATGTCTTTGGTACTCTAGTATGACAAAAGTATCTGCTAAATTTCTAGTATTCAGTGTTCAACTGTATGCCACAAATATCTATTTAATATTGTTGGAATATGTAGTGGAGATAGTTCAATTCCCAGTGATTTATTAATATCTTTGTTAATTAATGGAAAGGATGATTTCCATTGACTAACTTTTGTGACATTAAGGGGATTGGATGAGGAGCTCTTAATATTTTTTTGTGATTTGGACACCTTTTATAATCTGGTAAAACCTATGGTTCTTTTTGTAAATTAAGTGTTTTTTTAATCAAAAGAAATGCTAAATTTTGATTAGTAGTTAGTGAAAACATTTTTTTCCATCTAAGTTCTGGTAGTTTTGGAAAGACTATGGATCCTTCCTCATATATATATTTTTTAAACAGTTGAAGAAAAAACTAAAAATTAGTCAGGCATTAGTACAAATAAATATATCATTTTTCCCACATAAAACCACAAACCCTAGGGGTGGCTAGATGGCACAGTGGATAGAGCACCAGTCCTGGAGTCAGCAATGCCTGAGTTCAAATCCAGCCTCAGACACTTAATAATTACCTATATGTATGGCCTTGGGCAAGCCACTTAACCACAGTGCCTTGCAAAAAATTAAAATAAAATAACATAACATAAAATAAAATAATAAAATAAAATAAAATCACAAACCCCTGAAATCTTTGCAATCCATGAATCTTGGATTTAAAGTATCTACATTATGTGATCCCTATGGTTCTTTCCAGTTCCATATCCCATGACCCCATGAATTAGCTTTGATAAATCAAACTGCCACAATAATTAAATATTTGCTGAAGTAGTTGCACAATCCCCAAGGAGATTAAGTATAAAAATAAAGGGTTGCTTAACTAGGTACACTATGTACATTCTTCAAAGGAAACCTACCTCTGCAGATTTTGAAGAATATATGTCGAGAGTGCATCTTTTGTAGAGAAAGATGATGAAGTTGAAGTTTCATGACTAGTATCTACAATTAACTCTGTTTCAGCCACCTTTAGCCTCCCAACAGAAAGTCAGAACTGCAGTAAAATGTTTTCTCTCTCCCAGAATTAATCATACTTGTACCTTTCCGCATCATGGAGGCCACTTCCTCCCTATTACTTTAAACCATTAAAGCTCTCTACTAAGCCAGAGAACCTTTTATAGGATTTCATAGTAGATGAGATAACAGACTAGAATATCATAAAGCAGCCTGCCTTGCTGTAGTTCTATTAGAGAAGAATATACCAATATTTAGATACACTCAGACTCACTTTAGCTTCTAAGTAGTTCCGTTGAGCCAGTCAGGTAATTGTAATATGTATTTAACTCTCTTTGTTATTGTAGTTATGAAACCTTCTAACCTAGACTGTTATTAACCACAGAAAAGTAGTGTTAGAAATGAAAAGGACCTTAGAATCACAGACTTAAAGTAGTAGAACTAGGAGAGTTTGGATCTTAAAACTGGAAAAGATATAAGAATATAGAATGGTTAAATAGACCTAGAAGGGACAACAGGATATATAATCTTAGGAAACAGAAATTTAAAATGACTGAGATATCATTGACTGAGAATATACCTATGACATTTCCCTCAAAATAAGACCAGGTCTTATATTAATTTTTGTTCCAAAGGACACATTAGGACTCATTTTCAGGGGATGTCTTAATTTTTTCATGTACAAAAATCTACATTTATTCATGTTCAGAAATCTACATTTATTCAAATGTAGTCAACATTTTCTTCTGGAATATCATCATCACTCTCCAAACCCTGAATTCTGGTTTGAATTTCTTGCAGCTTCATTTTCTGTAGAACCGTTGGCCCCAATCTCTGATGTCCAGCAATAGAGCTCTCCTTAAATGAACACTTCTTGTCCATGTAGCCTATTGGTAGTGCATTGGCATGGTCAACTGTCAGTGATTTTATTCCATAAATTCTCCACCCAAGTCACAAGTACTTGCAGGTTAGACTTCACAAAGCTTCCACTCTGATTTCTCTCCATTCTATTTTCAATGTAGTCATTGATTTCTATGCATGGTCCTTGAATGGCTTGTTTATTGCAACATCAAGAGTCTGGTCATTCCTGTGGGAATCATTATTTGATCTGTTCTTTTCTCTGCAAGGAAGATTCTTCATGTCTTTAGTTCAGTGAGTGCTGGCTTAATCCCAGACTAGCAGACCTCTTTGGTCATCTGAACAAACAAGCGGCACCATTAAATCAGCCCACTTCCATTGTGCACCAGACTTTTTAGGTTCCAAGAACCCAAGTGTCCTGAAACACTTCCAATCTCATCATTTTTGCCTTTAGTGATGATTAGAGGTGGGGATTTCATTCCATTAAGATGTGATCTGTTATAACTGTTATAACAATTACAACATCAGTTATAAGTGCTCATGTCATTCTTGCTTTGTATCTGTACTCCATTGGTCATTTGGCAATAAGTTTCAAGTTCATCTTTTTACATTAGGCACTTACTTCTCATCCAAAGGCACCTGTTTGGGTATTTACAAATACTTAGTTATAATAAATATTATCATTTATTTAATCTATTAATAGCAATAATACTGTTTGTTTATTTTAATTATAAATTAATATTAATATTTTATTATTTAATATGTCTGTCTGATTATCTTAACTGGGGCTTATTTTGGGAATTGGATTTATATTACAAGCATTCTGAAAAAATCATGCTACAGTTTATTTTCAGAGCAACATGGTAGTTCAATTGCCTTCTTTTAAGTGTGAGAAAACTGAGAAGTCAAGAGGGTAAGTAACTTGTCCAAGGGCATATAACTAGTAGCTCTAAAGACAGAAAGATCAGATTCTTCATGAAATTTTCTGCTAACATCTTTTCACAGTGACTTACATAATGCAACCAAGACTTCTTATTCACACACAATTCTGTTTCTTCTATGCCCTCTTCACACCATTCTATCATAATAAAAATGCTTTTATCCTTGAAAATTGTCAGACAATTAGTAGAGGATACATGCTACCTTATATTTGTGTATTTGTATTTGTATTTATAATGATAATTTGAGGTCTAACCATGTAAAAGTTGAAATTATCTGAGTTTGTTACCCTATTGGAATCATAGAGTCTTAGAGCTGGAATAGGCCTCAGAATAACAAAACAGATGTTAGAACTGGAAGAAGATCACTTGATAGGTTGTAGAAGGATAAAGCACAGAAAAGGACTTCAGAAATTGTCTAGCCCAACTCTTTGATTTTACAGAAAGTGAAACAAATTCAGAGGGAAGGAAATTACTTACCTAAGGTCTTACATACCAGAAAGGTGAATTTTCTACTTAAATGTAATTCCTATCAATATAGGACTAATAGAGTGCAGAGTACTCATTAACTTCAATGTTTTAAATTAAGAATCACAGTAGAATGACAACAGCAATGGGCTAGAAATAAAGTAGTTTGGATTCTAGACACAATTCTTCCACATAATACTGAGGCTAGCACTTAACAGATGCTTAATGAATATTAGTTGACTGACTGATGAATCTAGCATCTATGTGATATTTGGAAAATCTGCTTGATTTTCACATTCTCAGTGTCTCCATAAAACCAAATCAGATTTTGATGACCTGGGGGATCTCTTCCAACTCTCATCTTCTATATTCCAAGGTCTAGTGGACCTTGATGATTACAAGATCCAGGAACTTCTGTTACTTCAGTTATTAGAACAAATAGATGGCATGAAACATACCCCATATCTTGCCTGAAAATCCCCCTGTGGTGGAATATTTAAGACTCCCCCAAACCTGGAGTCTACTACAATTCTGGAAAAAAAACTGTGGAGTTCTAGAGTAATTATATAAGTAACTGAATAATCAAAGTGGGATATTCACATTGGGGCAATTTAGTGCAGTGATTAGACAACTTTTGATTTCCCACTAAACCTTTGTAATAATTATATAAATCATAAAAAGGGAGGTGTAATTATAGAGTATGTTACTGCAGATTGGCTGATATTTTGCTATTTCGAGGTTTCTAGACACCTGAGTGCCATATCAGAATTGTTTTGGCTTGAATCCCAAGCATGCAAGACCTTGTACTGGTCATACCAATCACTGTGTTTTCTTTTGGCTTATATTCAATTAGGTTGATATTATTCATTGCTTCCGTTGATAGGGGCTCCATATTATTATGATGATTATGATTTTCACTGACAGAAAATTTTGCTAGAAAATTGACATTATTCATGACCTTTAATACTAGAGACTTTTGATAGGAAACCCATATCATAGCTATCCCTGCTTAAGAAATCCACATTGTTATGACTTTTACCAATAGAGATTGCACATATCATATCCGGGGAAAAAATGTCATCAAGTTGGGGATTCTACAAATAATGGAGTCTGTCTGCCAAGGTGCTTTCATGGTGTCAGGCTTTCTAATATGGTGTCAAGAAATGTTGACATCAATCTTCAGATCCAGTTAAGAAGAGGCTGGAAAAGTTAACCAAGCTATAAAAATACTTTGCATGATAGCACTTGTGCTAGAGAAACAACAATGAAAATATTAGGCTCTGTTGAGAATTTCTGAGTGTATCTTAACATCCAGAGTCAGCAGATTTCATAACCATAATAAAAAGCATAGTTGATTTCTTCCTTTCATTTAGTTGTTCTCTAATGAAACCAATGAGTGCTCATAATTGGAACATATATGTATTTGAGGCAATTTAAGCATCAAATTTCAGAGTCAAAACTCTTGACTTATAGACCAATACATGTTCTATCAAATATAGAATTCTGATAGGTAAAAATAATTCATTTCACCTATATCTAATAATAATAAATTTTGGATTTTTTTCCTAATGATTATTAGAAATTTGACTTCTTTCCTTAGAAACCACTCTAGTCATTTTCTTTGACCATTTATCATTTGGGGAAAGGTTCTTATTTTTACATATTAAAATCAGTTCCTTATAGATGTTAGAAAAGGGACCCTTATTAACAAAATGCTATAAAAATATGGCAATTATCTTTCCCTTTAATTTTAATTACATTGATGTGCTTTATGCAACAAACTTTTTTCTTAAATTGTATGTAAGCTAAGTGTTCCATTTTTTAATTTCTGATTCTCTCATCACTTGTTTAGTCATTAACTCTTGTCCAAATCTGTAGATCTGAAAGGCAATTTTTTACTTTCTCCTATAATTTGTTTCTATTGTCACCTTTTATGTCTAATTCATATAGTCATTCTGAACATTTATTTATATATAATATGAGATGTTAATAGGTACCTAGTTTCTACTCTTCAATTTTCCTTTAGATTTGATAATATAGTGTTATTCTGCCCTTTCAGTTTAAGATTAGGGATTGACAAATCTATTTGGTTCATTTACATCTTTATTTAGATATACTTCTTTATTTAAATATATTGCTATTGTTAACAATACTAAATCATTTTGGTGATTATTACCTTGGAGTATAGTTGGAAATCTGGTAATTCTGAACCCCTTTTTCCCATTTAAAATAAATTTCCCTT
Source organism: Macrotis lagotis (assembly GCF_037893015.1). Lineage (NCBI taxonomy): Eukaryota > Metazoa > Chordata > Mammalia > Peramelemorphia > Peramelidae > Macrotis > Macrotis lagotis. The sequence continues at coordinate 417,274,127 of NC_133658.1, read as the reverse complement.
GAGATTGATCTTTTGTTCCTCTAAGGAAAATCCATTGTATTTTTTTCTAGCTACATAAAGTAATCTTTTGTAAGTTTGACAAATGAGAAAATTAATTTAGGCAGTATTATCATTTTTATTATGTTGGTTTGGTTACTCATAAGGCAATTAATTTTTATTCAATTATTTAGATGGATATATGTATAATTCTTTTGTAGTTGTATTCATTCTGTAAGTAGACCACCAAGTACTTTGTACATTCTTGTTATTTTACATGTCACATTCTTCTCAAAGACAAATGATTCATAGTTAAACTTATTTGTCTTTTATATCAATGTGTTTTGTTTATATAGACCATTTGATTCTTTAATATTTTATTTTGTTTTCTTCAAAATTAGTATATCTGTGTTCTCAAACAGATGTACTCTCTATAACTTCTTTGGAGAGACAGCATTGTGATTTCAAGTTATGCTATTCTGCTAATTATTTCTACTATACAAATTTTTCTCTTAAACCTTCCAGGAATATCTACACTGTTGTGGGAACCCATAAAGTACCCTTTTTGGTTACATGTCTGTTCAATTTCTTTTATTTTCAAAGATGTTTGGACTCATTTTTTAAACTTTTTTTGACATTTTATCTGTTTTCCAATTATATACAGTTAGTAATACATACCCATCATTTTTTGCAAGGCTCTGAATTCTACAATTTTTCCCCCTCCTCTCTTCCTTCCCACCCCCAGAAAGCTGTCTGACAGTCTCTACATTGTTTCCATGCCATACATTGTTGTAAATTGGATGTTATAAGAGTAAAGATAAGAATAAAAATAACCCCCTCCCCCCCCAAGAAGATGAAAAACCTTAAGAAGAGAGAGAGAGAGAGAGAGAGAGAGAGAGAGAGAGAGAGAGAGAGAGAGAGAATTGTACTTCAGTCTGTGTTCAGATTTGAGTTACTGTCTCTGGAGTGAGTTGCTTTCTTTATCATAAGTCCACCAGAGAAGTTGCTTCAATATTTTTCCCTCAGTTGCTATTACTATCTGTACCTCCACTCTATTTCTCCTCACTCTCATTTAATCTATTCTCGCCCTTCATCCTGGTCCTGTCCAAAAGTCTGTTGCATCTGAGTACCCTCTCCCCCTATCTTCCCTCTCTCCTACCACCTATTCCCCCTTCCCCCCCCCCATTCCTCCTCATCCCATCCATTTCCTCCCATCCTTCTCCAGGGCAAGACAGATTTCCTCACCCTATAGAGTGTGTATGTCATTGCATCCCTGAGCCATTTCCAATGAGAATGAAGGCTCACTCATTCCCTCTTGCTTTTCTCTCCTCCACTCCACTGAAAAAGCTTTTTCACTCTTATGTGAATTCTCTTGACTCTTATGTGAATTCTCTCAGCTTCTTCATCTTCTTTTCCTTCCTCCCAGTACTTTCCCCCCATCACCAACTGACTCCATCCCTTTATCATACCATTTATCATATCACATCATACCATTATATTCCACTCCTTCCTATGTCCTGTCTATATATGCTCCTTCTAACAGCTCTTATAAATGAGAAAGTTCATATGAGTTATCAATATCTTCTTCCCATGCAGGAATACAAACCATTAAACATCATCAAGTTCCTCATAGTTAGTTCCTCTTTCACTCCCTTTGGGGTTCAACAGAGTCCTGTACATGAAGATCAAACTTTCTGTTCAGCTCTGGTCGTTTCATTAGGAAAGATTGAAAGTCCCCTGTTTCATTGAAAATCCATCTTTTCCCCTGAAAGAGGATGTTCACTTTTGCTGGGTGGTTGTAAACCAAGATCTTTTGCCTTCCAGAATATCATATTCCAGTCCCTATGAGCCCTTGATTGTAGATGCTGCCAGATCCTGTGTAATCCTGACTATGGAGCCTTGGTAGTTGAATTGCTTGTTTCTGGCAGCTTTTAGAATTTTCTCTTTGATTTGGGAGTTTTGAAATTTGGCTATAATATTCCTGGAAGTTTTTCTTTTGGGATCCCTTTTGGGGGTGACTAGTGAATTCTCTTGATTTCTATTTGACCCTCTGCTTCTAGGATCTCAGGGAAATTTTGCTGTATTATTTCTTGAAAAATTAAGTCTAGGCTCTTCTCCTGGTCATGGCTTTCAGATAACCCGATAATTTTTAAATTATTTCTTCCGGATCTGTTTTCAAGGTCAGTTGTTTTTCCCATGAGATATTTCACATTTTCTTCTAATTTTTGGCTTTTTTTGAAGAGTTTTATTTCTTCCTGATTTCTTTCAAAGTCATCAGCTCCCTTTAGTTCCATTTTGCATTTGAAGGAGTTATTTTCTTCAGAGAGCTTTTTTTTGTCTCCTTTTCCAGCTGACCAATTCTGTTTTTAAGGCATTCTTCTCCTCATTTGCCTTTTGTTTTGCTTTTTGCATTAGGTCTAAACATATTATTTTCTTCAGTATTTTTTTGTATATCTTTCACCAAGCTTTGATTTGGTATTCATGATTTTTCTACATCTCTCTCATTTCTCCTCCCAATTTTTCCTCCACCTCCCTTAATTGCTTTTCAAAGTCTTTTGAGCTCATCTATAGTCTGAGCCCATTTTCTATTTCTCTTGGTCATTTTGGATACAGAACTTCGATTTTGTCATCATCCGAGTATGTGTTTTGATCTTCCATGGGACTAAAGTAATTCTCTATGGTCAGATCCTTCTTTTTCTGTGTTTACTCATTTCCTCAGGCCAAAACTAATTTACAGCACTTCCAAGGCTTTGGGTTTGTTTTTTTTGGGGGGGGGACACCCCACTGAGACCCTGAGGCTATAAGGAGAGATTGAGCTTGGTTATTTAGTATGGAAGCCCAAACTCAATACCTGAGTGTAGGCAAATAGGAGAGTCCTATCCCTGAGAGAGCAGAGAAATCTCTGTCTCCCAATTCTCCCTGCAGATTCTGTGGCAGTACTCCTCACTCCACAGGCTGGCTGGGCTGGGCTGGGCTGGGCTGTGCCATTGCTTTTTTTACCAACCCAGGTCCTGGTGAAACACACCTTTCCCTTGGAACTTCTAAGTTGTTTGGACTGGGAAAATGTATCACTCAGTCTTTCTCTGGGTTGTGCCCCTCTAAATTTTGGCTAGAGCCATCCTTTGTTCATTTTGGGGGTTGGAGTTCCCCAAAAATGCTGCTTTCACACTCCAGAAATGCTGCTTTCACACCGCCATCTTGGCTGTGCCCCTTCCTGGACTCATTTTTGATTATATTTTCTTCTACTTTAATATCTATACTTTTGACTTATCTTATAGTTTCCTATGGTTTTTAGCTGAATTTTTTCCTGAATAATTTCAATCTCTTTTTTTTCTTATATCCTTTTATTTTGTACTTTCTGACTCCTTCTCCTTCCCTTTTGATGGAAGATCTCCCAAGTTTAAATCTCAAAATTATCTCAGTCTCTTTTCATGTCAGGGAATAGAGGATTCATGAGCCCCATTTCTTACCCTGTATGACTTCTGGTGGAAAAGAATGAGTTCTACCTGTACTACAGTTCTCTTTCCTTTAGGTCTAGTGCATTTCTAGATAATATGCTCATACCTTGCCCCATTTTCCTCTGTTCTTTTGTTCTCTGACAAAGCACTATTATAATATAGGCTTCTTGGGTAGGGGCAGGGGAGAGAGTGAGCATGATAATACTTCTCCATACTTCTGTCATCACTACAAGTAGATGGACAGAGTTGAGATCTACAGTTTATTGCCACATCAGCAAAAAACTAAACCAAAACAAAACAAAACAAAACAAAAACCAAAGACTAGGGGTGGCTAGGTGATGCAGTGGATAGAGCCCTGGCCCTGGAGTCAGGAGTACCTGAGTTCAAATCCAGCCTCAGACACTTAATAATTACCTAGCTGTGTGTCCTTGGGCAAGCCACTTAACCCCATTGCCTTGCAAAAAAATATAAAATCTAAAAACAAAAAACAAAACAAAGACTAGTAGGACAAGTTATACCACCTTAAAAGAACTTAGTGTCAGCTAGGATAGGGAGTGATGAATAAGTATAAAATATATTAGGAACTAGTTTATCCCTTCAGCTTACCTTGTTAGGCTTCATGGGGTCTTAGACAGTGAAGACAATTGAAATTGTTTTATGTCATATCCCAATCACTATTTTGAGGAGTCTTGAGAGTCCATGAAGTTTCAAGAAAATGATTAGTCTTTTATCTTGTGTGGTCATGACTATTTGGTAGATATTTCAAATGGAATTTCTTCCTTCTTTCTCTACCGAATTTTCTTGATAATATACAGAAACACTGGTGATTTGCATGGAGTTATTTTATATAAGTAAACTTTTATGAAAATATTATTTTATTTTTAGTTGTCTGGAGCTCTCTAAATAAACTATTATACCTTCACAAAACACTATTTTTGTCTGTTTGTTCCCTTAATGTCTTTCTAATCACTATTGCTAGCATTTGTAGCAGTATATCAAATCATGGTATTTGAAATTTATATTTTTGTTTAACCCTGTATTTTATTTTGATTTCTTTTAGAGAGAGCATTCATTTATCTCATTATAGATAATGTTGGTTTTTGGTTTTAGATCTATATCATTTACTATGCTAAGGAAAGGTCAATTTGTTCATATATATTCTATTCTTTTTCATAGAAATGGATGTATTTTATAAAAAAGATTTTTCAACACCTATTAATATAATCATATGATTTTGTTGCTTTTGTAATAAGGTTAATTTTAAAATTTTTTCTGAATATTCAACAAATTGTATGTTCCTGAGTTATATCTAATATAATTAAATTGCAATATAATCTTTATAATTTCTTGCTGAAACTTCTTTTCTAATGTTTTCTTTTATATTTTATATTAATTTTCATCAGTTATATTGAATCCTCTTGTTTAAATGATATTGTATTCACAAAGGATGTTTTTAGCATTCCTTTCCTCACTTCCTTATTTTTGTAAATAGTTCTTATAATATTAGAATTTAAATGTTTGATAGAATTTGCTTGTAAGTCAATGATGATCCAGTATATTTTTTCCTTTAAGGTGTCCATTTTTGGCTTTTTCCATTTCTTTTTCTTCTTTTGGATCATGTAATTCCACCATTTTTTGGAGGAATTTTCTATTCATCTGAATATTTTAAATTTTTGTAAATAATCATATGTTTAATTTAAATTGTTGGTTTTATTAGAGCTTAGTTGGATGAAATAGTTTTTTTAATACTTATTTTTTGAATTTCTCATTTTTTCATTTTTAGTAATGCTAATCTAAATTTCTCCTCTTCCTTTTTTCATCAAATTAGCTACTATTTAGACTATTTTATTAAAATTTTTAAATAAGTTCATATTTTGTTTACTAATTCATGATTTTTCCTTTTCCTTTCAATTTTATCAATCCTTTCTTTTGTTTAGGTGAATTTTGTTTTTAAATTTTGTTTATTTTCTTGGGATGTTTTTTAAGTTACATTCCTAACTCATTGATCTGTCTTTTAATTATTTGTCTAATATAAGTCAAATAAGTGAAGTTCCAGTCTCCTCCATCCTCAATATATAGACTTATACTATTGACTTCTCAATTCAGTATGATAATATGTCTCCTTTTAGTCCCCTTTTCATCTCTGGTAATGTTAGTATTCTGAGGATTCATTGTATTGCTCCCCTTATTAGACTAAACACTTCATTCTCATAATACCCTTTCTGATTACTCACATATTTTACCTTTGTATGATTCTCTTTACTCCCATTTATCTATTTCAAGGCTTACTACTTTCAGTTCTGGTCTTTCTATCATGATTGTTTGGAAGACCTCTACTTCATTGAGGATCCAGTTTTTTAAACCTTGTAGCATTATATTCAGTTTTTCTCAACTTTTTATTGCTGTTTTTTTAAAAATTTTTAATTTTTTAAGTTGTTTTTTTTTTTGCTAGGCAATGGGGTTAAGTGGCTTGCCCAAGGCCACACAGCTAGGTATTTATTAACTGTCTGAGACCAGATTTGAACTCAGGTACTCCTGACTCCAGGGCCAGTGCTCTCTATCCACTGTACCACCTAGATGCCCCTATTACTGTTTTTTTTTTAATCACCAAAATTTCCTCCGTTATTTTTCCTCCTCTCTCTTCCAGAGAACCAAACTGTAAAAAAACTGTATTTTAAGAAAAAAAGAAAAAATCAGCAAAATCAATTCAGACATTAAAAAAATATGAAAATATGTACAATATACCACATATGTGGACCTCTCTCTTCTGCAGAAAAGTGGAGTCTCTTCTCATATCTTTTCTGTGCAATCATGCATGTTCTTTTTCATTTTGTAGCACTTCCTGATGGTTCTTGCCAGGTACATTGTTATGATTATTGTAAGAAAATTCCTAGATTGTTTAACTTTAATCTGCATTAGATCATATAGAACAATTCCTATTTTCTGTATTCATCATATTCATTGTTTCTTATAGCATATTTTCATTGCATTCATGTACTACAAATTATTTAGTCATCCCCCAGATTGATAGGAATCTTTTTCATTACCAATTTTTTGCTATCAAAGAAAATGAATATTTTAGTGAATATGGACACTTCCTTCATAAAAATGACCTCCTTGAAACATAACATGGTAGGGGAGTCTCCAAGTCAAATAATTTATATGTTTAATAACTTTTTTGCATAATTTTAAATTGCTTTTTAAAATAGTTATGCATGTCTTTACCTCCACCAATAATGCACTAGAATGCCTATCTTCTCACAATTTCTCCAACATGGACTATTTTTTGTCATCTTTGCCATTTTTTTCAACATCAATAGTTCATATCTCTTTCCATCTGGTTTGACATGTCCTCCCTTTCAGTTTCTATGCAAGCATTCAAATAAGAACTGATACAGATTGAAAACAGTCTAGTTTTTAATAACATCTCAAATAAATAACAAGAAGTTCAAAATTATGTTTAAAGAGATAACTTTTTAAAATGCTGATCACCCTCTCTGCATCTAAGTCTTGGGAGAGGGGCAATTCTATTTTCCTCTTTCTCCTTTTTTGTCTGTCGGGACTAGAAGAAGGTAAATAAAAATGGAATATTTTCAATTCCCAAGCTAACTCCAAAAAGACCCCTTGATAGAAGATAGAAGATAGCTTTGCTTCTTATCTGATGGGTTCCAAATTCTCTGGATTTTCCCATCAGTACTTAGGGTTCCCTTGGTCTGGTCAAGGTAGCAGCAGTCACTTGGCACTTCACCAAGAAAGATCAGGATTGGGACCTTGACTTGAGCTCACAGCTGGTCCCTCAGTTAGTTGTGCATGGCTGTCACTGTCTACTGTCTTCAAAAAGCCCCTTCTTTTAAGGAGGATCTTCTCTAGGACCAGTGGGAGCCAGAAGATACCTTCTTAGTCCTCTCTAATCTTCACTGACCTCTGGAATGAGTGCTACATTTTAATACATAATAATTTTCAACAGTCTTGTTAAACAAGGCAAGCTGCCTAATTGGGGCACTTAGGGAAACTACAGCTTTATGAATTTGAATCATAAAGCATAAAATTAGGCCAGGTTCCTGAACATCATCGAGATAACTGAGTTACCATTGCTTTTGCAGAGTTGGCTCCTGTTCACTCAGGCCCTGAAAAGAATAGTCAAACATGCTCAATGCTTACCTAAGAATACCTACAGCTTCACCAAGAAATTCATCATGACTTTGCACTTAAGGGGTTTAATTATTTATGTCAAGGTCCTGGCCTTCTGACAAACAGATCCCTTTAAGAAACACCCACCATTTTATCACTTAAAATAATACCACAAATAGTCTTTTTGAATAGCAATAAATCTCAATCTTCTGTGACTATCTCATGCTCTTACACCTCAATTGCACTCCCCATCATTTTGGGTTTACTGTTGTCTTAATTACATCTTTGGAGTATTATTATAGAACCCCTCAATCTTTACAAACTCAGGAGTTCCTGACATGTCATCATGTTTGTTCCTATACCTTATCTCAAATTTGGTTTGGTATTGGGTCTCTTTCTTGCTTCCAGTTCTGGTTTTTCAGTCCCTTCTCTAATAATACAAATAGCTGTCTCTAAATTTGGGCACATTCACCCCTGCTTCAGGGTCTAGATGCATTGGCTACTGAAATTCCCAATATAAAGTAATGGGAATTCCTTAATAATAGCCTCTAAGCTAGGCAACAAAAATCAAATTATTTTATTCAATCTTCAAGTTATAGAATTGGAGAGTAGGAAGGGAACTCAGTAGTCATCTAACTTAACTCATATCAAAAACATGATCCACCAATAATATACATGAGAACTTGTCATCCAGATTCTACTTGAAGACTTCCAAGCTGAGAGAAACCACTACTTCTCCAGACAGCCAATTCCACTTAGGGAAAACAAATTTCTAGAGTTTTTTTTTCTGATTAAAACTAAACTTCCTTCTTTGCAACTCTCTTATTTGTTTCAGGTCTTGTCCTCTGAAATGAAAGAGAATAAGTATAATCTTCCACACAACAGACTTTCAAATAGTTAGCAATAGTTATCATTACTACCCCAGAACTGGGAACAAGTAAAGTCAATAAGCATTTTGAATGTCCCATTTCTGAAGTCCCAGCACTCCATCACATTTATGTGCCATAATTTTCAACTAGCATTTATTAAACACTTACTATTATAAGGTAGGTCCTATGCACTGAAAATGTAAAGAACCTTAAGATAGTCCCTGTTCTGTAGGAAGGAGTAGTTTAATGGGGAAATAATCCATGTTCTTTTTTTAATTTATTTTATTTTATTTTCCAATTACATGCAAAGGTTATTCTCAACATCCACCTATCTGCAAGTCTATGATTTCCACAGCTTTCCACCATCTTCCCCTCCCTCCTCCCCATAGCATCAAAGTAGTACATGTACATTCCTCCATACTAGGCATGTTGTGAAAAAGGGTCCAGAAACAGGGGGGGGGGCATGCAAAAAGAAAAAACACAAATGAAGTCTCAAAAGATGAATATAGTATGCTTTACTCTGCATTGATCCCCCACCCCCATATGTATGGCATCCACCACAATAGGTCTCTCAGGATTGTCCCTGACCAGAACTGCTGAAAGAAGCTGCATCCATCACAGTCGATTATTTCATTCATGCCCAGAATTTGCCACACAATTTTCTAGACTTCACTGCAATTTTTGTCAAATAGTGAATTCCTATCCCAGAAACCAGTATCCCTGGTTTTATCAAAAAGTAGATTATAATAGTCATCCACCACTGCTCCCTTCATACCTAAGCAAACCATTGATCCACTTCTCCATTTCCTAGCCAGCCCTAGACAGCCTTGATGACTGCGCTTGACAAAATAACTTCAGATCTTGTAATGCTAGGTCAAAATGCCATTCCCCCACCCCCATTTCCTTCATCAGCTCCCTTGATATTCTTGATCTTTTGTTGCTTCAAATGAATTTGTTACTATTTTTTCTAGCTCTATAAAATAGTATTTTGGCAGTTTGATTGGTATTGCACTGAATAAGTGATTTAATTGTTATTTTTTTATTATATTAACTTAACCTAACATGAGCAATTGACATTTTTCCAATTGTTTAGATCTTACTTTATTTGCGTGAAAAGTATTTTGTAACTGTGTTCATATAGTTTCTAGGTTTGTTTTGGGAGGTAGATTCTCAAGTATTTTGTGTTGACTAGAGTTAATTTAAATAAAATTTATCTTTCTATCTCTTGCTTTTGGACTTTATTGGTCATATACAGAAATACTGATGGTTTATGTGGGTTTATTTTATAATCTGCTACTTTGCTAAAGTTGGTCATTGTTTCAAGTAGTTTTTTAGTTGATTTTCTAGGGTTTTCTAATATAACCTGAAAAGTATGAAAGTTTTATTTTCTCATTGGCAATTCTAATTCCTTCAATTTCTTTTTCTCCTCTTCTTGCTAAAGCAAACATTTCTAATACAATACTGAATAGTATTTCTGATGATGGGCAGCATCGTTTCACCCCTGATCTTACTGGAAATGCTTCTAGTTTATCCCCATTATAAATAATGCTTGCTAATGGTTTTAGATAGACACTGTTTATCATTTTAAGGAAAACACCATTTATTCCTATGCTCTCTGGTGCTTTTAAGAGGAATGGGTGCTATGTTTTGTCAAAGGTTTTTTTCAGCATCTATTGAGATAATCATATGATTTCTATTGATTTTGTTATTTTGTATTTAATCATGTTGATTGCTTTCCTAATATTGAACCATCCCTACCTATCTGGTATATGTCCTACCTGATCATGCTGTGTTATCTTAATAATAAGGTCTTGTAATCTCTTTGTTTGCATCAATAATATTCATTACGGAGAATGGTCAATAATTTCCTTTGTTTTAGCCCCTCCTGGTTTGAGTATCAGCACCATATTGGAATAACAAAAGGAATATGGCAGAACTTTATTTTTTAAAGAGTTTATATAGAATTGGAATTAATTGTTCTTTGAATATTTGGTAGAATTCACTTGTAAATCCATCCAGCTCCAGAGATTTTTTCTTAGTGAGTTTATGATGGTTTCTTTTCCTGAAACAAGGTTATTTAAGCATTTTATTTCCTCTTCTTTTAACCTGGATAACCTATATTTTTGTAAATATTCATCCATTTCACTTATATTGTCAGATTTGTTGATATACAGTGGGGCAAAATATCTCCAAATTATTATTTTAATTTCCTCCACAATGGTGGTGAGTTCACCCTTTTCATTTTTGATACTAATAATTCAGTTTTCTTCATTCTTTTTTCAAAATCAGATTAACCAAAGGTGTATCTATTTTATTGGGCTTTTTTCATAAAATCAAATCTCAGTTTTATTTATTAGTACAAGTTTTCTTAATTTTAATTTTATTAATTTCTCCTTTGATTTTCAGAATTTCTAATTTGGTATTTAATTAGGGATTTAAAATTTGTTCTTTCACTAGCTTTTTTAGCTGCATGCACAATTCAATGATTTCTTCTTTCTCTATTTTATTGATATTAGCATTTAAAGATATACAAGTGCCCTTAACAGCTGTTTTGGTTGTATCCACAAGTTTTGGTATGATGTCTCATTATTGTCACTCTCTTGGATGAAATTATTAATTATTTCTATTATTTGTTGTTTGATCTAAACATTCTTTAAAAATAACATTTAATTTCCAATTAATTTTAATTTAGCTTTCCATGAGCCTTTATTTTTTTATTTTTTTAGGTTTTTTTTTTATTTGCAAAGCAAATGGGGTTAAGTGGCTTGCCCAAGGCCACACAGCTAGGTAATTATTAAGTGTTTGAGATCGGATTTGAACCCAGGTACTCCTGACTCCAGGGCCGGTGCTTTATCCACTGCACCACCAACTGCCCCCATGATCCTTTATTACATGTAATTTTTATTGCATCAAGATCTGTAAAGGATGAACTTAACATTTCTGACTTTCTGAGGGTTTAATGCCCTAATACATGGTCAATTTTTGCATAGTTGCCTTTGAATTATAGAGGAAAAAGGTCCCCAATTAATTTTCTCTAGTGGTCTATCATATCTAAGTTTTGTAAAATTCTATTCACCCTCTTAACTTCCTTCTTGTTTATTTTATTGTTAGATTTAGCTAATTCTAAGAGAAGGATGTTGGGGTTCCCCACTATTTTAGTTTTGATGTCTATGACACACTGTAACTTTTTTAGTTTCTCCTCTAAGGATTTGAATGCTATACCATTTGATGTATATATGTTTAATACTGATATTACTTCATTGTCTATGGTACTTTTTAAAAAAGATGTAGTTGCATTCCTTTTGCCTTTTTTTGAGATCAATTTTTACTTTTTTTTTGTATGAGATCAAGATTACTCCCCAGCTTTTTGTACTACAACTGAAGCATATTTTCTGCTTTAGGCTTTTACCTTTACTCCATGTTTATCTCCCTGATTCAAATGTACTTTGTTATAAAACAACATATCGGGTTTTTAATCCACTCTGTTATTCACTTCTGTTTTATGGAGGAGTTCATACCTATTCACATTTACAGTTTAGAAAACTAATTCTGTATTTCCCTAAAAACTATCTTCCCTGTTTGTACTTTTTTCTTTCCTTTCTCCTTATCCTTCCTCATCATTATTTTGCTACTGACTTCTTCCTCTCAATCTGTATTTCTTTCCATTAGTCCTTTTCCTTTTCTTTCTCCCTTTCTTCTTTTATTTTTTCTTTTTTTACTTTTATTTTAATTTTACTTTTATCTTCCTTTTCATCAGTCTCTTCTTCCCCTTTCTTTTCCCCTTCCCCACCCTATTTTGCTGGAGGGTAGGATAAATTTTTAATTAGGAATTATGTTATTCCCAATTGGGAATGTATGTTTTTCCTTCTTTGGACCAAACCATTTGAAAGTAAGATTTATACAGTGCTCACACCTCCCTTCTTTATCTCTACTATTATAGGTTTTTGTGCCCCTTCATGTGGTGTTATTTATCCTCTAATGCCTCTTCTAATCCTAATGCCTTCTAATGCTCTTCTTTTCATGTTTTAATTCTTTTAAACCTGTCCTGAACCCACAGCCTCTTTCAAGATATACTTGTTTTATCTGTCCTGATGGAAATATAATTCTAAAGTTGATTGATTTATAACCATCATATCTCATAGTCATCTCATACCCACAGCTTCTGTCCAAGTACACTCCCCTAAACCATACCATTAGAAATAAAATTCTAAAGAGCCATAAGCATAATCAAATTATAATCAATTTATACCACACTCTCTTTTCAAGCACCCACTATAGAAATGCAATCTTCATGAGCTAGTGTCTTATAAAGCAAAATCACTTCATGATCCATTTATATTCTTGCCTTCTAAGTATTCTCCCTCCCACTATACCTAAAATATCATGTAAAACAAAATCACTTCGTGATCCATTTATACTCACACCCTCTAAGTATGCTCCCTCCAACTATATTCAACCCTTGTGAGCTAAAGTATCAGCTAAAGCATCATCACTTTCATGATCAATCTATGCTCATACCATCTCTCTAAGTATGCTTCTTTTAAGTATTCTAAGAAAAATGCAATTCTCAAGAGTTACAAGTATTGTCTTCCCAGGTAGGGATGAATACAGTTTAATTTTATTGACTAAAATTTTTCTCTTTGTGTTTACCTTTTAACATATCTTTTGAGTTTTGAATTTCAAGATAGAATTTTCAGTTCAGTTATTTTTTTTAATCAGATAATTTTGAAAATCCTCTATTTCATTAAAAATCCATCTTTTTCCACGGAAGAATATACTGAATCTTGCAGAGTATTTGATTCTTGGTTGTAATCCAAGGTCCTTTGCCTCCAGGAAATCATATTCCAGGTCCTCTGATCCTTTAATGTTGAAGATGCTAAGTCCTAAATCCTGCATAATCCTGACTCTAGTTCCCTGGTATTTAAATTGCTTCTTTTTGGTTGCTTGCAGTATTTTCTCCTTAAGCTGAGGATTTGAAATTTGACTCTAATATTCCTTAGGGTTTTTTATTCTGGGATCTTTTTCTAGAGTTGATTAGTGGATTTTTTGAAGTATTATTTTTTTTCTTGTTTTAGAATAACAGGGCAATTTTCCACGATAATTTCGTAAAAAGTATTTTCCAGGCTCATTTTTGATCAAAGCTTTCAGGTAGACCAATAATTTGTAAATTATCTCTTCTGAATCTGTTTTCCAGATCATTCACTTTTTCTTAGAGGTACTTTATATTTTCTTCAATTTTTTTTCAGCCTTTTGGTTTTATTTAATGGAATCTTAGAATTTCATGGATTCATTAGTTTTTCATTTATCCAAATCTAATGGGGGGGTATTTTCTTTAATTAACTTTTGTATTTCCTTTTCCAATTGGTCAATTTTACTTTTTAATAAATTATTTTCCTTTTCCAGTTGTTCATTTTTTACTTTTAAGGGAGTTGATTTCTTGAGTCAATTTTTCATATTTTTCCTGCATGGCTCTTTTCTCCATTTTTCTTCTTCTTCCTCTTTTCTTTGATTTTTAAAATCCTTTTTGAACTCTTCCAAGAAGTCTTTTTGGATTTGAAGCCAATTCATAAACTTCTTTAGGCTTCACATAAAGGCATTTTACCTCTGCTTTTTTCTTATGAAATGGCACTTTTATCAACCCTATCAAAATAAATTCTATGATTAGCACTTTTTTTTGGTTTTTTGCTCATTTTGCTCATTTGTACTCTACTTCTCCAGCACAGGGAATATAATCCAAAGCTTTCTGTGCTGGAACCAGAATCTAATCCCAGATTTACTGCTACATATTACCTATGTAGTGGTTTATTCCCTTCTTTAGAGTAGTCCTGGCTCTCCACTTGCCAGAGCTGTTGGGTAGTCCTGTCAGATGCAGCTGTGTTCCCAGGGCTTGAACTTGATCTTTTGATTTGGGGTTGGACCCTCACTACTGACCTGATGCAATGTTGGCTTGCTAAGAACTTCCTGCTAGCCTTTTAGCTCTCCTGCCTATGTGGGCTATACTCTCCCCTTTTACCTAGGTAAGACATACCTTTACTGAAGTTTCTCCTTGATATCTTGAGTTGAGAACTTGTTTCACTCCTTTTTTGTGGGATCTGTAGCTTTAGGATCTATGTAGTGACTTCATTTAAAGTTATTTTGGGAAAAGCTCTGAGAGCTTTCTAGTTTTTCAGTGCCATTTTGGCTCCATGCCAGTGTTCTGATCTGGACAAAGAAGAGAAGAATTATCATCTTCTTAAACTTCTAGATGCTATGATCTTTTTAATGAAGTTTCAGGTATCCTTAGGGATTTGTATTTTGTTTTGGCAGACACATTACTCTGTTAAAAAATATTAAATTTTCAATTCATTAAATTCCTCAGATATTTTTAGATTGTTTTCTATCCCCTTTTTTGTACTTGAGAATTTGATTGTTGGAACCCAAATGAAAGATTTTACATACATTTCACATACATTGCATTTCACTTTATTAAATTTATTCCAATGCTCTAACCTGTTGGGATTTTTTCATTTCTCTAACTTTATATGCTGTACTATTTATCCTCCTTAGAGCTGCACCATCTATAAATTTGATAGATGTTTCATATTGTTAGAGGTAGTCTTCCCTAGGAAATGGAAATAAAGGAGAAACAACCCTAGATACTGGGTTTCAGAGATAATACCTATACATTCAATAATACCAGGAACTCCTACTTCATGGAGTATAAATTCCTTCAGTTCCCACTTTTTATTAATCCAAAACTTCTCAACAGCAGTATCTACATTCTTCTACTACTTTTTGGTCCTTTAAGTGATCTCCTTACTCATTTCCTCTAACAGCATCCTTGAGTCTATTTCCTATCACCTTCTCCAGAACTTTGTTCCCATAGTCAAATCCTTTCTCTCATTTGTCTTCAAACTTTAGCTTCTGATTAGACAAAAAAACATGACCAAATATCTCCAATGCTAAAAAAAAATTCTTTGACTCTTAACTTCTCCAGTTATCTACCATATCTTTTCTTCCCTTCATTGTTAATCTCTTTAACAAGATTCTTCCTAAATCTATTGCAATTTAGCAATTGCCCCAAATTCCTCTCACTGACATCATAAAATCAAATTCAAAAACTTATTTTCAATCCTCAGTCAGTCTGGCCTTTTTGCATCTTAGACACCATTGACTATCCTCTCCTATGGAGGTTCTTTCCTTCCTTTGCATAAAAGAAATCAAACTCATCTCATTCTTCTCAAAATTCTCTTTTCTTTGTTGGCTTTTCATATTCAATATGTTCTTTAATGTGAGTGTTCTCCAAGGTTCTGTCCTTAATCCTGTTTTTTTTTAATTTTCTCTATACTCTCTCTTGTTTCAAACTCATGATTCCCATGTTTCCATAGCCATATCTGTGCAGTGGTTCCTATATTTCTAATGTTGATCCCTTTGAACTTCTGAGCTCTAAACTTGCTTTCCCAACAGCCTTGTTACATATCTTCACCTGGACTTCAAAATTAATATGTCTAAATCTGAACTAATTATCTTCCCCCCCCCAAAATGTCAATTCCTTCCAACTTTATGTGATACCATTATTCATGTAGTGCCTCATGTATAAAACCTAATGTTAGCTTGGAACCTTCCCTCTTCCTCTATTCTCATATCCAGTGGATCCCACTACTAAACCACCTTTACCTTGTCTTTCATCCTCTTAGTTCCCACTAAAACCAATCTAGTGTGATCTTTCTTTATCATCTAACTGTAGTATTTTAAAAAAATCTCTCAGTTCTTTCTATCACCACTCTCAATGCTTTTAGTTCATCTTTCTTACACATAAATGTAGCTATGTAAATTCTCTGCTCACAAATCCTCAGCAGTTTTCTATTGGCTACCATGTAAATAGTGCAAAATAATTTGCCTGATATTCAAAACTCTTCAAAATCTGATGCTACCATGTAAACCTAGCCCTTTGATGAGGGATTTTTTTCTTATTGGTATACCTTTTGAGAATCTCCATGCTTGAGGAGTTACTCCATTTAGCTTTAGAACTCTGTCCCAGGTGGACTGGGGTGGAGCCAAGATGGCAGTGAGAAGGCAGCATTTTCCAGGAGCTCCTTCCCTTTCAAACTCCAAAAAACAAACAAATGATGACTCTAGCCAAAATTTAGAGGGGCAGAACCCACAAAAGACTGAGTGATACATTTTCCCAGTCCAAGATAACTTAGAAGTTCCGCAGAAATGGTGTGTTTTGCCAGGACCAGGGGTTGGAAAAAAAGTCACAGCCACAGAGCAGCACAGCCCTGCCCAGCCCAGAGATCACATACACAGCTTGAAGGGGCAGGAAAAGAACTCTGCTGCACCTGGATGAGTGTGGAGTTGGGGATCACTGGCTGCAGAACCTGCAGGGAGAATCTGGAGAGAGCATCCTGCACCCCCAGAGATGGTAAGGGAAGTCTGTGGAGAATTCTCTGCTCTCCCTTGCAGTAGGACTCTGCTGTTTCCCTGCACTTCTATTCTAGCTGCAGTTTGAGCTTCCATAGTAGAATAGAAGGATCCCCTTTATAGCCCCAGGAAAGAGGGAAGTATGGGGCAATCTACATATCAAAGCACAGGCAAGAGAGCATAACATCTTGGAGGGAAAAAAGGTCCCAGTGGGGTGTCCCCCCAAAAATAAACCCTAAACCTTGGAAGTGCTGTAAATTAGTCTTGGGCTAAGGAAATGAGTAAACAACAGAAAAAAGAAGAATCTGACCATAGAGAATTATTTTAGTCCCATGGAAGATCAAAACACATACTCAGATGATGATAAAATTGAAGGTTCCATATCCAAAACCTCCAAGAGGAATAGAAAAATGGGTTCAGCCTATGGATAAGCTCAAAATAGACTTTGAAAAGCAATTAAGGGAGATGGAGAAAAAAATTGGGAGGAGAAATGAGAGAGATGGCAGAAAAATTATGAAAACCAATCAGCAGCTTGGTGAAAGTTATACACAAGAAAATAATATGTTAAAAACCACTTTAGGGCTAATGGAAAAAAGCAAAACAAAAGGAAAATGAGGAGAAGAATGCCTTAAAAAGCAGAATTGACCAGCTTAAAAAGGAGATAAAAAAGCTCTCTGAAGAAAATAACTCCTTCAAATGCAAAATGGAACTAAAGGAAGCTGATGACTTTGAAAGAAATCAGGAAGAAATAAAACTCTTCCAAAAAAGCCAAAAATTAGAAGAAAATGTGAAGTATCTCACTGGAAAGACAACCAACTTTGAAAACAGATCCAGAAGAAATAATTTAAAAATTATTGGACTATCTGAAGGCCACGATCAAGAAACGAGCCTAGACTTCATTTTTCATGAAATAATACAGCAAAATTTCCCTGAGATCCTAGAAGCAGAGGGTCAAATAGAAATCAAGAGAATTCACCGGTCACTTCCTGAAAGAGATCCCTTCCAGGAATATTATAGCCAAATTCCAAAACTCTCAAATCAAAGAGAAAATTCTAAAAGCTGCCAGAAACAAGCAATTCAACTACCAAGCCTCCATAGTCAGGATTACACAGGATCTGGCAGCATCTACAATCAAGGGCTCATAGGGATTGGAATATGATATCCCAGAAGGAAAAGGATCTTGGTTTATAACCAAGAATCAATTACCCAGCAATACTGAAGATCCTCTTTCAGGAGAAAAGATGGACTTTCAGTGAAACAGGGAACTTTCAAACTTTCCTGTTGAAACAATCAGAGCTGAACAGAAAGTTTGATCTCCAAGTACAGGACTCTGGTGAACCATAGAGGGAGTGAAAGAGAGGAACTAACTATGAAGAACTTAATGATATTGAACTGTTTGTATTCCTGCATGGGAAGAAGATATCAATAACTCATATGAACTTTCTCATTTCTTAAGAGCTGTTAGAAGGAGCATATATAGACAGAACATAGGAAGGAGTGGAATATAATGGTATAATTAGTAAAAAGATGGAGTCAATGAGTGATAAAGGAAAGTACTGCAAGGAAGTAAAAGGAGATGAATGAGAAGCTAAGAAATTTCACATAAGAATCAAGAAAAAGCTTTTTTCAATGGAGTGGAAAGGGGGAAGGCAAGGGGGAATGAGTTAGCCTTTATTCTTATCAGAAATGGCTCAGAGAGGAAGTAACATACACACTTAATATGGTGAGGAAATCTATCTTAACCTAGAGAAAAATAAGAAGAAAGGATGGGATGAGGGAGAATGGAGGGACAGAAGGGTGGAATAGGTTATAGAAGAGAGGGAAGATTCAGGGAGAGGGTACTCAGATTCAACACACTTTTAGACAGGGCCAGGATGAAAGGAGAAGGAGAATAGAATAAATGAGAGTGGAGGTACAGCTAGTAATAACAACTGTGGGGAAAATATTAAAGCAACTTCTCTGATGGACTTATGATAAAGAAAGCAATTCACCCCAGAGACATCTGAACACAGACTGAAGTACATTTCTCTCTCTCTCTCTCTCTCTCTCTCTCTCTCTCTCTCTCTCTCTATTCTTGAGGTTTCTCATCTTCTGGGGGAGGAGGGGTTTATGTTTACTCTTACATTTACTCTTAAACACATTCAATTTACACCAATGTATGGCATAGAAACAATGTAGAGACTATCAGACAGCCTTCTGTAGGGGCGGGAGGGAAGGGAGGGTGAGAAAATTGTAAAATTCAAAACCTTACAAAAATGATAGGCACATATTACTTTGTATATAATTGGGAAGCAAATAAAATGTTAAAGTTTGAAAAAAAAATCAAGTGTAAAAAAAAGAACTCTGCCCCAGGGCTTAGCATTTCTCTATTGAGATTGCTTGTTTGGCACAAATTGATCAGTTGGAGGATTTTAGAATTTACCAAGGTCTCTAAAACCTTGTTCTACTTCACATGACAAAAACCTCTGCTATCTAAAGACTAGGACTGAAAACAAACAAAAAAAAGCAACTCAAAATCCTTCTCTACCTTGACTTTATTTACAGTGTCTGTTTTATAAAAGCAGGTATATTTAATAGGGTCCATATCTTTTCATGCCTATTTTTTTCATCTATGAAATGAGAAGATTGGATGGAATGATCTCTTAGATCCCTTCCTGTTCTAACATTCTATGGTCTAAGGTCTATTTCAAATCCAATATCCTATGATTCTACATTTTTTTCCCCATTGAGTCAGAAGCAATATTAGCAAAGAATCTCTGACAGGAATATTCTAGGAAATCTTAAATTGTAAATAGATGGGATAATATGTTGTGATAATATCCTTAACTTATGGTTAAATTTTACTAAGTCTAAGATGATCTAAGATACCATTTGATCACATCAACCAAGGAGTGATATAATGGTAAAAACACTGATTCTAGAATTAGATCTGAGTTCTCCCACTTATCTACACACTAGTCATATGACCTTGTTTTGTCTTGCTTTGTTTTGTTCCTTTCTTGACTATGGGTGACTGAGTAAATATATTCAGTCTTAGAGACAATCATCTCAGTTAGGAAACCAAAGGTCCTCTGTCCTCTGTCAGTGCCATTTTCACTTTGACAGGAGGCCCTACCACTATTCCAGTGCCTCTGGGAGGATGAACTACACACTAGTGAGGCTAAGCAGAAGACAGGAACCAAGAAGGGATGTTTATAGGATTTGGAACTGAAGT
Source organism: Macrotis lagotis (assembly GCF_037893015.1). Lineage (NCBI taxonomy): Eukaryota > Metazoa > Chordata > Mammalia > Peramelemorphia > Peramelidae > Macrotis > Macrotis lagotis. The sequence continues at coordinate 417,254,076 of NC_133658.1, read as the reverse complement.
GAAATGTGAAATACCAATTTATTAATCTAATAAACCATTTTATGTGTTGATATTGGAGTTTTTAGTTATTGGTTTTCTCAGTCTTCTGGGATAGCAAAATATTAGTTATCAGTAATTGCTGCAACTGTTTATGTTTTTCTCAAAATTTGTACTTTTGAATCTTTTATGTTTTACATTTCTAATGTGAACAAAGGAAATTGTCATCCTATAGTCGATTACATTGCACATTAAATACCTTTTATTCCTCCATTTTGAGGAGACATCAGAGATGAAAAATATTTAAACTTCAAAAAATTTTCCCCAGAGCTCTGGAACTGGAGTATCAAAAGCCAGAGATGAGATAAAAGAGTCTGATCCCTCTCTCTAGAAGTCAGGTTCATCCAAGTTTAATTATGTTAATATATTCATTATGGACATGAGTCCAAAGCTAAAGACTCCTTTTGATTCAGTCCCAAATTTGTTTATGGTTTATATGCATTTGTTTGCTTCCTTTTAAAACTAAGCTAGCTCCTCCTAATATTAGTTAAATTCAAATTACTCTTGAATTTCTCTATGTGTTGCTAGATATTCACTGGGGAGAATTTGAGTTCTTAAAATATTGGAGTAACCTAGAGGAAATATTTCATTCAGATCTCTAGTTGAACTGCTCTATGTGCAACAGGACTCCACAGAAATTTTTACCCAACATAGCCTGGGTTCTCACCTAAGGTTGGTGGGGAGAGCAAACTTCCAGTCAACTCTAAATCACTAATCCTTATGATTTTAGCCCTTTGTCTTCTGAAAGCTCATTTCAGGAGTTTCCTTCTGAGGCAGGAAGCTTAAGGTTTGCTTTTCCTTTTCTTTATCTTTCACTATTGTTGATTGTCTGAACTATTGTAATAGGTTTTGAGTTGATCTCCCTCCCTCAAATGCTTTTCCACTTCACTCTATCTAACTACCAAAATGATTTTTCTAAAATATGCATCTAATCACACCACCCACTACTCAATAAATTCCAGTGATTCTTTGTTTATCTACAGAATCATCAATAAAATTCTTTGTTTGGAAGACTAGTTTTCATGGTAAGAGGGTACTGTAGCTTGATAGAAAAAAGAAATCTAGAAAAATCAGGAGTAAAATCAGGACAGAAATGGGGAGTTTTTTGGTTACTGGTTTAAAAAAGGGGCAAAACAACAGAAAAGTAGATCAATGTAATAGGTTTGATAAAAAATAAAATAAAATCAACCAGAAACAGTAGAACCATTTTTAACTCAAGAACATAAAGTACTGAAGGAAGGAGTGCTAGCATCTTTTATTCACATTTCCTTTACAAATAATTATTTTTCTTGTTAAAGTCTGTAAAAGATATTTTATTATTGATGTCTTTTATATGAAATTATTTTAATAATTGCTTTATGCCCCAGAATATGATTAGTTCAGGAGATGATAACATGTGGTAGATAGAGCGGTAGACTTACATCCAGGAAGGAAGAACACAGGAAGGGACCTTAGAAATCATTCCATTCAATCCCCTAATTTTATAGATGAAAAACACAGGCATGAAAAGATATGGACCCTCTCAGACATACTTGCTTTTATGAAACAGACACTGTAAATAAAGTCAAGCTAGAGAAGGATTATGATTTGCTTTTTTGTTTGCTTTTGTTTGTCCTAGTCTTTGAACAGCAGTAGTTTGTTTTTGTTTGTTTGTTTTGTTTTTTCAGGATTTTGCAAGGCAAATGGGGTTAAGTGGCTTGCCCAAGGCCACACAACTAGGTAATTATTAAGTGTCTGAGGCCGGTTTTGAACTCAGGTAGCAGAAGTTTTTGATGTCATGTGATGTAGAATAAGACTTGAGAGACATTGGTAAAATCTAAAATCCAGGTACACCTCCAGCTGATCAATTTATGCCCAACAAGCAACAACATATATAAATATAAGAGGACAGATAGTTAGCTCATGCAGTGGATAGAGTAGCAGGTTTGAAGTCAGGTAGACACATCTTCCTGAGTTCAAAACTGGCCTCAGACATTTATTCCCTTATTACCAAGTCACTTAACCCTGTTTATCTCATTTCCTCATCTGTAAAATGAACTAGAGAAAGAAATGGCAAACCACTCCAATATCTTTTCCAAGAAAACCCAGATGGGCTCATCAAGAGGTTCACATTACTAAAATGACAGAAGAAAAAATCTATGAGATGATGGATACAAACTTAAATATAGAGGCAATGAAGCACATATAGATGTGTCCAAGGCAACTCACACCTCCAATGCCAGGACGTCTTCATGATGCTCTCCCTTTGAGTACACCACCTCTACTGTACAAATCATGCAGCTGGGCTTTAGCATTTGATTTTCTACTTAGGCCAATTGTCAATTGTTAAATCCACTTTTCATTTTAGGCAGTATCTGAATCTTTCTTGATGTCCCTTGAACTGCTTGAATATTGTCCCACCATACCAGTGTCTGTCGAAAATGAGCATCTCTACTTTGCCTCACAAATATCCCTCAAACCATCTCAAACTGATATGCTCCCAAATTTCTGAATAGGATGTCTCTAAGTGAATGAGTAACTGAAGACAAAGACCATAGCTGATGGTCTAAAAAGAATCATTCATTTAAGATTTTTGCATCCTGAAAAATAAATTTGTTTTTTTTAGTTTAGGTTTTTCTGTTCAATAGGCTGACTCTATCCTTAACCTACCAAGAACTCTTGCCATGTTCCTCTTCTGGATATCTTCCCTTGCAATATCTAATATCAATCATGCCTTAAACCTTTTGAGCTAGAAATCTCAAACAACCTTGTTGACTATTACCTCTTTGCCTGCTAGGAAAAACCAAATCAAACCCAACTTAATAGGATTCTATACCTTCCTATAAAACCAGCTAGCCTTTTTCAATTTTGCTGATTTGTCCTAAAGCATGCAGTGAAGATGACCCAAGAAGTCCCTCCCATGCAGTGGTGAAGGTTTTGTAAAGAGGTATAACCTCTTCTGGGAGAAGTCTCTAACAAAACAACTTTCTCCTATATGAAATCCTAAGGCTGCCTCTTGGAATCCTTATTTTTCTCTCTTCCCTCCCATTTTGTCCTACTCTGGAGATATCAGTCTCTGATAGACCTGCTAACTTGATTTGGAGGTGTCAAATGCTGATCCAATATCCCCTTTCTATTACTCCTGCCTCCCCACAATGCTCCCTGGTTATCTCCAAATGAAAGAAAATAAATGACAAGACCTATTGCTTTCAGCAATGACTGACTTGTCTAATTTTTTTCAGTGAGATTACTTCAAGTCCCAACAATGTACATTAATAAAGTCATTGATTAAAAGTAGGTACAATACATACTCAAAAGATTCAATTTATTCCTTACAAGAACCATGATTTAATTAGTGCAGAACTTGTCTCTATTGTAGGATGGAGGGGATAGGATTATAGATTTTGATCTGTACTTCCCAGGATCCCTAGAGAACAGTGTTAAGCATACATCCTTGGTTCTGCTGCTTTTCTGTGAAATGGCATCTGCCTCTGGCATCAAACAGGCTACTTATACCTTCCATGGCCCATCTCTGGGACTCCAAAAGTCTCAAGGAAAAAGTCCCTGAGTCTCTGAATAAGATGAATTGAATAATTTGCAGTTGGATTCTATTTAGCCTGACTTTTTGGCAGGAAAAAAATAAATACATTTCCAAACCAGCTGTTTCCAGTTGGGTCAAATATATCATGATTTAATAAAGGCAGCCATCTGTTACCAGGTAAAATTCTAATTAAGCAATATGTGAATCAGAACAAAATTACCCATAATGTCATTAGTGTTTTATATCTGCTGGAAGGAACATATAATCACTGCAATGTAAGGGGAAAACACCTTCCTTACTAAACACCTTTAACATGCTGAGAAAGCCCTTGTGTCCCTCAGCAGAAAGTATAATAATCAAATTTGAAGGCATTCATCTAAGTCCATAACAACCATGTTGGTCAGACCCATGTGAGAATGGAGATTCCCCATTGGAACAGAATCATCCAGTCACAGTGGCACCTTGGCTTTTATCTCACCTATGCCTCATCACTTTGCTTTCCTTAAGATAGTGAATATAAAGCTCAAAGCACCTTCAAATCCCCAAGAGATGCAGAATGGTAAAATAGGTGTGCTCCAACTGAGATCAGGAGCTAGAGTTAGAATCTTTGTTGTAATATTTTAAAGCTATTAGATAATTTTCACATCTATTAAATGGAAATGATTATATTTATATCAAACTCAAAGTTCTTTGATGGCAGGGACTTTTTACTTTTTCTTTGTATCCCTATTACTTAATTTGGTGTTTGGTATATGGTAAATGTTTAACAAATATTTGTTGATTGAGGATATGACTTTATTCACATGATTCTTATTAGAAAACATTATTGTGTTAATCAATTAACAAACATTTATTAGGTGCTTACCAGGCCCAGGCACTGTAATATGTGCTAAGGATACAAAAAAAAACTCTTTGCTTTCAAGTTTACATTTCATTGGGTGAAAAAAAATCAATGTATAAAAGTGTAACCCTAAGAGTCTAGGAGTTCTTATTCCAACTCACACTATTAAATCAAGGGTGACTGGTCACAGCCTCCTCTCAGCATTCTGGGTAAATGATTTGTAATATTGTTGGCTTGATTCTCTATATAATGATCCTCTCTCTAATTATCAATGAATAGTTAATAAATATATCTGTGGTTAAACTAATAATTGTTAACCCACTACAACCTAACCGATTAACACATTTTTTAATTATAATAATAATTGACATTTATAAAGCATTTATCATGGGTTAGGCATTTTATTTCGTGCTTTATAATTATTATCTCAATTAATACAATAGTTCTAAAGCAAATCCTATCACCTCATTTTACAGATAAGGTGAGGCAAACAGAAGTTAAATGACTTGCCCAGGTTCACACAGATATAAATATCTGAGACCAAATTTAAGGACTTCCTGATTCCAGACCCATCACCCTCTTCATCCTACCCCTTGTTACTGAAAAGATAGAGTAAGAAGAGAAGTATAAGCACATCTTCCTGAATCAGAGGCATACTTTCCACTCTACCCTTTTGGTCTCTTGAGAGAGTGGTCTCAAGTCTAAGAGGCTGCTACAAAGCATTTGCCTTCTCCGGCTCACTGTGGAAAGAAGCAGTCACTGCTTCAGAACTCACTGCTCTGCTGGGTCAGGCTCATCACCAAGTCACTTCACCAGATGTGACTGTTGGCAAATTCTAGTATAGTTTTTGTTTGCTAGAACTCTGTGGCTCACTTTCCCAAGTTTCCAAAATCTATATGTTTGCAGCCTTCTCTAATATTCCTTCATCTAAGAACAAAACATATTAGAACAACAGTGATAGAAACAGCATTAGGTCCTACAGTTGATCTCACAGAAACCTGAGTAAGGAGATAAAGGCCCCAACCTCTCTTCCTATCCAGAAGTTTACCGTATTTTGTTCTTATTTCAACAAAGTTAATGAGAAACAGTGAACATTTTTTCTATTTGATCATTTTGTATGCATATTTATTTCAAGTTCAGCTGAAGTCTGTGAAAAAAGTCAGTGAAAAGACTTTTACTTCACCATGTACTTAGTGGAGGGAAAATATAAAATATCTGCACATAATTAAAAGTGTAGGATAGGGTTTACTATTATGCAAACTCAAAGGCAGGCTCACCAAGCATCCATATGGACCCAGGACTGGGCACTCATTAGTCAGTCTCCCAGTACATAAATAAAAACAAAATATATGCAGAATGTGACAGCATGTGGACAACATGTGAAACTTTGTGTAAATATAGTAAGAAACTTGGGCCATTAAAATACTAGCAATGGATCAAATTTGTTTGTTTATTACTTTCCTTATTCCTACAGGATAGCAGTGTGTCAATATATTAGTGATAAAGTCTAAGAAGGCAGTATCTGATTTGTATATGATGTAGATTTCTCCTTCAGCTACTAAATGGATAGTCATTTCCTCATTTCCTCTCTAGGGTACGTGTAACAAATTTACAAAAGTTCTTATAAAAGATAGAAGTATTTTTCATGTGCTCTAGAAAGGTCTTAGGCTTCAAATGCCATTCCATAATCACCACCAATGGCAGCACTAAGATTTGGAGTTCAAGTTGGTGCAAATATATGGACATATGCATGTATACATTATATACATGTATATGTATGTATGTATGTATGCATATATATTATTTTTTTAAAATATAAAAGAGAATCTGCATGCCATCCTTGAGCTCCCATCTTTCTCTCACAATCTCCTATTTCTAGTTACTAATAATCTCTTAGTTGCCTAATCCTTTTCTCAATCCTCATTCTCATTAACCTCTCTGTAGCCTTTGATAGTAGTGATCACTCTCTCCCCTCCTTAAGATATTCTTCTCCCAAGATTTTAGTGACCTTGGTCTTTCCAGATTTTCCTTTTACCTATCTGGCCATTCTATCTCAATATTCTTTGCTGAATCCTCCTCCAAATCATTTCCTCTCATTATAGGTGTCCACTGGTGTTCTAGTCTGGATCCTCTTCTCTTCTCCCTCTGCATTATTTCATTTGATGATTTCATCAGCTCCCATATATTTAATTACCCCCTCTGTGTTAATGATTCTCAAATCTACCTTTCCATTCCCCCTTCTCTCTGCATACCTTCAATCTGGAAGCTCTATCATTTACACTTCTAGAACAAAATATACAGAAGATATCTTAAACTGTTTTGTCCAAAACAGAACTCATTATTTTTCCTCCCCACCTCCTAACTTTCTCATACACACACACACACACACACACACACACACACACACACACACACACACCTTCTAATCTGTTGCCATGGCCAGTCTATTTCCCCTTTGTGACATCTCTCAGAGATACCTCTTTTCTCCTCCCAGCTTTCTGATATAGGTCCACATCACCTCATACCCAGAATCCTTCCATAGCCTGATGGTGAATCTGCCTAACTCAAGTATCTCACTACTCCAATCCATTATTTATTCAGCCATTAAAGTGATTTTCTTAAATTTCAGAAGCAATTATATCAGCTTCCTGCTAATAAACTCAAATGGCTTCCTATTGCCTCTAGGAGCAAATACAATATGAACTGACTGGCATTCTAAGTTCTACTCCTACCTTTCCAATTTTTTTATACCTTAGTCCCTAACATATGCCCTTCAACTCAGTGACACTTCCCTCCTAGCTATTTCGACAAAATATTCCATCTTTTGACTAGGCATTTTCTCTGGCTGTCACCCATTCCTGAAATTATTTGCTTCTTTGCTCTGATACCAATCTTCCTGACTTCCTTTAAGTCCCTATTAAAATCCTACAAAGCCTTCTCCAACCCCTCTTAATTCTAGTGCCTTCCCTCTGTTAATTATCTCCTATTTATCCTGTATATATGATGAGTGTTCTAATTAATGAGCTCCTTACCAACATTTGGATCTCTTTCTCAGTGTCCGAGAACCAGGCATTCTAGCTATGACTTAATTACTAGTTCTGCAGTTTTTGCTCATGGCCTATTTGTCCTCTGGTTGCCCATTATCTGTGCTCACTGCTTAGGGTCTTCCTTGCTCTTTCACCTTTTTGGTGAGGATTGGGGATTGGTCTGCCCAGAGACTTAATCACTATCAGAACCTGGAACAGAAGAGGAAACTTAAATAATCCCATTTCAGAAAAAAGAAATTGAAAAAAAGCATCAATAAATTCCTAACAAAACATCTCCAGGTCCAGATGGATTTACACGTGAATTCTACCAAATATTTAAGGAACAATTTATTCCTTTTATAAATAAAATATTTTTTAAAATAGGAGAAGTTCTGCCAAAATCCTTTTTCTTCCTTAAGGATATGATTTCTCTCTCATCACATTCAACTCAGATCAATGTATACCATGGAAATAATGTAAAGACTAACAGAATGCCTTCTGTGGGGGATGAGGGGAGGGAAGCAAGAATCAGGGGAAAACTGTAAAACACAAAATAAATAAAATCTTTCTAACAAAAGCAATAGTTGCTGAAAAGGCCGTTGATAACATACAACATCCATTCATATTAAAAACACTAGAAAGTTTAGGAACAAATAAATAAATAAATAAGTTTCTTAAAATAATAAATAGTATCTATATAAAACCATCAACAATTATTATATGTAATGGGAATAAAGTCAGAGTATTCCCAATAAAATCAGGGGTGAAACAAGAATGTCCATTATCATTATTACTATTCAATATAGTATTAGAAATGTTAGCTGTAGCAATAAGAGAAGAAAAAGAAATTGAAGGCATCAGAAATGGCAATGAGAAAGCAAAGTTTTCAGTCTTTTCAGATGATATAATGGTATACTTAGAGAATCTGAGAAAATCATCTAAAAAACTCCTTGAAACAATTAACAAATTCAGCAAAGTAGCAAGATGTAAAATAAACCCTCATAAATCATCAGCATTTCTATATATGAACAACAAAGTCCAAGAGCAAGAGATAGAAAGAGAAATTCCATTTAAAGTAACTGTAGTCAACATTAAATATCTGGGAATCTACCTCCCAAGACAAACCCAGAAACTGTATGAACACGATTATAAAGCAGTTCTCACCCAAATAAAATCAGATGTAAATAATTGGGAAAATGTCAATTGTTCATGGTTAGATTGAATTAATATAATAAAAATGAAAATTCTACTCAAATTAAATTTCTTATTCAATGCCATACAAATCAAACTACCAAATAAATACTTTACCAAGCTCAAAAAAATAATAATATCTAGAGCATGAAAATTTCAAGAATAGCAAGGGACACACTTCTCAGACTGGCCAATATGACCAGAAAGGACAATGATCAATGTTGGAAGGGATGTGGGAAATCTGGGACACAAATACATTGTTGGTGGAACTGTGAACTCATCCAACTTTTCTGGAGAACAATGTGGGATTATGCCCAAAAGGACAACAAAAATGTGCATAGCCTTTGACCCAGCAATACCACTACTGGGTCTATAGCCTGAGGAGATTATGAAAAAAGGTAAAAACATCACTTGTACAAAAGTATTCATAGCAGCCCTGTTTGTGGTGGCAAAGAATTGGAAATTAAGTAAATGTCCTTCAATTGGAGAATGGTTTAACAAACTGTGGTATATGCATGTCATGGAACACTATTGTTCTATTAGAAACCAGGAGGGAAGGGAATACAGGGAAGCATGGAAGGATTTGCATGAACTGATGCTGAGTGAGATGAGATGAGCAGAACCAGAAAAACATTGTACATCCTAACAGAAACATGAGGGTGATGATCAGCTTTTATGAACTTGCTCATTCCATCAGTGCAACAATCAGGGACAATTTGGAGCTATCTGTGATGGAGAATACCATCTGTATCCAGAAAAAGAATTGTGGAGTTTAAACAAAGACCAAAGACCTTTAACTTAGGAAAAAAACTGTTATCCTTATGCAATTTTGCTATCTCTTATACTTTATTTTTCTTCCTTAAGGATATGATTTCTCTCTCATCACATTCAACTTAGATCAATGTAGAACCGATGTAAAGACTAACACACTGCCTTCTGTGGGGGTGGGAGGAGGGAAGCAAGATTGGGGAAAAACTGTTAACTCAAAATAAGTAAAATCTTTCTTGAATAAAAAAAATAATAGCAAGAGAACTTTTGAAAAAATTGTAAAGGAAAGTAGCCTAGCTCTACCAAATCTAAAACTATACTATAAAGCTGGTTAAGAAATAGAGTAATGGATCAGTGGATTAGGAAAAGTTCAAAAGAAACCACAGTAAATGACTACAGCAATCTACTAATTGATAAACCCAAAGCCATCAACTTTTGGGATAAGAACTCACTATTTGACAAAAATTGTTGGGAAAACTGGAAAATAGTATGGCAAAAACTAGGCATAGACCTATATCTCATACCTATAGCAAAATAAGGTCAAAATGGGTACAGGATTTCAACATAAAGGGTGACACCATAGAAAAACCAATAGACCAAGAAATTATCTGATCTATGGAAAGGGGACTAATTTATGACCAAACAAGAAAAAGAGTACATTTTAAACTGCAAAATGAATGATTTTGGCTATATTAAATTTAAAAGGTTTTGCACTAATAAAAACAATGCTGCCAAAATTAGAAGGAAAGCAGAAAGCTGGGAAATACTTCACAACTGGGAGTTTTGATAAAATTCTCATTTCTAAAATATATAGAGACCTGCACCACAATTATAAGGTTTCAAGTCATTCCCCGATTGATAAATGTTCAAAGAATATGAATGGACAGTTTTCAAATGAAGAAATTAAGGCTCTCTCTCTCTCTCTCTCTCTCTCCATATATATATATAATGTATATATACATATATATATGTATATATATATAAAAAATCAAATGAAAAAATGCTCCCAATAATTATTGATTAGAGAAATGCAAATTAAAACAACTATGAGATATTACACCACACCTATCAGATTGGCTAAAAATTGATAGAAAGGGAAAATGATCAATGTTGAAAAGGTTGTGGGAGATTTTCCCCAGTTGGGACATTAATGCATTACTGGTGGAGATGTGAAGTGATCTACCCACTCTGGAGAGCAATATAGAATTACGCCCAAAGAGCAATAAAACCATTCATTCCTTTGACCCAGAGTTCCATTTCTAGGCCTATATCCAGAAAAATGGGAAAAGTCTCACATGTTCTAAAATATTCATAGCAGTCCTATTGGTAGTGGCAAAGAATTGGAAATTGAGGAGATGCCCATCAATTGGGGAATGACTAAACAAGTTATGGTACATGAATACTATTGTTCTATAAGAAATCATAAATGGTTGGTTGTATTCTAGAGAAGCATGGAATGAATTACAGGATCTGATGCTAAGCAAAAGGAGCACAAAAGAGAACAATGTCCACATTAGCAACAACATCATGAGATGATCAACCCTGATGGAAGCAGCTCCTCTCAGAAGTTCAGAGAGCTAGAACAACCATATTAGACTGGCTACAGACAACGCTATGCCATCTAGAGGAAGAAAAACAAAACAAAAATCCTTCAGAATCTGAGGAACACTACAATCAGTTTTAATTTTTTTTTTTTAGTTTTTGCAAGGCAGTGGGGTTGTGACATGCCCAAGATCACACAGCTAGGTAATTATTATATGTCTGAGATCAGATTTGAACTTAGGTGCTCCTGACTCGAGGGCCATTGCTCTATCCACTGAGCCACCCTAGCTGCCTACATTCCCCTTTTTGTTAAATCTCTTATGTATTTTTCCATTAATCCTAATTTCTCATATTAAAAATGGCTAACCTGTAAACATGCTTAACACAAATGTGTATTTACAATATTAACATGACTGTTTGCTGCTGAGGGGAAGGGGTGGAAAGGGAAAGTTGAAGGAAATTTTGAAACTTAGAACTATTAGAAAAATTAAAATAAAAAAACCTGGAATTTTCTTTGGTATCCAAAAGCCTTCCTTAGCAAGCAAATTTATAACTTAATTATAAATTCTGTCCCTTCTAACTGTCCCTTGGTGGCACCAACTTGTAACATCCAGACCCACTTCAAGCAGACATGATTACCTGAGATCATTTTTTCTCTCTTCTGCTTTTTTTCTCTCCCTATAAAAAGAAGAATATGTCAGATCCCCTTTGCTAGAGGATCTCCCACTCTCAACCCACTCTGTCATCACAGTGTCCAATAAAAGGCCAATTTGTCTGGGAGAGAGCCCACCTCTTGTGAATTCTTTCTGATATCCAACACAAACCTCAATATTTTGGTGGTACAAGCCCCAGCATTTAGCTTTTGCATGGATTTGTTTACATATTCTCTCCCCATTAGATTGAAAGATCTTTGAGTGTGGATACACAGGCTGTTCTAACAGCCATGACACAAATCATTTCCAAGTAAACCACCACCTGGACAATCTCAGGAGCTGGCTTGCCACCCTTAGAAATAAGGTTGCACCGGAGTCCTTGGGAGCTGGACATTCCGCCTCACAGACCAAGGGCACTAAACACAGCTGTGTTTTATCACCTCCTCCCTAACATACTCCCTTATCCTGTAATGCAAGATGCTGAACATACCCTGCTTTCAACCCCCCAATTACCTCATTATTCTTTGTTCTACCCCAGAACACCTAACAGTATATATGTTAATAGCTAAACAGTAATAAAATTGAGCTGGAGGTAAGGCAGTAGTGGCTTCACTCCTTATTCTCAGCTCCCCTCTGGGAGGGAGGTCACTGCTGTGGGCCCCAAGGTGAAGCACCTATAAACCAGGTCATGGAAAGTATTAAGGGAAGAGAACAGTTGTCCAGAAACTTCATGGTTTATGTAACCAAGAAAGAAAAGGAAGAACTGCAGGAGACAGCTGTTTGCTTCTCCGTTTCACCAACCTATAGGAATTTTAATATCTTCTATTCCTGATCACCAGCCTTGTTTCCACTCTAGGAATTGATTCACTTCTAGTTACTATGTGTTCAGCTCTTCTGTTTCTGGTCTCATTGACCAGTAAAATCTAATGCTGATACAACTTGTAGTTACTGCAGACTTGTAGTCCCAAACACAATGTCAGCTTCCATTCACTCTCATCAGCAGCAGCAACTCTTCTCTAATGGGAGTCAATGATTATTCTACAGAAGCAGTTCAAAGTCTCAAATTAAATAAAAAAAAACACAGTCACAAATGCCAGTATAAAATCTTGTGATTTCCTGGTGTATCAGAAATTCTGTCTCTGCTTAGAAATATTCATTACCAAAAAAAAAAAGATAATGTTTCCTTTTTTGTTGGGGTCAGGGGTGGTTGGTAGAGAGAAGACAGCTAGCATAGGGTAGCTAGATGGTACAATGAAGAGAATATCATCACTAAAATCAGGAAGATCTGAGTTCAAATTCAACTTCAGATATAATTACTAACTGTGTGATTCTGGGCAAGTCATTTAACCTTGCTTCCCTCAGTTTCCGTATCTGTAAAATGAATTGGAGAAGAAAATGGCAAACCACTCCAAAATCTTTACCAAGAAAATCCCCCCAAAATGTCATAAAAATCAAACATGTCTAAAAAAATAACAACAAAACAAGATATCATTTAGAACAATCTGGATATGTCTTGTGTAGGAAGTAATACTTGAGCCTGAGCTTTGAAAAAAACTGTGAAATCTAAGAAGTAGTGACAGAGAGAGTATTCTCAAAAGTCTGTTCAAAGGCATGGAGATAATAGAATTGAGAGATGACATGTTGTATATGAAAAACAGTAAATAAGCCAGTTTGTGTGAACTATAGAGTAATGTATAATAAACCAAGAAAGATTTTATTATGGATGGCTTTGCATTTTTATCTTAGTGGTAACTGACAGTTACTGGAGTTTTGAAATCAAGGGAATAATAGGACCAAATCACTGCTTTAGGAATAGCATTTTGAAAACTGTAGCAGATGGGTTAGAAAAAAGACATAGACATTCTGCATTCAAAGTCAGTCTATTAACCCTATGGTGAAAAGACAGACTATTGATTGGTGATATATCCAGAACAAGATTGTTTTCAAAAGAACAGGTGGATCTCTCAACTTTGGTTCTTTCCAAACTGGCTGGCACTGAATAAGGAGGATCAAGTACTATGAATATTTAAGTAGAAATGTATTTTATTTCATCCAGAGCCAGCAGAATGTTACTTCCGTCTCCATTGTGTCTATTTCTTCCCTTTAAGTAAAGGAGATTATTGACAACCATGATCTTATGAGCTTTGAAATGTTAGGAAAATGAGCCATAAGGAGATCTAGGAATAGCCAGTTAGCCCAGCAGCAAGGCCCTGTAGAATAATAAAAATAACCACAACAATAATAACAATAATCAACACTGATGTGATGCTTGCACTGTGTCAGGAATTTATTACTGCATTTGATTCTCACAACCTTCTATTAATGTCTCTAAGTTTGAACTTGAACTTGGAATTTTCTCATACTATGTCAATGACACATTTGGAAGTGAACCTGATAGTGCTAATGCAGATAGAAATGACATTAAATCTGCATCCACTCTTCCCAGTGACCATGGTGCAACCCTTAATTACATAAGACTCTTCTTCTTGGTGGAGATTGACTACTCACAGAGGAAAGGGGAAATAAGTGTTGGTGAGAACAGAAGAGATGACCTTCCCCTTCCACATCTAACTTTAGAGAGATATAGTTTTGACCTCTCTTTGGGGCCATGAAGACAAAAAGTCTCTGAGGAAAAGTCAACATGAAAGGAACTAGAGTCCCTATCATATCATTATCCCAAGTTTGCTAACACCCTTAAAGACTTTAAATAATTTTTCTTCAGTAAGGTCTGGGACTCTCTCTCTCTCTTTTGAATGACCTGGATTAACTAGCTCTCATTGGAAACATTCATTCTCTCTGTGTATTGTTTGGACTTTCTCTGATTTCTGTTTTGCTGTCAACATGAATAAATTGCTTTCTTTGCCATTTGCCAAAAATATTGGTATTTGGTGGGAATAGGATCAAGCCTTGGATATATATAGCTTGTCACATTTTTCCCCATTAAGGAACAAAGATTAGGACTTTAACTTATACCTGAAAACTACTTCCCATGAATAAAATATTAACGGAGCAGAAAGATAAAAGTGTAGACTAATATCTCCTCTCTGAGGATAGAAAGGTGGCTAGGCCCTGGTTTCAACCTCCTCCTCCTGACAGGAATCAGAATCTCTCTTGAAGAAGGGTGAGAAGAGGAAACACCAGAGATTTCTCTCTTTGCCACTCTATAAGCCAGCTCTAGACAGATCCATTTGGACATAAATGGGAAAAACCAAAACCAAAACAGTGTACTACCATCCTTATAATATTGGTATGAGGAGAATAGATTCCCAAGGAATTGGGAGAAAATGTTTAAAATTACTGTCCTTGCTATTTCTTTGCAATAAATATTCTTTTGTACAAGCTAAGTGAAATCTATCACTAATCCTATTGGGCAAACACATCAGAATGAAAGCTCAAGCCAATAGCATTAAAGAGAGGCTTCCCAGATTCCTCAGGGGTACCCTTAGGATTCTAAATGGGAGACATAGCTGGTCTTACTTTGGAAGAGGCAGTAAGGAATTGTGCTACATCTAAAACGGGAAATAAGTTGATAGGAAACGAAAAAGCAGTTCATTTGAATTATCAGTGGGCTGGGAGCTACTATTGGTAGGGACTAAAAGAGAGGTTTTTCTCCCTTAATTAATTTCTCCCCTCTCCAAAAAGGAGGAAAAAGAGAAAATAACTTTTTGAGATAGTTAATTGAGGGTTGCATTCTCACTGAGAAGGGAAAAAGGTGGAAAGAAACATGACAGGGACAATATATTGTCTCACTATCTGTCTTACTCAACTTTGCACAATTATTTCTGGTTTGGCCTCTTAGGCCCCGAGGTTTACTACTGTAGATCTTAGTAGGCTCAAGTGGAATGTGTCCACAGTCAGTTTCCATCTCTAACCCAACCCTGACTTATATCTGGTTCCATAAGACTGATTCTATTCCTTTTCTTGTTTTCTTCTCTTTACCACCACCCCTTTTCAAAAGTCAAAAACCACAGGAAACTCTGAAACTTGAGAATCTATGTACACTTACATGTTAAACAAGTCAGTCCCTTCCTCCAAACTTCTCTAAATCCTGTAGGAATGACCAGAGGTAGATTACATAAATTTATCCTTTACTGAATGAATAAAAATTAAATTCAAACCAATGTATAAATGACTGATATAAAATCTCTTTCTCAGAGCAACTTTGAAAGAAGAAGTTCTCTAGATATTTCAAAGGGGATTAGAGTATCAAATAAGAATACCAATTTTTTTCCTATGCACAGAATTGTAAGGAGGAGTGCTGGTAAAATTTAACAACCAGATCTCCAAAAATTCATGACACATTTTAAGCTTTATCTATATTGTTAGCATTTTCTCCATCTTTTTCTAAGATTAGACAATCAATAAAACAATAAAATCCTGATATAAATCATTTTCCAATTTCACAATTTAAATTTAACAAATAGTTCTCTTGAGTCTGTATGAGCTGGCTTTAGCATAACTCTGAGTTAGCATTGAATGAATTGCCTATCTTGTCCAGGATACACTGTACTTTAGTACAGATAATTAAAACACAATTATGGTCCTTTTGAATTTCCTTATCTATAAAATGGAAAGGGAAAAGAAGAAGATAAGATGGACTTTAAGGTCAATTACAACTTTGAATCTATGTTAAAATAAGTAGACTTGATATATTTATATAGTGTAGGGATAGGGAAACTTTGAGCCACAATGCCATATTGGTTGTGGCTTTGCCAAGGCAACCACAGGCAGGACATTTATTTAGCAGCTTTTTAGGGATGAATTAATTAAATTTTGACCAAATATAGACAGCAAATGATGTTATAAATATCCAAAGGACTGAAAAAAGATTCCCCACCTCTGATATGATGCTTTGTATATGTTACACAATTTGAGCCTCACAACAAGTCATTGAATGAAGTGAATATTACAGGTATTATTACCATTCCCATTATACAAATGAGAACACTGAAGCTCAAAAAAGTGAAGGGAAAATTCTGAGGTTCACACAACTAATAACTATCAGAGTTGGGTTTTTCTAACTCCACTTCCAGCACTCTATCCCCCACATTACATTTCCTCAATCAGTTTTGCCTAAAACCAAAGTACCAATGGAATTATACCCACATACAAAGGCTTCAGGGTTCCTACAACAATGTCCAGCCTTAGTAGCAGTTAGCTTCCCGTTTTGATAGCACTCCATTCTATGTGCTAGGAGTCACTACTCTAATTTAGGATTTCACTTCCTCTAATCTAGAATATTGTAAAGATGCCCCCAAAGAACTATTCAAAAAGGGAAAAACTCTTTCCCTAACTATACTTCATCAACATGCACCCAACAGTCCAAATGCATAATAGAACCAGTTGTACAACAATATTTGTTTCCATTTTGAGGAATTCACTTCCTCTGGGTGCCCAAAATAAATCTTTGTGTAGTGAGGATGATGTCGTAGGCAGAAATTGAATCTTCTTAGTCATATCTGAGTCATTTATAGATGTGTGACTGAATGTCAGTAGACCAGTGATTATGCCTTTCTGCAGGAATCTAAAATCTTTCTAGGGCCTGTGCCAAAGATAGCTGACAAGATGGCTTTCAGTGGCATGCCAGTAGCTATGGCTATAGGGTTCCTGGTACAATTATAAATATAGCAACCTGTCTGGGCTCACTGCCCCAATTTGGTACTAGTAAATCATGTCATAGGTAGGATAGCTGCTATCTCAAGTTCTAAAGGTAACCCCATGGCTTGCTATCTTCCTAACACTACAGCTCATAACCCCTACTCCCTACACCCCCACCCCAATATGCTTCCCATTTATGATCAGTTAATAGACTCATGTAGGTGTTAGCAAAGACATTTGTTCAAAAACCATAGCAAGCATAGTAGCCCCAAACCTTCCTCTCAAACTCTAGGCACACTCTCTTGTATCATACACACAGTCTGGATAGAGGAAGAGTAGATATAATTTAAAACACAACGATAATAAAGCACACACATTGGAAACATGAGATTAAAGCAACTCAAAAGTCTGGAACCACAGAGGAATCCAAATGAAATACACTGGAGGGCAGGACATTAGTGATGGCTCATTTGTGATGGTCTCTCATAAGATACAACTCTGCTAGGTCTATCCATTGCAGTGATAGACCAGGAAGATAGATGACTTGCCTGGGTGGGTTGGTTCCTCACCTTGCCCTGCTGCTGCCAGGCTTGACTATGCAAGCAGCCAGGTCTCTGGGATATTGCTCTTCAAAAAGTAGAGTCTGTACTCCTTAAGTAAGACTTCGAGACTACCTGGGTCCACTCTCTCATGGACAAATACACCACTTCCAGTCTTTGGTTTACATGGGTGCTTCTAGGAGATGCTTCCTGAAGTGTTAACAGTGTTCTTTTTAACCATACTGCTATTGTGCTCTTTCAAAAAAAGAC
Source organism: Macrotis lagotis (assembly GCF_037893015.1). Lineage (NCBI taxonomy): Eukaryota > Metazoa > Chordata > Mammalia > Peramelemorphia > Peramelidae > Macrotis > Macrotis lagotis. The sequence goes on along the minus strand of NC_133658.1, from coordinate 417,236,092 downwards.
AGAGACCCTTAGTTTATAGGCAGAAATTTCACCTCTATGAATTTATCCAGGTCTGGTCTTTGATCTTTGTCACTTACCAAGTAGGAGGAGGGAGTAGTGTACCCTCTATTGTTTGACAAAGTCTTAGTGGCTCAGAGCAATCTTCCCTTCAGGTTACCAATCATTTACAATTCTTAGATTCTTGGGAGTTTGTGTAATGAGGTAAATTCATTTTGTTTTTCTGAGCATTTTATATGCAAATGAGTTATCCAAAACCTCAGACCTCTTCCAAGGAGTTAAATGTTCTCATTTATACCTGAAAGTACCTCGCCTTTATACTCCAGCCTTGGGACCTCATGATCTTTAAATTAGCTGAAATCTAAACAAGGTACAACCTAATATAACGTAGTTAAAATTTAGCTTATTCATCTTTTGCCTTCCTTTTCACCGATTCAGCAACTTATTAGCCAGTTTTTGTCTGACAGTCTAATCCATTGCAGAGAATTCTAAGATATAGTTTTAATCTCAAAAGAACCTAAGTGATTTAGCATAACCTCTTAATTCTTCTATTATTCAAAGAAATATGAGATGCAGAGAAGTTGACATCTTTAATCTTGTGATATGGAGGAAATTTCAAAGTCATGGCATCCAGCAGTTATGATCCACTGAGAAGAATCTCTGTTCCAAATAATCTCCTTACTCTTCTCACATTCCATCAGTTAGAAATTAATTGATGTCAGCAAGCTTTTCTTTGGAAAAGAAATATTCCTGGGAAGATTTAATCAATCAGCAAAAATTTCTTAAGGTTTCACTATGTGTGCTAGTTACTGTTGCTAAGCACTGCAAATACAAAGGAAAAGGCAAAAGTAAAAACAAACAGAAACTAGGTCCCTTCCCTCAAGGAACTCACACTCTAATGGGGGATAATATATGCAAACAAATTTGTGGTTCAAGATATTAAAGGATAAGTATTCATTAAATCCACTAATTCCACAGAGAAGGCATAAGCTAGGGGTAGGAGGTAAGAATGAAGGAACACAGAAAACAGATGTCCCCCTGCAGAAAGTGAGATTTGAGCCGAATATTGAAGGAAACCAAAGGAACTCTGAGATGGAGATGAGGAGGGAGAGAATTCAAGGAATTGGAGACCACCAATGAAAAACTTAGAATCAGGTGATGGAGTGTTCTGCTCAGAGATAATAGGAAAGCAGTGTCATTACATCATAGAGTATATAAATGGGGGTTAAGTGTAAGAAGACTACTTTGAATTGTTTTAAGCAAATAATAGGTTGCTTATCTATAACCCTTTCAGTCTGTCAGCCAACCACTATACTAATCTTTCACTAACTATAGTTGTGTAAACACTCTCTTCAATCCTTTTCTATTTCAGTGGAAAGTCCAATCATTCTTACAATTCATCTAGTTACTTAGCCTCTGAGACTCCCTTCACAATCACCCATCCCTGGCATTGTCAGATTCCGAGTTTTGCTTTTACTTCCCAAAGATTTGTACTCATAGCTTTGACTTTACTCATAAACACCCCTAGTTCATGCCTTATCTCCTCATGACTAGAATTATTGCACTGACTAGTGTTGATGTCACCAATGTCTTCCCAGGCTAATAAGTCCTCCCCATGATTACTGAATTGAATGATAAAAGGTGGTCTCCTGATTAAGAAATTTCAGATCTGTCTTGCTTAACTAATAAAATGCAGCCTCCTCTGTTTGACTTTTAAAGCCATACAAAAGCTAATGCTAGCCTAATTTTTCAGGCTTATTGTACTTTCCTCTTTTGTGTATTTTACTTTCTATACAAACTGTCATGCTTGGTGTTCCTGCACTCAGGACAGTCAATCTATCATTTCTATGACTGTTCAATCTCTTCATCAAGCATGCAGCATTAACACTCTTCTCATTCCTCTTATAGTCCCTAGTATTTAGTGCCTAGGCTTTTCTAACCATGTCTTTTAGGAGATCATATATTTCTTTTTAATGGACTTTTTCTGTCTTTTCAACTGACTTTATTTTAATTATTTTCATCAATAAACATTTATTTTCTGTCTTTCTCACTTCAATCCCCTATTTTTTTAAAAGAGAAAAACAAAACTCAGAACAAATATAGGTAGTCAAACAAAGTAAATTCCCACATTGATCAAAACTAAAATATATGTCTCACTCTGCATTTCCTTTATATCTTTATCAGAAGATGGAACAGAGGTAATATGCATCATCACTGATCTGCTGAAATTGTGGTCCGTCATTGAATTATTTGGCATCCTTATGGCTCAAAGTCATCTTCCCAATGTTGTTTATTGAATAAAATGTACTGATGGTTCTCCTGAATTCCCTTAGCATTAATTTCTACAAGTAGCGCTGGGTTTTTCTGAACTTTTCCTCTTCATCATTTCTTCCCTTGAGCCTCTATTCAGTCTCTATTCAAAAGTCTCTGGCCCAACATTCTGGAAAGTGCTGCTTGTTTGCCTGTGCTTTTTTTTTTTTTTTTGGTTTTGCTGGAATGCCTCTTTTCTTATTATTCTTCTCTCTCTTATTGTCCATGGATTTCTGGCTGCTCTTTCGGAGTACTTCTAGAGTAGAATCTCATTGGGATTTTTGGTCATTACTTGATCCATTGTGAACTCCAGGTTATTTTCTAAAGTAAGTATATGGGAGGTAGTCTGCATTTTCCCATTCAGAAAGTCAATTTAGCCAGAATTCTAATAGAAGAGTCTTGCCAATGTTTGCCAAATGAATGAATCTTGGTTCAAGAACTTAATCATATTGATTTTAATTGACTCTTCTGAGCTTGGGATAGTTAATGTAAATATTTTGTAGTCACTGACAACTCTAAAACTCTGTTTTCTTTAAAGAAATGAAAATTGGGACTGGGTTAAAAAAGGAAGGGAATTTTGAAACATGGAGCATGTTTAGACAACAAATTACATTTGTGCATTGGAAAGAGCATGGATTTGGCATCAGAGGACTTGGGCATAAATCCTAATTTTGCCCATATAGCATCTTCATCTTATATTTAAAGATCTTCAGATGATTGGAACTAACTGCTTTCTACAGCAATCTATCCCCCCATTAAGTAGTTTTAATTGTTAAAAAGATTTTCCTTAATGGAGCCTATGGAATCTTTCTGCAACTTTCACCCAGTGATTTTATTCTTCCTTCTACAACCAAGCAGGACAAGTCTAGTCTCTTTTTCATATGTGACAACTCTTCAAATGCTTTAAGAGAGCCATCATGTCCCTCCTAAGTCTATAAATATATATGTGCATATTTATCTTTTCAGACAAGCAGGCAGGAGAAGGGCTATTTGCAAACTCACCGTTTCATTCCATTTTTATTCTACTGGCAGTTTGGGGTGGAGGGACTCAATACATGAGTCAATCAAGTTAATTATTCACTTGCTATGGCAAAAGGGTATATACTAGATAAAAAGTTATGTGACAAAAATGGAGTTTGGTGGTTATATTGGTGATGGGAGATAATCATGTTCTCTTTCATCTCTACCATACCAGAAACACTGTCAATCAAGAGTTGATGTAAATTGAAACAACAGTGCTCAATCAGTTAAACACAAAGCATATATTAATTGTCCATTAAAGGCTGGGCACTGTGCTAAAGACAAAAGCAAAATGTAAACAGTTCCAACCCTTGTTACATATATACATATATACATATACATATATATGTATATATATATGTGTGTTTGTATGCATACACACACACACACACACACACACACACATATATATATATATATATATATGTATCTGTGTATGTCATGGACAACCTGTACCATATAAAGCTATTCAAATGTAAACAAACTAAATATAAGATCATCAGAGGGGAGAGTAAGAAAGCCCTCCCGAGGATATAGGGAAAATGGAAAACTAATGCACTATTGTTAAAGCTGTGAATTGAACCACCCATTCTGAAGAGCAATTTGGGACAATGCCCAAAGGGCTAGAAAACTGTGCATACCCTTTGATTCGGAAATACTATTGCTAGGTCTCTTTCCCAAAGACATCACAGGGACTTATTTATACAAAAATATGTAAAGAGCTGGAAATCAAATTTGAGCAACTGTGTGGATTGGATAGAGAAAGAGACTTGAAACAAAGAGATACTTAGGAGATTATTGCAATAGTCAAAGTGAGAGGAAGTGAGGGCCTAAAGCATGGTGGTCTGGCCTGGTGTCCTGACAAGGGGATCACAAACTTTAGTGCTTCATTTAATCAGTGAGAATCTCACTATGTCTGCAAAACTGATGGACAAAGGTTGAGGATGCTGATTCTAACAAATGAATTCTCATTGCAATTCTTCATCATGAATATCACTTGGGAATTTAAATTAAGCACTGATGCAAGATGTGGTGGAAGTAGAACTACTGAGACAAGGCGGTTAATTGGATGAGAGTAAGAAGATGACTCCTGAATTTCAAACCTGGAAGAAACAAAGGATGGTGGTATCTTCAACAGAAATAGTGGAAGTGTTTTGTTTTTGTTTTTTTAAAGAAAGTGTTATGATCAAAGCAGTTTTAGGAAGACATTTCAGGAAGTTTTAAATCATACTTACAAGACCATTAGGAATCATCAGTTTCAGGTACATCTGATGGGACAACATTGACAAGGGGATCACAAACGTTAGTGTCATTTAATCAATGTGCTTCTCTCTATGTCAGCAAAACTGACGGACAGCCCTGTTAAAGGATGAAGATGCTGATCCTGATAAATGAATTCTCATTGCAATTCTTCCTCATGAATATTACCTGGGAATTTAAAATAAGCCACTGAAAATCTCTAAGGTCCCTATCACTTTATCATTCAAAGAATAGCATAGGTAAGAAACTGAGTTTGGCATAAGCATTCAAAACCTATCTGAAAACTCCCTTAGTAGCATCTTTATGAAAGTTGAATTCAGAATTAGAAATAAAAGGTGACAGCCAGAACTCTAGAGTCAAAAGAGTTAGCTAGCATCTAATCTCAACATGATCACTTACTAATTGTGTGATCTTAACCTACTGAGTCTCAGTTTTCTATCTGGAAAAAGGGGGTACTAATATTTTCCCTAACTACATCACAGTATGCTAAAATAAAATAGTGACTATTTAATATTTATATACTATAAAATTCACTAATCATATGATCTTATACATAAAGTGAAGAAATCATTTAGACTCTCTTGGCCTTGGTTTCCTGCTCTATAAAATGACAGGGATTAAATTAGTTAATTTCTAGGGACCTTTTCAATAATAAAGAATTGTATGCTATGTTAAAAAGGAATCTTAATTTGAGATCAAGAGAATTCTGAATTTGAATATTGGTTCTCAATTGTGTGTTCCTTGACAAGTCACTTAATAATAGCTAATATTTGCATAACACTTAAAATTTGGAAAACATTTTACAAATATTTCTTATAATCCTCACAATGGCCCTGTGAGATACTATTATTATTATCATTCTTTTTTGTAGATGAGAAAAAGGAGGCTTAAAGAAATTAACAAACTTGCCTGTGGTCATACAACTACTTTGTATCTGAGGTGGGATTTGAACTAGGTTTCTCCAGAATCTAAGACTTTACCCTTTCAATTACAGATATAAAGAAAACTTTATATTTAGGTAATGATAAAAAATTACCATTCAAGTTTGCAAAATTCTTTCCATATTATTACAACTGTTGGTCCTTAATGTCTTTGAATGGTAAAAATCATTGCTAACCTGACAATGCTTTTGCAAGCAATATGGTTCATGAACTTTTAAAGTGTTGCAGAAAAGTGAATTCTTATGTTAGGTTCAAAGGTCCCTTTTATCTCTAACACTCTATTTTCAAATGTTCCTTTCAACTTTAAAATTCAGTAGCCGAGGTTTCTAAGATCCCTTTCTAACTCATATTCTATGGCCTATGATCTAGTACATGATATGTAATAGACTATGTGTACATAGTAACAGAAATGTCTTAAGAACAATTTTGGATAACTAATTCAACTTGAGTATTATAAATATTCAAATCAACTATAAAAGACCTATGAAAGAATCTATAAATCAGGGGCAGAATCATCCAGCCCTAAGGTCATCAAAACTGGAGATATCATTTGGTCTGACACTACCAAGGCAACCATAGGAAAGACTCAAAATTCAATAAATTTAGAAACTTTTAGGGGTGGAATTAATTAAATGTTTGACCAAATATAGCAGGCTAATTTTTAAGCTGATAATTTTGGAGGTACACCTGAGCATGATCTTATAAATATCCAAATGGTACTATGCAGAAAAAAGATTTCCCATCTCTGCTATAAATGGAAGTATGTATAATATGGTGATATATATATATATATATATGTGTGTGTGTGTGTGTGTGTGTGTGTGTGTGTGTGTGTGTATGTGTGTGTGTATTTATATACATATATATTATAGATAGATAATTTGTGTAACTGTAATTTTCTCTAGGATGTGGTAGGAAAGGAGGGAGAAAAATTGATGTATAGCCAAGAACAAAATAAAGAAGGAAAAATAGAAAAGCAAGGTAGCTTTGAAAACAATGTGTAGTATTTAGTACATAGATTTAAAAAAAGTGAACAGTCTAAAGTATAAATTCATAGTTATATAATGAATCCTCTATGTTATACTGTGTGCATGAAAATGGTTTTTTGTATTTTAATTCAAAGAGAATTTTTAACCCTCTGATAGAATCTTAACAGGAGAATTCCATTGTTGGGAGGGGAGACACTGATAGTTCACGTGTTTAATGTAATTCCAAGGGATTGAACTCAAATCACTTGTGTCCATCAGCTCTAGCTAGAAGTTGGGCATCTTGCCCTGATTTAAACAATAGTGGAAACCTCAAGTCCTACATACATTTGTTCTCTGTATGCTTCACTCCATAGTTCAACTCAACAGGAATTCACTCTGTCCACTGTAATCAACTTGTTCCCACTAGTATTTGACTCAAATTCACTTAGCACTGTGGTTATAGGGTAGAAGTGGGAGAAAAGATTATTTATTGCTCCTCCTTGGTTCCATAGAGAATGTCATTCTAACAGGGCAACATTTTCTTCCTTAATTTGTTTCTCAGTCCTCCTTATTAGGAAAGTCAAGGGATAATAGGATCTTTGTGTCTCAGTGGAATGGCCCTTAGAAAGATACTTTCCAATTTGCATTTTTTTTTGTTTCAAAGTCTCCTGGAATATGTAAGTAAGGAATACAAAACTCCAACCAGGACTACTTCATATGTACCATGCTCTGAAAAAAAAAAAAGATACTCAGATTGCTTCTATCTCTTATATTATTCTAAGGTTTACTTTGTGTTCTCTCTACTGGCCTCTTCTATGTTCTAAGATTGTAAACCTGCTTCTAGTAACTTTCTATGGTTCTGTGGTTATAAGGTTCCTTCTATGTATCAGTATTTTGTTCTTTGTTCCAACATTCTATTTTTTCAGATTCCTTCTAGTTCTGAAAATCAATGTGTCCATAAAACCAAGAGGCCTTTATTGAATGATATCAATTAAGGAACTCTGAGTCTAGTATTCTTTTTTTTACTTGTGTTCTAGAAGTCTTCTGATGAAATGCTGGGAAGGAAATCAGTTTACCCAGTATGGCTAAAGCAAGCATATTTGTCATCTCTGGTCTGGGAATCTCACTAAGCCTCAAATATAACTGCTGTTTCATCTCTTAGAAAGGTCCCAAGAAACAAAAAAGGAATTGAATCATTAAACTGCATAATAGGAACAGAAATCAACTCTTATTTCACATCACCATGACAGCAATGTTCTCTGCATTTCTCCTTATTAACAGTGATTTCTACCTGGGTAAAGATATACATCACAACTGTTCTTTGTATATATTCAACAGTAGTTTCAACAAACATTGAATGAGCCAACTGAGCCAGTTCTATCCTAGAAACTATGTGATAATAAGGGTGAGAGGTGAGAAATGGAGAAGTGAAGAGAATACAAAGACAAATAAGACTGAGTTCCATTCTTTTCCTCAAGGAGTTCATAGACTAAAAGGCAAGATTAAACATGTATCCAGTAATTGTTCCATAAAGCTGAGAGTAAATCATCTAAAAAAAAACAGACTCTGCCACTTACTACCTGTGAAAGCATGAGCAAATCTCTTCAACTTTGTCTTAATTTCACAGTCTGTTAAAGTAGGGGTGGGGAAAAAATACTTGCATCCCCTATTTCATAGGGTTATTTATAAGTATCACAGTGTTTGGGAGTTGAAGGTGTTTGGCTATTATTCTGAGAAGGCATCCATGAAGTCCATGAACTTGCAAAACAAGGGGAAGAACTCTTCTCCTGTGATAAAGCCCTAAATTCTGTTTAGCTTATAAAGCACCAGTCTAGTCCCAATCTATTTTTCTAACCTTTTTAGATATGATTCCCCCTCCTATACAATGTGATCCAGTCAAAATGGCCTTATCTCTATCCTCACTCACCACATTCGATCTCCTGTATCCCTATCTTTCCACTGTCCATTCTATCTTTTTTGCTATTCCCTTTCTGGAATATTCCCATTACTCACCTTAGCTCATCTCTTTCTTCAAGATACAACTCAAGTACTACCTTTTGAATGAAGACTTTCCTGATCTTCTAGCTACAGTTGCCCCACTTCATATATATTTCTATTTAGTCATGTTAAATTTATAATACATACTCATATGTACATATATGTGTTTGCATATGTGCTTGTCATCCACCTCATTGGAATATAAGTTCAACAAATAGGGAATGTTTAAGTCCTTTGAACTAGTATCCCCAGCACTTAGCAAAGTGCTCAACTCCTAAGAGGATATTAAAAAATTTCTATTGATTAATTGATTAGTTTTTCAGTTAAAAAGGCTTTTCCTACAGAGGACGTTAATTTTACTTTATATTTGCAACAAAATATTTAAAATGGCCAATATTTTTTTTCTTTCTTTGCTAAATGCCCTTGATACTAGAATCTGATTTCACCCTTTGAGTGATATTATTTCTATCAAAATATAATTTTGGTTTGAGGGAAGAGATTTGAGACGGTTGAATGGTGACAGGTAGGAACTGTAACTGATTGAATCACTCAACTTCCAGCACAAGGAGGCTTCAATCACAGTTCTCTGATAATGCTATTCAGTGCCCACACACTATCAACACCTATATCCAGGGGCTCTGAAGCATTCAGATTGTGCCTGACCCTGTGAGGAATGGAAAGAGCACTGGTTGTCAGAACAAAAACTTGGGCATAAATAACTGTGCAAGGGAATAGGGAAGACTGGGAATAGCAACCCAAATGAAACAGACTGGGTATTAGAATATCAGAGAAAGATCAGTGATTGTTTTTATGAAGTCATAAGAGTTTAGATAAGAAAATGAACTTAGAACCATAAAAACATAGAATGCCACAGTGAAGCAGCTTGGCAGGATGAATAAGAAGTCTATCTTAAAACCAAGAAGACCTAGGTTTGAGTGCTGACTGACATACTTAGCTGTGTGACCCTGAGAAAATTAATTAACCTTTCAAGGTTTCCATACAACACTCTAAGACTATAATTGACAAAGCAAGTATCAAAATGACAGTTTCTCAACTGGAATGTTTCCTACATATGATGAATAAAAATCACAGGTTTGATTCCTATCCCAAAGTTTAAAAAGGTTATGTGAAAGTCAATTTATACCAGCTGGAGAGAGCTGATAATTAAAATTTCAGTGTATTTATACCCAGGAAATTGGCAAATATAAATCAGCTTGATATTATTTTTGTTGATTGCCTAGACTTAAGAAGGTGTCAGAGAAAATGTTTTAATAGTGCAGATTAACCTTAAATATGGATGATTTTTCCCCAGAGAGTTTGTTGTTAAACATTTATTAGCACATTCCTTTTCTCTTCTCTGTTCATTCTAATTCCACCATATTAAATAAGGTGCACAAACAGAGTAACTGTTCCACCATATTAAATAAGATGCTCAAACAGCGTGAAAGAGAGGTGAGATGACTTGCTTGGATCAGAGTAGGATAAAAATTAAAAACCATGCCTCTACTGACTCCAGCTTCAGTTCTTTTCCACATTATATAATGATTCTTCAAAGTATTCCTCTTTCTAGTTATCAATCAATAAATCAATAAATAAATAGCCAAGCTCATAGCCCATAAGCTAAGAGTTCCTGAATTCTACACCTTGTCCTGTTAAAGCATCCTAAGAGCTATGAGTTTTTACAGGCTACCACATTGTTAACTGACATGTATTACTCTTTTTCTTGTCTAAATTCAAGTCACAATTGCCCATATTATACAGTTGATTTTTCAAATCCAAATTTAGGCTTTTCCATTTATTTATATTAACCTTCTTATACATAGTCCACATTCTAGTCTATTGAGATCTTTTTGGATCCTGATTATATTATCAATGTATTAGCTTTCCTCATCTTTAAGCCATCTTAAAATTTTAAAAAATTTACTATCAATACCTTTATTAAAGTTGCTATTAAAAATCTTGAAGACAATTGGACCAAGGACAGTTTCTACTCACTTTACTCTTGATTCTTTGCAGTTTCATTCATTAATCAGCATTCTTTGAGTTCAGTCACTGAACCAAGTAGGAGCTCACCTATTATCTAGCACACTACACCTTCATTGTATTCACTAATCCTGTCAAAAAATAAAATAAGGTTATAGAAAGATGAATACAGATTTTAGAAGGATCCCAGAGGTCAGTTATCTTATATTATTAAATGAAGAAGCTGAGATTCCTTTGCCCTACATACTACATACCTTTCTAGAACATAGCACACAAGTTGTCACCCAGCCTCTTCACATATTTTTTATTTCTTTCAATATCCTATGATATAATTTCTTTGGTTATCATTAAATTGAAAGTTTTCTGCAATAGAAAAATCACTAAACCAGAAGTCATCACATGTGTCCTCATTTTGGTTCTTCAACAAATAACTTTTGAAATTGTGGATGAGGTGGGGGTTGTTTCCCCATCTGGAAAAGTAATATTGAAATAAATGATCTCTAACACCTCTTCTAGATTCAAAATTCTATGAGGCATTTTATTTCAGAAAGTATATGGAATAAAAAAATCCTGTCTGGCCATTTTTTTTCAGCTTTCCAAGCATACTCTCCCTCTCCCCATTTCCAACTATAGACACTCCTGCCTAATGCCCTAGTACAATTATACCTTCATGTTAAATCTCTATGGACAAAGATAAATTAACTAAACTCATCCCTCAATGATTAACATACTTTTAGTTCATGATTCCCACCCCTTCTCAGGGATTTTGAACTCTCAACTGCCAATTTTCAAACACGGTTTCTTGCCTTGCCATATGACCATTCCCATGCCTCTAACCTAACCACTTCAAAAATTCCACTGAATGTCACCATTCTTTCTTTTCACTGTGCTTTTTAGAATGCCTGCTCCATAAATAACAAACTGTCATTATCTGACTGTTTCCTTTTCTGCTCCTATCTTCTTGAACTCACTGAAAACTGTCTCCTTCCCAATGACATAGCTTACCTGATCATTCTTTCCAGAACTAAATATGCTCTCACCTCTCTTCACCTGAGGTTCAAACAATTCAGATTTATTCTCCCATCAAGATTCTGGCGGCTATTATCTACTAACCTCTAAGACGCTCCTTTCCTCAATTAAGTTCAGTCCTGACTCACAATCTTCCAACTATTATACTCTTTTGAGGGGGGTTCAATATACATATTGATATTTATGTACATATTCTAATCTCATGGTTTTACAACTTACCCATTTTCCATGACCTATTCTTCGATCCTACTTCAGATGCGCACAGAAATGATCATGCCCTTGATATTGGCATTATCCTTCTATGTACCACTTTCATGTTCATGAACTTTGAAATAACTTTATCTCATCATAATCTGTTGTTATTCCACCTCTCCTTCTGCTTTGCAACACCAAAACCTATTCTTCAACTTCACCATGATCTCCAATCCCTCCACTTTTCAGTTCTTTCCCAGGCTATCACTCTTGAACTAGATACACTCTCCTCTTCCCATGTTAGAGACCTCTTAATAAACCAGTTCAACTCTACATTTTCTTCTCTTGCTCCCTAGCTTATTGAAGATTTTGCACTTCCAAGCCTCAACTTCAGATCCCTCCCAATAAATGCTAACTTTGCTCCTACCATATGTACTAGTAAATGAAGATAGAAAAAAAAATCATGAAATGATGTTGGTTAAGTTCTCTACAAAATCTATATAACTGACTGATGCACTTATTCTGCCAATCATAGGATTTCCTTCTTGAAACAAAGTAGAGAATCTATTGAAACCTCAAATGGATCAGAATATAAGTACGTCTCATTTGTATCTAAAACTTCATCATGTGTGACAACTTTATGTCACTAAATCAACTAACAAAGAACTCCCTCCTTTAAATTTAGGCTACAGTCTCTAAAATTCAAATTCTCCAAAATCTGTTGCCATCTTTCTTAGGACTTCTGAAATCACAGAATAGCAGAATGGCAGAGCTGAAGAAGAACCTACAGATCATCTTGTTCTACCATGACTTTGACAGATAAGAAAATGAAAGCCCACCTAGGAAGAGTGATTTGCTCAAGGCCACATAGGGAATTAAGTGGCAGAGTTGGGACTAGAATCTAGCTTTCCTAATTCTCAAACAAGAGGTCAACCATTCCTGTAACTCCTGCACTTCTCAAGTGAGGTGACAGACCCCCTCCTTCACAATTTCTTTCATGTCTCCATCACCTCATACAATTGTATTTTTTTCTGCATGTTAATCACATTCTGTAACTGAGAGCTCACAAACACGGAGTCTAATTCTAAGCCCCAGTTTTGTCTTCATTTTCTTTTTTGGTTTTTGGTTTGTTTAGGGATTTTTTTTTTGCAAGACAATGGGGTTAAGTGACTTGCCCAAGGTCACACAAGTGATTATTGTGTAGGTAATTATTGCGTCTAAGGTTATATATGAACTCAGATCCTGCTGATGCTAGGACTGGTGTTCTATCCACTACACCTAGCTGCCCCTTGTCTTTCATTCTCAATCTGTAAAGGACAAGTGGAAGAGATCATGTAAAATATTCCTCTGGCAACCCTCCTGGTATATAGGATAGAATGTAACAATCTGGCCACCACTGAGAGTCAGTGCCAATAATTCTGACAGGTCAATTGGCCAACTTAGCACAAATTCATTGGAATCCCCATCCTTCTGGAACCAAGCATGAGGTGCAAAGGAGACACAAGAAGACAGCTGTACTTTTCTCAACTCAGTGCACACCAAATAGATTATGTAAATACTACCTGCTGTGTTTGAATTAGTATCTCCAAACAGGCAATACTTCTACTTTCCAAAGAGTCATTGCTCAGTCATCAGGTCATTAAAAGTCCCTGTCTCCATTGTACAAGCAAAGGGGACATTCAAGAATGGAGCATGGAACAAAAAGAAAGGAAAAAACTAAACAAATTGATTAGCTTTATCCACCTGCGAATCTTAAAAAGCACTAGGTTCTTTCAGACCCTCTCTGAAGGAACCTGGAAGTCACAAGGGGCAACAGAGGCATACTAAACTGGGAGTCAGGAGATATGGATGGCTCCCCCATTGACCTGCTATTATCTAAAGCAATTTACTGAATCACTAAAAGTTGTTTAATGATTAAATCTATGAGACAAGATTTTATTAGTATAACAAGGACTAACATTGATCCCCTATTACCTAAAAGACAGGTTCTATTTCACCTCTCCACTAGAATTCTTAGGTTTCTTAAGGGGGTCCAGGGATATTTAGTCTCTCTGCCATAAGTTCAAGTTCTCATCAAGTGTATTCTCTTAATTTTGGGGATCCTAATACTTGGGTTCTATATAACCATGAACTTTTATATATTTACTTCAAAGATAAGGGAAAAACAAAGATTCCAATCTTCTCCCCAATACTTGGGGGAAATGATTCCCCTATATCACCTCAGTCTCAAAAGAGGGAAAGAGAATTAAGTTCTTATCTTAACTGGGGTCTTAAAGTAGCATAATCCCACCAAATTCCAGGTTCAAAGTCATAGTGTGCTTGCCCCTCAGAACTCTGGTTCCTCAGGGTTCCCCTTGTGAGCTGGCAACAATATCTACTCTGGAATCTTGATATCAAAATCATCATGGCATGAGCTCCCAAGTCTAAAGACTCTATCACCTAAACCTATAACTGAAAAAGAAAAACAAAACAGGTCAAAAACCTCATGCTTGTTTCTCAAGGCTACAAGTATTTAAAGTGTGTGCTCATCCCCCCACAATAAACTCAGTCCATGATGGCTAATTTTTTTAATTAACATTTTATTTTTATAAATATATGTTATGAAAGTTTTTATGCACATGTATATTTTTAAGATACAAAATTTTCTCCCACCCTCCTCCCCTCAGTGGTGAACAGTCAGGTTAACATAGTACATAGATATTTGTGATAAACATGTTTACAGATTAATCATTTTCAATATGAGGAATTAGGATTAAGGGAAAGAGATACATAAAAGATACTTTTTTTATAAAATGTTCATCAGATTCTGAAGGTTTTTTTTTTTAAATTTTATTTTCTTTTGTTTTTCTTCCTCTGGTTGGGAATAATATAGACAATTACTAGTTTAATACAGTTGGCCTAGTTCTCTGGATTGTTGAGAGGAGCATCTTCCATTAAGGTTGATCATCTCACAATGTTGTTGTTAATGTGTACATTGTTTTCTGGGTTCTCCTCCCTTCACTCAGTATCAGATCCTATAAGTCATTCCATATTTCTCTAGAGTCCAACTATTTATGGTTTTTTATAGAACAATAATATTCCATAAGTATTCTTATAGGCTAAGATATTTTTACAATATATTATACCTTCAAATTCAGCTGTCTCCTGTGCCTTGTCTACATATACTCCTTCTAACTTCTCTAATAAATGAGAAGGGTCAAATGAATAACACCAGTATCATCTTCCCATGCATTTTCCTGCTATTTTTATAATTTATATGATTATTTTCTTGACAGTATCTCAGATGGAAATCTCACTACCAAAGTAATTTGAAAGAGTCAAGAGTAATCTCAGAGGTTAGAGGAAAAATTGGGAAGTTGTGAAGGGGTTTGCCTAACACTACATTCAACCTGAGGTATGTATGTTTCTATCCCTGGTCAGGTCTGAAAGCAGTGGGATAGGCAAGGATACAAGAAAGTAAGAATTTCCAGGAGCAATGAATTGATAAACTGAACTGCAATCATGTTGTGTGGTTTTTTGTTCTGAAGAATTTTTTGTGACAGTTTCAGTTTTCTCCTTTTCATTGTTGTATTTATTACAAATGGGAGGATTTTACTGGTTGAATTGGGTGTATAGTAGGATGGGACTGGTACCCTACCTTATATTCTCATTCTACCATTTTCCTTATAACTATAACCATGAAATGTTAAAAGTCTGAAACTTAAAAGTCATTATTCAATAAAAGAGTAGCCAAAAGGATATGAACAAACAGTTCTCCAAAAAAAATATCAAAAAATGCTTAAAATCACTAATAATAAGAGAAATGAAAATCAAAAGAATCCTGAGGTTTCACTTCATATCCAGCAAATTGGCAAAGATGACAGAAGATGGTAATAGTTGATGTGGCAGAGGTTATTAAAAAAGGCACTAATACATTGTTGGTAGAGTTGTAAATTAATACAACCATTCCAGAAAGCAATTTGAAATGTGCAAATAATGTGGCAAAATGTCCATGCTATTTGTCCTAGGGAATCCACCACTAGATTTATACCACAAGGAAGTTACTGACAGAAAATCCCCATAGATATCAAAATGTTTATAATAGCATTTTTATTTATAACAAAGAAATGGAAACAAAGTAGGTGTTGACCAAATGGAGAACAGCTGAAGTGTAGTACATGAATTGTGTTATATGAATGTATTGAAATTGAGCTATTCTATAAGAAACAACAATTTTATGATGGATGCAATAAAAGATGGAAAGACACAAAATGATGCAAAGTGAAGTGAGATCAGGAAAACAATAAATACAATGACTACAATAATGTACACAGAAAGAACAACTACCACAAAACAATCCAGATTCAGTCGTGTAAAATTATAAGGAACAAGCTTGGCACCAAGGAAGATATTTAAGAAAATATCTTATTCTGTTCCTTTGTGGAGATGAAAATGAGACTGTCCAAGAATGGGTAACACAATGTGTTGGGTTTTTTTCTGAATGTATCAATCAGTTTGGCTAGGTTATTTTTTTCCATTTCTTAGTTTTCTTGTTAAAAAATTATTTGTTAAAACTCTGGGAGAAGAAAAAGCAAGGCTAGGAATTAGATAATATATAAATAAGAGGTAATAATAAAAATCTATTTTCAATAAAACTTGACAGGTATTGACTAGATCTTTAACAACAGATTTTGTATATTAAAAATAGCTGGCATTTAATTTGTCCCCTCCTCTCCTCTGACCATCACCTGCCATCACTCTGGCACAAATCCTGATCACCTCATGACTGTCCTATTGCAACAATCTGCTAGTAAGTCTGTCTACCTTCCTCAACAGGAATTGGGAATCACTCCAATCCATCTACCATTTAGTCACTAAAGTGATTTTCCTAAAATGCAGGTCCAATTATGTCACTCCCTCTACTCAAAAACTCCAGTGATTGCCTGTTGCCTCTAGGAGCAAATGCAAAATGTTGTTTGTCATTCAAAGTTCTCCATGATCTAGTCCCTTCCTACCTTTCTAGACTTCTGAAGAGTTACATTTTACTACTGCACATTTATTCTTTCATCCAGAGTCACTGGTCTACTGGATATTTTGTGAAAAAGACATTCCTTCTCTTGGCTTCAGACATTCTCTCTGACTGTCCCCATGTCTATAATGATCTCCCTCCTTTGATCTGCCTACTGATCTCCCTGGTTGCCTTCAAGTTCCACTTAACATCTCATCTTCTAATGAGAAAGTTCAAATGAATATTATCACTATCAGCATCTCTCTCCTCTGAATGACATTGCTTTTTCTCTTTTAATTACTTCCTATTTATCCTGTATGTAGTTTGCTTTGTAGATATTTGTTTGCATGTTCTCTTCCTCATTAGATTGTGAGCTCTTTGAGAAGAGGGACTGTCTTTTGTCTTTTTTTTTTGTACTCCCAGTACTTAACACAGTGTCTGTCCATAGTACTCACTTAATAAATGTGATTGATTGATTTCAGTTTGGTTCACCAAACTTTCTTGTTATTACAAAGTACTTTGTACTAATCATGCTGGAATTTAAAAAAAAATGAAATTGCCTCTACCTTCAAGGAGGTAATAGCAGGTGGGGTATAATATATACAGAAATAAGAAAATATGAAGTCATTTGAAGAGGGAGAAAACACTAATAACCAGGAATCAGCAAAGACAGACATACTTCATTTAGGAAGCAATACCTGAGTTGGTACAAAGAACTTTGTAGGTATAGAAGGCTGCTTGAACAAATGTACCAAGGAAGGAGATGGAATATTAGATCTACTGAGCCAGTTAGGAGAGTAAAAGGGAATGTGGTAAGAAATACAGATTGGAATCAAACTGCATATAAATGTCTTTAAATGCAAGTCTGAGGAGTTTAGGGGAGATATTTTCATTTTGAACAGAGCAGTATGCTTTGGGAAGATGATTTTAGAAACTTTATAGAAGATAGATTAGAGAAGAAAAAACTGAAAGTATGGGAGAAAGGAAAGATGCTATTAAATAGTTACACAAATGATAAAGATATGAAATATACTAAGCATTCTTCTACTCCCTTTTCATAAGTCAGACTAGTTTTTCCTAAAAAAGGTATTGGAACTGTTCTCAAATTTTAATTGGCTCAGGAAACTAAGACCTGTACTCTTGATATATTTTCTTTTTTGTTTTTGTTCTTGATTTTTGTTTTTGCAAGGCAATGGAGTCAAGTGATTTACCCAAGTTCACACAGGTAAGTGAGTGTCTGAGGCTGAATTTTAACTCAGGTCCTCCTGAATCCAGGACCGAAGTTCTATTCACTTCTCCACCTAGTTGCTCCAACATATTATCTTAAACCTATTTTAATGCCTAGAATTCAAGTTCTTCCACAATCTGATACCAATCTATTATGACAGACTCAGTGCTCCAGTCAAACCAAAACACTGTCCCACACCCATTTCAGTTCTTTTGTATGACTGTACTTTTGCTGTAGGTGTGTTGGGAAACTCAAGGAAAATAACTGATGAAAAGCACTTTGTAAACCTTAAAGTGCTATATAAATTTCAGTTTTATTATTATTAAGTTGTTATTATTAGCTGCCTGTTGGGATGAATTTATTACCTGAATTTTCTGCTGAGCCAGGAACTCAAGCAATATTTATAGAACAAAGAGGGGAGGGGAAGAAGAGAAGGGTGTACTGATAAATGTGTAACAACTGGTCTCTGGGAGAAAAAATGTATGCATATAACTTTTGTGGTTTATTCAGCATTATTAACACTTTCATATGTCTAGATAATCAACAATAAATTAATTCTTATTTTATAATAAGCATGAGTTTTTGAAAAGTAAATGCTCACTCTGAAAATTTAACAATTAACTCCCACAAGCCAGCTGGAGCTGGCTCTAGCCTATCACTACTTTGTTCACATTTTTTTTCCTTTGTCTGGAATGCTACCCCCCTCAGATGTACTTTTGAATCCTAATCTGTTCTTTAAACTTCTGCTTAAATGGCACTTCCTCCCAGAAACCACAGACCCTACTCACAAATTGACAGTGACCTTTTCCCTAAACAAGGATTATGTATCTAGTACCCATCTCTGTTTACTTTCTTCTAATCCTATCTGAAGCCTCATAGGTTCCAAACCCCCAAATGACCTCTCCCTTTTCCAAGACTCCACCTGGTAAAATAAAATCCATGCCCTATATTCAGGCAACCAGGAATGGACTCCGCATTTGGTGGGTTTTGGTGCCCTTCCTGTATACAGTTTATGTGCACTGAAACTATATATCCCTCGATGATTAATGTGCTATGAACAAGTTTACCCTGCTTGCTCAATAAAAAGTTCACAGAAAAAGTCCACACACCCCCTCCCAAATCCAATTTAGGGCAAAGGTGGGCTACCAGTGGTACATCTCAAGTCCTAATTAACATATTGGTCATGAAAAGAATCAAGGAATTCCTAGACTTCCTATGCTATTTATGTGGACAAGATATCAACCAAATTCAAAGTTGACTCAAAGACTAAAAGGGAATACCAGTGAAGCAACCTCACAATGGAACTAGAATTAAATTCTGACCAAATTTGGAAATAATCAGTGATGGAGAGATTGTAAAGAGACAACCATTAAATTGTTGGTTTACAGTAAGTTTAAGCATTTGTCAGCTATTTATTTCCTCAAAAAAATATTTATTATATGGAAGATACATAACCATGCAGTAAACAAGCTGTTAAAATAATATAACAATTATTTTCTCCTGGGAGCTTGTTTTTTAACTTTAGAACATAAAGCTGTTTGTATCTGAAAAAATGGTACTTCATATTTCACCTAAGCTTTTTACAATCCAACAATTCCCTACTAGTCCATGTCCTCTGGTAAGCCAGAATGGGGTTGAACTCCTCCTAAGGATGATCATCCCTACCAAAGAACAAATTTCCTCTGCTACCAGTCAGTTCTAAGGACTGTATAAATTCTGCTGTCTTGAACTCATGAGGCTGCCTCCAAGCTTGGAAATTTCCATGTCAGGATCACCATTCAGTTATCTACAATCAAATAGATAATTTGAGATAATAGATAAATGAGAAACCCAAAGCAGAAAAGGCAGCCAGAAGCTCAAGGTCAAGGCTCAGCTTGCCTATGTATGTTCTAAGATACCATGTTGCTGGAGTAGAGGCAAAGACACCTCCCATCTGCTACCTCTCACAAGAAGTCTAGAGAAGGAGAAATACTTTCCACATGTTCCAGATGCAGGAAGAAAGAAAAGTATCAAAAGCAACCTCTCCCTTTTAACTACAATAGTCATTGTTATGGAATGGGACAGGGAGAACCAAAAGACTATCCAACATTTGTTGTATCATATCAAAATGACAAGTCCTTTCAGCATTGGGCCACAAATTGGGTCAGATTATAAACTCAGCACCAAATCATACTGGAGGGGACAAAGGAATTGTGTTATTTATCTCTCTTACACTCCACCCCCCCATTATAGCAAGTTCATTGAATCTATGGTGACTCACATCAAAGTTACCATTTTTCAGCATTTTGATGGCACCAGAAATGAAGAGATAAATCCTTATTGAAATTCAAATATCAGTTCAGGTCACTCACTGGAAATATAATGGTCACTTCAAAAGTTAACCAGGACAGAAGGTTAGGCAAGGAATCACTAAACTCACCATGGACATCTCTACATTCTTGTTTCTGCTTTGGTGATAATGTAAAAAGGAAAGAAAAATTAATTCTGCCATTGGAGTTTCTGAGGAAATAAAATACATTCTAATCCAGTCCAAACTTTGAAAACAAACCAGTGTCCTGTCTCCCCTCAACAAACTTTTCTCCTATCACCAATGTCACATTTGGAATGGAATATAGATACATTATAAGCAATTTATTTCCTCCTGAGGGGAAAAAAAAGGGCTATAATGAATAGAACATTGGACTTGGAGTCAGGAAGATGACTTTAAATTTCAACTTTTAAGTCTTGGTTTCATCATCTATAAAAATAGAAGTAACAATGTCTATAGTACTGTCTTCATAGGGTTATAAAGATTAAGTGAGATAATATATGTGTAATATCCGGAAGCATTTCCTACCTCATGGTGTTGGTCCTAATATCTGCACTGGGGTCAAGATAGTCTATAAGTCTCCTGTAAAACTGTAGTACAACCCCAACCATTATACTTTCAATAGTTACTCAAAGCCTGACTAGTTCAAAATGTGACTATACTAGTTCAAAGAAAAAGTATTTAATGAAGTAGAATAGTAAGAAAAATAGCAGCAAATAATTTTATCATGATTAAACATTTCTCCCAATACCTAGAGCATATTCTCTCATAGATACATATATAAGAACATTACACATATACATGGGGACTGAGGTGAAGAAATACATACATGGGGAATATATATGGTTGAGTTATACAAGTAAGGAGCAACACTCCCATCTGAGGATGCAGGACTGCTTATATTTTTGGGAGATGCTATATTGTTCTGCTATTGCTTAACTTATACCATGTTGTTCGTATAGCCTCCATGGTCAGATGCTGCTCAGTTGGAGACATAGTTTCTGCCAGACACACAATCTCTGCAGTGGCTTGGCTGTAGTTTCCATTGCCTCCAGCTTTTGGCTCAGCTTAAATACTTGGCTTTTCTTCAGAAAAGAGTTAGATGCTACTATTGCTCTGTCAGCTTTTTCCAATTCTTTTAGGGAAAAAAAAAGATCACCAAGACTGGCCATGATGGTACATATCTGTAATTGTTACCTCAGAGGGAGACAAGGCTATTGGATTGCATGAGTTTGATGAGGAATTCTGAAATGGAGTAGAGATGAAGCTCATCAGATGTCCATGCTAAGTTCAGTACCAATAAAGTGAGCCCCCAGGAGTAGAGGGCTACCAAGAAAATAGAAGCAGCTAAGTCAGAAAAGCACAGGACATTTAAGCTTCTGAATCAATATTGGAATTGAACCCATGAGGGGCTGCTGCTCTTCTAGCCAGGATAAAATAAAGAAAAATCTTGAAAAAAGAAAAAAAAATGAAAGAAAGAGAAAAGAAGTAGAGGATAGGGTTTATAGATCACCATTTTTCATACTCTCAAGTCTTCATTCTCCCACAGTAAAGAAAAGGCACAGAAGAAATCCAAGAACAAGGGCAAAATGATCTTCACAATCTTCCTATTCACAATTCTACCCTTTTGGTATGGAGACAAAGCCAGTCAGTCCCAGGTCTATAAGAGGAGTCTGGCAACACTCTCTTAAATTATGTAGAGTTAGTCTAAAGGATTAAAGATATGTAGTTTTTGACATTATTTTACAGATAAATTTGAAAAATAAAAAAGCACGAGATTTGTTTAAGACCACACGGCAAATCATGCCTGTGAAAGGACTCAACTCAATCCAGTTAACTTTGTAAGTTTATCAAATTGAAATGAATGAAATGGAATTGAGGGAAGAAGGTAAGAAAAAGACACACAACTAAAAATATGACTTGGGATATTGTGCAAAATAGTATGAAAGGGCATTCTAAAGGAAAATAAAACTTTAAAATGCATTCAATTTTATTCAAAAAAGTTTTTGTGATAAAAGCTGAATGTAAAAGCCATTTAATATTTTCATTTCAGCTCATCAATATTAGAGGAGGGAAGATTATAACTTGTATCTGGGGGAATGAAGCAATAAAGGTGCATTTAATTCTTTCTTGAAGGGAAAATTGATTCAATCTGAAAACGTATGATTAAAGCAGTTTGGAGGGGAGGAGGTGAGAGGCTGGGATTTTTATATATTTTTATTTAGCACCTCTCACCTCACATTAAATATTATAGAATCATTTAATTCCAGAGGGAGAAGGAACCTCATCTATTTCAATCTATACTTGAGAAAAAATCTCCTCCACAATATCTCCATCATTTAATAATAACGACTCAGTTATAATGAATCTTCATCCTGGTCATACCTATTAATTATGGATATTCCAAGGGGCTTTATCCTGGGCTCTCTTCTTTCTTTATACTGTTTCATTTGGTGGTCTCTATAGCTCTCATGGTTTAAAATATTATCTTTATGCTGATGATTCTCAAATTTATGTCTCCATGTCTAACCTTTCTGCTTACCTTCAGGTTAACATATCCAATTGCCTAGAGGACATCTCAAGCTAGATGTCCTCTAGACTCCTTATATTTAACAAATACAAAATTGAACTCATAATCTTTTCCCCCAATCCTCTTCCTGCCTCTCCTATTACTTTTGAGGGCACTACCAAATCACTCAAGTTTACAATGATGATGTCACTTTCAACTCCTCTCTATCTCTCACCTCCACCTATATCCAATCTATTAAAGTCTATTGTTACTTTTGTTACATCTCTCACATATTTTCTTCCCTCTGATACGTCCACTTCCCCAGGTGTAGACCCTCAACACCTCATGTATGGACTATTGCAATAACTTCCTGTTTAGTCTTCTTCATTCAAATTTCTCTCCCTGCCTTTTCATACTCTACTTAACTGAGAAATTGATATTCCTAAAGTGCAGGTCTGGCCATATCAACTCTCACACCTCACATACATATAACACCATTGGCTCCCTATTTCCTCTAGGATCAAAAATAAAACCCTCTAGTGTTTAAAGGCATTTAACCTGGCTTTTTGTCCTTTTAGTTTTCTTATACCCCTTCCTCCTCATATACTTATGATTTGGTAAATATTGGTCTCTTCAAGACATTCCTTCTACTGACTCTGAGAATTAGATATCCTTCATACCTAGAATTCTCCCCCTCCCCCCTTCTAGAATTCCATTTTTCTTTCTAAAAGAAGTTCAAACATCATCTACATTCAAGCTTTCCTGGTTCTTCCAACTGTTAATGTTCCCTTTCCAAACAACATTGTCATTAACTACTTTGTATTTATCTGTGTTTATTTCTTTATTTTGGGGTATATACTTGTTAGAATGCAAGCTCCTTGAGAATAGAGGCTGTTTAAATTCTTCACATTTGTATTCCATAGCCTAACATAATGGCTGGTATGAGTAGGTGCTTAATATATGGTTGTTAATTGATAGATAGATGAATAGATAGATGATAGATAGATAGAAGGCAAATATTAAGAATTTCATGAAAGCATGACAAAGAAGATTTCTTATTTGTTGAAATTTGTTTTGGACATGTAGTTAAAGCCAGGAACATTTGGCAAGGAAAAGACAATCTCAACATTCAGCCAAACACAGTAATTGTCAAATAGCCAAACTTTTTAGATTCATCTTGGATTTCCACATTTTTTTCCCAACACTGTTTGCAAATGATAAATAGATACCTTCAAATGCTAAAATTACTTATAGATCTAAACTCTATAAAAAGATAGTTTATATACACTTAGATTTTATATATATATATATATACACATATGTGTACAAATATATGTATACACACATATTTAAATATAGAAATTTAAACACAAATGAGAGTATACATGGATCCAAGAAGTGTTAGAGTTGGAATAGATAAAGCTAGTGTATACAACACACTTTAGAATGTGAAATATTAGCAATGGAGGAATCTTAGAAAGAAAATTAGTATCTAGGTAGGGTATAGAAAATCAATAAGCATTCATTAAACTTAGCTATGGGTCAAGCACTGTGCTTTTCTTGGAAAAGAAGCAAAAAACATGGTCACTGTCTCATATTCTAATGAGGAAACAACATGAAAACAATTATATACACATACGATATCTTTTGTCCTTTATTCTCAAAGAAATGCCATCAGGGAGGTGATGCTATGGCAAGCACATGAATTGGATTTTAGTGAAGGGGTTCTGTGCTAAGTTACCAGGTTCACTTTCTCTTCCAGAAGTATCTGGGTCCAATGGTCAAATCTGACTGGAGTTGGACCAGGCTGTTAATCAGGGTTAAGTGAATTGCCCAAGGTTACATAGCTACTATATGAGACTGGATTCACACAGACTCCTGTCCTCCTGACTCTAAGGCCTGTGGTCTATCCACTGCACCGCCTAACTTATAAATACAGTATAAATGAGAGGTAACCTTAGAGAGAAGCCACTATTACTAGGGGAAATTGAGAAGAGAGCACGAAAAACCTTTTGTAGGTTATGATTTGAAATAAGTCTTGAAGGAAGTCAGTGAAGTCAGGAGGCAGAGCTGAAGAAAAAGGATTCCCAATAAGGAGGACAGCCAGTGATAAGGCATGTATCAAATAAGTGGAAGTTTCATGTAGGGATGACAGAATAAGAGAAAAAGTCAAGTGTAAGAAGACTGGAAAGATAGGAAGGAGTCAGGTGTGAAGGGCTTTAAAAGTCAAAGAGAGGATTTTGCATTTTGATCCTTAAGAAAACAGAGAGCTATTTCAAGCTGATGAATAGAAGAATGACATAAGACCTGAACTTTAGGAAAATCACTGCTGAATGAAGAATGGACAGGGATGGGAAAAGAATTGAAGTAGAGAGACCAACTATTTTAATAATCCAAGTGTGAGAAAATGGGGATTTGCTTCAGAGTAAGTTTATGAGTGGAAAGAAGGACACATACAGAAGAGATGTTATAATGGTAGAAACAAGAAGATATGATAACAGACTTGACATACAAGGTAAGTGAGTGAAAAGGTGGGGATGATACAGAGATTGGGAGGCTAGGTGACAAGATGCCTGCCAATAGTCCAGATATGGGATGATAAGGACCTGCAAAAAATCTTTACAGCAGGGTAATCTAACAAAGGTCTGGTATTCAAGATAAATTGGGAATATGTTTAAATAATTAATTTAAAGTAATTTAAAGAACAGGACTCATTCACAATAAGTTAATTCTCAAAGGATATGCACAAGCAGTAGCCAAAAGTAAAAATCCCAAACTATCAACAATCAAATAAAAATTTTCCAAATCACTAACAAATAGATAAAATCCAATTAGCAAGAAATAGGCAGTCAATAGAAAAAGTAGAAGAACCAATTGCAAAAGCTCCCTACTTCAGCAGTGTCCTAAGAGAACTTTCCTTTTCCTCTTCCTGTTTTTTTTAACAAAGCAATGGGGTTAAGTGACAGGTCCTCATGTCCTCTATCCACTGCGCCACCTAGCTGCTCCTCCCTTTCCTCTTCTTTACCAGCCCTCAATGGTCATTCTAGGAACTGAAAATAGCCTCAAAGAGAGAGGCTAGCCCAAAAAACCTACACAGAGATAGGAGAAATCTAAATATAGGGACCTTGCAGAAGTTTTTAATGGCAGTATCCCTAATGGTCATCTTCATCCCTTGAAGCAATGGTTCAGCCATGGTGATCTGAAAGAAAAATGTAAGTGGATTCTGTCCCCTCTCACAAAAGTCTCAGACCCTACCCACACCCCAATTAATGAATTATCAAGGAATTTTCCTACAATAGTGACTTCTTAATCAGCTCAAGAGGATTATAGGTCTTTTGACATCAAAGACAAATAGACAAATCATACCACTAGAAAATATCTCCTACTTGAATGAGAAAATCAAATCATACTATTTGGGCTACATTTTTTAAAAGTAACATTTTAGTCTGAAATTCAAAGGTAGGTACAGGGATGTGATGGAGTTCAGTTCAAACCACTGTGACAGTTAAATGTTCCATATAAGCATTTTCACTTTGAAAATCAGCAAGCTAACAAAATGGCTTAATTTACTGCTTTGTTGTTTGCTCAGACTTAAGAAAGTGATTCTGAAAATTGTTAATAATGCATATTAAATTTTAAAAGTATGCTATTTGTCCATTTTTTTGTAGAACCAGTTGCTAAACATTTACCAGCACACTCCAAATGGGCCACTCTAGTGGTGGAAAGCTTCAAATTCCAGAACTGAAGCTCCCAGTTCAAGAGTTGGAGTCAGGGGCAGCTAGATGGAGCAGTGGACAGAACACTGGCGCTGGAGTCAGGAGTACCTGAGTTCAAATCTGGCCTCAGACACTTAATAATTACCTAGCTGTGTGGCCTTGGGCAAGCCACTTAACCCCATTTGCCTTGCCCCCCCCCAAAAAAAAGAGTTAGCGTCAAACTCCAGAAAGGCAATCACTACTGAGGGAGGGAATGCATGGGTACACATGTGAAACCAATTTGCTGTCACATTTGCTCAGCAGGGTTGATTATACACTAAGACACTCATCACTGAATACAATCAAACTTTATTAACTATTTTGTAAAACAAATATCAAACCATGTAGAAACAAGCCACTAACTAGATTCCTAAAAAGGCATGGCTCATATCTCTTATATCCGCAGTTCATAAAAAAGGTTTCCTCTGCCCAGCAAGAGGCAATTTTCTCCCTTTCTGAGGTCTCATTCTGTGAAGTCCCTGTCAAGTAGCACTGCTTTAGAATGAACATAGGATGCTCACATTTTCAAATAAAAGGGATGCAAGACTTTATCCAAGTCATGAGCCTGCAGCAAGATTATTGACTAGGACCAATAACAGGCTCTTATGGATCTGGCTAAAGGCATTCATTTACAAGTTACACTTAAGTTTTGATTGGTGGTTGGTTACCTAGCTTGTCGTTGTTTGAACTTCATTTTCAAAGAGAACCAAAGACATCATGAAAGTGATGTCTTGACTTGCACATGAATTGGATTTGTGAAGCAGACCTGTGCAAAATCATCAGCCTCACGTTCTCCTTCAGTCATTGAAATCCTGTGCCAAGACAAAATTCAAGATGATTAACCATGGCCCAAGATGCAATGTTACCTTAGCCTTTCTCTCCCAGGACTCAGTTTACAAGTAGAAGATATAAAAAAGAGTAGCATTAAAATGTATTTTTTAAAAAAATGAATATGATATAAAAGGGAGGGGTCAAAATAATTCTCCCTGATTAAAAACTAATCAGACAATTCTCTAGTCATAACTACAGGATATAAGTAACTATCCCACTTAAGAAAAACTCAGGAAGAATGCTCTCCAAACATTTCCTTTTCTATCAAAATTATATTAAATAATCATAGTGAGAATGGGAAAATTTTGTTTAATCTCCACTAATAAAAAACCCTCTAATGTTTATGGCAAATAAGCTTATGAGCAAAGGAAAATATACATTAAAGCTGTCATTAATAAATATTAGCTGTTTACCAAATATCACACACACACACCATTATCGGTTGTTTATTAAATCTTGGAGATGCATATGTCTCATTAGTATTTACTAGATTTGGGACACATAAATGTCATAAGTATTTGTTTACCAAATTTGGGGGACATAGACATCATTGCCAGACTGTAGCACTTGAATTCTTATCTTACTCTAGAAAATAAATTGTGGACTTCACAAACCATGGCCAAATTAAATAATAAACTTAAAAGATAAAGGTTATTTGTGTTGACTGCTCCACCAATCAGTCATTCCCTGATCTCTCTCTCTCTCTCTCTCTCTCTCTCTCTCTCTCTCTCTCTCTCTCTCTTCTCAGGCTTCCCTATTCCCTGAGACACAACAATATTGAAGACTATTACATAAACTTAATTGACAAAGCAGTGGCAGGGCTTGAGAAGATAGAATCCAATTTTGAAAGACGTTCTTCTGTGGAAAAATTGCTATCAAATAGCATCACATTTTACAAAGAAATCTTTCATGAAAGGAAGAGTAAATCAATATGGCAAACTTCATGGTTGTCTTATTTTAAGAAATTGCCACAGTCATTCCAACATTCAGCAACCAGCACCCTGATCAGTCAGCAGCCATCAACATCATCAGTAAGATCTTCTACCAACAAAAAGACTACAACTCACTGAAGGCTCAAAAATGCTTATATTTTTTAGCAATACAATATTTTTATTAAGAAATATACATTTTTAAGATATAATAATTATTGTATAATTAAAAGACCATGGTATAGTGTATTCATCTGACTCACTTTATTGTAATATTTGTTTTATTATGTGGTCCAGAACCAAACCTGTAATATCTCTAAGATATGCCTATCCTTAGTCCCAAAAGAGAGACTTAAAATAGAGCCTTAAAACAAAAGGGCAGTTTCATTCTCACTACAAGACAGCAGAATTTCTCAACTCTCCCCCCATGTATCTCTCTCCTCCTCCTCTTCCTCCTCTCCCTTTCCCCTTCTATTGGCCATGCTGCTGATACTGGAGCAATAACAGACTGTGCATCCATTTAGAATTAGAGAGACCAGATTATCATGAAATAATACATCCATCAAGGAGCAGGGAAATATGAACATGGAAGAAGGTAGTTTAGAGGGAAGTGACTGCCTGTACATAAAAGAATGAAGACAATGTACTCAGTAAAGGGCTCTTGTCCATAAATCTGTTTGAAGTAGGAGTTTCCCCATTTGCCTCATGGATATAATATATGTGTGTGTCTCACTACACTGTACTATAACTTTCATACCACTCTTTCCATAGATAGACCTATGTGTATTTTGGGGAATGTATGCTTTAAATAATTGGGGTGAAGGGACTAAAAACATTTTCTAAAAGATAAAAGCCAAAGGTTACTGTTTACTAATAGGGAAATATATTGGCAGGGGCTCATGAATGCCATTGTTAAACTACAGACCTTAAAAATTACCCCAAGACTATTCCCTTTAATTTAAAAAAAAGCTGCTATCTTATTGTCTGATCTTGTTATCTCTTGTATTTTATGTTTCTTCTTTGGGGATGTGATTTCTCTCTCATCACACTCAATTTGGATCAATGTACAACATGGAAACAATGTAAGAACTGACAAATTTCTGTGGGGGGGAGGGTAGGGGGAAGGAAGTGAGATTGGGGGAAAATTGTAAAACTCAAAGTAGATAAAATCTTAAAAAGAAATTACCCCTAGAATCCTGAAAGTAGTACATCCTGAAAGTTGACCTCTGCTGACCCAACTGGGAATTCACATGTAAATTATAGGAAGTGGTCCCAGAGATTGTAGAGGGTATTCAGGGAGTACTAGCATCACTGTTGTGAAGGTTTGCTCAGCCCTTTTCTAGGGTTGTTCATATACCTTTGGTGTCCACCTGTCACCAAACTCTCACTTGTGGCTCTAAGTAGTTGTAGTATACACAGGGGTCACACCTCAGTAAAATCATCTCAGCAAATGGGCTAAACTAGGTTGCAAGTAAACTGATGGGTCTCAAAACTGTTGGTGAGTTGGAGGAATGTCTACCTCAAGAATGTGAAGACTTCCCGTGGTGGGGAATCTAAGAACAATTTGTTCCAACAGCCAAGAAGGTGGTTGAAACAGGCCCTGTGGAATATTTAGTGTTAGATCAAACATTAGATGTGCCAATGTCATCCAGTCCATCTAGATCATCACCAGTCCTCTTGACCTTTGTCTTGTCACTGGACTTTGATAACTGAAAGAGAAAGTGAGGCTGAGGACTTTGTGTAACTCTGCGTCACTTAAATCCAAGTCATGTTCGACATCACCCTGAGATGTCAGTGGTCCTCTTCAAAACAAAAAAAATGAACAACTATAACACAAACATGAAGGACTGAGGAAGAAGAGAACAACACTGGGCCTACATAAGGCAAAGGACTGTCAGTAAGAAACATATGTAAATGGATATACCAGTGCACTAGTAAACAGATATGTAGTGAAGCTGTGAATTGGTTCAGATATTCTGGAAGCAATTTGGATCTATATTTAAAAAGTTACTAAATCATCTATACTTTTTGATCCAGTTATAGCACTACTAGGTCTATGCCCCAAACGCATCAAATAAAGAAGAAATGAACTATATGTACAAAAAATGTTTGCAGCAGCTCTTTCCTTAATAGTCCCAAACAGGAAACTAATGGGCTATCTACCAAATGAGAAAAGATTAAAACAAATTATGATGTATGAATGTAATAGAAAATTAGTGTGCCATAAGAAACTATGAAATGGACAGTTTCAAGGAAAACTAGAAAGACTTCCAAGATCTGATGCAAAGTAAAGTAATCAGAACTACAAGAAAAATTTATATATGACAAAATTATGGAGAAAAACAATAGTGAATGACTTTAGAACAGTGATAAATTCACTGATAAACCAATAAGTCCATAGATGAAAAACTGCATTCATTTCCTAATTGAGAGGCATTGAACTAAAAATATAAAATGAGATTTACTTTTTAAATGTAGCTAATGGAGGAATTTGTTTTGCTGAATTATGATATTTACTATGAGGGATTTTCTAAATTAATTGTGTCCAATGAGGGTGAAGGCAGTGTGAGGGAGAAATAATAAATGCTTATAAAATAAAATGAAGAGACTTCCATCCAAGAAGGCGGAGAGAAGACAGGCACAGTTCTAGAGTCTCCTGATCTCTTCCCCATCTATCACATGAAACAAACCTCTTAGAGGAAGTCTGACTCATGGAACCCAGAGAGAAAAGCCAGGAGAAAGAGCATCTACCTCAGGATTTGTCTCCCCGCTGCAGCTTTGATAGAATTCGGTAGGTGAGTATCAGACCCGGATCAGCCAGAGTAACAGCTGAATTGGAACTGGGAGTCTGAGGGCCGGAAAGCAGGACCTGCTGGATCAGCGGTGGGGCTGGACAAAAGGGGCTTGGGTCCGTGGGGAAGCAGAGGCGCTGGTGTTGGTGCTGTCCCCCTGGAGCTTGGGGAAGGGGCTGCGGGGAGAGGTCTGGTGCAGGAGAGCTGCGGACACCATCGCTGGGCTCCTTCAGTCTGAGACTCTCTAAGCCCATGCCTCCATTGCACTGAGGCCTCCTCCAAAACAAACAATTGCAAACTACTTCTGCCTCAGGCCCAGGTGTGTGAGCCTAAGAACCAGCCCAGCTGAGGAATGACCTCAGGCCAGGGTAAAGCCCACCATTGATTGAAGGCAAAAGAATTCAATAGTTCCAACTCCTCCCTTCAGGCAAAGGGAGAAGGCCTCTCAACCCAGGTCACAGAAACTCCAGAGAGGGAAACCAGCACCTCCTATGGGCCAGCCAGAGAAACTGCACTCAGTAAAGCCTTTAGGATCCCAAGCCCAGGTGAACCAGCCTCCCCCCCAACTCAAGGTCTTAGCATAATGAAGAAGAGTCAGCAGAAAGGTGGATCCATAGAAAAATTCCTGGAAGGAAAAGACCCCAACTCAGAGAGACCTGGAACCTCTGAGGAGAATACAATCTGGTCTCCAGCACAGAAAGACTTCCTCAAAGAAATAAGGAAGGAGCTTAAAAATTTGTGAGAGACAACTGATACTTGCAACAAGAAAACAAAACCTTAGAAAGTACAATTGGACAAACACAAAAGGAGAATAAATCTCTCAGATCATCAACTGGACAATTACAAAATGAAAACAATTCTCTCAGATCCTCAAATGAGCAAATGCAAAAAGAAATTAATTCTCTCAAAACCTCAATTGGTCAAATGGAAAGCTCTTTCAAAAGTAGAATTGACCAATTGGAAAAGGAGTTGCAAAAGGTTAATGAAGAAAACTCCTCCCCCCCCAAAAAAAGAATAGAGTCTACAGAAACTAATGACTCCACGAGACAGCAAGAGTCAGTTAAACAAAATCAAAAAATAGAAAAAATAGAAGTAAATGTAAAATACCTCATTAACAGAACCACTGACCTTGAGAATAGATCGAGGAGGGGCAACCTGAAAATTATAGGACTTCCTGAAAACATTGAAGAGAAAAAAAAGTCTGGACTTAATATTACAGGATCTAGTGACGGAAAACTGCTCTGATATCATGGAATCGGAGGGCAAAGTAGTTATTGAAAGAGTACATCGATCCCCACCAGAAAAAAGATCCTAAAATGAAAACACCAAGGAATGTTGTGGCCAAACTGCAGAACTATCAAATAAAAGAGAAAATCCTGCAAGCAGCCAGAAAGAAACAATTTAAATATCAAGGAGCAACAATAAGGATCATGCAGGACCTGGCTGCATCAACATTAAGGGATCGAAGGGCCTGGAATGAGATATTTCGAAGAGCATGGGAGCTTGGAATGCAGCCAAGAATCTACTTTCCTGCAAAGCTGAGCCTACTCTTCCAGGGGAAAAGATGGACATTTAACGAAATGGAAGAATTCCAAAAATTTCTGATGAAAAGACCAGAGCTAAACAGAAAATTTGGACATCAAACAATAGGTTCAAGAGTCACATGAAAAGGTAAAAAAAAGGGGGGGAGGTAAAAGAAAAAAAAGGCAATAAATGTAACTCTAACAGAGAGAATACACCTTGCCAGAAATGATGGACATTCATGACCTATCCATGAGACTACTATCTAATGGGATGTAACTGGCTTTAACCCCATTTGGGAGAAAGACTCTAATAACTCTCAGGAATTTAGACTCTATTCGATAGAATATAAAGAACTAGAAGGGTTAGACACTCAGAATTTTCTATGACTTAGATAGAATGACCTAAACAAAAAAAAAAAAACACTACCGTCCTAAAAAGGGGGACAGGAAAGAGACAGGAGGAGGGAGGGGATTGAATGGGGTAAATCACATTACACTAAAAGGTACAAAAATCCTATGGTAATAGTGGGGAAGAAGGGAGCACAGGAGAAACACCTGAATCTTCTTCTCATCAGATTTGGCTTAAAGTGAACCTACACATACTCAGTTAACTTATAAAACATCTAACCTTTCAAGTATTAAAAGGGGAAAAGGGGAGGGGGGATGGAGAAAGGGAAGGGGAGTGGGGGAAATAAGGGGAAATAATAAAAGGAAGGGAAGGGAAAAGGGAAAAAGGGAAAGGGGAAAGAAAGGGGAGGGTGGGATATATGAGGGCAAACACACTGAAGGGGGTGGTTTTCAGAAACAAAAGACTGGGGAATATGAATAAAAGGGGGGGAGGGGGAAAATACAAACAGAGGGAAGATAGCACAGAGGGCAATAAAGAATTAGTAATCATAACCTTAAATGTGAATGGGATGAACTCTTCCTTAAAACGTAAGCAAATAGGAGAGTGGGTTAAAAACCAGAATCCTACAATATGCTTCTTACAAGAAACTTATTTGAAGCAGAGAGATACATATAGAGTAAAGGTAAAAGGTTGGAGCAAAATATATTTTGCTTTAGCTGAAGTAAAAAAAGCAGGGGTAGCAATCCTTATCTCAGACAAAGCAGCAGCAAAAATAGATAGTGTTAAAAGAGATAAGGAAGGAAACTATATCCTCCTAAAAGGTACCATAGACAATAAAGTCATTTCAATATTGAATATATATGCACCCAGTGGGACAGCATCCAAACTCTTAGAGGAGAAGCTGAAAGAATTACAGGAAGAAATAGATAGCAAAACTCTACTAGTGAGAGACCTCAACCTCCCGCTATCAGATCTAGATAAATCAAATCATAAAACAAACAAGAAAGAAATTAGGGAGGTAAATAGATCGTTAGAAAAATTGTATATGGTAGATTTATGGAGGAAACTGGATGGGGGTAGAAAGGAATATACCTTTTTCTCTGCAGTACATGGAACTTATACAAAAATTGACCATG
This sequence comes from Macrotis lagotis, assembly GCF_037893015.1. Classification (NCBI taxonomy): domain Eukaryota; kingdom Metazoa; phylum Chordata; class Mammalia; order Peramelemorphia; family Peramelidae; genus Macrotis; species Macrotis lagotis. Next base: position 417,202,047 of record NC_133658.1, on the reverse strand, counting down.
TACTAGGACATAAAAACCTAATGATCAACTGCAGAAAGGCAGAAAAAGTGAATACATCTTTCTCAGATCACAATGCAATAAAAGTCATATGCAATACTGGGCCAAGGAGATACAGACCCAGAACAAATTGGAAACTAAATAACCTCATTTTAAAAAAATGAGTGGACCAAAAAACAAATTATAGAAAGAATTAACCATTTTATCATAGATAATGACAATAATGAAACAACATACCAAAACCTATGGGATTCATTCAAAGCAACTCTCAGGGGATATATTACAGCTCTAAATGCTTATATGAATAAATTGGAGAAAGAGGAAATCAATGAACTAAACATGCAACTAAAAAAATTAGAGAAAGAACAAATCAAAAAATCCCCAATTAAGTACCAAATTAGAAATTCTAAAAATTAAAGGAGAAATTAATAAAATTGAAAGCAAAAAAAACTATTGAATTAATAAATAAAACCAAAAGTTGGTATTATGAAAAAAACCAATAAAATTGATAAACCTCTGGTCAATTTGATTAAAAAAAAGAAAGAAGAAAACCAAATAGCTAGTATCGTAAATAAAAAAGGTGAACTCATCACCAATGAGGAGGAAATTAAAGTAATAATTCGAAGTTAAATTGCCCAACTTTATGCCAATAAATATGATAATCTAAATGAAATGGATGCATATTTACAAAAATATAAGTTGCCGAGGTTAAATGAAGAAATTAAATGCCTAAACAACCCTATCTCAGAAAAAGAAATTCAACAAGCCATTACTGAACTCCCTAAAAAAATCTCCAGGGCCTGATGGATTCACAAGTGAATTCTACCAAACATTTAAGGAACAATTGGTTCCAATCCTATATAAACTCTTTGGAAAAATAGGGAGAGATGGAACTCTGCCTAACTCTTTCTATGAAACCAATATGGTAGTGTTACCTAAACCAGAAAGAGTTAAAACAGAGAAAGAAAATTATAGACCTATCTCCCTGATGAATATAGATGCAAAAATCCTAAATAAAATCTTAGCAAAACGATTACAACAAGTCATCACTAGGATAAAACATTATGATCAAGTAGGATTTATTCCAGGAATGCAGGGTTGGTTCAATATTAGGAAAACTGTTAGTATACTCAATTATATCAACAACAAACCTATCAGAAATCATATGATCATGTCAATAGATGCTGAAAAAGCTTTTGACAAAATACAGCATCCATTCCTATTAAAAACATTAGAGAGTGTAGGAATAAATGGACTGTTCCTTAAAATAATTAGCAGTATCTATCTGAAACCATTCACAAGCATTATACTCAATGGGGAGAGGCTAAAGGCATTCCCAATAAGATCAGGGGTCAAACAAGGATGCCCATATCACCACTACTATTCAATATTGTATTAGAAATGTTAGCATCAGCAATTAGAGAAGAAAAAGAAATTAAAGGAATTAGAATTGGGAAGGAAGAGACAAAACTCTCACTCTTTGCAGATAACATGATGCTCTACCTACAAAATCCCAAGAAATCATCTAAAAAACTACTGGAAACAATTAGCAATTTTAGCAAAGTTGCAGCTTATAAAATAAATCCTCATAAATCCTCAACTTTTCTATATATGTCTAGCAAGAAACAGCAGGAAGAGCTAGACAGAGAAATCCCATTCAAAGTAACCTCAGACAATATAAAATATTTGGGAGTCTATTTGCCAAGACAGACTCAGAATCTTTTTGAAAACAATTATAAAACACTTCTCACACAAATTAAATTAGATTTAAATAACTGGGCAAATATCAACTGCTCATGGATAGGGAGAGCTAATATAATAAAAATGAAAATTCTACCAAAACTAAATTATCTGTTTAGTGCCCTACCAATCAAAATTTCAAAAAATTACTTTAATGAGTTAGAAAAAATGGTAAGTAAATTCATATGGAGAAATAAAAAGTCAAGAATTGCCAGGAGCTTAATGAAAAAAAGTGCAAAAGAAGGTGGCTTAGCCCTACCCGATCTAAAATTATATTATAAAGCATCAGTCATCAAAACTGTTTGGTATTGGCTAAGAAATAGAGTGGTGGACCAGTGGAATAGACTAGGTGTAAAAGCAGGAGATGATTATAGTAATCTGCTGCTTGATAAACCCAAAGAGTCTGGCCATTGGGATAAAAACTCCCTCTTTGATAAAAATTGCTGGGAAAATTGGAAGTTAGTATGGAAGAAACTTAGATTAGACCAACACCTCACACCCTTTACCAATATAAGATCCAAATGGTTACAGGACATAGACATAAAAAACAATACTATAAGCAAATTAGAAGATCAAGGACTAGTCTACCTGCCAGATCTATGGAAAGGGGAACAGTTTATGACTAAGGAAGAGTTGGAGAATATCACCAAAAACCAATTAGATGATTTCGATAACATTAAATTAAAAAGCTTTTTCACAGATAAAACCAATGTTACCAAGATCAAAAGAAATGTAGTAAATTGGGAAACGATCTTTACAACTAATGATTCTGACAAAGGACTCATTTCTAAAATATACAGAGAACTGAGTCATATTTTTAAAACAAAAAGCCATTCCCCAATTGACAAATGGTCAAAGGATATGCAAAGGCAATTTACAGATGAGGAGATCAAAGCAATCCACAGCCATATGAAAAAATGCTTTAAATCATTAATTAGAGAAATGCAAATTAAAGCTTCTCTGAGGTACCACCTCACACCTCTCAGATTGGCCAGTATGACCAGGAAGGATAATGATCATTGTTAGAAGGGATGTGGGAAATCTGGGACACTATTACACTGTTGGTGGAGCTTACCCTTCTGGAGAGCTATTTGGAACTATGCCCAAAGGGCAACAAAAATGTGCATACCCTTTGACCCAGCAATACCACTATTGGGCCCATACCCTGAAGAGATGAGGAAAAAGGATAAAAACATTACTTGTACAAAAATATTTATAGCAGCCCTGTTTGTGGTGGCAAAGAATTTGAAATCCAGTAAATGTCCTTCAATTGGGGAATGGCTTAGCAAACTGTGGTATATGTATGTCATGGAACACTATTGTTCTATTAGAAACCAGGAGGGAAATCTGGAGGGATTTGCATGAACTGATGCTGAGTGAGATGAGCAGAACCAGAAAAGCACTGTACACCCTAACAGTAACATGGGAGTGATGTTCAACCTTGAAGGACTTGCTCATTCCATCAGTGCAACAATCGGGAACAATTTTGGGCTCTCTGCAAAGAAGAGTACCATCTGTATCCAGATAAGGAGCTGTGGAGTTTGAACAAAGTGCAAGGACTATTCCCTTTAATTTAGAAAAAAACCAGATAGCTTATTGTTTGATCTTGTTACCTCTTAGACTTCTCTTCTCTTTAAGGATATGATTTCTCTCTCATCACATCCAATTTCAAACAAGGTACAACATGGAAACAAATTAAAGACTGACAGAGTGCTTTCTGTGGCAGGGGGGAGGGAATCAAGATTGGGGGAAAAATGTAAAACTCAATATCTTTAAGAAAAATAAATTTTAAAAAATTAAAAATTAAAAAATAAAAATAAAATGAAATGAAAAGTAGTTTCACAATAGAGAAACTATAGAAAAAACCAGCAGTTTATTTTCCAAGAAAGAATGAACTGAGGAAAAGAAATTAATAAACATCTGAAGAAAAAAGTCACATCAGTGACATATACTTTACATCAAACACAACTGAGTCAGAGTCTCCTCAGGAATGAACGAAAAGATGCTAAACAAAATTCTACAGGTGGCTCTGAAAATAATGGTGGAACAATGCTAAGTACTTCTGAAAAAGTTCAAAAGAACAATCAAAGAATTAAGTGAAAATATTATTTAAATAAAATAATTTAATTTATTTGTATTTTAAAAATTAAAAATCTAGTGCACTAATATATCCATATATATATATATATATATATATACATATATATATATATATATCTGTTTCTTACTGAGTTAACTATTTCTTGTTGTTTCTTGTTGTTTCTTACTGACTTTATTTTATGTAGATACAGTATTGTTGTCTCCTTCCCCAGCCCTTCCTTTATGTTCTGTGTTGTAGTTGTTGTTCTTTCTTTGTTTTTGAAGAATGGCATTACAGGGTAATGTCTTGAGCATGAATTGGATTTAAATGAGGCAGAGTTACACAAAGTCTTTAAGTTACACAAAGTCCTTCAAGTAAGAATTCAGGAAGCTTAATAAGAAAAGAGAATTTATAACAAATGATAGATTCTTTGTAAAAGTAGATACAATGAAAAAAAGAAAATGATAGAATTGAACTTAAAAATTCAGATACAGAAGAAAATTGATGGTATAGGTTAAAAGGAAATTGGAAGAACAATCAGAACTTATAAAACAATAACAAAATTGAAGATAATATACAAAGATCTAATGCAAGGATTATAGGTCTTCAAGAATTTTTTTAAAAGAACCTGAATATTATACCTCAAGGAGCCAAATAAAAAAGTTATCCCAAAATATTGAAAGTGGATAGTAAACAGATCAAGAGAACTCACAGAGCAAGAATAGAAAGAAATTCTAATTTGGTGAAAGATTTTTTAAAGTTAAAAGTACCTTGCAGAATACAGCTTAATAAAAGTAGCAAGTGATACACATAAAAGATAAAGCCTAATGTGGAAATTTAAATAATAATATCCTAAATAATGTCAAGGAATAAATCATAAAAATAATTAATTAGTATATTAATGTTGGGATATAGCTAATACAATTAACCATACTATCTCTCAAATAACCCTCTTCCCTATTCTCGCTTCCCTACACTATACTCTGGTGCACACACTCAATCCATCTTGGGATTGGACTATCATAATATCTTCCTAATTTCCCTCATGTCTCTCCTCTCTAATTTATATTTACATAGCTTTCAAAGTAATTATCCTAAAGTTTAGCTCTGAGTATGTTACCTCCCTATTTAAGAAACATCAAGAAATTCCTTTTACTTAAAATCACACATAAACTCTCTTCGCCCAACCCTCTTTTTTTGTTGCCATTCATAGATCTTCAAAACCTGGACTCATCTAATCTTCCAAGTCTTATTACAACATTACTTTCCTCCACATATTCTACAGTATATTCAAGCTGACTTTCTGTATATTCATCATATATGGTACTCCATGTCCAATCCCCCTGGACTATCTTCCATGCCTGAAAGGCATTTTCTCCTCATCCTCACTTTTTCAAAATCTTTGATATCCTTCAAGATTTAGTTTAAGTACCACCTTATATGCAAAATCTTTCCTGGTTCCTCAAATCTTAGTGCCTTCTCAATGTCTCTATTAATTTTTCCTTGTATCTTCTTTGTATATTTTATCAAGACCTCTATAACTATACCCAATTATATGAGGAAAACTGATAATTTAATGAAAATAGAGAATTACTTACAAAAATGTAAAACAGTTGGGGCGGCTACGTGGCGCAGTGGATAAAGCACCAGCCCTGGAGTCAGGAATACCTGGGTTCAAATCCGGTCTCAGACACTTAATAATGACCTAGCTGTGTGGCGTTGGGCAAGCCACTTAACCCCATTTGCCTTGCAAAAAAACCTAAAATATATATATATATATATATATATATAACAGTTAAATTAACTACATATGAAAAAGAAATCTTAAAGGATTCAATCTCAGAAAATGAAGTTGAATTAGTCATAAAGGAACCATGAAAAAAAAATCCTTGGACCAAGTAGAATTAGTGAATTTTATCAAATGTTTAAAGACAAATAGATACTAAAGTTACAAAAATTATTCTAAAAGCTTGAGAAACAGAAATGCTACCAAATACCCTAAAGAATATAAATATTATGTTTCTATGCAAAGAGGGAGAGGAGGAGGAGCAGGAGGAGGAGGAAGAGAGAGAATTGTAGATCAGAGAACTAATGCCAAAAAAGTAAATAAAATCCTATAGAAAAAATACTATAGAAATACATGTAAAAACTCATTCGCTATGTTCAAATTGGATGAATAACAGTAATGTAAAGTAGATCAACTATGGGAGAATAATTAACAAAAATAATTTATTGAATTTAATTTTTTTTAAAAAAACTACCAAAGGGGAGGCTAGGTGGCATAATGGATAAAGCACCGGCCTTGGAGTCAGGAGTACCTGGGTTCAAATCCAGTCTCATACACTTAATAATTACCTAGCTATGTGGCCTTGGGCAAGCCACTTAACCCCATTTGCCTTGCAAAAACCTAAAAAAAAACCAAACAAAAAAAACTACCAAAGCATAGACATAGAAAGGTCATTTTAATAAAATACAAAGTATATTCCAAAACAAAAGGTAACATTATTTGCATTGGGGAATTTGCTTAATAAATAAAAGAATGCTTCCTTTTCTCACCATTATTTCACAAAGTGATACAATTGCAATAAGAAAAAAGAAAAAAATAAAGATAAAAACTTTGGCACAAAGGAGACAAAATTACTTGATTTGCAGATAGCATGATAATTCACCAAGAAAACCATAGGGATTCATCAAGGAATCTTGTGGAGACAAAATTTTAATAAAATTACTGGAAAGAAAATATAGATTTAAAGCTACAAAATTATATTAAGCACTTTCTAAGTACAAATGAGGTGACTTCATGAGTAGGAGTCTACTCCTTGATTTCCCTTAATTATTTACTTTGATATTCTATCCACAAAACCCTAGTACCAAAAGCAAATTCCCTAGATCAGCTCAAAAGGAAGAACTAACTGATTTTTAAGAAATCTTGTCAAAAGCCAGTGAGTGAGACTTAAGGGCCCTAGACTAAATATATGTCTCATTAGTATAAATGTCTTAAAGTAAAATGAATTTATGAAAAAAGACTTTCCTATGATTGTGTTACTAAGCATGAATTAAAAAATAAATGAACATCTCCATCCCCTTTCCTAAGTTACAATATCAGTAAATTCATCTTGAGGAGAGAATCCTGGCCTTTTTTCTATTTTTCATTACTAAGATTTCATCAGGAAGAAATACTATTTAATCTCCAAATGAAATGGTATAAGAGAATTGCAATTTAAGGGTAGCTAGGTGGCACAGTGGATAGAGCACTGGCCTTGGAGTCAGGAGTACCTGGGTTCAAATCCAGCCTCAGACATTTAATAATTGCCTAGCCATGTGGCCTTGAGCAAGCCACTTAACCCCATTGCCTTGAAAAATCTAAAAAAAAAAAGTGCAATTTCGAGGTGGGGAAGACATCAAACTGTTGCATTATCTCAGAGTCTTGCCTTAAAACTAATATAGATGACAAATATTTAGACTGTTAGGTGCCCTTCTGCTTCTTAAAAATTGAAAAAAAAAATAAAAATCAGATTTGAGTCCTAGTTGCATTAGATAGTAACTGTGATGTAGGTCTTTGATAATTAGTTCTCTGAATTTTGGTATCTTCAAACAAAAAGTGAGGGGATTGTACAATATATGTTTTCCCAAGGCCCTGCCAGTCCTATGATTTTTAAGATGATTTAATAATTTGGTGGCTTTACAAGTCTTTAAAGCTTTCCAAGACAGATGAGTTCATTATTTAAAAAAAAAAGTACCTTGTTCTGTAAAATAGAAGTCCAAAGGGAAAGTCCAGTATCTATTTCTTAACTATGTGTCCTTGGTCAAGTTTCTTCAAGTTTAACTTAGCTTTTTGTTTTTTGTTTTTTTAGTTTCTGTGTTAAGAAGGAATTTGGACTAGATGAGTATGACTCTGATACTTCATAGTTCTATTCTAAGAACCTGTCTAGCTCTAATCATGTGTCTATGACTTTGTAATTCTATAAAGTTATCATCATAAGGCATAATTAGTATATGTGTGTGTGTGCTTTTCAGACTAAAAAAGCAATCTTTGTGCAAAAATCATTTCCAGAAAACAAATATCACTGAAGGCAACCCATAATGTGTAGTATGATTGAATGTTTTAAACCATGACTTGAAAGTACAAACTCTATTATCTAAGCAATTCAATTTGATATTTTTATATTTGTGAATAAAATGAACTTTGGCATATACTTGATTTAATTTATAGTTTTAGGAAAAATTCTGGGAAGAATTTATTTCTATAGTTCCTGTTGTAATTTTATATTAAAATTATTTTCTTCCCTTTTTAATCTTTTGTCCATTCTGCTATTAAATCGATCATCTTATAGGTTTGATGATGATTCTCCTGCTCAAATATATTCAAAGACTCCATATTGCCTCTTAAAAAAATCTTTAGCTTATAGTTTAAAACCATCTACAAGCTGGATTCTGTACATCTTTCCAAACATATCTTACTCCTATTCATACAATCTAAGTTTCAACCAAATTGAATTGCTAGCTCTTCCCTGAACTTGGAATTTCATCTTTTATCTTTATACCTTTGTACCAGCTGTTCTCTATGCTTGGGATATACTCCCTTCTCACCTGTTTATCTCAGACTCCTCAAAAGTTTAACTTAAGCACATCTTCCTATGTGGAATCTGACTACCCCATATATTTGCATTTATTCTACCTATAAATTGCCTTCTGTTTACTTGGTTGTATACACGTATCCACAAATAGAATTTTTATTACTTTTGTTCTAAATTTAACAAACTCAAATAAACAGCATTTTCAGACGATTGTATATAAACTGAAAATTTCTATTATGTAGAATTTGCTTTTCTTTTTAAGAATATAATAAATTCAGAGCAGCTAGGTGGCTTAATAGATAGAGAACTGGCCCTGGAATCAGAAGGACCTGAGTTCAAATTTGGTCTCAGACATTAATAATTGCCTAGCTGTGTGACCTAGGGCAAGTCACTTAAGCCCATTGCCTTAAAATAAAATGTAAAAAAAAAAAAATTAAAAGGAATTCAATAGGGGTGGCTAAGTGGTACAGTGGATAAAGCACTGGCCCTGGAGTCAGGAGTCCCTGAGTTCAAATCTGGCCTCAGACACTTAATAATTACCTGGCTGTGTGGCCTTGGGCAAGCTACTTAACCCCATTTACCTTGCAAAAACCTTAAAATAATTAAAAAAAAGAATTCAATAAATTCAACCAGTATTTTTCAGTTATACTGATTATCTCTGATTTTTTTCTGGTCTCTCTCTTTTTTCTTGTATATTTAAAAATGCTTCAATTACCTTTTTTTATCTTTCTATCCCTTTTTCTTTCTTGCTTGCTTGCTTGCTTGCTGCCTTCTTTTCTTTTTTTACAAGTCTATCCCTAGTCGCTCGCTCTCTCTCTCTCTCTCTCTCTCTCTCTCTCTCTCTCTCTCTCTCTCTCTCTCTCTCTCGTCACACTGGAAAAAATATAGAAAAGAAAAATGAAAACAGTAACAAATATGTATAGATAAGTAAAACTAATTTCCACATTGACCAAGTCCCAAAATGTATATTTCATTCTATATTTTCAATTCATCATCTGTCTGTCAAGAGGTAGATAAAATGCTGTCATTTATCTTCTGGATCATTGCATTAATCAGTGATCTTGTCTTTCAAAATTGTTTTTCTTTATAATGTTACTGAACCGACAAATGTTCTCCTGATTCTGTTCAATTCAATATGCCTCCCTGAACATGCGTCTTCTCAATTTCCCTGAAACTTTTGCTTCTATCATTCCTTTTGGAACATTAGCATTCTATTATTTTTCAAAAACCATAATTTGTTTAATCAGTCCCCAGTTGGTAGACATAGTTTCTAGTTATTCATCACTATCTAAAAATAAAAGAGCTTCTGTCAATGCTTTTGTGAATGTTGGTCCTTTTCCTCTTTCTTTGGTTTCTTTGGTACCAGTATCTTGGACTCCTTAGTACTAGTACCAAGCCTCATATTAGAGTCACTGGATATGCACATGTTAGGGACTTTACAGATATTGTTCCAAATTACTTTCAGAGTGGAATCCAACAGTGCATTAATGAACCTGCCTTGCTATAGTCTCTCCAACAACTGTAATTTTTCATTTTATGTCAACTTTACCAATATAATGACATCCCTCCAATAAAAATGTAAGTTTCTTGAGGTCAAGAACTGATTCATTTTTGTCTTTATGTCTATAACTTCCATCACAGTAGATTCATATGATGAAGTCATTTAATAGGGGTAACTAGATGGTGCAATGAATAGAGTACCTGCCTTGCAGTCAGGAAGACCAGAATTCAAATTTGACCTCATTTACTTGACACCAGTTATGTGACCTTGAGCAAGTCACTTAACCCCAATGGCTTTACAAAAATGAAAAATAAAAGTGTCTAATAAATATTATTAGAAATATTTAAATTTTTCCTTCCTGAGTGTTTACAAGACATTCATTTAATAATGTGTTCTAGAATATTAATAGGAATGAAAGTGAAGTTTGCTGATACACGTTTTTCAGTTTACCCTTTACCTTTTTTTTGAAAATCAGTATTTATCCTTCTCCAGGTCTATGACACTTTACAATCTACAAATAATTTTTCAGAGATTGCAGAAAGTGGTTCAAGCAGTCACATCCATATAGACAACTACATGTAGTCACTAGAGTGTCACTAGAGTCATTATCTTTTTTCAGTATTCTAGGAGCATGTCCTGGTTACTTGAACTCAATAGGGCTATATGCAACCTGGTCATCTTGTCACTTTTGGAGGATTTCCATTAAGTACTAACCATTTCTATTCCATTTCTCTTGGTAGAAAAAGCAAAAGTAAAGAAAAATTGAAAAAAACTAATCTTCAAGCCATTGTTATTTTAAAAAATAAAAAAGGTAGGGAGATTTGTATGGAGTTGGAGGGTAGTGATTATGTAATAAAGTTTGTCCTTCATTTTCCAAGAAGACATGACATCAGGGAGGTGATGCCATGACAAGCTTGTGAATTGGATTTTAGTGAGGGGCTGCTATGCTTAGTCACCAACCTCAGTTTCTCCTCCAGAGCCATCTTGGTCCAGTGGCCAGATATGAAACAGGATGACTGGAGATGAACCTGGATATAAGACAGTCAGGGTTAAGTGACTTGCCCTAAGTCACAGAGCTAGTAAGAGTCAAGTGTCTGAGGTTGGATTCAAACTCCTGTCCTCCAGACTCCAAAGCCTATGCACCACCTAGTGATAATGTGGTAAAAAGGAGAAAAAAATTTAAAAGAAGCACAAAATAATAAAAACAATATTTGTCCTTTGGTTTCAAAGAAGACTATGCCAATCATGTTAATGGAGGCATGATCTGCACATTATGTTTATTATAGTGAGGGGTATGCCATGTACAAAATAGAGAAGGAAGTTCTTAAGGGAACTCAGACAAATAAGGCAGTGCTGGTACTATCATCTAAATATTTAATTAAAAAATCATACAATATATAATACTGCATGATTTTATATATAATTCTTTTTTCTGTTATTCTTTGTCTATAGAAATATTCCCATTTCTGAGTATTTGTCAAGGATATAACAAAAATATTTTACTTGTTTATGAAGCAACTACTTTTTGCCAAGTTGGTCTATGGATTCCTAATGCTTTAGTAAATTTAATTATTACATTAAATTTCTTATCCATAGCACTATAATGTGACTATCAATCTCTTTGCCAATAACTCTTCATGGTTCCTTTGCCTTTGGGATCTCTGTATATAATTATTCCTAAGAGGATGGCTTTACTTTTTCCTTTTAAAACCATCACTTCACCAGTTCTGCAATGAAGTTACCTTATGCTTAAGGCTATAGTACAATGTTTTGACAGTTTCCTTTAAACTTTATTGTAAAGGATCTTCCTAAGGAAGATGTTACAAGGCAACCATAAAAATGAATAACAGGCACTAAAGAAATATTTTCTTAGCACAGAGGTTGCTAACAATTAACATTATAACTAAAGAATATATGCGGTTTGGAGTAAGGGATCCTGTTTTCCCTAAAAAAAAATATATTTTCATCAATTGCTACCAGGTCTGAAAGACATCGTGATAAATACTTACTTCAAAGTGTTACTGCGAAGAAAGTGCTTTCAAAATATTATAGATCTAAAGAAATGTGAACTATCATGACTAAAATATTATCTTATATCTTCCCTCTATTTACCTTAGATCTACTCATTATTTATCTCATGTTTATACATTAACTTGTAAGTTGTCTTTCCCATTAGAGTGTGAGCTCCTTTCTTTATACACTTAACGCACACTACCTAGCACATGGTGAACATTTAATAAATGTTGACTATTGTTATTATATATATATATATATATATATATATATAATATTTTGTGAGTTACTGTGCAAGATCCATAAAATGACTATCTTTTATAATTGACATGTAAGACCATTTTCTATAAACCCACTAAAAGTGCTTTGGGACAACTCCAGGATTAAAAAGCACCTGATTCTTTCTATTACTATAAGATTTTAATTTTTCCACTGGTCTCTTTATTTTGAAAGTTTATAATACATGTAATTTGGAGATTATAAGCATGTAGTAGGGCAACTTAATAATACATGTTCTTTCTAGGCATGGAAATATACACCTATAATTCTTGTTACCAGGGAGTCTAAAACTTAGAGATTGCTTGAATTTAGGAATTCTAAGCTGAATCAAAGCTAAAGTTGATAGGGAGTTACCACTGTCTAACACCAATGATTCTCCACCATGTAACCCAACGAGGTAAGGAATGGTCTGGGTCAGAAAAAAAGCATATTTGAACCTCTGTGCTAATCAGTATTGAGACCAGCTCTGTGTGTGACAACTACTTCCAACATAAGCCAGATACAAAGATGTGATCTCTAAGAAGAAAAAAAAATTCTTAAAAACTTGTAGATCAATGTTATGCCTAGGGAGTTCGGATTAATGGCTCTGCATGAAATAATATGGACAATGATTATTTTGTAATAATGTTCTAGTTCTGATATAGTTTATTTGCTGAATTCTTAAGGATGTTTTAGGGATTTTTCATGTATTCATTTATAAAGGAGAGTGATTTTTATGATTGTAATTCTGGTCACCAGTTCATGTTTTTCCATGTTAAATGATAGGTGCAACTTGAAGTGATATGTTGTATAGGTTTTATTGTTTATTGTAAATGTGCATGTCAGTAAAGTCATGTTCCTGATTTTTTATAGCAATAATCTGGGTCTGAATAGCCAGAACAAAATATTCTCTTTTTATTAAAAATATGAATGGTTAAGCTATTTCTTTAATTCTTCTTTATAACATATTATTGGTTAAATTCTTATTGATATTGTTTATGGGGTGCCTTGCAATTCCAATCTTGGCACATAGTACATAGGCAATAAATGTTTTCCACTCATTAACATTTGGATCAAAGAGTGGACACCATCTGGAGAAAAATTACTTTAGTTTATACAATTTAAAAGTCCAGAGGCATATATCTATTGTCATGACTTAACAACTGCATTGTTAAATTTGTATTAATTGTTTGTCCTGGGTGTATTTCTCTAAATTTTTCTCTCTAAAATATCATGCCTCCAAACACATCTCTCTGAGGAGAAAATGTTAATCTTTCTCTAACTTAATTGAGAAGATGATTTCTATGCTTCACTAACACTTCCTAAGTTATCCTTTGAACCTTTTCTAGATCAAATATCATCCAATTCATCATGCTAAAAACACAGATTAAAGTTGAAAGATGATGCAAATGTGAATTGCTCCCATTAAACTTTGACTTCTGAATACCAAATAGTCCTTGAAGAGATTCAGCTGTTGCTTTTTCTTTCATAGCCATATGTCCAATGTATTTTGTGTAAAAAAGACCAACGTGTTTAGAATGATCATCTTCATTCACTGGTTTCATTGGACCTCCCGAGTCATCCTTAGCAGCCTGAGTCATCCTTAACAAGTCATCCTTAGTAAGATATTTACATTTATTGAGGTGAAATACCATTTTCATGCTAGTAGAGAAAGTTTCCATGAGCTAAAACAACTGTGCTATGTGCTTTTCAAACGAATCAAAGTGAAGTCGCCCAAGCACTTCATGTGATTAAAAAGATATTTTGGTATGATTCCCTATTTGACTTGAAAGTCATATACAGTTCTATTCCAGAGGATAGTAGATTTTTACTTAGAGCTTAAACTGTGTCCCTGGGAAATGCCACATTTTATATCAAATATCTTTAAAATGATTGTTTGGGTGGTATTTTTTAAAATAGAGAAGATTTTTTCATGTAGATATCAAATACTCTAGCACTCTCACTATGACTGGATCTATTTTATATATTTATCATACATTACTAAGCTGTGAGAGATTTCTGAGTCAAAGGTTTTACTACAGTCCATAAAGGTAGATTAAATGTACAGTGATTTCAGGAAGTCTGTTCAATAATCACTCAAAAGATAATAAGTGGTTCTTTACAATCTTGGGATTTTTAGCACACCTTTTTTATTCTTTAGTCAATACATTTTTTCCTTATGAGTGTTTATTGATTTTCTTATATATACAATATTTTGTATAAAGAAATAAATACATAATTAACCTAAGTTTAGATGAATCACTGGTGTTCTCTTTTGGTAATAAATATGCAATGACTTCTGTTAAGAAAGATGAAATTAAGTGTGCCTCAGAGGAGTTGATAAAGTGCTTTGCTAGTAATTCATGTATTGCTCTGAAGGCCTATAGATCTCATCTTGACCTGCCATTTTCTAGCTTTCCAGAGAAACTATATATTCAGTTATCTCTTGAATTGTTTCTTTTGTTCTTTTTACTATTTTTAAATTCTAATACTTTAACCTTTTGATGTTCAATTGTTGGATTTTATGGTTGCTGGATGCCATTCTGTTTCTTTTTTGCTGCCTTTAGACATGTAATATCGGTGTTCAAATTTTCTGTTATGTGTTCTGGCTAGATAGTGATGTCATTTCCCAATGGTTTTCCAAAGGTCTTAATAAGCCTAATACTACTGTTATTGGTTCTGGTCCTGACTCTCCAGTCTTTGCTACCTAGCAGTCTTCTCACCCTGGAAATACCTCTGCACCTCTGATCTTCTCAATCTGTCCTTCAATTGAGAAATTTCTTTCCCAAAGTTCTATTTAAGGAAGGACCCAAGCCAACCATGCTCACTTATCTCCCAGATTTGCTTCTGACTCTTTGCACTTTTCCATCTCCATCCCAGCAATCATCTGATATATCTCCTCCAGAATTCTTTTTGCCCTAGAAGATTCCTCTATTTCTGTGACCACCTCCTATTACTGATGAACTCTTCCCTCATGCTCCATATGAGGAAGTGCTGAAGCCAATCGTGTTCACTACTCTCTCAGTTAGTCTCCTGATTCTGTGGGCTTCACATTGTCCTCCTAAGGTTACCTTGAGTCCCTTCCCATAAATCTCATCACAACATGGTTTTCAGCTTTCTTTTCCATGTTATTTTCTCCCATTAGGAAATACTCTCCTTAAGGAAAGGAATTATTTTGTTTTGTTTTGCTTATGTATATATTCTCAGCACTTTAGCACAGTGATAATAACATAGTAAGCACCTAATAATTACCTTATCTATCCTTAGCTATCTGTGATAGTAATTGATGCCTGTTTTTAGGAATATTCCATATATAGTCCATACCATATTACATATACAGTTGTATTACACTATTTTAAAACTCTTTGTCAAATATTGTGTTCATTCATTATAGCTTTAAAAAATAACACTTTTTAAAAATTACTCTGCTTGGGTATTACTGATTTAATAGCTAAATTCATGCTACCAAACTTTAAAAGTGTTTTTTGAAGTTAATTCTAAATTTACCTCTTTTTCAAAATCATTTAATAACATTATCTATTCCACTCTTAATTTTTTCAGTAATTTCTCTTCATTAACAAACTTTTATTTGCCTTTTTCTCCCACCTTCCCTCTATAATAACAACATTGCAAATACAACTATGAAAGATTTAAGTATCTTTATTAGCATAATGAACAATTATCCTTTTCATTATTAAGTAGCACTTTGGGAGTTTTTAAGGAGAGTTTTCAATGCTTTGAAAATTTTCAAAAATCTTTTCCAGTCTCTATTTCATCTAGTCTGAGTTGAGGAATGAGGTAATTTTTGAAGTAATAATTGCTCTGCATTGATTATTTTTTTTCTAGATTGAAGCTAATGATATTGTTGATAAAGAAAAAAAAACATTGTGAAGTTCTGGCCTAAACTTGAGCAAAAAAAACTGTTTCCAGTTTTGATTTTATGTTGTACCAGCACAAGATAAAAGCCTTCTCATTTTTGTTTTGTTTCATGAATACTCATGGCTTGCCCACCATAACAGGCACTTATATCCAATCCTTTATAGCAGACAGAGTATTTGGTATTTCTGATTTGTTCTGATGTGTTTCCCTCTGATGATACTAGAACATGATGAAATGGCACTTGCTCCATTGTTGTTCATGTCGAACTGATCACCACCATCAAGCAGGGTCAACCTGCAACATTAATCCACTCTATTTATTTCTTGGATTTACAGGAGTAGGTCACTCAATCATTGGTATCATTGGAACACATTTAGTATTTCAGATTGCTTACCAGGCTTTCATAGTTGCTATATTGAAACATAGGGCCTCCACTCTGCAACACTCCAACTATCATTCCCTTGCTTTCGCACTCTTCTCTATTCATGATATGGTCAATAGTTGGATATATTTTAATTTTTTCCATCTACATATCATGAAAGTTTTCTACATTCATCCATTTGTATATTTATAAGTTACATGTTTTTCTAACACTGTCCCTTCCTATACCCCTCCCCTCAGTGGTGAACCATCCAGTAAAGGCTGTACATATACATTTGTGTTTAGTATGTTTACATATTAGTCATTTTGTTTCTGAAGAATTAGGACTAAGGGAAAAGAAAGAAAATCATGGCATAGAAAAGAAAAATATAAGAGAAGTTTGGAGGGTTTTTTTTTTAAGTGGACATAGTATCCAATCAGATTCTATGGTTTTGTTTGTTCTTTGTTTTCCTCTGGATGAGGATGGTGTTGTATAGTAGGTCTTTCAGGGTTGTCCTAGCTCTCTCAACTGCAGAGGGGAGCTTGCATCCATCATAGTTGGTCAACTCACAATGTTCCCTTGGTTCTGCTCTCTTTGCCCAGTATCAGTTCATAAAATTCTTTCCATGTTTCTCTAAAGTCTTATAGAGCAATAATATTACATAACAGTTATATATCACAACTTGTTCAGTCATTTCCCAATTGATGGACATTCCCTCAATTTCCAATTCTTTGTCTATACAAATAGAGCTGCTATAAATGTTTTTTTAACATATGGGATTTTCCCATTTTTATATTTCTTTTGAATATAGACCTAATAATGGTATTGCTGGGTCAAAGGATATGATCAGTTTTCTTGCTCTTTGGTCATAATTCCATATTGGGCTCCAGAATGATTAGATAAGTTCACAATTCACCAACAGAGCATTAATATCTCATGTTTGTTAAACAATAGATCACCATAGTCATTTACTACTATATCTTTTGTACCAATTCTAGTCCACTGGTCCATTACTCTATTTTTTAATCAGTACCAGGTCATTTTGATTGCCATTTTATAGTTTTGTTTTAGATCTGGTAGAGCTAGGCCACCTTCTTTTGCATTTCTTTTCATCAATTCCCTTGATATCCTGACCTTTTTTTGCTCCAGATAAATTTTGCTACTGTTTTTTTCTAGCTGTAACAACCACTACAAAATAAATCATTTTCACTTTTAGTCATCTTAGCCTATCTGATAAGTGTGACATGGTACCTCAATTATTTTAATTTTCATTTCTCTAATCAATATTGATTTAGAGAATTTTTTCAAATAATTATATATAATTTTAACTTCTTCATTTGAAAACTGCCTGTTCATATCCTTTGACTATTTTTCAATTGGAAAATGATTTATAACCTTAGAAATTTGATTCAATTCTGAATACATTTTAGAAATGAAACCTTTTTCAAGAATTTCTCTCTGTGAAAATTGTTTCCCAGATTTCTATCTTCCTTCTAATCTTGGTTGCATTAGTTTTATCAATGAAAAAAATCTTTTTGATTGTCAAAGTCATTCATTTTGCATTTTATAATGTAGACTTTTCCTTCTTTGGTCATAAATTTCTCCCCTTCCCATTGATTTAACAGAATATTTCTTGATCTGCTAATTGATCCATGGTATCACTCTTTATGTCTATATTCTGTGCCCACTTTGATCTTATTTTGGTATAAGGTGTGAGATGTAGGTCTATGCCTAGTTTTTGCCATACTATTTTCCAGTTTTTCCAGAAGTTTTTAATGAAAAATGAGTTCTTATCCCAGAAGTTAATTAGTCTTTGGTTTTGTTAAACAATAGATTACTATAGTCATTTATAGCTGTAGCTTTTGTACCAATTCTAATCCACTAGTCCAGTACCAGGCAGTTTTGATTACTGCCATTTTATAGCATAGTGTTAGATCTGGTAGAGCTAGGCCACCTCCCTTTGCATTTCTTTTCATCAATTCCCTTCATATCCTTGACCTTTTGTTGCTCCAGATAAATTTTGCTACCATTTCTTCTAGTTCTGTAAAATAGATTTTTGGTAGTTTGATTGAAGAAGTAATTTATTTTGGGTAAAATTGATAATATTAATTCAACCTAACCAAGAGCAATTAATGTTTTTCCAATTATTTAAATCTGACTTTATTTATGTGAAAGGTATTTTATAATTGTCTTCATACACTTTCTGGATCTGTTTTGGGAGGTAGATTTCCAAGTATTTTATGTTGCATACAGTTACTTTAAATGGAATTTCCCTTTCTTTTGCCCTTGGGCTTTATTTAGTCATATATAAAAATATTCATAATTTATGTGGGTTTATTTTACATCCTGCTACTCTGCTGAAGTTGCTAATTGTTTCAAGTAGTGTTTTAGTTGATTTTCTATGGTATTCTAAATATACTAGCATATCATCTGCAAAGAATGAAATTTTTGCTTCCTCCTTGCCAATTTATTTTTCTTCTCTTATTGCTAAAGCTAACATTTATAATACTATACTGAATAGTAGTGATATAATGGACATTCTTGTTCTATCCCTGATTTTACTGGAAATGATCCTGGTTTATCCCTATTACATATAATGTTTGCTGATGGATTTAGATTGTTTAGTATTTTAAGGAAAACTTCATTTATTCCTATACTTTAGTGTTTTTAATAGGAATGGATGTTATATTTTGTCAAAAACTTTTTCAGTGTCTATCTTTGAGATAATCTTATGATTTCTATTGATTTTGTTATTGATATGTTCAAATATGTCAAGTGTTTTCCTAATAATGAACCATCCCTGCCTACCTGGTATAAATCCTACCTGATCATGGTGTGTTATCCTAGTAATAACTTATTATTATTATTTCTATGCTAAAATTTTATTTAAGATTTTTGCACCAATGTTCATTAGGGAGATTGGTCTATAATTTTCTTTGTTTTGACTCTCTCTGGTTTAGGCAACAACATCATACTGGTGTCAAAAAAGGAATTTGGCAGAACTCCTTCTTCCACTGTTTTAAATAATTTATGTAGAATTGTAATTGATTGTTTCTTAAATGTTAGATAGAATTCACTTGTAAATCCAGCTGGACCTGGAGACTTTTTCTTAAGGAGTTTATTGATGATTTCTACAATTTATTTTTCTGAAATGGGGTTATTTAACTACTGCATTTCCTCTTCTATTTATCTGGGTACTTTATTTTTTTTGTCAATATTCATACATTTCACCCTGGTTGTCAAATTTATTACCATAAAGTTGGGTAAAATAGCCATAAATTATCTCTTCAATTTCCTATTCATTGTGGTGAGTTCATCCTTTTCATTTTTGATACTGCTAATATGATGTTTTTCTTTCTTTTGTAATCAGATTAAACGAAGGTTTATTTTTTTTCATAAAAACCAACTCAGTTTTATTTATAAGATCAAAGGTCTTCTTACTTTCAATTTTTATTAATCTCTTCTTTGATTTTCAGAATTTCTAATTTTTTATTTAATTAAGGATCTTTAATTTGTTCTTTTTCCAGGTTTTTTAGTTGCATGCCCAATTCATCGATCTCCTCTTTCTCCATTTTTATTCATAGAAGTATTAAGTGATCCAATATTTCCCCTAAAAATTGTTTTTTGACTACATTCCATAAATTTGGATATGATATCTCATTGTTGCCATTTTCTTGGATGAAACGGTTGATAATTTCTATGATATAAAATTAAGTTATTTAGTTATTTAGTTTCCAATTAATTTTTTTTACCATTCCATGGTCTTTTATTTTTAGGTTTGTTTTTTTTTTTGCAAGGCAATGGGGTTAAGTGGCTTACCCAAGGCCACACAACTAGGTAATTATTAAGTGTCTGAGACCAGATTTGAACCCAGGTACTCCTGACTCCAGGGCCGGTGCTTTACCACTGTGCCACCTAGCTGCCCCTCATGGCCTTTTATTATGTGTAATTTTTATTGCATCATGATCTGAAAAGCATGCATCTATTATTCTGCACTTTTGCATTTGATGGCAATGTTTTAATGCTCTACTAAGTGGTTAATTTTGGTGTAGGTGCCATGTACTTTAGAGAAAAATGTGCATTCTTTTCTATCCGCTTTCAGTTTTCTCCAAAGATCTATCATATCCAAGTTTTCTAAGAATTTATTCACTTAACTTCCTTCTTGCTTATTTGTGGTTAGATTTATCTAATTCTGATAGAGGGAGATTAAGGTCCCTTACTATTATAGTTTTGCTGTCTATGTCTCCTGGTAATTAACTCAGATTTCTGTAAGAATTTGAATGCTATACCACTTAGTGCATATATTTTTAATAATGACATAACTTCATTGCCTATAGTACCTTTTAAGAAGATGTAGTTTCTTTACTTATTCCTTTTTTTATTTTTTATTTTTTATTTTTTTGCAAGGCAATGGGGGTTAAGTGGCTTGCCCAAGGCCACACAGCTGGGTAATTATTAAGTGTCTGAGACCAGAATTTGAACTCAGGTACTCCTGACTTCAGGGCCAGTGCTCTATCCACTGTGCCACCTAGCGTCCCCTTACTTATTCCTTTTGATGAGATCTATTTTTGCTTTGTATGAGATCAGAATTGTTATCCCAGATTTTTTAAATTTCTGGTGAAGCATGATATGTTTTGCTCCAGGCTTTTAACTTTACCCGGTATGAATCACTCTGATTCAAATGTGTTTCTTTTAAACAACATATTAAGATTCTGCTTTTTAACCCATTCTGCTATCTGCATCTGTTTTATGGGAGAGTTCATCCCATTCACATTTACAGTTAAGATTACTAATTTTGTATTTCCCCCATGCTATCTTTCCCCATTTATACTTTTCTCTTTCCTTTATTCTTATTCCTCTTCACCAATATTTTGCTCCCTTTTCCCTTTAACTTTTCTTTTAAATTTTAACTTTAACTTTACTTTTACCTTTGCCCTCCCTTTATCAGTCTCTCCTTTCCCTTTCTTTCTCTTCCCCCTTCCCCCACTAAATGGTAAGACAGATTTTTAAACCCTATTGGAAATGTATGTTACTCCCTCTATGGGCCAAATTTATTGAACTGAATTTATGCAGTGTTCCCATCGTCTTTTCTTTCCTTCTACTATAATAGGTCTTTGTGCCTCTTCACATGCTGTTATCTATCCACTAATGCCTACCCTTCTATTATAGTCTTTTATGTTTTTATTGTTTTAACTCTGTCTTGTACTTATAACCCCTTTGTCAAAATATATTCCTTTTATATGTCCAGATAGAAGAACTATTCTCAAAGGTTGATTGATTGATTGACTAATAAGCAGCAGCATCTCAGTCACTAATAACCCTCTTCCTTCCATCTCATTAGAAATATACTTCTCGGGGGGCGGAGCCAAGATGGTGAAAAGAAGGGATAGAGTCTTAGGAGCTTTCTGATAAAACTCATCAGCTAAAGACTCTAACTAAACTTTCGAGAGACAGAACCCACAAAGGGACCCAGTTCTCCTACTCAAGGTAACCTGGAAAAGAGCAGAAAGGGTCTGCTCCCCAGGATCAGAGAGGTGGCCTGCCAGAGGGGTGGCCTGCCAGAGCCAAAGAACTTCAGCCTCCTGGAGGCAGCCCCAGGGTGCTGGGAGTCTCAGCTCACAGCAGCGGGGGAGTCTCCTGAGATGCACCCCGAGGAGCAATGGGCACAAAGTGGGGGAACAGCAGGGGGACCTCTGCCAGAGCGAGCACGTGGAGCCCAGCCCTCAGGGCACACAGGGAGCAGCTTGGTCTTTCTGCAGCCCAGACCCTGAAACAGACGCAGGCTGAGCCAGTAAGCAGGAGCCCTCAGGGCATGAACCCATTGAGCTGAGGGAGGGGAGTGAAGAGAAACTGCTAGCTTGGTCCTCTGCCCCTGGAACAGGACTCTGGGGCTCTGACCACATTCAAATCCTGATTGCAGTCTAGGCCCCCCCATAGAACAGCAGCCCCCCCCACCTCAGCCCTGTGGCAGAGGGAGGTGCTTATGATCATTCACAGACCAGGAGGGAGGACAGAGCCTCACACACTGAGACCCTTGTGGGAGTGTCCCAAAAGCTCAGGAAGCACCCCCAAAATAGGCCCAGGCTGGGAAAATGAGCAAGCAGAGAAACAAAAGGAAGATTATTGAGAAATATTTTGCAAATGAGCCCAAGAAGGATCAAAATACTCAGTCTGAAGGCGAGGAAGCACAAGCTCCTGCATCTAAAGACTCCAAGAAAAACAGAAATTGGGCTCAGGCTATGACAGAGCTCAAAAAAGACTTTGAAAATCAAATGAGGGAATTGGAAGAAAAATTGGGAAAAGAAAGGAGAGAGATGCAGGAAAAACATGAAAATGAAGTCAGCAGCTTAGTCAAGGAAATCCAAAAAAATGCTGAAGAAAATAGCATGCTAAAACCCAGCTTAGGTCAAATGGATAAAACAGTTCAAAAAGTTATTGAGGAGAAGAATGCTTTAAAAAGCAAAATTGGCCAGATGGAAAAAGAGATAAGAAAACTCTCTGAGGAAAACAAATCCTTCTGACAAAGAATAGAATTCAGGGAGATTGATGAATTTACCAGAAATCAGGAATCAATACTTCAAAACAAAAAAAAAATGAAAAATTAGAAGAAAATGTAAAATATCTCATTGAAAAAACAACTGATATGGAAAACAGACTTAGGAAAGACAATTTAAAAATTATTGGAATACCTGAAAGTCATGATCAGGAAAAGAGCCTTGACATCATTTTCAAAGAATTACTTCAGGAAAATTGCCCTGATATTCTAGAAGCAGAGGGAAAAATAGAAATGGAGAGAATCCACCGATCCCCCAGAGAAAGAGATCCCAAAAAACCAACCCCTAGGAATATTACAGCCAAGTTCCAGAACTCCCAAGTCAAAGAGAAAATATTACAAGCAGCCAGAAGGACACAGTCAGGATCACACACGACTTAGCAGCAACTACATTGGAAGCTAGTAGGGCTTGGCATACAATATACCGGAAGGCAAAAGAGCTTAGAATGCAGTCAAGAATGGACTACCCAGCAAGGCTGAATGTCCTCTTCCAGGGAAAAAGATGGACTTTCAATGAACCAGGGGAATTTCAAATGTTCCTTTTGGAATGTCCAGAGCTGAACAGAAGGTTTGATCTTCAGATACAGGACTCAGGTGAAGCATGGAGATTGGAGGAGAGGGGGGAAATATGAGGGACTTAATGAGGATGAACTGCATGCATTCCTGCATAGAAAAATGACACTGATAATATTCATATGAACCTTCTCAGTTAATAGAGCAGGTAGAGAGAGCTTTTATAGTTGAAGCACAGGAGAAAGCTGAATGAGAAGATAAAATATGGTGTAAAAATCGAGTCAATAGAAAAAAAGGGAAATGGATATTTTCACATAAGATTTTTTTATTCCAATGAGCTATTGCAATGATATGGAAGTGGGGAGGCAAGGGGGAATGAGGGAACCTTTGTTCTCATCAGAGATGGCTAGGAGAGGAAACAGCATATCTACTCAATGGGGTATAGACATCTGGAGTAAGAAGGAGGGGGGAGCAGGGGGAAGGGGTAGGGATGTGAATAAAGGAGGAGAGTATGGACCATGGGGGGAGAGTGGTCAGATATAACACATTTTCTTTCTTACTTCTTGCAAGGGGCTGGGATTGGAAGGCTTGCCCAGGACCATAGGGCCAGGTGGATTCTGGGCCTAAGGGGTGGTATGGGGGCTCAGGGCTTCTTGGCCCCAGGACCAGGGATCTGTCTGCTGAGCTAGTCAACGACCCTACAGCAGAGTCAGAGTGAAAGGAGAGAGAAAATAGAGTACATGGTAGTGGAGAAATAAGAAAGGAGGGAGTTACGATCAGTAATGACAACAGTGGAAAAATATGGAAGTAACTTTTGTGATGGACTTATCATAAAGAATGAGATCCACCCATGACAGAGTTGTTGGTGTTGGAACAAAGACTCAGGCACATTTTTTGTTATTATTATTTGGGGGAGGGTGCAGGGCAAGTGGGGCTGGATGGCCTGCCTGGGGCCATATAGCAGGGTGATCTTTGGGTGTCTGGGGCCGGATTCGGACCCAGGTGCTCCTGGCTCAAGGGCCAGTGCTCTGCCTGCCACCCAGCCACCCCTACTATTATTACTATTTTATTTTATTTGGGGTCTTTTTTTTTCTTCTTTTTGGTTTTTGCAGGGCAGTGGGGATCAGGTGGCTTGCATGTCACACGGCTGGGTGATTGTTGGGTTTACGAGGCTGGATATGGGCTCGGGTGCTCGTGGCTCCAGGGCTGGTGCTTCATTAATTGAGCCACCTGGCCATACCTACAATTATTGCTATTATTTTTTTTTATTTTAATTTTTTTCTCTCCCCTTTACTTTTTTCGCCCAAGCAAGTCTATCTATATTCATGGGGGAGGAGGGGTAATTTGTTTACTTGTAAACAAGAATATTTTATTAATGTAAAAAAACATTTGTACAAAATGAGAATAAAAAGATAAACTAAAAAATATATACTTCTCAAAAGTCATAAAACATATCAAATTATAATCAATTTATACTATACCGCTTTTCAAATATCCTCCAAGAACAAACAATCCTCATGAGCCAAAGCATCATGCAAAACCAAATCATTTCATGAACCATTTATACCATCCAGAGAACACTTTCTCCAACTGTAGCCAAAGTGTGAAGCAAAGCAAAATTGCTTCATGATGTTTTCATGTCCAGTGCCTCTAAGTACACTTTCTTCCACTCTGCCTATAATACTCCAACCATAGTTCTGCAACCCTCCTCAACCAAAGTATTGGGTACATTCTCTCACTCTGTCCCTTTGGTACCCCAACCAAGGTACTAAACCCTCCTTAACTAAAGCATGGCAAAACACAAGCTCACTTCCTAATCTAATTAATAGGTTGAGTTTTTAGGAAGATTATTAATATGATTATTATTTATAACATTATTTGGGGTGGAAGCAAAATAGTCCTGCTACAAGTCGCTATTGTGCTTTTGTTTTCAATGTTTTTTCAGTATTCTCCAGATTCTTTCTTAGGTAGAAAAAATAACTTATAAAATCAAGATATAAGCTCATCCTCTGTAAGCTGACTGAAAGTATCTTAGTATCATAGAAAATTGTTCAAGTGGATAAAATGATTATTTTTGTATTTGAATAAAAGCATGAAGATGTAGGATCATCTTCTGCTTAGTCAATGAAAGCATCTTCACAATAAATCTATTAGCAGGCAGGATAATAAGGATGATTTTACTGTACCCTGTTTTCTAGTGATTTTGATTTCCTCACCCAGGTTTCTATTTAAAAAAAGGCATTTCATTCAAAGTAGGTAGATTATTAGCTTTTGGGTGAACAATATTTTTATAAACATTTCTGAATTTTTGTTCAGACAATGGGGTTAAGTGACTTGCCCAAGGTCACACAGCTAGGTAATTATTAAGTGTCTGAGATTTGAACTCAGGTCCTCCTGAATCCAGACCAGTGCTCTGTCTACTGTGCCACCTAGCCACCCAAATTACTGAATTTTTAATGCATTCAAGTTATATTATACAAATGTTGGGCAGCAGTTTGGGCTCTGATAATAGTCTAATTTCAAGTTGACAAACTGAATAAAACTCTAGGTCCTTAATCAGGAAGACCTGAGTTCAAATCTATTTATTCTCAGACACTACTTAACATCTGTCTGTATTAGTTTCCTCAAAAGTAAGATGAGGATAATAATAATAGCACCTCTATCCAAGGATTGTTTTGAGAATAAAATGAAAATTTATCAATAAATTATTAAAAAATGTCTTGCTTAATAAATGTTTATTGCTTTCCCTTCTTCCTCTCTCTCCTCCCCATAATTTGTTGGGCAAGTTCTTAAGAATATTCTAAAGTCTAAATTTATATTATAAGGACTTATCTTCTAATCTGTGAAAGATAGCCAGCTACTGTAGTATAATTCTAGGTAGCAGTTCAAGTCTTACTAGTTGTTTAGAAAGGATTAACTTTTTGCAGCCTCCAATTATCCATCACAACCCCCCCCTGAAAAAACCCAAGCACACACACATGCATGAAAAATCAAATCACCTGTTTTTCTTTGATGATGTATGTTTAAGTCCATGCCTATATCACTCATGGAGGGTTCTTTAATTCTGTTCTTGGATCTAACTTGTTTCTGTTTTTATAGTTGTGTTGCTTTATTTTTTTGTTTATTATCATATGTTTATTGCTATCCATCCTTTTATTAGATAATTTCTGGAATTGACATTAAACAAAGATTTCCAATAGCATCAGATTCCTCAAAATTTTCTTCTTGATATTTTAGTAGTTTATTTTATTTCGTATTTCATCAAATTTAGGCTTAATTAAAATATAAAAAAATTGCCTTGACTAGTTTACCTGTCAGATCTATGGAAAGGAAGCAATTTATGACTAAGGAAGAGATGGAGAACATCACTAAAAACAAACTAGATAATTTAGATTACATTAAATTAAAAGGCTTTTGCACAGACAAAACCACTGTAACCAAGATCAAAAGAAATGTAGTAAATTGGGAAACAATCTTTACAACTAATGTTTCTGACAAAGGATTGATTTCTACAATACACAGAGAACTGAGTCATATTTTTAGGGAAAAAAAGCCATTCCCCAATTGACAAATGGTCAAAGGATATGCAAAGGCAATTTACAGATGAGGAGATCAAAGCAATCCATAGTCATTTGAAAAATTGCTCCAAATCATTAATTATTAGAGAAATACAAATTAAAGCTTCTCTGAGGTACCACCTCACACCTCTCAGACTGGCCAATATGACCAGAAATGTACCCTTTGATCCAGCAATACCACTACTGGTTCTATACCCTGAAGAGATGATGAAAAATGGCAAAAACATCACTTGTACAAAAATATTCATAGCAGCCCTATTGGTGGTGGCAAAGAATTGGAAATCAGGTAAATCTCCTTCAATTGGGGAATGGCTTAGCAAACTGTGGTATATGCATGTCATTGAACACTACTGTTCTATTAGAAACCAGGAGGGATAGGAAGTCAGGGAATCCTGGAGGGATTTGCATGAATTGATGCTGAGTGAGATGAGCAGAACCAGAAAAACACTGTACATCCTAACAGCAACATGGGGGCAATGATCAACCTTGATGGACTCACTCATTCCATCAGTGCAACAATCAGGGACAATTTGGAGCTGTCTGCAATGGAGAATACCATCTGTATCCAGAGAAACAACTGTGGAGTTTGAACAAAGACCAAGGACTATTACCTTAAATTTAGAAAAAAAAAGTTATCTTATTATCTGATCTTGCTATCTCTTATACTTTATGTTTCTTCCTTAAGGATATGATTTCTCTCTCATCACACTCAATTTGGATCAATATATACACCATGAAAACAATGTAAAGACTGACAAATTTCCTTCTGTGGGGGGTGGGTGGAGGGAAGTAAGATTAGGGGAAAAGATAATAAGCAAAATAAAAATGAAAAAATAAAAATAAAAAATAAGAAAAAAATTCTCTTGCATTTGTTAGCAAAAGGTATTATAATTAAAGCTGAGGGTATTGTTGACAAAAATCTATATGAAGTAATGTAACACCATCAATGAGAATAATAACCCAACTTTGATGTAGGAAAGTAGATTTACATAGTTCACTCTTGATCTGTCCCAAGGTGTGATATTGTTGCTTTCCTAGAAACTCAAAGCAAATTAGTCATTTCTAGCATATGCCAAATATTCTCCCTCCTAAAAATAGAGGGAGGATCTTTTCAAAATGTTTTTTATCATTAAGTCAGCCTGCATTCCATCAATGCCCCTTACCACCTATTCTTCCCATTTCTTCAGTATTGCCTTTAGGAAGAATCTCTTAACTATCATGGTCACATGTCATGTGACTTCTTTTATTTTAAATTTTTACTCAATCTAATCCCACATCTCCATCTATCTTTCATAGCCTTCATTGTGTCCTCTCTATCAGTGTCCATATTTCCAATACTGTTTCAATACTTGAAAGTTCAGAGCCCAATTTATCCCCCCAAAAAATGTCCTCTAGGAACTTACTACATCACCATTTAGGGAAAAAAAGGACTTGGGGTGGCTAGGTGGTACAGTGGATAGAGCAGGGTTCAAATTCAGCCTCAGGCACTTAATAATTACCTAGCTGTGTGGCCTTGGGAAAGTCACTTAACTCCATTTGCTTTGCAAAAACCTAAAAGTAAAAGGACTTGTTTATAGAAATTATGTGAAATCTTTCACATTTATGCCCACTGATATTTCCTACTACTAACACATTAGTAGGCATAAGTCCCCAATTCATTCCCTCTATTGCATTCTAGAAATCTGCTTGGAATTTACTTCTAGATGTTGTACTCCATAGTAGATGCATTTAGATATCTTCCACAGAAAAATAATAAGATTAAATTATGTGTCACTCTAAATAGATGACATTCCCTTAATGCTATCATTGACTATCAATCTTATATCCAAATGTTAAAATCTTTCCATCCATCCCATTTTCTATTATATGCTAACTTGTCCATCAACTCTTCTTTGACCAATATTTGTTGTATTTCCAATTCACAGAACCACAATAAAAATATATGCCAGATATATTGCTTTTATAATAATTAAAATTGGGGGTTGAAATCTCACTATCCAGGCATAGGGATAAAAGTCAGTTGAAATTATATAGTACCAAATCCAATTCTCTTTGTTCAGATCACTAAAAAATACAAAATTGAAATATATGATCATGTGTTTCTCCTTATGGAATTTTTTCAAGTCTTTTATTTCTTAAATTCTCAGCTTTCACTTACTTCCTTTGATAGTTGAAAATGTATATCTTATGCCTGGCTTCCATGACTTTGCAATTACTAAAGAAAAATGCAGAGTTCTGCCTAAACTAAATACACCTAATTGTATTGCTTTCTTTCACAAACTTCTAGAAAAGCTCAATTACACTCTATTCCTCCACTTTCTCTCCTTCCAATAATTTTTAAACCTCTCATTCACTCTCCTTTATTTCACACAGTCAATCAATTGTCAAATATTGTCATTTCTGTCTCCACATTATCTTTCATATACAGCTCTCTATTTACATAATCACAAATCTAATTAAGGGTCTCATCACCTCTCTCCTAGACTACTGAAATAAACTCCCTACCTCAAATCCCAAAGCACTTTAAACAATCTTCCATATATCTTCCAAAGTGATTTTCATAAGTAAGAAGTCTGATCAAGCAATCCCCTACTTAAGACATTCCAGTGGTTGCCCATTACCCCAAGGAGCATATATAAACTTATTTATCAATCATTTAAAGCTTGTTTACAATCTGAGACCTTCCTACATTTTCAACCTTAGCTGAACATTCTGAATCAGTTTTAGCATTTTTATGATTTCTCACTCTCTACATGCCATTTCCTGTTTTCATATATTTGTTTTATCATGCTGTATACCAACTCATCTCAATCTCTTAGAATTCTTTATTTCCTTCAATCCATATGCTGTGTAAGATTTTTCATAAAGTAGCTAAGTGACATGGTAAATAAACCTGAAATCAGGAAGACATTAGTTCAACTTCAGCCTCAGACATTTGATAGCTGTGTGACCCATACAGTTATGAAGAAGAAATGACATAATATTTAAAGCACTTTTCAAATTTTGAACCATTTTATATTTAAAGCTATTGTTATGTTTCCCTCCTCTCCAGCTAATCTACTACAAGATGATCCTTAAAAGCCTACTTAATCATAGAACAGGAATTGACAAGGAAAAATCAAACCATGTATAAAAATTTGGAAAGACCAGATGATCCTTATATGAAGTTTTAACAGCTATCTTGACCAAGTAAGAAGGGAGCAATGTCAATGGATGAACTGTGATTGTGTATGTCTCCAAATAACTAAATGGTACAGACTTACCAGTTCAAGACAACTGAGAGATATTTAGCTGTCAAGAAAGAAGCTTGAGATGCAGGTGAGACAGTGAAATAGAGCATCAGCCCTGGAGTGAGGAGGACTTGGGTTCAAATCCAGCCTCAGACACATAATAACAATTGCCTAGCTGTGTGACCTGGGGAAAGTCACTTAACCCCATTGCCTTGAAAAAAATGGGAAAAAAAAAGAAAAGAAAACGAAAGTAGCTCAACAACTTCACCTCAATAATGCTCCATCTACCAATTAGAAAGTTTGAGAAAGTCTAAGATACAGTAGAGGAAGCATATACACACTCTTAAGAGAAACATACAATGAGGCAATCAATCATTCCAAAGTAGAAGAAGCTTCAAAGAGTGCTAGAGACCAAGGCAAATAGAAAATTTCACTTAGAGCAGAGGTGGGGAAACTTTTTTCTGCCAATGACCATTTGGATATTTATAATATCATTCACAGGTCATACAAAATTATTAACATAAAAATTAGCTGGGTATATTTGAATTTAATTAATTCACTCTTAGAAGATCCTAGATTTATTGAATTTCAAGTCTCTCCTGCTTTTGCTATGAAAGCACAAGAACAAATGTTTTCTCAGAATGTTCTCTACCCCTGTCTTAAAAGAATTTTATAAGGCACTTACATGAAAGAAATAACTTCAAGAATCTATACTACTTAAGCACTGGAGACTACATATGTTCCCT